>NC_092876.1:409946855-411195069 GCF_028372415.1 Notamacropus eugenii | reverse complement strand
CAGATAAATGATGTTTATTAAGCACTTACTATATGCCTTATATATAGTAAGTGTGTAATAATGTTTATTAACTGATTAATTAACTGACTAATGACAGAAAAAAAAAAACCAAGAAAAAATTAAGGATCTGAATAGAATTTTAGAAAAATTAGGTATTATAGGTATCTAGTGATTAATAAATTAGATCAGAAAGGAATATACATATTTCAGTCTGCGTGACACCTTTACAAAAATGGACCACTTCCTAAGGCACAGAAACCTCACAAACAAATGAAGAAAATTAGTTAACAAGAACTTAAAAGGAAACAGTAAAAGAAAATAAGTAGATACACTGGCGTACAAGGATTGCAACAAAGGAAATGATCAAGCTATATATATACCAAGGATATATATATATGTGTATATAAATATACATAGAAATACATATATATGTAGAAAGAGAAAGAAAGAGAGAGAGAGAGAGAGAGAGAGAGAGAGAGAGAGAGAGAGAGAGAGAGAGAGAGAGAGAGAAAGGTGGGCTAGTCCCATTAGTGAACATGACAGAAATTTGAGTGATATTTCTGTACTCCTGAGAACAAAGACATTTTAATGATGATGATAAAATTCTTTAAAATTAGCAAAGAGCGTTACACATTATAACCTCTAGATAAAGAAATCCTCTATTAAGGATTATGGAAAAACATAAATAACAATTAGAGAGAAGAGGAAAGGGAGTTGAAAAAGCACTGAGTATTAAAACCTGCTAGATACTGATGAGACAGACTTCAGGTGATCAAGTATCCTAGTGAGGGAATTGATGGGATTAGGGCAGGAAGTGGGTTAACTATGGAAACTGGGTGAAATGCACTGAATCAATCTTGTGACATAATTCTGGAGCTAGTTTGATTCCTTCTCTATTCAATTATAGATCTAGCCCAAATTCTGTCTTGTGAGAAAACGTTATTTAATTGCGGGAATTGGGAGCAAACCTTATTGCACTGTTTGAACCTAGCCCAGCATGGCTAGGAAACTGTATCACCTCTCCCTGCTATTTTAGAGAGCTTTCACTAAGGATCTAGGTTATGCTGATGAGAAATTCAGCGATATCCAAAAATTGATGCAAGGAATTTTCCTGAAGTGACCTATATGTATTATCTGAAAACTGGCCCCATACTGATCAATCAGTTATTGTTTCCATGTTCCTTTGATTATTAACACACCCTTGAGGAGAGTGGGACACCTCTTTTTCTGAATTCAGGGGATTGCACTTCTTTACCCTCTCCCTCCCAACTTGGGAAGTCCCTAATCTTTCCTCAAGTTAGAAATCAAATGACCTAATGTCGTATTATTTCTTTTTTAACTAACTGATCTTATTTGATTGTTTTTAACATATAAAATCTGTCTTCCCCTTGTATTTAAGGTCCAGGCCTGAACTGAGGAGGTCCAGTTTCGCTTTGTTAAGCAATTGACATGCATTGTTTAATAAATCAGTATGCTTGGAAGAGTGAACCTTTGTGTTTTTTTCAGTCTTTTCATCTTTTATCTATCACAGGGAAAGTAAGATTTTCACTGAATAGAAACCAATAAGACTCACTAATGGAAAATAGTTACCATGAAAGTTCTCGGTACACCATAAAGGACAGCTTTAGGGGAAGTTTAGCAAAGTATTCCCTGTCTAAATTTTAGGTTCTTTTCATCTTTCTTTGTGGAAATTGCTTTTCATCAGTTATACTTCAGTCAGAAATGGTGAAAATCTGTATTGGCCTACTCCTTTAGCCATTTCTCATTTTAATGCATCATTTATTTGGTTAAACAGGTCAAGTTGGAGCATCTTTGAGTCCTTGGTAAAGCTTCTTTTCATTTTCAAATTTCTGCTCATTTAGTGTTGATTTCTATCTTTGTTTAAAAAGTCAACAATATTATATGCACAATTCATTTTTTAAAAATTTCCACATTAGTAAAGAATCATTTCCTATCAAAATAATTTTATTTTTTGGAATAAGAACACTAGATAGCATTGAAAAGAGAGTTGCTGGATTTGGAGGCAAGAAGATCTGAATTCCAATCTCACCTCAGACACTTATAAGTTGTGTGACCCCGGGCAAATCATTTAATCTCTCTCATCCTTACTTTCTTTCAATGGAAATAAAATTACCTACCACAAAAGAGCTATTTTGAAGATCAAATGAGTTAACATATGGAAAGTGCTCTGTTGACCTTGAAGCACTATACAAATTGTGACTTCTATTATTCAGTGTTTGCTATATGTAGTGTGAGGTTTATGTCTAGCCTTCAAAACTTTTTCTTTCATTTCTTGATTCCGAATGATATGTCTTTTGACATACTTTTCACCTGCCTGTCCTGTGCAATGAAGTCACTGAATACTTAAGGTCTTTGTATATTGGCTTGTAGTCTTGTTAAATTTTACCTCTAATATTCTCCTACAGATACACCTGACTCAAATATTCACTTCAAATCTTGCTAATAGTGAAATTCCTTGTTGTTATGTTTGTTGTTCAGTTGTGTCAGACTCTCCATTACCCCATTTGGGATTTTCTTGGCAAAGGTACTGGAGTTTGTAATTTCCTTCTCTAGTTCATTTTACAGATGAGGAAATTAAGGCAAACAGAATTCAGTGACTTGCCCAGGATCACACAGCAAGTAAGTGTCTGAGGCTGAATTTGAACTCAGGTCCTCCTGACTCCAGGGCCAGAGCTCTATCCACTATACCACCCAGCTGCCCAGTAAAATTGTTGAAATCCAATATTCCAGCTCATGGAACAACAGAATATGTGTATATGCATACCATGCATATACGTATACACATATATACACATAACACATTATTACTACATACTCTGTATCTACATATATATTTATTGCATACATGTGTATGTGCATATATACGTACACATACTTTGTACATATATTTTTATGTAGAAAAAGAGAAGAACTTACACATTTTATGTTAAACCACCTTTGAAATATTACTATTTAAAAAATTTTAGCTGACCTGTCATTACAGAAGGTGTTGGCTCCCTCATTTTCTGGGATGCTAAGATCTTTTCCTGTTGAGCTTTCTGGGCAAGTTGTAGATCCCACTCCTCTAGCTCTTTTTCAAATCTCTGATTATCTTCTTTGACAAAGTCCTTTAAATCAGTAGGTAATGTTTCCATTCCGACAAGTTTTTGTCCAGTTTCTTTATGAGTGTCTTCTGCAAATCATATATTTTGAAGACTATTATGTGATCAAGAACGAAGAAATGCAGCTCTCAAAAGAGAACATATGTTAACTTAATTCAACAAATATTTTAAGCTTATACTTTGTGAAATAGAAATTATTTATTATGAAATAAATCTTTACTTTTACCACTTGCTGACAAACTTATGCCACCTAAAAATTGAAAAGGTAAATAGAAAAATATACATTATAGAACTCTTGGAAAAGAATATTAGATTACAAATTGTTCTTCAACAAACCCTATAGGCATTATGCTTTCTACACATTTAGTATGCAGAAATGAGAATTAAGGCTTAGAATTTGAGCTGTTGGCATGCAGTGACTTACAGTAAGAAAATACCTTGTATTTGTACCTTTTCACAAATTGGTACTTTTACGATGAAAAGAGAAATGCAAGACACTATTTCTGGATTTGTAAGTACTGAAGATGGAGCTCCACTATTGTATATACTTATACAATACTTTGTTGAGATTTTTCTAATGTCCAACATAGTATGGAGATGACTCTGGATGTTTGAATACTCCAGCAGAATGAAAGCTCTAATAGCAAATCCTCCCAAACTAGAAAGGTTTCAGGTATCTTCCCTAGTGATGGATCATTTATGTTTTGTTCAAAGACCCTACTGTTTAAAAAAGAGTCATCACCAAGCTGACCATAGGGTAAAGAATTTTTTGGTTATAGCAGTTTTCAAAGACTATCTTCTAAATAACAGTGGGACCGTGATCTGTGTTAGGAGAGCTTAAAAAATCAGGGATCTTTGCCATATTTAAGGACAGAACTATAGCCTAAATCCTAATCTCACAAAGCTACATTTATCACAATATTCTATACTTTTAACAAAAAGAAAGTCATAATGGTAAGGTTTACCAGAACATTACACAAGGACTATTTTGCTTTAAGTAGCTACTTATGTCACTACTATAAACCAAAAAGGGAAAAAAAAATCAAAAACAAATACTACCAAAATATTTATCATGAGGCAATCACCAAGCAAGAATAAATAAATGGAAAAGCAGTAAGACTAAATAGTTCTTAGAATGCACTAAAAATGGCAACGAAATATTGGGATTTGAGGTAAGGTGGGAAAAAACATTTTTCTTCTATCTTCTTTTTTCCCCTTAATTCTCACTGTTCCTTAGCCACCTAATTTTTTTTTTAATATTTGTGAAATTCAGCAACAATGCCAGGACTAACTAAACATACATAAATCCTCAATAGACCATAAAAGAGCTGCTTTCAGTCAGTCTACGGACAATAAAAGTTACTATATCAATAAATGGCTACATGATGTACCAAGGAATAGAGAAAAAAGGAGGCCAATCTAAATCCTAGTTCTAATTCTGCTATATTTTTCATATTATTTGACATCTCAAACCTCTAGTTTCTTCACTTATTTCATAGTGTTGCACTCTTACCTTTTATTAAGAAATGTTCCTTATCATTAATGTACATTAAACAGTATGCACTGGCATTTCTGTAGCCACCAAAAGAGTCCCGTTCTAGCTCTTCCCATGTTGATTTTGTCACAGAAATGTCATTATATTTCATCCATCTTTCTTGGTGATGATCAAATATATATGCCCAATAGTGTCCTGCATTAGCTTGACCTTCGTGAACTAAGACGGCATGTAAGCGATAAGGAACCTAAACAAATGGGGGGAAAGTTCACTTGCAATTTTTCCAGTTAGTGTCAACTAATAATTTAGGATAATATTAAAATTAACTTGTAATACCTGTATTTCTTAATTATACATTATTTTACAATTGGGTGACCAAAGTGGAAGACTTTCCTACAGTTGAAAGAAACTAGCAGAAATGAAAATTTTGCTACATATAATTAAAATACAGCTGTGTATTTAACCTGTTTAAAGCAAGGATGTTATTTTAACAAACATCATGGACATTCTATTTTGAAGTTGATAACTTTGGGCATTTACTGACACACTTATACTACCATTTGCTAATAACAAATTTCTCCAAAGATTTATGCATAGAATATAGTTTAGGTAAATTTCTAAATGCTTTACAAGGAGAGTCAAACAGAATTTGTATAAAATATATGAACACACATTAACTATAATGTAATGAAACTGAAATGGCTTAGAGTCCTAAACTGCCATTTTCTAAACTTTCTAGCTACCACTGCACAGTAATTTGTAAAAATAAAAGTTCAAATACTCTTATTGACTTTATTTTTAACAACTATAAGAAGTAACATTTTTTTTCTTCCCTCAAGAATGCAAAAGAAACCCTAATGACTCTAAGGTAATATTTGATACATTTTTTAAAAAATCAACAAAGGTATTAAAAGATTTTACCACGTGGTTTAACAAAAACTGTAAAAGAATGAAACTATCAAAATAGAAAACTCTTAAAATGAAACAAAATATATGAGATAACCAGAATCTTTGAAGATTTGTATATCAGACAGAATGTAATTTTAATGTACTTCCCACCTTAGAATTTCACTTACTTGTATCATAGACTTGTCAGAGTACATTTGTTCAATTGTACGATGAATTCTAGATATGCTTTCCTGTAAGTCTAAAGTGATAAAGAAGTATATTTTAATAGCAATCACTTTATGATTAATATAATGTACTTCTATTGAAATTATATAGAAAAGGATCAAATTCAATTTCATCTATAAAGTTATGAGAGGAATGCATCCCTCAAATCAATATGACCTTTAACAAAGCTAATTCCAAATGCACTTCTTATCAGTAGTTTATCCAAAATTATTACAAAGAATTTTATTGTTTTAAATATGCTCAAAATATGTACATCATTTTCTCAACTTCATAGAATTCATTTCTGAATTTTTTTGTAGTAGAATTCCAAGTATATGTTCAATGTTTAAAATTCACAAAATCAAAAAATATTAAGACTTCCTAAACTTACAAACAGTGCAAAAATAACTAAATAATTTAGGTAATTAAAGACAGAATACTTATCTCCCTCAGTTAAAAATAGGTGACTCAATTTGTGAAATTAACTGGTTAATTTTGAAAATTTCAAGCTTTAAAATGAAATTTAGAAAATTATTTCTTGGAATTGGTTTAAAAATTATGATTCATCAACATTTTTTTTAACATCTGCAACAAAGAAGTATTTTAAAGAAGTTGTCAAGAGTAGAAACAGGGCTAGATTTGGCCTCAAAAAGACCAAGATTTAAATCCTACTTTGGACACTTAATAGCTGTATGATTAATAAATGTATTTTTAATGGTCCATTCTACAAATAAATACAAATTCCAATGCTGCTAACTTAGAACAGACTGAACATCAATGATTTGTCCAAACTTGTCATTGCATCAGAATACTGTTGCATTGAATAATGCTAAAAATACTTTGGTGATTTTTCCTAGAACGTGGGATAATTTTTTCTATACATAGATTTTATAATAATTATTTAGAATAGTATTCAATGTAGTGAATTCCAAGTATATGTTCAATTTAAAAATGCATTATCTGGATTTCTGGGTCATGTGAGCACCAAGATGGAGGAGCAGACATTTTCTCTGACCCCCACAATCTGCCAGACCTTTTCAAAACAAAAGCTATGAGCCACAGACAAGAAAACTTCATCATGGCATCCAAAAAGTTAAAGTCCAAAATCCAAAGTTAAAAAAAAAAATCACAAAAAAACAACAAATTCATGAAGCAATGTTCACTGACCCTGAACTTACTCAACACCCCTTCCCTCACCTACCATGGTACCAGCAAGGAGGCTACACTAGCAGACCTAAGGAGATGACACAGGCTTAACACAAAATCAGCCTATGTTTATTTCAGTCTCCCCTTCCTCTTCTCCAGTGATGTAAAGACCCCAGTTCCAGGCTACAGACATTTGCTTGGGTTCCAACAACTAGCCAGCATAGCAGTAGCCCTTCTAGAAGCAGAAGTGTGGGGGTGCCACAATCTCCAGCATTGCAAGGTTCTGAACTGTCAGGGCAGTCAACCCTGTAACCAGGGTTACAAAGCTTAAACACCAAGCCAAGCAAAAGAACTAAGAAACAGGAGGACAGTAGGAGACAAGATACCAAGACAAGTCACAATGTGTATGTGTGTGTGTGTGTGTATGTGTTTCTCTATCTGTCTCTCATCTGGGAAGGGGGTGGAATTAAGGATGTTCTGCATCATTACACTAAGCCTAAAGAAAAGAGTACAGCATCTATCTGAGTCACTTGGGGAAGATATCTAGGATGGGGAAGCTTAAATTGCCCAGTGTGGAAGGAGACTGAGATGCTTTGAGATCCAGATCCCAAGGCAACCACTATCAGAGGAGAAAACATTAGAAAGTGAGCCATAAGGGAAAGTAAGAGAGGAAGAAAGACAGAAATTACCAAAGATTTCAGGAAGAAAAATGTATTATCTGATACCAGCCAGTTTTCTCATTTGCAACACTTACCTCATGTCATGGAATAGATCAAATGAGAAAATGTTTCTAAAGCACAATAAAACCCAAAAGTATTGCAGAAATTCATTTCCAATTAGTAATGTTAAATGTTAAATTTGTCATACATCAGTGACCAAAGAGTTAATATTCTGAAATTACATTAAACTGATAGGAAGTATAATTTGACACACAAGTATTATTTTAACATTCTTTAGGAGTACATCAGTATGAAAAGGAAATTCTATTTAAAACATAACTAAATGTACAAATGAATAAACAAAATATCCATGGAGATTTCAAAGAAGGGTTCAGTTGAATCCCCACTAAGACAATTTCAAAGTGGAAAATAAGACCTAAGAAAAAATTTAAAGATTTATTCAAGTCAGACAAGGCTCTACTAGACCAGAGATTAGTAACCTATGCCCCAAGAATGTAAAAATCATTCTTAGCCTATAGACAATACAAAAATAGGCAGTGGGCCATCTGGGATATAGATTGCAAAGCCCTAAAAACACTACAAGCATTTTATATGCTTAGGAATGGAATTCACAGAGGATTTTCTTAAACATAAGCAATCTTGAGGGAACAACTACTACTAAACTACATTATCTTACCTCTAGTATCATTTTCTACTTCAGTCCTCCAGCGATGTAAACAGCCTTCTAGTACAGAAAGTTCCTCTTCTGTTATGTGTCTTGGTGCTGGATGCATGGGCAAATCTGGAGGTATTCGTGACTGTGTAAATGGCTTATGTATAAATGACCTTGGTGTAGGTGAGGTGCTTGGTAGTTCTGAAGGAGTTACCTGTGGTTGCTCTGCTGGGCTACATTTTTAAATGATAGAAGAGGACAAATAAAATGTCATGGAGAGGCATAAATCTTCTATAGTTACATAAAAATACTTAAAACAACTACTATAGTTTTTAAAAAACAATAAAGAATAAAATATTTAAATTTGACTGCAGTATTCTAGTTAACAAAAAAGGCCAAGAGCAAATCCTCAAAACTCCATTAAATACTTCATGCTTTTATTACTGAATTAGGTTAAATTAGAATTATGTTGCCATTAACTTCTTTAACTTTTCCCACATCCAATCAGTTAAATTTAACTTCTTTAAATTTTCCCACATCCAGTTAAATCTTATCAGTTCTAAATCCATTAACTCTCTCTCTTTCTATCTCTCTCCCACCCACATGCACACACATACAAACTCAAACCTCAAATTACCTCTTGCTTAAACTACTATACCAGTATCTTCACCTACAAACTTCTCCATGCCTGATACCAACATTTGTTCTTCACTCAGCTATCAAAATATTCTTCTTAATCATGTTAAATCTTTACTTAAACACTTTCACAGGCTCATTATTACTTCTAAGACAAAATACAAATCTTAGGCTTGGCATTTAAGGCCCCACATAATCTAGATCTAACCTACATTTCCAGTCCCATTTCACATGGGTGAAAAATGTACATTATTTAGCTTTCAGAGTACAGTTGAGACAATATAGTTATTCCTCAAACTTGATATGCCATGTCTGACCTCCATGTACTTACAGGAGTTATCTTTCAATCATGGAATATACTTCCTACAGATTTCTGCCTTTCAGAATACATCTTTCCTGCAAGTCCCAACTCAAGAGCCACTTCATCCCACTCTCCTACCCCAATAAAAGCACTCTGTCTGTTTAAATTTTCCTAATTTCTCTATTACCCCTAACTCTGACTATATATTGTATACCACTCAATCCTTACCTAGCCTTAACCTAGGTTTGGGGGCAGGAACATTAATTTTTTAAAAATCATTGTATCCCTAGTGCTTTTGCAATAGTAAATTCATAATAAAAAGACTTAAATGAAATGAAATTAATTGAACACATCCATTATTTTGAAAATAAAAAAGTAAACTTATATATACTCTACATATGGATATTGTGTAAAATGTTTTTGATGGTGCCTTTAAGCTTGTCTTATTATGATTGCATAAATTATCAGCATTATTTTATGACACTATATAAAGGTACAAGATTATAAGGATAAAATGTTTATCTCATGGAAGGAAACTTTTGCATCGAAAATACAACATTAAAATTCCTAACTCTGTACAACAATAGAATCTACTTTAATAAGCTATGAATTAATATACAGAAAACATGCATTTTCCAACTTCTTCAGCTTAAAGGGTTAAACTTATTTTATAAAAACATTCATTGTAATCTAATACAGCCAAGGAACAAGAAACTATGTTACATTTTGTTTAAATGAATCTCTCTCCACATTAAATGTTACACTGTAATCAATGTCTCTCCTCACATTAAAAAATGTTTTTACCTTGGTAGTGTCTGTGATGGTATGGAACCACTAGGTGGGGAACTAGCATCAATATCATCAACAGGAGAAGTGCAAACAGGTTTACTTGAGGCAAACTCCAGGGCATACTGCAGAACATCTACCAAGGGGAATCGCTTAGGGCCAGACCCATAGCTTAAATATCTGTTAACCATAAAATGTACGAATGCATTTACTAAGATATTCCAAAAGCCCCATTTTCAGCTATTGTTAGAGTTTTCAAACACCTGCTACATAATGATAAAATGAAATTATTTTATGCCACCATTTTTCTTTTCAGATGACTCTCTGCTGAAACAATGAAAAAGGCTAGTGGAGCAAATAATACAATAAGTAACTGTTTTAAATATCCTCAAAACTGGTTCACTAATACTTCCTCCACACACATGCACATACATATGGATGTGTATTTATATTGTTTTCCTTCAAAGACTTCACTCCCTCTCACTGTCATAGTCCAGATGGATGATTATAATTATTTCTGGCTTTTTCATGGACTAGCTACATGTTTATTTTCAGACAGGTTACCTATCATGTGATCAGTGTAATTATTTAACTGGCTTTCATTTACATCTAATTGGTTTACAACAGAATTACAAACCTGCCTTGTCACAGAAATTACAAAAATGATTAGATTATTTAAAATGGGTTACTTTTACATGAAAAATTTTTTGAAATTTTGATTTTCAATTTACAAGAAAATAAAAAGTTGAGGAAAAATGTATTAGTAAGATTAACTGGGTTTCATAGCAATTGGTTAACCATTACCTAAGTAGAAGTACCAAAGTACAGCAATAGTCTAACAGTAAAAATAGCAATAGAAATCTTAACCAGAATGATAAGCTTCATGTTATGCCCTTCTCATTTTGGCTATATGTTTGTGTGCCTTTAAAAAAAATAATAGTAAAATCACTCTAAAAGTCAGTCCTGAAAATTTGACAGGAATAATCTAATACAGCCATCCTCAAAGTGTGGTTCAGAGATCTCTGAGGATCCCTGAGACCCTTTCAGAGATCTCTGAGGTCAAAACTTAATAAGAATAAAATATTTAATTTCTAATATGGTGTATGTATACCCATGCAGACATACACACACACACACACACACACACACACACACACACACACACACACACACACACAAAATAAAAGCCCTCATGGGTGTGAGGAGTCTTCAATAATTTTTTTAAGAGTATTAAAAGGTCATGAGATGAAAAAGTTTGAAAATCAGTTATGTAATGAAACTAATCATATATCTAGATCAGCTCAGAAAGATTATTTATCAAAATTACTGCTAAATTAACTGTTAAAAAGAGGGATTAAAACCAACATCTTTATAATTGTACTTTTTATATTAATTATGAAGAACAATATATAAAACATAAAGCAAACTGCACTGAGTATCTTCTTCGTTCTCCAAGAGTACCTTTCTAATCTTTGCTGTAACACTGTGAGGTACTCTTTCAGTCTCTTGATCTCGTCTCGTTTAATTCTTGTTATTTCTCTGTTTTTGTGCATATATCTGTAAATAAAACAAAAAGTCAACATTTAGAATTTCTATAAACTTAGCTACTACCATAAGTGGCATAAAATACTTTGCAAAGAATACAAATGGAACTATTTAAACTCAATCATTGCTACAAAAAAAAAATCACAAATCATTACAATGTTTAGAGACCATGAACCATTTTACTGACTGTTTCAAACAAATCTTCTCATATATCTTTTGAGACTTAGAAAATGTGGTTAAGGTTGCTTTTTATTTCTATAACAATATTCTTTCTACAAATTAATGTTCTCTCATTACTGAACAGTTTGTATATTATAAATATATCTGCTAGCAGAAAAGGTAGTCATTTAACACTATTATTTCTTTATACAAACTGTCATGTGCTTTCAAAACAAAGTTTATCTCCAGGAAAATTAAATCAGAATTTCATTTAGAAACAACAGTGGTATAATTCAGTAATTCACAAATATAATTTAAATATATGTACATGTACACACACACATATTCACATGTACACATAACACATGCGCACGCGCACATGCACACACACATACTCTTACTGCTATAGTAAGCCATACCTGTCCAGATATAAAACTTGAGGAAATTCTAACTTGTTATGAATTTTCTCTGGTCTTCCCAAAGCCTGATTAAATTCAAATCTTGACAGTTCAAATGTTAACACAGGTGGAAGCTCTGTGAACCAATGCTAAACAAGAAAAGATATTTTAAAATTTAATAACATTTTCCCTACTTTTAGAAAATTAGGTAATAGCATTTTTACAAGAATTCTACAACATGAATATCTTGGTAAACTAAGCACCTAATTTAAATGTACATCAAAATCCAAAAAAAATTGCTGTCAGGTCTTTTGAATTTTTTTTTTTTAAGTATAAGGCTCTTTCCAGTGTAAGTAACTCACATTTCTTTTCACCACCTTTTCATAATACTTCTATAAACTAAAGGGGAATAAAAGAGTTTTATTTCAAGTCATAATTTCATGACTTTTAAGAGACTTCTGAACTCAATTACATGATACTATTTCCAGCATGATTATTTTATTATTTGAAACCAAAAGGTAATATCAAAGACTTGTGACAAAGCTCTCAAGGTATTTTTGCAATTACTTTAAGTAGTCTAAACTTCTGAAAATAATTTGCATTCAAAAATCACTCTAAAATGTAATAACAGACTTTTAGCATTCTTTTCATTTAATCCTTATTCTCCCACTTGAACTTATAATTTAAGATGAGATATTATAAGAAATGCACAGTTGTGGGAAATAAAGCCATAAATCTTTTAAAAGGTTAATATTTCAAATTAAATATCAAATTAAATTCAATCAAATTAAATATCTTTCTGTTCTCAGCAAAATGATCATAATTAGAAAGGCTGGGAAAATTTACATCTTGGCAACTGTGCCATTTCATTGTAAAATTCTGCTCAGTTCCCAAAGTAAATAATTTTCTTTTTATAACTGCAAATTTTACATAAACTTAATTGGTCAATGAGAAAAGGGGAACTTTGTGTTTAAGTAACTTGGAATTATAAAAAATAAATACGCAAACATAGAAAATATACTATAAATAGTACATATTCAGGTACAAAACAACTAGACCACCCCACAGCTATGTAAGCAAATTAATTTAAATTCAAATCACCAAAGTTGAGTGAATTAATGTTGTCCATAACACACAGACTCCAAGATACCTGAATTTTATTTAAAAAGTCAACAAAATCAGCTTCCCTAGTTGCTTTCCAGTTGCAAATTACTACCAAAACAAGAATGGTCCTTGTTGAGAAATAGAATAGTAACACTATTTTGGAAAGGCTAGTTATACTATCTAGTGAGTCTAGTAATCAACTTTTAATATAAATTAGTAAACACTATGGTATGTGAAGAGATATAAACTAAACTCATTCAGCAAAAATAATGACATTGTAAATTGAGGTGTATATATTTAGAGTCTCTTGGAGGAAGACTAACCAACAATTGTCTTCATCCAGAGATAAGGCACATGGAACTGATCTTATAAAGTAAAAAGTTAAAGAGATCTTGACAAAAATATAAAGGATTTGAAGACAAGAAACAAAGGTTCTTCAAGGAAACCAAATACAACTAATTAACTGAAATTTAATAAACTAATCTGGCTTATTTATTCTTCTCTGAGAGCACCATGCCTAGGAATCCATGAAATAACACTAATTGTAACTCGACAGATAAAATGAAAATCATTAGAGCAAAGAATTTTACACTTTACATTCCACAGGCTAATTTTCAGCACTATTATTTTCAGGTTATTGCGAACTTCTAAAATTCAGGAAACCAAGAGAATCTACAATAACCGTTATGTAGGGTAATTAGGTACTCAAAATTAGGGGTAGGTTATTCTGGAATATAATTCTTCAGGTACCATTTTTGCCACATTCAGGAAATAGCTTCCATACCTTACTAAAAGATGTTCATAGTATTTTTGTATGTAATGTGCCTCTGTTGTGGATACATTTCTCCTCCATCTGCAGTGACTGTTTCTTCCTCACTATAGCTGTGGAGGGACCTCACCTTCTCATTCTGTAACAGATGGGGTGAGACTAGATAACCAGATTTCATGGGTGTGTCTGGTTCTGTGAGCTCAGATTAAAAGACACTGTTTTTTAATTAATTCACAACTAAAATTCTAAATAATATCACACAGCAATGACAATTTTTTCCTTTTAAGATAAACCTGATTTTTTCTAATTAATAAGTTATAATCAATTGCCCAAGTATTACTAAAGGTTAAATATAAAATTTGAGTCAGAGATTTTTTTTAAAAAGTGCTTTTTCATTTAGATATGGATAAGAAATGACAAAAAACTGTTTTCATTATTTTTTAAGTAATGGATCACAGAAGATGAATTTAAGTATATAGAGACTGGATCATTTAACTTACATTAAGAGGACAAAGGCTATAATGAATATGACTCATCTCTGACTCTCTATAAAAGGAAGAATATGTAGACATAAAGGAGGAGTTTCATCTTTTACTTTTATATGCATCTTTACTATTATTGTTGTTATTAATATTGGCTCTGTACTCTGCCTATGTGACAGTTCATGTGAGTTTTGAGAAAATGTAGAAAGAACATTAAAAGTTTTATTCTCAACAGTCCAATAAGTAGCAAAATATATATCAACTACCTCTAGCAATGAAGTATTCTAGTAACAGTGTAATCTCTTGGCCATTCAATGACCTTCGTTTTCTTCCTTTTTAGCTTTGCTAATTTTATAAATACAAAACTTTTAAGACCTGTGAATCTTACACTGTTATTCTTACAAAAAGATATACTATTTTAAATCATCTTACAGGTGTATTAAAAAAAACTACTTCTCAAGTCATCGAAAATTTCTTGTGTCAAATGTACACATCACTTAATTATAAATCATAGTATATTTATCAGCAAAAGTTATTTTTTTGAGAACATATATGTAGCATATTTTTGATGTGACCAACTAAGTTGACTTTTGATATTTAATTTCAGATTTCATACTGAATTATTATAGGTAATGCCTATATAATTTAGTCAGTGTTATCTGAATATGATAAAGGTTATTCCTGAAATACTCAAGTAGTTTATTCTTTCTATTTAATGGATGAAGTTTAATAATTTTTTAAACAGGCGGGGCCAAGATGGTGGAGTAGAAAGATGCATATACTCTAGCACTTTCCCCACAGCCCACAAAATACCTGTAAAAATGACTCTCAACAAATTCTAGAGCAGCAGAAGTCACAGAACAACAGAGCAAAAGAGGTTTCCAGCCAAAGGTAACCCTTACAGGAAAGGTCTGTCTCACAGGATGCTGAGCTGAGCAGAGCACGGCCCTGGTCATACAGCCCTGGGAGGAACAGGGCCTGAACAGACCTCTGGGAAGAGTTCCTAGCAGGGAAGGTCCCAGATACCTCAACCCACAAGTGACAAAGAAAGCTCCAAAGGTCAGTGGGGAGGGATTTCCCAGCTGGGAGAGAGAGGTTTCTCCAGCAATAACCCTAGGCTACGGCAAAGGCCATAGCAGCAGAGTGCAGGCAGCTACATAGGCAGAAAAGCAACCTGGATCCGCAGTTCAGGCAGCTCAGTTTAAAGCCTCTGGCCCTTCATAGCAGCTGATCTAAACCCCATCCCCCCACCCCTGAGTGACAGTCCCGCCCACACCCAAAGCCCAGGAGGAACCTAGTAGCTGAGTCTAATCTCTTGACAAATGATTCAGAAGTCAAGTAACTGGCTGGGAAATTCCCAAAAAAGGGAAAAAAATAAGACTATTGAAGGTTACTTTCTTTGTGAAGAGGTGTCTCCTCCCATCCTTTCAGATGAGGAAGAACAAGGCTTACTGTCAGGAAGTTAAGACCCCTGCCTCCAAAGTGAACTTAAACTGGACTCAGGCAATGGAAGAGCTTGAAAAATGAGTTAGCAGCTTGCTAAAGGAGAACCAAAAAAAGTTGAAGAAAATAACACCTTTAAAAATAGGCTAACTCAATTGGAAAAACAGGTCCAAAAAGCCAATGAGGAGAAGGAGGCATTAAAAAGTAGAATTAGCCAAATGGAGGAGAAGGTTCAAAAGCTCACTGGACAAAATAGTTCTCTGAAAGAGAGAATTGAGTTCAGGGAAATGAATGACTATGAGAGAAACCAACCAGTTAGAAAACAAAACCAAAAGCTTGAAAAAATAGAAGATAATGTGAAACATCTCATTGGAAAAAACAACTGACCTGGAAAATAGTTCCAGGAGACACAATTTAAAATTATGGGACTACCTGAAAGTCATGATCAAAAAAAGAGCCTAGACATTAGCTTTCATGAAATTATTAAAGAAAACTGCCCTGATATTCTAGAACCAGAGGGCAAAATAAATAATGAAAGAAATCCACTGATCACCTCCCGAAAAAGACCAGAAAAGAGAAACTCCTAGGAATATTGTGGCCAAATATCAGAGTTCCAAGGTCAAGAAGAAAATACTGCAAGCAGCTAGAAAGAAACAATTTGAGTACCGTGGAAATACAATCAGGATAACACAGGATCTGGCAGCTTTAACATTAAGGGATTGAAGGGCTTGGAATAGGATATTCCAGAAGTCAAAGGAACTGGGATTAAAATCAAGAATCATCTATTCAGCAAAATTGTGTATAATACTTCAAGGCAATAAATGGTCATTCAGTGATATACAGGACTTTCAAGTATTCATGTAGAAAAAAACAATTGTATAGAAAATATGACTTTCAAACACAAGAATCAAGAGAAGCTTGAAAAGGTAAACAGTAAAGATAAATCATAAAAGATTTTCTAAAGCTGAACTGTTTACATTCCTACACAGAAAGAAAATATTTATAACTCTTGAGATTTTTCTCAGTATTTGGGTAGCTGGAGGGATTGTACAGACACACACACACAGACGCACACGCATAGAGACAGAGAGTACAGGTTGTGTTGAATCAGAAGAGATGATATCCACAAAAAAAATATATAAAATAAAAATTAAGGGGTAAGGGAGAAAAATATTGGGAGGAGAAAGAGAGAAATGGAATGGGGCAGGCTATAACTCATAAAAGAGATAAGAAAAATCTTGTTTAATGAAGGAGAAAAGGGAGAAGGGGAAAGGGGGAAAGTGAAGCTACTCTCTCCACATATGGCTTAAGGAGGGAATAACATGCTCACTAAATTTGGTATGAAAACCTATCTTATACTACAGGAAAATAGAGGAGGAGGCGACAAGTGGGGTGAGGAGAATGATAGAAGGGACAGCAAATGGGAGAAGGGAGTAACTAGAAATAAACACTTTGGGGAAGGGACAAGGTCAAACGAGGGAATAAAAAATAAGGGTAGATGGAGTAGGACAGAGAGCAATATAGTCAGTATTACACAACATGATTATTATGGAAGTCTTTTGTAAAACGACACATATTTAGTCTGTATTGAATTGCTTGTCTTCTCAGTGGTGATGAATAGGGAGGGAGGGAAGGAAAGAAGATGGAATTCAAAGTATTAGAAAGAAATGTTGAGAATTATTATTGCATATAACTAGGAAATAAGAAACACAGGTAATGGGGTATAGAAATTTATCTTGCCCTACAAGAAAAGAGAGAAGATGAGGATAAGGGAAAGGTGGGGTGTGATAGAAGGGAGGGCTCATTGAGGGAAGGGGTAATCAGAATGCAAGGTATTAGGGGATGGGGGGAAGGGAGAGATGGGGAGAAAAACTGGACAGGTTACAAAATGATGTAAAAGCAATTAGTATTAAAACAATTGACTGAATTAATTACTGAGACTAAATCAGAGACACCTTTAGTTTGGGGAAATGAATTTTAGCCTAAGTCTCCTAGAGGCAGGTAACTTCGGGTAAAATTTGGCATTGATGGAAAACTTAAGGTTTTAATGGTAAATTTGATTTTATGATTGTTACTTAAGCAGGGACCAGAATGGGTATAGAAAGGCATGTAAGACACTTAAGACTTGCCTCAAAAGATATTCCTTAGCCAATGTGAAATTATAGTCATATCTGAAACCTGGTTATTGGAACTTGCTATTTTAAGATGCTATTGGACTATTAACTGACTGTTCTTCTGAGTCTAACTCCAGGTATGAATAACAACAAAGGTGTTCTGAGCCTCCAATCCATGATGCCACTAAGCCTATGAGATGCTGGTATGAACTGAAAAAGGTGATCTCATGGGAAGGGTGGGAGAGCGGCTGTTCAGCCTGGGCTGAGGTAGGATTCTCCTGACTTAGTTTCTCCACTGACACCTGGCAGACTCTAAGCCTCACTGAATGCAAGTTGGCAATCTATTCCTGCCTGGAACTGACATGAAGTTGGGGAGATATTGTTTCCCTGAAATGTCCCTACTCTTAGTGGCAATTTCCTATAGTCAAAAGGTTTGTAAGCTTAATACCAGATCTATTAAATTATAGATTGTTGGTAGGGGAACATCTGAGGTTAAGTCTAAAATTAAGCTATTAGGCTTAGGACTTTAGACCAACAACAATAAGTTATGGTGCTTTAACTCTTAGTAATAGTGTGAAGACAATTAGGTCAAGGGCTTGTGAAGGTAGCATACATAGCTATTATTTGTGTCTCAGTTGGTTAATGTTAAAAAAAAAGATTCGTTTGTGGTCTATATTGTAAATGCTTTAAAAGAAGTATCACCTGACCAAAAGTTGGAATTGTGTTATGTGATATGAACTGTGTTAAAAAATGAAAAATAAATAAATAAATTTAAAGAAAGATAATTTTTTAAACTTTTGTTTCTTAAATAACTTTTTGTTGATGTCTTCTGTTTCTTGTATATATGAACAGTTATTCCAAGTATTCCTCCTCCTCCTAGAGAGGTATCCCATATGACAAAGAGTAGTGTTATCACAAAAAGTGCTGCTATGAGTTTATATGTGTGTGTGTGTGTGTGTGTGTGTGTGTGTGTGTGTGTGTATAAGTATGGGGATTCTCTTATCAATGGCTTTCTTGGGGTATAAGCCCAGGAATGGAGACTCTGGTTCAAAGGGTATGGACATTTTAGTCACTTTATTTGAATAATTCCAAATTGCTTTCCAAAATAGTTGTACTACTTCATAGCTTCACCAACGACTGGTGTGCCTGTTTCCACAACTCTGACAACACTGAATATTGCCATTTTTTGCTAATTTACAGAGTGTGAAGTGAAACTTTAGAGATGCTTTGATTTCCATTTCTCTTTGTTTTAGTGACCTGGATTCATGTTGTTGTGAAAACTCTGCAATCCCTCTTTTGAGACCTGTTTGTTCATATCATTTGACCAATTATCTGTGGGAAAGGGTATTAGCTACATACCCTCACACACGTAAACATTATTACATAATAGATAACATATACATATATTAGTTATATGTTTGCATGTATGTATACATAAATGTATATATGTATGTATACATATATACATATGTGTATATATACATACATATATATATATAGTTTCTATATCTTTGATAACAAATTCTTACCAGAAAAATTCAATACAAAATTTTTTTTCCAATTCAACCAATTCTCTTCTTAATAATTTTGTCCGTGCAGAAACTTTTCAGTGTCATGTATTCAAAGTTATTTATTTTATGCTTTGTAATTACCTCTCTCTTTTCTTTTCTTTTTTTTTGGTTAAAAATACATCTATTATCTGTGTGATTAACTGTGAGAGTTATGTGATCTACTTCTATTCTAATAAGTTTATAACTGATAACAGTTTATGGTTCTTTTCAATATAATGTATTTTCCTTATTTATCCCTTTTTACTTTTTGAAAGTCTGCTTTTGCTTGGTTATTGCTTAAATAACCTCTTGCTTTTTTGGACGTACTTAATGCACAGTAAATTTTGTTTTATGTTCCCTCAGTTTTACTTTGTGCATGTTTTTGTTTTTTAAATGTGTTTATTGTAAACAACAGATTTTAGGGGTTTGTTTTCTTATCCAAGTTTTCTCTTTTCTTTTATCAGATCATTTAAACCATTCTCTCCCCCTTTTCTCCTCTCAATTCAATAGATTCCCCTTTCTTCTCTTGTTCATTAGCCATTTTAAAATTGCATATTCTGCGCCTCTTTTTAAAAGGATTTCTCTTACTTTCTTCATCATCCATCCTTTCTGTCTACTCTAGATCCCCAGTCTCTGATACATGATCCCTGTAATTATGTGATCTCTCTTTTCTCTGTATTCCTCATTCAATCAAAATTTCCAAGGCATTTTTGCTAGGCTCTGTACTCTTGGAAGTTTTTGCTTCTCCTTTGTAGAGACTGCCTCAGGGATTACCCTTTCCCAATTAACGTGTCAGAGAAGGCACTTTTCCATGGTGGCCCTCCCTCTCCCACCTTCCCTGATCATGCAGCCTGTCACTAATGTATACCTTCACTATTATCTTTTTCCCCCATATTTCTTGATATCTCCCCTTTATATCCCTATCTTCCTGCTCCTCCAGGTGCCAGTTGACCCCTAGGAGTTCCAACTGCCCTCCCCATGATAGGTCAATGGAATTTTCAAGCATTAAATCTCTTAGACCAGACATAACACGAAGTTCTCTCCCTTTACAGACCATCTCTTTTCATCCACAAAAGCATTCATCAGTGGAATCCTCTCCCACCCCTTTACCCCCTACCTACTTTGGATTAATATGTTTTCAATATAAATTGTATTCTATACACCATCTACTTTTTGTATTTTGGAGGGGGGAATTATTCTTTGACATCTATTGCTACTTAAAATTGTTTCCATATTCTGATCTAAAAAAATGCTTAGAATTTCTCATTCTTATAATCATTTATGTTCCCAGTGATATCATACTGCTATCTATCTCACTTTTTCTTCTTCTGCCTAGGTTTTGAAAAGTGAGGTAAGGGATCTGAATTAAGAGGAAGAAAGGACAAACTACAAAGCCTTTCCTTGCTTGAGCAGCTTCTGCAGAGTGTATAAGCAAAAGGTATGGGAATAGGATGTCCAATGAAGATACAACAATAAGCTGAGTAGGGCTTTAAAATCTAAACGGATCAGTGACAAAGAGAAAGGGGTAAAAGATAATGCTGAGATTTGACAGAATTAGGAAGGCTTGGAAGAGGGGAGGGTTTTTGGGAAAGACAATAAACTCAGTTTTATTTGCTTTTAAGTTATCTTTAGGACATTCAGTTTGATATGTCCAAAAGGGAACTGGTGATGGAGGACTGCAGTTTGGGGGAGATAATGAGGCTAGACATAGATCTGAGGGGTCATCTACATAGAAATGACAGTTAAGCCCATGGGAACAGATAAGGTGGCCAAGAAAAGAGGAGAGAGAAGAAGAGTGCTCAAGAGATCTTGTGGAGCACCCACAGTTAGAAAACATAAAGTGAATAGTCAGACTGAGCAGCAAACATACAAGATGAACCAAAACAAAGCAGTGTCACGAAAGCCCTGTGAATAGAGAGCACCACCTTGAGTTTATATAGAGAAAGGGTAGGTTAGCCACCAACAAGTATGAAAGCCAGCCCTCAAGTCCCAACTAAAGCAATGAATTAGAACAAAACTTCTGGGAAAAGCTTCTTTATACAACATAAAATTAAAAATTAAGGAGAGCTGATATAGGAATGAGAAAGTTAACCAACAAAACCCTACAGATTTATTTCTTTGAAGAACTGTCTCTAAAATTAAGTTTAATACTATAATTTGTTAAAGTTTAAGTTAAGCTGAATTATAATAACAAAAAGTTTTTTGACAAATGAAGTAAAGTCATGGTCACAAATCTAAAAAAACTCGCGGCTAGAAGACCATTTTTCCTCTTAGGCAAAGGAAATGCATGACAGTTCAGACCACAGAAGCAAGAAGCAATAACAGCACACTAAAAGGGCAGGTTAATATTTTTTTTTTGAGGAGTAAAAGGAAACTTCCTCTAAAAATGGCTTTACAAAATTAAGGCTAAAAGATAACAAACTCTGAACTGGGAGAGTCAGGAAACCCGGTTGTCGTTCCAGACAAGCTATAAACTGGTTGTGTAACCTTGAATAAAATACTTTTCTGGACCTCAGGTTTCTCATCTGGAAAATGAGTGGGATGTACTACAGGAGTAGGGAACCTGGAGAATCCTTTTATCATGGGGATTTGTTCAGTGAAGTGTGGATTCAATCAAAGGGCAGCACACCTCAGGACCTAGAAGGCCACATGTGGCCTCAAGGCCACAGGTTCCCCACCCCCATTTCTAAATCTTAGATTCTATGATCCAATGAATAAAAGCAAAATTCTCATTTCAAAATTAACCACCACAAACAAGTTCAATGTTGCTAGACTAGCACTTTAACGTGTTCATTCTTTGTTGCCAAAGAAGACCATGCCATCAGAAAAATGATGATATGACTTGCACTTGACTTTGTTTTGGGTGATGGAGAGCTGTGTAGGTCACCAGCTTCATTTTTCCCCAGAGCCATCTGAATCCAGTGACCAGATATTCATCAGGATGACTAGAGGTGACCCAGGATGAGGCAATGGGGGTTAAGTGACTTGCCCAAGGTCACACAGCTAGTGAGTGTCAAGTGTCCGAGGTGAGATTTGAACTCAGGTTCTCCTGACTCCTGCACTGGTGTTCTACCCACTGCACCACCTAGCTGCCCTCAGACTAATACTTTACTGGTGGCAGGAAGGAAATAGGAGGAGGATGGTGAAGGGCAAAGGGATAATTTACAGCAAATTGTTTAGGTTCAAATTTAGCATTGATTATATACTACTGACTATGCAAAATAGATTCTCTTTTTACAAATCACTGCAATTAGGCTGGGTCAAATTCCTTTTCTATATATAGTCAATTATTAGGTAGCAATACAATTAGCATATTCAATAAACTTTTATTAAGTCATCATAAGAATGAAATGGAGGAAGAAAGAAGAAAAAATACCAAAATGCTAAACTCACCTCCTGACCAGATTTTCCTGAGTTCTCTGAATGTAATGACTCAATCTCTCCTTCAATCATGGCAGCTTCTAGGCATTCGTGCAAATCTTTGAAACCATTGACTTGAAGTGGATACTGACCAAACATTTCTGTATTTTCAAATTTTTTACCTTGAGAAGAAAAGAAAGTTAATTAAATTCATGTTTCTGGATTTGATCTTTCAGCTTCTATAAAATAGTATGCTATGATATATTGTTTAACAAATATATAAATTCCTAACAATTAGGGCAACAAAAAATGAACTAATACTAGATTACATATTGTGAAATATATTTTTGTTCCCTAGCTGTGAAGTTCTAACATAAGAATACAGGTAGTGTCCAAAGATTATGCACTTGGTGTACAAGACTACATCCTAACTGATCTCTGTCAAAAATCCAAGGGCTAGGTTCAAGTAGTAGCTGGTCTAGTATACATCACTACCTATAGTTTCCTCTTTGTCAATATGAAAATTGATGGCTCTTCAACCAAAGGTGTTCTGCCCTCCTTACGAACAAAGTTACAAACTATAAAGTCAAAAGAAATAGCAAATATCCAAAGAAACTCACAAAGGAACAAGAGAGAAATTCAGACCCAGTTTGTTTCAAGTGAGATTTTCTCCTTTCTTCCCATACCAGGCTCCAAATGACTCTCCATCCAACGGAACACTCAAATGACACACTGAAAAATAACTTTCTTGGTGTGCCAGTTATAAGTATTCATCTAATTACCAATAATTGGTTATCCAAGGTTATAGCGTATGTATATAGTGGATAGTTGTAGGGAAAATCTGGAAAATTTGTATAAACTGATGCAAAATGAAGTTAGCAGAACCAATTATATAAAAATAACGATATTGTAAACATATAGCTACAGATATATATTTGGACATAGCTAATGTGAGAATTTTGTTCAAATACACATATTTGTAAGATTCTGTTTTTCTTGGTTTCTCAATGGGGAGAAGGGAGTAGAAAATTTGAAAATGAAAATAAAACTCAATTTTAAAAAAATTTAAACCTTTTTAAAAAGAGTTTATGGAACCTACTATATAGTTATATGACAAGAAAACAAAGAATATAAAAGAGATCTACAAAAATATAAAATACCCCAATTAATAAAACATGAAATAGGAATCTTAAATAATTCACTGTCAGAAAAAGAAATTGAACTAGATCTAAAGGAATTAAAAAGGGGGCAGAGGGAGAGTGGGAGGAACATGTTTTTATAGGAGACTTATGTCAGGAGAAAAACCTTTAAATACAAAAGAAAGGAAATCCAAATAGAACAAGACTATTCTGGACACACCAGAAAAATGCAAGAGGGAACGGAATATGTTCCAGAGAGCAATGGAGTTTAAGAAGTTGACCTACCCTACAAATCTGAGCTTAATCATGACTGACAAAAGACGGATTCCAATAAAAAAGAGGTACTAGAATCATTCATAGGAAAAAAAATGCCTGAAGAGATGATTTGCCTTTTAAACATACCACATAACAGAATACAAGAAGAGTAAGCAAATACCATAACCAAGGACAACCATAAAATGATAATACCAAGATCTTCAGGAGAATTTTTTCTAAATAGATACGACTAGACAAGGGTGAAAGAAGAAGTCAAATAGAAGAGAGCAGGGAAATATTTATATACTATACAAATTATTCTCAAAAATTCAGAATGAAAGTAGCCTCTCAGATCATTTTTATGACACAAATATAGACCTAATACCTCAAATTTGGAAGAAAAATGAAAAAAACAAGAGAACTGAACACCAATCATCATTAATAGACATTAATTCAACAATAAAAGAGCCTACTATATGTCAGGCACAGTACTAAGTGCTTTATAAATATTTTCTCATTTGATCTTCAATCTCAGGAGATAAAGGCGATTATTACCCTGCATTTTGCAATTAAAGAAACTGAAGCAAACAGAGGTTAAGTGACTTGCCCAAAGTAATACAGCTAGAAAGTATCTAAGGTTGGATTTGTACTCAGATCTTCCTACCACCAGGCCCAGATCTTTATCATTGCATCACCCAGCTGAATAGCTAGAGTTTTTAGGATTTTTGTTTGAAAAAAAAAAGGGCCTGGTTTCAAAAAACAAAAACACTACAACATAGCAATTTTGTCCAAAAACAAAGCAACCATTCACTATGATCAAGCTGGATTTATATCAGGAAAGGAAAGATGATCCAACATTAGGAAAATGATTAGTATGATTAATTAAAAACAAAAACATGGAAAATATTATCATATCCATAGATGAAGAAAAAAGGCTTTTCACTAATACTCATTGATGTTAAAAAACCCTATAATATCCAGATACAGAAGGACATTTTATTAACACTGCACAAGCACCAACCGAAATCAAAACCTGGCATCACATGTAACAGGGAAGTACAAGAAGCAATCCCAACAAGCAGGGTCAAAAGGAAGGATACCTGTTTCCCCCCTTGTAGGTGACATAGTATTAGAAACACTAGTTAAAAGAACTAGTGTATATATAAAAGAACGAAATTAGAAGCACAAAAAGAAAACAAAACCATTTTTATTTAGTGATGTTCTACTTAGAAAATTCTAGGGCATCAGCAAAAACAAATAGAAAAAAAACCCTTAACTAATCTTAACAGTTCTTAGTTTTAAAGATTAGAACACAAGAAACCCAGAAAAAGGAAGAGGACATATAATACAGAAATAGCAAAATCCAAGAAGCAATGATGGAAAGGGAAATTACACTGAAAACAACTATAAAATTCTTATGATAAGTAGAGGTCACAGTCTTTTCAATATACCTACATGGGAAAAAAAATCACAAAAAGCACCTTACAGAAATAATGACAACTAATAAATGATGTTTTTATATTAATTAAAGGAATCTGTAGATTTCATGCTATTACATAAAGACAAAGATTCCTTCAGATGAACAAAAGATCTGAAATATCAAGGTAACTAATTTTATAAGAAGGACTAGACAGGGAAGAGAATGATCAGACCTCAAACTATCTTATAAAACTAATCATCACAACTAGTCAGTAATAGTTAAAAATAGGATGTTAAATCAGTGGGACAGATTAGACAAGGGAGATTTGTAAGTAATTGAATGTAATATTAAAGACAAATATTTGAAAAAATCCAAAACATAAACTGTCCAGGAATTATTAACTCCCTATTTGATAAGAAGTGTGGGAAAAATGAAATAGTAGTCTGGCAGATACTAGATTTAGACAAACATTTACATGACATATGAGAAAAAAATTGAAATGGATGTATGGCATGAATATTAAGATTATATCATAAAATAATTTGAACAGAATCAGTGTAGGCACCTTTCACAGCTATGGCTAGAGCGAAAATTATTAACAAAACAAGGGTTAAAGGCAATTACAAAAAATGAAAGCAAATTTCAATACACATAAATTTAAAAGTTTTTGCAAACAGGACAAAAATTCTTAACGTAATGTTACATGAACTTAATGTGTGTCTGTGTATACATATACACACATATATTTTGATAACTGTATTTCAATATAATTGGTTTCCTTTGCAAATGATTTATTCTGTGCATTTCAAACCATCATTCTGAGCAGAAGTGAATAGGTTTCCAGTGGCTGCCAGAAGAGTCAATGACAGAAAAAAAAATCCCAAGAAGGGAAGCAGTCAACTGGGAAAAATATCTTTCTATCAAATAGCTAGATAAGAGCTGATAGTCAAGGCATAAGACACAAATAACAAACATTTTTAAGAACAAAATCATTTCTCAAAAGATATGTTTCTGACAAGAATCAACTATTCAAAAAAAGGAATGATAAATTATTGAAAATCATATGAATGTTCTATTTCATTAAAGATAGAAATGAAAATCAAATAATTAAGAGATTTCACCTCACAGTCAATAAAATGGCAAAAATAACAAACATTAGGAAAGCAGTGCTGGAGTGTGTATGGAAAGGTGATATTGACAAAACCATTCTGAAAAGCAGTTTGGAATTATGTTGAGAAAGTAACCAACATTCATATTCTGTGGTATAAATAATCCACTGACAGGCATATAGTTTAAAAATGTCAATTACAAAAAAGAAAGGTCCTATATAAATAAAATAATTATGATTATCACTTTTTGTAGTAACAAGAACCGCAAACAAAATAGATGTGCATTGAATGAGGAATATCTAAACAATTTGGAATATTACTGTTCTGCAACAGACTATGAATATGAAGAACATAGAGAAGCACAAAAAGACCATATGAACAGAAATTAAGTAAAATAATAAAAAAGAAAATAATACATATAATGACTACACTAATGCAAATGAAAAAAACCAATTAATTTCATAAAGTTAAAATGGCTTGGACCTGGAGTAGAAATATAAAAAGGCTACTTCCCCAATACTTCTTTGTAGAGTTGGAGACATTATAGATTGTAATACTGCATATAATATCAGACTTTTTTGATATATTAGATCTACTAAACTATTTCCCGCTCTCACTCTCCTTTTTCTTCCTTGGTATAAGTGATGGCTTTCTGGAAATGGAATATGTTGCAAAGTGTAGGTAATATAAAAATATGTCAATTAAAATTATTTTTAAGAGAAGATATGTATACTTATATTTATTCCCTCTGTGCTACATACATATGTATACACATACACATACAAATATGCATATATTACGTACAATAGTACACATATTACATAAAGTATATTTTATTGTAAAATATATTTTGGTACATATTTATATAATTTATATTATATCTAATATTACATATTAGATACAAAATAAATATATAATGTTACACATTCTATATAACATAGTACATACAATTATATATCACATGGACTACATTGTATTATATAGTTTATATATAATATACATACATACAAATATATACATATACACATATATATATATCACACACAGAGAGAGCAAATACAAAATAGAAAGGTAGTTAAATATATAAAGGATAGATACATTACAAAAAAGTTAGTACAGAAGATGGTATGTGAGCTGCATCTTGAAGAGAGTCTGTGAAACTGGGAAAGAGAAAGTGTATTTCTGACATAGTAAACAGCCAAAGCAAAGGCAGAGAGATGGGTAGACAAAGTGCCATGGGTGAAAAAGAGTTTGGAAGAAGCCAGATAAGTGGCAATGCAAAGTTAAAGATAGGAAGTAAAGTAGAATGAGGCTATAAAGACAGAAGAGGGCAAGGTTGTGAAGATCTTTAAAAGTAAAACAGAAATTTTTATTTTTTTATTCAAGGAGCAATTTGGAGGCCACTAAAGATTACCAAATAGGTAAATAATACAGATCAATGCTTAAGGAAAATCACATTGACAGTTTATGTGAAAGATAGGCTGCAAGAGAATTTTGTAGCAGAAAGACCAATTAAGAGACCACTACAATATTCTAGGCAAGAGGTTGTTAAGGAACGTTTAGGGGTCCCCTGAACTTGTCTTTTTGAGTTGCCATACATTTCAGATACACTGGACCCAGAGTGTACAGGAGGCCTGAATGTGTCAAGGACAAAGCTCCCACCTCAAACTGATATTATCTGTTGTTTGCACCCCAAGCTGGACTCCCTGTGTGTCCTTGGGAGTCAGGACAGGCACCAGTCAGTCTGCACCAGACTGAGAAACTGTTTGTGCAGCTGGGACCCTTGCAGAGAAACAGATCATCCTATCTTCTTAGGTTAGCAGTTCCCAAGTGAAAAGAACACTACTTTTGCTATCTTAATCAGCCATGATTTGTCCTCCCACGCAGGTGGAGATTTCTGTTTTTCCTCCACTTTTTGTCACAATTTCATAAATATACAAGCTTCTGTTTGGATTGTGAACTTTTTGGACTTGCTTAGAGTTTGATATGCATGTTCACTTCTCTTGTAATAAACCTAGTTTTCATAAGTTTTGTGAAGTTATGACTGGTTGTTGACAAGATCAACTTAGTGACTGTTTAGGTAGTGAGAAGGGGATGGATGTGAAAGATATGATGGAGATATAAATGACAATATTTGGCAATTGATTCATTATGTGGGATGAGAGAGAATGAGGAGTCAAGGGCAACTTAAAGGTTAAGAACCTGAGAGACTAGGAGAATAGGGATGGTTTCAACTGAGACAAACAGGAAAGGCAGAAGAGAGAGGAATTTGGAGAGGAGAGAATAAATAGTTTTGGATCTGGTAAGCTGACTCCAAGGCAGAGCCTTGGGGAATGCAAAGGGGATAATATTGTTGAGCCAGCAAAAGAGATTTAGGAGGAGTCTGAAACATAGGAGGAGAACCAGGAGAGAGCAGAATTAGGAGAACACAGAAAAGAAAGAGTATCCAGGAAAACAGTATGGTCAACAGCACAGCAGAGAAAGTAACAAGTCTGAGGACTAAGACCATGCTATGTAGCAATTAAGAAATTATTAGTCACTTGATAAAGGACAGTCTGAATTAAGTGATCACTTCAGAAACCAGCAAACAATTGATGACTGGGATGTGAGAAAGTGGAGGCAGCAAATATCGACAGATTTTTCTAGGACCTTGGCTAAAATAAAGATAAATGCTGATAGAGTGAGGGGATACTAGGGCCCTATAAAGGGTGTTTAAGGGTGAGAAGTAGCATAATATGTTGGACACAGCACTGAAGGTGAAGTCGTCAGCTGGAAGGGTCAGGGGAGGGAAGTGTGCTCTAGAAAAGGAAAACAAGGTTTGGAGTGGGATGTGAGCCTAGGTATTAATTCTGGAGATAGAAAAGGGTTTCCTTGTTTCAGTGAGGACCCAGCTGAGTAACATAAACCTGTAGGACTGTTTGTGTACTCAATCTCCATAGGTGTGGTTACTTCCTCTAGCTGAGGATGGCAGAGGTAACCTAGCGCCAAGGAGGACATGAGGCTGAACACTTTCAGAGTATGAAGTTGAATACGTCAAATATGGGGCTGAGATTGGGAAGGAAGGCAAGCACAGTCACAGTGGGAGTAATAGCCTAAGGAAGCAGAGAGGTGTGGAAGGATTAGAAACTGCAATGAGGAAGAAACAGGTTTTGAAAAATTTAGTACATCAGTGACCTTAGGCAAGTCACTTAATCTCTTGCCTCTGTCTGTTTCCTTGTCTGTATAATGTTGGAAGGAACAAATGAGATAAGGTGTTAAGAATTTTAGAAATCTTATGCTATTAAATGTTAGCTGCTAATATATATTCACTAATAATCTTTGTAATATAATCTATAAATTTCTGAGTTACATAAAGGATTAGGAACTGTCTGAATTTTCCAACTTTTTTTTTATCCCAATCCAATGTGTACTTTGTGTGGTATTATGAAAAGGGCCTGAGGGTCAAGAAAGCTTGGTTTAAACAATGGAGCATTGTACTATGTGCTATTGTATTATGCTGCTTTATTCCATAAATAATAAATAAAATTTAAAAAATGAACAATGGGGCAGTGGGCATATATCACTTCATGGTTCTGGGCTTCTATTTTATCACCTCTTAAATGAGAAAGTTAAACTAAAAGACCGTAAAGCATCCTTCCAACTCCATAGCTAAGATTGTAAGCATGTAAACATGGAGGATAAACAATGCCACTTTAATATGACTAAAATATAATAAATTACTTTCAATACTTTATCTGACTCAAAATACCAAAAGATCCAGTGCTGGAGAGACAGAATGGGTTCAAAAGCTTCATCACTTGTTTCTTATTCAAATGTCAGAACAAGTTGTACAACCTATTTCACTCTTCCTATTCTCTCTTGCTAATCACATCAATGATCACTGAGTGTGTGATGAAGGAAAAAGATGAAATTTTTCTAACACGAAGCATTGAGAAGGTGGTAATAAAAACCATATCATCTTTTTCATCTACACAAATTCTAAAATTTTTATATACTTAAACAGTTCAGGAGCTACAATAACAGTAGGGAAGTATTGAAGAGTAAGTTAAATCAAATAAAGCTTATCACGTGTAACAAACTGCCAAACCATTACAAGTAGATGTATATGTGTGTGTTGGTATGTATGTGTATATATATATATATATATATATATATATATATATATATAGCTATGGATATAGATATAGATATAGAACCATACCTTCAAGCACTCCCACCGCTAGGAACCTTCCATAGAACAATTCTAGCATTGGGTTCTTTGGTTTCTCTCCATCCCTGGAACACATTTTTAATATGCAAATATTGTTATTATAACTTTTGAATTTATAGACAGTGACTAAACAAAAACATTTTAAAAGTTACACTGAAAATAAAAACCTACGCTGTGACTTAAAGTATAAGGAAAACAATAGATTTTTGAACCCTCTTATACAGCGTGTTTTAAAATCTCATAGTTTAGACCAGGAGTTTTTAACCTAGGGTCCATGAACTTTTAAAAAATATTAATTTTGATAAATGTATTTAAATGTTAGTTTATTAGTTCTAATACTATGAATTTTATTTTATGCATTTAAAAATATTTTTAAGAGAAATACAAATACAAAAAAGGTAAAGAATACTCATTTTAGATTATGTCATTACACATTTGACTAGTTTTGCAAATAAAACTAATTGAATCAGAAGTGAGCACAGTGCTTTTACATCTTATTTTCAGACTTTTTGCATTATTCAGTACTAGAGACCCAGCTAATTTTACTTCTTATATGACTAGACTATTCACTTTGAAGAAAATGAAGCCAGAGTACTTTATAACTACAAAAGTTAAAAACTCACCAGAGTAAAGAAAGCACTTTCAATTTTTCGGCTAAATTTTAGCTAACTGAACGTTACTGAATTCATAAAAATCTTTAGGTATATACCAACAATACACAAGCCATGCCTACTAGTTCTTAACAGATATTTATTTCTATTTGAATAACAGTTTTCATCTTATCAAAGTAAAAGAAACTAATTTATATTTCACATCAAGGATACAAGTTAAGAATTAGATTTCTTGTTCATAATTGGAGTCAGAACTATGCATAAGAAAAGCACTTTTTTGGATAAGATACGAGTGGGAAGGTGTCTGGACCTGTGACTTTATAAGTTCAGAGAGTTTCTTGCTGTGGAAACCACCTGCATTGATATGGGCCAGTAATTCACCTATGACTTATAGTTTAAGAAGATTTGCTGGGGCAGAAACAGCTAAAGGACGGTCTCCCATCTACTCTGCTACGTTAACTTTCCAATTATGTGATAAATTTGTTAGTTTTAGATACTGTAGTTTCCTAACCTGTATTAATCTTATTCAACGGCTGACTGCGTGAGACTGTAAAACATACGTGAATCCTGAACAACAAAGCACCACATCCATGTTATACTTCCCTCTGAAGAACAGAACTAAAGAAAATATAAAACATAAATACTGATTTCATGAGGAAACTTACCTTTCTTCTTCAGCTTTCATTTGAAAGGCATCTTCCAACCAATCTAATAATTTGTGTGTGAATTCACTCACATCTTGCTGTATCAAAGAAAACAAAATCATATTTTTCCTACTAAAATTTTTTTGAAAATATCACATTCTAAAAGTCACTTCTGTAAAGTGATAAAATAGCATGTTCAAAAAAATTTTATACTACACATTACAAATGTTGGAAATGTAACAACACAAATGTATGATAATGATTTTATATGAAAATCAGGTAATATGTTGAAAATTACTACTCTATATAACACATTATATATACATTAAGAAATATATATATACAAAATGTATATATATACGTACATTAAGAAAATCCAAAATTAAGAAAAATCTAAATTTCACAAGTCATTAAAAGGATTCTTGAAATAATGCAGGTAAAGGGATTAATATTTTTTTTTATCAAATTTCACTTGAATTTTCCTAAATACATATATACTTCAGTATATGCAGCAATAAATTATTCAACCAAACAAAAATTCCACAAGCTACTTTCATCTCCCAAGTGAGAAAAGTCGAAATTTATTGGAAAACTCTCTATATAGGGTTATATTAAACCTAGCAGTAACTTCATAATATGAGGGAAAATAGAAAGGGCTGAAGACTCTTCTTATCATAATACTCTCATACCTCAGTAATTCTGAGGTCAGGAAGGACATTAAGAATTAATTACAGTCAAGACTTTGTTTCTTTTTAATAATGACAACTTGGTTGAGTTGTCAAAACTAATTGTTATTTACTATAGTAATTTTTATTCTTTGAAAATTTGTTCTTCTAGGTCAGTAAAAGATCTGTTATTCAAAGGGTTCATGTTAGAAAACTGAAGCTGGTGAAATAGAAGATGCCAAGTAGTCATGTAATTCCCTAAACAAATCTGAATAGAAACATGTCATATTAAAGAATCCGAGGAGTGGAGTTGGAGGTAGGGGGAAATCATAGGAAAAAGGGGTATTTCTTCATTTAGGAGGACCTATGTTCTTTTAATATATAGATTTGAGAGACAAGAAATGCCAAATAAAATTACTACAACTTTTTTGCTCTGTTGATTGATACGGCTATCATTGGTGTCTAAATTTTTAAGCTCTTGCTTCCCTGAGGATGACTCAACTCTGAAGCCTGCCTGATGATGGATGAATTCCTGCAGAGAGGACAGGTGGATGACAGGCATGTGATATGAGCCCCACCCAAGCAACTCACTCTCTGGTGAGCTTCACCTCCACCCAGTTCTTTAGGTTGGGTCTCCTCCATTAGAATATAAACTCCTAGAAAATAGGGGTTGTTTTGCTTCCTCATTGTTGTATCCCTAGTTATTAGCACAATACACAAAATATTTTTTCAATTTAAGTAATTAAATTAATGTTGGGAACCAAAAGACTTTATGTAACATTTTCCAGCTAGATGTATGTGCATATATATGATCTAGCTGGAAAACTGTGTGTATGTGTGTGTGTGTGTGCGCATGTATGTGTGTATGTAGGCACTCACGTGTATGTGTTTCAGCAAACATCAAAGACCCAAATGGAAAAGGGGGCAAAATTTTAAACAAAATACTATAAAATGATTTTCCTTCGGTAGATTGCTCTGGGTGGGTACACATGTTTCATGTTCCTGGGGTGTGTGTGCCTATGGATGTGAAAAAGAGACAGACCCAGTCAATAAGCATTCATTAAGTTTTTACTACATGCCAGGTATTGTGCTAAGTACTAGGGATTTAAAGAAAAGGGGGGAAAGTCTTTGCAATCTAGGCACTTACAGTCTAATCAGATTAAATATAATTAGCCATAAATGAATATCCCTATAAAAGCTACCTGTTGTGAGCCATTCGATTTGAAAGCATCTTTAAGAATATCAACTGCTCTTGAAGGATCAACATATTTTCTTTTAGAACCAACAAGAAGTGCAAACAGATGCCGAAGCTCACGCATAAAAGGCAAATTCCGATGTTCCTAAATTTTAAAAATAAAAAAAATTAATAAAAATTGCATCCTCATGAGATAATCATTCTGAAATTAGCTAAGAACACACTAGCAAAAGAAGTGGGTAGTATGTCAAGCATCCATCTATCGTATGCACATAAGGAAAAGCAGCTCTACAAGCCATTAGGGCTTCCAAGAAATAAGCTCAGGAATGTAATTGCCGTTACTGTCAAAGATTTGTGCTCCTTCTTACATGAAAGAAGAAGCTAACTTCCCCATAAAGTTTTTGGTCTCCAATCCTCCTCCTATCCCCAAGCCTTCTCTGATTGCTCTTAATTCCAATCTCTCATAATTGTTTGAATCCTTCCTATATCTTTTCTTTTGGGGGGGAGGGGGAATGGACCTAGGGACCTAGGGAACTCCCAAAAGGAAATTCAAGTTACCTGTAAGTATAGGTGCTAAAACTTATATTCTGCCTTACATCATAAAGTTTTTTGCACGTTACTGTTTTATCTCACAAATTGAACTGTGGTCTCCCTTGGGGGAAGCACTATGTGTTCTTTCCACTTTGCAACCCTTCTTTCTACACTAGACAGACAGATAGACAGACAGATAGAGACAGATAGATTAAACAGACACACAGATTGATTCTAACAATCTGTGTATTTCACTGGTGTGAAAAGTGTGTACACTGACATGAATGGCAAACCACCAACCACCTAAGCAGACATTCATGAACTGCTATGTTCTATATGGCTATATACAGCTAATCATTTCACTACCTGGAGAACAATTTTGTATTCTGGGGATAGGATATTTTATACATACATACATATGTATTTTTATACGCACACATTATCTATTAGGCACTTACTAATGCTTATCTGACTGAACTGACTGACTCACGCACTGTTGCTCAAGCTATTTCCCCATCCTACTGCGTCTTCCCATTTCTTTCAGCCTAACCAAAAACTTAAGACAATTAATGATACTGAAAATCTTTTGAATTCAAGGTTCTGAAGTCCTGTAACTGATAGTATTGCTACCACATATGAATAGGTTACAAAACAGAGGATTAGCCCGGAAAACTTGTTTCTGACATATGCTAGCTATGACCATGAGCAAGACATTTGAGCTTTTGTTCTAGTAACTTCCCCGAGATTATTAGTTCTAGAAGGGCTGGCAATCTTCATTGCTAGCAGCTGCCCACACTAATAAATGACTGACACACAAAAATGTTCTCATAGTCTGGTCTGTCTTATGTAAAGGAACCAAAAGAGGTACGGCTTTTCTCCAGAACTGGATCATAAGGATCACAGATTTAGAACTGGAAGGACCACAGAAGACACTGTGTTCAACCTCGCTTATTTTTACAGATAAGGAAACTGTGTCACAGAACAACTAAGTGACTTGCCATGGGGTCGTCAATAAATATTTGAGGCAGGATTTGAAATTAGGCCTTTCTGATTGCAAATCTAGTGCTTTGTCTACCACAGTAGTCATAACAGAATACATGTGTTCCTGATGCTTTTTTATATAAGCAAAATTATACATAATTCATTTTAATATAAAAAATTTATATAGACTACATCGATCCCAGTCTCTTCTATGATATCACTCAAAATATCTTATGACTGGGGCATTACAGTTCTAATTCTCTAAAGAGGAAAATCATATTAAAAATCAATTCTGCCTACTTCTTAAAATTATCTGAGAAAATATTTGCCTTCTTCTTGCCTTCTTTTATATCTAAAATTTGTAGAATTCTTATTTGCCTTTTAAAACAGTTTGTTTATTTTGTTTTTTAGCTGATTACATCTCCATAATCTTGCATGGTAATACAAAGTGAACTTCACACCTGAACACCTTAGGGTTATTAAATTCCATGTTTGCAAGGCTGTACAAGTTAGATCTAAGTACATTATTAAAATTAATCAGAAACTAATAAGCCATTTTAATATCCCCTAAAAGCATTTCATTGGGATCACCTTAGTTGGATGCCATAGCAATCAACGACACTGCTACGCATCAAATCTAAATATTTGTTTCGCAGTGTCCAATAGTTGTCAACATGCTAAACTAAAATCATATGCTATATCCAAGAGGACTTTCATAAAATCAAACACTATAGAACAAAAGCCATTCCTCAAGAATGGCAACTATTTTCATATCTTAGAACAAAAGGTATATATTTATTATTTTAAAAAATAATTTTAAAAATACAATTCAAAATAATGTTTAATACAGTATGCAGGTTAGTATTAAAGGTTTAAAAAAGTTATTTATTTTTTAAAAGGACTCTTTAAAAAATAGTATTCTATCACAGTACAAGAGAGTGTAAAGTACAATGGAAAATGTTCTTTAGGATTATTTAAAACTTCTGGACAACTTGGAAGCCACAAGCCTATACAACTTTCATGCCTCTTCCAGGGACAAGTGGGGTTCAGTAGACACAGAAAACATCAAAACACAAAATAAGTTATACTTTAAATGATTCAAGGGAGATGTGCCAATAATTTTTGAATCAAATATTTATGCTCAGTCAGATCACAGAGTAGTCAGAACAAATCAGAAGAAAAGATAAAGACGTGACAGCAGCAATTCAAAACCAAACTGATTTCCTTTCACATCCAAAAATGGAAAATGAAAAGTAGACATTGATTCTATCACCTTCTGTTAAAAATATGACTGACACAAAAATCAACAAAACAAGGCAAAAAGATCCCAGAAACAGCCTCTGCCAGCAAAGAATTTCTCTGTCAAGTAAGCATTATAGACAAGGACAGCACCAATTTAAAGTAAAAGTCAACCTATTTAAAAAAATGTTTATAATCATAGCAAGATTTAAAAAGAGAATTAATACTCAGAAAAGCTTCTACATTTCAGTCCTAGAAAAATGTAATAATAATGGGAAAGTTCAGATTGAACCAAGTTTGGGAAACTACAAGCTGAGTTTCTGAGATGCAATTAAATGGAAAAACAACCTAAACAGTAAATGAAAATGGAGAAGAGCTGAGAAAATACAGTATTTTCTCATTATAGGCAATTCAACTACACTCTCACCTGGAATGACAGCACTCTTGCCCAGGGTTGGCAATACTTGCTACCTCCTTTCCTCCTTGTGGTGCCCACTGCTAAAATGAGCCAAATGAATCACAATAAGGGTTCTGCCCTAGAATCCAGTCCATTTCATGAAAGTTCCTGGGATTTTTTATTCCTCAGATCCTCTAACCTTCCCTATTTTTATTAATCTTCTCCCACCATATCTCCAATCTCTGGGCATGTTCTCAGTACTAGCCACACATCTCAAGCCAAGTCAAGTCAGATGAATAAATATTCATTAAGCACTTACTATTTTCCAGACACTGTGCTAAGACCTGGGGATACAAAGAACATGGGAAAAAAAAGTCCTCACTCTCAAATAACTCAGTCTAATAAGGGAGACATCACGTAAAGAGCTTGGTTCAAACAAGACATATTAAGAATAAAGTGGAGATAATCTGAGAGGGAAGAGATTAACATTAAGGGAGATTGGAAAAGATTTCTTATAGAAGGTGGCATTTTACCTGGGACCTGAAGGAAGTCAAAAGCCTGAAATACAGGTAGAGCATTCCAGGCAAGAGGGACAGAGAAAAGGAATGCAACTAGGAGATGGAATATCTTTTGTAATGAAAAGCAAGGAGGCCACTGTCCCTGAATCTCAGAGTATGTGGTGGGGGAGTAAGGAAAAAGATTCAAAAGACAAGAAGGAGCCAACTTATAAATGGCTTTAAAAGCCAAACAAAGGATTTTATATTTGATCCTTGAGGTAACAGGGAACCAATTATTTTACATGGAAAGTGACATGGTCAGACCTGCACTTTAAGAAGGTCAGTTTCATAGCTAAGTGGAGGATGGATGGGAATGTGGAGACAGCAGGGGGACAACATCCCAGGAGAAGCTCTTCGGTTTGCCACACCAGAACGAGAATACAATGGGTACCTCTTGTTACCATAGACTTTGCTGGAACTTTTGAAATGGAAGAAACAACTGGACACATACACTACTAAAGGAAGCAGGAGGAGGATGTTGTTTGTTTTGTAGATCAGTGTAGGAAAGATGTTCCCACAGTCTAATCCCCTTTTCAACTCTTTCCCCCCCACTAGGATGTATAGACAGAATTATGCCCCCCCAAGCTAAAGTTCATCCAAATAAAGAAGTAATGTCATTTCTTCCTAATTAAAAGCAATAAAGGCATTGCTGATGACTGAAAAGGTATTAATCTTATGACTGGAAGACATAAGCTATAAATACATGCCTATCTATGTAACAAGTTTCAAAAAAGTCTCAGCTTCCATGTATTGCTCAACTTGTTCATTTATTCAATGAAAAGGAATTCAAAGCCTAGTCAATTGACAATGTAAGGTTAATACTTTACACACTGACTTTGGAACCTAACTCATGAATAAGAAGTGACTACAACTGTAGGGATAAACTTATCAGGGGAAAGCATTTATATAATTTTACCTTTTGGTTTCGGGGTAAATCTTGAGCACTTGCAGGAGGATTGTAATTTAGTACTAATCTTCGAAATTCCAGAAGATTAAATAATGACTGAAAAGAAATGACAGATTTAACATTTTTAAGGGAGGAAAAACAAACTACTAAAATAAGCTAAAAATTAGAATTCATTCTTAATAACTTATTTTCTAGTCAGACAGTCAACAAGTACATTATTAAGTACTGTGTTCTAGACACCAGTGCTAAAACACTGGAGACATAAGCAAAGTCAAAAAAAAAAAAAGTCCCTGTTCTTAAAAAGCTCAGTCTAATGAGGAAAACAAAATGTACAAAAATCTACGTACAAAGAAAGATACAGGATAAATTAGAGATAATATCAGAGAGAAAGTACTAGCGTTAAGGAAAATTGTGAAATTCTTTTTATAGAAGGTACAATTTTACCTGGGACTTGAAGGAACCCAGGTGAAAGAGATAAAGAGGTAGAGAAGTGACAAGTCATGGAGTTCCAGGGAGGTAGAGTGTCTTGTGTGAGGTGGCTACGACTGTGTTTTTAAAATGTCAATTCTCCATCTGGTTTAGGAATTGTTAGATGGATTCTTTCATACAGGCAATATGATAGAGGATACTTTGCATGTGGCTTGGTTTTAACTTCACAGAACAAGACCCTCCCCCTTTATCTTATAAGCTCCTTGATGACAAAAACTGTCTATGTTTTTTAATTGTACTCCCAGTCCTTATCACAATGCCTGACAAGTCATAGGTGCTTAATGTTTTTTTGGGTTGAATTTTAAAAGGAAATTTTTTTTCTCTCTCTCTGCAAAAACACTATTAAACATTCTTTTTATTTATCTTAACTGGTAACAATTTTTATTATATTTTACCATAAAAAGATACAAATCAATACAGAAATTATACACGGGGTCATGTAACTTAAATTTTTAAAAGGAAGGTACATATATCAGAATATTCATGCACCATCTGATAAAATCATAGAAATACAGAACCAAGTAGACTTTAAGGTAAAACTCTACTAATTTTTAGCATATTTGAGATGGAGGGCACAGCCAATACTAGCAAAAATTCTGACAAATATATTTTTAAAAATATGTTAAGCTCCTAACTAATGTTAAAAACAAAATTGGTTTATATTAGCAAAATACATCTTCTCCTAGCCAAAAAGCAACACAGTTCCTATAAGGGAAAATCATGCTCGACAATATCAAAGTTCACTGAGGGGATATAAAAAAAAACTATAGTTATAAATTAGATTTAAAAACAAAAATAAAAACAAGTTTGACAAGGCTTTCCCTAAACTCTTTACATTTTGATTTGCTTGCTAAACCCTTTCCTCACATGATAAAGATAAAACTTAGCCAAAATTAGTAGAATCCAAATTCATTATGTTTTATTGTATTTCTTTTTCTTTGTTTTTGGATGAAAACTCTCATTGGCTACCAGGAAAGTCTTCACTTACAATTCAAAAAGAAATACCTTAATTCTCGATTAAAGGCCATACGCAATTAAATACAAGTTTAGTTGGCATACTTTGAACAGCTGCTCTAACTATGAAAGTCAAAATTTATAAGGATGCTATATGTGGATACTCCCTAAAATTTTTTTTACAAATTATTTGAGGATACATACTGATCAAATAATATGGCTAAGTCATCTGGCATAAACATTTTACTAAGTCATTCTTTTTACTGTCACTCAAACACTACAGGCTGTCTTGCCTCCATTGTCTCTAAAACTTTTGCTTATCTCTCCTATAGTCAGAAGTTCAGTTTCCCTCTTTGAATTCTCATAGAAATTTCTACCAATCTGACGTAAATATAATCTAATACTTAGTAATTGCTATATTAAATTGTGTATGAATTACTTGGGACAAGCAATGCTTTGGTGGTGGCTTAATTTTATGACTGCAATAGTAGTGGTATGTACTTCTATGGTAGACTCACTCAGAATGTGTCACCTTTAACAGATGAAGGCAAACTGATCTAGTTGCCCCATTCTAAATCTCTGTCAAATGAGTGTTGGCTATCATTCCATATATATTTATATTTCAACTGCTCTCCTTTGTAGTGGTTTTAGTTCTGAGGTTTTTAAGAATGAATAATACTCCAAGGAAATAAACAAAGCTTGTAGCTCTTAAGAGAGTACACACTTCAATGATTTAGTGATACTGAAGTGGATGTTGGCATGCAGAAGTCAAGCATTTCAGGATCACTCAAAGCCCAGTATAAAACAAGATTCTGTGACATTAAAGCACAAAGAAAAATAAGATTAAAATGAAAAATAATACCTAAAGAAACAAATCTTTCTGTGAAACTGCCTAATTAATCCTCAAAAACCAAGCAAAGTCATTCAGAGACACCTGGTTGGTAGGAGGGTTGTTACTGATTCCCCTACAGTATGGCACAAGCTTCTTGAAGTAAGAAAAACAGTTAAAAGGACAGCACTGGAAAAAAAAAAAGTAGCTACTAACCCTTGCTATGAAGAAAATATACTTGTCCTGGGCAAGGCAATACAAAAACTGGAGCACTGATGATTCAAGACCAGACCAAAACTGTTATCAGATGAAGTCCTGGTAAGCCTGTAAGATCTCACCATCTTCATCGGACTTTAAACCATTCACTTCCTTCCATTTTCAAAATGTTTGGGGGAGTTTAAAATTCCATGGGTCTGGAAGGTTTGTTCCCATTGAGGGAATGATGAACTTTGATAAATATATGGATATAACAATAAGCAGAATTGTTCTGGATTTACAGAAATTCATAAAGATGAAATATTGTAAAAATGACTGCAACATATCACAAAATGTTGAGAAATTTATCCAAGGGATAGAGAAAAATGTGTGTCAGCAGTCTAGGAATTAAGACTTAGGATTTTTTGTTATACTGTGAATCTAGGGTTACATTTGGAACCATGTAGTTCTTAATTGGCTATGAAATCATTAACTTTCCATCTTTAGATGATTTTTCTTAGATATATCTTATTGGACCATCTACCATTATGGTCAATTCACTTGTAAGGCAATTGGCAACACTAGATAAATTAGTCTAAACATCAGATATTAAGGAAGCGGGTAAATAATATCATAAAATGGCCACTTTTCTTTCTAAGACCCACGTTTTAAAAAACCTGATAGTTTTCAAGAACTGTCTTTCACAAGCAGTAAATTCACTTTTTAAAAGAAAGAAACACAATTAATGTTAATTCAGAAAATTAATTATCTAGTGTCTATCAGTACAAATGGCTGAATGAAAAAGAAGTCATTTCTGGTTTTTATGCTGCAATTATAACCTTCAGGTTGGGCGCTCTAATGTGTTAATAAGTTGTCTGATTTCTGCAAATGATTTTGTTAGTTGAGGTCACTGAACATACATTGTTAATTAGTGAGCAGAATTATGAAAGCTGCCTTTCCATAGTAAGAATGGGAGAGTACTTCCATTTTTAATAAAAGAAACAGGTAGCTTGACTTGAATTCTGGTTTATTCAGCTGTTTTTCCACATGTAAAAGAATGTTCTTAGATTAAAAGCCTTTAACTTCCTATCATCGGATTTAAACCTTGGTGCAAAAACAAAAACTAAAATTAAGGCTAAATTGGGGAAAATGTACTGTTCATCAAAGGCAGGCTTAATATGTTTGATTCCATGATGACAGATTAAAGGATATCCAAATCTGTGAATTAAATGAAAAATTGTGTAAAATAAGTCACTGTGGTGAAAGGAGGCTATATTGCCTATTAAATGTTTTTTAAACATTTAAATTATATAGTGTATATTGGTGCAAATGGTTACCGAGCAAAAAAAATAATAATTCCTGGTCTTTAGGCAGCAAGTGGAACCTTCAGGTTGAATGCTTAAATTGGTAAACTGTCTGATTTCTACAAATGATTTTATTAGTTGAGGTCATTGCACATACATTGAAGGTTTAATGAAGATGTTAATTAATTTGTTTTATTTTATCCCACTGTTAATGTGCACATCAATATATGTCTCTTTTTCCTATCAAACTGTCAACTCCTCAAGAGAAGGAACCGTTTAATTTACCTATCTCAACCAACAAATTACAGACCTTACAATACTTGATGCTCAATAAATGTCTATTGAATTGAGATTTCAAGTCCCAGCTCCCATAAAATAGTCACCATGGTTTGGAAATTCATTTCCATAAAGGATATCAGCTTCTACAAACAACTTTTATTAGAATTAGAAAATGTTACTTATGATTCAATAATCATTTTGTTTCACCTTCTTGATTCCAAGTTGTTTACAAAGAGTTATCCTGGTCCTATTTGTGTAACGTTATTTAGGTTATCTATTTTGCTGTTCACATTGGTACTTCAACTTCCTTTCACTTCTGTGAGATTATGGGTCAGTGTGCAATTTCTTGAAGTTATTATCCACATCCATTAGCTTCATTTGAATGTCTATATCAAAGATTTTATTTTTTTTTAAACATCATGGACCCCTTTTGTCATTTGGGTGAATAATTTTTAATACCTAAAATAATGTACCTAAAATTACAAAGGAAACCAATTTTGTTGAAATATAGGTATAAAAATATTTTTTTTTACAAAATTTCATGGAACCTAGATTAAGAACATACAGTTCAGATGATTTAGACTGTAAGTATGGCTTTGAAACAATAGCACATGACTTCAAATCCTTGGTACAGCCTAGCCCAGTACCTGGCATTTGCTAAAAAGACTAGCAGAAATGGATAAATCTTTAAGCCAATGTAAATAATGTATGGGTAAGAAAATTAACAAAATAATAAACACATATATTTCTTATATGCTGTGCTTATATGCTATTCCTCAAACAGTTTTGAGGAAAGAAGAATCATGTACATTTTTGGTTTTGATATACAGGTACATTTTTATACGTATATAGAAATCACAGAAACACAATAAATAAAAAATCACAGCATAAAAGAAAAAATCAGAATTTACTATACAGTTATATGCCAACAAAACTGAATTTTAAAAAATAGGATTACCTAATATATTATCAAGTACCCAAATTAACAAAATACAAAATAGAAATCTTAAAAATCTAGTTCCCAACAAGGGAATTAAATTTGCTGGAAAGGTATTACCAGAGGAAAAAAATTCATGCCCAGATAGATTTACAGGAGAATTCCATCTTTCAAAGAATAAATGATACTCATATTTTAAAATTATGTATCAAAATTAAGAAAAAAGCCTCTACGAAGTTTCTTTTATGGGACTAACATAGTCCTACTACTTCAACTGGAGAAGAATAAAACAAAGAAGAACTACTGGGCAACAGTAATTCAAAACTTTTAAATAAAATTTTATCAAAGAGAATACATAAAATCATTTATCTTTATACCAGTGATGCAAGGATGGTTCAATATTTGGAAAGTAATCAATATATTCAATATAATTAAATCATATTAAAAACATCCAGAACAACATAATTATGTCAACATTGGTAAACTTGGAAAACAACTTTGGTAAAGCTAATGCTAAAAATAATATCCTAGTGTTATAGAAACCACCCAAGTAAAGAAATACTTAGTCAAGTTGTCCATAGGAGGAATGAACAAGATAACCTTTAAGGACTCTTCCAACTTTAAGACTGAAAAAATTTTAAAGCAATACATATTAAAATAGAAACTATTCTCTAAGAAGGTGAAAATTATCCTAACACATTCTGGTGAACATTAAATAAGATCTGATGCATAAGAATAATTTCCTAGTTTTGGGCCTTTACTCCATGGGAAATTATTCTTAATATAGAAGATGACGTACCTTCTTCCCCACCTGACACTTTCTTCCAACAAGCAAAGAAAATTTACCCAAAATAGATAAGAACAAATTAACTTAGAAAAAAATTTACTTAATTTCTTTCCTCAAACTTGGAATATGGGAAAACAATAAGCTATTCCCCAGTTTTGAGGAAAGAAGAATTATATACGTTTCTGGTTTTGATACATACATTTATATATGTTCATAGAAATAACAAAAACATAATAAATAAGAAACATAAAAGGCATATCTATCCATATCCCTTCTTTTTGCAAACACAATGTTGAATAAAGATCTTTACCTGAATAACAGCACTAAACCAGCAGGTGTTTCCAACATTCTTTAGCCCAACTGGGCAATTATCCTGTCTTTTTCTATCATAAGGATTTGGAGAATCACTCCATACTTCTGTATGCGTCCTCTTCAAACTTGCTTTGTTTTCTGCTATGCTGGCTTCAAGGACTCTTAAAAAGCCAATAAAAAGGAAGGGAAAAACGTTACCATGGTGTTTAATACAGAAATGCTGTAAGATATGAGTTTGAGGTATACGAAGAAACGTTGTCTCAGTAAATCTAATTAAATAAACTAATGCTTATTTATAATACAGTTTGAAAAAACATTCACTTAGAAAATACCTTCCTTGAAAGACATCTTGATGGCAACCATGAAAGTTCAAGTGAGACCTGAACGTTTTGACAATGTATATTTCTAAATCTGTCTAAATAAAATATCTAAGTAGATGAAGAATACATTTAAGTGAACTGGACTTCAAAACACATCACTTTTAGTTATAACTTTGCCACGAGTAGATCTATAACCTTGAGTCATTCACTTCACCCTGAAGGGCTTTCTTACCTTCATTCATACAATGCAAGATTTAGAGACAGTGTAGATCTAAGTTCAAATGATTCTGACACTTATTACTAAGGAGATTTTAGGCAACATATAATCAATTTCTCTGGGCCTCAGAGAACCCTTCTTTTCAGCTTCTGAATCTATGATCTTATAATTAGATGATCTTCTATTTTCCTTCTAGTTCTAAAATTCTATGACACCTAAACAAAAGAAAAACACCTATAGCAATGCGCAAATGACTTGGGACAAAATTAACTGACTTACATGCCCAGTAAGCCTGCCAACGTTTTTAATCTTTAAAAGTATTACTATGCATGATGTTCTCCATTCATTGCAATTATTTGTTTTACACAATCTGGCACTGAGTGCACAAGACTTGGACACATTTTCTTTAATCCAACATGAAATCACATTTTTATCATAATGGAAATTAAGCATAAGTTTGACAAACAACCTAATTCCCCAAATTTAGCCTTAATTACAGCCTCTAGATTTGCCAAATCAGATAAGTTCCCAGGTCACTGAAGCATGTTTTCCTCCCTATTTTTGGATTAATTTGACATTCTGTGATATTCAATGTGATACATACCAGGCTATTTTACAGTACTTTATCTTCATTTCTAAATTTCTAAATTCTAGAAAAATTCTGCTTATTATCATAGAAAAAACATCAGAGTTCATCAATCCCTCCATAGGGATAAGCCTTCCAAACCTAATGGAACTGTAAATTCCCAAAATATGTTGGGGGTAGAGATGGGCAAAAATGGATATTTTAAAGTCTCATGAAAATGTTGAGATCTTGCAGATTCACCTAGAGTCCTTATGATAATAGTTTCTGAATAGCTCTGAATGAAAAAGTCAGTTTTAGCATTTCCTTTTTCTAATAAACAATACTCCAATCTTTGTATTGCTTTGCTCATGACAACACGTTTTCTTCAATGTGAGGGATGGCAGCTACTTTTTTTTTCAACTGCCCTTTCAGGTGTTCTTCCAGCTTTAAGAAACCAATGCCCCACTAAAGAGGAATTAGTAACTTGTAGCCCTTATGTATCTCTGAATGTCTTTGCTTGTTTTCTGCGAATTAATTAGGGTGTTTCACAGTAAAAGTGTATTAGTCTTAGTATTGTTTTTCATTTTTAACCATAATATGTGTGCTTCAATATCACTGAATCATGTTTTATAGTGAGCTTAAAGGATTCTTGAAATGCTTAACTTCCCCTCCAAAATTTACTTCAATATCTTTAACAGTCACTGAAATGTACTCTTTAAGAGCTGCAAGTTTTTGCATATTTCCTTGGAGTGATAACCATTCCTAAAAACAAACAGAATTAAAACGATTACAAAAGAGAGAAATGATACACATACATAGGGCATGAAATTCACCACTCAGCTAACAAAGAACTAGTATTTAGGAAACTAACCAACCTGTCTCCTCTGGTCAACATGTTATGAGTAAGCCTAATGTCAACAGAAGTACATACCTGTGACCACTGCTATCACAAAGTGAAATCATATAAAAATCATTGCTTTTTCTGAAATAGACATCTGCAAATTGCAGCTGCATTTATTAAGAATAAAACTCATTAGAATACTTTTGGATGACTCCTATAATTTACCAAAAACACAAAGTACAAGTGACTAGTAATCTTGACTAATTTAAGTATGCCTCCCCAAGGTAGTATCTTAAATATTTGATTTCAATTTATAGTAAAGCTTTTTACATATTTTAATGAATAAGGCCTCTATCTTTCATAACTAATAACTTGTTCCACAGAATAACTGAACTACTCCAAAACATATCAATTATAATGTTGTTTTATTCAATTAAGGAGCATCTTTTCTGTACAGACAACCCTGGGCTCACTAGCAAATAGATACTAAGTCCTTCCTACAGATTAGAAATTTTTCTGACAATAGAATGTGAAATATTATATGTTGACCTATTACTGTTAAGATATTCTAAAATCACCATCAGTTCTCCTAAGCATTCTTAATTATTTCACTGATATACTTGGATTTTGGTAATAAAAACTTTTTAGGGCGACAAATAGATCATGCAACCAGAAAACATGGATTTCTAATTCTATTTTTGATCTATTATTTATTCTACTTTATTTATTTGAAAAAATCAATACTTTCATTTTATTTCTTTAAACTAAAGCCAACATATATCAAAGATATGCAAGTTTATAATCTGCAATAACAGTATTTCAAGGAACCACCTTTGCCAGGAATACAGCTAGCAACATAGGAAGTTCCTTGTTTCTTATTGGTGCTTTAATCAATGAAAAGATAGGGAAAAATTAAGATATTCACAAAAACATGAAATCATAAAAGTTAGAGCAGTCCTAAAGGTCACCTGATCCAACCCTTATCTCTATTACATCATACCTAACAGTCTTCCTGCTACTGCTTAAAAGGTTTCCAGTGAGAGAAAACCTACCACCTCAGGTTTTGTGACAGGTCATTCCACTTGTGGATAGCTCCATTTGTTAGGTAGTTCTTCCTTATGTCAAAACCTATATTTGCCTCTTTGCTACTCCACAGATTGCTCTTAGTTCTGCCTCCTGAGGCTAAGAAGTGATCAAGTCCTTCTTCAGCTCCATTTCCCCATTTTCTTTTTAATCTCAATGCTCCTTCTACAAAAGATAAAATGTTTTCATATTTCTTCCTATCTGGAAAAAATGGAAGCCACGAAGACCTTGAGAAGGATGAAAGGATTTTAGACTAGAAGATCTCTAATATTCTTATGAGGGAGCCTACTAGGCTAGGAGAAGCAGGTTGTCAGGAACTGTATTAAAGGTCTGAATTGAGTCCAGATCATCTCCTTATCACCTCAGGGTAATAAAAAAAGTTCACAGACATAGAGTTGGGGCCCTTCAGATCTAGAGGATGTTCCAAAATTGCATGAATCATCATATCCTACTGATGACTAAGTACCTTTCTGTATTATGGAGGTAAGGCTGGAGATGTCTACTTGAGCCAAGTGCTACAGTATCCTTGTTGAATATTCTTTCTATGTTATGATTAAGTAAACCTTCTTTTGTTAACTTTTGAACATCTTTCAAGTATCTCATTTTGCTCTAATACCAGATGCTAAACTGGAGACCAGAATCAGATCTTTCCAATAGTGTTACAACAGCATATTATCATGCAGTCTAATTCACTGGACGGAACAAGTTGTAATGAGGCAAAAATCATAGGGTTAATTTTTTTATGGGTGTATTTCTAAACCTAGAGAGTTATCTTGTAAATAAATATTTAAGTCTTAAGGGGGGTACAGTAATTCTTCCACTTCTGAAAAAAATTCAAACTTCTGGTCCAGAAAATAGGTTAGTATATAACACTGCCTCCCTTCCTCACACCCCAGTCCTAATATACACACACCTTAAGAGATAGCTGGGAAGCAGGGCCATAACTACCCCCTCCTCGCATTTTCCTCAAAATCCTAGGCCATTTAGGTTAAGTTGCCAGAGGCTCCCCCCAGCCCCCCTTCCACCTTTACCCTTGCTCCCAGACCTCATGGGGCAGCATGGATGCTTATACCACTTGGATAAACTGTGAGTCACCAACTCTAATCTCTCCTCTGAAATTAAGGACCACCATGTCATAACCCACCCTACCACTGCATCTTAAATCTTCTAGGTTTTATTATCTTCTTTGCCACAATACCCTGCAGACAACTGGACGTAACCATATAGCCTGATTTACCCTAAAGATCCTGCCATAAAACCTTCTACTGCTCACTTAGGAATTCTGGGTTTTCCCATCTGCTCTATAGCTGAATTTTCTCTAAATGAGAATATGAGCAAGTTATTTGGGAAGAAATGGCCTCTTGCACTTTCTATTTGTATTTCCAGTATTCACAAGCACTTATAAACACTTTTTATTCATTCATATACATTTTAAATATATACAATGATGTGTATGCTACAGTTTAATCCAAGGGCAGATTGCTCATATTTGATGATCATTCACATAAATCAGATACCAATTCAGCTAAATTTGGGGCTAACGTTCTAATATCTGTGTCAGCAGCATGAAAGCTTAACTACACAGATTCTGCAGGAAGCATCTAAATAACCCTGTAGTTGAGTTCTAGTGCTCTGTTCTCCCCACAGGGTTCTTCACTTCCCATCCAACACACTACCAATATTGGATATAAGATTAATATCCATATTCCCAGTTTCCCATTTCAAGTGAGAGGAAAGAACTCTGCAGGACAAAAACTATATTATTTATAGAAAATGTTTCCTAGAATTCAGTGACAGAATACTGCCTGCAAGGTTCTTCTTTTTCAGCACAGCAGAAGTCACATTTATTAAGTACCAGGAACTAACTACGGAAGAAACAAAGAAGGGCAAAAATGTAGTCCCTGCCCTCAAGGAGATCACATTCTAAAAGAGGAGACAACATGGAAACAACTATGTATGTACAAGGTATAAACAAAATAAATGGGTGGTAATTGGAAAGGAAAGGAAAAGTCTCTTGCAGAAGGTGAGATTTGAGCTGAGTCTTGTAGGAAATAAAAGTATTCAATTGGGAGCACATTCTAGGCACATTGGACAGCCAGTGTAAAGGCAAAAGAGTCAGGAAGTGGACTGTCACAGGTGAGAAGCAGCAAGGCCAATGTAGCTGAATCATGAATACTCTGAGGGGAATTAAGTGTTAAATAAGAAGCCTGGAAAGGTAAGGCTTTGATTTAATCATTCTAAAGAATTTAAATTGAAATGTTCTGATGCATCTTTAAGAATACTATAAATTTACTATTCCCCTTCAGTAAAGATTGTTATTCTTGAACTGTTTTTGCTATTTAACAATTCTGGAAAAACAGAATTACTAAGTATTCACTAAGTAATCACTTTTATAAGGATGATCAGAGAAAGGCAAAGGGTTGTTGTTTTACAGTAAAATTATAATAACTTTGCTAATATCTTTAAAAGGAACAACAAAATAACAGAATAATATTATAATAATTCACAGTACTATTCATGTGCTTACATTGGATAACATAGTTAGAGCACTGAGTAAATGAGGCCAAGTTGATCATTTTAATCCCCATAATGGCCAGGTAAGCTTCATTCACAGAAATATAATGTTCCAGGATCACAAACTGTATAGCTGACTCCAATCTTGCAAATGTGTAATGTGCATCACAAAAGGAGCAAAGCAATACAGATAATTTAGCACAAACCCATTCCCACTACAGTGAATGTTTGGATACTGGTGAATCAGTGAATCTGTATAAATAACAATTTATATTTTTGTAGGGAAACTCAAGAGTTACAAAGGGTAATTTCAAAGTTGTTCATTGGTAGATAATAAAAATGAAGGAATGAATTAATGAAAAAAAGAATTTTTCAAACTTTATAGTTATTTTATGAAATAACTAGTTTATAAAGTTAGACCAGTGCATTGACTTATTGGAAGGAAAAGGAATTAGTGCTTATATCACAACAGTTCCTCTCAGTCACTTGTCCTAGAGAGAAAGGTAAAGCAGTACGCTAAACACAACACAAATCTCAAAAGGGCTTGGCTTAAGTACAACACTCAAGCTCCTATCTGTCCTCACCCACAATTTTAAGTGACATGTCTCTGCGCTACAGTTCCCTTCCAACTGGGTAAGCTAGGGACTCTATGGTTTCCACTTCTACCACCATAAGTGTCCCCCTCCTCTACTCCCACTAATCTATTTAGTGTAAAACTGACTTTGGGAAAGGGCAAAAAATAACCATGTTCAAAAAACAAGTTAGCACAAAGAGGTTGTGACATAGACAGAGGGATAAGATGTGAATTCAACTCCATAAAAATGCTAGTGGAGGGGAGAGCAGGACTCATGGAAATTAAGTTCTGTAACAGACCAGAGGGATAAGCTAAGGAAGGATCTCCAGCCACACATTTCATGAATTCTAGGCATAATGATATCAATGCTGTCCAAATGCTACTGTGTCTTCCCTGGGTATTGAGACTGGATTCTCCTATTGGAACCAACTGCTACCACCAAATTCAGTCACAGGGTGTTCTCTAGTGTGTTGTTAAAACCCTTCAGTTTAAAACCCTTCTGGTTGGAGGGCAGATAGACCTGGATAGTTGCTGGGGAGGAAACTTCAGGAGACTCTGTTAGATCCTTAGCACCAACAGGTGCTGCCACTAGAAACTCCCACCATGGGCTTTAACAGAGGCAGCCAGTTTACTCAGGGCTTCCTGATAGCGTAAACATTCAGAATGGCCAAAGATGCCAGTTCTATATCAAGCTGTCAAATACCCATCTAGCAGGGTATCAATGACCTCATAGTGGATACCCTTGAAGGGAGTACTTGTTTTTTGAAGGTCCAACAGACAGGTCTTGCCCATCAGGGAACAAAGATGCCAAACTGAATGGAATAAGATCTCAGAGGCACAAATGGCATCCAATGCTTTCATTCTATATAGGTAGTTGTAGTAAAGTGAATTTCCTGGTGTATCAAGCTGCAAAAGTCTGGCCATCATCCTCTTTAAGAAGCTCGGGCTCATACTTTACATCCTAGACTTTGGATAGTTGGATGTCAATTTCTTCCTTCAGATAGTTGGGAGCATTGTGTCCCACAGGGACAATGAGGGACTCTTTGAGACTTCATAACAAAATGAATGATGTGCCTCTTCACAAAAATGAATAGCAGCCCATAAAGCCATCACCAGCATGACTTTCACTCCAGAAAAAGTTACTAGATGCCATGGTCTCCCCTCCAGCTTTGTTAGCTTAGACTCTGCTGCAGTGATGGCCCTAGGGCTCCTTGGAGTTCCCTGGCCATTTCCTCATTGCGGAAGCCAAAGCCAGGCCCAGTGAGAGAACATGGAAACTGCTGGAGCTGGAAGGTGGGGAGGGAGGAAAGACTAGCAAAAGCATTTATTAAAGGCTCTATGTCAAGGACTGAGAATAAAAACTAAAAGTAAGATTGCTCCTGGAGCCCTGGTGTTCATATTGTAGTAGCAGAACACTTGTAAGAGGATTCAGCCCCTGGAAAAATGACCAATAACCTTTAGAGTACAGAGTGGCAGGGTGAAAAAGTAATGCTTTTTAGTATAATTTCCTTTGGTAAAAAAAAATATATATATATATATCCATTTCTGACGCTGAACCATCAGGAGTACCAAGGACTTTGGTGTAGACTTTCTTTTCTGGGTCTTAAGATAGTTTGGCTCACCTAGGACATATCCCAGGGTTCCCTGATGCTTGCCTGCTCTTTAATGATTTATTTCAATTGGTGGTGTTGGTTGTGATGAGATAGGAAAGGGAAGAAAAGTAGCTGCCATTTTGAGAGCTGCTGGGTTCAGATTCTTGATCTGCCTCCACCCAGGACGAAGCGGAGATGGTCAAGGTGTTGACTGCACTATAGCTCATCTCAAAATGTCCTAAACTGCCTTCTGTTTCCACCTCAGAGCAACTTACTATTGGCCTACCTGCCTATTATAATTGTTTAGAAAACCAAACTCTTTGAAGCATTATAAATACAGTAAGTAACACTGAATCTTCATTTTAAACCAAGTACCTTCATTTTTTTAAGTCTTGAAAAAGTTTTCACCTCTCCCTTCACTGCAGAGGTGAGGTACTATGGACATGAAATATGACATATTTGTTTACAGAGGATAGGTACATTAGTTGGTTTTGTATTTTTTTATTTTTTTAATCGCTGTTACAAAGTAAGACTTGTCTCAGTAAAGGAAATGACAAGAGATACATTCAGGAATGAAAATGAAATGGCATCAATAAAAAAATTTTTTTAAGAAAAATATCAGAAATCAAAATTTAAAAAAGCCTTTGGGAGAAAAGAAAGATTTATCATCTTGAGGACTAATGTCAGTATCACATGCTTGGGACTGAGGTTGTCTGGTTCATTTAATATTCTAGATCAGAAGTTTACAATTTTTTAAACAGGTACCTCTGTCAATACAATAAAGTTGTGTGCACATCTCTCCCAAATGTGTATTTACTTACTTATAAATTATGTACATGAACTATATACCATTACTATATGTATAACCACAGCATACATATATATATATGTACATACCTACATATATACAGTATACTATATACTGTTACTACATGTACTATATACTATTTATATATTATATAAAGATGCTCAGTGGATATAGCACTGGGTCTGGAGTCAGGAAGACGAGTTCAGATCCAGCCTCAGACATTTACTATCTGTGTGCCGAACAAGTTATTTAAACTCTGTTACCTCTGGAGCCAGCCACTATAGGTGGCTATAGTGGATAGAGTACTGGGCCTGGAGTCAGAAAGATCTGAATTCAAATCTGCTATATGACCCTGGCAAATTGCTTAACCTTTGCTAAGTCTTGGTTTCTCCAGATGTCCACTAGAGAAGGAAATGACAAACCACTCCAGTACCTTTGCCATTCATGACTGAATAACTACTACCATATAAGTAATTATATACCTTATAAAATTATACAAAATTAAGAAATTAAAAAAGGGATGATAAAGATCAAAAAATATTTGATCCCAGAGTTAATAAAGATCCTGAATTTTATTGATTAGGAAAACGACTTTGTTAGACCTGCACTTTAGAAAAATTTATTTGGTAGCTGGGGATTTGAATAGGGAGAGACCTGAAGCAAGGAAATCAATTAGAAGGTTATCACCATAGTCCAGCAGAGAGGTGAGTAAATAGAGAATGGGACTGATGCGAAAGATGTGGAAATAGAAATAAATGACAAGATTTAGCAACTGACTGAATATGCGGGATTAAAGAAAGTGAGGAGCCAAGGATACAGTAACAGTTGAGAATCTGGACAAATATGAAAGACAAAAAACACAAACAGTGAAATTCAGGGAAAAGGATGGGTTTGGGAGAAAATGCAGAGTTCTAGTTTGGACATGGGAAATTTAAGATGTCTAAGAGATAATATCCAGTTCAGAACTGCCAATAGGTGGTTCCTAATGTGGGACTGGCACTAGAAAGAGAGATTAGTCAATTAATCAATCAATCAACAAGCATTAATATGGTTAGGCACTCTTCTAAATATTGGGGTTGGCAAAGAAAGACAAAAATACAGTCCCTGCTCTTCAAGGAGCTCAAATTCTAATAGGGGAAAAAGAATGCAAATGACTATGTACGTACAAAACCTATATAGAATTAAAGAAAGATAATCTCAGAGGGGAGGGAATAATAATGTGGGGAGGCAGTGGCTGGGAACCTTCAGAAATACAGTTTTCCTAAGAGATATGGATAGAAAAATACTTCACTTCCAAACACCAAAAAACCTAAGCTAGCGTATGCTCAATGAATGCGTTTCCAAACACGGTCTGAGATTGATATTTTTCTTGGTTATAGAATAAAGAACAAGTCAGAAGCAAACGGATAATTTTAAACTGCAATACTGTTCACAGAGTGAATATATTATTCTCTACTAAGGAATTAGTTATTCTGTGTTAATTAATAAAAATTAATTAAAGCAAGTTCTATTTCTCTTATATGTACTTTATACATCTGCTTTATATAAGTTGTATTTTTACCTGCTAATAGCTTGCTCCTCATCAGTTATTCCAGTCTCCCTGAATGCCCTGTTTGATTCTTCCAAACTCAAGGCAATTGCTCTCTGAAGATCATCTTTATCATCTCCAGTGAGATCAATCACATCTGAAAAGCAAAACTATCTTTCTCAAAATTAAAAGTAAAACAAGATGAAAGGAGATTCTTACATCATAGAAATTAGTCCAAAAGTAAACCACAATCAGACTAAAGCACAACACCTTGAAGTCCCTAATTCTTATATATGACCCACACATTATTCAATAGGCATAACTTCTAAATTCTACATGGAAACTTGGTTATTAGTCTTGTCATAAATATTATTACCTTTCTCTCATTTCTGAGATCTCTAGAGCAGAAAAGACACTTGCATATTTTTAATGAAAGAAAAACTTTCTCTCAGCATTTTATTGCAATATGTAAAACTGATACATTAAAAATTAGAAGGACAAATTGGGAGAACAATTATTAAGCTAATATTGGTCTCTTTGGTGGCAAAAAAAAAGTATATCAAAGCACTTACTCTTTCATATCTTTGTTTTCTAAAATGTTATGAGAAAAAAAATCAGAGGTCTAATTCTCAGTCTTCTGGTATCGACAGCACTCATTTTACGGAACTTTAATAAGTCAGAGCTCAATTCCACCACCTCAAATGTTATTCGGCAAAACTAGAGTAACTAAATATTGGGTACTAAACAACATCTTTGTAAAATTTTCATGGAAGCTAATATGTATACTTAATGTACAAATTTAAGGAGATAGATGTAAACAAAATCAGCGTACTAATCAGCGTACTCTTCCCTATTATCTTTCTGGTTCCTCTTCTGACAATCACAAAACTTATTAACCCTTTTCCCCCTAAACACACATTCACATTCACACACACACACACACACACACACACACACACACACACACACACACGGGACATCCCATAATTTCACTTCAAATTTTCTTGAGAAACACCCCCCCCCCCCCCACTATTTTGACTACAGTAAAATGAAGGTGGAAGGAACTACATTGCAATGTTTGTTTGGGTTGCACTCAGTCATAACATACAGGACACTGGAAAGCATCACAGAATCTTAAGATGTAATCATCCAACCTTCATTTAATGACCTCTTGTGAGAGGGAACTCACTACTTGTTAAGGAAACCCAATCCATTTTTAACTGCTCTAATGATTTATAAGACATTGTCCACGTTTAACCAAATCCTGCCACTTTGTAACATTCACACATTCAGCCCAGGACTACTCTCCAAGGGCAAGTAAGAACAAGAACTCTAAGCCCAGCTCCACATATATGACAACCTTTCAAATACCTGAAGATGTAAGTCTTTGCCAGGCAAAAAGCAAACCCAATTCTTTCATCTGCCTGAGTTATGGTATCACTCACCATCCTAACTCCATTTGTGTGGACAAGCTTCATCTTGTCATTTTAATTAAACAACTATATTGTACCTAGTATTCACTATTTATCGGGAATAAAAAGACAAAAATAAAACATCACTTGCTTTGAGTTTATATTTGTGAATATATACCTGAAATTAATTTCTCCACCTTCCCTGGGTTACTCTATTTCATAGAATTGGAGGAGGATGGAGGGGAGGGACTAAAGATGAAATGGACCCATCAGTAACCTATCTGCCCCTTGCTCAGCCTTGACATACCAGCCATCCTTTGTGTCCCCCCTACTTTGGGTAAAGAGCTGAGCTAGCCCACCACAGAGCCAACTAGAACTAGATGAAACCAGTCCTGCAGTTTGCTGACTCCCTCTCCCCAGCTTATGATAAACAAGAACATGTTGCTTCCATGTTCTAGCAGTTCCTGGAAGGGATTGCCCCTCCTTCTCCCCTTGTATCTCCCAATTTCACTGAAGCCCATAAATATCTCAGGCTTTGCCCAAAGAGCCAGGTTCCTTTGTATTCTGTGATCCTAGCATGCATGTTTTTACTTTCTCTTGTAATAAACTGTGTTGCTACTCAGTCTAGTTATAATTTCAAACTCTGGTCTATATTTCTTGGTGGTAGTGGTGAGATCTGACAAGATGAACTGGTAAAACTGACTGGCCAGACTCCTGATGTGAGTCTAGGCACCAGCGTGGACCCCTTGGCACTCTAGACCTGTTTCTGATCTCTGGGTTGGTGAGTACTGCACTGCTTCTCTACTTAGATCCTAAATTCTAATCTTTTTTGGCTGAGTTTCTTCCTACCAAAGAAACATTTGGGGGTCCACAGGAGAAGGGGAGAAAGGATTCCTTTTGTGTTCTGGCTAGATTAATGGAAGCACTCTGTTCCCCTTTGGTATGGGTCCCTAATAACCAAGGACAAGAAACCATACAAAAATAATTTCCCCCTTCCTTCCCGGCAAGAGGTAGGCAGTTAAGCCACATGTCATTACTATATGGTCCTGAAATTTTCAGGTACCTAATTGGCAGAAAATGACCATGGTAGAACTTCAGGCCATAGGAAAGGAGTTTCCCAGGGTCTGAGAAGACCCCACAGGATTTAGTAAAGAATTTCAACAAACTCTTATCTACTTATAAACCTGATTTCCCTGACATATTTATCAATTAGTCCAAACCCTAGTAGGTCTAGGGGAGGCCAAACATAGGGTAATAGACTGAAAAAACTCTATTGCAAGTATTATTAAGTCCACACCTCAGGTTCAGTATCAGAGAGCAAAGAAGGTTGACACGGCTCTTTTGGATGCCATCCCTAAAGCTTTTCTGAAGCCTGTAGACTGGACTAAAATTAACATCTGCCACCAAAACCCTGGCAAATTAGTCTTCAAATTTTACCACCATTTCCTTCTCATTTTTGATAGAAACAGTGGTCTAGACCATAAGGAGCCTGCCAAGTTCCTCATTTTTAACTCTCTTCTTAATGATGGCCTCCAAAAGAATCTCGGGGACTTCACTAAAAGAAATCAGACCGGCAAACTACAGACACATCAGTCCTGCTGGATGTGCCTTCTAGATATCAAGTTACTCTTTGGGACAATAAATTTAAGACGAAAGATAAAATGGCTCTCCAGCTCAGCCAACTGCAGACAGCAAAAAAGGGCAATAGCAAAGAGCTTTATCTGACCTTCCCCCTCTTCTGCCCCCCAACCTCCTGACCAGAAGATCTGCTTCTACTGTAAAAAGTCTGGACACTGGAAAAATCAACGTCATCTCCTGCAGCACAAGCTAAAGAAGGGATTACATGACCCTGCCCCTTCCTGGCTCCCTCAAGTCCTTGATCCTCAGTCAGGACTAACTCTTTTTGCCTTCTTCCTCCCCTTCCCCCCTAAAAAAATCCTAATTGAAATAGCTATTAACAGGGTTCTGAGGATTGTTATGGGTTGGAAATGGAGGCTGTAATTTTTCCATTGATCTCTGATTCCCCTATTGGCAATGTTCTGACCACATCACTGAGGGCCTAGTTTAGAGTGGAGCTACTTTGTCTATTCTTAACTCTACTGGGTTCCCACACTCCTTCCTCAGAATAAACATTGTGTCACTATTGTAGGGTTTCTAATGCGCCTCAGACGGGTCTTGATTCACCTTCGTTGTCCTTTCATTTGGCAGGGCAGGGTGTGAGGTGGAAGGAGAGCTCTCAGGTATGTACCCATTTCTGTTGTCAATTGACACTCCTGTTCATTTGTTTGGTCACAACTTCCTTGAAATCTACAGGACCATCCAAAGAATTTGCATATAAGGGTAGAATTTTCTTTCCTTGCTCAGTTCTATAACCCTTTCCCCCTATCCTTACTTTCCACTTTCCCATAATTTTCTTCACTGACTTTTCACCTCATGCTTGGAGCAGGTCCCTGAGTCCCTCTGGCCATCTCTACCACAGACATTAGAAGTATCCATAGTGCCTCCTCCACTGTAGTCCAGATAAACTCCTCTACACCTCTGCCTCACTTGAACTGCAAAGTTGTTGAAGGGACTTATCATACATTTATTTTTCTTGTTAGGAAACCCAGTGGTTATGAGTAGAAGCTAGTTCAGGATCTCTGTGCTGTCAAATTCTGCATTATTCCCAGAGTCCTGGTTGCCTCTATCCCCACACTCTCCTCCATCAATATACCCATTGGCTCCTCCCACTTTACAGTTACAGACCCATGCAGCACTATTTTTTTTTTTTTTTAGTATTCCAGTCCAGAGTCACAGTTCCTTTTTGCTTTTACATGGGAAGAGAAACAGCACACTTGGACTTTTCTTCCCCAAGGCTACACAGGAAGCCCAACCTTCTTTCCCAAGTCCTTAAACATGACCTAGTGGAGCTTGTTTTTCCCTCCAACTGCACTCTCCTGCAATATGTTGATGATCTGTGGCTGTGCTCTCCTTCACACCTTAAGGAGCACAAAGTTTCAAAGGAGAAGCTACAGTCTGTTTGGATTCAATTTCTCAGTCATTACATTTTACCTGATGGTCTCCACCTACACAATACTCAGGTCCAGGTCATCATGAGATTTTTCTATTTCAGAACCAAATGCCAACTCTGTGCCTTCCTTGGCCTTGCTGGCTACTGCCACCTATGGATTCATTCTTTCCTTTTTCCCTTTTGGCTGGGCCTCTTTACCACCTCCTTAAAGATTCCTCCCTTGATCCTCTGCATGTAGTCTCCAAGGGTGCTGCTGAACATGTGAAATTGTTCTTCTTACTCCCCTGCCTTGGGATACCCCAATTATAACCTCCCCTTCTATTTCTCTGTGGTGGGAGAGAATGCTATAGGGGCAACCCTTACAAAAATATGGGGGCAATTTTAGCCTTATTGGTTACAACGGCTCGCTTGTCTCTGTAGCCAGAGGATTCCTTGGGTGCTTTTGAGCAGTTGTAGCTGCTTCTGACCTAGTAAAACAGACTTCTGAAATTGTATTAAAGCTCTCATGTACCCCATATGTATCCCATGTTGTGGAAGATCTCCTTAACTCTCACCATACTCAGCATTTTTCCATTGGCCTGGAGCTTTCCTGTTCAAGCAAGCCCAATGTGACTGGCCTCAACCCAGCCATCTTCTTACCTGAGCGTTCTGAAAGCCTTGATGATGACCATTATTGTGTGACTCTTCCAGACAGTGTTCTTGACTCCAGGAATGAAATCAGAAACCCTCTTGCTGGATGCTGATGTTTCCTGATACACTGATGGATCGTGTTTGAGGAATTTAGAAGGTAATCTAGATGCAAGGTATGCCATTACTACCACCACTGATGTCACTGAAGCTGCTCCTTTCCAAAGGCCTTGTCTACTCAGCAGGTTGAACGTGAGATCAATGAAGCCAAAGCCCTACTTCTGGATGAAGGGCCGATATCTGCACTAACAGCAGGTATGCCTTTGGGGTTGTTCATGACTTTGAAATGCTTTGGAAACACAGGAGATTTCTGACATCTTCTGGACACCCCATAAGAGTATGTTGCTCACCTACTGGACTGTTTGCTTTTGCCAAAAGCTATAGCTCTTATTAAGGTCCCCAGACACAGTAAAAACAACTCTGACCACAGTTATGGCAATTCTTTAAGCCTTTGGTTCCCATAAGCATTTCATTATATATTCTTACTGGGACCTCTTTACTACTTATGTTGACAACTGAAGATACTGTTTTTGCTCAAGGTTCTATGTTGCAGTTGGTCACTGGCAAGCTACAAAAGGAGGGATGCAATAAGGAGCCCTCCACTGGGTTATGGAAAGGACCAAATGTGCTGTTAGTGCTGCCTGATTCATTGTCCCTCCCTAAGATGGAAAATTTGCATTAAATTAACCACTGGGCTCAAATATCTGATCTTGCTGGCCCACAAATACTGGTGGGGAAAATTCCATCAGGTGGCCTTAACTCCTTATGCAACCTACCCCACTTGTTCTAAGCCTAATGTGTCTAAACTGCTGAAGCCCCCAACTAGATGCTTTCCTCTCCCCTCTGCTCTATTTGATGCAATTCAACTATCCACCTCTGATGGATATGTTTATTCTGCTTACGGCTGTATGTTTTCCTGGTGAGTAAAAGAATTTCCAGTTAGACCAAGTTACTGCAACGGCAGTTACTAAATTCCTAAATGAAAAGGTCATTTCTGTTTGGGGGAAGGAGGTTCCCTACAAAATTCAGAGTAATAAGGGGTACTCACTTTACTAATTCAGTCACATCCCATTTGCTACCCTTTTGGTCTATAATTTAGCACCTAAATTGTGCGTTATCACCCCCAATCCTTAGAGATAGTTGAAAAAATTTAATTACTTTTGGCCTTGTAAATCTACACCCTTACCCCACTTGGGCAAGCTATCCTTATCCCTATATGAAATTATTATGGGATGACCCATGCCACTGTGGAAGGCTAATTGTTTCCAATTAAGGATACTTTCCTCTCCCACTGTCATGGCCTTTCAAGAATAATCAAGGAAATTCATCACCTTGTCTCTGTCTCAGTCTGTAAGTCCCTTGCCCACTGAGCAGTTGTTGCAACCAGGTGATTAGATCTACTGGAGTGCCATTTGAGAAAGGATTCTCTGGAACCCCAGAGGAAAGAACCATATCAAGTCCTCCTGATGACCATTATGGCTGACACACTCCAAGGTATCAAACTATGGCTTCATCTCTTTCACCTGAACAAAGTCCCCACCTCTGTCTGGTCTGCTTAACTTGGTGAAGGTCTCAAGATATGCTTTCAGCAAACCCAGAAGCAGCTGACATCTAGAGGAGATAAACATCCCAAGATCCAGGACCACAGCTGAGTATTAGATGGCCACACCTTGCCATCCTGATTTTGTTTCTTGTGTCCTTCTTCGGTTTCTATGTTGTCTTCTCTTACTGTCTGCTTGGCTTTACCATCTCATCAGTGGATCTCCTCTACATTTATCAAGTTTGTGGATCTCCTCTTAGACCATTTATTTCCTATTCAAGGTTGCCTTGATCACTCATATGCTAGGAGTATGCAAAAAGTGGCCTAGCTAGGGAATTTCACAAATTGCTGGGCTGCACCTGGAGCCTGCACATATAGCTTACCTTAGAAACTTGAGCCTGCCTCTGGCTAGCACCCATTCACCTCATACTAGAGCTCTATAACCACACAAGTGACAGAAGGGGGTGCTAGAGATCCAATAATTTTCCTGAATATTCTGGCTACCCCCATAGCCCAAGCTACAATCATAGCTTACAATCTATAACTCTGTATTAGCAACCCTACCAAAAATCCCAACGTGATCAACCTTGGCATACCTGACTTGCTATATGCAGTCCGCAACCTCTCTCTCACTGTTGCCATTGGTTTCAGTAACATGGCAGCCTCTTTAGAAGCCCTAGACTGACTCCATGGTCAGGGTTATACTCTAGAACTAAAGGGTTCTAGATAGTCTTTCTAGCTACTCAAGGAGGTACCTATGCTTATCCAGATGAAGAATACGATTTCTATGTTAACAACAGCGGGCAGATTATCAAAACAATTAAAAATATCCATAAAGTAGCTTCCATTTTGACTGACAAAGGTATGCCATCCCTTACCATAAAGTCTTTCTCCACCTTTGGTGATTTATTCTTGTGGCTGACCAGAGGTCTATGCCCTGTCTTCCATTATATTGTCCATGGCCTACTTGTTAAATTGCTTGTATGTTTAGTTCTTTATCTCTTCTTTTGGTCTGTTCTTCCTGTTGCACCCAAATGTTTCAAGTGTGTGGTCAACAAAATTATGTTCCAGTAAGTTATTCTTCCTTGATCATCAGCAAGTCCTGATATTGCCTTGATCAAAAGGGGAAATGTGAATATACACCAAAAATTAATCTGTCTTCCTTGAGTTACCTTATTCCATAGGATTGGAAGAGGAAAATGGAGGGCCTAATGATGAAATGGACTAATTAATAACTGACCTGAACTTTGCTCAGCCCTACTTTGGATGTACTTGCTGAACTAGACCAACACAGAGCGGGTCAGAATTGGCTCAAACTGACCCTGTGGTTTGCAGACTCCTCCTCCTCAACTTAAAACAAACAAGAATATCCTGCTTCCATGTTCTAGCAGTTCCTAAAAGAAACCTCTTCTTCTTCTCCATACCTCCCAATTTTGCTGAAATCCATAAATATCTCAAGTTTTGCATGCAAAGCCAGGGTCCTTTGTATTCTGTGTGAAGGGACCCTGGCATGTATGTCTTTATTTGCTCTTATAGTTAATCTATGTTGCTACTTGACTTGGTTAAAGTCTCATTTGGACTTTCAAACTCCTGTCCACATAATCTACTGGTGATAGAGAGGAAACACATAAAACATATACACAAAGAATTATTCCACAAGGAAGTGTGAAGAGGCAAGAAGAAAACTAACTTCATGAAGGATACAACACCTGAAGTGAACCTCAAAGAATACAGAGCTCCTAAAAAACAAAGATGAGGGGGCGGAGCCAAGATGGCGGAGTAGAAAGACGCATATACACATAGCTCCGAACCCACAGCCCATAGAACATCGGTAAAAAGGAACTCATGGCGAACTCTGGAGTAGTAGAGGCCATAGCACAGTGGAGCAAAGGAGATTTCTGTTCCAGAGGGACCTGCAAACCTCTCGCAAAAGGTCCATCGCGCTGCGGACGCGGAGCCCAGCCCAGCCCAGCCCTGCCGCGGCCGCAGCACAAAGAGGAGCGGATCTGAGCGGGTTTCGGGGACGGGATCTCCAGCGGCCGTGCGGGTCCCTCCACCCACAGGTGACGGGGGTCGGTGAGAGGGTCTTCTTGGCGGGTCGAGACAGGAGTGGGGTGTCCCCATGACTCGGGCCCCCTTGGGAGGCAGTAGCTGACGCAGCGGCAGACCAGGACACCCCAAGTGGGCAGGAGCCTGGATCCATTGTTGAAGGTCTCTGCATAAACCCCCTGAGGGAACTGAGCCCATAAGGCGGCCCTGCCCTGACCTGAGTACCTAAACTTAATCTCACACTGAATAGCAGCCCCGCCCCTGCGGAAGCCCTGAGACTGGGAAGCAGCATTAGAATCTCAGACCCCAAGCTCTGGCTGGGAGGATCAGGAGGCGAGGTGGGTGTGAGGAGAATATTCAGAGGTCAAGTCACTGGCTGGGAAAATGCCCAGAAAAGGGAAAAGAAATAAGACTATAGAAGGTTACTTTCTTGGTGAACAGGCATCTCCTCCCTTCCCTTCTGATGAGGAAGAACAATGCTTACCATCAGGCAAAGACATAGAAGTCAAGGCCTCTGTATTCCAAACATCCAGACTAAATATTCTGTGGGCTCAGGCCACGGAACAGCTCAAAAAGTATTTTGAAAATCAACTTAGAGAGGTGGAGGAAAAGCTGGGAAGAGAAATGAGAGATATGCAGTCAAAGCATGAACAGCAGGTCAGCACCCTGCTAAAGGAGACCCCAAAAAATGCTGAAGAAAATAACAACTTGAAAAACAGGCTAACTCAATTGGCAAAAGAGGTTCAAAAAGCCAATGAGGAGAAGAATGCTTTCAAAAGCAGAATTAGCCAAATGGAAAAGGAGATTCAAAAGCTCACTGAAGAAAATAGTTCTTTCAAAATTAGAATGGAACAGATGGAGGCTAATGACTTTATGAGAAACCAAGAAATCACAAAACAAAACCAAAAGAATGAAAAAATGGAAGATAATGTGAAATATCTCATTGGAAAAACAACTGACCTGGAAAATAGATCCAGGAGAGACAATTTAAAAATTATGGGACTACCTGAAAGCCCTGATCAAAAACAAAGATGAGAACACACATTCTAGACTTGAGGAAAGATAAGGAGGCAGGAAATATTATACTTATTTTTAAGAAGTAGTTTGCACAAAATTAATATGTAAGTTAGGGTCCTATAGATGCAAAAAATAAAAAAGACAGTTATGTGAGAAACACAGAGAAAAACAGCTTGTTTTGAGAGGAGCAGAGTAAAAGTAGCAAAGATAAAGGTCCTGAGTGATGGTGCACAAGGCTGCAATGTATTGATTCCCAGCAGCTAATTTTTACAAGTGACTGTGTTAAGACATGGATGTTTATTGGTGGGAAACTCTGAATCAAAGAACTGAGGACTCTAAAACAATTATATGTTGAGAATTTGTTTCACAGCTGATAGATGATAGGAATATGGAATTGGGGTTTCTCATCTTAAATTAGAAGTAGATCACTACAAATAAAAAGGCCCTGATTAGAAGGAACAAACTTGAGGAGATTGGGAATTAAAAGATAAAAAATATATTCAAAGCTGAATTCCACAAACAAAATCACTAAAATGTGTATATCCTTTGATGCAAAGATTTTATTATTTATCCTATTCCCAAGAAAGTCATTGATAAGAAGAATGTCCCCATATATACTAAAATATTTATAGCAACACTTTTTGTGGTAGGAAAGAAGTGTAAACAAGGTAGATACTCATCAATTGCTGGAATGGCTAAACAAACTGTGGTACATGAATGTAATGTAATATTACAATCTAAGAAATGACGTAAGTGATAAATATAGGGCATTATAGAAAGATCTACATTGACTGAATCAGAGTGAAGCAAGTAGAGCCAAGAAAACACTATGACCATAATAATGTAAATGAAAAGAACAACCACAGACCAAAAACTCAAAAGCAAATGTAGCAAAATTTTAAAGATCAAATGTGCTTTCGTGGAGATAAGATATTCACAGGTGTGACATAATGCAGTTGTTTTTCGGCATTTTCAATGTAGTGATCAATAGTGTTGATTTTTTTCCTCTTTAAAAAATATTACGTTTGAAAAGGAATAGCTCTCCAGGATTGGGAGAGGGATGGATACTGGCAATAACTATGATGATGCAAGAAACAGAAGATATCAAGAAAATATTTTTTAGGGGGGGCAGAGCCAAGATGGCGGAGTAGAAACACACACATACGCTAGCTCCAAACCCACAGCCCATAAAATATCTGTAAAAAAGAACTCCCAACAAATTCTGGAGCAGCAGAAGCCACAGAACAACGGAGTGGACGAGATTTCTGTTCCAGAGAGCCTGAAAACCTCTTGCAAAAGGTCCCTCGCACTGCGGACCCGGAGCTGAGCCCAGCCCTGCCTTGGCCACGCAGCGTGGAGAGGAGCAGATCCGAGCAGGCTTCAGGGACAAGAATCTCCAGTGGCCGCGTGGGTCCCTCCACCCAAGGGCCCCAAAGGTTGGTGAGAGGGTCTTCTCGGCTTGCCAAGAGGGGAGTGGGGTGCCCCCATAACGCAGGTCCCCTTGGGAGGCAGCGGCAGCAGACAGGGGCCCCTAAAGCAGGCAGGAGCCCGGATCCTTTGTTGAAGGTCTCTGCATAAATCCCCTGAGGGAACTGGGCCCGTGAGGTGGCTCTGCCCCAACCTGAGCACCTGAACTTGATCTCACACTGAATAGCAGCCCTGCCCCTTCGGAAGCCCTGAGGCTGGGAAGCAGCATTTGAATCTCAGACCCCAAGCACTGGATGGGAGGATCTGGAGGCGAAGTGGGTGTGAAGAGAATATTCAGAAGTCAAGTCACTGGCTGGGAAAATGCCCAGAGAAGGGAAAAAAAATAAGACTATAGAAGGTTACTTTCTTGGTGAACAGGTATTTCCTCCCGTCCTTTCTGATGAGGAAGAACAATGCTTACCATCAGGGAAAAACACAGAAGTCAAGGCTTCTGTATCCCAGCCCACTCAATGGGCTCAGGCCATGGAAGAGCTCAAAAAGGATTTTGAAAATCAAGTTAGAGAGGTGGAGGAAAAACTGGGAAGAGAAATGAGAGACATGCAAGCAAAGCATGAAAAACAAGTAAACACCCTGCTAAAGGAGACCCAAAAAAATGCTGAAGAAAATAACACCTTGAAAAATAGGCTAACTCAATTGGCAAAAGAGGTTCAAAAAGCCAATGAGGAGAAGAATGCTTTCCAAAGCAGAAATTAGCCAAATGGGAGAGGAGGTTCAAAAGCTCACTGAAGAAAATAGTTCTTTCAAGAAAATATTTTTTAAAAAAGAAGCTGCAAGTCAGATGACAACAGAGCTACAAAGCTAATGGAGTTGAGAAGTTACCAAAAATAGAAGAGTACAGTGGAAACAAAGAAAATAGCAGCTGCTTTCAGCTGAGACTAATGCCTAGGGATAGAGAGACTTTAAGGACTGAGGGAAAGGAGAAGAGTGGGAGATCATGTCAGCAAGAGACGAAGAAGGGGGAAGCAAAGACAGCTCGTGCTGAGGGATGGTAATGTCCTCAGCTCTGAGAAAGGGGTCAAGGAAGAGGCTGGAGGATTGACAAGGGAAGAGAGGATTAGGAACAGGTTCTATCAAAACAGGGAGTAAAACAGGGAATCAATTAAGAAAGAATACAAAGAATGCCTTGCTGCAGTGAGATCCCAGTTAAGGTTGCACAGGCTTTGGTGACAGAAAAAGTGTGAGAAAAAGAGGTACAGGATAGAGACTATTAATTATGGTGGACACTGTATGGGAATTGTACAGGGGAGAGCACAGAAAGGATGGAGCACAGAAAGGGTTGGAGTGGAATATTAATGGGTTAAGATTAAAGAAAATGGAGAGGAAAGAATGAGAGAAAATAGCAACAGATTGTTTTTTCATCTAAATGGCTGGTGACTGGTTAGTTTGAAGATAGAGAAAGAAACTAATAAAGGCACAGGAGTAATAGTAAGTAGTAAATGAATCCCAAAACTCAGTCTCCAAAGGTTACTGCAGAGGGAGCTGAGCTGGATTAGACCTCTGTCCACTTTTCCTCCAGGGTAGCTGGTAGAGATAAGATATGGCAAAGATTCTCATCCCTGGCTGATAAATCATTCATTAATCATCAAGTCATTCATCATTCTACTAGGAAGCTTGGAAGGAAGTCTTCAGTGCAATGTTCCAGTGATTTGTCTTTCACTCAGTGCTGTTTAATTTTTTTCCATGACTTAAACAAAAGCTGAGATAGAATGGTTACCAAATATGTGTATATCACAAAACATGAAGCAGTGGCTAATATAATAGATGAAAATCTAAACCCAAAAGTGGTCTTACATTCTAGAACACTGGTTCAAATCTAATAAGAAAAAATTTAATAGTTGTAAGGTCTTACACTTGGACTAAAAAGAAAATAAATTTTACAGGTACAAAATGGGAAAGGCATGCTAGATAGCAGTGCATTTTATGAAGACTAGGATTTCAGAGAATCTACAAGATCAACAATTTGAATTCTGTCTCCAACAATGACTAACTTTGAGATCAAGGACAAGCCACTTAATTTTTACAAGCTTCAGGATTTTCATTTCTGAAAGGGGATAATGATTGTGAGGACCAAACAAGATAATCAATTGTAAAAAATATGTAAAGCAACTTGCAAATATTAGAGTACTATATAAATGCTAATGATTATCATTGTTAGAAAAAGAATATTGCTTCATGTGAGAAAAAATGGCACAACTCCTATGAAACCTTAGATTGTATGTCCAACCAACAAGTATTTACAAAGTGCCTCCTAAATCGCAGACATGACAGCTAGGAAGGACAGAGTATTTTACAACCTCCACACAGACAAGTGCATAATGTGAATAATCTAAGAAAGAGATAGCGTAGGGAAATAAGGGTTAAGAGAGAAGCATCTCTCATTTTCTTCCTTCATCCTTGGCCCCTGGTATTCTTTGCTGTTTCAGAAAACAAGTAGGAAGTCAACCCACAGAAAAATCTCCAGGCTATTTGTTCAGTGAAGAAAAGTAAAATGAAGCAAAAACAGCATTAGAATTCAGAAGACTACAAAACAACATTATCTCATTAACAAAATATGTAAAGAACTTTGCAAAACTTAAAGTGCTATATTAATACTAGCTACTTAATTATTAAGCTCATTTAATAAATGAACACTGTAATTTGGAGGAATTAAGTGACCTGCCTAAGAAAGCATAGCTAAGTAGGTGGCAAAAAGATACTTTTTTAAACAGCATTCTAGACTGTTTCCTGGGTAGACCAGATTGTTCCAGAACCAAAATCCGGTCTCCCAACAATTATAAGAGTACCAACATATCCTATCAGATAAGACCCAGATGACATTTGTAACACAATAATTCTTCTGGGAAAAGGACAAGCAGCAATCTGAATAATCAAAAGCCAATATCTAAATTCCAATATTTTTACTTTCAATAATTATCTGTTACTAATTTATGCTAATCTTTGAGTGAAAAAGAGGTCTCTCACAGGCAAACCAGGATGATATTTAAAGGAAACTAGGAAAATTCTGAACTGAATTCACAACAAGGCTCACTACCAATAGAATGTAAGCTCCTTAAGAATCAAAATTGTCTTCATTTTTATCTTTGTACCCCGATTATTAATGCATTTGAATAGAGATTTAATAAACAATTACTGCATTGTATTGAATCCATTTAAAAAATATAAATTCAAAAGAAAAACTAGGAATGTGTTCTGGTCAGAAGGAGCCATTCAGAGCATTTCAGGACCTAGAAGACAAAGGGAAGTCCCAGACACCACAATGGGAAAGGGTGCCATCTGGCACCTTTGTCACCCACTACTCAGTCCAAGGTCAAAAATCTAGGACAAACTGAGGAGCAGTACTGTGCCAACAAGTGGTATGCTGAGGTCAGGTGCCGTTGTAGGCCCTAGGTGATGCTCCACCAGAAGATCAAGGTCAGAAACAAGCAGCAGTGGTGTGGCTTAGACCCCTAGGAGCAGAGCAGGATCTCAGTTGCAGTTTCCAGCAGGAATTCCAGATCAAAGAGGAGCCTGCAGTTCTATCACTCAAAACCATCAGAGTTTTCCAGCTAGCTGATGCTTACTAAATCTAGTAGCTGTTTACTGTTCTTGAAACCCAAAGTCAAGGAAGAAACTTGCAAATCTTAGAGTAGGGGGTAGTGACCAGAGTATGGTCTGGATCACAACACTTTGGGACGGTGAGCTTCTTGAAGGCAAGGAATATCTGTTGTATCCCAAGAGCTTAGCATAGTGCCTGGAATAGTAGGCAATTAACAAAAATGTTTATTGACTAAATAAAAGCTTACAGGTTCTCAGCCTGAGCTACCCCTGAGGAGATGGAAAATCACAATACTCAATGCCACCAAGAAAATAATCAACAGGGGCAAGCCAGACCTTCCCTCCAGAAGTACACAGAGCCTGGTTGTAACATCAAGTCCAAAGTCAGGAAGCAGCTGGAAAAATGAGCAAAGAAAAAAGAATCTCAGCATACAAATCTATTATGATAACAGGAATGTTCAAAATACAAACCCAGAAGAAGCTAATGACTTCAAAACCTCTAAAATCAAAGCAGGAAAGGAACAGAATTTCTTAGTTCAAAACAGAGTTTTAAATGTTTTTGAAAAAAGATATGAGACTGCTGGAGGGAAAAAAATGACAAAGAAATTAGAGCTAGAGAAGAACTGGAAAGAGATTAACAGTCTGGCACAAGAGGTACAAAACTCTGAACAAGTAACCAACTATCCGAAAATTAGAATGGACGAAAGAGAAGTCAAGGACCTCATGAAACAACAAAAACCACTGAAATAAATTCGAAAGACAAAAACTATAAGAAAATATAAGGTATTTCATAGTAGAATCAATTGAAATAGAAAACATATCAGAGAGAGAAAATGTAAGAATCACTGAACTACCTGAATGCCATGATCAAAAAAACCCCAAAACTTTATGTACAAGAGAAAGGGTAAAAAAATCATTAGAGAAAACTACCCAGATTCATTTATTTGAACCAGAGGGGAAAGAAGAAACAGAAAAAAAAATTTAAAGAACACTTCCTGAAAGAAACCCTCAAAAGAAAATTCTTAGAAATGCTATATACTGCAAGAAATTAAAAAGAAAAGAATTCAAATACCAATAAGCCAGTCAGGATCACTCACAATTTAGCAGCTACTGTTATACAGGAGTAGAGAGCTTAGAATATGACATCCCAGGAGACAATGAACATAGGCTTACTACCAAAAATAACTTACCCAACAAAACTAAGAATAATGCTATGGGTAGGTGGTGGGGGAAATGGACCTTCAATGAAATAGCTAATTCCAAGAATTCCTGATGAAAAGAGTAGAACTATGTAGAAATTCCAAAATTCAAACATAGGAATTATGAGAAACATAAAAAGGCAAACAGAAATAAATAATCATAAGGAACTGAACAAAGATAAAGTGTTAAACACATACAGGGAGAAGATACATGCACCCCCTCTGAACCCTATCATTATTAGAGGGGGGTCTAACTGTGTTTCTCCTTCATTACTGAAGAAGACCAGGCCATCAGAGAAATAATGACATGACTTGCACTTGACTTTGTTTTGAGTGAGGGAGGGCTGTGCAGGTCACCAGCCTCACTTCTCCTGCAGTCATCTGAATCCAGTGACCAGATATTCATCGGGATGACTGGAGATGACCCAGGATGAGGCAATTGGGGTTAAGTGACTTGCCCAAGGTCACACAGTTAGTGAGTGTCAAGTGTCTGGGGGGGTCTAATTAAACAAGGCCTAGAGGTAGTTCTGTTATGTACTGATCTCAAGAATGGAAAGAGAGGAGAAGAGGAATAGGAGTTGTAGATTTCTTTTTTGAGGTAACAAAAAATTGGAATCTGAGGGGGTATCCATTAATTGAAGAGTGGCTGACAAAGTTCTATTACACAAAGGTGATGCTATGCTATTGTGCTAAAAGAAATGATGAAGTGGATAAATCCTGAAAGACATATAAATGGATGAAGAATGAACAGAACCAGGAGAATAAGTTATACAATGACCAACAATATGGTAATCTGTTTATTTGTATATTTTGCTTTTTTTGGGGGGGAGGGATGTTGAAGTAGTGATCAAGGAGTTAGGAAAATGTGGCCTAAAGTTCCACTCTGGATAGTAAAACCCTCAAAAGGCACTTAATTCTCAGTGTTCAGAGGCAATTTTCTAGGATTATAAATCAGAGAACAGATTTTTCAGTAGGGAGTGTTTCCTCACTGGAAGTTCCCTATACCAATGAAATCACAAGTCTACTAAAAAAATATCAATTTAAAATGTATTATAGAATATAGTGACATAACAAACATGACAAATAGGTGAACATCAAGGAAATATTCTGTAATAATTAACTTTATCTTCATTCCATATACAGCTTTACATCTACTTTTCTTCCCCATTAGAATGTTAAGTAACTTGTGAGTAGGAATTTTTTCACTCTTTATACTAGTTGAGAGCACATAGTAAGCACTTAATAAATACATATTAATTAACTGATTGGAATGCTGTAAATTCTTAAGCTTACTTTCCCTTCTTCCTCTCTCCTTCATTTGGGTTCTGTGCCTCTCCATCTAGCACAGTGTCCTTTCCCTGAATATCTTTTAGGGCAGGAGAAAGGGTGCCATATAACAAAATAGCACTGAGCACACTATTGCCCTTCCAGCTTTTTCCTTCCCTTCAGTCTATACATCTTTTTATGAGAAGGCAGGTTAAGCTTTGTGAGCAGACCTTGAAGGTAGGACATCTGTGGAAGAGGAAGGAACTACAAACAGAATTTTTTGATTTCTTTTTATTTTTACATTAATAATAAACACAGTGGAAACAAGTATTTTATTTAAAGGGAAAAAATGCACTGGACTTGGAATCAAAACATTTGAATTTTCAGTGCTTATGTTCAGTTTCTTCAGTGGGATACTCAAATGGTCGACATTTACAAGGGTGTTGTGTGACTTAAATGTGATTAATATGCTGTCCCTGCAGGAGCAGAACCGCTCCACTCCAACAATAAAATGCCCGTTTCCTTGAGTTTAAAGAATTCAGCTAGTCATAAAGGAAAATTTTGTATCAGTATAGACTAATGTCTAAAAAATCATTTGTTCTTAACACTTCTGAGTTATTTGCCTTTTTAAAAGAGTAAACTTCCTTTAGGCTAAACAAATGCCTACTAGATAGAGTTTTTCTACATGTATGGATAAAAAAATGAAGTGAAAAGCTCAGATATCATAGGGTAAAGATACTTTGTTGTATTAAGGTCTATTGGAGAGTTGAATCTTTATCCCAGTATTAGAATCCATAAACTGATAAGGTCAATACAACTTCTAATCTTCTATTTCTAAACACACTATTTTCTAAAATTGCCAATCTCCACCTCCCACCCACCCCCACTGCAATGGTCCTCATGGGAAAGGGGTTCTATATTTTCAAGGGTTGAAGAAGGGCTTGTCCTATGTACTGGTGGTTTGTTAATTGTGCTTAACTTAAGAGTTTGTCCCTAATTATCAAGAGTCTACACTTAATACTATATCCTTTACCCAGGAATAAAGGGTCCAATGAGGAACGACATACTGTATGTTGTGTGAAGGCCAGCCTATGATCTGACAGACATCAGAATGGTGCATTTTTCAAAGTAACTCTCAAAGAACATGTACCATGTCACAAAGGAGTTGCAATACTTTTTTTTGTTTTTGCTGAGAGGACACACAGTTACAAAATGAAAGCTGCTTTAATTAACAGAATATGAAACAAAGTAGCCCAATGCTCCTTAAGAGGCAGCTAGGAAAAGAAAGGGCTGTGGCTGCCATTATATCCTTGAATTAAAGGTTAAGTAAGGCTATAGCCAATTCACCATATCATTTCATGCATGTTATTTTACATGAAAATATATACCTCAGAACAGCTTAACAGTGAAAAGCAAGATGTCAGTAAATTAATATCTCAACAGCTTAAGTTAGACCTATTTTCTGCTGAACAAATCATTAAACAGTGCTTTTATGTAATATGAAGCTTTTTGAAAGTGGTTTAATTTTCATTCAAGCAGCATTACACTATTTTAATCTGTGCTTACTCCTTTAATAACATTTATGAAAAGGGAAAAATGTTACAGGTCAAATAAAAGAATGCTGAACTGTTTGAAATAAACAATTTTTTTCTCAAAGAGCTTGTGGAGAAAACATATTGAAAAAGATTTGAATATGTTTCTATGGTGCCTACTTATGAGAAACTAGTAAACTTTTCAAAAAGTCACATATTAGCTTAACTAACCAGTTCAACTCAACAGAAATTTGCTGAGCACCCATTATGTGGAAGGCACTGTGATAAGCACTGGTAATACAAAGACATACAAAATAGTCCCTGTCTCCCAAAAAATTATATTTAGCAATATAAACAGCTGCTGAATCTTCAATAAGAAAAATTCTTCAACACTTATTTCTTTAGTCTTTCTATTCAATCCTTCTCTAATTATTCAAGTTGCTTTCCCATTCAAATAATACTTCATCTACATTAATCAGATTTTCTCAGTACTGTCGGGGCAAAGCTGCTTCCTTCACCGAACCAATGGGTAAAAATAAGCAATAACTCTCCAAGGAAAGGCAAACCCTGTATCTCAAATCTGCAACAACAAATGAACAACTTAATTGAATCTTGATCCAAGTGAAACATGACGAAGTATTAATTAAGGAAAAAAACCTGGATTTAAGTTTCTAATTCTAGATACTAGTGTACCTACTTATAACCTTAAGAGAGGTTAGATAAGTTTGATTTTCAAGCCACTTTTATGTATTTCTCGTTGTATTTTTTTAAAAATAGGTAAGCTAACATTCTCCATCATATAAGGGGTGACTAAATATTTAACGTTACATTGGTTTAATTTAAGTTGACGTCATGTATGACATTTCTCTCGGTTCAATTACCTACCCATATCCCTCTTATCTTTTGATCCATAGTGTGTTTGCTCAACTGTGGCACATCTTGTTCTGCTTGGTTTATACTGTTTTTTTCCTGTTTTAAAAAAGTTCAAAAGAATTTAATGGTCATAAAAGTAAATATGGTCGCTTTTAGTTTTTAAATAAAGCAAAGCTTTATACAGAGAGCTCTCTGGAAGACTTACCCATATATGGGAGCTCCAAAAAAAATCTATCTTCCTATAGAATATACCAATTACATATAAATCTCTTAGATTGTGTCCTGATTCTATTTTAATTTGAATTTCTGGGTTATAAAATAAACAAAAAACTGAATTCTTGATTTACATCATAAAATAGCAAATAAGTCTTCTCATATTGGAAATATAATATGTCAATAAGACATAAGGAGGAAAATGTGGGACTGGGCTTTTTTGTTAAATATGTATGGCAAATATCAAATGGGTCTGTGTCCCTTCTAGGATCCCCCAAGGCAATATTACAGACTTAAATGTGATTATAAAAATTTACAAGAGAAATCAAGGTATTAAAAGTTGTGTATTATGGTACTTAACAGTTTACCTTCCAGAGCACAGGATTCCCTAAAATTCAAACCTACTCTTAAAAAGATAGCTGAATTTCCTATTCAAATTCATGATGATGAAGAAAGTATTTACAATTCACTGTCCTGTTACTGAAAATGTTAAATTCATTGGTCTTTCATCGTTGTAGGTTTTCTCATAAATTATCAGCTCTTTAAATTTCATTAAAAATTTTTTCTTCATTCTGCCATTTTAGAGATCTGAAATCCTCTAAAATGTTCCTTAAAGACTTTAGCATTTTAAGGTGGTTTAAGAAATAAATTCCATTTCTTCCTGGATATCTTAAGACCTTCTTGGTCAATTCTAAAAGGTAAACAGATAACAATCCATCAATTATAAGCCAGTTTATACTAACTAAATTATGTCTATATATAAGTATTCCCTTAAAGAAACATAATTCTACTGCTAGGCATATTATGACCTAGCATATTTCTATTCTGAAACTATTTGCACATAATTTTACTCAAGACAATTTTTTAAAAAAGGAAAGTCAAAAAAAAAAATCCAGCTAACTTACAAACAATTTCAATGAACACTGTTTCTTATGTTTGAATGAAAACAGTCAAATTCTGGGCTAAATTCTTAAAATAAAGTTGCAATGGTATCTGAAAAATTAAAAGCTTAACGTAATCACATATACATCACAGACAATACTCAAAAGTTGTATTTTTTATAGGAGAGGGATAGGAACCAGACCCAAATTTCAACAACCCAACAACTCCCATGTGTGGAAACTCCCCTCTACTAATGCAGGTCTGTAGCTTTTTCAAATTTTTAGTTTTAGACACTTGCTCAGAGCTAAGTGACTTGGCCCAGATAGCCCAACTAGTGAGTGTTCCAGGTAGGATTCGATGCTCAAGCTTCTGAGCTCCAAGGCTAATACTCCATCAGCCTCCACAGGCCTCCTGCCTCTCTTCTAGATCCCTGAGCGAACCTCTGCTCTCTTATGACATGCATCCTATGAGTACATCTATATACATAAGTTTACAAAGCTCTTCTGCATTTGTTCACAGGTGTAGACACAGATGGCATTCAAAGGTATAGTCATCTCTCATTGTTTCATTTCTACATGTGTTTTGTCTCTTCGAATAGATTTCAGATATGATAAGATCAAGGACATTACCTTACCCTACAACAGGACTAGTGAATTGCTTTGTATACAGAAACCAAGCAAATAACCGAATGAAGACAGACTCCCCATAATCACTATGTTGATATTATAGTAACCGGATTCAATAAATGTTTATTAAGTGCTTACTATGTTAGTTGGGAGGATACATAGATTTAATGGCTCCTCCTTTCTACTAGCTGACATTCTAGTTAAGAAAAATGAACAAATGAACAATAAGCAAAATATAAGGTAAGTTGAGGAGGATGAGGGCACCAGCAACTAAGGGAATTATCAAAAGCTTCACAAAAGAGGTATTACCTGAGCTGATAAAGACTGAAAAAGATCTCCAGAGATGAGGAAGGGTGTATTCCAAACATATGAAGATAGAATGTGAAGTTTTTCTGTTTGGATGGACAGAACTGATGAAAGGAAATAATATAAGAGATATGAACGTTAAGTTAGTACTAAGGCAACAGAAAACCTTGAATGCCAGGCTAAGTAATCTGTATTGTATTATAGCAGCACAAGGAAGCTATTGAAGATTTTTGAACAGGGGAATAATGTGGTCAGAACTGCACATGAAGGCTTAAACAAGGGGAGTGAGCATGTGGTTAAACAAAGCAGAAAGGGAACAAGAGATATCCAATAGGTAGAATCAAAAAGACTTGACAACTCACTCAGAGTGGAGTGTGGCAAAGGAAGGATGGAAAGGTTAAAGGCAGGAAGAGGGAAAAGGAAGGCAGGAAGGCAAGAAGGAAACAGCATTTATTTAGTCTGTACTATGTGCCAGGCACAGTGCTGAGAGCTTTAAAAATATTATTTCGTTCGATCCTGACAACAACCTTTGGGACGTGGGTATTGTTATTATTTGAGCTTTACAGCTGAGGACGCTGAGGTAGCCAGAAGTTAGGTTAGACTTGCCCAGGTTCACACAGCTAGTGAATTCTGGAGGCGAGATTTCAACTAAGGTTTTCCTGAGTCCAAGTCCAGAGATATATCCATTGTGCTACCTACCTGTCTGTATGGTAGGAGCAGGGTATATGTCGTGGAGGCAAAGAGAAAAAGCAAAGATGACTCCGAAGTTCAATTCAATCAAATAAATATTAAATGTAAGGAGACGGGCACTGGAACACACAGACAACAGTTCCCAGGGAGCTTACATTCTAAAAGACAAGTATATGCATATTAATTAAGAGACTTAATAAAGTACTAACAAGTAGAAGGATCCCTTAAAGGAGCGGGTACATGAGCTAAGAACTGAGAGAAGCTAAGAACTCTAAGTGGCAGGCGTGAGGAGGAAACCTATTCCCTAAGTGGGGGACCATCTGTGTAAAGGTGGGATATGCATTCAGAGAACAGCCAAGCAGGCCTGTCTGCCTAGATATAGAGTGCATGAAGCATAGAAATGTGGAATAAGCCTGGAAATAAAGGCTGAAGACAGACTGATGGCCTTAAATGTCATGCTAAGGCATTCATATTTTATCCTAGAGGGAAAAGATTGAACCTTTTCAGGCTAAATAAGCAGTATGATTTAGAAGGAGTATTTTGACAGCGCTGTAGAGGAAGAATTTCCAAATATACACCTAGAAGTTCATCCTAGACATCCAATTAGGTAGCTGATATAATAAGGTCAGGTGAGAGAGGTTAGGATCTGACCTATAGCTGTTAGATAAGAACAATGTTCTCTCAACAGAAATAGGAAAAATTTGTAGGAATTGCAGTTTTAATGGACAATGTACCAGTTCTCTTTTGGGTATGTCAGGAAAGGGATGAGAAATTGATCAATGGGACAAGCTCCTGGAGAAGACAAGAGGGGATGGGAGATGAATGAGCTCAAGACGGATGGTCTCAATTTTCTTTGTTAAGTAGAGGGTAGTTTCCTGCTATTAGAGAGGCATTAGAAGTATAGAGATTTAGAAAAACATGCTAATATTTTCTAATATCTAATATGATAGAGATTATCAACTGGGGAAAAATGAAAGGAAAAAGGGCTGAGTCAAGATTAGGCAAGATAATAAACCTATGGAGTTATCTTGTCAGCACAGTTTCATGACTTCCTCAAGGGGGTATGAGGGAAGACAATAACAAATTTAACAAATTAAATATAAAGTCAAGATTGTAAAGAAAGAAAGTAAGACCAAAACCGGGGTGATGAACTGGAAGAACAGAGCAGCATAGTATAGTATAGATAAAGCATTAGATGGAATTAGAAAGACCAGGATTTTTACTCCACCTCAGACACCTGTTAACTAAATAATCACAGGCAAGTCACTATACCTCAATTTCCTTATTTGTAAAATGAGATTGGATTTCCTTACCTCTATGGTACAATTCCATGTCTAAATTTGTATTCCATGACTTAATAAGATTGAAGAATGGGTTGAAGGAAAGTAAAGAAGGAGAGGCAGAATGATAGATTTTGATCAGGGGGGAAAATTTGGCAGCTGAAATGGCAATTGAAAGATTTTAAGTGTAACTAATGTCAAAGGTACAACTACCTTTGAGGATAAATGAGGTAGAGTTGGATGAAGGTCATGGGAAATGAAGGAGTAGGCCACTGCAATAGAAGGAAATCATATTTAAAATATTAAAATATCTACATGAAAGATATAGTCACCAAAAATGAAGACAAGGGTTTAGACTGTGACCCAAATACTATACTCATTGAGAAAGGAAGAGAAGTAATATAAGAACAATATTACTAGCATCAAACAGCACCTGGACAAAGTAAAAGAAATGAAGAAAAGCTGAAAGGAATTCAAAAGGCTGTTGAGTGACAGGACAGCAATAAGGACCTGGAAGTGACCATGCACACAAAGGAGGGTGACAATGGTGACAATGTCTCCTGACCATGTATCATGGACCAACTAGACCTGGAGATATTGGCAAGGACAAAATTCATTTTCTTTTTCTTCAGTGGTCTCCTACCTAAAACAAGAAGGCTGAGTGAACTAGATGACCTTTAAATTTTTCATTTATAATCCTATGAAAAGGAATTTGTTAACAATTAAATAGTAGTCACCAAAGGGGAAGTCAGGTGAGGAATGGGACTGAAGCAGGTTGGTACTCGGTTGGATAGAGATGAGAATACATAGGGAGATACCAAGAGAGTGAGATTCCTATGCAAGGAGAGAGAATAAGAGGAGGAAATGAAGATCGTTTTTTAAAAAATTTCATTGACAAAAGTACAATTACTATCTCAGAGTCTAATTTACTTCTATTAGCAATCTGACAAATTATTATTCATTATTACAACCACTCTGCATTTTATAGAAGTCTTCCCTCAAGAATATCTTTATATAATTACAATCACAGTGTCCAAGGAGGTACAACAAAAGCAACAGCGCTCTGTTCACTTTACACACCTAAAACTGACTTACCAAGAATTCTCTGAACATGATGTAATCTGAGAAACTCACACTAGAATCCCTACTTCCCAATTTTTTCCTAACGGGAAGAAAAATAGTAAAGACTTGCAAATTCCCTTGTGATTTATTTTCATGTGCTTTCTAATTATGTGCCCTGATAAAAAAAGTTGACTTCTCTACATGTTGATTCTTCTGGATATTTATCCAAACTTTACTACAATTCCTTCATAATTATTTGCAGTTCCCATTTCAAAAGTTTCAGAAAAGATCCCACATTTCAATCTACAATTTTATCAGTTTTTTAAGAGTTGAGATGAATAATTTTTTTCCTCATAACAGTCTTAAATTCCTAATTGGTTAATTAATTCCTTTTCAAAAAAATGTCCTAAACCATAATTGATACTCTGTTCTGCTGAACTACCTCTATAAAAATATTGCTTTATCCCTTCTGCTAAAAGTATAGGTAATTTCTTGCCTTCCTCCTTCTAACTTTCTCCCCAATGCCTCATGAAATCATTAAATCCTTACTTTACTATCACACACAGTCAAATCACGATCTGCTTGACATTCAATCTTTTGTACTTACTTCACTTGATTACTTTTCTCCCAAGTCCCAGAGTCTTAAAACATTTGTAATATCCTCCCTTGATAAAACCCTATTTCTCTGACATGCTACTCTTTCTTCATTCTATTGTACTACCTTCTCAGCCCTGATTCTTTTTCCTGCTCCTTTTATATAGCTTCCTACCACCTTTTTGAAATACATTTCTCTTTTTCTTTTAAATTCATTATTCTGTAAAGTCTTCATATATGCATTCATTATGTCTACCTTCAAATGGAAATATTTTCATCAGTCATGAGTGAATGAAGAAGCAGGATTTCAAGAATCCTTGAATAACTTTTCAAACGCTGTATTCATTTATGAGGCAATATAATAAAAAGCAAATACAGAAGGTCAAAAAGTGATGTGCTGGGCAATAAAAAGAAGAATTTTTACTTATGTATAATTAGTATCATTCAAAAACTGCAAAGAAAAAAGTAGGAATTATTTCCCATTTATTATTTTCTAACTATGATATATACAGAACTTGCAATATGCAAAGTATTACCTTAATCGGTCCCATTCAAATACATGGTATATTTACAGTACAATCTGAAAGATCCAACTATCATGTCCATTTCTCACAATTCATAAAATGGATAATTAAATTTTAACTTCAAAGGGAGGTTGTAAGACTCTAAGGAGATAATGTATGTTGAAATGCTTTGAAAAGTATTAAGCAATATGCAAATATGAGAGAAATTAGAATTCTACAGAGTAATTTCCAAAATTCGAATGTTTCCACACATGTAATAGTCCTATCAATTATCTTTCTGAAAGCGTAGCTTTCTTTCTAGAACAGGCCATTCTAAAGAATGACATATAAAACCCATGCAAGATATTAGTTTACAGTCTTGATTTTATTTTATTCCCTTTTATATCTTTATATTTTGGGGCATATATTTGGGCATATTCAAGCAGTACATAACTTGAAATGTAACATGTCATACAAAAGAGTATTTAACCATAAGCATAACTGTAGCATAATTCTTTATTTCTAACCCACAGCACAAATAAAATTATCAAATACCTATAAAATATATGTCTCTTTCAAATCTTTCAACCAATATGAAAAGTCTCCAAGTTGATCTTCAGTTACTTAGCATCTTCCCAAAGTAGAATTATGTTTTTTCTATTACTATCTTGAAAGAGAAAGAAAAATACCTACTTGTATCTGCCTGGCTTCCCACACTGATGTATCTGTCATTGCCAGGAAGGGCTGTTTGATAGTAAGTTGTTTCTTCTTGCTGAGGTGTCTTGGCATTCTTTGCAGTAAGGAAAGCCACAGCTAACTCCAAGTTTCCATTGCTATCCTTTAAATATTAAGAAAGAAAATCATAGTTTTAATTAAAAGGCTAGTCTTTCTCTTTTTCTCTCTTTCTGTGTGTGTGTGCGCGCATATGTATTTATTAATAGTAAATTAGTGGATTGTTATCTGATAACTAGATTTGTCCCACTATAGCTAGTAATTAAAAATAGTGGGCCTAATCTTTAATGTTTTTAAAGCATATAGGGCAGTATAAAAATTAGATGATTTTTATTTTTTTTTTAATTATCAAGCTTAATTTTTCCCCTATTTTCTTTCTTCATCCACCAAAAAAAAAAAAAGAAAGAAATGCTGAATTCATGCATCACATAAGCACTGTCAAGCAAACCATATTCCCACACCAGTTACATCCAAAAATGTGCTTCTTGTTCTGCATGGCTCTGTCATAAGGCAGGCAGTATTCTTTTTAAACAGTCCACTGGAATCAAGGTTTATCATATAGTTTGGAGCTGTGAAACTCAAACTCTAGCCACATGCCTACAGCCTTCTAAACTGAGTATACCCAAACCAGATTAAAATGTAATTGGGAAATGTTTAACAAAATAAATAAAAACAATATAATATAGATAATGTTAATTTGTGATTTTTTTGAATCAATATATGACTGAAGGGATTTGTTTCTATTTGAGTTTGACACCACTGATCTAGATGATCAGAGTTCTTAAGACTTAAAATTGTTTACTTTTATAATGCTAATATTATTGTATAAATTGTTCTTCTGGTTCTACTCACTGTACTCTGCATCAGTTCATGTAAGTCTTTCCACATCTCTTTGAAACATTCTTTTTTTTCTTCTTACAACATAGTAGTACTCCTTTCACAAATTGTGGAATGTGAAATGGGCACTCTCTTAGTTCGCCACCACAAAAAGAGCTTCTATAAATATTTTTATACAATTGATACTTGTTCCTCTTTATCGGATATCATTTGGGTATAGGTCCAGCAATGGTATGGTTGGGTCAAAGCACATGTTAAAGGGCAACTTTTGTCTCGTCATTCAAAACTTCTTTCCAAAATTGGTGGACATGTTCAAAAATCTATCAATTATGTATAATGTACCTGTTTTCGCACAGCCCTTCCGATATTTGTCTTTTTATTTTTCTATCATCTTCGTCAATTGAATAGGATAAGGTGGGACCTCAAAATTGTTTTAATCTGTACTGTTCTGATTTTTGATGACTTAGAACATTTTTTCATATGTTTATAAAATACCTTTGAGAACTACCTGTTCTTAATCCTAGATGAGTGGGATAGACAGTGAAGACTCCTCAGATTGTAATTTTTCTCCCAGGGGTGAGGTAAGGCCTAAAGGCTCAAGGTTACAATATTTTTAGAATAGAATAGTTCCATATAAGGATATAAAACTGTGTAGTGTATTAGGGTCTCAATGATTGGACAAAACTTACATAATTCCTCGATGTCTTCATTTCAAAAGGGATTGGTTAGATTTCGTGTCTAGAATGTAAGACCATATTCTCAGCTAATGAGGATAATGGTCAGTGGGGGGAGGAGGGACTTGCGTTAGGGTCTATATAAATCACTGTCCTGTTCTTTGTCTTCGGCTTTCCTACTCCTACAGGTGAGCCCCACTTCTCAAGAATCGAATAAATCACTTTTCTGTCATCACTTTGAGAGGCCTCTGAGTAATTGATTTATGTAGGGACCTGAGCCATCCCACACATAGACCATTTATCAACTGGAGAACGGACATTATTCTTAAAAATTTGAATCAGGTCTTATTTATCTAGAAAATGAGACCTTCATCAAGAGAAACTTGCTAAAAGACTTTTTTTCTTATCTGTTCTCTCCTAATCTTAATTGTATTTGGTCTGTACAAAAACTTTTTTACGCATTTATTGACAGAATTATATGATTTTGTTGTCTTTGTAATTAATATGGTTAACAAAGTTTATATCTTTCCAATATTATCCTAACCCTGCCTTCCTCATATAAATTCTACCTGGTAATGAAGTATAATCTTTGTGATATGTCACTGTAGACTCTATTCTAATATTTTATTTTAAATTTTTACATGAATGTTCAATAAGGAATTGGTCAACAATTTCTTTTTCTGTTGAGATTCTCTCTGGCTTAGGTATCAAGACTATATTTATGTAACAGAAGGAATCTGGAAGCATCTGCATTTTTCTTTTTACTATTTTTGCTAACAGTTTATATAATATTGGAATTAATTGTTCTTTGAATGTTTGACAGAATTCATTTGTGAGTTTATGAGTCTAGAGGTGTTTTCCTTTGGGAGTTCATTTATAAATTCTTCAATTTCTTTTTCTGAGATGGGGTTGGCTAAATTCTCCATTTCTTGATCTATTAATCTGGGTATTTTTAATGTTTGTAAATATTAATTTACTTGGTTGTCAATTTTATTGGCAAAGTTGGGCAAAATATTTTCTAATAATATCAATTATTTCATCTCCATTTGTTGTAAATTCATCTTTTTCTTTTTGTATTGGTAATTTGGTTTCCTTCTATTTTCAATTAGTGAATGATTTGCCTATTTTTTTTGAATAACTAGTTTTATTAATTCAATTTATTTTTTTGCTTCCAATTTTGTTAATCTCTTCCTTGTTTTTTCAGGACCTCTTTTCATGTTTAACTGAGGAGGTTTAAAATTTGTTGGTTTCTAATTATTTTAGTTATATAACCAATCCATCAATCTGCCCACACTTTCTTTTGTTGATTAAAGTGTTAAGAAATATAAATTTTCCCATAAAGAATGTTTTAATTGCATCCCAAAAATTTTGGTATGTTGCCTCACTGTTATCATTATCATTAATAAAATTATTTAGCATTTCTATGGTTTGTTTTTAAACTTACCGTTTCATCAGGATAAAGTTATTTAGTCTCTAGTTGATTGCTGACCCTTACCTCCCCACCATGGCCTTTATTTAATATAATTTTTATCGAAATGTGGTCAGGTCAGTAAAAGATATGTTTACTAAATCTGCTTTTGAGCATCTGTTTGTAAAGTTATTACATCTCGCTTAATATCTGGTCAGTTTTTGTAAAGGTGGTAAAGTGAATGGAGAAATGGGCCTGGAGTGTGGAAAAGCAGAATTGAAATATAGTTTAAATCATACTAGCTGTGTGACCCCAAGCTAGTCACGTATAACCTCTATTTGCCTCATTTTCCTTGTCTATAAAATAGGAACAATACTCCCAGGGTTGTTGTGAAGGTCAAATAAGATTATAAAGTCCTTAGCACAGAGCCTAGCATTTAGTAAGGGCTAGATAAATCTTAGTTACTTAGTGGTGGTAGTAGTAGTAGTGGTGGTAGTAGTAGTAGTAGTAGTAGTAGTAGTAGTAGTAGTAGTAGTAGTAACAATAATATCATTATTATTGGAATCCAATAACCACCAGAGTATAGTCATAACTAATGTGCCTAAAATTCAATTCATGTCATTAGTTTCTTATTTAATTTTTTGTTAGATTTGTCTAAGGCTGAATGGGGCACAACAAGTAGTCTTGCAGCACTGTAATTTTATTTCTTATTTCAGTAAGTAAAAAAAAACCCACTTCTTTTTCTGTTTATCTTTTAAGCTAAGTCTATTTTTGCTTTTACCTTATATCAAATCAGTGAAATGGCTATATCACTATTTTTGTGTTCAGATGAGGTATGACAGATTTGGCTTCAAATCCATGTTTTAACTGTGTGTCTTTGTTTCATACGTGTTTCCTGTAAGCAAAATACAGTTGGGTTCTGCTTTTGCATTGTTATTCTTTTCTGTTTTATGGATAAGTTTATCCCATTCACTTTCAGTTAGGTGAGTGTATTTCCTTTCATCCTAGTCTCTGGTACTTTTTCTTCTTTTTACTTACTTTTAACCCCCTTTTCACCATGTCCTCTCTAAGTTTAGGGCTTATTTTACTTATGACTAATTCCCGCTGAAACAAGGCAGGGATGAGGACAAACTGCATTTTAGACATAGGGGAAACAAAGGCAGAGAAATGGGGGACTGAATGCTGAATGGAGGGCATACCCAGAAAGCCAGTATGACTGGACTGGTTGGTGAGCACATGAAGTGAAGTAATATGAGGAAAGACAGGAGGCCTACTACAATAATTCAATTAAGAGGTAATGAGGGCTTCAATCAGTGTGGAAGCAATATGAGAGGAAAATAAAGGACAAATATTTTGCAGAGAAGAATCAACAACACTAACTGTATGAAGAAAAGAGGAGTCAAGGATGACTCCTAGGTATGAATGGAATTAAAGCGTTGCCCCTCAACAGAACTGGATAAATCTGGAAAAGAGATGGACTTGGCCCTTTTGTTCTTCAAGTGCAACCCTTTATTAAATCCAAACTTTAAAGTCCTATGAAGTTTGGATTCAGTCAGAGGGCCACACTTAAGGTCCTAGAGGGCTGCATATGGCCTCAAAGTCACAGGTTGACCACCCCTGTTCTAAAAGATGGGGTGTAGATTCACTTTGACCTGCTTCCTAATAGCATGGCCCACAATTATGATGAATGAAATTCAGAGTGACTTTTTCATACATTCTGCATGACTACTTCAAGGTATATAATTAGTCACCCACAATGAGAGAATACTATGAAGCCATTGTTGCAAATTATAAATGGATAATATTCACTGGCTAGATTCAAAAATGAGCTTAAATCTTAACATAAACTAAATTCAGGAGATATATAATCTGAATGCTACTAACTTCAAAGTGCCATCAAAAAATTCAATTGTTTAAGGTGCAGACAATAAATTTTACTTCCCATCACTGAAAATGTGACTCCTAAGCCTGTTCCTGTATGTCTTTAAGATTAAAAATTAACCAACTGTTAATGATTTTGAGAAGTTACAGAAGTTCTACCTTAATATTTGTAGCTGACTCACAAAAAGTGAAATAAAAATTAAAATAAAATTTTGCTCACATGGCTTACTCAATAGAAAAACTAAACAAAAGCTAACAGGATTTCATTTTCCTTGAGAAACTCTGAAAAGTACATTAACAAAATCTACCATGGAGAAAAAACTCAGGAGAATGACATAAGCATAAACAATTAAGATGATGGAGAACTAGAAAGTGACTTCCTAAGTATATAGTTATTGTGCCAATCAACTATGAAATCTATCAACACAAAGATGAAAGTAGGAATTATTACTGATTCCATTCATCAAAATTTATCATTAAATTTCCATACATTTCAAGATCTCCACAGAAATTTTCCAAATATTATATTCTTCAAATAATCAAATGTTAATACTATAGAAAAGGAAGTACTAAATCATTTCCACATAGGGAAACTGAGTTACATTAAAAGTTAGGTAACCTCACTACAACAGAATGAATGTTCTCTGAACATAATGTTACTGCTTTACATAGAAGAAAAACTACTTTTAAATCAGAGACAGGGAAGCTGATCCAATACTACCACGTGGATTCAGCATAGTCCCAATGAGCATGTAGCAAAGGTATAATACTTACATATTTGTGCCTTTTAGTTACAAAAATGCAATACAGTTTTAAGTGTTTTGTAGTAATATCCTAAAATGCCAGAGAAAGAAATGCTGTTCAAGAGAAATCTCTTTTTCAGAGATGTCACTGTTTTCTATGTATGTGTATATTTCTCTATAGGTAGATCTAAGTCTTTCTGAGTTTATCTGTCTAAGAAATCATTTGCTATCAGAAAGCTGGGAAACAATTTTTACAGTTAAGTATCTCTGATAAAGGCTTCATTTCTCAAATATATAGAGAACTGAGTTGAATAGATAAGAATACAAGTCATTTCCCAATTTATAAATGGTCAAAGAATATGAACAGTTCACAGATGAAGAAATCAAAGCTATCGATAGTCATATGAAAAAAGGGTCTAAATCACTACTGATTAGAAAAAAGCAAATTAAAACAATTCTACACTTATCAAACTGGTTAATATGACAGAAAAGGAAAATGCTAAATAGTGGAGAAGACATGGGAAAATTGGAACGCTAATGTATTGTTGGTGGAGTTATGAACTGATCCAACCATTTAGGAGAATAATTTGGAACTATACCCAAAGAGCAATCAAATTGTGCACACCCTTTAATCCAGCAATACCACTACTAGGTCTGTGTCCCAAAAAGATAATAAAAAAAGGAAAAGGACCTACATTTACAAAAATATTTATAGCAGCTCTTTTTGTGGTGGCCAAGAACTGGAAATTGAGGGGATGTCCATCAATTGGGGAATGGCTGAACAACTTGTGGTACATGAATGTAATGAAATAGTATTGTGTTATAAGAAATGATGAGCAGGAGGATTTCAGAAAACCCTGGAAAGACATATGAACTGATGCTGAGTATAGTGAGCAGAACCAGGAGAACACCATACATAGTAACAGTAACACTGTGCAATGATCAACCATGACTGACCTAGCTCTTTGCCGCAATACAATGATCCAAGAAAATTCCAAAACTGCTAAAACCACATCCAGAGAAAAAACTGATAGAGTCTAAATGCAGACCAAAATATACTCTTTTCACTTTTGGGGGCTTTATGAGGTTTTTTTTGCTTTTGTTTTATTTCTGCTTTGACAACATGACTAATATTAGAAGCAGTTTTACATTATTGCACATGTATGTCCTATATAAAATGCTTGCCCTCTTGAGGAGAGGGAGAAGGAAAATCTGGAACTCAAAGTCTTTCAAAAAAATGAATGTTGAAAATTATTTTATATGTAATTTGAAAAAAAATAAAATAGAATTAGTTTGTAAAAAAAAATCGTTTGCTACACATTCCATCTGCCAGCTTTCCTCTTTCTCCATTTCTTTATAACACTACCTAAACAAAATATAGAAAAGCATATTTATTATTTTTAACATTTTTGTGTATTTCCTGCTCTTTATTTAAGAATATTTAAAGTGGAATATTTTACATATGTCTCTCTGCCAACTCCTTATAATTTGTGTATTTCTACTTTATATATGTTTGTTCTTTTTTTTTCTCCTTATGGATTAGCAGAAAACATATTTCCCACACCCTTTTCCTATAGCAATGGATTTTTAGTATAAGAAATTATCTCAAACTAATATTCAGTCAGTCTCATTAGGTTGTAAACAAATCATTTCTTCATCAAAAAGATTCTTTTCTCATCTTAGATTGTATATGTTGAGGATTTATTTTTCCTATTTTAGCATGCTTTAATTCTGGTTTCCTGCAAAGACATGTAGGTAGCTAGAATGAGGACTAGGTATTTGTTTATAAACAAAGTATTTGTGTTACCAGAGTACAGTTCTCATCTCCACTGACACATCGTCCAGGCAAAAAAATGTCAACTTTTCCAAATGTAAGTTGGGACAAGCCACAAACTATTTGGTGAAACAGAATTCATACTACCTTCAAGGCTTGCTGTAGTATCTGTGTATCATTGATGCCCGTGATTTCTCTCAGCTGATTCAAAAATGTTTGCTGGTGCTAGAAAGGAAAAAGAAAGATGGTTCATCATTGGGGAGTTTTCTGAACACTTCAATCACAACAAAATAAACAATGATTAAAAAGATTCAAAATTTACTTTTATTCACAGCATTCCTTTGTAAACATTGGGCATGTTCAAATTCCTTCTATCCTACATACTTTTAGAAGTAACTAAATTCCCACTAATTTTAAGGACAGGTCAATGATATCAAGATGGCTCAAAGTTGAGTGTGGGAACCTAATATGGTATTCATATAACATAGAAATCATTTTAATCTCTCTTAAACATTATATATACATTGCTGATGCCATAATTAAAGTAGTATAAACTAAAATCCAAACAGGTTTGCTCATTTTAAAATACCATCACAGCTCAAAGCCTTTAAAATGACAACAAAATTTCCTATATTTAAATGAAGTATCCTATGTGCTGACAAACTGGAAAGACAAAAATACTTTTACTTTTATAGATACAAATTACTTTCAATTTAATGAAACACATACTTCTTTGTGAAGCTTAGCTTTGTGAAGAATAAACCTGATAGAGCTACGTTCAGTCATTAACAAAATTGCCTAATCCTAAATCATGAGTATTTTCATATCAAAATACAGCTGAACATGTCAGAAAAGTCAAAGACAAAAGATCTAACTTCTTGACTCTAACTGGCTTCAATTTAAAACCTTTAATAATAGAAAAAAACAGACCTTTCCACTTATTCTTTGTCTTTTTTTAAAAAAATTCATTTGTTTATTAAGGTTCCACTGAAAATAAACAAGTTTTGAAACAATGGCCACTAATTATTAGTTTTAATGATATTCATGTTAAGACATAGAGAATATTAGAGGAGTTGAGGCAATGAACTAAGGTACAAATTAATTTGTTTGCTTATATATTAGAGAAAGAGAAGGGGAGAAGAGGAAAGAAAAAGAACTGTCAAAGTAAAATCAATCACAAACAAAATTTGTGATTATTTGCATTCTAGATAAACTAAAAAAAGCACATGCACTATATGCTTTTATTCAGTCTCCCATGCCAACTACTATATATTACAAGCTATCATGTAAAAATAACAATTTTTCAAGTTCTTTTTTAAAGTATCTAAATAGAAAAACAGATTCATTTTCTTAAAACAGTAAAAAATAATAATGAAAATATGATGACATGCTTTTTTACCTAGTACAGTGACTCGGCATGAGAAATTTCAGTCATTCCCTGCCTACCATTAAACAGCTTAACTTCTTATTTTAAGTATATTTCAAACATTGTAATAATCACAGTATATCTGTCTGTCAATGATACAAACTAAAACACAAAACTGTTTGCAAGTTTAAAACATTAGTTGGAAGGAAGACTTTTATAAAAGAGTATAATATCTCTTTTATAAAAGAGTATAATATAAAAGAGTGAATAAATAACATATACTTTTGTTCAGGTAATTTCTAAAGCTCTTTTAAAAAAACTAAATCATTGAACAGCCTACCATCTAAAGAACTTTTTGATCAAAAGATTTTTGTGTTAATAAATTTAAAATTCCTAAATGGAAGAAAGTCATCACCAAAGACAATGAAATTTCTAAAGACAAATAAAGTCCCAATATGAATGACAATAAAGACACTTTTTAAATAGGAAGAAAAAGTATTAAAGACTCTATTGTTGTGTCCATGTAAGGTTTGTGTAATTTTAAATAAAATGTCTATTGACTTGACTGAATTCTATTCTGTCTACAAAATCATTCTTAGTCAAATCTGTGTCCTGTTCATTCAATCACATTACAGGAAAAGATGAAAAAAACTTAGTAAAAAGGGGGTAAGGGAATATAATTCACTTTTTTTCTCATTCCCCTGTGTTTTAGGGGGCAGCATGGTGAAATGTAATTGTGGACCATAAGGTCCATGGCATTTTCTTGGAAAAGATAACAGAAGTGGTTTGCCATTTCCTTCTCCAGATTAAGGCAAACAAAGGTTAAATGTTTTTACCCAGGGTCAAACAGCTAGTAAATGTGTCCAAATCCAGATTTGACCTCAGATCTTCCTGATTCCAAGCCCAGTCTCCATGCACAGATTCATCTAGCTGCCCTTTTTTAGTCAGAGAAACTGGGTTCAAATCCCAGCTCTACTTCTGACAGAGTAAGTCATTTAGCCCCTCTGGACCTCAGTTTCCTAAATCTAAGATGAGATGTTAAGTTGGATATCTTCTAAGACCCCATCCAGATCTAAGTCTATAAGCCCAAACAATCAGTACACTTGTAATAATATTGTTTCCTTTATAAAAAAAAATGCTAAGTCAATCAAGAAGCATCTATTTATTGAGCGCTTACTCTATGATAGGGATCCAAAGAAAGGCAAAGTCAGTCCCTTTTCTAAAGAAGTTTATATTCTAAGGAGGGAAATACACATACACACACACACATATAATATATACACACACAAGATATATACAGAATAAATGAAACATACTCTCAGAGGGAAGGTATTAGTAATGGGGGAGAACAGAAAAATTTTGTTGCAGATGGTGAGATCTGAACAAAGTCTTAAAGAAAGACAGGAAGCAGAGGTAAGGTGGGGATTGTCACCAGCAAGGAACAGCAAGTAGCCCAGTGTAGCTAGATAGGAGAGTGCCCAAAAGAAAGTGAAGTGGAAGGACTGTAAAAGTAGAAAGATAAGAAGTGGCCAAGTTGTGTAGGGCTTTAAGTGCTTGGAAGAATAGGAAGCCCCTAGACTTTACTGAATAGAAGTAACAGATTTGCCCTTTAAAAAAAGTCATTTTGGGGGCAGCGAGGTGGTGCAGTAGATAGAGGACCCACCCTGGTGTCAAGAGGACCTGAGTTGCAATCCAGCCTCAGATACTTGGCACTAGCTGTGTGACTTTGGGCAAGTCACTTAAGCCCAACTGCCTTGCCTTCCCCCCTCCAAAAGAAAAATAAAAAATAAGTCCTTTTTGGCAGATGTATGTGCAAGATAAATTTGACTGGAGAAAATATTTGAAATGAGACAATGAAAATTGTTGGATACTTTGTATCACCAGATATAACTTGTAAATAATTACTCAGAGCAGCAGCCACACCCATAAACAAATAAGTATAAATTTTTAAATTTTTCACTATTTAGTTCTCCATTAATATAAATTATCCAAAGCTGACTTGATGTTAGGAATGAATACCAAAAGATGATTGAACATTAAAATGAATCAATAAATAATCATTTTTAAATTTTTTTTAGAAGTTCATGGGATAAAACACGCATTTCTATAACAAAGTATAATAAAAAAAGACTGCACATGACACTGAAAATCTATTACGTACAACTTACTATTCCATTTACATACTTAATAAATTTATTCACTGATTAAAAACCTACTCCATGCCAGACACTGTGCTAAGCACAGTTGTCTGTCCTTCTTTCTGAAGAGAACCTGTGACATCAGGAGGGTTATGTGTTGACTTCTAAGTGAAATCGATTTAAATGACACAGCACTGTGCGAAGCACTGAGCCTCCCGCCCCCAGAGTCATCTGAGTCCAGCTGCCAGGCACACATCAGGATGACTACAGATGACCCCAGATGCAGCGGGAGAACTTGACCTAATTAAGCCATTTGTCTGAGGCAACTCCCATTCAGCACTGGTGATGCAAAGAATGGAACGAGACAATTCCAAACCTGGAGAAGCTCAAAATCTAATGAGTTGAGACAATACACAGCTAACTAGGTACAAAAAGCTATGTTCAACATAAACAGGAAATAATCAATAGAGGATATAAAATACTAAAATTAAGAGGGATCAGGAGTTGGGATTTTAGCTAGGACTTGAAAAAAGCTAGGGAAGCTAGAAGGAAGAAATGAGGAAGTAGAACATTCCATACATGAAGGTCAGAGAGTGAAAATGCCCCAAGACAAAGGTGGCCCAGCCATACCAAATCTTAAACTATATTATAAAGCAGCAATGATCAGAACCGCTTGATACTGGCCAAGAAATAGAAAGGTGGATCAGTGGAATAGGTTAGGTACATAAGATACAGTAGTTGATGATAAACTCAAATACTCCAACTTTTGGGATAAGAATTCACTTTATAACAAAAATTTCTGAGAAAACTGGAAAATAGTATGGCAGAAACTAGGCAAAGACCAACATCTTATACCCTATATGAAGATAAAGTCAAAATAGGTACATGATTCATGTATAAAGGCTGGTACTATAAGCAAACTGGGAGAGCAAGGAATAGTGCACCTGTCAGATTATGGAGAGGGGAAGAATTTATGACCAAACAAGAGATAGAGAACATTATGAAATGCAAGAGGGATGATTTTGATTACATTTAATTGAAAAGTCTTTGCACAAACAAAGCCAGTGCAACCAAGATTAGAAGGGAAGCAGAAAACTGAGAAACAATTTTTACAGCCAACGTCTCTGATACAGGCCTCATTTCTAAAATATATAGAGAAGTGAGTCAAATTTATAAGAATACAAGTCATTCCCCAATTGATAAATGGTCAAAGGATACGAACAAGCAGTTTTCAGATGAAGAAATTAAATCTATCTATAATCATATGAAAAAATGCTCTAAATCACTACTGATTAAAGAAATACAAATCAAAACAACTCTGAGATACTACACCACACCTATGAGATTAGCTAACATGACAAAACAGGAAAATGATAAATGCTGGAGAAGATATGGGAAAATTGGAACACTGATGCATTGCTGGTGAAGTTGTGAACTGATACAACCACTCTGGAGAGCAATTTGGAACTATGCACAAAGGGCTATAAAACTGTGCATTCCCTTTGACCCAGCAATACCACTTCTAGGTCTGTATCCAGGGACATCACAGAAACTCCTGATAAGCAGGCAGACTTCAGAAAAACCTGTGAAGACTAGCATGAACTGATGCCGAGTAAAGTGAGAACCAAAAGAACATTTTACACAGTAAGAGCAACACTATGTGATGAGTAACTTTGAAAGACTTATCTCTGCTTAGCAATGCAAGGATCTAAGACAACACCAAATGACTCATGATGGAAAATTCTATCCACATCCAGAAAAAGAACTATGAAGTCTAAATGCAGAGCAAAGCACACTATTTGCTGTCTTTTTTTTGTATGTTTCTTCTTTCTCATGTTTTCTCCCATTGGTTCTAATTCTTCTTCACAACATGACTAATGTGAAAATTTCTTTAATGTGAATGCATATGTAGAGCCTGTATCAGATTGCACACTGTCTTGAGTCAGGGGAAAGAAAGTAAAGGGGAGAAAATGTGGAACTCAAAATCTTATGGAAGTGAATGGTGAAAACTAAAAAAAAATCAATAAAAAAAAAGATAAATGCCCCAGGTCTGGATATAGAGCATCATAGAATCATAGAATCACCAAGTGAAACAGTATAACCTTCAGTTAGCAAGAGTGACCTAGATTAAGATCCAGCATAGGAGACTGAGAAGAAGCCATGATTGGTAGGGGGAGAGTCAGAAGAGAATATCAAGAAATGAGTTAATCACAGTATCAAAGGCTACAGAGAAGTCAAGAAGGAAGAGGACTGAAAAAAGCCATTGGATGGGCAATTAAGAGATGATTGGTAATTTTGGAGAAAGCAGTTTTGAATTATGAGATAAGAGAGTGAGAGTAGAGGAAGTAGAGACACCAATTGCAGATGGTCTTCTTAAGAAGTCTAGCTACAAAAGGCAGAAAAGATATGAGATGGTACTTAGAAGGAATGAATGGATGGATCAAATGAGGGTTTCTAAAGATGAGGGAGACATAGTTATGTTTATGAACAATGAGGAGGCAGGCAGTAATCAAGGAGAAATTGAAGTGAGAGAGTAGAGCCAAGTGCTAGCGGAGACTAGATGGAATGGGATCATTTGTGCAGGTAGAGAAGTTTCCTTGTTAAGGTAGAGTAAGTCAGTGCCCAGCATAGTGCAAAGAATATACAAAGGACAATCTCTGCCCCTAAGGAACTCACAATCTAATGGGGAAGACATACATAAAAAGAAGCAGAAAGGGGGGAGGAGCATGACAAAGTTGTGCAACTGAGTAGGAAATGATGAAATGACTGCTCAATGTAAGGAAAAACTTCCTAAGGAGAAGCTATCCTACAATGTAACAGGAAGCCTTGAGAAGTATGTTCCTCTTCAATGAGGAATAGAGATCTGAGGTTGAAAGTGACATTAGATGTCATATAGGTCAACCACTCATTTCACAAATAAGGAATCCTCGGAGGGAGGTAGTAAATTGGGAAAGAATTTTTACAGCTAATCTCAGGGATAAAGGCCTCATTTCTAGAGAACTGAGTCTAGAGAACTGAGTCAAATGTACAACAATACAAGTCATTCCCCAACTGATAAATGGTCAAACGATATGAACAGACAATTTTCAGAGGAAGAAATTAAAGATATCTATAATCATATGAAAAAATGCTCTAAATCACTGTGGAAGGCATTTTGCCTTCCACACTCAGAGATTTTGATTAGAGAGATGCAAATCAAAACAACTCTGAGGTACCACATCACACCTATTAATTAGATTGGCAAGCATGACAGAAGAGGAAAATGATAAATGTTGGAGAGGATATGGGAGAGTTGGAACACTAATTCATTGCTGGAGAGCAGTTTGGAACTATGCCCAAAGGGCTACAGGAAGGTTAAAATTTGTCCAAGGTCATACAAGTACCAAGTATCAGAGGTAGAATTTAAATTCAGATTGTCTAACTCTAGACAGTGAGTGTTCTTTCCATCATACCAATCCAACACCAGAATAGTAGGAATTTGTGAATAAGTTCATTATCTTAGTACAGAAGTTTCAGGGAGCAACCAGGAACAATGCCACAGAGTAGAGAAACAAATCTAGACCACCACTCTACCACTTAGTATTGTGAATTATGGGAACTGTAAAGATCAGAGAGAACAAGTTGATTCTCTAGCAATACTCATTGAAACTAAGTTCTTTAGGGAGATTCTTATTTAGGTTGAAATATGATCAGACCTAGGCATTAGGAAAGTCATTTTGTCAGCTTTGTGGAAAATGGACTGGAGTAGAGAGAAACAAAGCAGGGAGATTAAATAGGAGGTCATTACAGTAATTCAGAAAAATCAGGGATGAAGTCCTGACTTAGGGAAGTGGCTGTGTAAGTATCCAAGAAATATTATGGAGAAAAAAAATGACAAGATTTGAAAAGTGAGTGAGAATGAGATGTCAAGGATATTACTGAGATTGTAAACATGGGTAACTGGAAGATTGGTGAGAGAAAAGTCTGAAAAAGAGATAGCTTTGGGGAAAAAGGCAATCAGTTCAATTTGGGGTATGTTCAGTTTGAGATACCTATGGAATATCCAGTTCAAAATGTCTAATAGCAAATGGCAATATATAAAACAAAAAAATACCATGGATAAAGTATACTTGAATTCCAAGGAAAGCATCTGATGGCTTTCCATGATATCCTTCTGGACAAGATGAAGAGATGTGGACTAGATGGTTATTAATCAATAATGTATCGATATTAACTTGGAAAGGGGATTGGAATGAAGTGTTCCAGGTAGCTTTCTTAAATCCAGTGAAGGCATACATAATTATGGTTATCAAATTTTTAGATGACACAAAACTAGGACAGAGTTTTAACACATTAAATGATAAAATCAGGGTTCAAAGTGGTAAAAATGGGTTGAATAAAATAAAATTAATTTTGATAATGACAAAGTTCTACACTAGCTTTAAAAGATATTAACTCCACAAATAAAGGAGAGGACTAGAGACAGGTAAATAACAGTTCCATGAAAGACATTTGGGAGTTCATTGTCAACTGAAAAGACCAATACAATTTTAATCTTCTTTAAGAGAAGCTTTGCTTCCAGACATAGGAAAGTGATAGTCCTGCTATATTCTGCTCTGATCAAACTACACCAAAAGTACTATACGTAGTCTAAGACATTTTAGAAAGAATATTGGCAAACTAAAATATGTCCATAGGAATGAAAGCCAATATGATAAGGCAACTGGAGACCATGATGTCATATTTGAAGATCAAATGAAGGAACTACAAATTTTTAACATGAAGAAGAAAAGATAACTGTTTCAAGAATATAAAGAACTGTCAAATGGAAGAAGCATTAAGACTGGTTTTATATGGTCCCAGGGTTAAAATCAGAAGCAGTGGGGTCAACTCATTTTTGCAGAAAGTCAGTTTTAGGCTTGATAAATGCAAACACTTCCTAACTATTAGTGTAAATTAGCTAATTCAGAAGCTACTAGGTTCTTCCTCTCTGAATAAATGACCACTTCTTACAGGTACTATAGTAGAGATTCCTGTCCAGTTACAAATTTAAGCTTTATGACTTCTGAAATCACTTCCAACTCTAAGATTCTGCGATGCATTTTTTTAACATTCCAAAGACTTCCAGTATGCTAAAGATACTGTTAAAAAGATTTTTGTCTTTTTTATTTCTCTTTTCATTAGCAGATGCTGAAATGAGAAAATAAAATCATAATACAATTTTCTTTTCTTAAATGTTAAAGAAATCGCAAGTTTACTTCAAAATTAAGAATACCTCTTCTAAAAAAAAAGATCCATCTGGAGCTCTCCTTTCCTGGAGCATTCCCTTCAGGCTACAAGATAAGGTTTATTCATCTGGTTGTATAGTTTCAATTGGTGATTACACTAGTGTGGGAAACTGCCCTTGAGGAATTTACATTGATGCAGATCACAAAGACACTGAGAGCAAAGGCAGGATTTAAATTCAGGTCTTCTTGACTTTTAAATCATTTATCTATCCATTGTCTCACTAATTTAACAGGTTTTTTTTTTCTAATTTACAAAAAAGATTTTTCAGTTTTTTATATACAAATACATTGGTAAGACATACAAACATATAAAGAAGTAGTAAAGAGTAAACAAGAGAGTGAAGTTGTATGCCTTTCTCAGTCTCATCTTACTTCCTTCTCATCTTCACAGATAAGATATAAACTATAAGCTGGCTGAAAACAAAGGTCTTCCATCCTTGCTCAACATTTCACTGTGGTATGAAGGCAATTCTCCAAGAATATGCCAGTGGAATACCAACTCTGCCAGCTACCAAAAAGGTAGAAGTGAAAATCATAGTACAAGTGTAACTTTAATAACAGTAATAATAACAATAGAAGCTTGTTTTTACAGCCTGGAGTTGGGCACAGAAATCAAGCTATGGAGATGACATTTGGCCAACAAGGATAGGTTAATTTGTATTTATCCTAAATATTTAAGTATCAAGAAAATCCAACTAATGGAAGACAGATCCCAACTGATAAAAGTGATACGAATCCTACAGCTACAAAGATCCAAGATGTATCCACAGTAAGTTGGACTTAATGTGCATGCTAAGCAAAATAAATAGAAGCAAAGAACAGTTAAAACAGGAAAATGGCAGGCAGAAAAGAAAGATTTATTAAGTTTCTATTATGTGCCAAAGTTGTACTAAACACTTTACAAATATTATCTGATTTGATTCAAACAACCCTGGGAGGAAGATGCTATTATCATTGCTACTGAGGAAACTATGGCAAACAGAGGTAAAGTAACTTGTCCATGGGGTTACATAAAGTTGGATGCTACTGAACGACTGAACAACAAACAACAACCACTTCTTGACTCTCAGTCCAGTGCTTTATCCACTGAGCCATCTAGCTGCCACTAAATCAAATTAGCCAATGATTTATCTACTTTATTTTTTTTCATCAAACTAGCTCTTGTTCTTATTTAGTAGTTTAATGGTGTCTTTACTTCCAGTCTTATTAATCTCCCCTTTGATTTTTAGAATTTGCACTCTGCTGTTTAATTAGGGAATTCAAATTTCTCTAGCTGTTTTAATTGCATGCATAATTCACTGATCTGATCTCTCTTTAATTGATGCATGCATTTACAAAACAGTATGGAAAGTATTATGGTTCATGGGGTCATGAAGGGTCAGACACAGCTGAATGTCTAAACAACGACCAAAAAATAATTTGATTAACAATAAGAAAGAAAAAACAGGAAATAATCAGTATGAAAAAAATTGAAAAGGATGAATTTATAGCAAATGAAAATAAAATTAAAGCAATTATTAAGGGGTATTTCACCCAACTATGTGCCAATAAAGCCAACAATGTAAAAATGAAATAAATGAATATTAACAAAAATGCAAACTTCCTAGATTAACAGAAGAGGAAGTAGAATACTTAAATAACCATATCTTAAAAAAAAAAAGAAAGCAAGCAAGTGATAAATAAGTTCCCCAAGAAGTATAATCCAGGACCAGATGAATTTAAAAGCAACTTCCATAAAACATTTAAAGAACAATTAATTTAAATAAACTCCTTTAAAAATAAATAAAGGTCTTCTACCAAATTCCTTCTATGATACAAATATGGTTTTGATAACTAAACCAGGGAGAGCAAAAACAGAGAAAGAAAACTATAGACCAATCTCCCTAGTAAATATTGATGAAAAAAATTTAAGTAAAATCAAGGTAATTAAAGCAGTATATATCATAAAAATTTATAAACTATGACCAGGTGGGATTTACGCCATGAACAAAGGCCTAGTTCAATATTAGGAAAACTTTAGGCATAACTAATTATATTAATAACAAAAAAACAAAAATCATATGATTATACCAAAAGATGCAGAAAAAGCTTTTTACAAAATACAATACCCATCCCTATGAAAGACACTAGAAAGCACAGGAATAAATGGAGCTTTTCTTAAACTGATAAGTAGGATCTATCTAAAACCAAAACTATGCATTATTTGTGAAGGAGATAAACTGTAATCCTTCCCAGTAAGATTAGGAGTAAAGAAAGGATGACCAATTTAACCACTATTCTTCAATCTTATACTAGAAATGCCAGTGATAGCAATTAGAAAAGAAAAAGAAAATCAAGAAATAAGAATAGGCAATAAGGAAACAAAACTCCTCATTTCTGTAGATGATATGATGATTTACTCAGAGAACCCTAGAGAGTCAACTAAAAAAATTAGTTGAAACAATTAACAACTTTAGCAAAGTTGCAGGATTCAAAATAAACCCTCACAAATGATTAGTATTTCTATATATAATAAATAAGACCTCGGAGGAAAAGAAAAAAACAGAAACTCCATTCAAAATTAATGCAGACAGTATAAAATACTTGGGAATCTACCTGCTAAGACACACACAGTGACTGTATGAACAAAATTATAAAATGCTAATCACATATAAATACAGAACTAAGTAACTGGTGAAATAGTAATTGCTCCTGGGTGGGCTGCGACAAGATGATAAAGATAACAATACTACCTAAATGTATTTACTTACAGTGCCACACCAATCAACCTACCCAAGAATTACTATATGAAGTTAGAAAAAAATAATAATAAAATTCATCTGGAGGATCAAAAGGTCAAGAATATCAAGAGATTCAACAACAACAAAAAGTGAACAAATGGGGCCTAGTAATACCAAATCTCAGGCCATATTACAAAGCAATAATCATTCAAATAATTTGATGTTATGTAAGAAATAAAGTAATAGATTAATGCAACTGATGAAGTACATAAAATACAGAAGCAAATAAGCACAGAAAGCTTGATATTCAGTCGTTTTAGTCATGTCCAAATCTTCATGATCCCCTTGGAGTTTTCTTGACAAAAAAAACTGGAGTGGTCTGCCATTTCCATCTCTAGTTCATTTTACAGATGAAGAAACTGAGCCAAGCAGGGTTAAGTGACTTGCCCAGGTACACACAGCTATCAAGTGTCTGAGGTCATACATGAACTTGGGTCTTCCTGATTCCAGGCTAGAAACTCTGTCCACTATACCACCTAGGTGTCCAGTGTTTGAGAAACTCAAAGATCCAAACTATTGAGGAAAGAACTCACTATCTGACAAAAACTGCTAGGAATACTGGAAAGCAGTTTGACAGAAATTAGGCAATAGACCAACATCAAACTGGGTACACGATTTAAACATAAAGGCTGATATCATAAGCAAATTAGGGAAGCATAGAGAAAATTGCCTGGTCATATAGTCTATGGACAGGGAACGAGCAGATGACCCAGTAAGAGATAGATTCACAGGAGGTTAAATGGATAATGCTGATTATATAAAATTAAAGAGTTTTTACAATCAAATTTAGAGGAAAAAAAATAAAACTTAGGGAAAAAATTTACAGCAAGTTTTTCCTGATAAAAGTCTCATTTCTCAATTATTTAGGGAACTGAACCAAATTTATAAAAATAGGAGCCATTATCCAATTGATAAATGGTCAAAGGACATGAAAAGACAGTTTTCAGAGGAAGAAAACAAAGCTATAAATAGTCATGTGTAATAGTGCTCTAAATCATCAATAATTAGAGAAAATCTTATACTCATCAGATTGGACAAAATGACAGAAAAGGAAAATGATGAATGCTGGAGGGGGATGTGGGAAAAATAGGTCAAATAATTCACAATTTGCAACTATTCCCAAAGGACTATAAAACTGTAAATACCTTTTGACCCAGCAATAGCTAAAAGGTTTTTATCCCAAGGAGATTAAAGAAAGAGAAAAAAGACCGATATACAAAAATATTAATAGAAACTCTTAAAGACCAAAGATTTGTATGAACTGATGCAAAGTGAAGTGATCAGAATCAGAACAATATTACATAGTAACAACAACCTTGTAAAGATTATCAACTGTGTGGGAGAACAAAAGGTTCAGAATATCAAAGGAATTAATGAAACAAATGTAAGGAAAGGTGGCCTCGTCTTACCTGACTTTAAACTGTTATAAAGCAGCAATCATCAAAGCTACTTGGTACTGGCTAAGAAACCGAGTGGTAAAACAGTGGAATAGGTTGGGTTCTCAAGACACAATAGTGAAGGACTATAGGAATCTACTGTTTGATAAATCCAAAGACTCCCGTTTCTAGGATAAGAACTCCCTATTTGACAAAAACTTCTGAGAAAACTGAAAAAGAGTATGGCAGAAACTAGGCACAGACCAACATTTATACCCTATACCAAGATAAAGTCAAAATGGGTACATTATTTATATATAAAGGCAGGTACTATAAGCAAACTGGGAGAGCAAGGAATAATTTATCAGTCAGATTTATGGAGAAGGGAAGAATTTATGACCAGATAAAAGAGAGAGAATATCATGAAAAGCAAAATGGATGATGATTTTGATTACATTAAATTGAAAAGTTTTTGCACAAACAAAGCCAATGCAACCAAGATTAAAAGGGAAGCAGAAATCTGGGAAACAATTTTTACAACCAGTATTTCTGATAAAGACCTCATTTCTAAAATACATAGAGAACTGAGTCAAATTTATAAGAATACAAGGATATGAACAGGCAGTTTTCAAATGAAGACATTAAAGGTATCTATAGTCACATGAAAAAATGCTTTTGATTAGAGAAATGAAAATCAAAATAACTCTGAGGTACTACATCACACCTATCAGATCGGCTAACATGACAAAACAAGAAAATGATAAATGCTGGAGAAGATGTGGAAAACTGGAACACTAATGCATTGTTAGAGGAGTTGTGCATTGATCCAACCCTCATCCAATTGCTCTGCAGAGCAATTGGGAACTATGCACAAAGGGCTATAAAATTGTGCATACCCTTTAACCCTACCACATGTACAAAAAATATTTACAACAGTTCTTTTTGTGGTGACCAAGAATTGGAAATTGAGGGGATGTGTATTAACTGGGGAATGGCTGAACAAGTTGTGTTATATGAATGTAATGGAATACTATTGTGCTATAAGAAATGATGAGCAGGCATACTTCAAAAAACCTGGAAAGACCTGTATGAACTATTCCTGAGTGAAATGAGCAGCATCAGGAGAACATTTTACACAGGAACATTTTTATGTTAAAATAATTTTACACATACACTGTGTGAAGACTGACCTAGCTTTTCTCAGCAACGCAAGGATCTAAGGCAATTTCAAAAGACTCATGATGGGAAATGCTATCCACATCCAGAGAAAAAACTTTGGGGAGTTTGAATGAAGATAGAAGCACACTATTTCCTCTCCTTTTCTTTTGTTGTTTTGTTTCTTTTTTCTCATAGTTCCTCCCATTAGTTATAAATCTTCTTTACATCATGACTAATGTGAAAATATGTTTAATATAAATGTTTTAGTAGAGGCTATATATATCAGGATGCACATCATCGTGGGAAGGGAGGAAGAGAGAGAAGGAGAGAAAATTTAAAACAAAATCTTATGGAAGTGAAAGTTGAACACTAAAACCAAATATTTTTTAAAAATATAGAACATAATGATTTTTTTTAATGTTAAAAAAAAAACAACCATGAAAGGCTTGGTAACTCTGATCAATACAGTGATCTACCACAATTCCAAAGGACTTATGATGAAAAAGGGTAACCACCTATAAATAGAGAAGTGACAGACTCACATGGCAGACTGAAGCATAATTTTTCCTTCATTTTTCTTTCTTCCCCCTCCCCCCCCAAAAATCATGGATAATGTTAAAACGTTTCTTGCATAACTTCATATATATATATAATATTGTTATTTCTTGCCTTCTCAATGAAAAGGAGAGTAAGTAGAAGGAAGAAGAGAATTTGGAAATTAAAATGAATTTTTTTAAAGGAAAAGAAGATTGCAACCAGGATAGTGACTCAACTTCCTGATACAGAAAAATTAACTGAAGGAACTGGAGATATTTAACATTTTTTCCAAACTTTTTCTGTTGTCAATAAAATGGTTTAGGAAACAAAAGAAAACTAAGATAAAGTCCCTGCATTTAAAAACCTCAGGATCCAGATGGTAAACCAACGAACCACACATATATCAAACAGGTGAATGGACAGAGCAGAAGCAGGTTATGGAGGGCCTAAGATGTTAGCCTGAAATTGGAATTAATATTTTAGAAAAGAACATGTAGTAGGTTTTTGAGCAAGAGTGTTTTAAAAAAGATTAATCGGCAAGTGGTATGTAGTTGGTAGACAGAAGAATGAATATTCAAAAGATATTCCAGGCTTTCAAATCTCCAGAATTTCAAAACTATTCTAGCAATATTAGCAGCTCCTAATTGGTTTCCCTGTCCCTCCCTCAGGTCTCTCCCCTCCTCAATCCACCATGTAGCTTCCACAGCAATCTTCCTAAGACTCAGATGATTTTTTTTAAAGCTATTATCATGACCCACAAACCACAGAACGGCAGAGGGGACTAACCCAGGGCGAATTCTGCACCCAGAGACCACGGAATATTGAAGCAAGGGAGATTTCTGTTCCGGACAAACCTGCAAACCTCTCGCGGGGGGGTCCTTCACGCTGGGGACTGGGCGCCGGGGCGGGAAGAAGAGAGCAGCCCTACCGCGGCATCAACAACGTGAAAAAAAGATCCGAGAGGGCTACGGGACGGAATCTCCAGCGGCCACGCGGGTCCCCCCACCCAAAGAGGGACCTGCAAACCTCTCGCAAAAGGTCCGTCGCGCTGCAGACGCGGAGCCCAGCCCGGACCTGCAGCAGCGACGGTGTCCTCGGCTCCGAGAGACACAGATCTGAGAGGGCTCCGGAGGCGGGATCTTAAGCGGTGGCATGGGCCCCCCCACCAACAGGTGACTGACGGGGGTGGGTGAGAGAGTCTCTCTGGCAGGTGGACGGGGGCTCCCCAAACGGGCGGGAGCCTGGATCCATTGTGGAAGGTCTGTGCATAAACCTCCTGAGGGAATTGAGCCAGAGAGGCGGCCCTGCCCCCACCTGACCACCTGAACTTAATTCTCACACTGAATAGCAGCCCTGCCCCCGCCAAAAATCCTAAGGCGGGAAGCAGCATTTGAATCTCAGTCCCCAAACGCTGGCTGGGAGGACCAGGAGGCGAGGTAGGTGTGAGGAGAACATTCAGAGGTCAGGTCACTGGTTGGGGAGAATGCCCAGAAAAGGGAAAAGAAATAAAACTATTGAAGGGTATTTTCTCGGAGAAAAGACACTTCCTCCCTTCCTTTCTGATGGGGAGGAACAATGCTTGCCATCAGGCAAAGACACAGAAATCGAGGATTCTGTGTCCCAGCCCACCCAATGGGCTCGGGCCATGGAAGAGCTCAAGAGGAATTTTGAAAATCAAGTTAGAGAGGTGGAGGAAAGACTGAGAAGGGAAATGCGAGGGATAAGGGAGAAGCATGAAAAACAGATCAGCTCCCTGCTAAAGGAGAACCAAAAAAATCTTGAAGAAATTGGCACCTTGAGAACTAGCCTAACTCAGCTGGCAAGGGAGGTGCAAGGGGCCAATGAGGAGAAGAATGCTTTCAAAAGCAGAATTAACCAAATGGAAAAGGAGATTCAAAAGCTTACTGAAGAAAATAGATCTCTCAAATCTGGAATGGTACAGATGGAAGCTTTGGACTTTTCGAGAAAGACAGATATCTCAGAACATACCGCGCAGATTCGAAAAATGGAAGATAATGTGAAATATCTTATTGGAAAAACAACTGACCTGGAAAATAGAATCAGGAGAGACAATGTAAAAATTCTGGGACTACCTGAAAACCATGATCAAAAGAAGAGCCTAGACATCATCCTCCACAAAATTATCAAGGAAAACTGCCCTGAGATTCTAGAACCAGAAGGCAAAATAAATATTCAAGGAATCCGCAGAACACCGCATGAAAGAGATCCAAAAAGAGAAACTCCTAGGAGCATTGTGGCCAAATTCCAGAATTCCCAGGTGAAAGAGAAAATATTGCAAGCAGCTAGAAAGAAACAATTCAAGTACTGTGGAAATACAATCAGGATAGTACAAGATCTGGCACCTTCTACATTGAGGGATAGAAGGGAATGGAATAGGATATTCCAGAAGTCAAAGGAACTAGGACTGAAGCCAAGAATCACCTACCCAGCAAAACTGAGTATAATACTTCAGGAGAAAAAATGGTCTTTCAATGAAATAGAAGACTTTCAAATTTTCCTGATGAAAAGACCAGAGCTGGAAAGAAAATTTGACTTTCTAACACAAGAATGAAGAGAACCATGAAAAGGCGAACAGCAAAGAGAAATCATAAGGGACTTACTAAAGTTGAACTGTTTACATTCCTACATGGAAAGACAATATTTATAACTCTTGAAACATTTCAGTATCTGAGCACTGGGTGGGAGTACACACACACATGCACACACGCACACATACATAGAGACAGAGTCCACAGAGTGAATTGAAGAGGATGGGATCATATACTAAAAAAAAAAAAAATGAAATCAAGCAGTGAGAGAGAAATATTGGGAGGAGAAAGGGAGAAGTTATATGGGGCAAATTATCTCTCATAAAAGAGGCAAGCAAAAGACTTATTAGTGGTGGGATAAAGAGGGGAGGCAAGAGAAAAACATGAGATCTACTCTCATCACATTCCACTAAAGGAAAGAATATAATGCACACTCATTCTGATAGGAAAACCTATCTCATAATACAGGCGAGTGGGGGACAGGGACACAAGCAGGATGGGGGGGAGGATAGAGGGGAGGGCATGGGGAGGAGAATGCAATACAAGGTCGACACTCATGGGGAGGGAAAGGACCATAAGAAAATAGAAGTAATGGGGGACAGGACAGGATGGAGGGAAATATAGGTAGTCTTATACAACACAACTAGTATGGAAATCACTTGCAAAACTAAACAGATATGGCCTATATTGAACTGCCTGTCTTCCAAGGGGAAGGGGTAGAGAGGGAGGGAGCTAAAGAAGTTGGAACTCAAAGTGTTAGGACCAAATGCAATGTTCTTACCACTGGGTAACAAGAAATACAGGTTAAGGGGTCAAGAAAGCTATCCGGCCCTACAGGACAAAAGAGAAGACGGAGACAAGGGCAGGGAGGGAGGATAGAGGAGAGAGCAGATAGGTCACAGGGGCAATTAGAAAACTTGGGTCTGGAGGGGGGAGGGGGAAAAAAGGGGAGAAAATTTGTAACCCAAAATTGTGTGAAAATAAATGTTAAAAGTTTAAAAAAAAAAAAAAAGCTATTATCATGACAAGGATGATCAAGACACAAAGTCAAAAAAAAAAAATGACACCAAAAGTCTCTACAAGCAAAGCCTCAAAGAAGAACACAGCCTGGGCACAAATTTAACTAGAATTTCCAGAATGGATGAAATAAGAGTTCTGGTTTCTTTGGTTTTTTAAAGAGCTACAAACAGTTTTTTTTTACTAATAAAATGAAAATGCTAGAAGAAGTCTGGAAAAGCCATGAGAGCTATAGAAGAAAAAATTGAAAATGGAAATAAAAGCCTTATCATAAAAGATATAAAAAAATCAGAATGGACCAAAGAGAAGAAAAAGAATCCATGAGACAAGAAGAAACATCAAAAACAAAGGTAAATGACCAAAAATTTGGTCAGATCTATTTATTTGATCCAGAGGAAAAGGTACAAATAGAAAAAATGAACTGGACATCTCCTGAAACAAATTCCAAAATGAAAATTCCTAAAAATATTATATACAAAATCCAAAGTTTTCAGGTAAAAGAAAAAATACTTCAAAAAGCCAGAATGAAAGAAAAACTTCAAGTACCAAGGAGGCACAGCCAGGATCACACACAATTTAGCTGAAACAACTCTTAAAGGAATGGAGACCTTAGAATATGTTATTCCAAAAAGCAAAGTATAGACTTACAGCTAAGAATAAGTTATCCAGCAAAATTGAGTATAATCCTACAAGGGGGAAATGGATCTTTAATGAAATAAAGAACTTCCAAGTATTTCTGATGAAAAGACCAGAGCCAACTGAAATTAAGGTAAATGAAACAACAAAGGTCCAAACATTAAATTTATTAGAAGGGCTAGCAGTAACCTATAAAAGGCAGGTATTTAGCTCCTCAGCAAGCCAAAAGAGGTAGCATTTACAAGACTTCTTATAATTTAGGAAAAATGGATAAAAATAGAAGAGAATTTGGGATTAAGTCATATGGTTTCTAATGGCTGAAGTGATGTGATTTTCCTCCTTGTCACTAGGGAAAGCTGACTGGGTATGTGTGGGTCAGAGACCACTGACTCACATGAAAATCAGAGACTTTCCAAGGTAGAAGCAAAGTAGCAAGATTTTATTACGATCTCGAGAAAGAGCATCTCCTCTCTGATAAGTAATCAGGAGAGTGAGGCACTTGCAGAAGGCAAGAACAAAGATTATATAATTCTAATGCGGAAATCCCCCACCTTCCCTGCTGGCCATTACTCCCACTGGCAGAGAGGAAGGCTCACAATCTAAACACAGCAATTTACCTTAGAAATATAGAGCAAGGAAGTAGTAAAACAACCAATGTAAAGCTAACACAACACTCATAACCTTATTTGACATGCACTATGCTGAGGTGGTACTCCAAGTAGGGGTTAAGTTTCAAGTTTCTTCAAGGTCACATAACTTCTGGGAGATACAAACTTAAGCCTAACTACCTACTAGAAGCCTATTGTCAGGTACTAAGAAGTCTTCACTGACTCTTTTTCACTCAGGTGTGACCACTTGTATTCTTGCAAGAACAATTAGTGGCATAGAGATAACAGGTCTCCTTGACACAAAGAAAGAACAGTGATTTACAGGAAGACTGAGTTTCTGATATTATGGAATTCTGAACTTAACTCAGAGACAAAGAAATGTAATTCGGGAAGTTATACAAAATGTAGGTAGTTGGTACAGAATAGAATCAATGACCAAAATGGAATCCACTTGATTTTCTCAGCATTGTAGGAACTTCATAAACACAAGAGTTGAGAAACAAAAATGTAAACATGAATAAGGGGCCAAAGAAGTCAAACTGTTTGCTTTCAAATATAAAGAAAAAACAAATGTTCTCCCCTCTGAGACTTTTCATCATCAGAAGTCATCTGAGCCCCATCATCACTGGGAGTCACAGATGGAGTCTAATTAGACAAGGACTGAGAATTTTTCTTTTCTCTTGATCTAAAGAGAACAGAGGGGGGAACAAGAATACACTGGGGGTACACAGAGGTGGAAGGTTTGGAAAAATTATCTAATATAATCAGGGTGCACAAATAAGGAGAGGAGGTAGGAGGAAACATCTGACACTCAAACCTCACCCTCATGGAACAAGTCAAAGGAAAGAAGATGCATACACACACAGAGTTGAGTACAAAAATACATTTTATTTTATAGGAAAATATGAACAAAAGGGAACAGGGGAAAAGGAGGAATTAAAGAGAAGGTAAATTAAGGGAGGGATTAGCCCTAAGAAAAACAAATTCTAACCAAGAATATGCAAAAATATTTATAAGCTTTCTTGAGATGACAAAAGATGTAAATCTGAGGGATGTCTATCTATTGGGGAATGGCTGGCCGAGTTATGGTATAAAAATGTGATGAAATACTATTATGCTGTAAGAAATGAGGAGGATGACTTGTAGAGAAACCTGGAGAGAATTACATGAACTGATGCAGAGTGAAGAGAACAGAAACCAGAAGAACAATTTCTATAAGAATTATGATAAAGACAAATAACTTTGAAAGAATCAGAACCTCTGATCAATGATGACCAATCACAGTTCTAGAATACTAATAATAAAACATGCTATGCACCTCCTAATAGAGAAATAAAGACCTCTGAATGCAGAATGAAACATGTATCTTTTGACACAGTCAATGCAGAAATTTGTTTTGTTTACATAGCTGTTACAAGGGTTTTGTTTTTCTTATATTCTTAACGAGGAGGGAGGGAGTGGGCAGAAGAGAAGAAAACTTTTTGCTGATTGAAAAAAATATATAGTACAAAACTTAATGTTTATGGATTAACTTACTGAACTGAAGAAAAACAGTTTTAGGCATCTTGAATTTAAGGAGATAAAGAACAAGAAAAAATGTTCTATAAACAGTTGGGATTAAAAGCACAAGTGGCAAGCTGGGAATAAAGATACTAATGATAATCATCATAATTGTTGTTGCTACTTTTAAATAGCACTTTAATGTTTCCAAGATAGGCAGCATAAGATGACAGAAAGAAGGCTAGCACTGGATTAAAAAAAAATGTGGTTCAAACTTTGCTTTTGCAGTACTAACCATGACCATGGGTAAATCTCTTAAACCTACTCAATGCCCCCCAGAAATATTCTGAGATGCTAAAGGAGGAAGCTTGCAGACTTAGTAACCAACACTGATAAAGGAACAGTCCAAAAAAAAAAGTTTCCAAACGGCTTGCTTTCCTTACAAAAACTACAGTTACTGTAAGTGGATTTTGTAGTAATCAAGGCAGAGTTGAAATGCTAATTCACCAAGGAAATGAGCATAGAACAGAAATTCTTCATTTTTTTTGTGTTATCATGAACCTTTTGGTGAAGTCTATGGACCACATAAAATTTTTAAAGTATTTATTACAATTACAAAATTACAAAAGATTACAAAAGAAACCAAAGATACTGAAATACTTTATCACAGTATGTTTATTTTTTTTTAAAGTTCATGGACCTAAGTAAAGAACCCTTGGTATTCAGAGGCTAGGTAAAAGTCAGAGCACCAATGACTAGGCTGTGGGGAACTTCTACAGTTAAGCATTATGAGGATGAAAAGGACAGAAAGAAGGGTGAAAAACATCAAGAAAATCAGTATAGTGTCATGGAAGCTGAGTACAGCTCTAAAACAAAATAGGCAAATTCACTGTTTCATAAGGATGAATAGGAAAATGGGACAGCAATTTGAGAGAATTCAGCTTTAGATCAGTCTTACACTACATACTACAACATGGTCTAAATGGACAAGGCAATCTAAAAATGTAAAGGAGATAGTCAGAGGGGTAGAACATAGTAATTCCTGCTATCAGGAAAGCTGAGCTTACAAGTTCTGAGTTGAAGTGGGTTAAGCCAATAAGAAGCCTGCACTAAGTCCTGTACCAATATAGTGGGCCCCCCAGAAGCTGACAACCACCACACTACCTAAGAAGAGACAAATCAGCCCATCTCAAAAACAGAGCAGGTCAGAGTGAGAGGATCAGCCCCATGAGTAACCAGTGATTACATGTCCAGCCTAGACTGAAAAAGAGAAACCCAGTGTCTCAAAATCAATGACTCAATGAAAATTAAAAGTTACGTTATTTAAAAATTTAAGTGTACAGTTACTGTAAAACTCTCAATGAAGCAGGAGATGTAAGTAATAATAAAGGGTAAAACAGATAATCTTGATTATGTAAAATTTTAAGCATACTTGTATAAACATTTTTAAAAGTTGTCAGTTGGAGAAAATATTACCATAAAATAGTAAAATTGATCTGCCATCTCAAAGTGGATGTCCCTCCAGTGATGGTGATCATGACCCAGCCATGCCTACCCATCTCATGACTCTTGTCTACTTCCTCCTAAAAATTTACCACAAAAGATGTAGCAAACATACAGCTAGAGAACTTCCTCACTTTTTCTGGAAATAACAGACAGTGGTCCTCCACACCAGCAGTGTCAAATCTAATCTAATCCTTCCTTCAATATAAGTATCTTTCAGTAATTAAAGACCTACCCTTCCCACCCCCACCTTTAATCTCTTATTCTCCAAGTTAAATAGGCCCAATTCCTTCAACCTATCTTTATAAGGCAGTTTTAAGTCTCTGCTCACCCCCTGGCAGGCAGAACTGAACCTAATACTTTAGGATCTCAGTTCAAAACTGTGCATAGCAACGCCACAGCAAACTAATGAGGGTGTCAAGGGATAGTTTAAATTTTCAAGGGAAACACAGCAATACACAACTCACAAACTACTAGCTCAAGGGAGCTTTGTATGACGTTCTCTAAAGTATGATATATGCTTTTGATTACATATGCTCTCAGCTACGCCAGTAACTTTTTAAAACTTATTTGCAACATGTCTTTCTAAAACTGGGTGTTTAGTGGTTACTGTGATGAAAAAAAAAAAGCAAGGAGAATGTGAAAATCAATGTGGAACAGGAAATGAAGAAGGTAGTATCAAATTTGATTCCAGAGAGTTCTGCCCAACATAAACACACTAAAAAATAATTATGGTTATTTAAGAATGAAACCAAATATTTTTCAATTTATCTATATTAATTTTTCAAATAGCTACTAAGCAAATTATTAGGATATAAATACTTATAAAGTTGTTTGGATCTAAATACTTAATAAATGGAACATTTAGTTGGTTTTTTTTTGGTCTGAAGCATGAAAAAAATTATTGAGACACTAAGAAAATCATGAACAAAGAAAGTTTGAGAATATCTATTCTGGTATCATAATAATAAGGCCAAGAAAAAGCTCAAAGGCAATCTAATCCAATCCTCTCATTTTACAGATGAGGAAAGTGAGGCCTCGGGAAGAGAAATGATTTTCCCATAGTCACACAGGTAGCAAGTAGGAGGATTTGAACAAAGTTCCTCTGACTCCAGAGCCAGTATACCATGCTACCTCTCTAGAAGTGATCTGACAAGAAAAGAACACAATTGAACTATCAATTCCCTCCCCTATATCTGGACTGTAATTGTATTAAATTGTTATTGTATTAAAATACCCTAAAACCACAATGTGAATTTTTTCACACTGTTGGCTTACCTTGAGGAAAAGCAATACTAAACTTCTATATTACTGTAGCCTCTAAATTGTTAAAAGGAAAGTTAAATGAATTACAGATGGAAATAATATAGTGGGGAACTTTAATCTCCCCCTCTCAAAACTAGATAAATCTAACCAAAAAAATAATGAAGAAAAAAGTCAAGGAAGTGAACAGAATTTTAGATGAGCTAGATATGATAGACATCTGAAGAGAACCGTTTAGGAATGAAAAGGAATATACCTTTTTCTCAGTGGTTCATGACACCTTTACAAACACTGACCACATATTAAAACATGAAAATTTTATAAATGAAAGCAGAAAAGTATAAACTTTAAGTGCTTCCTTTATAGACCACAATATAATAAAAAATTATATTTAGTAAGGGGCCATAAAAACATAGGGGAAAAAATTAATTGGAGAGTAAAATACTTAATCTTAAGAAATGAGTGGGTTAAAGAACAAACCATAGTGACAATCAATTTCATTAAAAAAAATGAAAATAATAAGACAACAAATGAAAACCTAAGGCATACAGCAAAAGTAGTAATCAATGGAAAATTTATCTCTAAATGCTTACATCAATAAAATAGAAAAAAACTAGGCCAACGAATTGGGTACGCAATTAAAAAAACTAGAAAAAGAACAAATTTAAAATTCCCAATTAAACGTTAAATTTGAAATCCTAAAAATTAAAGTAAAATGAATAAAATTAGGTACAAGAAAACCACTGAATTAATAAATAAAACTAGGAGTTGGCATTATGAAAAAGCCAATAAAATAGATAAACCACTGGTTAAGTATGATTTTAAAAGGGACAGAAGAATATCAAATCACTAGTATTAAAAATGAAAAGGGTGACTATGCCACTAATGAAGATGAAATTAAAACAATTGTAAGTTCTTTTGCCTAACTGTATGCCAATAAATGTAATAAAATGAAATGGAAGAATATTTACAAAAATATAAACTGCCTAGAAGAGGAAAGAGAATATCTAAACAGACAGATTTTAGAAAAGAAAAAGAAATTGAACAGGCTATAAATGAGCTTCCTAAGGAAAAAAGTACCAGGATCAGATGGATTGACAAATGAATTCTATCAAACATTTGAAGACCAACTAATTCCAATATTAAATAAATTATTTGGAATAATAGACAAAGAATAATAAACAAAGATCCTACCAAATTCCTTCTATGAAACAATTATGATACTGATACCTAACCTACGAAGAATAAAAACAAAGAAAATTATAGACCAATTTCATTAAGTAATATGAATGCAAAAACCCTAAATAAAATATCAGGTAAAAGATTACAACAATATATTACAAATATCATACATAATGATCACACAGAATTCATACCAGGAACTCAGAGAAGGCTTAACATAAGGAAAACTATTAATATAAGTGATTATATCAATAATAAAAGTAACAAGAATTATATAGTTGCATTAATAGATGCGGACAAAGCATTCAATAAAGTACAACACTCACTTCTTTTAAAAATAATTGAAAGTTTACATATAAAGGGACTCTTCTTTAAGTTGATGATAAGTATTTACCTAAAATCATGAACAAGTGTTATTTATAATGGAGATAATCTAGAAGCCTTCCCAGTAAGATCAGGTGTTTTAACAAGGATGCACTCTGTCACCCAATATTATTCAATATTGTACTGGAAATGCTAGCAGTAACAATAAGGGAAGAAAAATAAACAGAGGGAATCAAAATAGGGAATGAAGTAATAAAGCTATCTCTTTCTGCAGAGAATATGATGATATACTTGGAAAATCATAAAGACTCAACTAAAAAGTTAATTGAAATAATTAATAATTTCAGCAAAAAAGCAGGATATAAAGTAAACCCACATAAATCATTAGCATTCCTATATATCATCAACAGGACCCTGCAAGAAGAGATAGCTAGAGATATCCCATTTAAAATCATTCTAGACAGTATAAAATACCTTGGAGTATACCTGCCAAAACAAACCAAGGAATTATATGAACAAAAGTCATCTAAAATTTTTGCATATAAATAAAATCAGATTTAAATAAATGGAGAGATATTCATTGTTCATGGGTAGGGGCAAGACCAACATTAAAAAAAATTACAATTTTACCAAAATTAATCTATATATTCAATGCCATTCCAACTAACTTACACACAAAAAAAATTTACTAAAGTAGAAAAAATAACAAAATTCATTTGGAGGAACAAAAAGTCAAGAATATTAAAAGAACTAATGGGAAAAAAATTTAAAGGAAGGAGATTTAGCAGTACCAAATCTTAAACTATATTATATTATAAGGCAGTAATTATCACAACTATTTGGTACTGGCTAAGAAATAGAAGAGTAGATCAACGTAACAAAGTAGACACAATTTACAGCAGCAAACGAATATAGTAACCTAGTGTTTGACAAGTGTAAAGACTTAAGTTTTCAGAATAAGAATTCATTATTTGGTAAAAATTGTTCAGAAAGCTAGAAAGCAGATTGGCACAAATTGAGCACAGATCGGTATCTTACACAATTCACCAATGGATACATGACCTAGATATAAAAAAAGATTTTACAAGAAAATTTGAAGAACATGTAACACATTACATTTTAGACTTATGGATAAGGTGAACAATTTATGAACAAACAAGAGATAGACAGCATTGTAAGATGTAAAATGGATAATTCTGATTACATTAAGTTAAAAAGATTTTGGACAAATAACAAAAATGTAGCCAAAATCAGAAGCAGAAAACTGGGGAGGGGGAAATTTTACAGACAATTCCATACATAAAGGTCTCATATCTCAAATATATAAAGAACTCTGTCAAATCTATATGAATATAAGTCATTATCCAATTGACAAATGGTCAAAGGTTACCAACAGACAGTTTTTAGATAAAGAAATCAAAACAATTTGTAGTCATATAAAAAATGCTCTAAATCATTATTGATTATAGACACACAAATTTAAAAATCTTAAGATATCATTTTACATCTGCCAGATTGGCTAAATGATTGAAGGGGAAAGTGACAAGTGTTGGAGGGGATGTGGAAAAACTGGGACACTAATTTGATGGAATTGTGAACTGATCCAACCATTTCAAAGAGCAATCTTAGAACTATGCCCAAAGAGCTATTAAACTACCTATACCCTTTGACCCAGCAATATCACTACTAGGTCTATTTCCAAAGATGACTGGGGGGAAAGGACAAAGAATCTATATGTTCTAAAATGTTTATAGCAGCTCTCTGTAATGAAAAAGAACTGGAAATTGTGAGGATGGCCATCAACTGAAGAATGGCTGAACAAGTTGTAGTATGTGAATGTGATGGAATACTAGTGTGCCATAAAAAATAATGAACTCCATGATCATGGATGGACTTGCATGAAATACTGAAGAGTGAAATAAGTCGTTTTGATTATAAATACCCAAATTAACTACAAAGGACATAGGAAGACACTATCTGCATCCAAAGAAAGAACTGATAAATAGAAGTATGTCCATTAGAGGTGTCCATTATCTTGTAGTTAGTGTTGAAACAAACTGTGGTATTTGTTCATGATGGACTATTACTCAGCTATAAGAAATGATGAGCTAGATGATTTTAGAAAAACATGGAAAGATTTGCACAAAATAACGAAAGAGCAAAATGAGCAGAAGCAAGAGAATGTTGTACATAGTAGTAACAGCAATATTGTTTTAAGAGCAACTTTGAACAACCAAGTTATTCCATTATAAATACCCAAATTTACTGCAAAGGTACCATGAAGGAAGATACTGTTTGCATCCAGAAAAAGAAAGATATAGATATACACACATATGCACACACATATACATACACACAAGTATTTGTGTCTAATGGTTGCCATCTCTACAGTAAGAGTAGAGGTAGGTAGGGTAGCGAGGCAAAAAATAAAGTTACCTGACAACTTTGTTGTATATTTAAAAAGAATAGCAAGTTGTATATAAAAGACCAGAAGTTTCAGGGGCAAAAAAAAAAAAAATGAAATGACATGACATGATTAAGAATGGAAAGATCTACATAAACTAATGAAGAGTGAAGTAAGCAGAGTCAAGAAGCATGCAACAATGTAAATATAAAAGACAACTACACAAAAAATCAAACGTGAACGTAAAAACATTATAAAGATCAAGCATGACTTGGATGAAGACACATGAAAAGGATGTCACCACCAATACACATGTTTTCAGAGTATAACCTTATTTAATCACAGCTGGGAATGGACAAGTCCAGCTACTGTGCTGCTCTGTGCATGTCCCTGGTGACAGTGAAAACTTTGTGGATCCTGATTTGGGATTAGAAACAAATTTTAGGCATTTTGCAAATACGGAATCAACAAATAACAAAGATCAACTATATGTACAAACAAGCTATATTTAGGATAAACTGGAGATAATCAAAAGAGAGAAGGCACTGATAGTAAGTGAAATGGAATAATTTATTCTAGAAAATAGGATTTTAGCTAGGACTTTAGCTGGGAAGGCCAGGAGGTAGAGATGAGGTGGGAGAGTATTCCAGGTTTGGGGAAAATACAGAGAAAACTCTGGGACTCTGCTAGTATCTAATGGGAAAACCAGCCAGGAGAATAGTGTCACTGGTTCATAGAGTACCCATACATAACATACAAAAAAACTGTAAAGGTAAGAAGTTAGCAGATTATGAAGGTCTTTAAAAGTCATCATGAAGGTCTTTAAAAGTCAAACAAAGGAATATTTGATTCTGGAAACTACAGAGTATCCCTCGAGTTGACAAATCAGAGTGACATGGTCAAACTTGCACTTTAGAAAGATCACCCACAGCTGAATGGAGAATGGATCTGAGTGGGTAAAGACCCGAAGCAGGGAGACCAATTAGGTTATTTACAATAGTCCATGTGTGAGGTGACAAGGACCTATGTATCAGGGCAATGGTAATGTCCAACTAACACACACACATGCATGCATACATGCATATTCACATATAGATAGAGAGACAGAGAGACAGTAGCCAAAGGATAGGGACAGTTAAAAAAAAAAAAAGAATTGCAAACTATTAAGACTCCAGATAACTAATAATAAAAGAAATGAAAATCAAAACAACACTGAGATTTCAGCTCATACCCAAATAAGCAAAGATGACTAAAGATGGGAATAGTCAACACATTTTTCAGGGCTACTCTATGAGTGGGAAAAGCAAGTATTAGTGTCCTTATTAGATGAGAAAACTGAGGCTCAAAAACTTAGGGCTGGCCTAATAAGTCTATTGAGTTTCGAAGCTAAGATCTGAACTGTTACCACTAAATAAGATTTTATCTGGAAAACAGGTCACTAAAAGATTCTTGATTAGTGGAATGATAAGATGAAAGTATTTTAGAACAATCTCACTGTAGAATAGGTGTGTGGAATAGGTACCAAACTTTTATCATTCCCCTGATCGAAACTTCTTCGATGATTCCACTGTTCTGTAAAAGTTCCAATTCCTTGGTCTTACTATTAAAGCTCCTTAGACAAAATGTAACCGCAACTTTTCTAGAATTATCTTCCCCTATTCCCCTAAAGAAGCCTTCTGCTAGTTTACTGACTGTCCTTTCCTGACAGTCTAAATTTTTTTTTTTACTTTTTTACTTGTTTTTCTTATAAAACTTAACAAACACAAACAGATAGTTAAAAAGTCAGTGAGAGGAAAAGAAGCAGAATAATTCCTGTTGTCAAGGAATTTATATTCTTCAAGTCGTGAGGTGGTACAGGGAGGAAAAATGGTCCTTTGTGGTGAGGATGATGAGAGTTCAAACACTGCCTCAGACACTTATTGGCAGTATGTCTGTGGGTAAGTCACTTATCCTCTCTCTGCCTCAGTTTCCTCATCTATAAAATGCGGATAATAGGGACGGAAGAAGGGAAGGAAGGAAGGCTGGAAAGATCAAATGAGATAATATGCATACAGCTCTTTGCAAAACTTAAAAGTGCTATATAAATGCCAGCTATTTCTATTATCATTTAGCTGAAAATGCATACAAAAGCATACAAATAACACACAAAGTAAGTACTAAACAGATACATAGCAGTTAGGGAGGGAAGATACTAGAAATATGGAGAATCAAAGAAGGCTTCATGTACAAGGTGGTAGTGCTTGAGTTACACCTTAAACGAAGACAGAGATTCTATAAGGAGGAAAAGGATACATTATAAGCATGTAACATAACAAGCATAAAGACATTTAAGAAATGTAACAGAGTACCATTTGTGATGGACAAAGTAGCATGTGTTGAAGGTCAGTTGGGCTGAACCATGGAGTACTAGAAGTGGAGTAAGGAATTTGAGGCTGGAAAAATAGGATACAGTCAGGTTGTGAAGGGCTTTAAAAGCAAACTAGGAGGCAATAGGCATGAAATGGAATTTACTAAATACAGGGAGTGATATGGTTCAGATCTATATTTTAAGAAAATCACTGGGGCAGTTATGTAGAATTACTCATAGGAAAGGAGAGAGATATGAGACAGAGAGGCCAATTAGGAAGCCACTGCAAAAGTCCAGGTAAAGCCTAAATTAGATGGTGGCTGTGTGATTAGAAAAAAGATGGGACCAAAATTCAGATCTAATGATTTCCAGTCCAAAATCACTTAGAACATAATACATTGCCTCTACTAAATCATCTTATGCAAATTATTAATTAAACAACCCCCCCCTCCAAAAAAAAAGTACCACCTTATGTAGAGGGACATTAGTATAAAGTACTGGATAAAGTGTTGAACTAGGGGTTAAGAAGACCTGGATTCAAGTCCCATCTCAGATATTTACCAGTTGTATGACCCTGAGTATAATTCAATTTGCTTTTCTAAACTTCAGTTTCCTGATTACTAAAATAGAGATGACAATAACACCTGCTTCATAGGATTATCATAAAATTCTAATAAGATAATGTATATAAAGCAATCTGAAAACCGTAGGGTGCTAACAGCATATAAATACAAGTAGTGGTGATAGGAGGAAGAGGAGCAGTTAATCACCACCATCATCATCACCACCAAGAGATTCCTCCCACTATAAAGAATACATTGTTAAACTCTAAACTAGAATATTGCTTAGACTAGTTATAGCCCAGTGACCTTATTCGAACCACGGATAGGTACCTGGGGTAAATGTTAGTTGTACTTTTTCTTTTTATCCATGGTGCCTCTATTTCTTTGTATTTCCCTTCTGTTCTGGGTGATTTCCTCCCTTACTGACAATCTTCCTTATTCTGTCATACTGCTTAACAGTTACTGTTAGCTAAGAGCACTCTTTGTTAAAGTAGTTGCTAACTAAAACTTAGTGTGTAGACAGAATTTGAAGTTTCAATCTTTTTTCCAATAAACTCTAATATAGTAAGATAGATACTGTGAATTATCTGAAATGGTGGCAATATTTCAATTTAACAATTCCTTCTTTTCAAAAAAGGTTCATTAAAATGGAGTTGAATTCAATCATCTCTAAGAGCTCTTCAAACTAGATATAATTTTGAATGTAGGAGTTATGAATTATAATAACATATGACATTCATGTAGGGATTTAAAGGTTTACAAAGTGCTTTAAGCAAAATATTTCATTTGAGTCTCACTATGATCCTATATGGCAAAAACCTGGAATTATTCTTGTTTTACAAGATAAGGAAATAGAGATTTAAAGGGGTCAAGGGACTTGGCAACCATGTAAACAGCTAGTATTCAAACCCAGTTCTCTCTGGATTCCAAGTCTAAAAGCTCTTTCTCCTAAACTTCTGTTAATGTGCCTTCAGATGAAATTTAAAGAGTAAAGGACGTAAATTAAGCCTGTAATTATTTCACCACATCCCATAAGGTATCTACAGTTATCTCAGGAAGCAGTAAAGTTTTAATATTAATTATATTACCAACCAATATTTTAAGATATTTATTAACTAATATTTTAAGACATTATTAACTAAGTTAATTAGCTATAATTCAAAGCTAGAAAAAAGAACTTAAGATTGATAGACACTCGGAAGACGGGAGTAATCAAGAAAACAAACAAGCTTGGGTAGAATGTCACTAAAATGGAAGAGTATTTACCTAAAGAAACAAAACAAAGCATCTGTTTTACAAATTTTTCACAGTAAACTTCAGGTCTCCTGTAATCACTAGACTAATTAAAAATTGCCTACTCGACTGTTTCTAACACAAACTAAAAAGAAATTCTAAGTCATAGTTTACTGTTCTCTCATGCAATGGTTCAAAGGCAAGATTATGAAGGCTAAATCTGACAACATGGACATCTCACATAATCCAGTACTACAAATTGAAGGTTTTGCCATTACGACTTTTTGCCTAAGTCTTTTTTAACCGGCTGCCTGCCTCAGTTTCCTCAACAGCATAATGGAGATAATAATGGCACCTACTTCCCAGGGTTATAACCAGGATGAAGTAAGTTAATATATATAAAGCTCTTGCCACATAGAAGAACTTAATAAACACTTGTTCCTTCCTTTTCCTCCATAAAAAAAAAAAAATTTGTTACTAACACTTTTAACTCTAGGAGGGCATGAACTCAAAGGGGGCAAACTGTCAAAAATGAAACAAGGTCAAACTTAAGAGACAAAAGGTTTCTATAGTATGAACTTGGCCAGAGGTTCTTCCCTTTTTCAGCCATACCTTGTAGCCTAAAGAGTACGCAAAAGAAACAAACAAAAATCTTCACACAAAGGACCCACATGACAGGGACCCTGTTATTTCTGACCTTAAAGTCCAAATGAAGTGCATAAAGGGGAATTATTCCTTCTTTTTTGAAATTTCATTAGGATAAACTTCAAAAGGGAACCTGAGAGGGACACAATAAAAACAAGCCCACAGAGGAGCGCAAGTGGCGTAACCTGCTCCACTCTAAGTACACCCCCTCAAATAAATTTTAAAAAACCTTCATTGCGCCCCCCCCCCGCCCACAAAGAGACACCCTGAATCAATCGGGTTTCCTAAGGGCGGATGGGCAGCAAGGGTCAGAAAGGAAGTTCTGGGGGCAAAGGGACAAAACAAATCAAAGAGAAAGAAGCAGCTCGCCACCCCGGGGAAGGGGAAGCGCCCCAGTCCTGCGGCGGGGCGCGGAGGGAGGACCCATGGGGAGCCCCGCTCCGAGGCCCCCCGCTCCGAGGCGCCCCGCTCCGCGGCTCCCGGCTGCGCGCTGGGGGGACGGGGGGCCTCATCCTGCGGCGCTTGGCCTCTGCCTGGCACTTCCTAAATTCTGGGTAACAGAGCGACCCGGCCGAGGGGTCAGCGGCCCAGAAAGCAGAGGGAGGGGGCCGCGGCCGCGGGGGAGGGGAAGCCGGAGTAAGTCCACAAGGCGCGCGGGGGCGGGGGCGGGGGCGCGCCCTCCAGGACCGCCCGGCGGACTCACCTTCTGGGAGGTGCTCTGCTGCAGCACATTCTGCTCCACGGTCATGGCCCCCGCAGCGGCGGCGGCTGCTCCCCCTCCTCCCCTTCCTCCTCCTCCTCCTCGTCCTGCCTCCTCCCGCGGCTGCCGGCTCCCGCTTGCAAGCTCTCGGGGTCTCCTCACTTCTGCCCTCTCCTCCCTTCCTCTTCCTCTTCCCCTTCCCCTCCGAGGACAGCTCGGCCAGGCTCGGGGTCAGGACTGCGGGCCGGGGATGAAGGAGGGAGGACGAGCCGGGGGCAGCCGGGCGAGCCCGGACTCAGCGCAGCACGCCCAGGGCGCCCCGACGAGCCGGGGCCATGGGCGAGAACGGGAAGGTGGAAGGAGAGAGAGGGCGAGCAGGAACTCCGAAGCCGAAGAGACCGCGGCGGGCGGCGGCGGCAAAGCGGAAGCCCGTCACTCTCTGGGCTGAGCTGAGCTCCGGGAGACGGGAGGGAGGGAGTGAACCGCGGGGCTGACGGACTGAAAGGAGGGAGTGGCCGGGTCCGGAATGGCGCTGTCCTCCGCCTGCCCCTCCCCTCCCCCAACGGCCGTCACCGCCGCCCCCCTCCCCTCCTCTTCCTCCGGGCCCTCTCCCAGGCTGGACGGCCTTCCTCCCGCTCCGGCCTCCCTCCTCCCCCGCCCTCCGCCCTCGGAGCTCGCATTGTGACTGCGGAGGCGGCCGCAGCCCCTCCGGACACACCCTGCGGCCCGGGCGGGCCGAGGAGTGACCCGGCTCTTCCCCCTCACCGCCCTCGAGGCCCGCAGGTTCCCCTCCCCCATGCCGGCACCCCCAGACGCAAGTCCCTGACCGGAGCCTCGCCCTGGGAGGACCCCGGCCTCGGACGGGACTCCCGCGATCGCGCCCCTGGGCCTGGCCCCCAGCCTCTTCCCTCCCTCTGTGCGTGTGTGAGCCCACGTCCCTCCTCCGGGCCTTCAGAAACTTGGTTAGGAAGCTCCTGCAGGCCGCCCTTCTTTCTAGGAATTCCACCCGAAGAAACGACTCTAGCAGGTTCAAGTGGGAATCAGGCCACCAAGGTGGGAACCCGCTTCTAAGCTGTCAGTGGTCCCTTGGCTTAACCGGGGCTGCCCCAGCTCCTCTGGCAGATACTGACAGCATGTGCTCTTCGTTTGGAATGAGACATTTTCTGCAGCTTTGGGAGGGGCAGGGAGGGAAGAGTTTGGGGGGTTGGGGTTTTTTTGCAGAATAGTGACATAACTAATTCATAACTCAGCTATACCTTAAAATGTTGCCAAATTAGGGTAACGATTTAAAAATAGTTACAGCTGTACATATGACTTCATTCTTGGCTACACATTTCGTTACCCATACATAGAAGGGGGAGGGGGCGCCAATCTGAAGGCAACAAGAAATTTCTGGCAACAAAAACAGCTTTAGCTTCACGGTCTGGTGGGGAAAATGGAGAGTTACTGACATGAGCATAAACTATGCCTATAGGAATGGAATTCTACTTATCATTGTAAATCTTAACTACAGATTAATTGGAACATTTTTTTGTTTCATTTAATGACCAAGTCAGCCAACAGATATTTATTATGTATTAGCATTATTTAAAGAGTACAGTTTTTATTTGAAGACTATTATTCAAAGTTTTACTGTAATCATATTTATGGCATTGAAGGTGATCATTTTTTTCATGGCTATTTAGACACTAATAATAAAATTTTAAAATGATGAAAACTTAAAGTGAAATATAGTGCATTATTTTTAATGTTATCTCTAATCTGATGTCTACAGGAAAAGTTGTTTATCGGAAGGATTAGGTCAGAATCTTTTGTGATAATCTCTTTGAATCTGCATTTTCACGTGTAAATAGAAATGGACTTAACTGATAAAATATTTTACAGAGAAGGAAACTGAAACCCAGAGAAATTATTTGTCCAAGGTCATACAGGAGACATCCAGGTCCCCTGACTCCCAGTCCAGCATTCAGCTATCGATGGACAAGTCACAGCATTCTGTTGTCCAGAACCTTCAAACTTTTGGGAAAACCAAATGGCCTCAAACAGAAAATAGATTCAGGGTAATATAATGCTACTACAGAAGCCAATGTCTTTTTTTTTAACTAGAAATTAGTGATAAGAATTTGGTAATAAATTCCTGCAATTTCATCTAATTCATTATTTCTTGAGCACTGGGCTTCATTTTTTTGTATCAAGTTGCTTTTAAAATTGTTCATCAAATAAAGCTCTTTCTAGCATTACCACATTTTTTCACCTGATTTATAGTAACCTTACCTTTTGGATTATGCCTTTCATATCATCATATTTTTGAAGCTTTAAAAAAACAGTAGTACTTGGGAAAATACAGATCATCAAATTCTTTCAACTGTATTACTATTTCATAATTTCAAAAGCTCATAATTTTTATAGTGACCGAAGAAAAAATATACAATTTTCTTTGTAAATGATTCATAAATAAAAGACACCACTGAACCTTTTATCCATGTTTTTATTTTCTTACTTCAGACACTTCAATCAACCTGAATTACTGGATCAAACTAGATTGCCGCAGTCAAAATACCTAGTAATGATACAGTCTGTTAACCAAGAATGTATTTGAAGTCTTTTCAGTGAAGTAGATCATGCTAGAATTTAAACTCTTCAGCCTTGTGGAGCCCAGGTTAACTTCTACACCATGATGAGAGCAGAGCTTGAACAAAATTTTTTTGAAGTGATAGATTTGGCATAATAAAAGCCAATATTTGTTTTAATTATTTACCAAAATTATCAGTAAAAGAAAAAAAGTTGATGAAAAACTATCCAGTAAAGTGTTTGAGTGCCTAAAGGATTGCTACTCTAGATCCCAGAAATTATTTCTTAGATTCTATTGTCCATAGGGTCAGAAAACCCTTGAGAGTCTGAGATGAAGTGTACCTCAATTATCATCACATAAAACTAGTTAGATTGTTGCTGAGAAAGAAATTGAATGTGTTTCTATTCAAAGCAGTATTCCTGTCTGTGATGTAGTTTAGTCAATTTCTACTTTATGCTCATAATTTGATTTCAATCAACAAGGTAGCAGTATGCAGTTAAGACAAAGGAAAGAATGTTTTCTGTTGTCATAATGGTATTATTCAGGGAGCTGAGTGTTCTAGAATATTTTCACTGAGAGCTTGGAGCAGTGTTTGAAAGGAGGGGCACCCAATTGAGATGGAGAAAGGGTAAAAACATAACAATTTAAAGTGGAAGAAATAATGATAGCTGATATTTATATAGCAATGGAAAGTTTGTCTCAAAGTCTGTGATGACAATAGAAAAACATTAAGGAGCAGATAATTAGTGAATTTGTCCACTGATGAAAGACTTCAAACTATTATGTATTCCAAGCTTTTGTTAGGATTTGAATAAAGCTTTCAGTGGTACCATTGCACTTTGTATTTTTTACTGACATTTTCAGATTGAATGTATAAAAGATCTCTGTGAAATGGAAATTTAATTCAAGCTATTATACAGGGATCCCCAAAGTCTTATTTTAGTCTTATAATAGGCTCTTGCTTTACAGAGAGTTCTTTGGAAATAAGTTATACACTGAGAAATAGATTGACCCTACCAATTGCATGTCATTGCTCTCCTCACAGACTTTCCCCAACTTAGATTTGCTCTCTCTTAATCAAATATTCCTCAGAGATCCCAGATTCTATCTTCCTTGACCTTTGTTCTGGATTGTACAGATGGTAGACCCCACCTGTCAATATGGGTAGCAATGAAAACAAGTTTCAACCTATTGGCAAATAGTCACACAAATCAGAACATGATAAAAAGCAGAGGTGTCATACTGAAGTAGAAATGGAAGCCACTTATCCATATATAAGGATTCCTGTGGCTGCATATTGACTTAGAAAAACACATTGTATTTGTAATGATTTTGTTAAATGTTTCCCAGTTCCAGTTTAATGTAATTAAAATAGTTCACACCATACTTAATGCTGCAGACAGCATGTTTGACCCTCCTGGAACAGGATTGTATATTATTTAATCCTCTTCTCACCTCCAGAGAGCACTGGTTCAGCATATGCCAGTTCCAGACATTCCATTCCAAGCTTCTCAGAAACTCTCCAGTGGGGGGTAATCCAGAATTAGATTTGAAATCTGACCACCTGGATCTGTTTAATTCCGTAAACATACTTCCAAGGCTACTTTACTGCAAAGCTCTCACCCTTTAGTACTAGCCACTCTGGGGATTACTTAAGACTAGAGGAGTTCAGAGCAACATTTTACCAATCTATGTATTGGATCAAATATGCTTCTGAGCCATATGGACGAGCATAGACAGTTTCCTCGGATTTGATGGTTAAAGCCTCTGCAACTAGTTTCTTGTTACTCCTTGGCTTTTTTTCTCAGGAAATTATAACTTTTAGGGAGATGGACCAAGGGACTTCTTATACTCCATGAAATCGTAGCAACTCTTTGGAAAGTCAGATAGAGAAGAAAGGTTTTATTTCACTTGTTTTTACCCAAACCTCCTTGAGACCAGTGACAGTGATTTTACTAGCATAGAGCAGTACTTTGATAAGAACACCACAGTCAACTTTCTTGGCTCAACCTTGCCTCTTACAGATACCATAAATGTGTGATCTCATTGCTTAGGTTCTCCCTCCAAATGTACAATTACCATCTGTCCACTTCGCAGACGGTGTTTCTTTTGCCTATGTCTTTCCATAAGTCATAGTGTACACCTAAAGCCTTGCTCTAGTTCTTATGGTTAATAAATACTAATGCAGGCTTTCCTTCTGTTATATTTTATTCTGTATGACCTTTTCAAACATATGTATCCCTCCCTAATGATTTCTCTTACACCGCTTCTCACACATAAGTCACTATTGGTAAGGCAATGCAACATCCTTAGGTCCATCAATGTTGATTCTTCTGAGATCATGAAGTTTTATGATTCTTAGAAACATAGCTTTACAAGAATAATGGTGTTTAAAAAATGTGGGCCTTTGTGGCAATGAAACATTTATTGAAATTTCTGCACCTTTTTGCAAATCTTATTTAATCCATCAGCTGTGTCTTGTCTAGTAGAGAGACCTACCCGGTTAATTGTGATAATCTGAACACTATGTGTTCTTTATTTTAACACTGTGGACAGTTGGGCCGCATATCTTCTCTTTTGTATCTCAGTAAGGAGATCCATCTGCCCAAAATTATTAGCAAATAGGATTTGTAGCAGGATGTGGCACTCCAAAGGCTGGTGGTGAGCATGCCTTGACTGGGAGTGCTGCCTATGAAGATGCCAGAGCCAGAGAATTGGGGTACAAGACTGGAAGAAAGGAGAAAGCAGCACAATGGATAACAAACCACTCTACCACAAACTGGTTACCTTTGACAGCCTTTTGATAACTAGGCATCACTCTTTTTGGAAAAGCTAATAGACTTCCCATATTGAAAAGGAAGAATTAGGTAGATTTACATACCTGACCTATATGAAAGAGCTCCTTTGAAAGTTTCTAAATTATATTGTTTCAAGTCCAGACTACACACCCATCATCCAGAAAGAAGCAGCTGTGAAGAAGAGTCATCCCCACTAACTGTCAAACAGCTGCTACTACGCACAAAGCAGACAAACCTGCCCAGCCAGTGCAACAAGGGAACTTGGGATAGAGACAGGAGGCAGTATGTCCCAGGGTAGTCAAAACACAACCACCACCACTTTGACCTATTTCTCCCCTACCCAGACCCTGATAGAGATAGACCTAAGAGCTTTGGGAATAATAATGATCTCTCCAAACCACCAGACCTGTTTTCAATCAAGCCCCCACCCATCCCTCCAAAAAAACACATGCATGGCAAAGGGTCCCACTTAGTATGACCAGCAAAAACTGCTGACCAACTGCCATAACAGGCAGTTAAACATGGGAGTCCTAGGAGAGACAGCACTCCTTAGAACACCTGTCTTCCCTCCAATGCAATCCTCCTTTCAGAGGAAGCAAATCATGTGGAGGAGTCAACCATTTTTCTCACCTACTTTTCCCAGGGCTCACAAGCCAATCTAGCTGAAGCAGCAAGGTGCCCTGAGGGAAAGGTGGAGGTTGCATGTGCCAAGCATGTCAGACCACCATTACCACCTTGATCACCATCTCCTCTCGCACTCCTATGGAAACAGCTCAGGACCTTGAACGTAAGAGCCCTGGAAAGAGTAATGCTTCCAGCCTAGTACACTCAGCCATCTTTCTGGGAAACACTTGTATTGCTATGTATGGTATAAACATAATAATAAGGTAGATGTTAAATTATTAGAAAGTTGATATACAAGACTGCTTTTTTTAAAAAAAAAATTATCTTTCACCCTTTTTGAGAGGCTTCTTAATTCCTCTTCACTTTCTGCCATCAGAGTGGTATCATCTACATAACTCAGATGGTTGATATTTTTCCCAGCAGCCTTAACTCTGGCTTTTGATTCATCCAGTATGGCATTTAGCATGATGTGGAGGATAAAAATGTCTGGCATGCTGTGTTCTATGGGGTCGTGAAAATTTGGACATGATTGAATGACTTAACAGTAACTGCATATAAGTTAAATCAGGTTACTAAGGTGACAGACTTGTCATACTCCTTTTCCAGTCTTAAACCAATCAATTCTTTCATGTCCAGTTCTAACCAAACTATTGCTTCTTGGTCTGCATACAGGTTCCTCAGGAGATAAGATGAAGGCTAGGTTTCTAAACTGTCTTTAAATGGAGGTTTTGGGGGGGATTTTTTTGGTTTTTGCTCTGCCCTCTAGTGAGGGGCTCAGAAGCAACTGAAGGTACTGATGAAACGAGAGTACCAAAGCTGATTTAATCTCTATGATGATGAGTTTCCTGGCAATGAGGTTTTCCTGGGGGAGGCATGATGATAATGGAATTGAATTCAAGCAGGGTAGCTAGCAGGAAATAAATCACCCTCCTGAACTCATCCTGCAATGATTAACAAACTCCCACTGGTCATATCCTCCCCATCCCAGAGATCCTGAAATTCAGGCTATCATTAGTCAAACCTGTTCTTTATTCTTCACTGCCTGCTCCCTTACTCCTATCTTCCTCAACCCATCCTCCTCAGTGTCTCCTAGTTTTAGCTATCTATCCTTTCAGTCATGTTCTCTGGAATACATACTCCAAAGACAACAAACTTTCTTTCATATTAAAACTTTTATTTTCACATTCTTTTCATCTTTTGTCCCTCACTGATATGTGGCTCCCTGATGAAACAGTCACCCTGGCTTACATTTTCACTCATTCTCATTCCACTGGTTGAAGTGGAGAAGTTGCAGTATTCTTTACTCCCCATTGCCCATTCAGGCTCTTCCTCTATTTCCATCACTCGGTAAACTCTACTTTGAGATTCACCCATAACTACCACACAATCAAAATTCCAGAAGTGTTGTCTTACCTATCTCCAGGACATTCCCCTTCTTTCCTGAATGAGTGTCTGGCTCACAGTCTTTCCTCAACTCCTGCCCTCATATTTGGGGACTTCAATATATATATATCGATCCTCCCTCAAACAGCCTTACCTCTAAGTTCTCAAGTTGTTCACTGTCTTTGGCCTACTCTTTCACTCCATCTTAGTTACACAGTGGTCTTGCCACTGTCTCCAAATGCTCCACTTCCCATGTTCAAGAGTTCTAAAACTGCCTTATCTAGCCACAATCTGTTATCATTCTACCTCTCCCTCTAACTAGCAATCCCAAACTCTCTTCTTCATCCTCATCGTGATCTCCAATCCCTCAACCCCTCAGCTCTTTTCCAGGCCATCACCCATATATTAGTTACCCTGTTCCTCACCTATACTGACCTATTAGTGGCTCTGCACTCTCTTTTTCTCTTGAATGCCTTTTCTCCTGATAGCTGATCTTGCCCTGCCAAACCTCAGCCTGAGATTGTTGCCACCATTCGCTACTCAAGTAGTGCCAAACAAAGCTGGAGAAGATCATGAAACTATAACCTATGATAATATTTAATATAAATTTTAGACTTTAATAAGGTTCAAAGTTTGAATTAAGAAGAGCCTGAACCTAATAGTATCCTTTGTTTAACTTAGAGGATGCCTTTTGATGTCAAGCAAATGGGACTTCCTTACCAGACCCTTCTTCTAGTATCCTAGTGATAAGAGAAAAACACAGATAACTTGGGTTGTAACTTCAGCTTTGTCAACTCTGTTAAGATAAACAACTTCAAAGGCATGCTAGGGAAAGAAGATGCCCAGAGCTTGGGATTATAAAACCCAACTGATGCTACTTTGTTTTCAGTGTGTTTATCTAAGAGAACTCCTTTCTCACGGCAAAATGTATATACGCCAGAAGATTTCTGTACTGGGTAGCCAGAACATTTCTGGCTCCATAATGCATTATGTTACCGTTGTCTTTAATAGGGAATTGATTAATTAATTAATTAAATCATAAAATGTATGCATTTAGCCTATTGCCTTTTCTCTCTAAACAAGTTTTCAGGTCAACACCTACAAATTTGTGTTAAATAATATCAACTGGGGCTTCACTGTAGGAAAGCAATATTTTTAGACTTCCCTAATGACTATGTTAATCTACATCAGCTTTCCCAAACTTTTTCATTCTACTCTCCCATAAAACAGAAGCAGATGGAAAGTGGTTTAAAAAACGGAATCCTACAACATGTTAACAAGGACATTTGAAGTTGAGAGAGACAACACATAGAGTAAAGGTAAGGGTCTGAAACAGAATCTATTAAGCTTTAATTGTAGTACTGAGACCTTCTTCTTCCTTCCTCAATTCACATCTCCCAGATGCCTTCTGCCTCAATTTTTTTCAACTCTATCCCACTCAATAAGATAGACTTTCTCCTTGCAAAGGCAAATCCCTCTACATAAGTGATTCTATTCCATCTAACAGATTGCCTCATCAATCATTCCCACTCTCACTTATTTTCTATCTCTCTTACTACTGGATGCTTCAACATGTCCATGTCACTCCTATCCTAAAAAAAAAAAACAAAACCCTCACTTCATTCATCCATTCCAGTTAGCTATCATCCCATATCTTTCCTACCTTTTTGGCTAAGCTTCTTGAAAAGGCTGTTCAATAGGTTCCCCTACTTCCTCTCCTCTCACTACCTTATTCTTAACTGTCTACGGTCTGGTTTCCCACTTTGTCATGTCAAATTGCTTTCAGAGTTACTAATGATGTCTTAATTGACAACTCTAATGGCTTTTTCTCAATCTTCATTCCTCTAGTTATCATTAAAACTTTTGGCACTCTTGATTACCTTCTTGATACAATCTTCTCTCTAGGTTTTTATGGCATTAATTTCTCCTGGATCTCCTCCTACCTTCTGACCTCTCCTTTGCTAGATCTTAATCCAGGTCATGCCTGCTAATCTGTGTGCCATGACCCAAAATGGTCTCATCAGCTCCCATCGATTTAATTATTTCTATTTTGATGATTCTTAAATCTCCTTATCCAGCCCTAACTCTCTCCTGACCTCCAGTCTTTCATATCCAACTGACTATTGGACATATTGAACTGGATACTGTGTAGACATCTTAAACTTAGTATGTTCAAAACTGCATTTGTTATCTTTTCCCCAAAATCCTCCAGTCTTCCCAATTTCACTTTTTTGAGGATACCACCGTCTTTTCAGTCACCCAGGTCCACAACTTACATTTCATTGTCAGTTCCTCACTTTCTTTAACTCTTCCACATCCAATTTGTTGCAAATGACTATCAGTGTTATCTTCATAACAATGCTTGTCTAAACCTCCTTTTCTTTAACACTGCTAGAGGCCCTCATCACCTCATGCCTAGACTATTGCAATAGCCTAGTCTCTCTGCCACAAATCTCTCTCTTTTTAAGTTGATCCTCCACTCAGATGCCCAAGTGATCTTTCTAACCACAGTTTCTGACCATTTTATACCACATTTCCCCCTTATGCAAGAAAAATAATTGCATCTTTCATCTAGTGATCCTACTACTAGGTATATCACAAGGATGTCCAACACAAAAATAAAAGTTTTGGCGTGTCAAAGTATTCATAGTAGCACTTTTTTGATAGCAAAAACCCCTGAAAATTAAGTGTTTACACATGACTTGGGAAATAAACTGCAGTATATGAATGTAATCAAATATTATTGTGCAGTGAGAAGATGAATATAAGAAAAGGAAGTTGATGAAGTTAGTAAGAAATAATAACTGGCTGCATGCATTTTGACTAGGCATTTAGGGAAAAGATGTAAACATTCAGAAATAGTTCAAAAATCAAGGCTAAAAAACATGGAAAATAGACAAAATTGTGCAGTGATTCACACTAATTGTGCAGCATTTACAAATTTGTATTTCTGACACAAGTGACAGGAATTTAGATGGTATCATATATGAAATACTGGACTTTGAATGTGAAAGACTGATTAGCACCCACGTAGCAATTTACCAGTTGGTGTTTCCTTTACATCATTGATAATTGTCAAAGTAACATTAACAATAATAACATATTCTTCTACTTAGGCTCTGGTCTGCTAGAAACAATTTTATTATAGTCTGTATCCAGGCCATCTTTAGTTTCTAGAGAAAGATGTCCAGACTGGCATAAACTTCCATCCTCAGGTAATACTACAGGAATCTTGAACAAGGAAAAGACATTTTAAATTATAGAGCCAAGGTATTCTTGGATCACTTCCCTCATTCCTAGAGTTAACAAAAGGATCTCCTCTCTTTCACAGATATTTTATTCCTTTTTCAATGGAATAGAGTTGGTGCGAGCCTGTCAATCACTTCCAGTGGACAGGTGGAGGGAAAATTGTCTTTAGATAAGTCAATGAATAAATAACTTTGACCTTGAAAGATAATGACATAAATAAAACAGGTTATTTTTGTTAAAAAGTTTGTTTTCCGTTCTTTTCTGTTATCTATTGCTCACCTTTCCAAGGGGTTAGACCTAGGAGTCTGGAATGGGTTTTAGAGAAAAATATTTTTTCTTAATATTTTCATTTTCAATAAAAAAGTTTTTTTAATATGCTTCCATATATTCAATGAACATAAATTAGCTTTTACAAATGGATATTTATTGAAAATATATAGCAAGAACCAAAGTATAAGGATGTCCCACTGAATCTGGGAGACACTCTCCATTTTCTTGGGGACAGTGGGCTGAAGCTTAGAGTTACAAAGTATTACTCCCAAAAAGTTTGCTTCTAGATGTAGTGTATCCAAAGGACAAATTGCTTCCTTGTTTACAAGCCAATTTCTTTGCAGTTTAGTTGATCCACTGCTGGTCTGGGTTAAGCAGCTCACTCTTTAGGACTGTACTGGCTCAGTGGTTTTATCTACATCAGAGTCTACTATAGAAACCTGCATCAGAATATCTGGTGTCTCTTCTAGTCTTTCAGAGCTCATAGTCCTCTTGTTAGTGAATTGTCTTCTCCAAAAGCACTGACATAGTTGCAGGGTACTCTTCAGCTGCCAGCTAGGTGGAACAATGCATTGGACCTGGAGTCAGGAAGACCTGATTTCAAATCTAGCCTCAGATACTGGTTGTGAGACTCAATTTCCTCATCTATAAAATGGTGATAAGCAATTTCACTTACTTCCTAGGCTTGTTGTAAAGATCAAATGAAATAACATTTGTAAAGCGCTTAGCACAAGATGTGGCACACGGTAGGTGCTTAAATATTTTATTTCCAGTAAGTTTTTTGTAGCTCTATTAATATCATTCCTGTGTGTCTTAGTAAATAGGCTTCCATTTATCTTATTTAGAATGTTTTTCCTATTTCTTCCTACTGGGTTTTATTGGAAGTAAACAGAAATACTGAAATTTTATGTGGATATATATTATATCCAACATCTTTGCTAAAGTGATTAACTGTTTTAGTTGGTTTTAAGACCCTTCAGGCTTCTCTAAATAAACCATCATATCATCAGCAAAAAAGCACTCTTTATGGATAGCATATCTAGGAATATCTAAAAGAGAAATAATGATAATGAATACCTTTACTTTATCCCTGATCTTATTAGAAAGGCTTTTAGTTTATACATATAACCCATCCTGTTAGTTCATGGTTTCAGATATATGCTACTTATCACATTAAGGAAAGTCCATTTATTCCTCTGTGGTTTGTTTTTGCCTGATTGTTCTTTTTAAAGAAATGGAGGTTTTGTGTTGTTTTTTATCTTTTTTACTTTTTCTGAATCTTATTAACGTGGTCAAATATGTATATATTTTATTCCTAATACTGAAACAACTCTGGATTTCTAGGATATTTTAAAATTTTTCTATCATTGTTAGGTATATAGGTGTGTCATTTAGTTTCCCTATTTTACTTCTCCCTGGTTTACATATCAAGATCACATTTTGATCAGGGAATTTAGTAGGATTTTATCTTTTCTAATTTTAGTGTAGTAATTGGACTTAATTGATAGAATTTTCTTGTAAATCTATCTGTTCCTTTTGCCTCTACCACCACCCCCATCAACCTTTGGCAGTAAGTTTACAACTTATTCAATTTATTTTTCTGATATTGAGTACATTAGGGTCTGTTTTTCTTGTTCTAGTAATCTGAGCATTTTCTAATTTGGTAAACAGTCACTCATTTCAGTTATGTTGTCTGTTTTATTGTCACATAGGTAGGCAGAGATTTCAAATAATCTGATTTATTTCTTATTTAGTGTGAATTTTTCATTTTACTTTTGGAAACTGTTAATTTTTTTAAAAAATCAAAATATCTGATGTTTTAACTATTTAATCCCCCCCCAGAAACCCCTAGTTTTGTTTGTTAATTAATTTTTTATTTCAAATTTGTTAATCTCTCTTTTGATTTTCAGAATTTCTATTTTTATGTTTAATTGGAATATTTAAAATTTTGGTTTTCTAGATTTTTTAGTTATATTTCCATATAATTTTTTCTTTCTTTTTTTGGTAAAATATTAAGAGATATACATTTTCCCCTTAGCTTTGGCTGCATCTCCCAAATTTTTGTATGTTTTTTCATTGATATAATTTTCTTTGATAAAATAATTTCTACTGTATATAATTTCTTCCTTACCTCACCAGTTCCTTAGAATTAAGTTATTTAATCTCCAACTAATTTTGAATCCTTTCTTTAATAACCCTTTATTGAACATTATTTTTAACTACATTTAGTCAACAAAGGATATGTATGATATGTTTACTTTTCTGTGTTTGGGAGGGTTTTATACCTTAGCACAAGAGCTGTTTCTCTAAAAGAGTCATGAAGATAAATGTATACATACATGTGTGTATACACACATATATGTCACATATATGTGTGTGTATACTTTTCTCTTTTTATACCCACTCAATAACCATTATACATCATATCGAATTTTTCTAAAATACTTTTCAGATCCTTAACTTCTTTCTAGTTTCTTTTCTTTTATTAGATTTGTTTAGTTTTGAAAAGAATATGCTAGGGTCTCCCACTATCATAGTATTACTGTCAAGATTTCCCTCTAACTTATTTAGTTTTTCCTTTAGGTATTTAGGTGCTATACCATTAAGTGTCTATATGTTAGGTAAGTATGTCAATTCATTGTCTATGGTGCCCTTCAGCACAATATACTTTACCCGTTTATCTCATTTAATCATCTGCTTTCACTGTTGCCTTGTCTGAGATCACAAAAGCTATTCTTGCTTTTTGTAGTTTTTCTGAAGTATAATAAATTTTGCTTATAAATCTTCATGTTTCAAATTTATTTCTTATAAATAACATATTGGTGGACTCTGCTTTCTAATACATTCTGCTATCCTCTTCCATTGTATGGGTGAGTTCATGCCATTCATATTCACAGTTATGACTGTTAATTGTGATTTTTCCTCAATCAATCTTATTTTGCTTATACATTTTTCTCTCTTTGTCACATCTCTTTAAAAAAAAAAAAGATGGGTGATAGAAGAATGAACTCTGTTCTTGATGAAATCTGCTTCCCCTCCCCTGCTCCTTTTCCCTTTGCACAGAGCATACTCAAAATCTTTCTCCCTTTCATCTTTGTTTGTATTGCCTTCTGCTTGTGCAGCTAGATTATGCCAGATAATTCTTTCCCCTTACTCTGCCCTTAATCCTTAGTATAAATGTAATGAATTTTCTTGGTGGTTGTTGTTGTTCAGGTGTTCAGTCATGTCCAACTCTTCATAACCCCATGAACCATAGCATGCCAGACTCTTCTATCCTCTTCTATCTCCCAAAGTCTGTCCAAGTTCATGTTCACTGTTTCCATGATGCTATCTACCCATCTCATCCTCTGCCTTCCCTTTCTCCTTTTGTCTGAAGACTTTCCCAACATCAGAGTTATTTTCTAATGAGTCTGGTCTTCTTATTATGTGACCAAAATAGTTAAGCTTCAGTTTTAGTGTTTGACCTTCTAATGAATAGTTTGAATTAATGTCTTTAATTAGTGTCTGATTTGATCTCTTTGTTGTTCAAGTGTAATGCTAATGCGATACCCATAGCGGCTGCTATGAATATGTATGTGTATATTTCCAGGATAAAATATAAATAACTCTCTTCTTCAAAGATAAAGCCAAAATATTTATTCAGATGCCAGAAAGCTAAATCCATCATAGTTACAAAGAAGTTCATACACACCACCAATTTGGAACATGGACATCTCCAAGCCTTCTCTCCAATAGGCCTCCCCACAAACAAGCTCCCCTAGGCAAAATTCCTCCTTATTTCATGCTAGCTGCTATGCCTCAGCTCTGTCTCACTCTCACTTCCTGCTCGACCCATTTCACAATCTCCTCCCATCATACCATGCAACTCAGGCTCCATGTGACTCAACCTATGGGCTGGCCCAAAGCTCAAAGCAGGTCACATGAGCCTATTAAGGGGCAGGAAAGATCTTCAAATTCCCTTAACATTACACCAACGGATTCTCAAAAATTTTCTCCAGCACCACAATTTAAAAGTGTTGATTCTGTGGTGCTCAGTTTTCCTTATAGTTCAACTCTCACAGCCATACATTACCTATAAGAATACTGAATATTTATATGGATTTATTTTATGACAATCATACCTTTGCTGAATTTAATAATTGTTTAAATTATTTTTGGCTAACTAAGATATTCTAAGAAAAATATAACATCTGTAAAAAGCAATAATTTTGTTTCCTCTTTGCCTTTGTTTATTCCCTCTATTTCTCATCCTTATCTTACTGCCATAGCTAGCATTTCTAAGCCTATGTAAATAGTAGTAGTGATAATGGGCATTCTTGCTTTGCCCCCAATCTTAATGGAAAAGCCTTTTTCAAAAACGTTTGCTCTTTGATTTAGATAGATGTTTATTAAATTAAAGTTCGTTTATTCCTATACTTTTTAGAATTTTTCTTAAAAATAAGTGATGGATTTTGTTAAAAAATATTTTCATTATCTATTGATATAACCATATCCTTTTATTATTTTTATTATTAACATGATTTATTATATCTATAGTCATGCTTATGTTGAACCAGCTTTGCATTCCTGGTATAAAGTCAAACTGACTAAAGTGCATAATTCTTCTAATATGTTGTTGAAGCCTATTTGATAAAATCTTATTTAAAATACTGCAGTAATATTAGGTATGAAGAACATATCAAACTAGAAGGATGCCTTCTTTTCTTCTTATTTCAACCAGTTTATATAAAATTGAAATTAATTGTACTTTTAATATTTGATAAAATTAACTTTCAAACCCATCTATACTTGGAGGAGTATTTTTTTTGGGGGGGGGGAATTTGTTTACTGCTTCTTTAGTGTCTTTTTCTGACATTGGGTTACTTAGAATATTTATATTTTTATAACTATTCATTTCCCCTAAGGTTTGTTAACATATAATTAGGGGAAGTGATTTCTGATAATTTCTTCCAACTCCTTTTTTTAAAGGTTATAAGATCCTCTTTTTATTTTTATATGAACTCAAAATGCTTTCCCAATTCTTTCTCTCTGTTCTTTCATTTCATTTATGAAATCACTTTAACTTTTTTAAAAAGTTTTTTATTTCTGTTAAAGTTAATTACAAATTATTGTCTTTAATCACCAGAATTTGTCCTAGTATGCCTCTTCCATCTCCTATCCCATACAAGAAAATTATTTTTTAAGAAAAAGAGAAAAAACAAAAAAATCAGGAAAACTGGTCAATACATTAAAAAATTCTGCAAATATGTGTATTTTACAACCATGGACTCACCACCTCTGCAAAGGAGTTGAGTTAGAGTATCTTCTGATTTCTCTTTTTAGGGGTCATTCTTTTTCTTTGTAATTTTGCAATATTTACCTTGTTTTGTGGTTATTATTTCCATTTCCATTGTTATAGTTATTGTACAAGTTGTTTTCTTGACTCTTCTTACTTCATTCTGCATTAGTGTAAATCTTTCCATACTTTTCTATATTCATCGTATTCATTGTTTCTTACCTCAGAGTTATTACATTATATTCAGATGCCACAATTTGTTTAGTCATTCCTTACACTGAAGTGCTTCTACTATGTTTTTGATTCTTTGCTACCACAAAAAAGTGCTGCTACAACTATTTTGGTGTATCTGGGAACTATCTTCTTACTGGTGACCTCCTGGGGGCATATGCCTAGTAATGGAATCTTTAGGTCAAAGAGTATGAACAATTATTTACTTTATTTATATAATTCCAAATTGCTTTCCAAAATGCTTATAATGCTTCACACTTCCACCAATGATGCACTAAAGTGCCTATGTCTTCACAGCATTGGCTTTTGTAATCATTTGTCCTATTTGCCAATTTGCTGCATGTAAGGTGAAATCTCAGGTTTGCTTTGATTTTCATTTTTCTTAGTAATTATTTGGAATATTCTTTCATATGATTGTTAATAGTTTGCCATTCTGCTTTTGAGAACTATTCATATCCTTTGATGATTTATCTTGGAAAAATGGAAAGAAGGAAACAAGCATTTAGTAAGTGCTTTCTATGTGCCATGCTATGTGCTTTACAAATACAAACACACACATACACACGTGTGTGTATATGTATATTCATGTATATATACATGAACTTATCTTTTTCTTCTGGGAGACCTATAATCCTTAAGTTCTCTCTAGACATCTTTTCATTAAGATCAATATTTTACCTCTATAGAGATAGTATTTTCTTTTAATATTGCTTTTTGCTTCTCTTCTTCCAGATTGTCCTTATCTTCTGTATATTTGTATTCCCATTCAGTTATTCTCTCTTTAATTTCATTGATTATAGTTGCCACTGTGGAGTCAATTTTTTTCCCTTCTGCAAATTAGTTTTACTGTACAAGCCATGAATTTTGCTTTCTTAATTTGTATTTTTTCTTCATTCAGAAACATCCTGTGATTCCATAATCTCTTAGAAATTCACAAAGTCCTCTGCCTCATCAGCTGTTGATTCAGTTTCTTCTAATAATATTTATTCAGAGATGTTTGGACTCATTTGGATTCCTAGAGGCCATCTTCTTTTGTGTTATTAACATCTTTCCTAGTTGGTTAATCTGTGTATGTTCAAGGTTTTTAATCTAAATTTTCTTCCTCCTGTGATTTTCGGTCATTTCAATCTTTTTTCCTTATATTTCCCTTTTGTTCACTTTCTTATTCTTTCTTCTTTGATGGTAGATCCTCCAAGAACTGAATCCAACAGTTCTTGTAGCCTCCTCCTTTACTGAAGAATTCACTTTTCACTGCCTTAGTCTCTTTCCCAAGGAACTTCTGGGCAGACAGAAATGGCCTCAACTAGTCCCTTTTTCTTCAGGCCTGTTGGAGCCACACCCAAGGCACCTTGTCCCAGTTCCCTCTGTTCCTAAGTATCTCTGTTCCTGGTCAAATGTACTGCTACACCACACAGAGCAAATTTCCAACTTCCTCAACTTCTACATACTCAGTATAGGGATGGCAGTAAGGCAGAGTTGAGCTTTGTTACTTTTTCCCACAAAACAATGGAGTATGGGCAGGAGCAATGGAGTATCCTGACAGAGTCTGTAGCAGCAGCAAGGTATCATGTCCTCTGTGAATGAATGAATGAATAATAATTTATTAAGCATATCCTATATTGTAAACACTGGGGATATAAATAGAAAAAGTGAGATGCTCCCTGTTCTCAAGGATCTCCCACTTTATTCAAAAGATGCAACACATAAAAAAAGTTCAATTTCGAGATGAATGGAAAGGCCTGAAGGTCCTAAGGGTACAATAGTAGAATGGATGACAAGGTCCAAGAATTCTTAAGTTATGTCAGTTAGTCAGAAGACAGTGATGAGGCTCTAGAGAGTGATGAGGCAGGGGATGTGTGAAGGACTGTAGGATGTTAGGATGCAGTGACAGGGAAAATGGTAAGGCCTCTTGGTCCTCTTTGTCACCCCAAGAAGTATATCATCCAAATCTTTAAAGCAATATCACAACCAGGATAGAATTTGGATTGCTTAGAGCTAAGGGAGGGTGAGAGATGTCTAGATGAAGGATATACCCATATTTATGATATAAAACCTGTTTGAAGTATTTGTCCACCTCCATCTTCAATAGGACAAGAATTGCTGTTTGTCTTTCAGGGCTATTGGATTTTGAGTTGTCCGTAAGTATGAGCACATTTCTTGTGCCAGGGTTGAATGAAGCAGACAATTTTTAGGGCACCTTTTCTAGCCTTTTCCCCACACTAGGAGGGGAGAAATGCAATTCTTAAAAAAGGCTACTTAGACACCTAGGGGACTGCCAAATTCCACTGCTACTTCAATCTGGTGAAAAGATGACCCTATGACCTGGGCCACCTGTGTCCAGGGTTTTGACTACAGTTCTCAGTGTATCCACACCTGCTGCTTCATCACTTGTTTATGTTGCCATAGGACTTCGAGGTAGGTAAAAAAGGTTAAATGGTATGGGTGATGTCTTTTGACTCATGCATAAATTAGATTTAAGTGAGGCAGAGTTGTGCAAAGTCTGTCTTTCAGAGTCATCTGAGTCCAGTGGCAAGACAAAGTCAAGATGACTGGTGATGGCTTGGGATGCAGTGAATGACCTTGGCATCTTTGATGTCTAACCAAGATCTAAGTATGCCATAGTGCTTTCTTTAGCCCCCTTCGTGGATGTTAGAACAAATTGTTCACATTCACACATTCCACCAGGGGATATCTTCACATGCTTGAGGTAGATACCCCCTTAACTTATCAATGGGTTTGAGGCACCTCAGTTACCCTCAACCTAATTTAGCCCATCTGATAAAATGATTTACTAGGCAATGGCTGCTATGCATACTACAACTTCTTGATGCCACAACTGAGAATTTGGTGGCAGGCAGACATCAAAGGTGGAAAGCACCCCTGAGAGGGACTGAGCAACCCCTCACTCCAGAGGTACTAGTCTTCCCTGAACACCTGTACACCCCAAGAGCTTACTGAGTAGGGGAATGACATTGTCAGATACATGCTTCAAGAAAATACTTTGTTGGTTTTAGAGATGAACCTAAAGCCAGCACTGTATTAGTTTAGGTTCAGTTTTGGAATAAAATATGGCACTTCTAAGTCAGCAGACAGTTAAAAAAAGAGATTTTCTTTGCCCTAACTCAGCCATCATGATCTCAAACAAAACAAAAGCAAAACCAAAAAACACACCTAAATAAAACACACTAAAAAACCCCCACACCATTTGAAAGAAGCAGACTTGTGGGTGACTTGGTAAATGGGGGTTATCAGGATACCCATCTGAATATCCTGCCCGTTATAGAGTATAGGCATAAGATGATCATGGCTTGAACTACAGTGGTAGCTGTATGGGGAGGAAGTGAAGAAAGAGGAGTAAAAGCATTTTTACAGTACTTTAAGATTTATACAATTTTACATATGTTAAACATGTAAGAAGGGGATCAATGTAAGAGACTTTGTAGAGACAAATAGCAAGGCATTTGATACTGTGGGAGGACAATGACTACTTGAAAATGTCAGTGTTTGTGAACTTGGAAGACTGAAAAGATAGTGGTACCTTTAATAATAATAGTGAATAATGTAATGAGATATTTGATGAAGATATTGAAGACACAATTCATGCATGCCTATCCCACCCAAGGAGGAAAGAGGGAAAATGGGACTCTTAACAGGTACCATCCCAGAGAAGAAGTTGCCCTCCTGGGCATGCTTGCTAGTGGAGGAGATAATCTGAAGGTCATGGGATAGAGATGCTGAGATGGTAGGAGAAAGTATTTTTCTAATAGCATGTGTGCAACTTGGGGTGATGGTACTCTGGTAATAGCTGGGTTATAGCTGACCTGAGGGGCCAACATTTGACTCAGAAGAGGGGAAATTAGTAGATTCCTCAGTAGAGGGAAGGGTTAGAGTAGGAAAGTTAAAGGGTTTAAGGGTAGGTGTGGTTGTACTTCAGATAAACTTCACAATTGGATCTCATAGGGAGGATGGGAGATGACTCCTTCCCCCATCTTGCCCTTTGGGGACAAGACCACAGCTTCTCAGAGATTCTTAGCCCTCAATTTGGAAACCATTGATTTAAAACATTCTTTCACAAGCTTGTTGATAACTTATATCTGGAAATGTTCTGTTCATATGTTTTGACCACTCATATATTAGGAAATGGCTCTCATTTTTATATATTTCTATCAATTCCCTACATATCTTGAATATCAATATTGTATCAGAAATATTTCCTATATATTTTTCTCCAGCTAACTGCTTTTTTCTCGTTTTAACTGCATTGATTTTGCATTTGCAAATGCTTTTAGATTTTATGTAATTGATATTGTCCATTTTCTCTTTTATGGTCATTTCTACCCCTAGTCCTGGACAATCACATCCTCTTTCAACCAGGACAAAATGCCTTCTATTCCCTACTATCTCTCCTTCATCAATGCCCCTAAGGAGGAGCAGGAACAACTACCATACAGGCTACCCAAAACAAGACCTAGGCTCTACCAGTCAATACTCTTGGCAATATCCCTTGGAGAGGTGTTTTAGTATTCATTTACCATCCACTATTACCCCTATAGTTTCTCTGTTTCCTTTCCTAGCTCAGTACTAACCAATCACTGATGATTTAGAAGAAAATATCCCTAAATTCTTTGTCTCATTCTCTAATTCCCATCTTCCTCAACCCTGCATCCCCTATATCCCATTCCTACTGTGCATGCCCTTTCTACTGTAACCTCTAGAACCCCAGTTCCATAGTGAAAAAACTCTTTTGGGGCTTTTTTCTCTGATATTCCCTCCATTTTTTAGCCCTCATTGAGATCAGGCTTCTCTCAGATGACATTGAATCATCAGCTATTCTCTCTAGCAATAGCTGTACCTCTTCTCATAACCCCTGACAAATTGGTTCTGGAAGGGGCAAGAGGTCAGATTATTTTCTTTCTACTATCACTTCTAGACTCTCCCTTTATCTGATGGATTCACAACCTTTATGCCTTTGGAGTGCACTCAATCAAAGCTTCACACTCAATCCAAATTCTGGTGATTGTGGTATTTGGACAGGACGGGTACGCTGGAGCTAGCTCTATCCTGCTTGAAAGAATTAATTTTTAAATGTTCATTGTGAGCATTTGCATCTTATAAGTAGTCAATCACTACAAATCATAGTTTATTATTTTTAATTGGGCTTATTATTATTATTTATTATGGCAATTAGTAAGCACACTAATATTAATCATTATATTAATTGCATTAGTCTAGCAAATTAAACTTTAAAATTTTTTTCTTTTTTCCAATTGCATGTAAAAGCTTTTAAACATTCATTTAAAAAAATTCTGAGTTCCAAATTCTCTCCCCTATTCCCTTCTTTCTCTCTTCCCCAAGACAGCAAGCAACTTGATATAAGTTACACATATGCAATCATGCAAAACATAGTTTCATATTAGTCATGTTGTGAAAGAAAACACTGACCAAAAAAAACTCCACAAAAAATAAAGTGAAAAATAGTATGTTCATCAGACTCCATCAGTTCCTTATACGGAGATGGACAAAATTTTTCATCATGAGTCCCTTGGAATTGTCTTTGATCATTATATTGCTAAGAATAGTTGTCATTCACATTGATTCATCATACAATATTGCTGTTACTGTGTGCAGTGTTTTCCTGGTCCTGCTCACTTCACTCAATTCATGTAAGTCTTTCATGGTTTTTTTGAAACCAACCAATCATTTCTTATAGCACAATAGTATTCCATCACAATCACATAACACAACTTATTCAACTATTCCCTAATTGATGGACATCCCCTCAATGTTCAATTCTTTGCTACCACAAAAAGAGCTACTATAAAATGGTATGTTTTACACTATAAAGTAACTGGTCCTTTCCCCTTTATTTGGATCTCTGGAATACAGACCTATTAATGTTAGTATTGCTGGACCAGAGGTCATGCACAGTTTTATAGCCCTTTGGGATAGTTCCAGATTGCTCCCCAGAATAGTTGAATCAGTTTACAACTTCAGCAACAGTGTCTCAATTTTCCCATTCTGCTACAACATTTATCATTTTCCTTTTCTCTCATATTAGCCAACCTGATAGGTTTGAGATGGCATCTCAGAGTTGTTTTAATTTGCATTTCTCTAATCAGTAGTGATTCAGAGTATGTTTTTTCATATGCCTATAGAGAGCTTTGATTTCTTTATCTGAAAACTTTCTATTCATATACTTTGACCATTTATCAACTGGAGAATTGCATTTTTATAAATTTGACTCAGTTCTCTATATATGTGAGAAATGAGGCCTCTATTGAAACAATTGCTATAAAAAATTGTTCCCCAGCTTTCTGTTTTCCTTCTAATTTTGGCTGTATTGGTTTTGTTTGTGCAAAATCTTTTTAATTTAATATAATCAAAATTATCCATTTTACACCTCATAATGAATCCCTGTCTCTTGTTTGACTATAAATTCTTCCTTTTTCCATAGATCTAACAGGTTAACTCTTTCATGCTCCCCTGATTTGATTATGTTGTCACCTTTTATGTCTAAATCATGTACCCATTTTGACCTTATCTCAGCATACTATGTAAGATGTTGGTCTATACCTAGTTCTGCCAAACTGTTTTCTAGTTTTTTGAGCAGTTTTTGTCAGATAATGAGTTCTTGTCCTTAAAGCTTAGATCTTTGGGTTTACCAAACACTAACTTGCTATGATCATTTGCTGCTGAGCGTTGTGTAGCTAATCGATTTCACTGCCCTGCCAATCTATTTTTTAGCCAGTACCAGATTGTTTTTATGATTACTGCTTTATAATTCAGTCTGAGATCTGGTAAGACCAGGCCACCTTCCTCATGCAGATTAAATTTAAAAGTGTAAGAATACATTTTTTCCCTCCAAGGAGTCTAGATATTAATATTTATTGGTACACCCTGAACTAAATCTCACTTGAGCTCAATAGGTGTGCCTGGAAGTCTCAGGCAATGAAGTCATCACTAGACAGGAAACCTAGTGACTGTAAGCTAATAACAACAATAATTGCCATTTGTATAGCATTGCAAGGTTTGCAAAATGCTTCATATCCATTATATCCTTTGAGCTTCAGAGTCCCTGGAATGTGGAATTTATATACTCCCTCCTTTATCAAGGAGTTAGAACACTGCTCACTAATATTCTTTCCTCCCCAACTCCAACCTTTATAAAAGGGAACATACATACAGTTAATCCTCAAATTTTGTAGGAGTTACTTTCTTAGAAAATGATGTGAAAGGAAAAAAATAGGAATGTTGATACATTGAACCTATAGGAACTAGGAAATTAGGTTCTGGCAACCACTCAAAACTGTAATCTTTTGCCAGAGATTGCTGAAAATACACTTTTCTGTATACAATTTTTTTTGACAAAGCATTAGTTCTAATAAAACTCACTTTTCCTTATGTAATAACTATGAAATAACCCATAAAATGCAGGAGATAGGTGAGGCAATGCTTGACGGGGCAGGGAAAGGACAGGGTAGAGGCAGCAATGTCAGAAGAACCCCAGGTTAAAAAGGGAAAGAGGCAATACTTGCCATCTAATCTCCCTGTTGGTTCCATGGTTGAACTGTTCCCCAATTAAAAGCACATGCTTTGGGATGCGTCTCCCTCCTATTGGAGCTTGGAAATCCCACCAGAGATGTTTCTACTGGACCAGTCATGGGCTGAGTTGATGGGGACACTTGGAAGCCCAACAACATGGGCAGTGAGGGCTGTGGGATGCTCACGTGACAGTTTGAATGCTGGCAAGAAGCCAGGGGTGACCATCTCATTTACTCACAGCCACTTTTCCACTTTTTCAGTTCTCTTATTATGCACTTGAGAGGTTACTTGAGCACTCTTTGGAGCAGAATCATGAACGCTGTAGTGAATACTTTCCTTCTTTTTGAAGATATAAATTTGCATAGTGTACATTTTTTTCTCTACTACATGTAGCTGAGAATGTGTGCCAGATTCTCACCACAAAAATGAAAATAAGATTATTAATGAAATCACTTGAATGTTTGAAATTGTAAAAGTTAAATGAGTGAATGTTGAGGATTGACTATATTTACAGAAGTGTTCCATTACCCTTTAATACTCCCAATTCCTTAGCAATTACCTCCTAACACTCCCAACCCTTAAATCCCATGATCTACTGCTCACATTCCACCTTAGTCACAAATAGAGATTTCAGCATTGCCCACAAATGTTCCATATCCTGAATTAGAAACTCTGATGTTCCCCAATCTGATCACAACCTCCTATCATTTTACCTCTCCTTGTGCTTCACTCTTCCTAAACCTATTCTTTGCCTTCATCAAGACTTCCAATCCCTCTAGTGCTTTCCTAATCTTAACCCACTGAGACATTTCAACTCCACATTGTCTTTTTCCCTCAAATTTCTTGCTATTTTGTCCCATTACTGTTCATTTCTTACCAAACCTTTGTTCTTATTCAGTCAAGTCCAACTCTTTATGACCCCAAGGACCATATCATGTCAGGTCCTTCTATTCTCCACTGTCTCCTAAAGCCTGCCCAAGCTCATGCCCATTGCTTCCATGACACAATCCATCTTATTCTCTGTTGCTCCTTTCTCCTTTTGCCTTCAGTCTTTCCCAACATCATAGTCTTTTCTAATGAGTCCCATCCTTTCATTATGTGGCCAAAGTATTTAAACTTCAGCTATGGTATTTGACCTTCCAGTGAATAGTCTGAATTAATGTCTTTGAGTATTGACTTGCTGTCCAAGTGACTCTCAAAAGTCTTCCCTAACACCACAATTTGAAAGTGTTAATTCTGTGGTGCTCATTTTTCCTTATAGTCCAACTTTTACAGGCATACATTACTACTGAAAAAAGTATAAGTATACTTATTATACTTGTTATTTATATTATTATTATTATATTTTATTATTAAATTAAATTATATTATTATTAAATTATATTTTATTATTATTATTATACTTGTTATTTAAGTATATAGTCTTTGTTGGCAAGGTGATATCTCTGCTTTTTAGTATGCTGTCCAGATTTGCCATAGCTTTTCTTCTAAGAATCAATATCTCTTAATTTCCCCGCACAGTCAGCCTCCGCAATGATCTTTGAGCTGAAGAATATAAAACTTGGTGCTGCTTTCACTTCTTCTCCTTCTATTTCCCAGGAAATGATGGGACTAGTTGCCAAACCTTGGATAATTCTCACCACTCAGTTCCTCTGTATGTACTCAGTAGGGCAGCTGAAGTCTTGCAGGGTGAGATATCCTGATGGGATAAATTACAAATTCATTTATCTAGTGTCAACTTGACCTTCATAGCAACAAGGCAGGGGGAAATAAGGGAGGGGGGAGACTGAAATTACCAAAGATCTCAAGAAGCAGAAAACTTAAAGATCTTGAAAATAAGCAGAAACCTCAAGTATGAAAACAATAACAGCAGAAAGTAATATAGCCTCCAGATCCAGTCAATGAATTCAGACTTCTTTGAATAAGTACATTAAAACAAAGGAAAATGATCCAGCATTCAGTGAGACAGAAGACCCAATGGAATGTGAGAAGATGGAAACACAATACACTGTTCCTGAGTGGTTTAAAAGAGAAATGAGAATTACATGAGCAGAATTTGTGGCTGCACAACAAAAATAATAGAATAGAAAAACAAACTGCAATGCCAAGCCCCACTGAAAAAAACAAAAGATAGAAAAATAGATGAGAATATAAATACACAGAAGTGAAGGATAATCTAGAAGAAGAAAAAGAAAAAAATAACAAAAAGAAAATACGCCCACAATCCATGTAAAATATATTGATCTTGAAAATAAGGTGTATAAAATCAATCTAAGGATCATCGATCTCCCAGAAGAATACAACAGGAAAAAAAACAACCTTAACACTGTAATGCAGGAAATAATCTAAGAGAATAGCCCAGAACTTCTGAACAGAGAAAATGAAATAACAATTGAAAGAATTCAGAAATAGTCTCCATGGTAGGGAAAATGGGGAATACACCAAGGTCTCAGACCACAAATTTAACAATTCAGAAACAACACTAGCAGTCAGGTGAAAGACCTTTAGGGACAAAAGGGAATTCAGGTAACATGTGACTATTCTGAACCCATCAGAAAATGTAGGAGAGAACAGAATAATATATTCTGAAGATCAATGGAGCTCATGATGCTACCTTGCCTACCTTGCAAGTCTGAGCTTGATCATAAATGAAAAAAGATGGGCATTCAATAATGAGGAAGTATTTGAAACATTCTTGGAAAGAAAACCAAACCTGAAGAGATCATTACATATTGAATACCTCAGACAATGGAAATAAAGGAAGGGGGAAAGAATGAAGCAGCCAAGGTCAGTAAAAGCGTGACAGCAGAGAGACCCATAAGACTTCTTTTATTTAAATTATTTATTTTAAGCTTAAATACACAATGAGAAAAGAAAGAAAAGGACATTTCCACGTAAACAACAGAACAAGAGGATTCAGTTTAAAACAATAAGTTTCCACTTCAAGAAAACCTATGTAATAAATAACACAAATTGTTTTTAAAGCTACCCAGCTTCCCTGTGCCCCCTTTTAGTTTTGCTCTCTGCTGTATATTTTTTATTTTATTTTGTTTTTGTGCTATCCTTCCCTCCACTCTAGAGTAGTTTACATTTAAATACTATATATACATATATATACGTATATATATATATATATATATATATAACCATACTATGTATATTTCTGTTTGTCATTTCTTTCTCTGCAGGTGGATAGCATCTTCCTTCATAGGTCAAAGTCTTTTCATATTTTCTCTAACTCAACCAGCTTATCATTTCTTATATCACAATAGTATTCCATCACAATCATATATCACAGCTTCTTAAGCCATTTCCTAATTGAGAAGGATCTATCATTTTAGCTAATCTGATAGATGTAAGATAATCTCAAAGTTGCTTTAATTTGCATTTCTCTAATCAGAAATTATTTAGAGTATTTTTTCATGTGGTTATATATAGTTTTTATTTCCTTATTGAAAAACTGCCAGGTCTCCTGAATGTAAAAAAAAAAAAAAAGACATTAAATGAACTGAAAGACTTTCAGGTTTTTGTGACAAAATCCCCAGAACTTAAGGGAAAATTTGACATATAATATCCAGGAGAAATATAAGGTAAACACTGAAGACTAATTATAATGAACTAATAAGGTCATATATGTGAAAATATTAGTAATACTGTTATAACTGTCATCATTATTTAGGTAGTTTGAAAGAAAGGCTTGGGATATCTGGGCATTACACATATTTTTGGACTTTTTCAATGTAGTCATCAGTTGTACTTATTATTTTTTTTCTTTTAAAAATATTTGTCATAAGGGATGGCTCTGGAAATGATAGCTATGGTATAAAGAAAAAGAAAACAATAAAATCTTACTTTAAAAAAGAAAATTAATGTGTTGTTATTAAAATTAAGTATTTCATAAATCTCAAATGGAAAACTATTCAATTTAAATAACTGTTTGCCATAATATTTTTACTGCATTTAAAAATGCACTGATAATAAAGCCTATGTTCTCAATTCAATTCCTGTGAATTTAACTTAGCTTTGCTCCTCTCTTTGAACTTAGAAAGTCATCTTGGGGATTTTTGCCTTTTCTATCAAGGAGGCCAATCATGGTATCATAGCCTGAATGGAACAATTTCACCACTATTATTGGAAATCATAACTCTTGTTTATCCTATTGTATAGCTGAGGGTAGGGGTTTGGCACATGTGGAAACATCATCAAGTAGGATGGAGTCAAATTAAGTCAAGAAACATTTATTAAATACCTATTATATACCAAGCACTATTCTAAGCCTTGGGGATGCAAAGGCAAAAATAAAATAATCTCTGCTTTCAAAGATCTCGCTGTCTAATGGAGGACAGTATGTAAACAACTGTGTACAAATAGGATATATATGCACATACATGTATATATATGCACATACTATATATGATATATGTGTGTGCATATATACATACATATAAAACATATGCATCATATGGAGATGATCTCAGAAGGAAGGCTTAAGATTAAAAAGAGCTGTGAAAGTGTATTATAGAATTTAGCTGATGATTGAATGAAGCTAGAAAAGCTCAGAGGCAGAGATGAGGAGTCAGGGAATTCCAGGCATGGGGTTCAGCCAGTGAAAATAGAGTTGGGAGACTGGAATATCTTCTACAAGGAATAGCAGGGAGACCAATGTCACTGGATCATAGAGTATATGATGGGGAGAAGAGAGTAAAGTGTAAGAAAGCTAGAAAGGTAGGAAGGGGCCAGAATATGAAGGGTTTTAAAAGCCAGGTAGAGAATTTTATACTTGTTCTTGGAGGTAATAGGGAGCCACTATCGTTTCTTGAGTAGGTGAGTGACACAGTCATTGAGCATCAAGAAGATATATTCAGCAGCTGAGTGGTAGACAGACTGAAGTGGGGGAGATTTGTGTCACAGAGTCCAACTAGCAAGCTGTTGTAGTAGTCTAAGAGTGAAAATGACAAGGTAAAAACAATGGACTTGGCAACAGATAGCATGACACCTAGGTTATAAGCTTGAGTGTCTGGGAATTGGTGGCTCCCTCAAGAGTAAGAGAAAAGTTAGGAAGAGGTGAGGGCTTTGATGGTTGAGAGGTGAAAAGAATGAGTTCCAGTTTTGAAAGTGTTGAGTTTAAGAGGGTTATAGGAATCCAGTTTTTCATTATTTCATTTTCATTATTGAAAATCCAAATTTTTAATAAGTAGTTGGAGATATAAAACTGGAAATCAGGAGAGAGAATTGGATATGACAAATAGATCTGAGATCCATCTATTCAGAGATGATAGTTGAATCCATGGAAGCTGAGAACTGATGAGATAGCCAAGCAATAGAAGTGGAAGAGAGAAAAAAAGAAACCCCTGGACATAGACTTGGGGTACCCACTATTGACCTGAATGAAGATCTAGCAAAGGAGACTAAAGAGCAGTCAGGCAGGAGGAAAACTAGGATAGTATAATGTCACAAAAATCTAAAGAGAATATTATGGAGATAATAGTGATTGACAGACAGTGTCAAAGGCTGCTGATAGGTCAAGAATGTTGAGGGTGGGGACAAGGCCATCAGATATGGCAAATAAGAGATTAGTAACTTTGGAGAGGGTAATTTTGTTGAATGATAAGGTTGGAAGCAGATGTCAGAGAGTTAAAAAGTGAAAGGAAGTGGAATCACTGATTACAGACAGCCTTTTCAAGCAATTTAGCTGTAAATAATAATAACATTTATAGAGAGCACTTTAAGGTTTGCAAAGCATTTTTATAAATACCTCATTTTATTCCCACAAAATCCTGAGAGGTTGGTGCTATTATTTTCTGCTTCACAGATGAGGAAACTGAAGTTGAGAGAAAGTGACTTGCCCAGAGTCACACAGTTGGGAACTGTCTGAGACAGGATTTAAACTTAGGACTTCTTTACTCCACCCATGTCGAGTACACCACCTAAAGAGGACATTGGAAGAATGAGAGCTAGATGGGATGGATGGATGAATTTTTTGAGGATGCACTAGGGAAGTAATGAATAGGCAGGGAGAGATTTAAGAGAATGAAAGAGTGGAATGATAAGAAGGGGCAATCTGCTGGAGAAGATGGGATGAGCTTATTCATATATGTTGTAGAGGGCTTAGCCTTGCAAGGAGAAGGACCACTTTTTCTTGAAAGACAAGGATAAAGGAAGAGTTAGTGGTAGAAGGCATCTGAGTGATGGAAGCCTCTTCTTCCATTAACTCTTGGTTAATGGCCTCAACTTCTTCAGTGAAATATGAAGCAAAGATTTCAGCTGGAAGGATGGGGAGGAGGGAGAGCCATGGAGGATCTGAGGAGGGATGAAAAGGTTTGGAAAAGGTTTTTTAGTGGGTGGGATAGTGAATTGATTAGAGGAGTGTAAAAGGCTTGTTTTGTTATAGTGAGTGCCCAGTCATGTTCACATAACATAAATATGTAGTAGACAGGATATTTGGTGATTTTATTCTTCAGCATAGAATAGGAATGAAGGCAGCAGATAGTAGGAATAATCCAAGGCTGGGGTCTCACTCATGGAGAAGACATTGGGGAGCTGCTTCCAAGGGTTTGAAGACAGACCATGGAGGGGACAAATTGTACTGGGAGAAACTTTTTCCACTGGTTGCAAATTTGGAACTGTTTTCACCTGTGAAATGGCCTGATAGTATCCTTAGGTGACTTTAACTGTATTTGTGGGTAATTTACACCATGGGTAAGGGGGAGGGCCTTGGGACCTCTTTCCTCTCTTGAGGCCATTAGAATTAGGTCTCTGACTGTGTGTTTGTCCTTTTCTATTCTAAGTCAAGAAGCAGAGTCTTAGATCCCACCTGGGAGCTCAACTCAGGGAATCCATAAGTCCAAGAATTCAAGTCAGGTGTTACAGCCAGCCCCAAAGTGAAGGGAGGATCTAGAATCCTAGGGTTTCAGCCCAGTAGAATCTGGGCACTGATGATGGCTTTGGATATGAACGTGATGGGACTAATGCCATAGCAGACTAAGAGGAACTAAGCTATGTTGTGAGATTAATTTCCCCTACCCACTATAGACTGAGGTCATGTAGAAAATATTATGCTTCCAAGGTGTTTGGGGAAATTTTGTACCTTTGTTCTTCAAGCAAATATTCATTTGAAAAAGCTAACCTGATATTAAAGTGGTTAGTCATTCAAAAAGCTAAAGGGGCACACAGCATGTGGAGGATTGAGTTAGTAACAGAGGAAAGAGACTCTCCAACTCCTTTAGGATACTAGTAGGAGTAGGGCGGTTTAAAATGTAACACAGAGTGGGACCAAAGTAAACCGTATTCATTACCACACCCACACCCACAACATATACCAGAAGAGCAGCATGAAGTAGTTGAAGGAAAGTTAGATTTTAAATCAACCTTTAAAAAAACTTGAACTCTAAATTCAGTGCTTAAAAATAGATGTGTTTCCATGTCCTCATTTGTGAAATGTAGATAATAGCTGTGTCATTTACATGACTGAGTTGGGAAAGAAAGTCTCCTCTCAGAAGCAACTGGAAAGTCACCCCAGGAACTGTATGCATGCTTATCATCTCTTTTAACAAATTATTAATCTATTACCTTCATATACCATAACATGTTCAGCCATTTCCCCATTGATGAGCATCTCTTAAATTTCAAATTTCTTGCAACCACAAAAAGAGCTGCCAAATGATATGCACAGTTTTATAGCCCTTTGAGCATAGTTCCAAATTGCCCTCCAGAATGGCTGAATCAGTTCACAACTTCACCAACAGTGCATTATTGCCCCAATTTTCCCACATCCCCCACAAGTTATCATTTTCCATCTTCAGAGTTGTTTTAATTTGCATTTCTCGGATCAATACTAATTTAGAGCATTTTTTCATATGGCTAGAGATAGTTCTTATTTCTTCACCTGAAAGTTACCTCTTTATAACCTTTGATCAATTGAGAAATGACTTGTCTTATAAATTTGACTCAGTACTCTGTATATGTAGAAATTGAAACCTTTATCAGAATACTTGCTGTAAAAATTGTTTTTCCCACTTTTCTGCTTTCCTTCTTATCTAGCCCAAATTAGCTCTGTGTGTGTGTGTGTGTGTGTGTGTGTGTGCGTGTGTGCAAAGTCTTTACTATAACCAAAATTCTTTTTTTTTACATCTCATAATGTTCTCTTATCTCTTGTTTGGTCATAAATTCTTCCCTTCTCCATAGAACTGACAGGTAAACTGTCCCTTGCTCTCCTAGTTTGCTTATAGTATCACCCTTTATGTGCAAATCATGTATCATTTTTATCTTATCTTGGTATTCAGTGTGAGATGTTGGTCTTTACATAGTTTCCATATTGTTTTCCGGTCTTGCCAGGAGTTTGTCAAATAGTGAGTTCTTGTCCTAAAAGCTGGGGTCTTTGGGTTTATCAAACACTAAAATACTATGCCCATTTGTGATTGTGTCTTGTATACCTAATCTACTTGACTGATCCACCACTCTACTTCTTAGCCAGTATGAGATAGTTTTAATGATTATTGCTTCATAATATAGTTTGATATCTGGTATGTCAACTTCTTTTGCATTTTTTTCACTGATTTCCTTAATATTCTTGAACTTTGGCTCTTTCAGATGAATTTTGTTATGACTTTTTCTAGCTCTAAAAATAATTTTTTTTTCATTTGATTGATACAGCACTGAATAAGTAAATTAATTTAGATAGAATTGTCATTTTTATTATATTGGCTCAGCCTATCCATGAGCAATTGATATTTTGCAGTTGTCTGACTTTATTTGTGTGAAAAGTGTTTTATAGTTGTATTCATATAATTCCTGAGTTTTGTGTTGGCAGGAAGACTCCCAAGTATTGTCTGTAGTTATTTTAAATGGAATTTCTCTTTCTATCTCTTATTGTTGAATACATACATACATATATATACATGTAGAAATGCTGATAATTTATGTGAGTTTATTTTGTATCCTGCAATTTTGCTAAAGTTGTTCATTATTTCAACTAATTTTTTTAGTTGATTCCCTAGTATTCTCTAAGTACACCATCATATAATTTCCAAAGAGAGATCATTTTGTTTCCCCATTGCCTATTCTAATTCCTTCATTTTTTTCCTTCTCTCATTGTCATAGTTAATATTTTGAGTACACTATTGAGTAATAGTGGTGATAATGGGCATCCTTGCTTCACCCCTGATCTTATTGGGATTAAGATCACAAATCATGCTCGCTGATGGTTTTAGATAGATAGTATTTATCATTGTAAGGAAATCTCTGTTTATTCCTCTGCTCTCTACAGTGTTTTTTTTTTTTTTAAATAAGAATGGTTGCTGTATTTTTGACAAAAGCTTTTTCTGCATCTGTTGAGATAATCATATGATTTCTTTTGGTTTTGTTATTGATATGGTCAATTATTCTGACAGTTTTCCTAATATTGAAGCAGCCCTGTATTCTTGGTATAAATACCATTTGGTCATAGTGTATGATTCCTGTGATATATTGCTGCAATCACCTTGCTAGTATTTTATTTACAATTTTTACCTTGATATTCATTAAAAAAATTGGTTCATAGTTTTATTTCTCTGTTTTAGCTCTTAATGGTTTAGGTATCAACACCATATGTGTGTCATAAAAAAATTGATAGGACTCCTTCTTTCCCTATTTTCTCAAATAGTATATGTAATATTGTAATTAATTGCCTTTTAAATGTTTGGTAGAATTCACTTGTGAACCCATCTGGCTGTGGGTATTTTTTTCTTGGGAAGTTATTTGATAGCTTATTCAATTTCTTTTTCAAAGATGGGGCTATTTATGTATTATGTTTCCTCTTCTGTTAATCTGACAATTTATATATTTTTAAAAAATATTCTTTTATTTCATTTAGGTTTTCAGCTGTATTGGCATATAATTGGGCAAAATAGCCCCTAATTATTGTTTTAATTTCTTTTTCATTATTGGTGAATTCACCCTTTTCATTTTTGATACTGAAAATTTGGTATTCTTTATTTTTTTAAATCAAATTAACCTATAGTTTATCTTATTTTTTTCCATAAAATTATCTTAGTTTTATTCACATTAGTTGAATAGTTTCCTTTCAATTTATTAATCTCTCCTTTAATCTCAGGATTTTCTTTTTGGTGTTTAATTGGGGATTTTTAATTTGTTCTTTTTTCTAGTTTTTTTTAGTTGCATACCAATTCATTGATCTGTTCTTTACTTTATTGATGTAAGAGTTTACAGAAATAAATTTTCTTCTAAATGCTCTTTTGGCTGCATCCCATAAGTTTTGGTATGTTGTCTCTCTTTGATGAAATTATCAGTCGTTTCGATGATTGTTCTTTAGGATTGGATTATTTAATTTCCAATTAATTTTTAATCTATCTGTCCACTTCCTTTTATTGAGTATAATTTTTTATTGAATTATGATCTGAAAAGGATGCATTTAACATTTCTCTCTTTGTACATTTGATTTTGAGACTTTTATGCCCTAATACATGGTCAGTTCTTGTGTAGGTGCCAGGTACTGCTGAGGAAAAGGCATATTGTTTTATTTCCCCATTAATATTTCTCCAGATCTCTATAATATCTAACTTTTCTAAAATTCTATTCATCCTTTAACTTCTTTTTGCTTATTTGTGGTTAGATTTATCTAGTACTAAGAGGGGAAGGATGAGGTCCCTCACTACATAGTTTTACTTTCTATTTCCTCTTGTAACTCACTTAACTTCCTTTAGAATTGTGATGCTATATCTGTTGGTACATATATTTTTAGTATTGATATTACTTCATTGTCTATGGTGCCATTTTATGAGATATAGTTTCCTCCCTTATCTCTTTTGATAAGATCTGTTTTTGCTTTTGCTTTGTCCAAGATCACGATTGCTACCCCTTCTCTTTATACTTCAGATGAATCTTAATCGATTCTTCTCTAACCCCTTACCCTTATTCTTTGTGAATCTCTGCTTCAAATGTTTTTCTTGTAAACAACATATTGTAGGATTCTGGTTTTAATTCACTCTTCTACCCACTTCTAGTTTTGTGGGAGAGCTCATCCCATTCACACTCATAGTTATGATTACTGTGTATATTTCTGTCATATTTTTTCTCCTGTCTATCATTCTCTTTTTCTTTTCCTTCTCACTATTGTTTGCTTCTGACTCACTCCTCTCCCAATCTGCCATCCCTTCTGTCAGCTCCCCACGGTTTTTTTCTTGTCCTCCCCTCCTACATCTCTGTAGGGTAAGATAGATATCTATAACCAGTTGATAGTCTATGATATTCCTTTGAGCAAATTGTAATGAGAGTAAAGTTTAAGTGACGCCCAACACCATCCCTCCCATCTCTCTCTCCACTGTAATAGATCTTTTACACTTCTTTATGTGAAGCAGCAATTCAGCTGAACTCTGAACATTCTCCTCCAAACTTTAAAATGAAATCTCAAATCAAATTTTGGAAAGGCAGAGCCAATAAAGTTAGGGTGAGACATTTTTCCAATCCAAGAGAACTTAAGAAGTTGGCAGGAGAGGTCTGTGACCCTGGGGTGGGGGCCAGCTTGGAGCACACATGGAGAAAACACCAGTTATGGGCCTTAGAGGCAACTGTGATCGAAGCAATAGCTTGAAGAGCTCTCAGCTCAGAGATGGTAAGGGGCCTTGTACAACTGGTCAGAAACAGATTTTAGGACACCTTGAGCTGACACTGGCAGCAGAACTGGGAACTGTTTGGCAACTCTGTTGCCATAAATAGTTCTGTGTTGCAGTTCTAGAAAGGAGCACTTGCAGTTGTTCACAAAACTTGTTCACAGCTCAAGGGTAGAGAGGGGTGTTAGCACTTGTGACTGCAGAGAAGTGGGTCCTTCCTGGATAAAGGCTGGAGCACATGCTAGGTGATGAGCCACTGTGCCTTCCCCTGGATCACCACCTTGGGAGCGCCAAAAACTTGCAGATCCCTAGAACTAGCTCTGAAAAAATGGCACAAAAAAGTGTTGCAGAGTCAAGATAAGCACCGGAAAAATGAGCAAACAACAAAACTAACTTGACCATAAGAAGCTACTGTGTAATAGGGAAGACCAAGACACAAAACAACATCAAAACAAGCAAAACCTTAAAAAAAAAAACAAAAACAAATTGCACACAAATCCAACAAGAATTCCCAGAAGAATTAAAGAAAGAGATGACTGGTTAAGGAAAAAATAGCTACACTAATGCACTTCTGGTGGAGTTCTGAACAATTGCTATATGAGAGACCTGAGAAGAAAATATCTTCAAAATTTATGAAAGGGTTTAGACTTAGAGAACTGAATAATAAAAACCATCTGTATCCACGACACATCAAAGTGAACTTGACATTCTATGGCTGCTATGTTCAGACACACCAATTCTTACAGAAGTATCAGGCCTGTTTGGAACAAATTCCAGTATATTAAAAATGCTAGCATGACACTATAGGCAACAAGTTGTGACCCAAAATCTCTATATTTTTTATAAACCATTTATATTTATTTAAACCATTCAATATAAACCATATTTATATAAACCACTCAAGAATTTTTTCAGAAGCCTACAGGAGAAAAGAGACAAATTGTGGCAGTGTAGATCCTGAAAGCACCGATTTTTCAAACTCCAGAGTGGATCCTGAGGTTGGTGACTCCCCAGTACTGGAAAAATGGAAGTACTGGATGAGGCAAAAATTTCAGTAAGAGAACAAGTGTGTTCTTGTTACATGAGTAAAGTGAGGGATGTATTTGAGGGCCAACCCAGAGAATCCAAATTGCTAATTCCTAACAATTCTCAGAACGCTCTTAAAAGATTTTGTTATGGGTAATAGATGACCTTGAAAAGCTTCTGAAAGAATTTCTGGTCAAAAGCATTATCAGAGAGTCTAGCAGTCAATAATATTGCAAAGAATGCAAAGGAGTGTGTGTGTGTGTGTGTGTGTGTGTGTAGACTGCTAAACTTTGAAAAAGAAGAATTAAAGTGAACTGGTATAATATGCCTCAGGTTCTAATTGCCCTTGACTATTTGTGAAGAAACCAGTGGTTATAAGTCTTGGATACACAATGTATGCTATCAGATTTTGATGCTAGAGAAGACAAGCAGCATGCAATTTTCATCTACTTAGATGGAATTTTTACCAGTTTTAACGTATGCTCCAAGGCATCTCTGGGATATCTACTGTGTACCAATTACTGATGGAGAAAGACATTAAAGACACTAATTATCTGGAAGTATTGATGTACATTCATGGCACCACTGTTTGGAAAGGCACTGGAAGAATTTGAGGAAAGACTGATAAAAAGTATTTTATCAGCTAGATACAAAGAGAAAAGTAAGAAAATTGCTACATTCAAGAAGCTCACATAGGAAGTGGAAACAAATATAAGAGTTTCCAGCTACAAGTCAAATGGAAATACTCGGTAGTTTTTAAAGTTCATTGTCAAGGGCAAGATGTAAAGCCAGATAGTGATAATTCTTCTTTAACTACCATGTCTATTAATATAACCATATAAGTTTCTGATGCTGAACCATTTGATGGTGCCAGGGACTTTAGCATCAAGAATTTTCTTTTCTGGATCTTCAGTATCTGTGGCTGCTAAGGAATTTTGAATTGTAGCACTGATAAAAGTAGTTGCCAGGTCATATAGTCAAACTATTTGCTTCTCTGGTTGATGACTGCAGGCAGGTTTGACGTTTGAGGCCACCTCTAGTTCTGAGGCTCTTAGTCTGACTTGCTCATCAGTGGCAGTTGATGTAGGTGGTGGCAAGGTGTAGGTTCCCTTTTTCATAGGGATTTTCCCCTGGCCTGACAGCTGTAGTATCAAGGCCAGAAGGGAAGGTGATGGGGGAATGAGAAGAGGATGTTCCTTTTCTCAAGGTTCTTGGACTTCTCTGCCATTTATACACCGAGTGCCTGGGCCCAGCCCTGGAGAGGCTGTGGTTGAGGTATTTTTGCTCTATACACAAATATCAGCCAGGAGGGCTTGGGAACCTTCCTAAAAAAGAGAGCGATCATCACCAGACACAGTTGCCTTCCCCAGAACGTTTGAATGACAGACTAGTTACCCTACTGACAAACCGGACTTCTTAGTTTTGAAATGAACTGCCACTGAGGGGGCGGCTCGGGCTTGGGGCCAGGGGCTCCCCGGAGCATGGGGGCCGCCTCCGCTCCAGTCTTTTCAACCTCCTCATCCTGGGCCAGGAGCCGCCCAAGCCGTGCAGCGCTTCCTCCTGGCGGCCCGGGGAGCCAGAGTGGGAGGGAACAGCTCCGAGGAGGATCAGCCGCCCTCCCTGAGCCCCGGTTCCTACCGCTGGTGGACCCCGGCCCCTGCTTTGGCTTCGGTCCGACCCGGGGTGGGGTGGCGGCTGGAGCGCTGGCTGTCGCCCCTTCTGGGCTGGGCCAGCCTAGGCTGATTTTCCTGGGTGTCCTGTGGGTGAAGACGGGGGTGCCTGTAGGAGTCAGAGGAGAACATGAAGTTGTCTGTGGTTTGGGAGAGGAAAACATGCATTCTGTCAGGTGAAACAGAAGAAAGGTTTGATGGAGGTGCTGCATCAGTTAAACAATTTCTTGGCCATACAAGGGGGTTCTTTTGAATGTGGGAATCCAGAGAATCTAAAGTGTAAGTGCATTCCTGTTACTGAAACTCAGGAATACACTACAAATTTAAGCAGCCATTCACCAGCAGAATTTGAAGCTGCATTGACCCAGATACTGAGCAGTATTGTTACTGTAGGAATGTGGAAGAAAGGAGAAGACCTGATTCAGTGACAACTGGGCACGAGGTGGTTTGCCTGGAATCTGCCGGCCCTTGATGTGCTTGGGCTGCAGGTTCAGTCTGGCCCTGCTGACAACCATTATCTGTGCTCCTTTTCTTCAGGGCTCTAACATATACATACATACATACATATATACATATATATATATACATATATACATATATATATATTTTTTGTGGGAACTTCTGATTCTTCTGAAATATTGGTGGTGGGATTTAGAGGAAGAAGAACAACCCATGTGTGAGATGGTGAAGAAAATTTTAGCTGTAGTTCAGGATCATTATGTTGATTGAGAGCAGGATATGGAACGTTATCCATACGTGGGCATCCTTCACATTTGGGACACCCTATCCCACTTCAGAGTCTGAGGCACAGGAAACAGGTCTGGGACGGAGCAGTGGAATTTCTGGGGTCCAATGAATCCCGGATTTAGAGTCACAGAGGGTGGTTGGAGAAGACATGCTGGTGTGGAGATGGACTAAGCTCCCTATTTCTCTGACTTCCCAGTCAGGATCAGGCAGTCTTGTTCAGCCTGTCCTTGAGGTCAGTTTGCACCCTAAAACCAACAAATCTACTGGTGCTGAATTCGCACTCATGCCTTGGCCTCCCAACTTCTTCTACCCATGCATTGCTCCCTTTTCTGAAGGTCACACCAAGAAATTTTTGAAAAGTTTAGCTTGTGAGGATTATCTAGATTTGCGTTGAGGATTGGGGAGGAAACAAGTTGGGTTACATAACTCATTCTTTTTTTTTCTCTAGAAAGTAAACCCTGTCTCCCTTTCCTGTCCAGCACCCCTCTTTTCTCATAGGAAGTGAAAAAGTCTTGGCTTCTCACAAAAAGGCCCGACAGCAGCATGTATTGCTGAGATTCAGTGAAATGCAGTCTGACTAGCACCTGGTGTTGTTGTTTGGTTGCGCAATCTTGGCAAAGGGCCTCCTGGGGTTGGGTCATAGGATAGCAGCTAATGGGAGTTGCAATGGGACCTTAGGGACTGTAGGCAGCTGTGCTAGGTGGCTGGTGAGGCTGCACACATGTGCTGACACTGGAAAAGAGAAAAAAGTCTGCTTCCTTTAGGAATCTGACCTTCCTTTTCAAACAAGGGGAGGGAAGAAAAAAGAGGCCAGGAAAACTGGAATGCATATGGAGAGACCTATAGTGGTGGTGAATAGCCTGCCCTGTCTATACCAGGGTGGCTGTGAGGTCACTGGGTCTCTGGGATCTATCACTGAGGGTTTGAGAGTGGGGTGTCAGCCATCGCCCCTTGATTATGCAACAGATCTGTAGTTTATTTATTGGGGAAGCAAATGCTTAGGCAGTAGAACTCAGTATATTTTAATTTTAATGCTTTGTTATCACAAAATTAGCCTTCCAAAGGTGGTGGTGTCTATCCTGTAATGGTTCTTATTAGAAATAGTCATTTTTGGTTGGACTAGCAACCTCACCAGCATCATTTCTGTATTGTAGAGGGAATCCTCATTCTGAAAGATAAGTGTAGCCATATATACAGTTTCCTTTCTTATAAGATCACCATATTCAGCCTCCAGGATTATGTGTCATAGAGTGACTTCTGCACCCTTTTCACACTGTTTCAACAATTTAGAAATATATTCCAGGAAAGGCTTCAGTACCTCCGCCCCCTGCTGGCCACATAAAAGAGTTGCAGGAGCTCTTGCCTCAATTCTGAGACAGCAGAATTTCATTAACTACCTCCTGCTGGCTCAACACAAATCAGAATAGAGAAGGAAGTCTCCAGAAACAGATCAGAGGCTTGTTGGTCAAATAGGAAAGACCCCACACTAATTTGAATCTTATCCACATGTGTTCTCATCTGTGGCAAGAAAGGGTTTTCTGAACAAAAAGGAAATTCAATAGTCCTCAGAAAGACATTAACCATCTCTTTCTGATCTTAGTGATTTTTTTCTTAATAAAGTTCCAGTATTCCATATTTTAGCAATACTATTTCCTCTGATCTTCATATGATCCATGGTGCCTGTAATCTTAAATTCCAGCTCAATTGTGTAGAAATATCTTTATAACCAGGCTCAAAATGGACTTCATTATTGGTGACTAAATTGCTGGAGGGACAGCACTATTTATTAAAAACTGATTTGTTTCTTAAAAAAAGAAATTAACAGTCACTAAATAAGTAGGTCACATAGTATCTCAACAAGGTATGGGCACCAACTCAGAGAAAACAGATGTGCTTTTCAGGTGGCTTTGTCCACAGATGGATTACAGCAAGAGCAGATGGATGATGGACTTTCTTAGGATTTGGCAGTTATCGTTGAAAATTTAAGAATTAGACCATTACTGCTAATCCACTAAATGACCTCACTCATGAGACCTGGAAGCAGAGAGCTAAGAGATAACAATGGTGTCTTCAAAACTACAAAGCCATTTGAAGGCTTATGGATGGACAAACGAGAACAAGTATTTAAACACCTGGTCACCTGACTTATACCCATCTGTTGTTGTCATCTGAAAAGGCCTTTTGTCCTACACACAGATGTCAGTTTGAAGGCACTGGATGCTGCCCTACACCAAAAGAGTGGTAGTGACTCATTCCCTTATTCAAAAGCTGGATTTCTTGACTTAGTGGTAGGCTTCCAAAAAATGTCAGAAATACAATTGTAGACTGAAAACAGTCCATTGACATATTTTAAATAATGCCAAATTGGTTTTTTCATGCCAAACATAGATAGCAGGAGTAACTAACTGGGAAATCAGCATACACTGTAGAGCAGAGGAGATTAATTTGGATGCAGATGTGCTGTCCCAAAGACTATGTGACAACGACGCTATAAGGATAATGAAATGAGAACAGCTATAAATATTTTTGTACAAGTAGGTCCTTTTCCTTTTTTTAAAAAAATCTCTTTGGAATACAGATCTAGTAGTGGTATTTCTGGATCAAAGAGTATGCCCAATTTTATAGCCTTTTCTATCCCCATCCACTTTTCTCCACAGATCTATCACATCTAACTTTTCTACAATTTTTATGCACCTCCTTAACTTCTTTCTTGCTTATTTTGTGGTTAGATTTATCTAATTTTGAGAGGGGAAAGTTGAGGTCCTCCACTGTCTATAGTTTTACTGTATATTTTTTCCTTAGTTTTGCTGTCTATTTTCTCCTGTAACTCATTTAACATCTCCTTTAGAAATCTGGATACTATACCACTTGGTGCATATATGTTTGGCATTGATATTACTTCATTGTCTATGGTACCTTTTAGAAAGATAGAGTTTCCTTCCTTGCCTCTTTTAATTAGATCCTTTTTTCCTTTTGCTTCATATGAGATCAGGATTACTACCCTTGCTTTTTTTTTTACTTCATTTGAAGCAAAACAGATACTGCTCAATCCTTTTACCTTTACTGTGTGTGTATCCTCCTGCTTCAGATGTGTTTCTTATAAACAACATATTGTAGGATTCTGATTTTTAATCCATTCTGCTCTCTGCTTCTGTTTTATGGGTGAGTTCATCCCATTCACATTCACAGTTATGATTACTACTGTGTATTTCCCTCCATTCTATTTGTCCCTGTTTATATTTTTTTCTCTCTCCTTTTACCCCAACTCTCCTCACCAGTGTTTTGCTTCTGACTATCGCCTCCCTCAATTTTCCCTCCCTTCTTTCAGTCCTTCCACTTTTCTTGTCCCTCTCCCCTCCTACTTCCCCATAGGTTAAGATAGATTTCTACATCCAACCAAGTGTGTATGTTATTCCTTCTTTGAGTCAAACCTGATGAGAGTAAAGTTCAAGCTGTTTTTACTCTCTCTTCTTTCCCTCCACTCTGATATGTCTTTTATGCCTCTTCATGTGATACAATTACCCCACTCTACCTGTCCCTTCCCTCTTCTCCCGGTGCAATCCTTTTTCTCACTCTTTAATATTTTTATATCTTCCAATCAAAGTCATTTTATACCTCTATCTTCCTAACTGTCCTAATAGAGGTTCTTAAGAGTTCTTAAGAGTTACAAGTGTCATTTTCCTGTGTAGGGATATAAACAATTTAACTTTGTTGAATAACTTCTGTTTTCTCTTTCCTGTTTACCTTTTTATGCTTCTCTGGAGTCTTGTATTTGAAAATAAAATTTTCTGTTTAGCTCTTGTCTTTTCATTAGGAATGTTTGAGAGTGCTCTCCTTCATTGAAAGCAGATCCCCCCTCCCCCCCCGAATGATTGTGCTGTTTTGCTGGGTAGTCAATTCTTGGTTTTAATCCAAACTCCTTTGCCTTTTGGAATATCATATTCCATGCCATCTGATGACATGGTCATATCTATGCTTAAGAAAAATTACTTTGGCAGCTCTGTGTAGGATGGAATAAATAGAGTAAGAAGAAACTCAAGGAAGGGACGCTAATTAGGAGGTTGCTGCAATAATCTAAATGAGAACAGGTGGTATATCAATTTTCAATCTTTTCTGAATTTTAAAATAATCCAAAGGCTTTCATAAAAATTTATTTTTATTACCAAAAAGTGCTGGTGAGAATTTTTCCTCACATCTTGTGAGTATAAAGTTTTGAAATTAAGTTTTCTATGTGTCATGTATAACCAGTCTTTTTAACCTTTAAGTCATAATTCTTAGTTAAAATGTTGCAGAAGAATGAAGTGAAGTAAGAATGGAGAAAAAGAACTAAAGTATAAGTCTCAGCAGTTGTATTTGTAGAAAGGATCATGGAATACTATTTTCATAACAAGTGGACTTTGTATATTAATTTACATTTTTCCTGTGGTATAATAAAATCCTCATATGTCAGATCATGATAGCAACAGCGGAAAATTTTGATGGTAGTGTGTTTATGTAGCCAAGTCAAAAGTGTCTCAGTAATAAGAGGTTACCCTGGCAACGTCATTCAACTAGGTTGAATACCTATGTGTAGGTTTTTGTTCCAAGTAATTAAGAACATGATCCTGGAGATTGACACTCTAGGAAGTGTCACTATCATAAGCTGTGACTGGGTGCAAAATGTAGCTTCTTTGTAAGTGTATTTGATGCTTTGTATGAGTTAGAAGAGAGAACACTAGTTGTGGAGTCAGAGATCTGGTGAATTTCTCAAACCTTAGTCCTCATCTGTAAAAACAGGGATTACATACTTGTACTACTTACTGCACAGGCTATTGCAGCAATAAAATGAGATAATATATGTAAAGTGGTTTGAAAGCTGTCAAGAGTAATGGGGTTATTGAATTATTGAATAAAAAATCCTTCTGTATAGTATACACAGTAGCAACAGATGACTCCTTTCAGTTATTCATCAATACCCAAATGTAAATAAATTTTCAGTATAAGTCTAGCTTACATGGAAAAAATGAACACAGAATGGGTAGAGATTTAAAGTTGAAAAGGACCTAATAGATAATCTATTCTACATGCTTAATTTGCAAATGATGAAACTCAATAGCAGAACAACACGTGCTTAGGCAACTTAGAAACATGAGATAAGTCTGCTTAATGATTAAACCCAGAATTTTGTATTTGATGGTTCTAAAGTGACCAGCTTAAGTACAGGCATACTTTGTTTTATTGTGCTTTGATTTATTGCAATTTTAAGATAATGCTTTATTTTTTTAATAAATTGAAGATTTGTGGCCACCCTGCACAAGTTTTCAAATGGTATGTGCTCACACCATATCTCTGTGTGACATTTTGGTAATATTCCCAATATTTCAAATATTTTCATTATTATTTTTAGCATTTTTTAGCAATGAAGTATTTTTTAATTAAGGTGTGCACATTTTTGACATTATATTATTACATATAACAGGTTACATTATAGGGTAAATCTCACTTTTCTATGTATTGGGAAACCAAAAAATTCATGTGACTCACTTTATTATCATTTACTTTATTGGGATGGTCTGGAATAGAACTTGCAATGTCTTCAAGGTATGCCTGCAGTAAAATGCAAGGTCAATATTCAAATCCAAGTCTTCTGACCCCAAAACCAATCTCCCCTTCCATAGCACAACGGATTCTTTAATTATCCTTCAGTGAGACAATCTAGCTCCTTCGTTTGAATAAAATCATTTGTTTAATAAGCAGAAAATTCTACCTCATTCACTTATAACCACCCAAAAGCAGAAGACCTGTGAGATGACATTTTAAAAAAATGATTACTCATATTGAGAATCAAGATGAACTTTAAATGCTAATTCCGTATTTTATTTGGGAAAATAAATCTTCTCAATTATATCTTCAACTTTTATTGAATTAAGTGTGGTGTATAGCACTTTAGACAAGGCCTGGCTAGTATTTTCTTTGGACTAACCCTTAATTTTCTCTACATGTGTTACATTTAAAAATGTAATACAAGCTTCTATAGTCTTTTCCACAGAGACTATAAATAGCTTTTATTGTATCTTCAAGAGGTTATATAATTTGAAAGGCTGGCAGTATAATTGTCATTTTGGAAAGACTTAACCTATTATGGATAAAGAGAGACTAAGTGAGTGAAAAAGGATGAAGAGAACATGTAGATTAAAGGAAATTTCCAGCTCAAGACAGATGGGAAGGCTGATGGAAAGCCATTTATTGTGCTTCACTGGGAGCAGAGCACAATCCAGTGTGGGCTGTGCTGGCACAGCTGGGACCTGAACAGGTCTGAAGGGGATGACGACTGAGTATCTGGGACCTTTGTGATTTCCAGACTTCACAAACCCAAAACACAGAGAAGAAATTGGAAGGTCAGTGGAAAAAACTTGTCAGAGAGTGCTCTGGACTCAATCCCAAGGCAGTTGTGGGGGATGAAGGAGCCCCTGGCAGCTACAGCAGGTTGTAACTGTGGCGGCTATTTATGGAGCTCTAGGCTCACAGATTGTGGGGGGAATAGAGCAGCTGACAGTACACCCCTCCACTCCCACTGGAAATAGAGAACTACCTTGACAAAGAGCTCAAAAGTCAAGTAAATGACTACGGAAATGTGCAAAAACTGGAAAAAGAATCAGACTATACAATCTTACTTTGATGATAAGGAAGATCAAAATATACAAACAGAAGACAACAAAGTCAAAGCTCCTACATCCAAGACCTCTAAGAAAAATATGAATTGGTCTCAAGCCACGGAAGAGCTCAAAAAGGATTTTGAAATCAGGTAAGAGAAATAGAGGAAAAATTGGGAAGAGAAATGAGAGTGATGCAAGAAAATCATGAAAAATGAGTCAATTGCTTACTAAAGGGGACCCAAAAGTGCTGAAGAAAATAACACTTTAAAAAATAGACTAACCAAAATGGTAAAAGAGATTCAAAAAGCCAATGAGGAGAAGAATGCTTTAAAAAGCAGAATTGGCCAGATGGAAAAGGAGAACCAAAAGCTCACTGAAGAAAATAATTCCTTAAAAATTAGAATGGAGAAGATGGGAAGCTAATGACTATGAAAAATTAAGAAATTATAAAACAAAACCAAGAAATGAAAAAATAGCAAATGATGTGAAATATCTCATTGGAAAAACAACTGACTTGGAAATTAGATCCAGGAGAGACAACTTAAAAATTATTGGACTACCTGAAAGCCTTGATTAAAAAAAAGAGCCTAGATATTATCTTTCAAGAAATTATCAAGGAAAACTGCCCCAATATTCTAGAACAAGAGGGTAAAATAGATATTGAAATAATCTACTGATAACCTTTGGAAAGAAATCCCCAAAGGAAAACTCCTAAGAACATTGTAGCCAAATTCCAGAGTTCCCAGGTCAAGGAGAAAATATTGTAAGCAGCCAGAAACAAACAATTCGAGTATTGTAGAAATACAGTCAGGAAAACACAAGATCTAGTAGCTTCTACATTAAGGGATCAGAGGGCTTGAAATATAATATTCTAGAGATCAAAAGAGCTAGGATTAAAACCAAAAATCATCTACCCTGCAAAACTGAGTATAATACTTCAGGGGGAAAAATACTCATTCAATAAAATAGAGTGAATGATTCAATCATTTTTGTTGAAAAGAACAGAGCTGAATAGAAAATTTGACTTTCAAACACAAGAATCAAGAGAAGCATGAAAAGGTAAATAGTAAAGGCAAATCATAAGAGACGTACTAAAGTTGAACTGTTCACATTCTTACATGGATATTGTAATTCGAGACTTTTCTCAGTATTAGGGTAGTTGGAGGTATTATATACATATTGGCAGAAGGGCACAGGGTGAGTTGAATATTAAGGGATGATATCGAAATAAAATTCAGGAGTGAGAGAGGAATATATTGGAAGAAGGAGAAAGGAAGAAACAGAATAGGATAAATTATCTCTTCTATAAAAGAGACAAGTAAGTGCTTTTTTCAATGGAGTGGAAGAGGGGGAAGAGGAGAAGGAAAGAGTGAACCTTACTCTCACTGAATTTTGCTTAAGGAGGAAAAAGCATGCATTCTCAGTTTGGCATGAAAATCTATCTTACACTACAGAAAGTGGGGGGAGGGGGATAAACAAGGTGAGGGGGATGATAGAAGGGAGGGCAAATGAGAGGAGAGGGTAATTAGAAGTAAATACTTTTGAGGAGGGACAGGGTCAAAATAGAGAATAGAATAAATGGGGGGCAGGATAGGATGGAGGGAAATGTAGTTAGTTTTTTACATCATGACTATTATGGAAGCATTTTGCATGACTAAATATGTATAACCTACATCGAATTGAATGCTTTTTCAGTGGGGATGGGTGGGGAGGGAGGCAGGGAGAGAAATTGGTACTTAAAGTTTTAAAAAAAATGTTTAAAAGTGTTTTTACATGCAACTGAGAAATCAGACATACTGGCAATGGGGTATAGAAATCTATCTTGCCCTACAAGAAAATAGAGGGGAAGGGGACAAGAGAAGGGAGATGTGTGATAGATGGAGGGTAGATTGGGAGAAGGGATAATCAGAATGCTTGCTGTTTTGGAGTGGGTGGAGGGGAGAGATAAGGAGAAAATTTGAAACTCAAAGTCTTGTGGAAGTGATTGTTGGAAACTAAAAATAAACAAATAATTCTTTAAAAAAAGATAACTTCTAATTCTTTCTTGCAAAGGCGAAGCATAAATTCTCGAGAGAATCTGGCTGTTTTCCTGAGAGAACTGAATGGTAGGACTGTATTTCCAGAGCTGAGAAGTGGAAAGTTGTAGTGATTAAAGATGACTTTGGTTGCGATTTTTCCCATAGCTGATATAATGTATTTAATTATTCACGTTTGTTTTGTCATTTGTTACACTGTCAATAAATTGTATGGTCAGTGACACTGAAATTTATTTAAGCCTAAGATATCAGAGAATTTGACATAGAAAGATGAGTGAATGGTGGAGTAGAAGCAAAAAGAAGAGCTCAGTTCTACTGCATTATCAAATACCTTGATGATCAAATAACTTATCCCTTTAGACAAGCAGTAAATATGATCTCAGTCCCCTAAGGAATGAATGTGAAAGACTCCCAGAGAAGAAAAAATTCTCAAAGGCAAAAAATCCTAGGAGGGACAAAAGCAAAAGTGAAAGTGAAAAACTTTACTACTAAAAGACAGTAATTTTTTCATACTTTGTTTTATTCATGTGTTTTGCTTTTACATTATGACCCTTTATATATAGATTTCTACTGCTTAGTGAGAAGTATCTTAGTGAGAAGTAAAATAGTAAAACAGTTAAGCAAAAATGTTTTAGTAATATGGTGACTTTGTCCGAAAGTTCATGCAATATTTTGTATCTGTAGTACTGAGTATCTTGGACTATCTCCAGTCATTCTGATGAACATCAGGCCACTGGACCTAGATGGCTCAGGAGAAATAAGTGTGGTTGGTGACCTTGCACAGCCCTCCCTCACTCAAATCAAAGTCAACTGCAAGTCATGTCATCATCTTGATGTCATGGTCCTCTTTGAGAACGAAGGACAAACACAACAATTCATCAAGTAAAAAATGACCAAAATCTAATCTCTCTCCCTCTTCCTACTCAATTTTTTTTTAAAAGAGAAATTTCTTGTGGCAAATAAGCATAGTTAAGCAAAACAAATCCCCCAATTGCTGTACAAGCCCACATACCTACTATAGATATATGGATGTTTGTATAAGTATAGCATGTTTCATCATCAGTCCTCTGGAATCATAAATGGTCATGGTTCTTATAGCTTTCAAAGTTGTTTGTTTTTACATTGTCATTTTATAAACTGTTCTCCTTGTTCTGTTTACTTCATTCTGTATCAGTTCATATAAGCAAAAAAAAAAAAATAGTAGTAAAAAGACTCAGGTATAAGAAAAAACCTTAGTAGGAAGAAATCCCTCCTCAAGAGACAAAAATGAAACTGGAAATCTTATGGGGTAAGGGAGAAACAAAAACAAAAAACCTTAAGCTCTAAGAAGAAAAAAAAATCTCAAGTATGAAGAAAATAAGCCTGTGAATGCTTTTAGGTTAAAATAAAGGGGCATAGGGTAAGGGGAGAAGCGGGGAGTAGATCTTGACTGTGGAAGAAAAGAACCCTAACACAGTAAAATAAATAAAAGTAAAAAGTCTTTCCCCGCTCTTCTTTCTTAAGTAAAAGACCTCTACTAGGTCTATTCAACCAGAGGAGGGTATCCTTGGATTTAATTAAGGATTAAAGAAGAGTCCTTTCTTTCTTTTCTCCTTATCCAATGGAAAAGATTTTAACTAAAGATCATTCATGAATCACAGGAGACAACTATAATTGTGCATGCATATTAAAATAGCAGAAAATAAGCAAATTAAAAAAATTATACACCAGAATAGAAATCCTGAAAATCAAAGAAGAGATTAACAAAATTGAAATAATAAACAAAGCTAGGAGCTGATTTTTGGACAAGAGAATGGACAAGCTATTAGCTAATTAGCTTAAAGAGGAAAGAAGAAAACCAAATTACCAATATTAAAAATAAAAATAACAGATTTCACAAAAATTAAGAAGAAATAAAAGATTTTTAATAGATATGCTGCCCAACTCCATGTCAATAAAAACAAGTCAAATGAAATAAATTAATATTCAGAAAAAAATATAAAATACCCAAATTAGCAAAACACGAAATAAGCAATTAAAACAGCCAAATTTTGTTGAAAAAAATTGAATAAACCTTAAAAAAAAATTCTGAAGGAAAAAATTCCAGCACTAGATGAATTTATAAGCAGATTTTATCAAATATTGAAAGAAAAATTAATTATGATATAACATAAACCATTAAAATAGCAAAATAAGGCATCTCACCCAAATCGTTCTATGGCACAGATAACTCTCCATTTATCATGGAGATTTCAAACAAAAAAAGAAAACTATAGACCATTATTCCCAATAAACATTGATGCAAAAATTTTAGATATTAGCAGAGACATATTACAAAAGATACGTACTATTATGAGGTTAGTGGTCATACTGGATTTGGTTAGTGGATTTATAACAGAAATGCAGGATTGGCTTAATATTAGGAAGACTATAAACTTAATTGTATTATTAACAATACCAACAAAAGTCATATGATTATATCAATAGATGCTGAAATAAATAACAAAATTCAATACTCACTTTTATATTAAAAAAACACCAGAAAATACAGAAATAAATGAATCTTTGTCTTAAAGTAAATATATAAAACAAAGAACTACCATTACATATAATGGAGATGAACTAGAATCCTTTCAAACAGAATGAGAAATGAAAGAAAGGTGTCCATTGTCACCACTTTTATTCTGTACAGTGCTATGTGTATGCAATACAACAAGAAAAAATAAATTCAGGGGATAAGCATAGGTAATGAAGAAACACAATTTCCATTTTTGAAACAGATGATATATTGCTGCATTTAAAAAAAATAATTTTTAAGAGACAACTAAAACATTAATTGAAACAATAGGTTTAATAAGATTGTAGGAAATAAAATAAATACATGCAAGTCATCCACATTTTTATATAATAGCAATAACATCTAGCAAGAAGAGATAAATTCCATTTGAAATAACTACAGAATGTATAATTACTTGTGAGTCTACCTAAAAAGATATACACATACACACACAAATTAATACAACTACAAACCACTTGTTGCAGAAATACAGATCAAATAACTGGGAAAATATTAATTGCTCCTGAGTAGATTTTTTATTTTATTTTATTTATTTATTAATTTTATTTATTTTCAGTGTTCTACAATAACTACCATGTAACTTAGATTATTATTTTCCCTCCCTCCCCCCTACCTCTCCCTTCCCTTCCTGAAATGACATACAATTTTGTATAGGTTATACACACACATTCCTATTAAATACATTTTCACTATAGTCATGCTGTGTTGACGAATTAAAATGAGTGGGACAAATCATCTAACAAACCAAAATGCAACACACACACACACACACACACACGTGCACACACACACACACACACACACACAAATGATCTGCTAAATTCTGAGATTGAATTCCATAGCTCTTTTTCTGATTGTGGAAGGCATTTTGCCTTAGAAGACCATTGGGAATTTTTAAATCCTTGCATTGCAATGAAGTTCCAAGTCTACCAGAAAAAAATCTTGCACACTGTGGTCATTGCTGTGTACAAAGTTCTGGTTCTGCTCCTTTCACTCAGCATCAGGTCATATAAGTCCTTCCAGGCCTCTCTGAAGTCTTCTTGTTCATCATTTCTTATGGCACAATAGTACTCCATTACATTCATATACCATAATTTATTCAGCCATTCCCCAATTGATGGACATCCCCTTGACTTCCAGTTTTTGGCAACTACATAGAGTGCTGCTATAAATATTTTTGTACACGTGGGACCCTTTCCCATTTTTATGATCTCTTGGGGATACAATCCTAGTAGGGCTACTGCTGGGTCAAAGGGTATGGACATTTTTGCAGCCATTTGGGCATAGTTCCAAATTGCTCTCCAGAATGATTGGATCAACTCACAGCTCCACCAACAGTGTATTAGTGTTCCAACTCTCCTACATCCTTTCTAACATTTATCATGTTACTGTTCTGTCATGTGGTACTTCAGAGTTGTTTCGATTTGCATCTCTCTAATCAAAAGTGATTTAGAGCATTTTTCATATGACTATAGATGTCTTTAATTTCTTCCTCTGAAAATTGCCTGTTCATATCCTTTGACCATTTATCAATTGGGGAATGACTTGTATTTTTGTACATTTGACTCAGTTCTCTATATGTTCTAGAAAAGAGGCCTTTATCACTGACATTAGCTTTAAAAGTTCTTTCCCAGTTTTCTACATCCCTCTGAATTTTGGTTGCTTTGGGTTTGGTTGTGCAAAAACTTTTTAGTTTCATGTAATCAAAATTATCTATCTTGCACTTCATAATGCTTTCTATCTCTTCTTTAGTCAAAAATTCTTCCCTTCTCCAGAAATCTGATAAATACACTATTCCTTGCTCCACCAATTTGTCCATAATATCAATCTTTATACCAAGATTGTGTACCCATTTGGATTTTATTCTTGTGTACGGTGTTAGGCATTGGTCTATGCCTGGTTTCTGCCACACTTTTATCCAGTTTTCCCAGCAATATTTGTCAAACAGTGAGTTCGTATCCCAGAAGCTGGGATCCTTGAGTTTATCAAACAGTAGATTGCTATATTCATTGTCTACTGTGTCTTGAGTACCTAGCACATTCCACTTGCCTGCCCTTCTGTTGCTTAGCCAGTACCAAGTGGTTTTGATAATTGCTGCTTTATAATACAATTTGAGATCTGGTAGCATTAGGCCACCTTTCCTAGAATTTCTTTTCATTAGTCCCCTTGATATTCTGGACCTTTTGTTTTTCCAGAAGAATTTTGATACTATTTTTTCCAGCTCTAGAAAATAATTATCTGATAGTTTAATTGGTATGGCAGCTCCTGAGTAGATTAAGCAACTACAATAAAACTAACAATACTACCTAAGTTAATTTATATATTCAATGCTATTCCAATAAAATTGACTAATGATTACTTTGTGGAACTTGAAAAAATAACAACGACATTCTTGCAAAGGCAAAAATGGTTAAGAATTTTAAGTAGAATAATGAAAATACATGAGGGCAAAGGGACCTAGCAGTGCCAGACACCAAACTACAAAACAGTTGTTCTCAGAATTCTTTGGTGCTGGTTAAAAAAAAGAGTCATTGGACAACAACATATAACACTCCACAACTTTCAGAAGAAATGTATCTAGATGCCAACTACTCTCACTATTAAAAAAACAGTTGGAAAAATCAGCAATATAAACAAAATTAGATTTAGACAAATACTTCACAGCTGATACAAAGAAAAGTTCCAAATGTGTGTGTGTGTGTGTGTGTCTTTAGAGGGTAGATGGGGAGGGGAGAAAATAGATTTCTGCCAATTCAGAAATAATTTTAAGATAGAGAAATGGGAAAGGGTGCTACAAAGGTGGAATGTTCCATTTACTTTTAGATGAGATTATTTATTGTTGATTTTTCTTTGTCACAAGAATCCTCTCATACAGTGGTGATAATTTATAAATGTTTGTAATAAAGAAGCAAAACATAGCAACAAAACCTTTTAAAACTAGTCCCTTTTCTGTATCCCAAAGAGACTGAAGAAAAAGGAAAAGGATCTACATATACAAAAGAATGTTTATAGCAGCTCTTTTAGGGGTGTCAAATTATTAGAAATTGACAAGATGCCCATCAATTGAGGAATGGCTGAACAAGTTGTATTATATGATTGCCATGAAATACTACTGTGCTATAAGAAATGTTGATGGAGTTGGCTTTAGCAAACCTGGGAAGACATAATAACTTACATAAAGTTAAGCAAGCAGAATCAGAACTTTGTACACAATAACAGCAGTGTTGTAACGATGATCAACTATGAAAGACTTAGCTACTCTAATCAATACAATGAGCCAAGAAAATGCCAAAGAACTTAAGATAAAAAATGCTATCTCCCTCTGAGAGAGAATTGATGAACTCAGAGTGCAGATTGAAGCATACTCTTTAAACTTACTTTTCTTTTTCTTTTCCTTTTTTTGTTTTTTTCAAAATGGCTTATATGGAAATATATTAGGGCCTAAAGGGAGGGAAAGAATTTGGGACTTAAAAAATAATATTAAATACAGTTATTAAATATAGCTCCTTAACACTTAAGAATATCACACAAAAAAGTCAGATCTAAGTAACTGGTAAAACATCAGTTGCTCCTGGGTAGGCTAAACTAATATAATAAAAATGACAATTCTACCTATATTAATTTACTTTTTCAGTGCCGTACCGATCAAACTACAAAATTTATTTTAAAGAACTAGAAAAAATAATCACAAAATTCATCTGGAAGAATAAAATATTCAGAACATCAAGAGAATTAACGAAAGGAAATGTCATACCAGATCTTAAATTGTATTATAATTTTAAAATAAATTATAAATTGTATTATAATTTTAAATTGTACTATAAAGCACCAACTTTCAAAATTACTTCATATTGGCTAAGAAATAGATTGATGGATCAGTGAGATGTATTAGGTACACAAGACACACTCAATTACTCTAGTAGTCTACTGTTTGTTAAACCCAAAGACTCCAGCTTCTGGGATATGAACTCATCATTTGACAAAAGCTGCTGGGAAAACTGGAAAATAGAATGACAGAAACTGGGCATAGATCAACATCTTATACTATATGCCAAAGTAAAGTCTAAATGGGTACACAATTTAGAAATAAAGGCTAAGAGTAAAGCAAATTAGGAGAGCAAGGAATAGTTTATCTGTCAGATTATGGAGAATAGAGAAATATATGACCAAATGAGATTGAGAACATTATGAGATGCAAAATGGATAATTTTGATTACACTAAATTGAAAAGTTTTTGCACAAACAAAATCAATGCAGCCAAGATTAGGAGGGAAGTAGAAAACTGGGAAAGAATTTTTACAGCCAGTGTGTCTGATAAAGGCCTCATTTCTAAAAGAAATGGAGAACTGAGTCAAATTTATAGGAATACTAGTCATTCCCCAACTGCTAAATGGTCAGAGGGTATGAAAAGGCAATTTCCAGAGGAAGAAATTAAAACCAGCTATAGTCATATGAAAAAATATTCTAAATCACTATTGATTAGAGAAACACAAATCAAAACAACTCTTAGGCATCATATCACACCTCTCAGATTGGCTAAAATGACAAGACAGAAAAGTGATAAATGGTGGAGATCATGTGGAAAAAAACTACAAATGCATTATTGGTGATTATGAACTAATCCAATCATTCTGGAAAGAAATTTGAAACTATGCCCAAAGGGCTATAAATCTGGGTGTACCTTTTGACCCAGCAATAACACTACTAGGGCTATATTCCAAGGAGATTATAAAAATGGGTGAAGGACTCATATGTACAAAAATATTTATGGTAACTCTTTTTGTGGTGGCCAAGAACAGGAAATTGAAGATACCCATCAGTTGGGGAATGGCTGAACAAGCTGCAGTATATGAATGTAATGGAATACTATTGTGCTATAAAAAATGACAAGCAGACAGACTTCAAAAAAACCTGGAAAGACTTATATGAACTGATGCTGAGTGAAGTGAGTAGAACCAGGAGAACATAGTACACAGTAACAGCCACAGTGTGTGATGACTGATTTTGATAGACTTAGTTAGCTCTTCTCAGCAATGCAAAGTCCAAAACAATTCCAAAGGACTTATGATGGAAAATGTCATCCACATTCAGATAAAGATTTAAGAAGTCTGAATGGAAATCAAATCATATTATTTGCTCTGTTTCTTGTTTTATTTTCTTTATCATCGTTCCTCCCATACATTCTAATTCTTCTATACAACATGACTAATGTGAAAATATGTTTATTAAGAATGTATTTGAGGAGCCTATATTGGATTGTATACTGTCTTGGGGAGAGTGGAAGGGAAGGTGTAGAAAATTTAAAACTTATGGAAGTGAATGTTGCAAACTAAAAATAAACTAATTAATTTGTTAAAAAAAAGATTTAAGAATAGAAAATTGTGTGTGTGTGTGTGTGTGTGTGTGTGTGTGTGTGTGATAAAAGGAGAAAAAAGAGAGATGAAGATGGACAGGAAGTGAATCAGGAAGGAGACAAAGAATTAGGAGAAGTGAAAAGGACACAAAAGATCTCACCTAGAAAAAATGCATCAGATTCTACTTTAGACCACTACCTAGTTCTTGTATCATCTTAAGCAAAGTATAGTTTCTTTGAGCCTCAATTCCTTCATCTATAAAATGAGGGATAAATCTCTAATCTCCCTTTTAACTCTAATAGTCTGTGAGTCTATAACTGGACAAATAGCCATGCTCCTCATCAATAGATTTATCTCCTTGTCATTATAAACAGTCAAAACCTATGAAAATACATACTCATAAGAAAGGATTTAGAATAAAGAGAATTTTACATGAAAACTTTAAATAAAAACAAGGCAAATGTTAGTATGCACTCTAAAGACCATATAATTTTTATTCAAGTATGCATTTTCACTATTTTTTGTTGTTTAGTTTTATGGCATTTAGCTTTTTTGATCATATGAGTAACAATAATTTACCAATTAGCAAGATCTCTGTCTTTCTCTTTCTCTGTCTGTCTCTTACTTACATGTATATATACAGCAAACATGTTAAAAGGTGGCTTAACAATCGTTTCTATGAAAATGAGTCCCAGATATCTTAGTCTTTCCCCTGAGCTCTGTTCCTACATCACCAATTGTAAACTGGACCCATAGGTATCTAAAATTCAACATGTGCAAAACAGATTCATTATTTTTTCTCCTAATTTATCCCTCTTCTAAATTTCCCTGTTCTTTCTGATGACACTGATTGGTTGTTTTTCCTCATTCTCGAAAAATATCAAAATGATATTGCCATGTTGGAGTCAAGGTACAGTGTGTCTGACTGTGGTTGAACAGAACAAAGTGACCTTGGAGGGCTCTGCCACGTATCAGGTACAAATAATCCACATGAACAGCTAGAGTGGAGATGTTTCTAAATTTTCACATCTCAGGTTTCTTTTGAGCTACTGAAATTCTGCTTTGCTCATAGAGGAAAGCACCATTTTTTTTAATGAGGTCATGGCATGCTTGGGGGTCCTTTGGTCCTTGGTGGTCTCCCATGTTTCACAATTGATTCCAAAGTTCCTCAGAGAGACCTTGAGTATCCTTGTATCACTTTTTCTGATGTGTGTGAGTTCTCCATGTGCTAGTATACCACCTAGGTTTCACAGGCATACAACAATGAGGTCAGCACAACGGCTCTGTAGACCTTCAGTTTGATAGGTAGTTTAATGCCTCTTTTCTCCCACATTTTCCTTTAGAGCTTCCCAAATACTGAGCTAGTTCTCTCAGTGCTTGTCATCATCTTTGTGTGCATTCTTGGAAGGGATACTACCAAGGTTAATGAACTTATCCACAACATTCAATATTTCTCCATTTGCTGTAACTGATGGTTCCGTTTAATCCATAGATGAACATGGTCACTCTTATAGTAATCCCAAGTTCACAAACTTGGGATCTTCCTCAACTCTCCTTCACTCCATATATCTAAACAGTTGCTAGTGCTTGCTAATTTTACTTCCACAGCATCTTTTCTCTGTACTCACATATATACCATCTCAGTTCTGACCCTTATCACCTTTTGTCTAACCTGTTCTAATAGTTCCTAATTAATTTTTCTCATGGGAAATCATCAATCATTTATCAAAGTAACTTTTGTGTGTCAGATATTGTGCGAAGCCCTGAAGATACTAAGGTAAAATAAGCAAAAAGAAGCAAAAAATTAAATTTGCCTTCCAGAAGTCTGGAGTCTAATAATAGAGAAGATGACAAGCAAAAACTGTGTATAAGCAAGACATATATGGGATAGCTGGGAGATAATATTAGAGGGAAAGGGGAAGCATTGGGAAAAGCTTATTTTAGAAGATGGGATTTTAGTTAATATTGGAAGGGAGCCAGGAACGTCAAGATGCATAGGGGATAGCCAGCATTCAAGTCACAGGGGACAGCTAGTATGGAGTCAGGAGATGGAGTGTCTTGAATGAAAAACACCAAGGAGGTCAGTGTAACTGTATTGTAGAGTATGTGGAAGGGAGAGTTGAAAGGCCAGATTTTATATTTGATCTTCGAAGTGGTATTTGTATTTGATCTTGGAGTCACTGAAATTTATTGAATAGAGAGGTAAAATGGTCAGACCTGCCACTTAGGGAGGTTACTTTGATAGTTTAGCGGAGAATGAACTAGAGTAAGAAGACACTTGATTCCTCAATCAGCTGACTATTGTAAATTTTGATCTGAGGTGATGAGAGCCTTTACCAGACTGGTAATATTGTTAGCATACAGAAGGAGACATACACAAGAGTTATTTTCATAGGCCTTGGTGACAAATTGGATATGGAGAGTGAGAGATAGTGAGGAGTCAAGGATGACATCTGAGTTAGAAGACCGATTGAGGAAAATTTAATGTTTGAGAGAAAGGAAAAATAATTTCATTTTAATAATGTTGAGTTTAAGGTATCTACAGGACATCCATTTCAAGATATCTAATAGACAACTGGAGATGCAAGCTTGGTGGTCTTTATTTCAAGTTTTTCTTCTCTTCAATCCATTTTTCATGAAGCTGCCAAAGTGATTCCCAAAGCACAGGTCTGACATTCCCTTGCTCAACAAACTACAGTGGTTCATTATCATCTCTAGGAGAAAAATAAATTTTTAAAAATGCCTCAGTTTTCCACTTAAAGTCTTTCATCACCTCTATCCAGTTTGCCTTTTCAGACTGCTTATGCTCCTTCAAGCAGTCCACAGTCCATTCAAAGTGGCTCTCTTGTTGTTCATCACACACAGCTCCCATGTAATGTACCATTGCCTAGGCTGTTCACATCAAGAATATACTCCATTCTCTTCCCTTTGCTTCTTAAAGTCACTGATGTTGGGAGCAGAGCCAAGATTATAGAGAAAAGGCAGGAAGTTGCCTGAACTCTCCCCAGTTTCCTTCATAACAACTTTGAATCATGCCTCAAAATGAATTCTGGAACAACAGATCCCATAAAAGGATAGGGTGAAACATTTTTCACCTCAAGATAACTTAGAGGGACTGCAGGAAAGGTTCATTTCATCTCAAGTAAAGGAGGAGCAAAGCCAAGCACAGGCAATGTCCAAAAAAGCCAGGGAGAAGCCCCACCACATATCAGCAGTGAGGTAGGTCCCTTGGTCCAGGCTTAATAGCAAGCTGCATAGTGTGCCATCTGTGAGGTATCCAGTTTTGGTGCAGTGGGCTAGTAGTCAGTTCTGATAGGTCCAGAGGCCTTGACATAATCAGCTAGGCTAGGCAAGGTAATCCCAGCATAGCAGGCAAGTTGCCAGCTCCAGAGGCCCCAGAACAGAAATGATGGAGCAGAATCTTTTATACTTCAGCGGAAGTGAAAAAAAAAAGCAAAGGTAGTAATCATGACCACTGATAAAACAAAAGGAAACATAGATCTAATTAAAAGAAACAAGGAAACCACATCTTTGCTAAAGGATACTATAGACAATGAAGTAATGTCAATGCTAAACATATAAGTATCAAATGGTATAGTATCCAGATTTCTAAAGGATAAGTTAAATGAGTTTCAGGAAGAAATAGATAGAAAGACTATACCAGTGGGGGACCTCAACTTTCTTTTCTCAGAACTAGATAAATCTAACTGCAAAATAAAAAGAAGCTAAGTAGATGAATAGAAAAATTAGATATGATAGACTTTTGGAGAAATATGAATAGGGACACAAAACAATATGCTTTTTTCTCAGCAGTACATGACACCTACACAAAAATTGACAGTGTATTAGGGTATAATAACCTGCCAATCAAATGCAGAAAGGCAGAAATAATAAATGCATCCTTTCAGATCATGATACAATAAAAATTACACTTCAGAAAGGGCCATGCAAAGGCAAATTAAAAATTAAATGGAAACAAAAAAAATCTAATCCTAAAGAGTGAATGAGTCAAAGAATAAGTCATAGAAACAACCAATAATTTCATCAAAGAGAATGACAAATATGTAATAGCATACCAAAATTTATGGGATACAGTCAAAGCAATACTTAGGGGAAAATTTATTTCTTGAAACTCTTACATCAATAATATAGAGAAGGAGCAGATTAATGAATTGGGCATGAAATTAAAAAATATTAGAAAAAGAACAAATTTAAAATTCCCAATTAAACACCAAAAAGGAAATCATAAAAATTAAAGGAAAGACTAATAAAATTGAAAGTAAAAACAAAACTATTGAACCAATGAAAACACCAAAAAATAAATAAGCCATTAACTAATTTGATTTTTCTTTTTAAAAAGAAGGAAACCAAATTACCAGTATCAAAAATGAAAGGGGCAAATTTCCCCACCAATGAAGAGGAAATTAAAGCAATAATTTTGAGCTATTTTGCCTAAGTATATGCCAATTAAACTGACAATGTAAGTGAAAATGGATGAATATTTACAAAAATATAAATTATCCAGATTAGCAGAAGAGGAAAAAAAATACATAAATGACCCCATTTTAAGAAAAAAAAAAGAAATAAAACAAGTCATCAATGAACTCCTTAAGAAAAAATCCCCAGAGTTGCATGTATACACAAGTGAATCCCACTAAATATTTAAACAACAATTAACTCTAATACTATGTAAACTATTTGAGAAAATAGGCAAAGGAGGTCCATTAGATTATTTTTATGACACAAACATGTTGCTACTACCTAAATTAGACAGAGCCTAAACAGAGAAAACTTATAGACTCATTTCTTTAATAAATATTGATGCAAAAATTTTAAATAAAATATTATCAAGGAGTTACATCGATGTATCACAAGGATCATATACTAGGACCAAGTAGAATTTATACCAGGAATATAGGGCTGGTTCAATATTAGGAAAAGTATCAGCATAATTGACCATATCAATAACAAAATCAACAGAAATCATATGATCATCTCAATAGAAGCAGAAAAAGCTTTTGACAAAATACAGCTGCCATTCCTACTAAAAACACTAGAGAGCGTAGGAATAAATGGAGCTTTTCATAAAATGATAAGTAGAGTCTACCAGAAATCATCATCAAGGATGATAAATAATGGGGAAAAACTAGAAGCCTTCCCAATAAGATCGGGGTGAAGAGAGTTTGCCACTTATCACCTCTATTATTTAATAGCATACTAGAAATATTAGCTATAGCAATAAGAGAAGAAAAAGAAATTGAAGGAATTAAAATAGGAAATGAAGAAAGAAAGCTACCACTCTTTGCAAATTATATGATGGTATACTTTGAGAATCCTAGGGAATCAACTTAAAAACAGTTGAAATAATTAACAACCTTAGCAAAGTTGCAGGATATAAAATAAATTCGGGTATTTTATGTATTACCAACATAGTCCATAAGCAATAGATAGAAAAAGAGAAATTCCATTTAAAATAAGTGTAGACAATATAACATACTTAGGAGTCTACCTGTCAAGATAAATGCAGGAAGTATATGAACACAGTTGCAAATCACTTTTCACACATATAAAGTCACATTTCAACAACTGAAGAAATATCAATTGCTCATGGGTAGGCTCAGCCAATGTAATAAAAATGACAATTCTACCAAAATTACATATTTAGTGATATAACAAACTACCAAAAAACTATTTTATAGAACTAGAATAAAGTCATAACAAAATTCATCTGAAAGAACAAAAGATCAAGAATATCAAGAGAATTAATGAAAACAAATGTGAATTTAGGTGGCCTATCCATAGCATATCTCATATTATAAAGTGGCACTGATCAAAACTATCTGGTACTGGCTAAGAAATAGAGTGGTAGATCAGTCGAATAGATTAGTTATAGAAGACACAGAAATAAATTACCATAGTAATATAGTGTTTGATGAATCCAAAGACTACAGTTTTTGGGACAAGAACTCACTATATGACAAAAACTACTGGGGAAACTGGAAGACAGTATGGCAAAAGCTAAGTACAGACCAACATCTTATGCTGTACACCAAGATAAGATCAAAATGGGTACATGATTTAAACATAATGGGTGATATTATAAGCAAATTAGGAGAGCAAGACATAGTTTATCTGTCAGATCTATGGAGAAGAGAAGAATTTATAACCAAATGAGATATAGAGAATACTATGAGATACAAAATAGAAAATTTTTGTTATATTAAATTAAAAAGAGTTTGCACAAATAAAGTCAATGCAACCAATATTGGAAGAAAAGCAGACAGCTGAGAAACATTTTTTCATACCAAGTATCTCTGATAAAGGCTTCATTTCTTACACATGTAGAAAATAGAGTCAAATTTACAAGAATATGTCATTTCTCACTTGATAAATGGTCAAAGGATGTGAACAGACAGTTTTTAGATGAAGAAATCAAAGTTATCTATAGTCATATGAAAAAATAATCTAAATCACTACTGATTAGAGAAATGTAAATTAAACCACTCTGAGGCATGATCTTATACCGATCTGATTAGCTAATATGACAGAAAAGGAAAATGATAAATGATGCAGGGGCTTTGAGAAAATCGGCATATTAATGCACTGTTGGTGGAGCTATGAACTGATCCAACCTTTCTGGAGAACAATTTAGAAGTATGGTCAAAGGGTTATAAAATTGCTTATACTCTTTAATCCAGCAATACCACTACTAGATTTGTATCCCAAAGAGACAAAAGGAATGCCCTACTTGTATACAAATATTTATAGCAGCTCTTTGGGTATTTTTATAAGAAATGATTAGTGGGCAGATTTCAGAAAAAAACTAGAAAGACTTACATGAACTGAGGCAAAGTGAAATGAGCAGAACCAGGAGAACATTGTACACTGTAATAGCACCATTATGTGATCATTAACTACGAATAACTTAAAGCCTGAAAGGGCCAAGGTCTCACACTGAATCCTGGGCCATTTCTAGTCATCATGATGAATATCACGCCACTGAACTCAGATGGTTCAGGAGAAGAAAGTGAGGTTGGTGTCCTTACATAGCCTCCCTCACTCAAATCAAAACCAACTGCAAGTCATGTCATCACCTTGATGGTCCTCTTCAAGAATGAAGGACAAATGCAAAAACAGCTCTTCTTAGCAACACAGTATGTCAAGACCATTCCAAAGGACTCATGATAGAAAATGCTATCCATATCCAGAGAAAGAACTGATGATGTCTAAATGCATATTGAAACATACTATTTTCATTTTTTTCTTCTTATTTTCCTTCTGGTCTGTTTCTTCTTTTATAACATGACTAATATGGAAATATATTATACATGATTGCAAATATGTCACCAATATTTAATTGCTTGTTGTTTTAAGGAAGGGGTGGCGAGAGGGAGAAAAATTTGGAACTCAACTTTTTTAAATGGATGTTAAATATTGTCTTTACATGTAATTGGAAAAAAAATACTATTGAAAAAACAAATAAAATCACTGGTGTTCTTCAAAGTCTAGCCCAAGGACCATTTATTCCATAGGGCCTTTCTCAGCCTCCTAGCTAGTACTCATCACAAATGACCTATTTATGTTGTAAACATTTTGTCTGGGTATATGTGTACCTGATAGGCAGTAAAGCTCCTGGAGGGCAAGATCTATTTAATTCTGGTCTTTCTATGTCCAGCACCTAGCACAGTTTGTTGCATTTAGTAGATTCTTAATAAATTCTCTTCAGTTGATTGACTTTCACCCAAATTCTGTAGTTCGTATTCACTTAAAATTAAATTTTTGCAGGCTGGGACAAAAAGAGAATAAAAGTTTTAGAAATGGGAATGTTAAAATACTTAGTAGGAAGAATAGGGTGAGAAAAGAAATAAAGACGAACCCAGAAAGGAAGATTGATTATACAGCTGGAACGAATGAAAAATAGATGAGGGAAGAAATTGTGGAGAGTTACTACAAAGACTTATGGCCAAATATTACCCCAGAAAAGTCACCTCTAAAGTTAGAGACCCAGGTTAGGTGGAAGAAGTGAGTGAAGGAAGGTTTTAAAATTAACTCTGATAAAATATTGCCAAAATCATAAATGCTAGAAAAGAAAGGATTAATTCATCAGAATTTTACTTGAATTCATAAGAATGAAAGGATTTAGAATGTAAGAGGCCTTAGAGATGATCTACTCCAACTCCCTCATATTAGGACTCTGAGACCCAGAGGAGTGAAATGATTTCCCTAGGGTAACATACATGATAAGTTGCAGAACTGAAAATCAGTCTACATTCTATGACTTCAAATCCTGTGTTCTTCCCACTGTAGCATCCTTGATACTTTAAACTTTTAAGTAATATAAAATAGGACTTTATAAATCCCACAAATCCAAGTGCTAAAAATTGAGGGTAATCCTTAAAGTAACCAAGCTTTGAGAAAGGGGTAATTTTTAATAAAAATGGAAATCAGGATTTGGAGTACAAATTGAATGGCACTACAAGTTAACTGATGGTCACTGCCAGCAGATGCATCATTGCTATGACAGTGGCAAATATGAGAAGGAATCCTGGAAGTGCTCCAAAGTTAATTTTCAAGGCTGGTTCATTGGTGCTAAATTTCCTGTGATATACTCTATAATAGAATATATTTTTCCAGTCGTATGAAGGATAAGAGATGACTAGGATCATTTCAGCTAAGCCCCTTCTATGACTTTTTCTTCTTTCTTATATTCTTGGAATCATAAAGGTAGATGGAGCAAGAAAAATTGAAGTTAAATGAAAATTTTTACTTATTCATGGAGAATAGAATGTTAAGTAAATACATTTGTTTTATTTTAAATATTTTGAAATCATGAAATCATTTTTTTAGCCCTGTGGCCCACATGAAGTAAATATAAATCAAAAGTTTGATATTGTAAGGTCAAGGAACAGAATGTAGAATTTTCAGTGTTTTCTTGAATTTTCCCAGTTTGAATGTAGTACATGAGAATAGAAATCTAAGAATGCCAGCTTGCCTGCTAATAACCAGTTATAATCATCTCCACAATTAAGGTTTTAAAGCTAGCTTTAAATTTAAGGTCCCATTTATGGATAGCTAAGTGGTGCACTGGATAGAACGCTTGACCTAGAATTGGGACAACTGAGTTCAAATCTGGTCTTAGACATTTACTAACTGTGTGATCCTGGGAACGTCACTTAACTCTGGTTGCCTCAGTTTTCTCACCTATAAAATAAGCTGGGGAAGAAAATGGCAAACCATTCCAGTATCTTTGCCAAGAAAAATGCAAGTGGGGTCACTAGGTGTTGGACACAACTGAGCAAGAACAGCAGACCAAATCTACACATGTATTACTTTTTGAATTTCCCTAACCATTAAAAAGAGTGGGTTTCCCTAATCATTTAAAAAGTTTAAAGTTATTAGGAAATTATAGTTTATTTAAACATCAAAAAGTCAAATATTGCAATTGATGAGCATACTTGTGTAACAATAACAACCTGACTTTGGACCCCATGGGGTTGAGTTTGCTTTTCTCTCTTGAACTCAGTGAGAGGGACCTGCCTTAGTTCTAGGCCTAAGCACGCAGGACTGGGTTCAATCCTAGAGAGAACTAGCAGAGTTTCACATTAAAGTCAGGCTTTAATGATGAGGATCGGGTTCTTTTTCTCACACTCTTTGACTTCTTATGCATTTGCTCCAGAGCCCTGAGTATTAATGAGTAAAGATTCCTGGAATAGGATATAGGATATAGCCCCTACAGGCCCAACACTGTTCCCTGGAATTCCTGTTACATTCAAATGAATAATTTGACTAGAGTATTTTGTCTTCTAGAATCTTTAACTCTCTTTGTTGAAGGCAATTGTTGTTTTTAAGCCAGGGCAAAAAAAATCTTATCGACTCATTGTGATTTATTTGCCCCCAAAAAATGAAGAAAAAGAGGAAACTGTGGCTCTTTCCACTTCCCATGCAGGTAAGCTTGTTTAAGCTAGAGAAAGCACTACATTGGCTTTGATTAAAAATGGCTGAAGTCAAAAGGCTTGTTCTAAGTGTGATTTCTAGGAAGGTGGAGAATAGTGCAGAGTTTTCTACAAAGGGCTATTTAATTGTATGAAAACTTATTAAGCTTAACATACAATAAAATGGTTTTCTATTACCAGGAAAGCAGGCATATGGATCAATAATTATTAATTCTCTTTTTAAAAATAAGATCTTATTGATATCTTGTTTCTTATATCATCATTGTAATTCCAAGTATCCTCCTTCCTATCCCAGAGAGTCTTTCACATAATAAACAAATCTTTCCATACTTCTCTCTACTCATCACACACATTATTTCTTCTAGCAAATATTTCATTACATTCATGTGCCACAATTTGTTTAGCCATTCCCCAATAAATAGGCATCTACTTTGTTTCTAATTCTTTACTATCACAAAAAAGCTGCTATAAATATTTTTATTAACTATTTGTGCTTTTAAAACATTTGTTTAAAATATCTTTGTGTTCGAATAAATGTTTAATTTTTGTAAAAGTTCCATGTGGTGCTGAGAAATTTGTGTATTATTTTGCAGTCCCATTTAGGAGACACTATAAGTCTTTTAACTAGAATTTCTCCAGAAACACGTTCAGTTTTATATTTTCCTTTCTGTTTATCTTTCTTTTAGGTTTATCCAAAACTGAGAGAAGGATATTGAAGTTGTCTGTCACTACTGTGTTATCACTAATGTCTTCTTATAGCTCAGATGTTTCCTTTATGAATCTAGATGTTCAGGTATCTGGAACATTTAGTTTATTAATGGTATTTGTTATCTAAGAATATTTTGTCAGCATGATGGCAACTTCTGTCTTTTTAGTCTCTTGATGAATAGTAATTATGTTTATCCTCTCATTTTTATTTTTTGCATTGTTTTCCTTTTTTCAATGTGTTTCTTCTAGGCAATAAGTTGTAGGGCTTTGTTTTCTTATCCAATCTGTTACTTTTTTATTTTATTGGATTTTTAAATCCATTGTTATTTAAAGTTATGAGATAGTTTTACATTTTCTTCCATCTGTCTTTAATATTGTTTTTTCCAAATAATATATACATACATACACACACGTGTGTGTGTTAATGTCTATTCAGATACAAGTTGTCTATGTAATGGACATGAAACATCTTGGGACTGAATGTAACATTAATGAGATTTATATTAATGGGACTTAAAAGATGTTCCTCTTCCATTAATGGACCTCAGGTAGAGCCTATTAAAGAAGGCTTGATTAGGGGAGGCTTGTTTTGTAGGAAGGTCCACACCTTTTGTTGAATTCTAATGAGGAACTGGGTCATGAGGGTTATGACACCTCCTGGCTCTGAAAAGTGTATATATACTCTGAGGTGAGGTTTTGCTTTGGGGTTTACTCTTTGGAAGAAGATTCACGTGCCAGATGAGACTCTGGGTAGCTATTACGAAGCTCTCCTCCCTCCAAACTTTGAAAACCCAAATGTTGGTATTTCTCTCTCTGGTAACTATATGTGTATGTAATGGTCAGACAGCTGAATCTGTCTATTGATCTGTGATGTATGTTTTGCTTGTGGTCAGACAGTTAGACACCCTGTATGTTGGTCTCTATTTCCTCTGCTTGTATTTTCTCTGTCGGTATATGCAGTTAAAGAAGATTGTTGACCCCTCCAAAAAAGAAACAAAAGGAATATATATATATATACATATGTAATGGGTAGCTTCCGGGGGTATGCTGGTAAATGTTGAACAAAACTATCTGGAAAAAAATATGTGCACATACTTTTAATTATAATCTATATTATTGATACTTTCTTAAATATAGATCAGGGGTGGGGAACCTGTGGCCTTGAGGCTATATGTGGTCCTGTAGATTCTCAAGTGTGGCCTTTTAAGGGGATTTGTTTTTTGAAGTTTGGATTCAGTTGAAGGGCTGTACTTGAGGATCTAGAGGGCCACATGTGGCCTTGAGGCCATAGGTTCTCCACACCTAGTCTTGACAATCAAAAAAATGAATCATACAACTGCTAATTTTTGAAAATGTCAGTTAGTGATGGCTCTAGCACATTTCTAGTAGCTTCTGTATCCTTGTTGGTCTTTTTCATTCCACAAAAGATTTTGTTCAGTTGTAGCTCTTGGATATACACAAAGAATTCTAAAATTGAATCTTTTTTTAAGACAACTTTGTTTTAGTACTAAGCTTGTCAGGTAACCCTCATTCTTAAAAAAAAAAAAAAAAGGATAGCTAGGTGGTATAATGATTACAGTGCTGGACTTAAAGTGAGGAAGAACCACTTTCAAATCTTGCCTCAGACACTTATTAGCAGTTTAATCCTGGGAAAGCCACCTAAACTCTGTCTGCTTCAGTTTCCTCATTTGCGAAAATGAGTTAAAAATAGCACCTACCTCTCAGGGTAATGATCAAATGAAATATTTATAAAATGCAAAACTTAAAGTGCAATATAAATGCTATTTATAATAACAAAAGCGATCATTGCTATTACAATCAGGATGCCAAACAGCACTCATTAAATTGACATGTCCAAAAACTTATTTTTTTTCATATCCCTTATGGTCTGAGATTTAAGAAATTAAGGGAGGCAGCATGGTGAAGGGGGAAAATTGATTTAGTCTCAAGATCTGAATTCAAATTCTTGTTCTCCTATGTATTATCTGTGTGATCTTGGGCAAATCAATCAACACCTCTGGGTCTCAGTTTCTTTATCTGAAAAATGAAGGGCATGGATCACCAGATAACCTCTCAACTCCCTTTCAACTCTAAATTTATGTTCCCATGATCTATAACTAAGGATTGCCACTAGATTTGTGATTTTGCTGGTGTAGGCAAGTGCACCTACCAATGCAGGTAGGTACTTTCTCTGCAATTTATAGATTTTGAGAATTGTCTAGAGCACTGAGAGATCACATAACTTGCCTAGGGACATATAGCCTTTATGTGTCAGAGAAAGAACTTGAAATCTCCCAGGCTGTCTAGTTACTGCATTGCACTGCTCCTTCTCTGTGACTAACATAATCTAATAGAGAACTGGTTTTCTAAAATTAATTTTCTAAAATTAATTAAATGGATAGTATAATTATTTTAGGAAGAACTTAACTAATATAGTTGCAACATAAAAGGAAGATGTCAAAATCTGCAATGTTAAAATCAACTAAGTGAGGAATTACTATGAATTACCAGTATTTAAAAAATGAATCACTGTGTGCAACTCAAAACTCTTAAAATGATTTCCAAGAATCCAACAGTTAGTTCCAAAAAGAAATGGGGAAAGCAAAGCTGCTTATCCTGCATATAGATCTTATCTTTTCCATAAACAGAATTAACAGCAATCATTCTAGAAAAATGGAATTATATGAGTTCTCTCTGAAATGATGTGTACTCAATGCTGCATTTCCTAAAGCTCTTAAGAGATTAAACAATCAGAAAGGCTAAAATAATTTGCATATTAATGGATAAAAATAAAGCCTGAAATATATCTGTGCCCCATTTGTAAGTCAACTACCAAAATCTCCTATACATAAGGAAATCAGAGAGGAAAAAAGTGCTTTACCAAATTTAGGCAAAATTAATTTATTGAGGCTCTACACTGATTAAGTCAGTGTGGTTGACTTTGCTAGAAACGCATTTTCATGATGCAAAGTAATATACCTTCTGACCTCTCACATTTTCCATGAATAGATTTCATCACTCATTATCACATTTATCATTATAAATGTAAAACAATGAGGTGACAGTGGGTAAGGAGAGAGAATTAAAAGAGAGTTTATTTCTTTAGTTAGTAGGCTTAGGTCATTAAATGAAGGTTCTTTGCAAAGTCAACAATGCTATCTTTACTATTTTGTGCCTTTGGAAAATTGGCAAAAGATATGGAAACAACACCCTCTCACCCCACCTTATTTTACATTGGTAATGATAAAGAATTTCCCTATTTGCTAAAATTCTAAAATGGATAATTAGTACTACTACAAGAAATTATTCTTAAAAATCATTAACAGGTTTCTTTGTAGTCATAGGAAAACTCCCACTTCATAAATAATAGATAATGCCAGCTTCCTACAAATTAAAAATTTGACTAATTTGACTGGAAATATTTGTTGTTAATTAGCTTTTTGATTTAGTCAAACCATGCACCAGTGTAATAGGAATTGACATGTACTAGTAGAATAACTGGAGTTATGTCAATATTTTATAAATGGTTGTTCTCACAAACATTCATTAATTTTCACTGTATCACAGACTGCCATCCTAGTAAACAACAGAAAAATCCTTAGCCTAACACCTTCTTATAAAAAATTAATATTTTGTTTTACCCAGTTACATATAAAAATGTGCAATTAACATTCATTTTTAAAAATTTTTTGAGCTCCAAATTCTTTCCCTACCTCTTTCCTTTCCTCTCTCCTTGGGAAGGCAAATAATTTGATATAGGTTATACATGTGTAGTTATGCAAAAATATTTCCATATTTGTCATGTGAAAAAAGTACAGATTAAAAAAAGACCCTAAGAAAAATAAAATTTTAAAAAGTATGTTTCAATCTGCATTCTCTGGAAGCAGATAGCATTTTTCATTATAAGTCCTTCAGAATTGTCTTAGATCGTTGTATTGCAATGTCATTCATAGTTGATCATTGTACAATTTTACTGTAACCATGTACAATGCTCTTCTGGATCTGCTCATTCCACTTTGCACCAGTTCCTGTAAGTCTTTCCAGGTTTTTTGGGAGCATACTGCTTCTCATTTTTTATACCACAGTAGTATTCCATTGCAATCATATACCACAACTGTCCAGCCATTCTCTAATTGATAGGTATCCACTTGATTTCTAATTCCTTGCCAACACAAAGAGAGTTGCTATAAATATTTTTGCACAAATAGGTTTTTTTCCCCTTTAAAAAAAGTCTCTTTGGGGTACAAATAGTGGTACTGTTGGATCAAAGGGTACGTATGGTTTTATAGTCCTTTGAGCCTAGTTCCAAATCGCTGTCCAAAACAGTTGAATCAGTTCACAACCTCACTAACAGAGCATTAGTGTCCCAATTTTCCCACATCCCCTGCAACATTTGTCATTTTCCTTTTTTTTGTCATATTAGCGAATCTGACAAGTATGAGGTTGTACCTCAGAGTTGTTTTATTTTGCATTCCTCTAATCAATAGTGATTTAGAGCATTTTTTCATATGATTATTGATATCTTTTATCGTTTCTTCTGAAAACTCCCTGTTCATATCCTTTGACCATTTATCAATTCAGGAAACTTGACACTTTCAAGAGTATGTTGGTTAGTAGAAATTAGGGGACGTTTCACATCAAGATAAATTCCTTCTGTGAGCCAAGAATGCTAAATCAATACCTGGGTTTCTTCTCACAATCCATGACTAGGTGAGGGCTCTATAGAATGGTGATGCTGGAGAGGAAGCAATCTTTTTCCCCTCAAAATGAAGGCTTAGCACTAGGGAGACAGAAAGAAAAGACCTGCATTTTTCTTATCTGTATATGAATACCTTTACATCTATATATGATCCTCCATTTCGTTGTAAGATGAAATTTACCTTTTTTTAAACAAAAATATATTATTGTACAAAATGTATACAAAAATATACAAAATATGTATTATACAAAAATATAGAAATTTAGAGTAAGTTACATTCTAACTTCCTCTATGTGACTTTTGCCTCCATTCTACAGTCTTGTAACATTTGCAGCAGTGGAAAGGATTTAGATTTAGACTTATAGTCAGTGGATCTGGTTTAGAATGCTAGCTCTTGCCCCTATTTGTGATTCCTGGCATATCCTTTAACTTTTTGGGTCTTAATTGTCCTCACCTGTGAAATGAATGGGTTGAACTCCATCATCTCTAAGGTCTTTTAGAGCTTTATATCTAGGAGTCAATGATCCTATAAACTTTTCATAATATGTTCTTATCATCACCACTGTCTTCACGTAATGGATGAGATTGTAATATGTTCCAAACTCATATCTGAGAACTGTTTACTCAAGGGGTGTCAAACTCAAATAGAAATGAGGTTCATTAAAATGTACATAAGGATCTCTGAGAGTCACATATTAACTTAGTTTTAAATGTGTAATATCATTTACATTTGCCAGTTACATTTTGATCTGGTTCCTGCCTCACTTGGGAGTGTTATGGGCTGGGGACTATGTATTTCATACCTACTGTATACTTTGATTTTATTTCTCCTTGAATAAAGCATTGTCACCTCATACTTAGTAATACTATGTGGTCCAGCATAATTGTTCATGCTTTTTACTTCTTCATTTTTCTCTGTAAATATTGACCAGAAATGAAAACTCATTGAACTAATAGAATTTTCTGTCAGTCAACTCCTTAATGACATGTTTTGTTATATCAAGATTTATGTTTATGGACTTGTACCCTGAAACTTTTGGTTATTGGGTTTTTCCATGACAGTATTGATTCATTGACCTAGAAATCTAACACACAGGATGACTGAGAAGTGGCAAAGTTCTCTTTCCTCTACTCCCCTGTTTGTTTCCAGATTTTAAAAGTAGGAGATATCTCAGAGCTCCATAACTGCCTGAGGTACTTTGTTTCTATGTGTATATATGTCTACATATAAATATGTGTTTATATGTTAAATATATGTATACATGCACATGTATTAAACATGTGTATGTACATGTACATATATACATTATATGTGTGTATTTTCTCAGATTGCTAAAAACAAGAGTTAAAGTTTTCTATGGTGGAAAACCCCCTAAATAACTCTTGATTTAGTGCTGAGTCTTCCAAAGTTGGAATTGGAATGCAAAAAAGTTTGTATGTAGGAGAGATAGTGCTCCTCTTCTTCTTAAGGAGGAAAATTTTAAGATGTGATATATTTCAGGAAAGCTTTCATTTCCCGCTGATGTAACTTTACTGAATGTGAGTGGTGACAAAAAATGTTTCTTTTTTTTACTTTTTTAAAATATGTGATGATACCTTTACATTAAGAATGATAGCTCTAAACAAATTAAATAAGTTTGTTTTAATGAAATGAGGATTTCAGTAATAAATCCCCTCCATATCCCTTTATTGGCACCAGAAACCTGTCTGGGCAGAATTCCTTTTCATCTTCTGATCAGCCATGGAGAAAATAGGTTTTCATTTTTTCTTTCACAGCAGTTGAGTTTTGCTGAGAGAGAAAGAGAGGGAGAGAGGGAGAGAAAGGGAGAGAGAGGGAGAGAGAGAGAGAGAGAGAGAGAGAGAGAGAGAGAGAGAGAGAGAGAGAGAGAGAGAGAGAGAGAAAGAGAGAGAGAGAAAGAGAGACACTCAGACAGACAGACACACACACACACACACACAGAGAAAGAGACAAAGCTAAAGAGACAGAAACACAGAGAGAGACAGTCAGAAAGTTTCATACACACAGAAAGACTGAGACAGACTCACAGAGGGAGAGACAGGTAGATAGAGTCAGAGAGATACATATAGAAACACAGAGAGACAGAGACAGTGGGTCAGATCGACAAAGATAAAGACAGAGAAGTGCAGAGTCTTTTGCTTCTAAGAATTTTGGTCTTAAAGTCATTCTATAAGTCCACAAAAATTGGTCAGTGAATTTACAACCAATGAAATTGAAATAAAAACAATTTTTAGGAGCTATTTTGTCCAACTATATGACAATAAAACTGACAATCTAAATGAAATAGGTGAATATTTACAAAAACATAAATTGTCCGGATTAATCAAAGAAGAAATAGGATACTTAAATAAACCTATCTTAGAAAAACAAATTGAAGAAGTCATTAATGAGCTTCCTAATGGGGGAGGGGAAATTCAAACTAAAACCGTACGGATTCACAAAAAAATTCTACAAACACATAAGAACTACTAATTAAGTCCAATACTACATAAACTGCTTGAAAAAATATGTAGAGAAAAAACCCTATCAAATTCCTCCTATGACACGAATATAGTTTTGACACCTAAATTAGGGAGAGCCAAATGAAAAAGAATTCTATGGACCAATTTCACTAATGAATATTGATGTAATAATTTTAAATAAAATACTATCAAGGAGATTAGAATATTATATAATCCAGAACATATACTATGACCAGGCTGGATTTATACCAGGAATTCAGGACTGGTTCAATATTAGGAAAACTCTAAACATAACTAACTATACAAATAACAAAAAAATCATATGATTATATCCATAAATGCAGAAAAAGCTTATAACAAAATACAACACTCATTGCTATTAAAAATGTTAGAAAACATAGGAATAAATGGCATTTTTCTCTTTTTTATTAATTTAATTTAACTTTTTATTTTTTAATGTTTATTTATTTTTAGTTTTCAACATTCATTTCCACAAAATTTTGAGTTCCAAATTTTCTCCCCATCTCTCTCCTCCCCCACCCCAAAACGCCTTGCATTCTGATTACCCCTTCCCCAATCTATCCTTCCTTCCAACACCCCTCCCTTCCCTTATCCCCATCTTCTCTCTTGTCCTATAGGGCAAGATAAATTTTTATACCTGTATTTCTTATTTCCCAGTTGTACACAAAAAACAATTCTCAACATTTGTTCCTAAAACTTTGAGTTCCAACTTCTCTTCCTTTCTCCCGCCCCACCCATCCCCACTGAAAAGACAAGCAATTCAATATAGGCTATATATGTGTAGTTTTGCAAATGACTTCCATAATAGTCATGTTGTGTAAGACTAACTACATTTCCTCCATCCTCTCCTGCCCCCATTTCTTCTATTCTCTTTTGATCTTGTCCCTCCCCAAGAATGTTTACTTCTAATTGGGCCCTCCTCCCATTTGCCCTATCTTCCATCAACACCCCCCCCACTCTGCTTATCTCCTTCTCCCCTACTTTCCTGTAGTGTAAGATAGGTTTTCATACCAAATTGAGTGTGCATGTTATTCCTTCCTTGAGCCAAATGTGATGAGAGTAAGCTTCACTTTATCCCTCACATCTCCTCCTTTTCTCCCTCCATTGAAAAAGCTTTTTTCTTGCCTCTTTTATGAGAAATAATTTGCCCCATTCGATTTCTCCCTTTTCCTCCCAATATATTCCTGTCTCACCCCTTAATTTTATTTTTTTAGATATGATCCCTTCCTATTCAATTCACCCTGTGCTTTCAGTCTCTCTCTCTCTCTCTCTCTCTCTCTCTCTCTCTCTCTCTCTCTCTCTCTCTCTGTATAATCCCTCCACCTATCCACATTCTGAGAAAAGTCTCAAGGGTTGCAAATATTATCTTTCCATGTAGGAATGTAAACAGTTCAACTTTAGAAAGTCCTTTATGATTTCTTTCCTGTTCACCTTTTCATGCTTCTCTTGATTCTTGTGCTTGAAGTTCAAATTTCCTATTCAGTTCTGGTATTTTCATCAAGAATGCTTGAAAGTCCTCTCTATCATTGAATGACCATTTTCCCCCTGAAATATTATACTCAGTTTTGCTGGTAGGTGATTCTTGGGTTTTAATCCCAGTTCCTTTGACTTCTGAAATATCATATTCCAAGGCCTTCAATCCCTTAATGTAGAAGCTGCCAGATTCTGTGTTATTCTGATTTTATTTCCACAATATTCAAATTGTTTCTTTCTAGCTGCTTACAATGTTTTCTCTTTGACCTGAGAACTCTGGAATTTGGCTACAATATTCCTAGGAGTTTCTCTTTTTCTATCTTTTTCAGGAGGAGATTGGTGGATTCTTTCAATATTAATTTTGCACTCTGGTTCTAGAATATTAGGGCAGTTTTCCTTGACAATTTCATGCAAGATGATGTCTAGGTGCTTTTTTTGATCATGGTTTTCAGGTAGACCAGTAATTTTTAAATTATTTCTTCTGGGTCTGTTTTCCAGGTCAGTTGTTTTTCTAATGAGATATTTCATATTATCTTCTATTTTTTCATTCTTTTGGTTTTGTTTTATAATTTCTTGGCTTCTCATGAAGTCACAAGCTTCCATTTGCTCCATTCTCATTTTAAAAGAACTGTTTTCTCAGTGAGTTTTTGAACCTCCTTTTCCATTGGCTAATTCTGCTTTCTAATGCATTCTTCTCCTCATTGACTTTTTGGACCTCTTTTGCCAATTGAGTTAGCCTATTTTTAAAGCTGTTATTTTCTTCAGCATTTTTTTTGAGTCTCCTTTAGTAAGCTGTTGACTCACTTTTCATGATTTCCTTGCATTGCTCTCATTTCTCTTCCCAATTTTTCCTCTACCTCTCTTACTTGATTTTCAAAAATTTTTTTGAGCTCTTCCATGGCCTGAGACCATTGTCTGTTTATTTTGGAGGCCTCTGATGGTAAGTTTTGCTCTCCGTCATCTGAAAGGATGGAAGGAATTATCTGTCCACCAAGAAAGTAACCTTTTATAGTCTTATTTTTCTTCCCTTTTTTGGGCATTTCCCAGCTAGTTACTTGACTTTTGAGTCCTTTGTCAAGAGGAGGGTATACTCTGGGGACCTATAAGTTCTCAGTTTCTCCAAGATGGCATAGTCAAGGAAAAGGAGTTTACTCCCTGACCAGGCTGGGGGCTGAGATTCAGATCAGCTGCTTAATTCCCCCAAGGGCTTTAGGCTGATAACTCCACAAAAAAGATGTTGCTGCAGCCTGGAGCTAGGGCCAAGGGAGGACCCTATTCCTCTCCTGCCCTTCAAAAAAGCCCTGTCATTGACCTCCAAAGCTCTATTTGACTCCTGTGGATTGTGGGGTCTGCTGCTGCTGCTGCTGTGGACCCCACTCCTGAGGCCTGATCTTGTTCGCTCCCCCAAGTGCCACAGGCCACGGTCAGGCTGCACTTCACCCCATGTCCTGTATGACTGACCTTTCCTGTTGGCTCTCCATGCCACCCTGGGCTGGAAATCTCTTTCACTCTGTTATTTTATGGCTTCTACTGCTCTAGAATTTGTTGAGAGTCATTTTTTACAGGTATTTTATGGACTGTGGGGGGAAAAGTTAGGGCACATGTGTCTTTCTATTCTGCCATCTTGACTCCACCTACATGGCATTTTTCTTTAAAAAAAGTAGTATCTACCTAAAAGCAAAGGCAAACATTCACTGTATGGGATAAGCTAGAAGCCTTTCCAATGAGATTAGGAGTGAAGCAAAGATGTCCATTATCACCATTACTATCAATACTGAACTGAAAAGGACAGCTATGTCAATGACAAAAAAAGAAATTGAAGGAAATAGCACAGTCAATGAAAAACCATCATTGTTTTTGCAGATGATATGATGGTTTACTTAAAGAATCTTAGATAATCAATTTAAAAACTAATCAAAATAATTAACAACTTGCGTAAAGTTGCCAAATATAAAATAAATGCACCCAAATCATCATCAGCTCTGTATATCATCAACAAAACCTAGCAGGAAGAGACAGAGAAATTCCATTTAAAATAACTACAGTCTAAAATACTTGGGGACTCTGCACACAGGAAGTATATGAACTTGGGAATCTACCTACATACAAGAGCTATATGGACATGATAAAAATTTTTCTTCATACAAATAAAGACAGATCTAAATACTTTGAAAAATATTAATTGCTCATGGCTAAGTTGAGTCAATATAATAAAAATGGCAGTGAAACCTAAATTAATTCACTTGTTCATACTATGCCAAATTACCAAAGAATTACTCTTGAGAGGTGGCAAAAAGAACAATCATGTGATTAATGATCTAAGATATAGTTAAAGAATCCCAGAGGGTGACAAGGAAATAACCGAACTCAGGGATGGGTAGTTTGCATCAGTAGAGGCTTTTTGCTGATCCATTTCAGGTCATTTCTGACTTGGGAGAAGGGGGAAGATAGGAATATTTTCAAACAGCTTTAAGTGAACCAAGCTGTTAGTACCTTAATTTCCTTTGTCTGAAAGATAATTCAGTAAGGTAAAGCAAAATTCAATCAGATTAGGCTAATTTGGAACTATGCCTAAAGTGCTATTAAATTGTGCATACCCTTTGATCCAGCAATGCAATTACTAAGTCTAGATCCCCAAATCCTACTAATTGAGCAACAGCTATGTAATTACTTAAGAGACAAATCACTGTACTTCAAAGAGATCAAAGAAAGAGGACACGGAGCTATTTTACAAAAAATATTTATAGCAGCTCTTTTTGTGGTGACCAAGAATTGGAAATTGAGGGTCTAACTAAACAAGTTATAACATATGAATGTGATGGAATTCATTGTGCTGTTAAAAGTCACGAAGTTGATGGTTTCAGAAAAACCTTGGAAGACCTATATGAACTTCAACTAAGTGATGTGAGAAGAACCAGTGGTACAAATTTTTATAGAAACAACAACAGAATAAAGACCTAATAACTTTCATGAACACAATACAATGATCTACCACAATCCCAAAGGACTCATGATGAAAAATGCTATCAACTTCCAGAAGGAGAACTCCAGATAGATAGACTCATCACAAACAATATTTTTTTTCCTCTTTCTTCCTTTTTCCCTGCCCAGAACATGGCTCATATGAAATTTGTTTTGCATGACTTCGTATTTATAATGATTTTCTATTTCTTACCTTCTCGATACATCAGGGAGGAGCTAGGCAGAGGGAGGAAATTTAGAACTGAAAATAAAATTGAATTAAATTTAAAAAAACACCATGAACTAAAATTTCTCATAGTCCCCCTATAAGTGAATCAATGTATTTTGTGAGGCTAAATGAGAGATCGGGAAGAAAAGTCAAAGAGAAGAGGGGAGGTTGAAGATAGAGGACAATCAAGTCTATGATAAGTAACAAAGGGAAAATAACTCCTGCTGTCTTTTAACAAAAAAAGAGGCTATAGGAGAACCATTGAGGAGGCAAATAGAAATAGTGGGAAAAGAAGAAGTTTTGACAGTGGTTGGAGGAAGTCCCACTGAAAAGAACACCTACTGGGGGACACATATATTTTGTAATAATGAGATCTTCTAATAAGTCTAATCTGCAGAGATCTTTTGCATCATTTATATAAATATTCCATGCTTTTCACATATTCTTTATATTTATAATTTCTTACTACAAAATAACATTCTGTTACATTCACTGATTGATGGTTATCTATTTTTTATTGAGTTCTTTGCTAACTATAAAAGTGCAAAGATTAAAATTTTTGAGCATATAGCAGCTGTCTATCTTTGATCTCCTTGGAATTTAGTCTCTTAGCATTGATTTGAGTAGGTTTTGTTTTTCATTAATATTATGAATGATTTATGATCATCTTTCATATGGTTATTTATAGTGTGCAATTCTTCTTTTGAAAATGTTCATATAATTTGTTTGATTTTCCATTAGAGATTGGTTCTTGGTTTTATATATTTATATTTTCTCCCTATTTATCACTGATACCAGTTCTTTATCAGGTACAATTGATGCAAAGATTTTTCCTCCTTTTCTTCACTGCATTGTTTGTGCAAAACCTTTTCAATTTCACATATGCAAAATTAACCATTTTGTCTATTTTTTTTTACTACCTTACCCTCTTATTTATTTAGGAATCCTTCTTCTAACTATAGCTATGAAAATTACTTGATAAGGTTCTCTTCCAATATTTTAGGGTGTGACATTCAGGTCCCCTATCCATTTGAGACTATTTAGGTATGTAGCATGAATCTAAATCTGTGCTAGTTACTTTTCATTTTTCCCAGGTATGTGTGTTAAATAAGGAATTTTCCCCCAAATAGTTGATGCTCTTGCCTTTATTATGAGTTCATTATGTTTAATTGTTCCTGATTTTTCCTTATCTTGTTTACTCCACTGATTTTATGTCTTTAATTTTAATTAGTGTACTTTAGGATATTGACTCTGAAATATTTTAAGCATTTCATAATTATTTTGAACAGGATTTTACTTTTTTATTATTTCATCATGAATTAAAATTCCTATGTAGAAATATTGCTGTTTTGTGGATTATTTTGGATACTATTTTTCTGAAGTTATTGTCTCAGGTTTTTTGTTATTTTTTTTTTTTTTTGCTCCTTCTTTGGAATATTCTAAGTAATCCAACTTGTCTTTAGCAAATAAGAATGGTATCTCCTCTTTGTCTTTGTTTATGTATTTAATTTCTTTCTCCTCTCTTACTGCTATTGCTAGAATTTCTAATAATATCCCAAATAACAGTGGAGAAATGGGGCATCTTTCACTGATTCCAGTATTTAGTAGAACAGCTTCTCTTGGTTACCATTTTTAATTAGTTCTAATATAATAGCAACATTTAGCATTTATATAGTGTTTTAAGTTTGCAAGGTATTTTAAAGATGCTGCCTCATTTTATCTGTACAATCACCCCAGGAGGTAGATTTTGTTCCTAGTCCTATTTTATAAATGAGGAAACTTAGGTAAGTGTTAAGGGATTTTAGCTCAGGGTCACAATAATAAGTGTTTGTGACAGGATTCAAACTCTGGCCTTTCTGACCCCAAATATAGCATTCTATCAACTGTGATACATAGCCATGGCATCTGAAAAATAGTGACTCAGTTTTGAATTCTTGTTTTTATATTCAATTTTATTTTATTTTATTTTCAGGTCTTCATTCTCCCTTTCCTACTTCTTTTTCCCCCCAACTCCCACTGAAAAAGCAAGGTGAATAAAACCTTTTATAATCATGTATAGTAAAGTAAAATAATGAAAGAATTGCCTCATTAACAATATTTTAAAAAATGTGTTTCAATCTGCACTCTGAGTCTAGCAACTCTACCTGAAGGTGGGTTAGACTGCTTTATCTGAAAGTGTTTCATCATGACTGCTCTGGAATTGTGATCAGTTATTGTGTTGATTGGAGTTCCTAGCTCTTTAAATTTGTTTGTTGTTACATCATTGTTGTTATTGCATAAATTGTTCTCCTGATTTTGTTTACTTTGCAACATCTCATACAAATCTTCCCAGATTTTTTTCCTTCTGTAACCATTCTCTTCATCATTTCTTATAACATAATGTATTCCATCAGGTTCTTACATAATAACTTATTCAACCTATGCTTGATTGAGTCAATAGAGAAATACTCTCATCTAGTTAAGGTATGACTGCTTAGCATTATACCATTTACTTTAAATGAGAGAGGGTGAATTGAGTGGTTTACTCAATTGACCTTACAAAAGCAAAATCACATCTGCAGTAAATCTATCAGACACAGATTTGGTAGCCATAATCTATAAGAAATTGATCATTATCTATACAGCCCCTATTACATATTCCCCAGAACAGACCACTTACGAAAGGACATAATAGTTTTATTACTAATCATATAAAAAGATGCTCATATTTCCTAAAGTAAAGAGAAATTCCAATCAAATTACCTTAAAATATCATCTTATACTTCCTGCAAAAATTACCTTAAATATGATATTATACTTCCTACAAAAATAGTAAAATGATAAAATCTAATGTAAACAGGGTAATGCATTGATGGTAAGACTATAGACTGATACAAACATTTAGGAGAACAATATGGAAATGCTTAAGAGCTTCAAAACTGATCATGATTTGGTTTTGGCATCAGCAATATGTGAAACAAATAAAAAGATGACCCTTTGAATTGTGACCCTCTTCCACTTCTGCAGTTATGGTAGCAGTGGAAGAAAAAGAAACAAAGGGGATTATGAATCACAATTTTGCAAATTTACGCATCTTTAAACTTTAATAAGGCTATTGCTATTCTAGGTGCGAAATCCTTGTCCAGTAACCAATGTGAGCGGGTATACCGATGGCAGAGGAGAATCATATTGCAAGAAGAAATAAGACATTTGCAGCTAAATGGAGAGAAGGGTCACCACTCCTTATTAGAGAGGAGAAAAAAAGGAGTTGGTGACATTGATTTTATTATATATCTAAAAGAAATAGGAAACATTATTTCCTGGGGTATCTGGTCATTTCACATTGCAGTGCTGATTATAAGTATGCTTTGTAATTAAAGTTATTTTCAAATAACCAAAATTCAGTTTCTCTCCCCACTAATTGAAAAAAACCCCACCAATACAGCCTTCATAATAAATACGTGTAGTCAAGGAAAACACATTTCTGCATTCTTCATGTCCAAAAGTTACGTTTAAATCTGCACTCTGTCATTTGATTATAATTTCTTGGGTATTCTATACGTACTTATCAGTCTTTCTAGAGTGCAACAAACATTAAGCTTTCAGGGTTCTTACGTTCATTCGTTTCACTACAATTATTGAATGGTTCACTGTCCTGAGTTAGCGCATCAATCCAATTTTAAGATTTTGTTATACTCTTAACATGATTTGTCTCCTTAAAATTTAATGAATGTTTAAATCAAAGGTGTTAATGGTAAGAAATATGTAGCATGGCATAAGTGAACATGGTAATGTACATGAGAACTTTAGCTTTCTAATACACAATTATCTTAAGTAAGAAAAAGTATATACTTATATATATGTACATATATATATATTTATGTAGGTCATCTGTGTTTTTTTGTACACTTAGAAGGTAAGGTCTGTAAAGGTAGAAACCGCTTCAGTTTTTGTCTTTGTCTCCCCACTGGAAAGGCAGTGTGGCAAAGTGGATAAAAAACTGCCCTCAAAACCAAGGAGACCTGGGTTTAAGTTTTATCTCTTTCACATACTGGCTCTGTGATCCTGAGCAATGTTCTTGGCACCTCTCTTTAAAAGTCTTTAAGTTGCAGAGAAGATTCTGACCTGAGTAAGTAAGGAGAGTTTATTCTACTGTATACATCTACTCCCTATACCAATGAAATCAATGTATTGGACCAATAAATTCCATTTCTTATCCCTGTCTTACTCTCAGTGCCTAAAATGGTGCCTAGCACATAATAGGTGTGTAATAAATGCTTAATCCTTGTCTATGAGTAGAATATGAAAAATTCTCCACAGTGAGGGCTAACTTCTAGTTTCCAGAATAACATGATAACCTATTATTTAGAATAAAGCATGTCAAAAAACTAAGAGGAAACAGTTTTAATTGAGCATAAATGACTACATTTTCCCTGTTTTTTTCAAGTTTTAACATCTTATTTATGACCTGAATAGTGTATTAATTTGATTTTTCTATCTGATTCTGCAAATGAATTTTTTCATCAGTTTAAAATTTTTTCCTTTTAATCTGTTATACTTTATTACAGTAGAGCCTTAATTCCATCTTTTATTTCATAAGGCATTTATACTTTATTTTGAACTGGCATTTTCTAAATATTTATTTGGTTTGGCTTTTACAACAGGAAATTAGTCTTTCCTCATGTGAAAAAAGAAGGTTCTTTCTAAATGGCAATTCAGTAGATTGATTCATAAACATAAATTATACCAAAATCTAATTACTAGAAATTTCAGAAGAATAAGACTATTAGGTATTCTTTACCCCCATTAAGTATTCCTTTTTACGCACCAAAGTGATTTTTAAATTTTGCCCAGGAAAGTTTGTATTGCCATTTTTATGTCTAGTCAGAAAGCTAGAAATTTGGTGAACCATAAACTAGGGTTTAATTGACCAAAAGGGCAAGCACAACTTTTAGTTCAGAAGGGCTCTTAAACAAATGAAATAAACAGGCAGAGTTCATGAACATTATGAGGCTGTATGGGGACTTTATCACATATTCAACCCCTGTAATTAGTCAGCCACCAACAGTGAGCACAAAACTGGAGTCCCTTATTCCACTATACAGATACAATGAACAGGGGCAAAAAAAACCCAAACCCAACACATAGCAATCCCACTGGGTAAGAAAAGTAATGGGATAAGTTAAAGTCTAATCAATTCTGTCCAGCAGAGGGCAGTGGTATATCAATATGGACAGCATTTTATACAGATGAGCATCCTGATGAGAGGATTATCTAGGGCCTATTCTAGGTGATGAAAATTAAAACAAAGAAAACAGATTATGCAATCCCTTCATGCACAAATAATGTCACCTAACAGTCTCCAAAGTATGCACATCAGAAAAATAAGATTTTTTTTTCTTTCTGCAGAACATAAATGCAAAGTCTCAGAACTGTATTCCAGTATTAAACAAAGATCAGGAACAAGGCCATTCAGAAGCAATATGCTACAGATCTAATTTTGGAGAGACATAATATTTTCCAAACTAAGACACACAAGAAGAAATCTGTGGAGGCACAAATATGCACACTATGAAAAATGCAATCATTTATTCAACTTCTATTTCATGTTATATATAAAAAATTTTCAAAAATAGGGCACATTTGCAGAAATATATACTATTTTTCAACATACTACATCACCAGGGCTATACAATAGAAAATCTAAACTTGCTGCCCACACTAAATGACTAGAGAAAATAATATGACAAGGAGAAATTTGGGGAACCAAAGATGGTAAATGAAGAAGGGAGAGGGTGATACTCCTAGCGATATGGTAGCTAGGCACTTGTTCAGAAAGCAAAGGACATGCAGACACACTAAATTATAGTGATTATATAACAGAAGCCTGGTCAATGAGATCCTAGGTGAATATAGTGAACTCACATGGATGTTTGGTGGATCTGTTCTGGGAATGTGTAATAGAAGACCCTATTCTCTATGTTGGAGCATAGAGTGTGATGGTTTCCTATCTGCTTAGCATGTGGAAAAGAGAGTTTTTTGATTTTTCACTAAGCCAGAACTGAATGTGCATACAAAGCCCAAGGACTAGAACAGGGGTGGGGAACCTGTTGCCTCAAGGTCCCATGTGGCCTTCTAGGTCCGTGGGTGATGCCTTTTGACTGAGGCTGTTTTACAGAACAAATCCTTTTATTAAGGAGGTTTGTTTTGTGAAGTGTGGATTCAGTCAAAGGGCTGCACTTGAGGACTTGAAAGGGGACATATAGCCCTGGGGCCGCAGGTTCCTCACTCCTGGCTAGACCTTGCTCTCTCTTTCCCGGCTGCGTCTGAAGCAAAGACTGCTACTAAAGGCCTTGGAGTGAAGAGAGAGGTAGTTGCATTGGTCAGGGAATAATGTGCTTGCCCTAGTCCAGGATGAATCGACTCTGAAATACTGAATCATGTTCCAGCAGGAGATAGATTCCATTTATCAAATACACTGCATTTGGAAGTGAACTTGCCAGGATAGATGCTTTGTGACAACTCCTTTAAGTTGGAGTCCATTCTCTCCAGGCCTACTGTGGTGGAGGGCATAAATTACTTTAGGTTTCAGGGGCTGTACTTCACTTCCTTTCATATCTCCTCAGTAAATCCTTTTTGTAAAAGCTAATTGATGTTAATTGGTTAAATGATATTGGGGTGCAAATCAATTACAGACAGGAGATGTTAACTGTAACTGGGGATATTTATTGGGTAGAACACATGAGAATGAGGGTTCAAACCTTACAGTCCAGTAGGGTTACTTCTATGACCCTGAAAGAAAGACATAGCTAGCCCTTTGGGGACTTGACTCATAAGTATGAATGGAAGTTGTGATAGAGACTCCTAGAGGCTCTACAAGGTTACAATTACATAAGGCATATTCTGTGTTCCCCTGTGGTATTTTACAATTTTTGCCAGAGGAAGGAAGATGAGGCCTCTGGGGCAGCTCCAGACATGCCCATGGAAATATGATAGCAAAAGATGCTTTCTCTGTTTACTGTAGTGTCAGCTGTTTGGCCTCTCCCAGGGGAACCATAGCCATTTGCTATCCCACAGCAAAATCCTGGTAATCAGAGTGAACAGATTATTACCTAGTGTTTTATAGCTTACCCCATAGCTGCTGATGTCCAGTCCTCAAAAAAAGAGTGAATTTCATATTACCTCCTCCTTTTCAGGAGCAATTCACCTTCCCCATTGTCATAGTTTATATTTTAGGCAGAGATATTTGTTAAAGGGGTGTAATCTGTGTTTACATTCGTAAATAAAAATACTTTCTTCTAGGTGGGGAAGATGATTTAAATGCAATTGTCTAAACTAGAAATTTATTCTTTAAGATAAATGGAATGGCTCAATCTTTGAAGGATCTTTATTATTACAAAAATTTCTGCCAGCAACCACTCATATTAATGGCTGCAGGGGACAGATACTTGAACCCATATTCTAATTAGGACAGGATAAGTTGGCAGAGATCAGAGAAGTACCTTGACCTTTTGCTGATCTCCCAAAGTAGGCAGAACCATTTTTAGATCCAGCTCAATTTAAATCGGCATTTACTTTTCCCGCTGTTCTCCCTTCTAATTGCTCCCTTTTCAGGAGTTCCTTGGGAAATTCTCCTATTGTTGGATATCTAGCTCCAGCATTAGAAGTTTCCATTACCTGATCACTGTATACCTCACGGTAAGGTCCTGCTCTCAGCCCTATTAAAGGGGGAACCGAAGAGTCCCCTCTTCCGATTCCAAGGATGTACTTTCCTTTTCATCTACATTTACACTATGATTCTAGGCAAGGCCTTCCTTATGGTATAGGGATAGAGAGACCCTGGGCAATTGTTTTTTTTTTTTTAACAGCATTGACCTTTTCATAAGAAGTATTGTGATTTAAAACACTCACCAGAACAGAGCTGAAATTATGATCTACATTTGGATTACTATTGTAGTTCACATGACCATTTGCCTTGCAATTCCATGCCCAGTCTAGGCCCACATCAGCACTTGCTGGGATTAATGCAGTAGGCTCCTAATTGGTCTCCCGGTATCCAGCTCTGCCCTTTTCCAATTTTTCTTCCATGTAGCTATTAAATTGATATTCTTAAAGAGCGGGCCTGACGAGGGTGCTCCTTTCCACTAAAACCTTCAGTGGCTCTCCGTTGTCTTTAGGATCAAATATAAAGCTTCTGTATGACATTAAAACCTCTTCCCAGTTTGGTCCCAGTTTATCTTTCCAGGTTGATTGTGTATTTTTTTTCTAATGCATTAAATTTTCCAGCCATACATATTGTCTTCCATGCATGACTTCTCTTTTCCTTCTTTTATGTCTTTGCCTAGGTTGACCCCAATGTCTAAATCCCTTTCCCTCTTACCTCCCACCTCATATCCCTTGATACCCTTCAAACCCCAACACAAATGCCACTTTCTTCAAGAGACCTTATTTTATTCTCTCAGTTGTTAACTCTACTTCAAATCATCAAATGTTTATTTTGTATATAATCTATATTTACTCATCTCTGAGTAAAGCATCAACTCTTACTACATACTTATTGATTGGGTATCAAGATTATAAAAATAAAGATACAATCTTTGCCCTCATGCAGCTTACAAGTTATGACATCCATGCCAATAACTATAATGCAGGTTAGGCTACGACAAGTATAAGGTCATGATACAAAGATCTCAAGAAAAATTTAGATGGAAGAGAACTTATAGCCGGGATGATCAGAGAAGAGGTTACATCAAAGCTACACTTTTAGGGAAAATAAGGCTTTTGACAGGCTTGAGATGAATAAGGAGCACGTTCCAGGTTGGGGGACAAATCACAAATAAGCAGAGACAGAAGATAACATAGTTCCTAGTCCTGACTATCTGGAACACAATTGTATAATATTAATAATAATTGACAACAACAATAATAACTAACATTTATATGGTACTTAGTATGTGCCAGGAACTATGTTAAGTGCTTTACAAGTATTCTCATTTGATTCTCACAACCCTAGGAGATAAGTGCTATTATTATTCCCATTTTGTAGATAGAGAAGCTGAGGCAAATAGAGAGTCCAAGTGCCTTTGTAGCCAAGCAGACCCAGATGTCAAGTCCCACCTCTGACACATATGGACCATGTGACACTGGGCAAGTCAAAGCATATCAGTGTTCTAGGGCCTCTCATTCTATGAGTCACAGAGAAGATGCAGGCTTGCATTTGCAGAGGGAATTTCCTCACCTTGAAGCTCCTTAGACCAATAAAATCACAGTGTAAGTCCCTATGCTAAAAGTATTTAGTCTGATTAACATAAGAAACTTTCACAGATTTATGATTGTTATATTATGTGTCTTTCAATAAAAGTCCTAAAGGGAGCAAAGATAGTAGATTAGGGGCAGCCACTAGCTAAAGATTCTTAATTTTCCCCTCCAAACAACTTTAATATTATACTTTGAATCAAAATTTGGTTTGGCAGAGCCACTAAAAGGTCAGGGTGAGACATTTTTCAGGTCTAACAAACTTGAGTCAGCGGGACAAGTCTGTGATACAGGGAGGGAATCTTTCTGAGTCCCACACATACTGTTTGCAACAGTGGGTCCAGTAACAGCAGCAACTTCAGAAGCCCTCAGCTCAGAGATGGTAGGAGTGTCAGACAACTGGTCAGAAAGAGATTATAGGGGACCCTTTGTTAGCACTGGGCACAGATGGTCTTTATTGGCAACTCTATTGGCCATACATAGTTCTAAGACAGAATTCTAGGGTGGACAGGAATGCTGATGGTCTGTCACAAGGGAACAGAAGCCCCGGTCACAGTTCCAAGGCAAAGAGATAAGCTAGTGAATGCTACTCCAGGGGACCCGGGGCCCTTCCTGAGTAAAGACCTGAGCACACACTGGGAGATCAGTGACCATACCTCTCCCAGAATCATGTCACAATGGAAGCATAGAAAACTTGTAGACTCTCAGAAACAGTTCTGAAAACAGAAGCACAAAAAAAGCCTGAAACTTGGGACAGTGCCTCACTATCCTGAAGGGAGCAGAGCCCAACTTTAACATAAAATTCAAAGTCAAGAAATAGACTGGAAAAAAGAGCAAACAACAATAACAAAAAAAAAAAAATTGACCATAAAAAGCTACTATGGTGTCAGGAAGACCAAGACATAAACTCAGAAGAAGACAATAGTGTGAAAACAACTACCATAAAAAGCCTCAAAGAAAAATGCTAATTGGACACAAACCCACAAGAATATCTGGAAGAGTTAAAGAAAATGATGAGTGGTAGAGGACAAATGGGAAAAGAAATGAGAAGAGTGCAAGAAAATTATGTAAAGAGAATTAAGACAATGAAAAGAGGAAAGAAAAATACTCAAGAAAAGAACACTTTAAAAAGCAGAATTGGTCTAAGGGCAAAAGAGGCATAAAAATTCACTGAAGAGAAGAACTCCTTAAAAAGCTAGATTGACCAAATGGAAAAGGAGGTACAAAAATTCATTGAAGAAAAAAACTCCTTAAAAATTAGAATTGGGCAAGTAGAAGCTAATAACTCCATGTGAAATTAAAGAAACAATAAAGCAAAATCAAAAGAATGGAAAAATAATGAAGAAAATGTGAACTATTTCACTGGAAAACAAATGACTTTGAAAACAGAGTGCGAATGGGGATATTTAAGAAGCATTAGACTACCTGAAAGCTACAATCAAAGAAAGAATCTAGAAATCAACAATTTCTTGAAATTATTGATGAAAACTGTTCTGATATCTAATTTTTAAGGAGTTATTTTCTTCAGTTAGTTTTGCACCTCTTTCTCCATTTGATCAATTCTATTTTTGAGGAGTTGTTTTCTTTGCTGAATTTTTATATCTTCCCTCCCCTCCTTTTTTTACTAATCTGTTGACTCTTTTTTATGATTCTCTTGCATTGCTTTCATTGCTTTTCCTATTTTTTCTTTTACTTCTTTTATTTGCTTTTTAAAATCCTTTTTGAGCTCTTCCAGGAGTTCCTTTTGGTCCTGAGATCAATTTGTATTTTTCTTTGAGGCTTTGCATGTAGCCATTTTGACACTGTTATCTTCATCTAACTCTATGCATTGATCCTTCTTGTCACCATAGTAACTTTCTTTGGTCAGATCATTATATTGCTTTTATGTTTTGGCTCATTTTTTTTCTGCCTATTTTAGAACTTTATACTTTTATGTAAAAGTTGGGCTATATTCTTGCAGTGTCCCAAGTTTCTTATCCCAAGATTTGGGGTCTTACTTCTCGCTTTTACTAGAGGGGGGGCCCTCTATGCTAGCTTGCACTGGGAGTGGGGCTTCTCTGTTGGCCTGGCCTAAGGGGGCAGGGTCTTGCTGCTGGCCAACACTGGGGTGGAGCCTTGCTGTTGGTTTGCACTGGGGGTGAGGCTTTTCTGGTGGCTTTGCCTGGGGCATGGGGCCTTGCTGCAGGTCATCTGGGGTGCATTCTGGTGCTGTTGCTCTCTGACCATGAGACACGCCTTTCCTGGTGGCCCTCCAAGCTGTCTTGGGCTGGCAAGCTATTTGATTGCTTCAAAACTGGTTCTGAGGCATTAGCGTAAGGTTGTTTGGAGGGAAATTTTTGAGAGCTCAGATGAGTTCTTGCTATCTTGGCACTGGAAGTGAGGGATGGTATCAGAAAAACTATGGAAAAGCCTATATGAACTAATGCAAAGTGAAATGAGAAAAACTGGGAGATCATTGTGCATAGTAACAACAATGTTGTAATAATCCATTGTGAAAGACTCAGCTACTCTGATTAATACAATGATCTAAGACAGATCCAAAGGATTTGTATGGGAAAATACTATCTACCAACCGAGAGAGAACTAATGAACTCTGAGTGCAAATTGAAGTATCATTGTCTTACCTTATTTTTTCTAGTTTTTGGAAATATGGCTTACATGGAAATACATTTTGCATGATTTCACAAGTAGAATTGATATCATATTGTTTGCCTTTTCAGTAGGTAGAGGAGGAAGTGGGAAGGAGGGAGAGAATTTGGAACTCAAAATTTAAAAATAAGATTGTTAAAAATAAATAATAAATAAATAAAATAGGTAAAAATCCACATAATTAACTAACAATATAAGTCAAATTAACTGAATTATTAAAATAAAGATTATATATAATCTGCCTTATCTGTCAAGATATAATAAAGTTTTTTTAATTGCTTTTTTGGGTGGGAGGAGTAATAATAGATCACAATTAATCATAGAGTTATTTTAAAAAATTTAGATTTTAGTGAAAGGAAAAAAGGTTTTTGTACTAATAATAAATAAAATATGTTTTAAAATTGTTTATTTCACCTTTAAATTCTTTAAATATCTGTCTGTGTATGTTTCATATTAGCACAATAATGCATGCATATAATTTAGAAATAACATTGTTTAACTGATAAAAGTGCACTGTCAAAATAATTTGAATCATGCTTACCTAGAACAGAGCTTCTTAAACTTTTTCCACTGGTGACCCCTTTTTGCATTTGGCTGTGTTCACTGGTATTGCGTGGCCTGAGGGCATGCATAGTGCAAAGTGCACATGCTTTGAGTTCAGAATGAAGGTTGCAGTGAAGTTGCATAATGCAACATGGGCAAACACTGCCAGAAACACCTTGGATTCATTATGCATTTAATTTTTAATTAATTTTTGGTCATTGCACATTCAGAAACCTTTCACTGTTGCCAAATTTTTCAAGATTCTATTTGGGGTCACACCCCACAGTCTAGGAAGTGCTGGTTTAGAACACTGAAGGTTTAAGTAGTTTGCTAGTGGTCACATCTCTAGCCTGTGTTAGGCATCAACCTTCTCTAACCCAAGTTGTCTCTCAATAGCTCCTTACACTGAGCTGAAATCTACCTCTTTGCGTACCATACCCACTACTTCTGGCCCTCACCTTGGAAGCAAAAAAATGTTTTCAAATCCAAATTTACTATTTCCAAGGTTTCAAAGGTACTGATTGAGAAATCTAAAGATACATACTGGCAGTAATCCTAGGTAGAAAAAAGTTACTGGGGAAGGGATGTGGAAGGGGGAACATGAATATGACATTGATGGCCACTATTGTACTTATTTACCTCATCCTGCTGTTGGAGAGATTTGTGATATTTTAGACACTGCCATTTTAATCCAACCTATAGAGGATTTTGGTAATCCTTGAAAGGCCATAAACTTTTTTTTTTTTTTTGTTTTTGTTTTTTTTAATTTTTTTTTATTTTTTAATGTTTAACAATCACTGCCATACAATTGAGATTTTATCCCCCCCACCTATCCCCCACTACCCCCCTCCCTCCCCACGACTGCATACAATTCTGTATAGATTCTACATATACTTTCCTATTGAGTATATTTTCACTATAGTCATGCTATGTAGTCAGACTAAAATAAATGAAAGAAATCGTATAACAAATCAGAACCTGATACACAAACACATACACATACACAAACATGATCTGCTACATTTTGTGAGTGACTTCCATATTTCTTTCTCTGAGTGTGGAAGGCATTTTGCCTTGAGAACCACCTTTGGGATTTTTTTTTTTTTATAAGAAGTTTTTGCGTTATTACAAAAATCCAAGTCTACCAGAAAAAACTCTCACACACTGTGGTCGTTGCTGTGCACAAAGTTCTCCTGGTTCTGCTCCTTTCACTCAGCATCAGGTCATATAAGTCCTTCCAGGCCTCTCTGAAGTCTTCTTGTTCATCATTTCTTATGGCGCAATAGTACTCCATTACATTCATATACCATAATTTATTCAGCCATTCCCCAATTGATGGACATCCCCTTGACTTCCAGTTTTTGGCAACTACATAGAGTGCTGCTATAAATATTTTTGTACATGTGGGACCCTTTCCCATTTTTATGATCTCTTGGGGATATAGTCCTAGTAGCGATATTGCTGGGTCAAAGGGTATGCACATTTTTGTAGCCCTTTGGGCATAGTTCCAAATTGCTCTCCAGAATGGTTGGATGCGCTCACAGCTCCACCAACAATGAATTAGTGTTCCAACTCTCCCACATCCTCTCCAGCATTTATCATTTTCTTGTTCTGTCATGTTTGCCAATCTTACAGGTGTGATGTGGTACCTCAGAGTTGTTTTGATTTGCATCTCTCTAATCAATAGTGATTTAGAGCATTTTTTCATATGATTATAGATAGCTTTAATTTCTTCCTCTGAAAATTGCCTGTTCATATCCTTTGACCATTTATCAATTGGGGAATGACTTGTATGATTATACATTTGGGTCAGTTCTCGAAAGGCCATAAACTTTGACCCAGAAATGTTACTGCTTAATGTATAACTTCTATAGTGATTTTCTTTTAAAGACAGCATATACACAAAAATTGCTATGGGTTATATATTTAGCAATGGTATTTTTGGGTCAAAGTTTATGGACATTTTAGTTATTTCCTTAGAATAGTTCCAACTTGCTTTTCAGAATGTTTGGATTACAAACCAAATTGATAGTCAATAATCATAATGCTCTAAGGTTCTTTCTTTGCTTCATCTTTCCTTGTTTTAGGTGTTCAACTTTTATTTGCCTCAAGAAAAGGCAGTAGAAAATTTTCTTTCTCAATTTATGAAAATAATTTTTATAGCATATATATTTCTTGCTCTTTAAATTTTTGATAGACTTCTGTAAATTCAGCTGCAGCAGGAGTTTTTCTTTGTTAGTTCTTTGACAGGTAGTTGTCTCCTTTTCTAAAATAAAATTAAGGTCTTTTTTGCTTCTTTTAATTTGAACATTTTGACTTTTTAAATTCTTAGTTTTGCTAGTATGCATAATATATATATACATAAACTATTCTTATAATTCTTTTTATTTCTTCTGCTTGTGATTTCACTTTACTTAATTTTTTATCTTCAAATTTTGCTTTTTCTCCCTTTTGTTTTTAATCTTTCTCCCTCTTAGTTAAAGATTTATCAAAGAAGCAACTTTTACTTTTATATTTCACTTCTGCAACCTTTGTTTTCCTATTTGTCTACTTCCCTGATTTTTAAGATTAACTTCTTTCTGTTTATTTTAGATCTGATTATCATTTTCTGATTTTTAATTGTCTATTTGGTTTATTTATTTTTTCCTTCTATTTTGTTCATATTTGTTCTAAGGGAAATAACATTTCTCTGAGGACTATGGATAGATTCATTCATCTAGATGGAACCCCTGTCCATTGCTATGGCACTCTCTCCTTGTTGCTGGAGATGAAGGCCCTGTCACCATAATAGACTCCTCCTTGATTGTTTTTTCTCTGGTGTTCTCCGCTAACTCTTGCTTCACCTCTTCTAGTAATTCCAGTTGAACTTTTGCTTAAATTGTGTTTTTCTTGGACACTTCCCCATATTATAAGTGGAAGAGTCCTATCACACTTTCAAACCTGAATCTAGTCATCAATAAAAAGATGAATGTTCAAAAAAAGAAAAGCAATCAATGTGTTCTTGGGAAAGTTTTACCCAAAAGAAGACAGCACTTCCTCTAGAATCTGTTTGGCCTCAGTTTCCCTCACACAACCTCCTCCTTTGGTGTTTTTGTATTCCACATATATTTCACCTCTTTAGAGAGAGCCTCCATAATTAAATCAATTATTTTTTCTAATTTGTTCATTGTGTTTTTAACACAGCCTTGACTTTGTACCTATATTCATTCTTAATTTCTCCTTTCATGGATTCATTTCTCTTTTGAACCATTATAAACTTTATTATTTCAGTACCATACTATCTGGGGAGGCCACAGGATTCTGTCTTTTAATAGGAATTGATTCATTTTCCTTCATATTATATTATTTGTCAAAAGAGCTTTTTATTCTTTTCGAGATTTTTATTAATCCTTTCTTCTGGTTTTAGAATTCTCTGTTTTATCTGCTTGTATGTTGTTGTTGTTTTTTAAAATCTTTTCCTCTTCAAACACAATGGTGTTGGATCTACAGCTAGAGAAGATTTTATGTTAATTTAGAGGTAGTGCATTGTAGTAGAGAGAGGGGACAGGAAGAACCTGAGTTTTTATCCAGTCCTCAGTGCTCACTAGTGCTGTAAAACCATGGTCATATTTTTCAATATCTTTGAACCTCATTTAATTGGAAAGAAAATACCTATGGTACTTATATTTCAGGGCGGTTGTGAGCATCCAATGAAACAATATATGTACATATATATGTATACACACATGATATATTTACAAATATATGATGCACTTTGTAGACTTGTAAGAACCAAATTGTTAATTTCCTGGCTAGACTCTTGCTCAGGTTTCTTAATCAATTACACATAGAAACTATGACCTAAATATTGTAAGATTCTTTTCTCAGTAAGGATTAATTTTCCCCATCATGCCAAACTGTTCTATGACTAGAAATAGACTATTAGTACTTATTCCCTCCTACAGTGGTTATTCATTGTGTTCAACGTTTTATACATATACTACAATTGTAACAGAATCTTCATAGAGGGAGAATAAGTGCTTCAGAAGAGATCTATAATGCATGACTACAATGTAATATGATTAAAATTTTAACAAGCTTGCCAGACTTTATATATCCAAATGATCTTTTCATATCAGTGCTCTTGACAGATTCCATTGTGCAATACTTTCTTGTAACTACTCTTTCAAAATTTCAGCCGGTTCTCAAAGCTCACAGAAGCAATGGTTTCTTGATTCAATAGTTATACCTCCTATCTACCCCAAATCCCATTAACTATCTTGATATTCCATCAGGTTCAGCAGACCTGACTCTGAATGACTTCTGACTGTTGTTAAAAATTAAATTCACCTACAAAAATGAAAATTTGCTGTCACAGAGGAGATTCCAAAGAATGTTCTACAGATTTTGATGACAAATCATTAAGAAAAAGGAAAGGCAACATCATTGCCTACCAAAATGACTAATAAGAGGGAAGCAATCTTTATTTGGGTATTAAACCTCCAGTTTCTTATTATATATCTCATGGTATACCATCTTAGAAAAAAGTTTACCAAGAAAAGCCAATAATCATCCCTTCAAAGGATGTAGTGGACATTTGAAAAACCAGCATAATGATTATGGAAGGGCATATAACAAAGTTCTTAGTCTTTACATTTATTTTTCAAAATAAGTCTTTTAACATATTCATTTCCCTGGAGAATGTATTAGATATATTTTAAACTAAATTGATATATCACATTTCTTCATTTACATTATAAACAGACAAAAACTTCAAAACTTTAATCTCATAGGTCCTTTACAAACATCTTACCTCATCTGGCATTTAATGTTATAATTAAATTAAAGTCAGGTATGTCTGTGTATTGAGGTAAGTTGCCTAATACCCGAATGGATGTTGTGACAAAAGTTTCATTCAGGAGCTCTTTCTTTACCCCATCCTTCCACCTCTCCAGATCTCATAGACTTTTTTCTTATTATTAACATTTTCTTCAGGTGCAAATACACCGACAGATTGTATTGTAGATTCTGTTGCTCTCTAATATATAAATAAGTCTGTTTTACCTGAAGATTGTGTCTATGCTATCAAGTAATAATTGGTTTATTTTAATTTCTTACAAGCCTGACCTTTGTTTGATGAAAGAGAAACATACTGAAATTCTGACATTTACTGGAATCACAACCCTAGATATCTTTGATTGTCATATTTAAATTTGTTTAGCATATTTAAACACTTCTATCATCTCATTGTGAGTATTCTCTCCAGCAGTGCAAATAGCAACCCATCTATGCCTTTGCATTCTGTGCAATTCTTGTTGCCTTATTCATTGCCTCCCATAAAAATCTCTAGTTGTTTTTCCACGTGAAATGTGTAACTACCTCCCTCTCATCTGTAACTGATTTTTTTGTAGCCATGTATAGAAAATTATCTTTATATTTGTAGCACCCCCTCTAGGACTATGACTACAGCTCCCACTTGCATTGGCAGGCAGGGGGCAAAGGGGTCTGCTGATTACTTTCTTTTTAAGGTTCTAGAGTTAACCAAAAGGGTCAAAGGTTTCTACTATTGTTGCTTATGATATCCCACCATTATGTTCTCCAAATACTAAAATGTCTCCTTCATCAAAGGTGCATTGTAATTCCTACAACATTCTGGTTGCTGAGGAGAGTGGATTCAAACTTAGAAAGCACATGGGGATAAAATATTTACTTAGTTTTGACAGTTTGCTGGTTACTGAAAGTTCTGTTCTTACTTTGTGGAGTCCTCATGAAATTTTTCTAAGGCTATCTGATTCCTTTCTTTGATTTATTGAGCTTATCCTCAGTGAGTTTCAACTCCCAAAGCAGTGCTACTCTCAGTCTCTTCTGCTCTGGTGTGCACTGCTACAGGTCTTTGAAGTTCACATTTGTCACATGGTCAATGCTGATGGGGGCAGGGGATGGTGAAAAACTTGCTCTTCCTTTTGCCTCATGAGAAATTCTCTCTTAGGCTCCTTCGCAGCCAGATCCTGGTCTGTTGATGGAATGTGTGATCCCAAACTTATTTGCTCTGTTATATTTCATCATCAGTTGGATAATGACTGAACAAGTTATGGCACATGATTGTGATGGAGTACTATTGTGCTATATGAAATGATGAGGGGAGTGGTTTCAGGAAAAAAAACAACATTGCAAGAACTCTATGAACTGATGCAAAATGAAGTGACAAGAACTGAAAGGTCACTGTGTACAGTAACAACAGTACTCTAATGATCAGCTGTGAAAGACTTGGCTACTCTGGTCATTATAATGATCCAGGATAATTCCAAAGAACTTATGATGTAAAAATGCTACGTACCTCCAGAGAAAGAACTGATAAACTTTGAGTGCAAACTGAAATATAGATTTCTCACCTTTTTTCTTGTTGTTTTTTTCTTGGAAATATGCTTTGCATGAAATCATGCATTGATGTATAATATCATAATTGATATATTAATTGATATAATATATATATAATATATAAATAATTGATATCACATGGGTGAAGGAGGGAGGGACCATCATGTGATCACCTGCCCATGTGAGATGGACAGAATGTATGCTTGCCAAAAAGACTACTTTATGGAGAACTCACATGGGTCAGGTGATCACATAGTAGTCAGAAAAAGTGATACAAGGACACTCTTAAGGTCCCTCTCAAGAACTTTGGATTTTATCTAAGTATGATGGCAACAGTTTGTCACAGAAGCTATAACATCCCTTTTAGAACAGATGTATATCTTCAGATTGGCAAGTGTTTATTTGACGAATATTATTCTAGACATTTCATTTCATTAAAAAATCTATTGGAGGTTAACACATTTGTTAACTTGATTCTATTTTTATGCAGTAAGTTAATTGTGACACAAGTCTCCTCCATTTTGAGAAATAAGAAGATGGTAACAGAAAAAATGTTTTCAGCTTTTTTTTTGTCAGTTGATTTCCTTACACGTTGATTTGCTTTAAAAATCTTTCCTTTGCTTCCCCACATGTCCTTCTATGCCTCACTAAAGACGTACTTATTCCTATTCTTATTTTCCTCCTCTGTCCATCAAGTTTGATGTTTATAGTCATAGCATTATAAGGGAATTCTCCTTCCATGAATTTGACTATAATCCTTTGATTTCCAACCCCTCTCCCAAAGTTGAATATTTCTTGTTCTGCCCATAAAAATTAAAGGAATTTTTAAATTCCTGAATTAAATTAAGAAAGGACTGGAAGAGATTCATTATTGTAGCTCTGGTGATATATCTCCTTACACTTTTATTACTATCCAAGTATCAATTATATCGAGGTGAATGTAAATGAAGTCAATGACATGGATATATTGTGTGTAGAGATTCAGGAACTCTTTAAAAAATGCAGATGTGTCTTTTTTATGCCTCTGCTTCCCTTTTGAATTTCTCTGAATTTTGACCTTAGCCACCGGTTAATCAAATGAGAGTAGGAACAGATGAGAACTATCTTAGCATCCATTTTGTAGAAGTGTGCAAAAATTTATAAGAAGTCAGCATAAAAATGACTTTAAACAAGTCTAGCAAGTGTCAGTTACTTCTGGTGTGACATATTTAAAGCACTGATTTCATGTGTTAAATGAATCTCCTTGCCATGTTAAGTAATTAACAATATGTACAAAGTAATACATCCCTGACAACCACTCTTACATTTCTCCCTAGTTGCATATGTCTATATTTTTCAGTAGAGATGGACAATGTAGTCATCTATCCTTGATCTCCTGGAGGATAATCTTCTCTTGCCATATAACTACCCCAAAATTCAGGCAGCTTTTTATGAGAAATGGATCCCTTGCTTTGTAAATCTCCACTGGAATAGAATCAGCCCCAGGTGCTTTGCCACATGAGAGGAGCATAATGACTTTTAAAATCTCTTCTTCAGTTAGAAGTTAGCTAGAGAGGGATTGACTTCAGCTAGAGATATAGGTCCATAGCTTCAGTATTGGTTGATGATGGTTTGTTGAGAACACTATGGAAGTCCATCTCTCCAAGATAATATCCTTATTACTTATTAATATGGCTCAGTTAGTACTGGGTAGTTGCGATGCACCATAGGTCTTTGACCCATAAATAGCCTTCAGGGCATCATGAAAGCAGTTTGGATTACTGCTATCAGTATGAGACTTAATTTCATCTGTCTTCCTAGTGAACTGAGAATCTTGTATCTCTCTAAGCTTCACTTGTTCTTTACTTTTGATAGAGCACTGCCCTTCTTAGAAACCTACTGGTAAACCCTGTGGAGTTCTCATTTTTTGTTTAGCACATTCTGAATTTCCCCATAATTTTTGTCAAACCAATCTTGACGTTGAAAGTTCTGATCCAGATGAGAAAATGCAATGCTATACAACAAATTCCTGAAAACAACCCACTCCATTTCTGCTTCACTTTTGCCAAACATGGTCAGCTTTCCCACCAAGTTATCAATAAACTATTCTCACTTGGAGAAGCACTCTAATCTGTTGACATTAAGTCTTCTGGTAATTTTCTTGCCTTAGAGCCACACTTTTGTTGAATGTGAATGTTTAACTTGCAGAAGATTAGCCAATAATCAGTTCAGCACTTGGCATCACATGTTGCCTCCATTACTCTCACATTCTGTCTCTTCTCCTTAAAATGACATAGTTTTAAAAATGTCAAGATTTGTTACAAGGGTACATCCACAAAGTCTTACTACATCTAGGTAAATGGAAGACAGTGTTGGTGATTAGAAGGTCATAAGATGCACAAATCTTCAGTAGTAAGTGACCGCTGTTGTTTCTGTTTCCAGTTCCATTCCTCCCAATGACTCCTTACCATGTCTGATAGTCTGTGCCTACTCTGGCATTGAAGATACCCAGAATTAAACTCTTGTCCTGTTTCAGCACATTAATGTTTCAGCACATGTCCAGGTCTTCATAATTTTTTTCTTTGACCTCATTAGGCTTCATCATGGTGGGAGCATACAGATCAATGATGATAGCATGGTGCTTGGGATGACGTTGAATGTATAAATTAGTTTCAGTAAAATTGTCATTTTTATTATTTGACCCTGCCTACACATGAACAATTAATTTTCTCCAATTATTTAAATATGATTTTATTTCCATGAAGTTTTTTAACAGTAATTTTGTTCATGTAGTTCCTGGGTTTGCTTTGGTAGACATATTCCCAGGCATTTTATACTGTCTATAATTATTTTAAAGGGGGCATCTCTTACCATCTCTTCTTGTAGTGCTTTATTTGTGATATATAGGAATGCTGATGATTTACTATTTTACATCTATTTTATCTATATTTATTTTATGTGCATTACTTTGTATCCTGCTACTTTGCAAAAATGATTAACTTTTCAACTAACATTTTAGCTGAGTCTTTGGGATTTTCCAAGTATATCATCATATTGCCTGCAAAATGATAACTTTATTATCTCATTTCCTATTCTTATTCCTTCTATTTCTTTTTCTTCCCTTATTGCTGTTGCTAGGATTTCCAATACAATATTATATAATATTGGTGACAGTGGACATCTTTATATCAAACATTATCTTACTGGGAAGGTTTCTAGCTGATACCTATTACAAATAATACTTGCTGATGGTTTGAGATAAATGCTTTTTATCAACTTAAAGAAAAATTCATTTGTACAGATGTTTTCAAGTATTTTTTAATAGAAATGAGTGTTACACTTTATCAAAAGTTTTTTCTGTCTGTTGATGCAATATATGTTTTTTATTATTTTTATTATCTATGGAATCAATTATGTTGATAGTTTTCCTTATGTTAAACCTGCCTGCATTCTGAGTATAGATGACCCTTGGTCATAAAGCATAATCTTTGTAATATATTGTTGTAATATTTTAGCTAGTATTTTATATAGGATTTTTGCATCCATATTCATTAATGAAACTGGTTGATAATATTTGTTCCCCTTTTTTTCTTATCCTGGTTTAGGTATCAGCATCATATTTGTTTTTATAAAAGGAGTTTGGTAGAACCCTTTCTTTGTCCATTACTCCAAATAATTTATCTAATGTTGGAATTAGTTGGTCTTTAAACATTTGATAGAATTCACTTGTAAATCCATCTAGTCCTGGTGTTTTTTCCTTAGGGAGCTCCTTTATAGCCTGTTCAATTTCTTTTCCTAAAACAGATCTATTCAGATATTCTATTTCCTCTGATAATCTAGGTGGTTTACATTTTGTACATATTCTTCCATTTCACTGAAATAATTAAGTTTATTGTCATATAATTGAACAAGAAAACCCCACAATAACTCCTGATAGATATAAAACTTCTGGGAGTCAAGATAGAGTAGTAAGCAGTAAATAACTCTAACACTCCCATATTCACCTCCAAATAATCAAAAAATATTGTCCCTAAACAAATTCTGGAACAGTAGTACTGGCAAAATGATAGGGTGAAATAATCTTTTAGCCTAAGATACTTGGAAGATCAACAAGAAAGGTATGTCTTATTGAGATAAAAGGAGAGCATATTCCAGGACAAGAAGCATCACAGCAAGCCATCAGCAAGCCTTATTTCAGCAAACCACTGAAAGTTCCTGAGCCCCAGTGTGATGGAGCAGGCAGATAGCAACAACAACACTTCCCACATGCTTAGCATAGCCAGTGGAACCAGCAGAATCCAGCTCCAAGAGCCACCATGTGCTTCAGCACAGGTCTAGGCAAACAGATATCCTCTAGCAGCTAGACTTTAACATGCTTCAGTGTAGCCCCAAGGAAATGCAAAAATACTACATCCTGCCTCAGCACACACCACACACTACCACTAAGTTTCCAACTCAGCACCAGGTAAACTGCCAGATCCCTATGGCCTTCAGCAGCTCCAGTCACTCTCCACCAGTCCCCCTCAGCACAGCAAAGGAAACCAGGGTCCCCTGGACACTTCCAGACAACATTAAGGCAGCACAAGATAAACAGCCAGTACCTGCAGCACCTAGCACAACAAGCCTGGGAGTAAAACTCAAATTTAAAAGAAAGGAAGAAGGCCAATCAAACAAACAAACAGATGAGCAAAAAATAACAACAAAAAAGAATCTGACCATAGAAAGCTATTATGGTGACAAGGAAGACCAAGATACAAACTCAGAGGGCAACAATGTCAAAACACATATGGGCAAAACACCCAAGAAAAATGGGAAGTGGTCATAAACCCAGACAGAATTCATGTAGGAGCTCAGAAAGGAGTTAAAAAAATCATATAAGACAAGTAGAAGAAAAAATGAGAAAACAAATGAAAGTAATGGAAGAGAATTATGAAAAAAGAGTCAACAGTTTGGAAAACTGCTGAAAAAGTAGAATTGGCCAAATGGAAAAGGAGATACAAAAATCCACTGAAGAAAAAGCTCCTTAAAGAATACAATTGGCCAAATGGAAAAGAAAGTACAAAAGCTTATTGAGGAAAACAACACCTTAAAAGCTAGAATTAGACAAGTGGAAACTAACGACTCTGAGACATCAAGAATCAATCAAACAAATTTTTAAAATTGAAGAAAATGTAAAATATCGCATGGAAAAAGCAACCAACCTGGAAAATAGATCTAGGAGAGGCAATATCAGAATCATTGGATTACCTGAAAGACATAATCAAAAGGAGAGTCTGGCTAGTATCTTTCACGAAATTATCAAAGAGAAAAAATATTACAAGTGGTCAGAAAGAAACAATTCAAATATCAAGGTGTCATAATGAGGATTATAGGGGTTTGGCAGCTGCAACATTAAAGGATCTGAGGTGATGGAACATGATGTTCTAGAAGGCAAAGGAGTTAGTACTACAAACTAAGAATCACCAGCTAAATTAAGCATAATATATCAAGTGAAAAATGATCATTCAAAAAATTAGGATTTCAAGACTTCAAAAATAGACTTAATGAAAAGAGATAAGGAATAAAACTACATTTTGCTAAAAGTTATCATAGGCAATGAAATAATATCAGTACTAAAATTATCTACACCAAGTTGTATAGCATCCAAATTATTTTTTTATGTTTAAAACATAATATTTTTATTTTTTGTATATATTTTTTGCTTACTAATTAATTTAATTTTAGTTTTGAACACCCATTTCCACAAGATTTTGAGTTCCAAATTTTCTCCCCATTTCTCTCCTCCCCACCACCCTGAGATGACTTGCATTCTGATTACCTTTTCCCCTGGTTTACTCTCCCTTTTATCACCCCCTCCCCTTATCACCTTCCCCTTTACTTTTCTGAAGGTCATATCTATATATCTTATTTCCCAGTTGTGTGTAAAAGTAATTTTTTTAACATTTGTTTTTAAAACTTTGAGTTCCAAATTCTCTCCCTTCTTCGCTGCACACCCATCCTCATTGCGAAGGCAAGCAATTCAATACAGGGTATATATGTGTAGTTAGGCAAAACACTCCCATAATAATCATATTGTGAGACTAACTATATTTCCCTCCATCTTATCCTGCCCCCCACTTATTGTCTCCTTTCACCCTGTCCCTTTTCAAAAGTGTTTGCTTCTGACTATTTCCCCTCCCTTCTATCATCCTTCCCCCTCTTATCCCCTTCTATTCCACTTTCCTATAGGGTAAGATAACTAATTGAGTGTGTATGTTATTCCTCCTTAAGCCAAATCTGATGAGAGTAAGTTTCACTCATTCCTTCTCATCTCTCCATTGTGAAACCTTTTTCTTTTCTCTTTTATGTGAGATAATTTACTCCCATTCTATCTCCTTCTCCTAATATATTTCTCTCTCACCCCTTATTTTTTAGATATCATCCCTTCATATTCAACTCACCCTATACCATCTCTGTCTATCTTATCTATCTCTGTCTCTCTCTCTCTCTCTCTCTATCTATCTATCTATCTATCTATCTATCTATCTATCTATCTATCTATTATCTATTTCCTCCAACTACCCTAATATTGAGAAAGGTCTTATGAGTTAAAAATGTCATCTTTCCATACAGGAATGTAAAGTTACAAATGGCATCTTTCCATGTAAGAATTTAAGCAGTTCAACTTTAATAACTTCCTTATGATTTTTCTTTCCTGTTTAGCTTTCCAAGCATCTCTTGATTCTTGTATTTGAAGTCAAATTTCTGATCCAGCTCTGGTCTTTTCAGCAAGAATGCTTGAAAGTCCTCTATTTCCCCCTGGAAGATTATACTCAGTTTTGCTGAGCAGGTAATTCTTGGTTGTAACCCTAGCTCCTCTGACCTCCAGATTATCATATTCCAAGTCCTTTGATTCCTTAATGTAGAAGTTGCTAGATCTTTCATGGTTCTGATTGTATTTATACAATATTCAAATTGTTTCTTTCTGGCTGCTTGCAATAGTTTCTCCTTCACCTGGAACTCTGGAATTTGACTACAATATTCCTAGGAATTTTCCTTTTGTGATCTCTTTCCAAAGGCAATTGATGGATTCTTTCAATTTCTATTTTTCCCTCTGGTTGCAGAATCTCAGAGCAGTTTTTCTTCATAATTTCTTAAAAGATGATGTCTAGGTTCTTCTTTTGATCATGGCTTTCAGGTAGTCCAATAATTTTTAAATTATCTCTTTTGGATCTATTTTCCAGGTTAATCATTTTCCAATTAGATACTTCACATTGTTTTCTATTTTTTCATTCTTTCATTGTTTTAATAATTTAAAATTTGTTTTTTTAATTTTTAAAATTTGTTGTTTTAATAATTTCTTTACAGTAAATGTCTCTGATAGTGATATGATTTTTCAAATATATAGAGAACTAAGTCAAATTTACAAAAATACAAACCATGCTCCATTTGATAAATGGTCAAAGAATATAAGCAGGCAGTTTTCAGATGAAGAAATCAATGGTATATATAGGCATATGAAGAAGTTCTCTAATAACTTTTGATTAGAGAAATGCAAATTAAAACAACTCTGAGATGCTACTTCACACCTGTCAGAGTGACTAATATGACAAAAAAGGAAAATGATAAATGCTGGAGAGGATGTGGAAAAATTGTGACACTAATGCATTGTTGATGGAGTTGTGAACTGATCCAACCATTCTGGAGAGTAATTTGGAATTATTCTCAATGGGCAACCAAACCATGCATACCCTTTGATTCAGCAGTATCATTACTAGATTTCTATCCTAAAGAGATCATCAAAAAGGGGAAAGGATATCTGTGTGCAAAATATTTATAGCAGCTTTTTCATGGTAGCAAAATATTGGAAATTAAGGTAATGCCCATCAATTGGTCAATGTCTGAATGAGCTTTGGTATGTTAATATAATGGAATACTATTGTGCAATAAGAAATGATTAACAGGCAGATTTCAGAAAAACTTCAGGAACAACTTGTACAAACTGATGCAAAATGAAATGAGCAGAATCAGGAAAACACTGTATATAGTTATCAGCAATATTGTGTGATGATCAACTATGAATGACTCAGCTCTTCTCAGCAACACGGTGATCCAAAACAAGTACAAATGATTCAAGAAGGGAAATGCTATCCACATCCAGAAAAAGAACAAATGGACTCTGAATGCAGATCAAAGCATATTTTTTTCACTTATTTTATTCTTTCTGGTGATTTTTTTTCCTTTTGATCTTTTTCTTCTTTCACAACTGACTAATATGGAAATATTTTTACATGATAACACATGTGTAAACTATATAAACTGCCTACTCTTTTTAGGAGAGGAGAGGGGAAGGAGGGAGAAAAATCTGGAACTTAACATCTTGTAAAAATGAATACTAAAAATTTTCTTGACATATAACTGGGGAAAAATAAAATACTATTTAAAAATGAGGGGAAATTCCTTATAATTGCTTTGATTTCATCTTCAGTAGTGGTGTGTTCATCCTTTTAATTTTTAATAGTAGGCATATGATTTTCTTTCCTCTTTTTAAAATCATATTATCCAATGGCTCATCTATTTTATGGTATTTTTTTTCATAAAACCACCTCAGTTTTATTTATTAATTGTATGGTTTTTTATGCTCAATTTTATTAATCTCAACTTTACTTTTTAGGATTTCCAATTTTGTGTTTAATTGAACTTTTTAGTTTGCTCTTTTTCTAGTTTTTAAATTGCATGCCCAATTCATTGGTCTGTTCTTTCTCCATTTTGTTGCTGTAAGCATTTTGAGATATACATTTTCCTCTGATTACTGGTTTTGCTGTATATCTTAGAGTTTGATATGTTGTCTCATTAATGCCATTCTCTATAATGAAATATTTGATTCTTTCTTTGATTTGTTCTTTAATCCACTCAGTCTTTAAGATTAGGTTGTTTAGTGTCCAATTAGTTTTTAATTTATGTTTATGTGGTCCCTTATGAAATATAACTTTTATCGCATTGGGACATGAGAAGGATGCTTTCAATATGTCTACCTCTCTGCTTTTAGCTATAAAATTTTTATGTCCTAATATCTGGTCAATCTTTGTGAAAGTTCCATGAACTGATAAGAAAAAGGTATATTCCTTTTTATTCCTATTCTTCTCTTCAGATATCAATCATATGTAGCCATTCTAAAATTATATTAACTTCCTTGACTTTTTTCTTATTTATCGTTTGGTTAGATTTATCTAGTTCTGAGAGGGAAAGATTACAGATCCTCATTATTATAGTACTACTTTCTATTTCCACCTGGAACTTATTTAGAGGCTATAGTGTTTGGTGAATATATGTTTAGTATTAATATTGCTTTATCATCTATGGTATTTTTATGAAAATGTAGTTACCTTTTTGTTTCTTTTCATTAAGTCTATTTTAGCTTTAACTTTGCCTGAGATCATAATTGCTATCCCTGCTTTTTTTGCATCAGCTGAAGTATAATAAATTCTGCTCCAACCTTCTATTTTATCTATATGTATTTTGCATTTTTAAGTGTGTTTCTTGTAAAACCTTTTATTGACTTCTGATTTTTAATTGATTATTTTATCCATTTCTATTTTATGGGTGAGTTCATCCCAGTCACATTCAAAGTTATAATTACTATTTGTATCTTTCCCTCCATCTTATTTTTCCTCCCTATTTTTCTTTATAGCCTTTCTTTTTATCCTATCCCTCCTCTTAAGTTTACTTGTAACCACTACCCCTGTAATCACACCCTTTTGAAGGATCTCTTCTTTATCCTCTCTCCTTACCCTCCTATTCCTTAATCTACCCACCCCTTCAAGAGTCCCTCCCTTATCCTCTCCTCCCAACCTCTTAAATCTTAACATGGGGCAGCTAGGTGGTGCAGTGGATAAAGCACCAGTGCAGGAGTCAGGAGGACCTGACTTCAAATCTCACCTTAGACACTCACTAGCTGTGTGATCTTGGGCAAGTCACTTAACCCCAATTGCCTCATCCTGGGTCATCTCCAGTCATCTCGATGAATATCTGGTCACTGGATTCAGATGACTGCAGGAGAAGTGAGGCTGGTGACCTGCACAGCCCTCCCTCACTCAAAACAAAGTCAAGTGCAAGTCATGTCATTATTTCTCTGATTATGTGGTCTTCTTCTACAACGAAGGACGAACACACATAAATCGTAATCTACACACTCTTCTAAAAGTCCATCCCTTATCCTGTCCCCTTGTTCTCTTATTTCTTTAGTTTGGAAGACTTTTATATCCTTTTAGATGTATATATTGTTCTGTCTTTAATCCAGATTCCATAAGAGTAAGGTTGCAACGCTATCAGCACTCCACTTCCATCTGCTTCCTCTGTATCACTTCTTTTCTTCATGCCCTATTTGTATGAAATAATTATTCCTTTTTACCTTTTCTTAAACAGTTTTGTTTTTTAATCATATTAGTCATACTCAGACAAAAATTTTCTTTTGAACTACCCAAGGAATGATAACTGTCTCAAGAATACTGAAAATATTTTCATATATAAGTAAACAGTTTGATCTTAATAAGTCTCTTATAATTGATCTTCAATGTGTTCCTTATATTTTTTCTGAATCTTACATAGTGAATTTTCCATTAATTCTGGTCTTTCTGTCATAAATACCTGAAAGTTGTTTAATTTGGTAAATGTCCATTTTTTTCATTCAGGATTATACACAATTTTATCAGGTAAGTGATTCTTGGTTGCATCTCCAACTCTTTTACTCTTCAAAATGATAATGTTCCAAGATCTTTTAGTGTAGAAGTTGCTACACCTTGGGAAATCCTGATTGTAGCTTTGTAGTTTTTAAATTATTTTTTTCCTGTTGCTTGCAATATTTTATCCTTAATCAGGAGGCTCTGAAACTTGGCTATGACATTCCTATAAGTTTCCTTCTAATATCTCCTTTTGGGGGAATGGTGGATTTTTTTCCCTACTTTATCCTGTTGTAAAACTTCAGGGCAATTTTCCTTAATAATTTCTTGTAATATTGTATCAAGATTGTTTTTCTGATCATAATTTTCAGGTAGTCTAACAATTCTTGTGTTGCCTTTCTCATTTGTTCTCCAGAGTAGTTGCTTTTTAAGAGATGTTTCATATTCTCTTCTATTTATTCATTATTTTGATTTTGTTTTATTATTTTTTGGTGTCTTATGATACGATTCACTTTTCCTTGCCCAATTTTAGTTTTCAAGGAAGTCATTTTCTTACGTAAGATTTTAGGTCTTTTTTTTTTTTTTGGTTCACTTTCTTTTCATAATTTCCTGGATTTTTTAAAATTGTTTTTATTTTTTCCCTAATTTTTCCTCAGTCTCTCTTATTTTATTTTTGAAGTCCTTTTTAAGTTCTTCCAGGAACTCCATTTGAACCTGTGAACATTTGCCATTTATCTTTGGGGTAGGAGTGGCTTTTCTTTTTTTTAACATTACAATCTTCTGAATATGAACCCAGGTTTTCTTTTACACTACAGTGGCTACTTGTGGTCAGATTCTTTCTCCTTTGCTTACTCATTTTTATTTTGTTTTATTTTATTATTTTTAGTAGCTTATTATTGTAATCAGGTTCTGAGTTATGGTTAATGGAGCCACAGGACTCAGGTCCTTTGTGGTGTTATCTTCTGAATTCTGTCCAGGAACCCAACCTAAGTACTCTTCTTGTCCCTTAACTGAGAACCCAGTCGCAGTGTCCCAAAGATGCTCTTGCTCCCTGTAGTACAGCTCCATCAGTCATGAACTTATTCCTCCTGGCCCACAGCTGCACCCCAGGATCATGTCACAGCAACACCACAAGGTCTGTCATCCAGAAACAGCAGGGGGCTCTTCATTCTTCCCTTACTGAGCTGTCTGAAACCCACCCTGTTCCTTAGATGAAAGTTTGTGAGGTGTAATTTCTTGAGGCTGCGAAGTGAGAGTTCTTGAGGCCCAGGCTGCTTTCCTCACCCAGCTGACCCCAGGGCCTGTTTATTGACTTAGCAGAGTTGGCCTACTGGTGTTTGCACTTTACTCAGGCTAGACCTCAGCCCCTGAAAGTCCTGTCTTTCTCAAGTCATTTTAGGAGGACGACTACTTTAGTTTCAAAGCTCCCTGGTTAAGGAGAAAGTGTTGCAAGCAACAATAAAAAAAATTTAAATACTACAAAGCCACAATTGGGATTTCGCAAGGCCTAGAAGCTTCTACACTAAAGGACTGTAGGTCTTGAAACATTATTATTTTGAAGAGTAAAAGAATTCGCACTGCAACCAAGAATAACTTACCCAGAAAAATTGAATATACTTTATTTTTGCCACTCTGTGTTAATTTTGAAGTGATATTCTGTCTGTTTGTGGACAAAATTTGGAGAGCATGGAATTTTCTGACCTACTCTGCCACCTTCCCAGAATCCCCTTCTACTGGGCTTTACCATTTTGATATACTATTTTACCAGTTAGTTCAGTTACCCTGACCTGTTTCTCTATTCCCTGACTGCCTCTTATATTGCATTTCCCATCAATAAAATCTGATTGCTTTACTTTATCTCTGCTACTTTCTATCTTGCACTAGGCTAAATTTATAGTGTGTACACACACACACACACACACACACATGCTGAAATAGTCTTTATTACTGGAATGGGATAGTTCTAAACATCATTAAAGCATTTTTCATCAGTACCAGCCTTTTCATGATTCATAGAAGAGTGCCCACTTTTAACACTGTAGGTATCCTTTCTAGGGTGACATGTGTTTGCCTTATTCATGAGTCATTACCTCTAACCAGTTCCTCCAGCAAAGGACTTCAGTTAGCACTACATGCACAAAGAAGCTCTGGTCCTTAAGTTCCTTTAATTCTTTTGGACTGCTTTTGAATAATCAGGCATTCTGATTTGATTGTCTTTTTTTTTTTTTAAAAAAAGAACATTGTAATGTTCAAGTTTCTTAATGTAATTTGAGGGAGGTTCAAGATTCTAAGGTCTTGAACGAGACCTTCACTTATGGTACTAGGTAAAAGAGCATGTGGTTCAGATCAGGACCTTAGGGTCTCACCTTTGGTGTTAAGGTGAAGGGGAAGGGTCTTACCAAGAAGGGCATGGATTTCCCTGTCCTGGTTCTGTTTATGTTCGTATAGAAAGAAATAATGGATTTCCGTGGTTGTCAGAAACAAGTTCCACCAAACAGGTGTTGTTAATGTATCAGAGTGTTGTCTTCTTTTTCTTACTAAGTGAAGTTTGTAGTGGGTCAGTAACTTCACACTTCTGATCATGGGAAAATATGAAATCTCCCATGTCTTCCTGTACAAGTTTGAATAATGCTTATGAAGACATATGGATTGGAATAATATTAGTAATAAAAAGAAGCAATAATCCCTCATTGTTACCTGTTCCCATGTCTTGTTAGAACTAGGCAGAGCTGGAAAGGCCCTTCGGAATCTAAATCCATATAGTATTAATCATTTGAAATTAAAATGCCATAGTTATGACTCTTTGGAAACTGCATCACTTCAATTTCAAACTGTTGCCTTTAAAAAGGCTAATTCTGGGTTGGGTACATTAATGTCAATGTCCTATAAAACTGCCAACTAAAAAAATGTCAGCAGAGACATTTTTTCTAGCCTATGTCAGCACAAAAGGGTGCCTCAGTGGCTTCATCTCCAAGCAGCTGCATGCCTTCATTGACATTTTTTGACCTTTCTTTGTACATTCAGCCTAACCTCTTAGGTTATTTCCTGGCCTCCCTTCAGTGACCTTTGGCCAACACTGACCTTTAGCTGGGGAATGTGACATTTTGTTCTCCTTTAGCTGACATATGATGCTCTCATTATTCAAAGGTATGTGAAAATGAAGACCTTGAGTGACCTTTGAGTTCCCTTTCATTTATTGCTCTGTTTTAGGTGCTTGCTCAGCATATTACCATGGCTAGGTGGAGGAGGGCAGGGGTGAGGTTTAGAGTGGGAGGAGAGGAAGATGGCTAATATCTTTGTATCCCATTAACCAAAAAACCCGCACAAAACCACATGATCTAGATGAAGGATAAACACTTAACCTTCCAGGCTCACTGTTCTTTTATTTAAATACTTCAGAGAGCAGATATTTTCAACACTTAAACTGAGTTCCTTTTTAGATTAAAAGTTTAGATAATTAACATTCAAATATTTCACTTCCTACCAAAGGCATTTCTGAATCTATTTTTTCATTTAATAAAATACTAGCTCTATCATATTTACTTGGGAAATATTCTGCAAAATGATGAATGTCTAATTTAACTTTTATATTTAAATCTAAATACTCCAAAACAGATATTGATGACCTCTGAAGCTGTTTTCTTGCTAAATAAAAGGTTTCGCTTGTCTTATTGATATATTTGTGTGTGTGTGTGTTTATGGAGAAACATCCTTATTTTTACATAGGATATTTGCTTATTAATGTTAAAAATAAATAAGTGACATTTGAATATTTACACACTTTTTCTGTGATGTAATCAGTAACTGGAAATTAGGGTGTGAGAATTCTCTACAAGGATGTTGATTAGTAACATCTCTAATTTGTGATCTTATATACCTGCTTGGGACATAATCCATAGTCACATAGTTAATGTCTCTGAGTTGGAATCTGAACCCAGGTATTTATCACTCCAAGTCAAAAGCTTTCTATTAAAATCATAGTTAGTCTCTAATTTGTATATGTACTCTCTAATTTACATAAATGTAAAAATTTTTGCCTTTAATTCTTTGTTATAAAATTAGATAAAGTTTATTTGAAATATTTTTCTAGTTTAATAAAGATGGAAGATCTATTGTTTCAATAAGAGGTAGGACTTTCAGAACAAGTGGGATAGTTTAATTTTAATTTATGAATTATACTTAAGAGATCGATTTAACTGTTAGTTTTCAAATATTGTCACTGAAGTGAATAACTTAAACTGTCTGATATCTGTTTTCTTAGAATATAGAACTTTTTTCACTTGTTGTTAAATAACATATAAAAACCTTCTCCAATGTAATCTATGTACACTTTATTCACTCTTTTCCAGTCCTCTCTTTTCCTCTTCGATTCTTTTTGCTATTTTGTGATGCTTCTACTACATATACGGTCATGAATTTAGGTAGAGGATATGATTTACTCATCCAAAGTGCAAGCAAAAGCCATTGACAATGAAATTTAGTCATATAGTTATTTGGTCACTTGCAGTTTGTTTATCATTTTCAAAGTCAGACTTCCACAAAAACTACATGATAAGTGAATTTAGGAAATATATTACATGTTACCAAAGGAACTGGCAGATAACATTGCCCAGCCATAGATCCTTGAAAGATGGTGGAAAATGAGAGAGGTGCCTCAGGTTAGAACAACAGCAAAAGCTTTAATTTAAAAATGAGAAAACAATGAAACCTTCAAACAATGGGCCAGTGCTCTTGACCTTGACCTCTAAGCCTTTTAGAATTCTAGAATATCCTATCAAAAGGGTAGTTAATGAGTATAAAGAAAGTAGAAGGCTTACTAGATAGTAGATCAGGAGAATGTCGCAAAATAACATATAGATTTTAGCAAAAAGGTTGGATAAAACAAATCATTCTATACTGATGAGCAAGATAAAGAATTGTAGGTTAGATAAATGATATTACAATTAGGTAGATTCAGAATTGGTTGAATGATTGGATCCAAAGAGCTTTGATGACCTTGGGAAAGAGTCTCTTCTCGAGTAGATCTGGCATTTCTCTTTGATCCTGCTCTGTTTAGCAGTTTTGTTCAAGAATTGCATAAAGGCATTTCTTATTAAATGGGCAGATGAACTAAATGTGGAAGTAATAATCTTATATGAAAGAGTCAGGATATAAAGAGATAATGACAACATTGGGTCAAATTCAATTGGATGGAATTTAATAGATAGTTCTAAAGTTAATTATATAGTTGGATTAAAAAAAACCTAACCCTATACATATAAGTTGGAGCAAGAGTATAGACAATACTTTATTTGAAAAGATATCTTGGGATTTTAGTAAGCTATGAGACAACCATGAGACATGGCAGTTCAAATGGTTAATGTTATTTTAGGTTTCATTAAAATAAGAATAGTGTCCAGATTGAAAATGATCATATATCACTCTGATTTAAGCACATCTGGTTAACCACATTTGTATTACTTCTGAGTACTATATTTTAGGTAGGACATTAACCATTTGGAACTCATTCAGGCAAGGGAAATTTGGTTGATGAACAAGCCATATTGATGAAAATAGGAATGTTTAGCCTGGGGAATAAAAGACTTACTGAAGAATGATAACTACTTTCAAGTACTGGAAGAATTATCGTATGGCAGAGAAATTAATCTTATTTTTGTTTGGTCCCAGAGGGGAGAACTAGGAACAATGGGTAGAAGTCTCATAGAGGTGGATTCAGGGTCACTGACTTAGGAGGTAGTGAGTTTCTCTTCATATGAAGGTTGGAGCAGGATCACCAAACATTCTTATTAAAAAAATATTAACTTTAACAAATATAGTCTAGACTTAGGGATGTAAAAAGATTACAATGTCAGATTAAACAATAACTATAACAGATCTGTCATTTCTAATTACAAGCTTGTCCATCACTCAAGCAAGATCTGACAAATACTTACAAATATAACTTTCCACCAAAGGAGAAAAAAGCAGAAAAAGATTCTCATTACTTTTTGAAATGGAAAATTTTCAGAATATAAGGATGGCAAGAAAGTAGAGGCCCTCTATAGGCATTTATAGAATAATACTTCAAAGAAACTTTGCTGCCCTTTGGCTGAGATGAAATTTTGTATTTTGGAGACTGGATGGACAGGCAGGTGGGAAGGACAAGAGATTTTTTTTTTAAATTTCAAAAGTCTAAGTTAGGGTGAGCAATTGTATTAGGTCTTTGTCAGGCAAAACTTAATGGTTAATTTTTTCAAATAAATTTTTTTATTCTTTATATTTTAATTCTCTACTTTTAACTTTTTCTTTAAATTTGTTCATTATACATTAAAAAGGCATAAAAAATGATTCTAAGATATTCTGATCAATACAGAAATCCTGAAATATATCCAAAGAAACCTGGGATGTTATAAGTACTATAGAAAACCCCATGGGTTCTTTTGATTAACTTTCCAAACAACACAACATAGAATTGTTGTATATGATGATAATAGCTATCATAGCCTATTGTAAATTACTCATTTTGATTTTCTACATTTTGGAGCATTCATTATTTTCCTTCTGCTACTGACAATTGTATTTTTATTAGTGGTGATTGGGTGTGGGGTAGGCACTATGCTGTTAGTTAGCATATACTTCTTAGAGTAGAGAGAGAAAAAAATACAATGAAAACTTTTTTAAAAAAACTAATTTTAAACATTTCTATTAAAGTAGCCTTTAAATTTATATTGAGGATTTTAAATTATGGGAAAATTTCATTTATCCATGCCACAATCCTTATGTGTGATTCATACCTGTTATTGCCCCTATCTTTCACCAAAGGCCCTGATAGCTTTTGCAAATATCTGGATAAACTTACAGACATTGAATGATTCCTCTGCGGTCAAATTAAGAGTCACTGCCAGGAAGAGAAATCAAGTCTCTCAGTAATACTATTCCTAATATTGAAAAACATTTGTTTTATTAACATGAATTCTATTTAGGACAGGATCTTTCATAACATAATGAAAACTGATGGAGAGTAATTACCTGGTAGACAAACAACAACATTTTCTAGAAGAACTGGCCTTCTATCTTGCCCAATTTCATTAATATATGTTCAATATTTTTTGTTGATTCAATGTTATTTAATTTATACTGGAGACTTGGTGAAACATTTTCCCTGTGAAACTTAGTTGACTGCCAGCTCCTCTGCCAAAATAAAGGACCTATGAAAATATTTCTTTTTATTTTTATAAGGTATGGATTTGTATAGGGTTAGTATTTCTTCTGTTTTCATTAAATAATTTATCTTGATGTATCTATACAATGTATGATCAACTTGGAACATACTTGCATGAATCCTTCAGTAAGTATAAAAGTCAATTGAGAGTTAAAGTTTCTCAATAAACAAAGAAGGAATTCTATGTAAATTTCTGTGGGGAGTATGGAGAGAGAGAGGAAAGGAGTAGGGGAAGTAGGAAAGAATATTCACTGAAAGAAAAGTCTCTCCAGATAAGATCAAATAAATTATAATTTTTTGATAATAGTAACCACCAAATTCATGCTAATTCCACTAATATTCTCTGCTGTTTTACTGGAGGGGGGATAAAAATCACCTTAGATATCGGGTATATTTCTGCATCATTAATGTTTTAAGAGTACATAGTTTTGTTTTGTTTTCATTTTGACTGAAAATTTTAATTTTTTAGATATAAAAATAGTTTCTCAAATGTTATAATTTTTTAAACTTTAATTCCTTTTAACTCTGAGACAAAGAAGCAGGGGGATCTCTACAGAGGTTCTGAGTCAGAAAAACTGGACTTCAAATTCCGCCTCTGATGTATTGCCTGTGTGACTCTGGACAGTACATAAATCTCTCAGTGCTCTAGGCAATTCTCTAAAACTACAAATTGTAGACAGAATTTCGTCACTGGGACTCTTGCAATACTAAAATAATAAGTTTATTTAGTTATTTTATTTTTTTATGTTTTATATTTAGGGTTATTTTATAACCCTAAAAAAAAATTAGGGCATTTTATCCTTAAATTGAAGGATTGAGAGAATAAGTAATTTGATACATAGAAATATGTTGAAACGCCAAACAACACATAACAGAAAGATGAATATCCTGAACTACCAAAATTCAGCACATATTTTTAAATGATCAGTCTTTTTTTAGCTTAGTATTTTATTTTTCCCCAGTACATTACATGTAAAAGAAATTTTTAACATTCATTTTTAAATCTTTGAGTTCCAACTTCTCTCCCTTCCTCCGTCCCCTCACTGAAAAGGCAAGCAATTTGATATAGATTATACATGTTCAGTCATGCAAAACATATCCTTAATAGTCATGTAAAAGAAAACATAGATGAAAAAGACCTCTCAAGAAAAATAAAGTTTAAAAAAAGTATGCTTCAATCTGAATTCAGACACCATCAGTTCTTTCTCTGGGAATGAATAACATGTTTCATCATAAGTCCTTCAGAATTGTCTTGGATCACTGTATTGCTGAAAATAGCTGTCATTCACAGCTGATCATCTTACAATATTGTTAATTTTTCACACAACACATTGCACTTTGCATCAGCTCATGAAAGCCTTTCCAGGTTTTTCTTTGAGCATCCTGCTCATCATTTTTTATAGTAAATACATTTTTAAGTACCAGAACTTCCATATCATTATTTTTTTCATTTTAGATTTTTGAATACTTGATCTACATTTTACTGCAAACTATTAACATTCTCATTGAAGAATGCTCTAAATCATTAATAAGAGAAACACAAATAGAAGCAACTGAGTTTTCGCCTCATTCCCAGGAAATTGGCAATCATGATCAAATGTTGAAATAGTGATAGAGGGGTTATGGAAACATGGGCACCCTAATATACTGACGGTGGAACTCTGGATTTGTCTACTACTTCTCGAAAGCAATTCGGGACGATGCCAGAAAGAGACTAGAATTTGTCCATGCCCTTTTACTCAGGGATCCCACTACTAGGCATAAATCCCCTAAAGTTAAACGCACAGAGAAAGGCCCCAGACATCAAGATATTTATAACAGCACTTTTTGTAGTAGCAAAGAACTAGAAATAAAGTATAATAGATGCTGATTGATAAGGAAATGACTAAATAAATTGTGGTATATCAATGTAATGAAATATTACTGTGTTGTAAGAAATATCCACAGTAGAGAAATGTATGGAACAAACTAATCTGAACCGATACCAAGTGAAGTCTACAGAACCAGGAAAATGAAATACACAATAATTACCACAATGGAAAGGGAAAGGACAACAAAACAATTAAAACCAAATACTATAATTATGATTATCATGCTTAACCCACAAAGAAGAGATATGAGCATGTACTTTTTTTTCACGTCTTCTTTGCAGAAATGAGGTGTAGAATGCCATATATAGTGTCAGACCTCATTGATGCGATAGCTAGTTTTAGTGAACTCTTTTTTTTCCTTCTCCTTTTTTATTCCTTGTAATAATTCAGAGGGTTGGAGGAGGTTGTATGTTGGGAACTGGGGCGGGGGGGGGAGTGTGTGGAGGGGGTGGGTGCGTAGGAGGACTGTATATTGGGAATTAAAGAAACTTAATGTAAAAGTATATCAATACAAATTAAAATTAAAAAAAAAAACCACAATGCTACCCTTAGCCATTGCTGTCAAAGGTGGCTGATTTACTTCTCATTTACTTATTTTATAATGTGACTTTTTATATTCAAATTGCATTGAATATTCAGGTCATATTCAGGTATAAATTTCAAACATATTGTGACATATGGTATAAGATGCAACAAACATGCTTGAAGAGGATTGTAAATTTGAAAAAAAACACTTTTAATCAGTCCTTATGATTTGTCTTATCAAAAAATTCCTTCAACACTTAGATTAGTGAATCAGGACCATTTTTATAAAATTCAACCAGGGTGATGGTTGATGAGGCACACATTGAGAAGCAAGTACATAATAAGCATGTGCAGAAGTTCTGCAGGATTGTTGGGGTGTCAGAACACTCTGATTTCTTGTATTTCTGTTGGTTAGCAAAAGAAAGCCTGAGTTTATGTTTCCCAAATATGGTCAAACTAAGACAGTTCTACTTCAGACTCATCCCTTGTGGTTTACAATCCCCAGAGAATCTGAAACTGCTCTCAAAGCTCAGTAATTCTTTGAAGTCTTCGAAGTTTTTGCTTCCCTTCCCCCCAAACCCCTCACCCCTCACACCTACCCCTTGGCTTCTGGCTTCATCTATGAATTTCAACTGAGCACAGTTGTATAAAAGGAAAGAAGAAAGGAAAATCCTATTTCTTTCCTTTTGCAAAGTTGCTGCTGGTTTAATGGCTTTTACTCTAATTGTTTAGGTTGTAAATTCTTTTGCTATTTTAACAGCAATTTGAAAAGGAATATGGCCACCATAATGGCGCTTAGAAGCAATAAGAGTTGGGAAGAAGTCATTGTTTTATGATGTACATATGCATGTGAAGACCTTTGCAAAATGCAGATCATGCAAATTTTGATTAAGTAACTTTAAAGAACCTGATTATTGATCTGAAAAATAGAAATATTAGGAGTTGTGTAAATAGCAACTTAAATCTTTTAACAATAAATTTTATACTATAATAAATGTCTTTTAAATATAACTGGTCATTTAGTAATAATAACAATCTGTAATAAATAATTTAATAATGAAATCTTTTTTAAAATGAGTAAACTCTTTTCAACAATAAATGTCCTAGCCAAGAATGTATTTTAAAATTAAGGAGCTTGGTCAGACTTTGAAGACATTAAGGTTGTCCACTGCATCACCCACTGCATCCAAGGCATAGCCAGTCTTCTTGACCTTTGTATTGCCACTAGACTTTGATGACTCTCGAAGAGACAATGAGGCTAATGACTTCATTCAACTCTGCCTCACTTAAATCAAATTCATACACAAGTCAAGACTTGATCCCTTGATGTCATTGGTCCTCTTCAAAACAAAGAACCAACAACGAGTTCATCTGATTTCATTTCTCTCTAAAAAAGTGTTCTCATACTCTCTACTATTTACTGAACAAAATTCAAAATCCTCTGATCTTGGCATTCAAGGCCTTCAACAATCTCTTACCATTCTACCTTTTTCTTTTTCTTTTTTTTTTTTTATTAAACTTTTAACATTTATTTTCACACAATTTTGGGTTACAAATTTTCTCCCCTTTTTTCCCCCTCCCCCCCCAGACCAAAGTTTTCTAATTGCCCCTGTGACCTATCTGCTCTCTCCTCTATCCTCCCTCCCTGCCCTTGTCTCCGTCTTCTCTTTTGTCCTGTAGGGCCGGATAGCTTTCTTGACCCCTTAACCTGTATTTCTTGTTACCCAGTGGTAAGAACATTACATTTGGTCCTAACACTTTGAGTTCCAACTTCTTTAGCTCCCTCCCTCTCTACCCCTTCCCCTTGGAAGACAGGCAGTTCAATATAGGCCATATCTGTTTAGTTTTGCAAATGATTTCCATACTAGTTGTGTTGTATAAGACTAACTATATTTCCCTCCATCCTGTCCTGTCCCCCATTACTTCTATTTTCTTATGGTCCTTTCCCTCCCCATGAGTGTCGACCTCGTATTGCATTCTCCTCCCCATGCCCTCCCCTCTATCCTCCCCCCCATTCTGCTTGTGCCCCTGTCCCCCACTCTCCTGTATTATGAGATAGGTTTTCCTATCAGAATGAGTGTGCATTATATTCTTTCCTTTAGTGGAATGTGATGAGAGTAGATCTCATGTTTTTCTCTTGCCTCCCCTCTTTATCGCACCACTAATAAGTCTTTTGCTTGCCTCTTTTATGAGAGATAATTTGCCCCATATAACTTCTCCCTTTCTCCTCCCAATATTTCTCTCTCACTGCTTGATTTCACTTTTTTTTTTGTATATGATCCCATCCTCTTCAATTCACTCTGTGCACTCTGTCTCTATGTATGTGTGCATGTGTGCATGTGTGTGTGTGTGTACTCCCACCCAGTGCTCAGATACTGAAATGTTTCAAGAGTTATAAATATTGTCTTTCCATGTAGGAATGTAAACAGTTCAACTTTAGTAAGTCCCTTATGATTTCTCTTTGCTGTTTGCCTTTTCATGGTTCTCTTCATTCTTGTGTTAGAAAGTCAAATTTTCTTTCCAGCTCTGGTCTTATCATCAGGAAAATTTGAAAGTCTTCTATTTCATTGAAAGACCATTTTTTCTCCTGAAGTATTATACTCAGTTTTGCTGGGTAGGTGATTCTTGGCTTCAGTCCTAGTTCCTTTGACTTCTGGAATATCCTATTCCATTCCCTTCTATCCCTCAATGTAGAAGGTGCCAGATCTTGTACTATCCTGATTGTATTTCCACAATACTTGAATTGTTTCTTTCTAGCTGCTTGCAATATTTTCTCCTTCACCTGGAAATTCTGGAATTTGGCCACAATGCTCCTAGGAGTTTCTCTTTTTGGATCTCTTTCATGCGGTGTTCTGCGGATTCCTTGAATATTTATTTTGCCTTCTGGTTCTAGAATCTCAGGGCAGTTTTCCTTGATAATTTCGTGGAGGATGATGTCTAGGCTCTTCTTTTGATCATGGTTTTCAGGTAGTCCCAGAATTTTTACATTGTCTCCCCTGATTCTATTTTCCAGGTCAGTTGTTTTTCCAATAAGATATTTCACATTATCTTCCATTTTTCGAATCTGCGCGGTATGTTCTGAGATATCTGTCTTTCTCGAAAAGTCCAAAGCTTCCATCTGTACCATTCCAGATTTGAGAGATCTATTTTCTTCAGTAAGCTTTTGAATCTCCTTTTCCATTTGGTTAATTCTGCTTTTGAAAGCATTCTTCTCCTCATTGGCCCCTTGCACCTCCCTTGCCAGCTGAGTTAGGCTAGTTCTCAAGGTGCCAATTTCTTCAAGATTTTTTTGGTTCTCCTTTAGCAGGGAGCTGATCTGTTTTTCATGCTTCTCCCTTATCCCTCGCATTTCCCTTCCCAGTCTTTCCTCCATCTCTCTAACTTGATTTTCAAAATTCCTCTTGAGCTCTTCCATAGCCCGAGCCCATTGGGTGGGCTGGGACACAGAATCCTCGATTTCTGTGTCTTTGCCTGATGGCAAGCATTGTTCCTCCCCATCAGAAAGGAAGGGAGGAAGTTTTTTTTCTCCGATTAAGTACCCTTCAATAGTTTTATTTCTTTTCCCTTTTCTTGGCATTGTCTCCACCCAGTGGCCTGACCTCTGAATGTTCTCCTCACACCTACCTCACCTCCTGGTCCTCCCAGCCAGCGTTTGGGGACTGAGATTCAAATGCTGCTTCCCGCCTTAGGATTTTTGGAAGGGGCAGGGCTGCTATTCAGTGTGAGAATTAAGTTCAGGTGCTGAGGTCAGGGGCAGGGCCGCCTCTCTGGCTCAATTCCCTCAGGAGGTTTATGCACAGACCTTCCCCAATGGATCCAGGCTCCCGCCCGTTTGGGGAGCCCCCGTCCGTAGACACCTCTCAGCCCCCACCTCCCAGGGGGGCCCGAGCTATGGGGCCACCACGCTCCCCTCTCAACTCGCCAAAGAGACTCTCTCACCTATCCCCGTCAGTCACCTGTTGGTGGGGGGCCCGTGCAGCTTCTGAAGATCCCGCCTCCAGATCCCTCTCAGAACTGTGTCTCTCGGAGCCGCGGCCGCCGTCGCTGCTGCAGGTCCGGGCTGGGCACCGTGTCTGCAGCGCCACGGACCTTTTGCGAGAGGTTTGCAGGTCCCTCTGTGGGTGGGGGGACCCGCGTGGCCACTGGAGGCTCCGTCCCGCAGCCCTTTCGGATCTCTTTCCCGCGGTGTCGCTGCCTCGGCAGGGCTGCTCTCCTCTTCCCACCCTGGCGCCCAGTCCCCGGCGCGAAGGACCCCCCGCGAGAGGTTTGCAGGTCTCTCCGGAACAGAAATCTCCCTCGCTCCAATATTCTGTGGTCTCTGGGTGCAGAATTCACCCTGGGTTAGTCCCCTCTGCCGTTCTGTGGTTTGTGGGTTCAGAGCTATGTGTATGTGCGTCTTTCTACTTCGCCATCTTGGCTCCGCCCGCCCTACCTTTTTCTTTCATATTGTTTTTTTCAGTGTGCTCTACTCTTCAGTCAAATTGGAATACTCCATGCCTTTGGGGCACTGAACATTTTAAACTTAAAAAAAAATAGATATTTTGACTTTACTCAATTAGCATTTGTTGTAGTGACTTCCTGCTCTTTCTTTGACCATTATCTTTGGCTCTAAGATATTCCCCTCTTAATTTATTTAGTTAATTTATTTTATTTAATGCCTTTATAGTCCAGTTAAAATATTACCTCCCCAATAAAGCTTTTCCTATTCTTTTCTCTGCCCTCTGTGAGGATGAAAGCCTTATTTAGGAGTTCTGGCACTTAGAAGAAATTCTTGGGTTTGTTTTTTTTTTTGAAGGGGGTGATAGAGGGTAGGTAGGATGCCAGCTTTTAGGAGTTTAGGGAGTGAAGTTAGCTGTGTCCCAGGACAGATCTGGGTTTTTTGTTCAGCTGTAAATGGTAAGGAGATAGTTTATTTCCTTCCCTAGAATCTACCACTAGCATCCTGGATCCTTTTTACTTCCCTTTCATTCCCTGCCCCCTTCCCCGTACAACCCAGAAAAGGTAAGGAGTGAGCTGGCAGAAGACCAGGAGGTACAAGGTACAAGATGTAGGGATGAGAGTTTATAGACAATAACCCTCCCTTACTGCCAATGTGTCAGCACTTGGGACAAAGTCCTGGCTTTCTTGTCTTGGTTGTTCTTCATCCTTCATGCTTGAAGAAGGCCAAAGTGACATCATGATGTTATGGTCAAGGTACAATATTCTTTAATGTGGCAGGTCAGACCAATGTGAGCTCAGAAGGCTCTGCCAAAGGTCAGGTACAAATGTTCCACTTGAATATTTGGGATGTAACTATATTTAGATTTGTACAGCTCATGTTTCTTTTGAATTATTATGATTCGGCTGAGCTCATAGAGCACATTGCCTTCTTTGATGCAGGCACAGCATGCTGGGAGACCCTTTGCTCTTATCTCCCAAGTCTCACAAATGATTCCAAAGGTCTTCTCAGAGACCTTGAGAAGGTCCTTGTGACTTCCATGACCAGCATGTGAACACCTTCCTTGGGTGAGTTCCCCATAATAAAGTCTTTCATGCAAATGTACATTTGACATTCAAACAATATGGCCAGTCCATAAGTTATGCTTTCTGCAGTATGATTTGAATGTTTGACAATTTAGCTTAAGAAAGGACTTCAGTATCTAGTACCTTATATACCAGGTGCTCCTCAGAATATTCCCAAGACGATTCAAATGGAAGCAATTCCATTTCCTGGAATGGTGCTGGCAGACTATTTAGGTTTCACAGACAAGCACACAGCTCTGTTTCACATCATTGGTAACTGGGAAATCATGAGACCAATATCCTTTATCCAGAACCCATGCAAGCTTGCCATCATGAAACTGGCATACAATACTAATGAACTCTGGGCAACCAGATTTTGCCATGATATTCCACAAACCCTCACCACAGAGTATCAAAAACCTTGGTCAGGTAGATGAACCTTGTGTACAGGTTTTTGTGCAGCTTCTGGCATTTCTCCTGGAATTTTTGGGCAGCAAACACCATATCTACCATTCCTTGTCTCTTTCTGAAGCCACACTGACTCTCAGGTAGATGATCATCTTCCAGGTGAAGGATCAGTCTCATAAGGAGCAATCTGGCAAAAATCTTACCAGCAATGACTAAGAGAGAAACTGCTCTGTAATTATCACAGAACAACCTGTTTCCTTTTTCTTCATAAAGATGGACAATGGAGATATCTTTGATCTCCTGGGGGAAAAACCCCTCTTGCCATATAACCTACAGGATTTCAGTCAGTTTCTGTAAGAGCAGTGAACTCCTAGTCTTGTAGATCTCTGATGGGATGGAATCAGTGCCAGACACTGTGTCACACAAGAGTAAGTCTAGCTAGAGAGGGACTGACTTCAACTTGAGATAAACCTCAACGGCTTCAACATCTCTCCAGGATCATGTCCTTATCACTCATCAATGTGACTCTATCAGTGCTGAATAGATGGGATGCATCAGAGATCTTTGGTCCATAAATACCCCTGAGAATATGGTAGAAAAACTTTTTCTTGTTGCTGTCTGGTAAAATTGAATTTCACCTTTTTACTGAGTCAAGAATCCCTCATCTCTCTGACCTTTGCTTGCACTTTACTTTTTGATAGAATTAAATACTGCCTTCTTAGAGACTGGTGAACTTTCTTGCTGGTAAACCCTGATGAGTTGTAATTTTTCATTTAATAGCTTCTGAATTTCCCCATTGTTTTAATCAAAATAATCCTAATATTTACAAGTGTTCTGGCCCAGATGAGCAAATGCAGTGCTGTACACCAAATCTCTGAAAACTGACCACTCCTTTTTTGCTCCACTGTTGGTAGAAATATTTTGCTACCTTGGAAGGAAGCTTTCCTTCCAAGGTAGCAAAGACCTGTTCAAGTAAGGAAAAGTGCTCTCATCTGTTGTCCTTGACTGTTCTGATTGTCATCTTGCCTTGGAGTCATTGGTTTTGTTGAATGAGAATGTTTAGCTCAGAGAGGGTCAATCTCAACCCAGCACTCTACACCACATATCACCTTTGTCACTTTCTTATCCTGTCTGTCTCTTCTTACAATGACGTAGTCTACTGAATGCCAGTGCTTGGTGTAAGGGGACATCCATGACATTTTGCTGCATTTAGGTAAACAGAAGACAGTGTTGGTGATGAGATCATAAGACACATAAGTTTTCAGTATTATTGACTGTTGCTATTGCTGTTTCTGATTCCATTCCTCCCAAGGACACCCTGCTAAGTCTGATAGTCTGTGCCTCTTCTGGTGTTGAAGTTATCTAGAATTATCAACTTGTCCTCTTTTGGCACATTGATGATGAGGGTCTTCAGGTCTTCATAAAATTTTTCTTTGACCTCATCAGGGTTCATCATGATTGGGGCATATGCACTGATGAAGGTGGCATGGAGCTTTTCTGCAAGGGCCAGTTGCTTGGTCATGAGTCTTGTCATTTACTCCTTTTAGGGAGGCATATAGGCTAGTTAACTATATTAGTTTTTATCACAAAACCTTCCCCAGCTTCATGGTGTTCCCCATCACTGTGGCCATTCCAGAAAAACACCAGCTTCAGTAAGTGGGCTTTCATTTGGCAGCCTTGTTTCACTCTGGGCTGCTATTTTGATATGGTAGCTGCTGAGTTCTCTTGCAATAAGAGCCATTCATCTTTCAGGTGCACTGGATTTCATGTTGTCCATGAACATGGGAACACTCCATTTACCAATGGTGAGTGAAATCATCTTTTCAAAGATTTTACACAATTTTTTTGACTGCAGGGTGGGATCCTCATCTATTGTGTTAAATAGGCTGGGACCAAGTGAAGGAGATGATTTTTAGGGCATCTTTTATTACCTCTTCTTCACACCAGAAGGTGAGCAGACTGACCCTTTAAAAAAGTCATTCAGACTTTCAGGGGCCTGCTTACGTTGCTGTTTCAGTTCACTGAGAAGATAGTCCTATATCCTAGATCACTTTTGTACAGGATTGTGAGTAGAGTTCTCAGTGTATCCATACCTGCAGCTTCATCATTTACCTGTCACCACAGGCCTTCAGAGTAGGTAAAATAATGTAGTAAAATAATAAAATAGTATGGGTAATTTATTGACTCATCTGTGAAATGGAATTTAAGTGAGACAGATTTGAACAAAGTCTTCAGCCTCACTCTCTCTTCCAGACTCATCAAAGTTTAGTGGCAAGACAAAAGTCAAGGTGATGGTTGTGATGACACAGGATGCAGTGGATGATCTTGGTGTCTTCAGTGACCCACCAAGCTCTAAGCTCTCCATAGTGTCTGCTTCAGCCTCCTTCATTGCCCATTGGAACAAACTGCTCTCATCCACCTATTCCATTGGGGCAAGTCTGCACATGCTTAGGATAGTCATCCCCGTACCTCACCAACAGGTTTGAGGTCTGTCAGTTGCCCTCAATCTAGTTTAGCCTGTCTGCCAAGATGGTTTTACTGAGGTGTGGCCACTGTGTGTGCTACAGTTTCTTGGAGCCATAGATGAGAGTTGGTTCACAGGTGGACATCAAAGGTAGATAAGCAGTCCTTTTAAGGGCTCAGCAAGCCTCAGACCAGGTGGACTACTCCTCCTTGAACACCCCATACATTCCTTGTCTTGGTTATGGCTCTAGTAAAGACCATCCTTCTCAGACCTCATATAACACATTGCTTATAACTTTGCAATCCATTTAACAATATAATAGCTAGAAATTTGTGTTTCTTTTATCTCTCTATTGAACTGTAAGTAACTGTGTCTCAGATAAACTTTCTACTTCCCTAACAACCAATGCACTGGTCTGTACACAGTAGGTAGTTAAAAATCATGTTATATTTTATTGCCTCTGTAACTTTCCACAAACAATTGTTGAATGAAAAACTCTAAGTAGTCTTTCCTGTCTACTGAGAGAAAGCTGCTTTTTGATATAATATAAGGCCTCAGGGACTACATAAATGTTTTAAAAAGTACTCTTCTAGGAAAATATATTTTAAAGAATGAATTAAAAAACATAGAATTTTAGGGCTAAAACCTTAGAAATATCAAATAATTGACCACTCCCTTTCAGTTCCATATTTATTCACTTTATATAAATTTTGAAAAACTCTGGGAGTTCATTTCTTTTCTCCATAGTAAGGCATTTCTTTGATTTTTTTAACATAAAATTTTATTTTACAGAGAAATCTTATTTGAATATCAAAAGATGTTTTAGACTTTGTAGCCACATATGAACTGTACCAGAGAAACCAAGGTCACACACAAATTTAACCTCAATGTGGACCAATAAGCCTATGTTTTATGGCCACCAATTATATTGTTAATCTCTTTCATTGATATTGCAAGATGGAATCCAGAACTAATCCACACAATGCCATCAACAAGATGGTGGTGGTGACACTTCAAAAATATTGGCACAACTGATTGTAGATAAATAACATCACTTTTGTTTAGGGCAGACAGTAAATAATGACTATTCCTTGCTGAGCATGCCTTACCCCTGCAATCCTGCTTAGGCCAAGTTTAGCCTTTGAGTGGTTTTCCCTTATTTTGTCCAGAGAACAGAAGGTTGTGAAGACAGTGAGAATGCTAAGGAGCAGGAAATCTCAATATATGCATGTTTGTGGGCAAAGACGCCTATAAAGCGTGATTCAACTGAGAATATTTTGAAAATTCTAGGGTGCTCCTGAATCTCTCAAAAGTAAAGATAAATGCAGACTGCCAAATGGCTATAGGTATTGTTGTGAGTTTTACCAATTATTTTACCCTTGATAGAATTTACACTGGCACAAGAAAGAATGTTCAGAAACCTAAATGAATGTAATCTGGGATTACCGTTTCTTTCTCAGGTGACTTAGTTGTATAATTACTACTGAAGGAGAGATATTCTATGTCAGGTGGCAGTGCATCTTTAAGGAAAGAAATACCTGGGTAGTTCACTATTTTACTAATGGCAAATCCTTCTTGCTACCAACTTCGAATCTCCTGCCATTTTATTTTTCTGTTTTCATAAAGTAGAGCACTTACTTTTGTGTCTAATCCTATACAAATTAAGGGTTATTTAAAAATAACATCTAGCAAATGCTTCTGAGGGATTGGCATGAAATAAGGACAAGTATACTGGAATGAAAATGCACCATTTGAATAGCCAGACAGGTCTCTACTGTTCTAAATAAGGTAAAAACTAACTTGGGAGCACAAAAATAAACAAAAAATTAAACAAAGGAAATATAATTATCCTTTACGATAATTATATATATAATATATATTATAATATATAAATATATAATTAACAAATTTAATGTCCTTTATGATAATGTTGCTACTACAGTAACATAGTAGTTAGGGATGCAGTGCTCCTGAGAAAGTAGAAAATCCATGTAAAATATTTCAGTCTTCTTTTCAAGTCAGAGAAGTCTGAATATTTTTTTCTTTTGTGGAGTATATACAGTACCCCATTGTAAAGGTTGGGTTAGGCATTTGGTCATAGGCTATGTCACATGATGCTATACATATCTTTTAATGCATTTCTGAGTTTCTAAACTTTTTCTGTATCATTTGCTGGCCTTCTCATGATATGCGATTCCTACTAAACTCTCCCCAAATTCCCATTCAATTTCTTATACCAATCTGCAATATATCAAAACCAAGACAGAGAAAATGATGTGGAAAGGATAACTGTAAATTAAATGAAGCCTAATCTCAAGAGATCTAACTGAAAAAAATTCAAATAATGTCATATGCAGTATTCCTCAATTTCCAAACTCTGACAAGGGAATGAACAATCAGTAAATGTTCATTTACTGCCTACTGTGTGCCAGGCTGGCAGGTAGGTGGTGCAGTGGATACAGTGCTGGTCCAGAGGTTAGGAAGACTCATCTGGCCTCAGATACTTAACAGTTGTGTGACCCTGAATAAGTCACTTAACCTGTTTGCCTCAGTTTCCTTATCTGTAAAATGAGCTAGAGAAGGAAATGGCGAACCACTCCAGTATGTTTGCCAAGAAAATCCCAGATGAGTTCATGAAGAGTCTAACATGACTGAAACATTGAATTGAATAATAACAAACTTGCCAAACACTATGCAAATTACTAAGGATACAAAAAAGAGGTACAAGATAATTTCTACCCTCAGGGAACTTGCAAACTGATGAGGGAGAAAGCAGGTGAATAAATATAGACAAAGCAAGCTTTGTGCAGGATAAATAGGAAATAATTAGGAAATAATAGGAAAGAAGTCACCAGAATTAAAAAATGTTGAGAAAAGCATCTGGTTGGAGAGATTTTATTTGGGACTTTAAGGAAATCAGGGAGATCAATAGTTTGAGGGCAGGAGGGAGAGACTTTCAGTAATATCTGATAGCCAGAGAAAATGTTCAAAGCTGAGAGGAGTGTCTTATTCATAGAACAACCAGGAGACCAGTGTTACTGAATCAAAGAGTATATTTTGGGGAATAAGGTATAAGAAAAATGGAAAAGGTAAGAGAAGCACAGACTTTGAATGCCAAACAGAGCATTTTTATTTGCTCTTGGAGGCAATAGGAAGCTGCTGGAGTTTATTGATGGGTAGTGGGGGTTGTGTGTGGGTGTGTGTGCTTGTGTTTGTGTTTGTGTGTGTGTGTGTGTGTGTGTGTGTGTGTGTGTTAGGGGGGCTGACATGATTGGACCTGAATTATAGTTAAATCACTTTAGTGGTTGAATGGAGAATGGAATGGATCAGGGAGAGACTTTAGGCAGGCAGATCCACCAGAAGGCTACTGCAGTAATCGAGGCATGAGTTGATAAGGGGCTGCACTAAAGTGGTGGCAGTTTCAGAGGAGAGATGTTACAAAATTGAAATCACCAGGCTTTAGCAACAGTTGGGAAATGGTGGTGACCTGAGGTGGTGAGAGTGAGGAATCCAGAATGTCTCCTAGGGTGTGAGCCTGAAGGACTAAAAGATGGTGATGTTTTCTTCAGTTGTAGGGAAGGTAGGAGGCAGGGAAAGTTTGAAGGGGACAGATGAGTTCTGCTTTGGACATGCTGAGTTTAAAATGTCTACTGGACATCCAGTTTGATATGTCTCAGAGGCAGCTGAAAATGCGAGATTAGAAGTCAGCAGTGCAATTGTGGCACTATGGGTAGATTTGAGAATAGTCATCATACAGATGGTAATTTAATCCTTGGGAGATGATGAGATCAAGTGAAGTACTATGGAGAAAGAAAAGAAGAGGTCCCAGATTATAAACCCTAAGGGCACCTACATTTAGAAGTCTTAATTTGGATGAGAAGCTAGTGAAGGAGATAGAGATGACATGGTCAGATAGGTAGGATACCAGAAAAGACTGGTATCCTGAAAACCTATAGAAAAGAGATTATCAAGGAGGAGAGAGTGGTTAACAACAAATACCCTAGAGAGGTCAAAGGGAATGAGAACTAAGAAAAGGTCATTGGATTTGGCAACTAAGAAATCATTGGTAACTTTGGAGAGAGCAGTTTCAATGGAGTCATAAGGTTGAAAGCCAGATTGTAAAGAGTTTATAAGAGAGTGAGAGGAGAGAAAGTGGAGGCACCTCTATACAACCTTTTCTAGGACTCTGGCTACGAAGTGCAGAAGAGATACAGAATTATAGTTAGCAGGGATGAAATGATCAAGTGAGGGTCTTTTTTAGGATAGAGGAGATATAGGTATGCTTGTACTAGGGAATGAGTAAGTAGAGATGGAGAGATTGAAAGTAAGTGAAAGAGTGGAGATAAGAGAAGGGTCAAACTGTTGGAGGAGAACTGATAGGGTGGGATCAAGTAGAGAGGCTATCCTTTTGTAAGGAGTAAGGTCACTTCATCATTTGAAATTGGAGTGAAAGAGAAGAAAATGGAAGAAGTTTCCTAAGTGACAGGGGATGAGGGAGAGAGAAAAAGGAGTTCAGGAGAAATGATCTTAATTTTTTCTTTAAAATATGAAGCAAGGTTCTAACCAAAGAGGGGAGAGGGGAGAAAGGGGAACCCATGGAAGATCTGAGAATGGATGGAAAGGTTTAGAAAAGCCACTGTGGAGAGTGAGATAGTGAGTTGGGGAGGTATAGTAGGATTGCCTAGCAGCAATGAGAGGTTGTGTAAAATATATTTGTAGTGGACCCAGTCAGAATGGTTGTATGATTTTCTTCCCTTTTATTCACCTTGTTGTGAAGGTGATAAATGATTCAAGAATGAGGCTTGTTTGGGCATAATTGGTGATATAAGGGGGCTAGGCATGCAAGAGAGGGCATTGTAGCATTGTAGAGTTGAATTGATTCACTAAAGTATGAAGATGGGAAGAAGAGGAGAGAGCGGCTAGTATGGGGAAATGTCTTGGGAAAAATTGAGAGGTCAAGGGATCGGAGGTCATGGTGTGGATGAACAGTAGGGTTATGTAAAGGAAAGCAGAGGGAGAGGTGAAAAGCTGATAGATTGTGACTGGATAGGAGGATTTTAAAAATCTTGAATATAAAGGTGATACTTTTTGGCAAGATATCAAGGGTATCTCTATGTATAGCTGATATAGAATGGAGGAGTAGCTCATGGGAGGTGAGTAGGTTGAGGAACTAAGTGATTAGACTATTTGACAGAGAATTAATATGTTGTTGAAGTCCCCTGTTATGATGGCAGGAGTTGGGGAGGAAAAAAAATTTTAAGCCAAGTATTGAATTCATTGAGGAAGGATTTGGGGTTCTGTGGACAACAATGACCAGAATTTTGATTGGGTAGTAGGTATGAAAACATGAATCTTCCATAGCTGAGTGATAGGGATAAGTGATGGCAGACCACCTGGAAATGGTAATAGGGAGCAAGGGATATTCCAATTGTCCCTCCTTTATTGGAGAATGAGTGAAGGTGTAGCCATTACTAGAAAGAGTGGCCAGGTAAGCTAATGTCATCGGGGGGAAGCTGGGTTTCAGTAAAAGCTAGTAGAAGGAAGGAGTGGGAGAAGTAATACATTTAAGATGAAGGTAAGTTTGTTGCCCTATCAGCCAGCATTCTGTAGGTCTGTAGAAAGGCTGGGTTGAGTTAGAATGGAATTTTGGGAAAAAGTAGAGAAGAGTTGAGGGGGATGGCAATGATGAGTCTGGTGGTAGTAGGTGTCCAGTGGGCATTAAATGAGGATTTACAAAAGTTTGGAGTCACTGGATATGAAAGATATGACCTGGTAAGGATGTTCATTATTGAGTGGAGGGAGTCACTCTACTCTTAAAAGACAGGGATGGTAGGAGATGAGAGACCTGAAATCAAAAAGATCCAATTTAATCCAATAAACATTTATTATGAGCCTACCATGTGCCAGGCACTAAGAATATGATCATAAAAAAGAAAGACAGTCTATCCTTTAGGAGCTTTCTATTTAATAGGGGGAGATAACACACACACTGTGCCAGGTCATAGTAAGCACTTAAATGTATTTTTGTGCTTAATTTAGCCACATAGGTGGTTTTCTTAAAGTTCTGTTCACTATTTTGCTTTAATTGTAGTACCTCACCCCAAGCACTTGTGGCCACAACATCAATTCCCCTCAAATCCTTACATTTCATTTAATCTACATGTAATCTTCACCAAGAAAGTTTAGCTCCTTATCACACTATAAGGCATAGCTATCCCACACAAACATGCCTGATTCATACCTGGAGAAATGCTAATAGTTCCATTAAATGATTCAGGAATTTTAGTGCATGGGAAGTGATTTTGGAGCTGTAGAAAAAGAAACAGTGCAATAAAAAGAATGTTTGATGTAAGTAGTACTCCCAAAAAGTGAATTCAGGGAAAGTTTAGAGTTTACTGTCAGAGGCCACATGCAAAGTAACATTGATTTCTTTAATTAATGCAGGATAGAAGATGGTTCTTAGGGAAATCTGACTATCAGAAAGAAGGGAAACTTTACTACAGTACCAATTACCACTGCTTACCTCCCCACCCACCGATAGTGATTGAGACAACTTCCCATTTGGTTTCAGTTTATTATGAATCAAAGCTAAGAAGGTCGATTATGGTATCTAAACATTGAGTGTGTCAACACATTATCTTCATATGTAGAAGCATCTCAGACTAGCATCTTAAATGAAGGCCATGCTGGCATTAATGGGAGCCCTCAGGTGACCTTGGGCAGTTTAGTGATTTACTCTGAGAGTCAATTTTCTGATCTGCTTAAGGGTGAGGCAATCCTGACTCACCCTTCTGGTGAGAAAGAAGTAATTAGTTATTATGAGACTCCTTGGAATCTTGAAGTTCAAGGGAAGGCGTCATGTATTTCATTATCAAGGTCTTCAGGTTTCCATAGGAAGGAAGCTCTGCTTTGGTTTAGAGTAAACTCAAATAGAAATGAAGGCGATTAATCCACACATAAGGATCCATGCAGGCAGCATACTGACAGTTTTAAAATGTAATATTTTCTATGTTTTATTGTATTTTTATTTACTTTTGCTAATTATTTCCCAACTACATTTTACTTTGGTTCAGTGCTTGGGAGCTGCAGGAGCATGGGGGCCGCTGGCGCTGTGTTTCACACTTCTGCTTTGGAGTTCTGAGCACTGAAACTGGAGTCAGGAGTTCCATACTTGGGTTTGCATCCTGATTTGGGCAAGTATTAACAATGGCTCTGGGAGAATGCAGTCATGATTATCTCATCATTAGAAGTAGATACTTGTGATATTTATCTCACAAGGTTGCTATGAAGATCAAAAGATAGCCATACCTTGTATTTAAAGGACTTTGTAAACCTTTCGAGCATTACATAAACGTCAGTTATTTTGCCACCTTCCTTCATTCTAGTTATACAGATTCATAAATGACATACTTGACAATTGAATTACACCTTTCTTTTTTACACTATCACAATAAGCATTTTTTTAACTTTATTATGCTGCCTGGCTTTGCTTTATATATTAGAAGCCCAAACACAGTTTGGTGGAATGGGAAGAGCCTGTTTTTTTTCTAGGAGACCTGAATTCCTACACACGATTCTGCCACTTAGTACCTGTGTGACCTTGGACAAGTGGCTTTACATCTCTGATCCTCATCTGTAAAAGGAGAAGGCCAGACTAGACGATCTCCAATGTTCTTTCCAGGTCTAAATCCTATAAAAAGTTGCATTTGGAATGAATATATTTTCCCTTTGACTTTCAATTTCAGATATCTGTCCTTTATTCACAATTTGACTCTAATATTGAATAAAAGTCATAATGAAGCTTAAGGAGATAATAACAAGACCTCTGAGGGAATAGAGCAATGGCCCTTGAGTCAGGAAGGCGTAGGTTCAAAACTGGTCTCAGATACTTACTGTGTGACCTTGCACAAGTCATTTACCCTCTGTTTGCCCAGGAGGCAGCTCAGTGGATGGAATGCTGTGTCTAAACTCAGGAAGTTTGTTATTCTTATTGGGTCACTTCACTTGTATCCAAATCTCTATTATCCCACTCGGGGTTTTCTTGGCAAAGATACTAGAATGATTTCTCCAGATCATTTTACAGAAGAAGAACAGAGGTAAACAGGGTTAAGTGACTTGCCCAAGGCCTCAGAGATATAAGTGTCTGAGGCCAGATTTGAACTCAGGAAGATAAGTCTTTCTTACTTCAGTCCCACCACTCTATCCACTGTGTCTTCTAGCTGCTTGAGTCAGGAAGACTTGAGTTCAGATGTGACCCCAGACACTCACTAGCTCTGTGACCTTGGGAAAGTCACTTAACCTCTGCCTTAATGCATTGTAGAAGGAAATGGGAAACCACTCCAGTATCTTTGCCAATAAAACCCTGTGGACAGTATGGTCCATGGGTTATAAAGAGTCTGACCCTATTGAGCAACAAAACCAATCCTTAGAGCACAGTTCCAACTTCATCATCAGCACTTTGGGCTCTGAATATAATTAGAAAGCTCCTTGTCATCACATAGTACGAGCCTCTCAGTCACTTATCACCAGAAACTGACTCCTTAATGTTGCACATCGTGGATTGGCAGAAGGAAGGAAATATCTTGAATACTCTAAAATCCACCAAGAAGGGAAAATCATTGCATGAAATAAGGAATGGGCTCTCATTGGCTAGTATAAGAATCCAAGTTTTTATTTTTTAAAAAGTATCTTGCTTTTTATATGCATTTAGTTATATGCATTTAATTCTCAGAAGTTACAACAAAAGTTAATGAAATGCAGAATTAATTCCTATTTAAGAGTACCATTATATTAAAATTCAGTAGATTATTTGTTTCCCACTAACTCTGTGAGAAAAAGCGTTTAAGTGGTCCAGTTATTTCATCAATCTATTTGAGTATCACAAGTGCTTTACCAAACAGTCAAATCCTCTCTGAAGAGAATTCACCAAATCAGTGGGTCCATATTCCATCTTATTTATAATGCTTACTGGAGAAGGGCATTATTTCTTTAAAATAAAAAAAGCAATATTAGTAGGTTGCTATGAGTCTTCATTTGAATTCAGCACTAAAAGTAGCTTTCTTTTGTCTGATACTTCATATTTTTTGAAAAATTCTTATTTCTAAATTTGTGGCTAAAATCAATTATTGCATTTAACAGTTCAGAGAAAATATTAAAGCAAGGAGTGTATCTGGAATTTGAAAGCTGCTATTTCTAACAGCATTTCCTTTTCATTCTTACGTTGGCTTTTAGCCCAATGTAACTTTTTATTAATGTGTTATAAATTACTATAAAGTGCCATAAAACACAATAAATATAAAACTATTTCTAGGTTGAAAATTTAGAAATACTCATGAATACTCATGTTTATTTTAGATATCTGGAACCCACCATACCCCTCTATATTTTAATATTAGTAATTTCTCAGGATTTTTCTCTTTTTGGGCATCACTGTACCCTGTGCCACTTAGACACTTATAATAATATGTGTAGACAAATCCCAGGGAATATTTTATTCATTTGCTTTCACAGAGGCCGCTACTGTACATACGCCCAGAAATGCTGAAGAATCTTGTTTGTGATGTCAATGGATGGGAAGTAAATTATAGTAGTCTGTAATATGTAGTAATTCTGTAGCAAATTTCATGTTGCCATAAAAAATGTTCATTTCATTTTAGGATTAATTTCATTATGCCAAAAGTTTACACAGTCTTTCATCTGATTTGTGAGTGTGTGGTACGTACCTATATACAAAATATGTGGGCAACTTCAATGACAAAACTATTCACTTGAATTTTACTGTTGTTGGGATTTTCTAAATATGATCTTGTGTTGTATATTTGGATATGAATCTATATGCTCTTTCTTGTTGCAGTTTTTATGTGCTGTTGTAATTACGTTTCTTCTTACATCAAAGGAAATGATTGAATTCTACCATGAAATGGTGGCTTTATATAGTGTGATATCTCCAAGTTCAGGTAATCATCTCTCCTGGGGAGATTTTCAGAGTCAGTTCTTTGGAAATTAAATTGAGAGGCTTATTTTTTTATTGGACAAAATGATTTACGTTATTGACCTCTATTCAGTATTTTATGAGAACAAAGTATCTTAGGCACAAGTTATTAGTTTTCTTGTTTCCTTCTATCTACTCCCAATTAGCAAGTCTTTCCTCTAGCCCCAAGTGGTTAATTGGTTCGCTAAGCATGTCACTAGAGTTGGCATTATGAGTTGGGATAAACTGTGAATTGAGGGGGCAAACTGAACTTCCTGAACAAAACCCTATCATTTTTAAAAAAATACAGATTTACAATTTCATATTATCATCATATTTACTAGTCCATGGCCACACAGTCAGTACATATCAGAGGTAGGACTTGGACCAAGGTATTCCTGACTTTGAAGATAGTGCTTTAAACACCTAAGTTATACTATGTTTATGATTTTATTATTTATTAAATTTATTTTGCTTTCTTCCTTCAATCTGAAGCTATAGAGAGGTTTTAAACCTTGACTTTTTTTTATTTCTAACTCGGGGTGTATGGGGTATTCAGCAAGGACTAGTACCTCTGGTGTGAGGTCTGCTGAGCTGCTAGTGTCCACCTGCCACCCAAAACCATCTTAGTTGTTGGGCTAAACCAGGGTGAGGGTAACTGACAAGGTAGAGGGATGTCTATCCCAAGCATGTTAAGACTTCTCCCAGTGGAATAGGTGGATGAGAGCAATTTGCTCCAGTGGACAGTTGAAGCAGTCGCTGTGGAGTGCTTAGAACTTAATCAGACATTCAAGACACTAAGCATCCACTGCATCCAGGGCCATCTTCAGTCATCTTGACCTTTGTCTTGCTACTAGATTTTGATAACTCTGGAAGAGAGAGTGAGGCTAAAAACATGAAGCAACTGTTACTAAAATCCAATTCATGTGCAAGTCAAGGTAAAACCCCATAATGGCATTGATCCTCTTTAAAAACAAAGGATATATAACAACTAGACATGCATTCTATTAGACCATGACTGCCTCTCATTTTCTGTCACAGTATGCTAAATTACACCATTATATATATTTTTTGAGATGTAGCACCATTCTGGAATATCTCCCAACTCAATATTCATAGGTATCCAGGTTGGGATGTCAAAGGGGATGACTATACTCAGATTTCAAGGGTTTAGCTAAGGGTTTCAATACTAGTTTCATAGTTCTTCATCAGTGTGCTTCTCATTAATAGCAAGCCAACAATTAGAGTCAAGATGGTGTAGTGAAAGTTCAGCAACTTTGCTTCACCTTCCTCAGGACCTCTTCCATAACAACATAGGAGAGATGGCAAAACAGATTCTGAGTTGGAAAATCAACAAGAAGTCAAAGAGAGTCATTTGTTCTCAGGACAGCTTAGGAGGAGAGAAAGGGAGGTCTGTGGATGCTAAGACAAAGAGGGACTAGGAGTGTAGCAATAGAGGCCACAACAATGCATGGTGGCAACAGCAGCCATGAGGTGCAGCCAGCACCCAGGACTGACAAGAGGACTGACTACTCGGGCAGAAAGAGTTCTTAAGGCATCCTACTATAATATGGGGAGTAGGACTGAGTGTCATCTGGCAGTGCTGTGGTCCATTTTTTTCCAGTTCTGAGTCATCGTTCTAGCATGGAGGTAGCATAGTTGTGAGGGAGTAGGGGCTCTATCTGTGTAAGGACCACAACACTGGTAGTGACTAGACCTCTCTCTAGATCACATCACCTCAGAAGCATTGAAAACTTACAGGTCTCCAGCAAAGAAAGTGACAGAAAAAGAGAAAAGACAGAAGCTCAGGTCAGACATCTTCCCAGAAGTCAGCAGAGCCCAATACAACGTCAAATCCAAAGTCAAGAATAAGACTGGAAAATGAACAAACAAACAAAGAATTTGACCATAAAAAGCTAAATGGTGACAGGAAGTTCACAAAACAAATTCAGAAAATGACTTGAAAACACCTATAAGCAAAGCTTTAAAGAAAAATGCTGCTTGGACACAAGTCAAACAAGAATTCTTAGAAGACTTAAGGAAAGAGCTTTTTAGAAACAGCCAAAATGAAAAAAAAGCATTTCAAAAATCTTTCTATCCCTAATTGGGTTGATGAGACAATCCAGAAAAGATAGACATTGGGATGGGGTAGGAAAAAAAAGAAAGAAAAGACATCGAGACATATTTTGGGGGGAAATGCAGAGAAGAGGAAGGACAAAGAAGTATGTATAATACTTATTCTATATACTTATAAAGAAGTATAATAGCTTCAACAGCCACAGTTTGAACTTATATCCTTAAAAAGAAAAGTTAGTAGTATAATAGACATCATGGTTTCATGTATAATCAACTTTTTTTTACTCTCTTACTATGCATATGAAATGCCCATTTTATCTGGTATTAAAGTATAAAATAAAAACAAATTTTTTAAAAAAGTCAGCTAATAGAAATAATTAGCTCTTGAAAAAGCATTTCCTAAGAGGGAATAGCAAAATATTAGCTCTGAAATATTCTACCTTCCCATGAACCTAGGTTGTTGTTGATTAATTGCATGTTCAACTCTTCATGACACCATTTGAGATTTTTGGAAGTGGTTTGCTGCTTCCTTCTACAACTCATTTTATAGATAAGGAAACTAGCCAAACAAGGTTAAGTAATTTACCCAGGATTACACAACTATTAAGTGTCTGAGGTCAGATTTGAACTCAGGTCCTCCTGATGCCAGATCCACTGGGCCACCAACTGCTCTTAAAAATCCAGGCTGTACTTTCCACTAATACACACTGTCTGTGGAAAAGATGGGTGCAAACTTAGTATGCAATGACAGTGAAGCAAACATGCCTGGAGCACATGTGTTCAAAGATACTCATAGCTCTGGGTGTGTCAAGACTTGAAATCCTTCTAAAACTCCACAAAGTCTGCTATGCTTTTGTTTAGTAGATTGTTCTGTTAAGCTCCCAGAGTGGGCTCCACTCTTTATTGCCAGGCTAGTTCTCTGAATTAATTGCAAGCTGGTTTTTTTTGTTTTTTGTTTTTTTGTTTTTGCTGCTGCCTGGAGTCCCTCTGTTGAATCTCCTTCCCATCCTCAAGTGAATACCTCTCTATGTCCCTACTTGGTATATGTGTCATTACTTCCTCAAACTTTCTCAAACTGACTCTCCAAGTCTGGATAGGATTTCTTCTTGTTGTTGAGTAATTTATCTTCTAGAAACAATTGGACCATATGCCTAGTAGAAAATATCCCCTACCCTTCCCCCATGACCCCAAGAACTGAAAAGCAAGGTTCTTCTCCCACTGTTGGCTTTTTCTCTGACTGACTCCAACTAGCTATTGCTTATCCAATGAAGTTGTAGCCCTCTGACTCAATCAGAGAGAAGTTATTATACTTTGTAAACTCATTACAGGGTATTAACACCTCGTTAACTCATTAAAACGTCATCATCTGTGAGTACCTGCTATTTCTACATCAACTGAAGAGAGGAATTAAACCAAAAAAAAAAATATCTTCCTCCTTTTCAAAGACATTTGAGTCTCTAAGAATCACTTACAAAATGCAAATTCTACTGGGAAAAAATAATCCCATGGTCCTAGTGATACTTTACACTCACATAATACTCTATAATTCTCTTTTCTAATTAGATTTTTTTTCTAAATTAATAAGCATTAAATAATGCTCTCCCTTCTCCTTCCTTAATGGAGAAATAATAAAGGCAACATTTTTATTCCCACATTGACCATGCCTCATGTTTTTGTTTTTTTTTTTCGGTCCATCACCTCTCTATCAGGAAGTGGACAGCATTCTTCATCATTAGTCCTCTGGAATCATACTTGGTCATTGTATTAATCAGAGTTCTTGAGGGTTTAAAAGTAGTTCAATTTTACAATGTTTTTAGTATTGTATAAATTATTCTCCCTAGGATTCTCTGAAAATAAGCATTTCATTGTTTGCTTCAGCAGTCTTTGTTGAACAGGATATCTTAGCAACATGATAGTAATCTATTACATTAATATTCCATAATTTGCTCAATCATTTCTCATTTGTTGGGTACATCCCTTAATTTTTGCCATCATAAAAGACTTGCTACAAAGATTTTTATGCATGTGGGTCCTTTCCCTATTTCTTTGAATTCTTTGGAGTTGTAGGCCTGGTAATTGTATCATTGGGCCTAACGGTATGCACAAGTTAGGGAATTTGGGGGCAAAGTTTCCAGTTGTTTCCAGAATGGCTAGACCAGTGACCATGAATTGTGTGTTAATTTGCCTGTTTTCCCATAGCCTCTCCACCATTTGTAATATTTTTGGATCAATTTTGCCTATCTGATGGTTACTGAAATAGAAACACAGAGTTGCTTTAATTTGCATTTCTCTAATTATTAAAAATTTGGAGCATTATTTAATCATGGTTGTTCTTAGGTTGGATTTCTTGAAAACTGTCTATTCATATGCTTCAACCATTTATCAACTGGGGAATGGCTCATATTCTTATGAATTTGAATGTTTCTTATATATTTTAAAAATAGACCTTTATTCATGAAACTTGTGGCAAAGTTTATCAACTTTCTAAATGTTAGTTGCATTGATTTTATTTATGCAAAAAACTTTTGACTTTGAAATAATCAAAACTGTCCATTTTAACTTCTGTAATCCTTTCTATACTTTATTGGACTCTACAATTCTCCAAGATACTTTTTAGTATTTCAAAGGCATAGTTTAGTATATGATTCAGTGAACTTTTGTTATATAGTTGTTTTTAAACAAGTGCATATTGTGTTAAAATACAAAAATAACAAAATTGATCTTTGTGTTTTGAATGTCCTTATGCTTTCTTCTATTTTTAAATGTTTCATTAATGTTATTTTCTTTCTTTGCTTCTTTTAAAAATCACTGTCACTTCAAATATATGCATGTACACACACACTGTTCCACGTTGTGTGAAATCTTAGAGGCACTGGTCTTGAAAACAGAAAGACTCATCTTCATGAGTTCAAATCTAGCCTCAGACACTTACTAGCTGTGGGACCCTTGGCAGGCCACTTTACCCTGTGTGCCTCAGTTCTTCATCTGTCAAATGAGCTGGAGAAGAAAATGGCAAACCTCTCAAGTATCTCTGCCAAGAAAATCCCAAATGGCTTCACAATGAATTGGGCAGGACTGAAAAACAACTTCCTGACTTCAGAGCCAGGGTGCTGTGCACTAAACCACCTAGCTGCCCTATGTGTATTTTCTCTGAGCATGTTTCAGTTATGGAAAATTACATATTCCTCTTCCTAGTTTCTTCCTTAATGCGTTCCTTTTCTCCTCAATCTTCTTTCCTTTCTTAAAATAGTGATACTAGTTAATACTTGCATATTACTTTAAGCTTTACAAAGAGATTTACAAAGCATTTCCATGTTATATCTGATTTATCCTCAGAACAAGACTGTGTGGTAAGGGCTACAGTTATCTCCATTTTACAAAACATGAAACCAAGACTGAGAGAACTGATGTGAGGTGCCAAGAAGGACACAGCTGGCAAATGCTTAAGAGGCAGGATTTGAATTTAGCTATTCATGATTCCAAGTTCAGAACACTAATCACTAAACTGCTTAGCCTCTTTGTTATTTTTTAAAATTAATTTATTTTTAGTTTTCAACATTCACTTCCATAAGTTTTAAATTTTTTCTCTGCCCTCCCCAAGACAACATGCAATCTGATTGACTCTAAATGAGCATTCATAACAAACATATTTTCACATTAGTCGTGTTGCACAGAAGGATTAGAATGTATGGGAGTAACCGCAGAAAAGAAAAAAACAAAACACAAAAAGAGAGCAAATAGAATGTTTTGATCTACATTCAGACTCCATAGTTCTTTCTCTGGATGTGAATGGCATTTTCCATCATGAGTCTTTTGGAGTTGGCTTACGTTCTTGCATTGATAAGAAGAACTAAGTCAACCAAAGTCAGTCATCTCACAATGAGATTGTTACTGTGTACAGTGTTTTCCTGGTTTTGCTCACTTCACTCAGCATCAGTTCATATGTCTTTCCAGGTTTGCTTGAAGTTTTCTTGTTAATCATTTCTTATCTCATAGTAGTATTCCATTATATTCATATAGCACAATTTGTTCAGCTATTCCCCAATTGATGGGCATCCCCTCAATTTCCAGTTCTTGGTCACTGCAAACAGAGCTGCTACAAATATTTTTGCACATGTGAGTCCTTTTCCTGTTTGTGAGATCTCTTTAGGATATAGCCCTAGAAGTGGCATTGCTGGGTTAACAGGAATGCACAGCTTTATAGCCCTCTGGGCATAATTTAAAATTGTTCTCCAGAATGGTTGGATCAGTTCACAACTCCACCAACGATGCATTCATGTTCTAATTTCCCCACATCTTCTTAAGCTTTTATAATTTTCCTCTTTTGTCATGTTAGCCTGTATGTATTGTCATGTATCTGATAGGTGTGATGTGGTACCTCAAAGTTGTTTTGATTTGCATCTCTCTAATCAATAGTGATTTAGAGCATTTTTATATGATTATAGATAGCTTTAATTTCTTCACCTGAAAACTGCTTGTTTATATCCTTTGACCATTTATCAATTGGAGAATGATTTATATTCTTATGAATTTGATTCAGTTCTCTATATATTTTAGAAATGAGACCTTTATCAGAGACACTAGTTGTGAAAATTCTTTCCCAGTTTTCTGTTTCCCTCCTAACCTTGGTTGCATTGACTTTGTTTGTGCAAAAACTTTTCAATTTAATGTAATCAAAATTAACCATTTTGCATGTCATAATGTTCTCTATCTCTTGTTTGGTCATAAATTCTTCTCTTCTCCATAAATCTGAAGGTAAACTATGCCTTGTTCTCCTAATTTGCTTACAGTATTAGCCTTTGTATCTAAATTATGTACCCATTTTCACTTTATTTTGGTATGTGGTGTAAGATGTTAGTCTACACCCAGTTTCTGCCATACCATTTTCCAGTTTTTCCAGCAGTTTTTGTCAAATAGTGTGTTCTTATCCCAGGAGCTGGGTTTTTGGTCTTGTCAAACAATAGATTACTATAGCCATTGACTACTGTGTTTTGTGTACCTAACTTATTCCACTGATCCACCACTGTGTTTCTTTGCCAGTACCAAGTAGTTTTGTTGATTACTAGCATCTTTGTTATTAAAACCAACAAGACCAAAAGAATTCACAGCCCCCCCTCCCAGAAATGAGTTTTTCTTTATTTTTTTGTGACTTTTGAGATTCTAAAAGTGTTCTGGTCTTTTCTTCCTCTATTAGCTTGTATGTATTTCCTCAACATTTAACCCCTTCCAATTACTTAAATGTATTTAGTTTTCTAGATTATGCTTGTGTGCTGTGGTTGTGTTTCAAAGATTCTACCTACTTTTGGTTTCAAGCATCAGGAATGCTTGAAAGTCTTCAATACTATTAAAGGTCCATTTTCCCTCTATAATGTTATACTAAAGTTTGCAGGATGGCTTGATATTTGTTATAAGCCTTTTTTTCTTTTTTTTAATGAGTAAACTTATTTATTCAAATGGCAAGCAGAAACTGGAGAAATTATACCAGTGATAATATACCAAAATGTATCCTAGTGTGAAGGAGCTATTTAGATGGGAGAGAGAAAGGATCTCAGTTCAACCAAAAGAAAGGCTCTGATCTCACCCCCACAGGGAAATGCCCCAGAGTGTCCAGAGACTTGTGGGGGTTCAGCTCCCCTTGCATGTTGGCCTTCCAAAGTCTTTTGTCTCTCTTGTTGTCTCTCATTTTTTAAAAAATATTTATTTATTTTTAGATTTAAACAGATTTCTGTTGAAAATCTTTCACAAGATTTTGAGTTCCAAATTTTCTCCCCATCTCTCCCATATGCCCCCCTCAAGACAACATGCATTCTGAATACTACTTCCCTCAATCTGCCCTCCCTTCTGTCACACCTCTCCCTTCTCTTATCCCCTTCCCCTCTATTTTCTTGTAGGGCAAGATAGATTTCTATATCCCTTTGCCTGTATATCTTATTTTCCAGTTTCATGTAAAAATAATTTTTAGCATTTGTTTCTAAAACTTTGTGTTCCAACTACTCTTCCTTCCTCCCTGCCCACACATCCCCACTGAGAAGCAAGCAATTCAATATAGGTTATACATTTGTAGTTATGCAAAACACTTCTATAACAGTCATATTGTGAAAGACTAACTATATTTCCCTCCATCCTATCCTGCTCCCCATTTATTCTTTTCTCTCTTTTGACCCTATCCTTCTTCAAAACTGTAAGGAGGTGATTGGTGAATTCTTTCCATTTCTATTTCATTCTCTGGTTCTAGAATATCAGCAGTTTTCCTTGAAAATTTCTTGGAAGATGATATCTAGGCTCTTTTTTTGATCATGGCTTTCAGGTAGTCCAATAACTTTTAAATTGTCTCTCCTGGATCTATTTTTCAGGTCAGTTATTTTTCCAATGAGATATTTCACACTGTCTGCTATTTTTTCATTCCTTTGACTTTGTTTTATAATTTCTTGATTTTTTCAAAAAATCATTAGCTTTCATCTGCTCCATTCTAATCTTAAGGAATTATTTTCTTCAGTGAACTTTTGGACCTTCTTTTCCATCTGGCCAATCCTGCTTTTTAAGATGTTCTTCTCCTCGTTGGCTTTTTGGATCTCTTTTGCCATTTAGGTTGGTCTATTTTTTGAAGTGTTATTTTCTTCAGCATTTTTTGGGGGTCTCCTTTAGCAAGTGGTTGACTCATTTTTCATGATTTTCTTGCGTCACTCTCATTTCTCTTTCAAATTTTTGCTCTACTTCTCTTACTTGATTTTCAAAATTCTTTTTGAGCTCTTCCATGACCTGAGACCAATTCATAGTTTTCTTGGAGGCTTTGGATGTAGGAGCTTTGACTTGGTTGTCTTCTGTTTGTATACTTTAGTCTCCCTTATCACCAAAATAAGATTCTGTAGTTTGTTTCTTTTTTTGGTTTATGCTCATTTTCCCAGCTATTTACTTGACTTTTGAGCTGTTTGTCAAGGTAGTTCTCTGCTTTCAGTGAGGGTCGGGGGTGTACTGCCAGATGCTGGATCCTCCCACAGCCTGTGGGCCTAGAGCTCCAGAAATAGTTAACATTGCTGCCACTGCTACTTCTGGCACTGCCCTTGCCCCTGCTGTTGATACTGTGGGCTCCTCCTCCTGTGGCTCCTCCACTCCCTCCACCATCCTGGGGCTGGGGTCCCAAGCACTCTCCTCTCTCACACAGGTTTCACAGGTTTTTTCCACTGACCTTCCAATTTATACTGGACTTTTTGCAGTCATGAAGTCTGGAAACCACCACAGGTGCCAGAGATTCAGTCCCCCCAAGGCATGCTCACATCCCATCTATGCTGGTGTGGCATGATAGACACTTCCCAGTGACCTTCCAGGCTGTTTTGGGCTTGAGATTTGCTTCACTCTGTCCTTCTGTGGGTTGTGAAGCTCTAGAATTTGTTGAGAGTCATTTTTTACTGATATTTGGCTGGGTTTGGGGGTAGAGGACTAGAAAGTTCCTGCTGTTACTCTGCCATCTTGGCTCTGCCCCCATGAGCCTTTTTCTTTAGCCTTTTGAAATATCTTTCTATGAAATTTCCTATCCTTTACTGTACTTGCAATGCAGTTTTCTGTAATCTTGACTCTGGTTCCTTAGTACTTGAACCCTGGCTGCTTATAATACTTTTACTTTGACCTGGAAATCTAAATTTCAATCAATAATGTTCTTTGATTTGTTTGATTTGGGATATTTTTCAATATGTTGTTGGATAGATTAATTGTTTTCCACTTTGCCCTCTAAATCTAATGAATATGAGCAATTAAAAGATGATATTTTTGAAGAGGTAGTTAGATGAGACAGTAGATAGAGGGCTGGATCTGGAGTCAGGAAAACCCAAGTTCAAATCTGACGTTAGACATTTACTAGTTTTATGACTCCATGTAAGTCACTACTTTTGTCTACTTTAGTTTCTCAATCTACAGAATGAAAATAATTGTATCATATAGCTCTCTGGGATGTTGTGAGGATCAAATGAGATACCTTATATAAATTGTTTTGTAATATGCAATGTAAATGCTAGGTATTGTTATTATTTGCTAACTTAATGCAGCATATAAATGCTAGCTTATTATGATTAATTTTTGAAATATGGCGTATAGGTCATGTGTTTGGCCATAGTTTTCAGGGAACCGAGGTATTCTTCTGTCTCTGCCTTTTTGTTGTTCTATGTATGTATTGGTTGAAACTCCGTTTCTGCCTGCCTCTTCTGGCAAAATCACTAGCCTTTCATTGTGTTAGTCCCTTACTTATAGGCCACAAATATATCGGGTCTCATGCTTCCTCAAATGCCCTCATTCCCCATAAATGGGCTGCCCATTGCCCAAACAATGCTTTTTTTTTTTTATATTAGTTCCTTTAGCTCATTTGGAAGGACTTGAGATATACACATAGCCTTGTCCCACCTTACTGTGCAGAGATCTCTATTCCCTAACATAGCTCCTACAGATCATAACTACAGATCAAACCTCCTGGTTTCAGACACTATTTATCAGACTTCAGGTTGACTTCAGAGCTGCCCCTGGTTCATTGTCCCCCATATTCCCTGCAGGTTTCTGGTTATCTCATGCAGTCCTGGACTGGATGGAGATGTTTATTAGTGGATTTTCATATGACCATCTAATAGAAAGTCCAGTAAAGCATTTTAACATATTTAATCATTGTAGATTTTACTTTATAGTAGCATGGCATAGCATGGCAACTTGGGTATAATGTCTAACTGACATTCAGGAAGAGAAGGAGCACAGCATGTGATACATAGTATATGTTAATAGATATTATTGAATATTGACTATTTATCATGGTTCAAATCCCACCTTTGTCACTTTCTAGTGGTCTGACTATGGCCAAGTCACTGAAACTCTCTGAACCTCAGTCCTCTTATATATGCAAAATGAGAGTAATAGTACTTTTAGTACCTATCTCATGGAATTGTTTTGAGGGCAACTTGAAATAATGTAAGTAAAGCACTTTGCAAATTGAAAAATGCTATATAAATATTTATTATTATTATTGTTTTAATAGCAAAAAGATCCTGTAGGAGTAGGATACAGTATAGACATGTGGGAAGTGAAGAAGAAAGAAGTATCAGACAGTCGGGTAGGAAGTGTAAAAAGGGAAATGAAAGGGTACCAAAGACAAGTGTCTCCTACTACACTTTTTGTTTTTGAGCCAGTGTGGATCTGGTTTCAAATCCCATCTTGGAAACTTACTAGCTATGTGACCCTGGGCAAAATCACTTAACCTCCCTCAGCTTCTATTTCCTCATCTGTAAAATGATAGAGTTGTACTAGAGGGCCTCTGAGGTAACAGATGAGGAAACTGAGGCATATAGGGTTAAGTAACTTGCCTAGGGTCACACAGCTAGTGAGTATCTGAGGCTAGATTTGAACTCATGAAAATGAATCTTCCTGCCTCCAGTCCTGGAACTCTGTCCACGGTGCCACCTAGCTGAAATATAGCTATATAGAAATAGAGGAGTTTAAAGGAGGGGTAATTTTTGGGGAAGACAATAAGTTCCATTTTGCACTAATTGAATTTGGTGTCTGGAGAGTTTGAAAGTGTCAGTGAGGAATGAGAATACTCTTCTTAAAGAAAGGTTAATTGAGCTAAGGTGCACCTAATACTAGAGAGGATGCAGTAACTTCTAAGAAACTAAGGTTTCCATAACAAGAACATGGAAAGAATGTGAGAAGTTCAGGACAAAGAGATGCTTGTTAACAGGCTTAGAGGTAGTGGAAAGCTGCAGAATTGCATGAAGCAGGGCAGAGTAGGTGTAGCTTCCACATGAGACAAGAAGGTAATAGGCAGTAGGTTCCTGAACAAGGAGGCTTCCAAACCCAAATAAGGGAAGGTACCTACTATCATTGCTCAAGAGGTAGTAGTTCCTTTTTAGTTTTTTTTCCTCTAGGTCTCAGCTACACCCATGTTTTAAAGATCTTCAGGAAGCTGGTCAATTCTGAGGTCCTCTAAAGCTCTTGGGACAGTCCTTCTTTTTCCAGGAAGTCTACTGCCTTATTTCTGACTTACTTCCTTAGAGTAAGCAGGGAAACCCCAGTGGTTCTGGTACCAACCCCTTATCCTGGGTATCTAGATAAGAGTTATAGAATGGATTGGTAGGTAGTTTGCTTACCAAAATTTATCCAAATTAAGATCATTCTATTTCATTGTAACTAGAAAACCAGTGTGATTTTATGATGATTAATGGTTATATTTGCAACTTTTTCTACTCTTTAGATACATTCCACAATCTCCTAATTTACTCCAAATTTCCCAAAAGCCATATGTATTTGGTAGAAAGGTTTTACTTGTTTTTCTTTAAGCAAAATTTGTTAATCATGTATCTCTATAGAGGTAGCATCTGGAATCAAGCCCATGATGCTAATCTTATTAACAGAATATATGTTGTTGGGTTTTTTTTTTAAGAAAAAATTGAGCTACTTAACAAGATGAAGGTAATTAAGCTTGATAAACTGTCCTTACAACTCAGCAATGAGAACAAGTCCAAAAACTGCAGCCAAAATGAATAAAAATGACTTCCCAGAAGTTGATATTACAGGCAGGACAGTTGGTCCTTAGGAGGTTGAGCAATGGACAGTGGAGGTCAAAATGACTTGTACACCACTGGACTGGAACCTGTAACTGCTGGGTCATTGGGCTCCAGGTTAGTATTGTTAATTCTTAGTGACATTGTCTTGTATTATATTATAGGACCTAGACTGAAAGGTCCATTGACATAGAATTAAAGGGTGGAGAAAAAATATAATTTCTTGATGATGTCATCTCCCTATCATCAACACACACAGACACACATGTGCGTACATACTCTCTCTCTCTCTCTCTCTCTCTCTCTCTCTCTCTCTCTCTCTCTTTCCTTCTCTGTCATATAAATAGAATACATAGAATGCCAGAGATCTAAAAGAAGGAAAAAAATGTTGTTTTCCATATTAAAAAAATACTAGCTATGAATGATGTCTGTATATCTGTATTAAGGTTTTCTTTTGAAGGAACACCTTTAGAAGCATCAAATACATTTTATGACTATTTAAAATTCCTGCTTTAAACCTTTAAAAAATCCCCACATTTTTATGATATACATATAAGGTACATATACCTCAAGTAAGTGGTTTATGTGTCATGAACAAGTTATCCCATGCTTAAGGTAAGTAGTTAGTAATTATTATATTATATTATTTTATTATAAACTCTATATAAATTCCAAATATATCCATGCCATGATACATTTTGCTATGCAATCTCTTATTCAATCTGTATGTTTTCTAAGTTTCTTTCTACTAAGGTTAAATGTTTTAGATTATCAGATTCTATTAGATTTCTATCAGAAATCCATAGATTGTAAATCTATTTGATTCTAAATTATTATAGATTATTAGAAATCATAAACAAATTAAGAATTTATACAATTGGAAATCTCCAAAGATTTGAAACTAATGGAATTATGTGGTGGGTGAGGTCAAAACAAGAACTCAGATTTTTTTTGTTGTTGTTTATTAAAGATATCTATGAGCCTACAACTACCTGGGTCTTCCTTTTTTGTTTTTTTTGTAACTAGTAAAGGTTTGTGATGTGCTATCATATAGATGGAAGAAAATCTGTGGTCACTAGCAGTCTTTGTGACCATGAGAAAAAGAACATAGCTACGTTTGCTATAAAGTGAGTTTGAGGTTTGGAAGAACTGTTGGTGTGAACCAAAGAAATGCCATTGGAAAGTGCTTGTCAAATTCCACTCTACTTTAAACCATAGTGCTCTCCTCTTTGAAACCATAAACTTAAACCATGGCCTTAACTGTGCCTATTGGCTTGGGAGTCACTCATAAAGTTTTTCCACATATGTATGATGTTGAAAAGAAATGTTAGAACTTCTACTATTTTGAATGGTGGAAGCAAAAATAATTTGACTTACATTGTGAGCTTCTGAATATAATACTAGCATAGGGATAGAGGATAAGTGAAGAAGTGTTAGTTCATGTCTTTGTGTATTGAACTGCCTTGGGTGTCATCCAGTGAGAAGATCTTTTGTGTTTTCTCTCATGGGAATTACAACAGATACATTTAATTTGGAATATATAGGAGATGGGGTTAAATCTTGCAGTGATCTTGATACCTAGAGATGCAGAATTTCCCAAGCCTGCAAAAAGTAAGAGAGAGATTCACAGAATCATAAAATATTTGGTCCATTTCTTTTATATGTTAAGGAAGCTGAAAATCCAAGAAGTTATGTGAATTGGCTCAGGTTACAGATCTCATTAATGGTAGGGTTGGCACTAGGTCTTACTATAGAGCCTAAATTTCAGTGTTCTTTACACTAAGATTGTTTTTGGTGCTGCTGTTCAGTCATGTCTGACTCTTTGTGATTCCTTTTGGGGTTTTCTTGGCAAAGATGGAAGGATAGTTTGTCATTGCCTTCTCCAGCTCATTTCATAGACTGAGAAAACTGAATAACTTGCTTAGGGTAACACAGGTAGTCAGTGTTTGAGGCCAGATTTGAACTTAAGACTCCAGGCCCAGCCTTCTATCACTGGACCACCTAGTTGCCATTTTTATACTACTACACAGCACATTCGATCACTTTATGGGCAGAGAAATACAATTATAGCGTGGTCGTCGATTGAATTTTTCCATTTTTCCATGTTATCACGAGTGATGTTACATCAATCTGTATTCTCAGTACCTAGCATACTAGGCCATTATAATATATAGGATTGTAGGCTCATAGGACCATAGACATAGAACTGGTAGAGATCTATCTAGTCTATGGTATAGAAGTGGTAAAATATAAAGGTATCAAGTCCATGTAACAGAGCTCTGGTTCTTCAGTAGCAGCGGCTGTAACAAACTGGGCAGCTACTTGCAGGGTGGCAGTAGTGAGGAAACCATTATCTTTTGCAATACTGATCAGTATATTTTGGCAATAAAGGCATCCCTACACAGGGCAAGGTGCCCATTGCTTGTTCATGGCCTCAGAAAATTTGCTCAGGGCTTTTCTGTTGAGGCATTGCATTTGGCAGAACATTTTGTTGTCATTGAATTTGTCTGACAATGCTGGCAATTTGCTGTCGAGGCTGTTGCAGAGAAGTTTATAAATTTATGTATAAGAATCACTGGTGTTTTTTCCAATGTGTTTTACCTAGGTAGAAAAAGTCATGGAGGTATTCATAGGTAAGGCTGAAAATAGAAGCTGTGTTGCTGTCCAAACTACTCAACTTTATTCTCCTGGCATATCCACTAAAAAAATGTAGGTTCTTCCCCCTTCTACCTTTTAAAACCAGGAAGATATATTTACAAGATAGTCCCTGTGTTTCTTAAGAATCCATATAAACCTACCAGAAAGGGGATAAGAATAAAAGGGAAAATTGCTTTCAGAATCTTACTGTGTCATATTTCATAACAAGAAAAGGTCACACTCCTTTGTTCTTTTTTCTTAAAAAAAGTAAAGATATTCCTTAATAATCTATACATCTGGACAGACAGAATGATATCACAGACACATACAATTACAATGAATGAATTCTAGGCTGAAAACTGCAAATGTAACTGTCCAAGTACTATCTAAGCAATATGACTGAGAGTAGTATCTCCTCCTTTTTAGGAGGGAAGCAGGGTGGTTGAGAAAAGATAGAGCCAATCAATCAATCGATAAACATTTATTAAGCATCTACTATGTGCTAGAGTATCTGCAAGGACCTCAGCATACACAGGTGGGTCTGCTGCACAGGTTCTTAGATCTGCTTTACTAAAAGGAAATCAACTTTTGAGGGGTCAATAATCCCTTTAATCAAACACATATATCATTCACTTAGTTGAGGGGAAAAAGTCAGCACCCTGAACTTCAGAGAAAATACAGAGAAATAAAGACCGACAGGGCTTCCAACTGTCTGATCATAAGCAATACATACTTCACAGATCAACAGACAGATCCAGCTATCTGACTGTATACATAATTACCAGAGAGAGAAGCACCAACATCTAGGTTTTCAAAACTGGGGACTCCTTAGCAGCTATCCAGAGTCTCCTCTGACCAAACACTTCCAATGAGTAAACCCCAAAGTAAAACCTCACCTCAGAGTATTTACACATTTTTCAGAACTGCAAGGCAGGACCCTCTAACCCAGTGCCTCAGTAGAAATTAGCAAAAGGTATGGAGGTCTATTAATGGGTGGGGAAGATCTTTTACTCTTCCTTCCACACACCATTAACCTTACATTAACATTATAGCTAGGCACTATGCTAAGTGCTGGGAATAAAAAAAAAAAAAAAAGAGGCAAAAGACAGTTCCTACCCTAAAAGAGCTTACAATCTAATGGCAAAGACAGCAGGTAAATGGATTTGTATGTGAAAAGTTTAAGAATTTCTGTATAAGAATCACTGGTATTTTTCCAATGTACTTTATGTAGGTGGAAAAAGCATGGAAGTATTCATAGGTTAGGCTGAAAATAGAAATTGCTATCAGAAGCTGCTATAAACAAAGCAAGTTATATACAAGATAAATAGCAAAAAATAGAGGGAAGATACTAGAATTGAGAGGATTTGGGGAAGGCTTTCTATTGAAAGTGGAATTTTAGTTGAGAATTAGAGAAAGTCAAGGAAAGCAATACTTGGAGAGGAGGGAGAACATTCCAGGCATAAGGACAACCAGAGAAAATGAAAGATGGAGTGTCTTGGTTGTGGAACAACTAGGAGGCCGGTGTCACTGGAATCAAAGTTCATGTTAGAAGTAAGTTGTGAGAAGACTGGAAATGTAGAAGAGGGCTAGATGATGAAGGATTTTGAATGCACAACATATTATTTTGTATTTAATCTTAGAGACAATAGGGAGCCAGTGGAGTTTATTAAGCAGTGTGTGTGTGTGTGTGTGTGTGTGTGTGTGTGTGTGTGCGTGACATGATCAGATCTGTGCTTTAAGAAAATCACTTTAGTGGTTGAATGGAGGGTAGATTGGAGTGGGGAGAGACTTGAGGCAGGTAGACCCACCAGGAGGTTATTTCAATAATCCAGGTGTGGGATGATAAGGGCCAACATTAGAGTCTATAATTCTAGTGTTAACTTGCCTTTTGCTCTAAACCAATGTTAAATTGAAACTCATAATTTTTAAAAGAAGCTTTTATAAAGGGATACTTACTGAGAAACTATAATAAGAATAGAAGTTATAAAGCATTCCTCTCCCAAGACCTAAGGGCACACTCTCCTCTAAGCCTTTTCAGTCTCTGGGGAAAGTGGTCTAAGCTTTAAGGCAGTTAAGATAAAGCATTTACTGTACCAAGTTCACTTTCTAATAAAGCATAACTCATGGATGAACTGTTTCTACATCCTCTTTGCTGCCTTTGATCCACTTCTATGCTGGGTCAAACAGGTCGCTAGGATTTTGCTCCTTACCTTGCTCAGCAGTCTTCAAAATCTGTCATGAACTCTAGCTCCCAGAACTTTGCTGAGTCTTTCTCCTGATCTTTCAAAGCTCATAGGCCAGTGCTCCTTCATTCAGGACCAAGAAAGAAGAAATGTAAAGATGAAAGAGACTGAAGCAACATGTTTATAGCCAAATGTTGGCCCGAGTTGGGAGATGAAATCCCAAGGACTTTCTCTCTCCACTCAGAGGCTTAGAGTCCTCTTCACTTGAACATAGATAGGAAACAAAATCCTGAACTCATACTTCTCTAAGAGGTGAAATAGTTCTTTCGATTTTGATTCAAATTGAGAAAAAGAAAAACGGTATCTGATTTTTGTCCTCAACAAGATAATCAATTTTTAAAAATCTTTCAAGAATTTTGAAATGCTTCCCGCACATTTTAGAGGAAAGTACTCAGATTTGTAATACCGTTTGTTGACTATAATTTCTTATGGTGTTTTTTTTTTCATTCTGACTATATTCCATTTCACAAGGTTGCATAATTAAAGTACAAAGTTAACATACAATTTTCCCTTTCTCTTTGAGAGAATTCATCAGCTGTGGCTTCTGAAAACATTGGAAAAAAACTTCATTTGAAGTCTTTCTATACTACGGTAAACAAAGCTCCCTCAAATATTACCTAACAATCTTGGTAATCAGTGCTTTTTAGAATCACTTAGGAAAATGCCCTAAGTGTATGACTAGAAACACCTTGTGGGAGGTTCTTGCAGCCCTGCAATGTCTCCAGAAGTGGCTGTGACTATTTGTGGTACCGCTATAAAGATAGGGATTGTGGAATATAGGGGTGTAAGACAGTTATTATTCTGCAGGTTTATTTGAGCTCACTCTCCAAACCACAGGTCATTAATAAGGTTCAGCATGAAATATCGGGGGCTATCATCAGTAGGAAACCAGGAATTATTCAAGATCAAGATTATTCAAATCTCTTGAGATTCTATTTAAAGTTTTACTTCTGACTACAGATATGTTTTTTTCCTTTTAAAGGAGATTAAATCTTATCATTTAATAGCTTTACAAATATATGCATATATAGATATGTAATATGCATATATATATATATATATATATATATATATATATATATATATAGTAAATATATACACATGGGACATATAAGGTGCTCAAGGAGGACTAGTACTTCTGGTCCGAGGGTGTCCTGAATATTTTTCAGGGCTGCTCATCTACCTTTGGTGTCCATCTGTCACCTAGCTCTCACCTGTGGTTCTAAGAAGCTGTGGTGTGCAGAGCTGTGAGACCCTGCTGAACTGTCTTGGCAGAGGGGAATAATCAACAGACCTCAGGATGTTGGTTGCTGTTGTCATGTTTGTCCTTCATTTTCGAAGAGGACCATGACATGGAGATGATGACATGACTTGCACTTGACTCTGATTTGAGTGAGAGAGGGCTGTGCAAGCTCACCAGCCTCACTTTCTCTTCCAGAGTCATCTGGGAACAGTGATCTGATATTCATCAGGATGACTGGAGATGGCCCAAGATGCATTGTGGGACCTTGGCAATTTTAGGCTAAGTTCTCATCAGATTTTCATTTTGAATGATATACACTCATTCAATGAATAGGCCCTTTTAAGTAGTTACTCAATGGATGGCCCCTTTTAATAAAAGAAAAAGAATTACCAAATATCAAACATGGAGGGGAAGACTCTCAGGATTTTTATGTAATAGAAAAATAGTTATTATTTAGTAATTACATTGACTCTGTGCTAGGTAGGTAAGGACCTGGTGGTCAATCTATGAACTGCAGAGTGAACTGGACTTAAGGCTTGTTCTTTGAGCAAGAAATGTAGCCAGTAAACCCTAGAAAGAAAAGGCAATTTTGGCCATGGAAGTGTACCTTCCCCTGGGTAGAGCACCAGAGGAGAGGAGAAGAGAGGAGAGAAAAGGAGCAGAGAGGAGAGGGGAGGGGAGGGGACAGGAGGGGAAGGGAACAGAGGGGAGGGGAGGAAAGGGGAGGGGAGGCCAACAGGCCTCAAACCCATTGGTGAGTTAGGGGGATGTCTACCCAAGATTGTGAAGACTTCTCCTGGTGGATGAGAACAATTTTTTCCCAACAGCCACGAAGATAGCTGAAGTAAATACCGTAGAGCATTTAGAGTTTGGTCATATACTGAATCCCAGGCCATTGTCAGTTATTCTGACTTTTGTCTTACCACTGGACTTCAATGACTGGAAGAGAGAGTGAGGCTGAAGACTTTGTTCAACTTTACCTCACTTAAGTCCAATTGATTCATGAGTCAAGACATCATTATTTAATGTCATCGGTCCTCTTCAAGAATGAAAGACAAACAACAATAATATTAGTGTACATTATTTATATCTATATATAATATTAGGAAATGTTCACTGGTATTACCCATTTATTAAAAAACATGCATTCAATGGTAGTTACAGTCTAGGGGAACTTTATAGTCCTTCCCCTAACATGTCCCCTGGGGATGAACTAGATCTTTGGGGGATTCATTCTTGTTAGTACGAAGGACTGTTAGGATTTTGAACAATTCATTAAATTCTGCAGGGTATTACCCCATACACTGATAATTTGGCTCCTGGAAGCTAATCCTGACACTGCTAATCTTTGTGTTAGAACTTCAGATACTGAGCCTCACATCATCTGTCCGTTAAAATTATGCTTGCTTGGTGATTACATCTTCCTGACCTCTCTGTAGTCTCTTACACTACAGATCACCCTATTTTCCTTAATACTCTCTTCTCTCTGGGGTTTCATGACATTGTTTTTCCTGGTTCCCCTTTTGCCCCTCTGATTGCTCTTTCTCAGGCTGCTTTGCTATGTCTTCATCTAGGTTGCACCTGCTGACCAAGAATGTCCCCCACAACTCTGTGGAGTCCTCTTCTCTTCTAACTCTATACTATTTCACTTGGTAAACTCATCAGTTCCATGGATTTAATCACCATCTCTATGCAGATTGATTCTCATTTACATTTGTCCAGGTCTAGCCTTAATCTGACAATCAGTTTTGCATTTCCAACTCCTCTTAGACATCTTTAATTTGAATATCCTGTAGACATTTTAAATTCAATATGACCAAAACTTAATTTATTAACTTTTCTCCAAAGCTTTCTTCTCAGCTTCCCTGCTACTGCCAAGAACACTAGTATTCTCTGTCACTTAGGCTCTGACTTAGGGGTTATCGTCGGCTCCTTGCTTTCTCACACCTTCCCTCGTATTCAATCAACAATTAAGCAACATCTCTTGTTTATGCCCACTTCTATCCTCTGAAACTGACATGACCTTGCTACTGGTCTTCATCATCATCCATAGACTATGACAATTGTCTTCTGTTGGTTTCCCTTCCTCAAGTCTTTCCTCATTCCAGTTCATCTTCTACGCAGCTGCCAAACTGCTCCTCTTAAAGTATAGGTCTGACCACGTCACACCTTATAAAAAAAAACCCTAGTGACTCCCTCTTATTTACAGGTTAAAACATAAAATTTTCTGTTGGGCTTTTTGAAACCCTTCATACTCTGGATCCTTGTTATCTTTGTAATTTTTTTATACCTTATTCTACTCCACACACTCTGCTATCTAGTGATATTCTCTTAAATGACCTCCAGGCTGCATTTTTCAGTGGCTGTTCCAAATGGCTAGAGCTTCCTCCTTCCTCTTTTCCATTTCTTGTTTTCCTTAACTTCATTCAATTCCCAGGCAAAATGTCATCTTTTAAAAGGAGTCTTTCTCAATCTTCCTTGATACTATTGCCTTCTCTCTAACATTATCTCCAATGTATGTGTTATATATGTGTGTGTATGTGCATATATATGTACAGATATATGTGTGCATGTGCACATATAAGTATACATATATATTTGTGTATGTACAAATATAAACAGACACACATATATGGCTATGTACCTGTCTTGTTTGTACATTTTAATTTTCATGTTGTTTCCCCATAGAGACTGTGAGCTTCTCCAGAACAGGGACTTTTTGGCTTTTCTTTGTACCCCAAAGCTTACTTCTCCCCCAAGGCTTCCTTGTCCCCCAAATACCTGACACATAGTAAGGGCTTAATAAATGCTTAGTGACTTAACTCAGCTTCATTTGATGCATCCAGAATTCTCCAGTAAAAGGTATTATTCCAATAACTGAATTTATCTCTGGTTTTCATCTTGCTTACATCTGCTAGAGTTGTTTGGTAATGGACTTCTCCTTCAAATTAACCTTGAGAATCCCTCCCACCAGCCCTTCAACTTTGCTCTCTTATGTCAGTTGGCTAACTCAGTTCAAGCTATGGAAATAGTACTACCACCGATGCTGGTTATTCTTGGATCACCCTCTTTGGTTGATTCTGGCAATCTCTTTCCCAAACAGGATAATAGATGACAATAGCCTGTGATCTACTTTTGCTTCTTCAATGTGTCATTTAAAAATTTTTTATTGAACTTAAGAAATTAAACAAGCCTTTCTATAATATAGTAAAATTTTTTAAAAAGATGATTTGCACATGAAACTGAAACTATTATGGAAAACTTGCTACTCCCTTTAAATATATAATAAAGTTATCATGTAAATTTTTTTCTTCCCTTTTTACTTCCCTTACCCCCACTCTAGAGATGACTGTAGTTAGACACAAATACGTGTGTGAGGAGAAGAATACCTTAAAAAGCAGAATTGGGCAAATGGAAAAGGAGGTCCAAAAGCACACTGAAGAAAACAATTCCTTAAAAATTAGAGTTGGTCAAATGGAAGCTAATGACTTTGTAGGAAATCATGAAACACTAAAACAAAATCAAAAGGAGAAGAAATAGAAGACAATGTGAAATATCTCGTTGGAAAAACAATTGACATGGAAAATAGATCTAGGAGAAACAATTTAAAATGATTGGACTACATGAAAGTCATGAGAAAAAAAGATCCTATGCATCATCTTTAAAGAAATTATCAAGGAAAACTGCCCTGATATTCTAGAATCAGAGGATAAAATAGAAATTGAAAGAATCTATTGATCACCTCCTGAAAGAGATATCCACATGAAAACTCCCAGGAATATTACAGTCAAATTTCAGAGTTCTTAGGTCAAAGAGAAAATGCTGTGAGTAATGAGAAAAATTCAAATATTGTGGAGCCACAATCAGGATAACACAGGATTTAGCGGTTTCTATAATAAAGGATGGGTAGGTTAAGAATATGATATTCAGGAGCACAAAGGAGCTAGGACTACAACCAAGAATCACATACTCAACAAAACTGAGTATAATTCTTCAAGAAGAAAAATAGACATTCAATGAAATAAAGGAATTTCTTTTTTTTCAAATTGTATTTATTTTTTTTTTAGATTTCGACATTCATTTCCACAAAATTTTGAGTTCCAATTTTCTCCCCATCTCTCTCCTCCCCCTACTCCATAACATCTTGCATTCTGATTATCCCTTCCCTTGCCCTCTCTTCTATCACACCCCACCCTTACCTTCTTATCCCCATCTTCTCTCTTTTCTTGTAGGCAAGAAAAATTTCTATACCCCATTACCTGTGTTTCTTATTTCCTAGGTATATGCAATAATAATTCTCAACATTCATTTCTAATACTTTGAATTCCAACTTCTCTCTCTCCCTCCCCACCCATCCCCACTGAGAAGGCAAGTAATTCAATAGAGGTTATATATGTGTCGTTTTGCAAAAGACTTCCATAATAATCATGTTGTGTTAGACTAATTGTATTGTCCTCTGTCCTACCCAGTTCCATCCTTTTTTTATTCTCTCATTTGACTTTGTCCCTTCCCCAAAGTGGTTACTTCTAGTTACTCCCTTCTCCCATTTGCCCTCCCTTCTATCATCCCCCTCACCTCACTTGTCCCCTCCTCCCCTACTTTCCTGTAGTGTAAGATAGATTTTCATACCAAATTTAATGAGCATGTTATTCTCTCCTTAAGTCATATGTGAAGAGGGTAAGCTTCACTTTCCCCCTCACCTTCTCCCTTTTCTCTTCCATTGAACAAGATTTATCTTATCTCTTTTATGAGTGATAGCCTGCCCTATTCCATTTCTCCCTTTCTCCTCCCAGTGTTTTCCTCCCTCACCCCTTAATTTTTATTTTTTTGTGGATATCATCTCTTCTAATTGAACTCAACCTGTGCTCCCTGTCTATATGTGTGTGTATGTGTGTGTGTGTGTGTGTGTGTGTGTGTGTGTGTGTGTGTATAATCCCACCATCTACCCAAATACTGAGAAAAGTCTCAAGAGTTACAAATATCATCTTTCCATGTAGGAATGTAAACAGTTCAGCTTTAGGAAGTCTTTTATGATTTCTCTTTCCTGTTCACCTTTTCATTCTTCTCTTGATTCTTGTGTTTGAAAGACAAATTTTCTATTCAGTTCTGGTCTTTTCATCATCAATGCTTGAAAGTGCTCTATATCATTGAATAGCCATTTATTCCCTTGAAGTATTATACTCAGTTTTGCTGGGTAGTTCATTCTTGGTTTTAATCCCAGTTCCTTTGACTTCTGGAATATCCTATTCCAAGCCCTTTGATTCCTTAATGTAGAAGCTGCCAGATCCTGTGTTATCCTGATTGTATTTCCACAATATTCAAATTGTTTCTTTCTAACTGTTTGCAGTATTTCCTCCTTGACCTGGGAACTCTGAAATGTGGCCACAATATTCCTGGGAGTTTCTCTTTTCAGGCCTCTTTCAGGAGGCAATCAGTGGATTCTTTCACTATTTATTTTACCCTCTGGTTCTAGAATACCAGGGCAGTTTTCCTTGATAATTTCATGGAAGATGATGTCTAGGCTCTTTTTTGATCATGGCTTTCAGGTAGTCCCATAATTTTTAAATTGTCTCTCCTGGATCTATTTTCCAGGTCAGTTGATTTTTCAATGAGATGTTTCACATTATCTTCTATTTTTTCAGACTTTTGGTTTTGTTTTCTAACTTCTTGGTTTGTCTCATGGTCATTAGCTTCCCTGAACTCGATTCTCTCTTTTAAAGAACTATTTTCTTCAGTGAGCTTTTGAACCCTTTTTTTCTATTTGGCTAATTCTGCCTTTTAAAGCCTCCTTCTCCTCATTGGCTTTTTGGACCTGTTTTTCCAATTGAGTTAGCCTCTTTTTAAAGGTGTTATTTTCTTCAGCATTTTTTTGGTTCTCCTTTAGCAGGCTGCTGACTAGTTTCTCAAGCTCTTCAATGGCCTGAGCCCATTTCATATTCATTTTGGAAGTACTGGAGGCAGAGTCTTTGACTTCCTCCAACAGTATGCCTTATTCTTCCTCATCTGAAAGGATGGAAGGAGAAACCTGTTTACCAAGAAAGTAACCTTCGATGGTCTTATTTTTTTCCCCTTTTTTGGATATTTTCCCAGCCAGTTACTTGACTTCTGAATGCTTTGTCAAGAGGCGGGGTCCTAGTGTTCCTCCTCTCCCCAGTACCATTGTCAAGACCGAGATTTGGATCAGCTGCTCAACTCCCCCAGGGGCTTTGGGTGGGGATGGAGCCGCCACTGACGGCTGACATTCAGATGAGCTGCTCAATTTCACTAGAGGCTTTAAGCTGAGCTGCCTGGACAATGGACCCAGGCTGCTTCCACATAGCCACCTGCCACCCATTGCTGCTGCTGCCTGGGGCTAGTGCTGAGGGAACCCCATCCCCCTCTCTCCCAGCTGGGAAAATCCTCCCACATTGACCTTTGGAGCTTTCTTTGTGGCTTGTGGGTTGAGGGATCTGGGGTGCTCCCTGCTGGGAATTCTTCCCCGGAGGTCTGTTCAGGTCCTGTTCCTCCCAGTGCCTCATAGCCACAACTGGGCTCCTCTCTGCTCAGTGTCCTGTGGTATAGACCTTTCCTGTCAGCCTTACAGGTTAGCTTTGGCTGGAAACCTCTTTCACTTTGTTGTTCTGTGGCTTCTGTTGCTCTAGAATTTGTTGAGAGTCATTTTTTACAGGTATTTTGTGGGCGTGGGGGAAGTGCTAGAGAATATGCATTTTTCTACTCCACCATCTTGGCTCTGTCTGGAGACAGAGGAATTTCAAGCATTCTTGACAAAACAGAAGAGCTGAATAGAAAGTTTGACTTTCAAATATAAGACAAAAGGATTACAAGGTAAACAGGAAAGAGACATCAGGGATTTATTAAAGTTAAACTGTTTACATTCCTACATGGCAAGATGATATTTGTAACTCATATAAGATCTTTCTCATTGTTACAGTAGGTAGAAGAGGTCTATATAGACAGAAGTCACAGATTTGAGTTGAATATGAAGGGTTTATATCTACCAAATAAAATTAAGGGGTGAAAGAGAGGAATGTACTGGGAGAAACAGAAAGGAAAAGACAGAATGAGGTAAATTACCTCACTCAAAAGAAGAACTTTACAGTGGAGGGAAAGAGGAGGGAGGTTAGGGCCAATGAGTGAACCTTAATCTTGTCAGAACTAGCTCAAAGAGGGAATAGTATGCACACTCAGTTTGGTATAGAAATCTATCTTACCCTACAAAAAAGAAAGGGGATAAGAGAAGGGTAGAAGAGAGGACAGATTAAAAGAGGAGGTAATCAGAAGCAAAATGCTTTTGAGGAGGGACAGGGTGAAAGGAGAGAGAAAATAGAATAAATGGGGGAATTTGGATGGAGGGAAATATAGTAAGCAGTAGTAACTGTGAAATAAAACTTGATAAGTGATCAAAAGATATGATCACTTTTCAGATGAAGTAATCAAAACTGTCTACAGCCATATGAAAAAATACTCTAACTCACTATTAATTAAAGAAATGTAAATTAAAACAATTCTGAGGTACTACCTCATACTTATTTGATTGACTAATAGGACAGAAAAGGAAAATGACAAATGTTGGAGGGGATGTGGGGATAAAGAAACATTAATGCACCATTGGCGGAGTTGTGAACTGATTCAACCATTTTGTGGAACAATTTGGAAATAGGGCTATATAAAACCATGTATACTCATTGAGCTAGCAATATCACCACTGTGTCTGTATACCAAAAGACATTTAAAAAAATAAAAGGAAAAGGACCTATATGTACTAAAACCTTGGTAGTAGCTCTTTTCTGGGGGCAAAGAATTACAAATTGCAGGGTATGTCCAACAACTGGAGAATAGCTGAACAAATTGTGGTATGTGATTATGATGCAATATTATTGTACTATAGGAAATAATGAGCAGGATGCTCTCAGAAAAACCTGGAAAGATGTAAATGAGCTGATGCAAAGTGAAATGTACTGTGTATAAAGTAACAGCAATTTTGTAGATGATCAACTGTGAATGACTTAGTTATTCTCAGCAATACAACAATCCAAGACAGCTCTGAAGTACTTATGATGAAAAATGCTATCCATGCTAAACAAAGAACTGATGGTGTCTGAACACAGATTGAAGCATACATTTTTACTTTATTTTTCTTGAATTTTTTTGGCTGTTTCCTTCACAACATGACTATCCTGGATATGTTTTGCATGACTACATATGTATAACCTGTATCAAATTGCTGACCTTCTCAATGACGTGGGTGGATAAGGAGGGATGAAAGGAGAGAATTTGGAACTCAAAGTTTTAAAGATGAATGCAAAAATTGTTTTTACATGTAACTGGGGAAAATAAAATACTAAATAAATTTTAAAATTTTTTTAGGTTAAGCTGTAAAGCAGTTTGGCAGAAACTGAGGATAAACAATTATCTTATATCATTTTTAAGATTCGGTTAAAATGGATACAAGACCTATATAGAGAGAGATATTACAAGAAATCTGAAGAACATGGAACATATTAACTATCAGACTTAGTGATAGACTAACAATTTATTAATACATGAGAGATAGTATTGGGAGGACTAAAATGGATAATTGTAATTATATAAAATTTAAAAGGTTTTATGCAAATAAAACAAATGTATCCATGATCAGAAGGAAAACAGAAAATCAGGAAAAAATTTATAGATAGTTTCTCAGATAAAGATCTCATATCTCAAATACATAAAGAACTTTGTCAAATCTATAAGAATATGAGTCATTTCCCATTTGATAAACAGTCAAAGAATATGAACAGGCAGTTTTAGATAAAGAAGTCAAAAAATTTACAGTCATATGAAAAAATGCTCTATGTCATTATTAATCAGAGAAATGAACATTAAAACAACCTTGAGATATCATCACCTATCAGACTGGCAAAAATGATTGAATGGGAAAATGACAAATGTTGGATGGGATATGGAGAAATTGGGACATTATCATTTCTTTAGGACCATTCTGGTTTATTTCAGCCCTATGCTATACTAATATGCATAGCAACAGAACTCTTTATGTGTATACATATATATGTATGCATATATGTATTCATATATATAATTTACACATGAATGTTTAATATCACCCATTTACATTTTGAAAGTGACTTTTTCTGATCCCTTTAACTTATGTAAATATTTTTGAAATCAGTAGTCAAAGGTTAAAATTTAGAAAAACCTTTTAAAGTAATTTTATGGCAGGCAATTTTTATCATCTCAAGTATTTCCTCTAGAGTATCTCCTTTTTAGCATTATGAGAATATGGCAAAATAGAAATTCTTTATCTGTTAACTATAAATAAGATTCATTGCCTCAGACATTGTAGTAGGCTGTTTATACTCTACCTGAAAATCTAGAATTTCATACTTTACCCATTAATATTGACTTAGAAACTGTGATTTTTAAAATTTATTTGCTTATTCTTGGATTTAGCTATCTGTACAACTGAATTTTAAGGAAGGTAGTTTTATTATTTTTTTTTATTTTTTCCTTTTCCTTTTATTTTCCTTTGAGGGACAGCTTTTTCTGTCAGAGTTTTAAAAAGAGCTTAGTGAAGAACTCAGCCTGGCTTGGAGGTGTTCTAAGCATTTGGTGAAACTTATTTTTGAATGAGACAGGGACAGATATATTTGGATAACCTTGCAAAAACTGATGCAGTCAAAAGAGACTTGAAATATAACTTATGAAAATCACAGTTCTTGGGGAATGTGTATTCTATTGTAATGCATATTTGAAAAATATGCAAATATATTTATTAAGTATCTAGAGTATAGCCCTTTCCCAAAAGATATTACATACAATGAGTCCTCTTATCGTTCTGGATACCTAAATTATTTCTGATGAATCAAGTTCTTTTTTGAGACCAAATAAATAGGTTTGATTTTGTCCTTTTTATTGTAACAATAAATTGGATGTTCATAAACAACAGTAAAGTGGATGTTCATCCCTGAATTGTAAGGGAAAGCATTTGTTCAGTTGTAAATGCTGACAATTTAGAATAATTTATGGACCTTTCTTTCATACCATCCCTTCCCAAATATATTTGTTATAGCAAGTTTAGCAGAAGGATCTACTTTGGACTGAAATGATAGAGATAAATAGAAGTTTAATTGAGGTAAAGAAAAAAAGAAGGAAAACATTCATTGACCCAACCAGTACCACTTTAAAGAAAATAATTTTGTCATCAACTTCATTGACCTTTTCTTGGATTACCTCAATTACATCTGGCTTATCATGCTGTCAGTTTCCTCAGAGAATAAAAAGCATGAATTTACTGGTCTTGTTTTGAGTACAGTTTGTTGGACAGCTCTAAAACATCAACACGATATTCTTCTGTCAGATAAATTAAGGGCTTCAGGCTTCTGAAGTTTGTGGTGAAAAAAGTCCCCAATTTGTACATAAACAGGGTGTTTGAATGTAGGGGAATGGGGCCAAGGAGGAGAAAAGAGAAACGAAGCTTCTATGTCTATCTTAGAACATCTTCCAAAATAGTCTATCTTGTATAAAGATACTCAAGCACAAATGTACGTACGCATATCATTTGTGATTTGTCCTTTGCTGGCCAGGTTAAAAAAACAATTCTTCAAAGCATTTTTTCTTTCAATGAGCAAAGTCCAAAAAAAGGAAAATCTAAGGTTGGATTATGTTCTCACAATTGTGTAAATAATTTGTATGAGAAGCATTCTTTTTGTCTGAATATCCCACAGAATTGAAGTAATGATGTATATTTCCTGAATGATCATTCCCTGTTCTGCTTTCCACCTCTCATCAAAGGGTTTCACCCTGCCCTCATTTATACATATCAGAACCTTGCTGCAAACCAATTTACCATAGTATAGCTATAGGATATTTGGCATTTATAGAGTACTTTTTACAGTGTCAGACACTGTGCTTTTACAATCATAATCTCATTTGATCTTTACAACAATCCTGGGAGATAGGTGCTACTATTGCTCTATTTTATTAGAAAAATTATTATTAAAAACCAGTGATTTGGGGAGACCCAGAGTTTTTCCCCTTTTTCCATAGTCCTCTTTTCAAAGCTCAGTAGGAGAGGACTGATACTAGCAGACAGGATTAACATTCTCCTCAATCTAGGTTTTGCTATCCCACCAATCATAAGGAATTTAATCTAAAATGAAACTCTGGTCCATTGTGTTCTGCTCAGACTTGGGTGCTGGATAGAAATTCTTTGACTAGATGGTCCAAGACAAATTGGACAATTTAATTTAATGTTACCCTCTGAGGGGTGGAGTGGGGGGAGAGAGGAAGGAAATTTTTTTAAAAAGGAAATTATTATATATTTAAGAGGAACAGCAAGTTGTACATAACAGATTTGTGGTTTCATGTACAATTATCTTTTTTATTATCATACCATGTTATAGAAATATTTGTTTTATTCCATAAATTAAAAATAAAATAATGTAAAAAAAAGTAAATGACACCATGTTACATCCCCCAAACCCTTATTAAAATAGGTCCACCTCTCATTGTAATATTCCTCTTCTTATTACTTGTTAACCAATCAGAGTTGATTGCCTCAGGAACACTGAGGTCCAATTTTGGTCCAAGAAAGAGACAGTCAAATGATCATTCTTTTACTTAATAAAATTCAAGTATTTTTAATCAAATGATTACCCAGAAACTATGTTTCCTGAACTTTTTAAATGTTATGCGCTAGATTCTTAACAAAAAAACCTCACCTATATTTTGGGCCCATGTAGAGAATTTCTCCATAAGAGGAAGCTTTCTGTCAGGATTCTGACTGTGATCTCACTCTCTCTTTTACCGGCAATTATTTTTGCTGGGTAAGTTTATATGTTATGTCTGTTTTTAGTATTTGAACTATAACTTCCTGACTTTCACTCTCACAGTGAGGGTGTTGCATCAAGTAGATGCACCTACTTGAAAAAGATCCCCTGAAGTAACTATGTAGAGATAAAAGGGAAAAGCCTATGTACACAATAAAGGGCCACCTGGGAAAATATGGGATATTTTAGACTTCAGTTCATGAAAATCCAATTGATTAGTATGAGACCCCAAAGCACTAGCAATATATTCTGAATTTTTTTGCAGGAATAGGATTTTAAAAAAGGGGAAATCTGGCCCATTCCCTGTGAGAGAATCTCTAAAGTTAATCCTTGCTTTCAAGTTTTGGGGGTTACATATAAATTCAGCTGTGTGCACAAAAGGAACTCCTTAAGTAAAGGAAAGAATTAAGCGTTTTTCAGGATTGGGTTTGGTTAAAACTACCCAAGAGGGTTTTGAGAAAAACTCCCTTAGGTTTGTCAGGCAGAGGTGTGTTGAAGGAATTAATTAGGTATTTAAAAGATTCTTGCTGTCAAGTAAAGTAAATTAATGAGAGATTGAGGTAAATGAAGAAAGTAACTTTTATCTCAGCTTTGATTTCTAGTCACTTAGACCCTCTGTGTTTATGTCTTTGCCTCTCTGAGATTTTCTAAGATACAGCATGTATTCACCAGGTTGGAGGGTGAGGACTCCCTCAAGCTATCTGTGTATAGAGTTTAAAACTGTATTTGAAAAAAAAAAATCAGAAGACAGAAAGGGAGGGGGAAACTTTTCCCCTGATACATGAAAGTTTTTATTTGAAAGTGGAATCAAAAAATAGATCTCTCTCTGAGTAAAAATGCCAAGTTTTTTCCTTTGAATGGTACTTTAGCTGTGCTTCAGGCTGATAAACATCTCAGACCCAGTGATGGAGTGGCTGCTGCTTGCAAGGGCCAATTATAAAGTGAGTGGGGTTAGTTAATGAGGCACTTAAAGTCATTTGACAAAAGGGTTTTTTTTTTTGGGTCACTCCGAAGTTAGATGAATTCAGGTTTCATTGAGTCCCCAAAGCTAAATTTTGTAGATTATGTTTAGATTAAATATAGAGCACTGGCTTTGCCACCTCTACCCCCTAATATATCTGACCTCAGGGAAACGTGTTCAAAACTGCAAAAATAAGTGGGTTTGGGTTTTTTTTGTATTTTAAGAGATTTTGATCAGGATTTTTTTTCATAGCCTTAAATGCAATCACTTTAGGATTTCAGAAATATGTTTACATATAAATATATTTGTATATATATATACACATACACATATATACACATGTGTTTATATGTATATATGTGCATAACATATAGACATATATTATGTATAAATTATAGATATATAATATATATGTTTTACCACTATAAAAGCTGTTTTTATAATTAATCTTGGTAAAATGTGTGAGAGAAATACAACCCTCTTGATTTGTAAATTATTAAGTGTTAAAACTCCATATTTTGAAAACTGAGTAGTAGCAGCGCATAAACGAAGGCGAGTACGACTTTTAATGTGGAAAACTTTTTAAGACAACATAACAGATCTCTATTTTTAAGAGGTCTGGGTGTAAAAATTGAGGACATGGACAAAAGCCAGGTCACATGCACCAAGTCCCTCTTGTTCAACATGACTGTTTGGTGTTAGATTATGAATTATACTGTTATAGATAGAGAATGAAAAAATTTGTAACTTGATTTGAAAGCCAGTACAGATTATTATGTGGGGGTAGAAGAAATTTGATGAGCAACGTGTTCCTAAGTGTGATAGTTAAAATCTTTTATATACTCCTATTTTTAAAATCTTTGGCAGTGGATTAGCTGGAAGTAGTAAATCTCATAAATATGAAATGTTTGGAATAAATAGCCCTTGTATAACATATAATACTAATTGAAATTATAAATTGAGGTTCTAATATGATACTGTTTGGAAAATAGATCGAGAAGTGGTAGAGTTTGTTCTGGTCTCATTTTAAGTGAAATTCATTATTATATTCTACAAGTCATGAAGTTTGTTAGTAAGACAAGTTACCCCAGTTATGCGATTTAGAAATACTGTTTGAAAAGTTTGCTTTTCTTTAATTCCTTTAGGTAATGGATTTGCTTGTTAAAAGACTGAAGTAAATATATTAAAGAAAAAAAAATCAGTAACACTGAGTTCTTCCTTTTGTGGCAGATTGATAACTGAATTAGGGTGTCAACGTTTAAGATTTCAGGAACTAACCCCATGCTTTGGTTAAAGTGCAGTAATTTGATTTTATTTAAGAACTAGAAATTGCAGAGAGAAAGATCTTTAGAAATCAGTTTTTAATCAGCTTTACTACAAGAGTAAGGTCAGATAATCACTTGGTTAATCGTTTCCCTCCACTTCTCAGGATAAATCTGTGAGAAGCCCCTATTAAATTTAACATTACTCAAATATTGGATATGGTAAACATATTGGTTATTGTGATCTCTGATTATTCTATAGGATCTTAGATGTTTTCTTTACTGTTCAAATGGAGAATTTTTAAATTAATTTCCTCTGTAAAAACTCTCAAAAGCTTCTCTGCTTGAAAAAAAAAAATTGACCACACCCTGCCAGCAATTTCTTAGAGCTATCTGCCTGGGCCAAAACCAGCCAGAATCTTGTAGTATTTTAGCCCAGCACACTTTAAGCTAACCTAATGTAACAGATGTGAATTAAAATTGTTTGTAAAACTTTTTATGTATTTCTAAATATATGTCTATATTGGAAAATGAAGGTGAATATGTAGGCCAGCCCCTTTTCTCAAAAGTCTCAAAAATAGGTAAAGGAGGTAGAAAATTGAGAATTGATCAAATTCTTTAAGAAAGTAGGGAAAAGACTATATAGAGTTGGGAATTGTCACCACATATCTTTAAAAAAAGAAGTATACGAATTTGTGAATAATAATCTTTTTTTCTTTTGAAGTGCCGAGTACTGGGCTTTAGAAATGAAAATGTCACCATTATGTTTATAAATCTGAATTTGATTTGATGAACCAAAATCTGTCCTGAAGGAAATCAGAATATGGTCTGAGTGTGTTCTCTTATTAGGATAATTATGGTAAGTCAGACCTTATATAAAAGACATTTGCTATTTGGCATTAACTTATTAGCTGAATGACCCCAACCAAGTTACCTCATTTCTGCCTGCCTCAGTTTCCTGTTCTGTATTGGAATAGTGGTGGCACACACACCTCCCTGGCTCATTTTGGGAATCACATGATTGTAGAATGCTTAACACAGTGCCTAGTATAGAGCAAGTGTTATGTTGAGGTTAACGGTTGTTATTATTTCTTTAGTTAGATATAATTGCTTCATACTTGATAACTTCATATGGGTTTCTAAATGTGATCAGTATACAATGACGATGATGAGATAAATGATTTTGTCTGAAAGGTAATGTATAAATACGTTCAACTGAATTGGTGTCACTTGATTGATAATAGGTTTTGTCTCAAGTTTCTAATACATGATATTGTTTATGGTATTGCTATGTTTCTAAATTTTCTTATATTGTGAAATTTGGAAAACGATTATATGAGATATTCTGTTAGAAAAGCAACTTCTCTTATAATTTAGCTGTTGGTAGATTAAGAACTATACTGTTAAAAGAAGGTCAAAAAAGCGTTAGAAAGCTTTTAGGTTATTTTATCAGCCCTGCTGTGGTCAGCAAAATATGTGTTGCAATATTCTGAAGCACTATAAGTTAAGAACTTAAAAACTTCCAAGTTTTGCCTATATTTAAGAGGAAGTTTCATCTAAAATTATTTAACTATCCCTCATGAAAATTATGAAATTGACAACTAAGTTATCTGGAGTTGTTGTTATAATGTTAAAACCTATCAAGTATTTACATGGGTATTAAAAAAAGAAAACTGACAATTGATTAATGTGTGGGAAAGGGTATGAAGAAAAGGTCTTGCAAAATTTCCTTTTTAAACTTAGAAGCATTCTTGGAACTATCTACTCATAAATTCTTATCAGCCCTATGCAAGAACTTACTGTGTTGTGGAATTCCTACTGAGTAAATGGAATACAAATTACTCCTTGCAAAAAAATGGATGTGATTTTCAAGCCTACTTATAATGTGGAGTGAATTTCATCTAAAGCTATTTGTCCATTCACTTGTGGAGATTTTATATATATACAGTATAGTATATATTTTTGTTTTTAACTAATTTAATCTCAACAAACTCCCTGCTTAAAGACTGATTTTGCTTTAAAGGATGAATACAAAATGACTATGTATATGTGTCTATGTATATACATACACTTATCTATGTATATACACACATACCTATATATGTGTGCACACATACTACATATATACATACATATACACACAAATGCATATGTACATGCATGTGTATATGTCTATGTATGTATGTGTGTGTGCGTAGATTTACAGCAAATGGCCGTAACGGTAATCTGAATTGGGAAATCTTGCCTATTCATTAATAGGCCCATTAAGTCACATGAAACCTATGGTAAGAGGAGTTTGCTGAATGGGTGGAGCAGAAAGAGGTGCAGCTAAAGCAGGGCTGAGAGAAGTTAGTCTTGAGCGCAGTCAGAGCTAGGAAGGATGCAGGCTTCTGGGTAGTGTGAGCGATTTGTGATTGTGATTTTGTTTAAGAAAGCCTGTGTGTGATGAGTGTAATGGAGCTGGTTTGTGGGAAGCCCAGCAGGGGAAGGCTTGGGGATGGTGCTGTATGCTGCATTGTTATTGTGTATGGATTTTTGTCGCTGTGATGCATTTGGTCTGAGTAAATGTTTTGGTTCTGACTTCCATGTGGAGAATCTGTGGTATTTCATGATTCTGAATGGCACTGTGATGCTCATGGCTGCCATGGGTACTGTGAATATTGCATTGGTGCTGCAGGGGGTTTAAGTGCACTATCATATATTAACCATGTATGTGGGATTGTAGAATGTAATTGTTTTCTTGATTTTTAGTGGTATATTTTATACCAGGATGAGTTTATGCTCTAGGAGAAGATAAAAGGCAGAAAAGGATATTGAGTAAATTTTTTAAGGCCTGGCAAACTTTGATACTATGATAAGGCTAATTTAATTGGGTATCTTTTTCTTTTGGCATTTCTTCACTTAGAAAAACTTAATCTCTTCTCCGTCAGAAACACTTTTTACTAGAAAGGGGTGGTAATTAGAAATGTATTTTGTTACATTACTTTTGGAATTTATGATCCTTAAAACATTTTACACCACCTTAGTTATAATAAATTCCAGTTTCAAGGATTTATTTTTGCTTTAAGTTTGAATAAGAGATACCAATTAGTTTAGAGATTTTTCAACTAATTTACTTCATGAAAGTTGTCTGGTGATTATCTTTTTAATATCAGAATAAATATTAAGCTGTTTTTAAGAAAGAGAAATACTTTTAGGAAGGAACATTTAGATAAACATCTTTTGTGTACATGTTTAAGTAGAGAACTTTTGTGTGATATTTAGAAGGTCCAACAAATTTTATTTGTAAGCCAGCTTATTGCAAAACTTTGATAGTATTGATAACAATTGTTTCCAGCCCTGCTGTGATTAGTCAGACTTTAATGTTTGAGGAGAAAGCTTTTGGGGGCCCTGAATGTTCTTTTTGAGTTGCATTGTTGGACTTATGTCCTTGGACCAACCTTAAATGAGTGCTTTAAGAAAAATGTCAGCAGTCAGCAACCCAATGGGAGTGACATCTGAGATCTAAGGTTAGTAAATATCTGTGCCTGGGAATAAGGTAGGGAGGTTACCTTGGGAAGGCTAAGGTTGGACTTTCTTAATTCATTTTCCTATACAAGAAATCTATCTGCCTATTCCATATGCTATAAATAAGAAACTCAGATACAAACAGAAAATTAGAACCCAAATTTTGTACTTGGAATTATTCATTCTCCTATTAGGAGCATAAGATTCTGCTAAGGAATTAATAACAGAACATTTTTTATAAGAAGGTGGACTCTAATACAAAAATGAATTCATTTAAAAGTTGCTAGATTAACTACAATTGTAACATAAACTTCCAGGATGGTGAATACATTCCCCCCCAACACACACGCTCATACACACACATACACACACATGCACATGCACACACACGCACACACATTGAGTAATCAGTTTGAAAACAGTGCATGTCAAGTAAGTTGTTTACAATAAAACATTTTCACCTTCAAGCCCCTCACAAAAAAATAACCCCTAACAAAAAAGTGGATGTCCCTTTAAGGGACTTATAAGATAGACCACAAACCATTCTTCTTTTAAGATAACTAATTACGCTGCTACTTTTTTCATTAACACAAAACTAAGATAGTTACGATATTAACTTCACTGAATAACAAAATTGTATCCTGGTTTCACAGGTATTTGCATCATTTGCTTTGTTATCCCCATAGCACTGTGAGAAATCACAGGACCTTAACTTACACAAGACTATCCAAGTAATCACAGGCAGATGACAAGGCTAAATACTTACTTAGTTGAAAGGACTAAAATTCTAGGCCAAGTAGCTCAAATCTTGTACCTAGATCTATGTCTCAGCTGTGGTCCATGGCCTTGAGAAAACTCCATAAAACGATGTGGATTAACACACCAAAGCAGGGTCTAGTAAAAGTACAAGCAGGAAGTATTTCTCTAGACAGGCAGAGATTTATTGCTTAGTGGGAGCTACTTATTTCAATGAGAATTTTTAAATAAGAAATTGAAGGATTGGAAAATAAAGTGCACTATATGTTTAGGCTTAGACCAACACCTTTATTTCTCTGAAGATCCATCTGTGGACATTGTGGCAAATGTGGACAGTGAATTAATTATGAGAATGTGTGTAACCACAGCAACTTGATCCATATAATTCATGTCAACACAGACACTCAGAAACAAAATATTTGAAGATAGTCCTCATCTTGCTAAACTAGTAAACTTCTGCCTAAAAATGGATTTGTGTTTTGCCAAATTCTTAGCCAAAAAAAATTATAAATATTTTATCTAACTAATCATGGGCAACTTATTTGGGCTTCAGTGAGCACTATGTGAGTGTCTAAGATAAAACTGAGGAGATATTGTTGAGAATAGCTTAGAAAATACAAGGCAAAAATGAGGAATCAACTGGAAAGAACCAAAAAGGTGGGATGTCTTTTAGTTCTTTAGATAAATAACCAATACTAAAAAGTCAATTTCTACGATCATTTTTGATATGAACAATTTTTTTTTTCAATTCTGAATTGTTGTCCTATTTAGGGGATAAGTCCATCTTTTTTACACCAGTACCCTTTCGGTAATGTTATAAATACACAAGTTACAAGGAATTACAGTTTCAATTCACCCAAAAGGCAACAGAGAGGCTCATGATAGATGTGTATAGGCTACAACCTATTACAAGAAAGAACTGAACAGGAAAGGAAGTCATCAGAGATGTGTGACTGGAAAAAGGTGAGTTTTTACTTAGTAAGAGGAAGCGGTAACTATCAAATACTCTACATACCTCTACTCTACTTATCCATGAAGAAAGGCACCCGTTAGCTTACATAGACTTCTTATGGAGGTCTTATAGAGAACATGGACAAGATTAATACAGGATAGAAAGGTGAAATGATTGTGATTTGGGCCACTGGTAGGAATACACTCACAGTGTTGAGATCACAGATTCATAGACACATGCACATATATACCTTTACTCCTTAATATTACATCTATACATTACATTATTGCAGATAACCATTACTATGTATACCAAGCATGGATTTATATCCCCCTCGTGTATAATAATATACATTATACTCATATATTACTAAATACATTAAATACTAATAGAAGTAAACATTATTAACTATATAAAAATTCTCATCCAATGTCAACATATTTTATTACATAAGACATATATATGTACAATATATATTGGTGTACCTAGACATATAAATCCATTTTTATTAGCTTATATTTACCTCCAATTTACTATCATATCACAATCTTTAGTAATACCTCAATCCTTATGAGATACCACTATCCCTCTAAAGGCTTGCGATCCTTCAGAGAAAGTGCATGAATTGCAGATATACTTAAAATCCTGAGATACAAGCACACATAAACACGCACATATGAGTGTGTATGTATATATACACATATGTATGTGTGTATATATGTATATTTTTATATCAATATATGTATATATCTATAGGTATGTGTCTCACTTTCTCTTTCTCTGTGTATATATATACATACATGCATATTCATGCATATATGCATGTATATGTGTATGTATGTATGTATATTTGTATATACATATGCATTTATCTGTGTATATTATGTGTATATGGAATTTATTTCTCCTTCAGGTTACCTCATCCAAAAAAAAAAAACCAAATGAAAAAAGACCATGAGCTACTCCCCCTCAAACCGTTGTCATAGCTCTCTCTTCTCCTTCACTGCTAACTTGGAAAAAAAAGTAATCTGCATCCCTCATAAACAGATGGTCAAAGGAAATGGACATGTTTTAAAAGAAAAAGATAAACAGTTAACTAACACATGTAAAAGTACTCAGAATCACTAAGAATTAGAGATATGAAAATTAAAACAGCTCCAAAGTTTCACCTGACACTTGTCAAATTCACAAAGATGATAAAAAAATATAAACTGTCAATGGCAGAAGAGTTAAGAGAAGTCATACCTGTAAGTACAGTGATGTTAAAGTAGTATAGTCAAAACTAGTTCAACTATTCTGGAAATCAATTTGGAATTATTCAAGAAAGTCAGTAAACTGTTCATACTCTATATTCTAGTTCTTCCACTACTGGACACATGCTCCAAGAACACCACTGATAGAAATAAGTGCCCCATTTATCGTATCATACTCACAGCCTTACTCTTTAAGTTTGTAAAATCCTGGAAATAAAGTGAGTGCCCATGGACAAGGAGATAGTTTGATTATGTATATGAAAGTAATAGATGTCATAAGAAGTAGTAAATATGAAAAATTCAGAGAAACATGGGACTTGTATGAATTGAAACAGAACAAAGAAATTGGAACCTAGAGAGAAATGCAGACAATAATGACAATAATATAGATGAAAACCACAATAAAAGACAGTTTAACCCAGAATGAATAATTTAAAGGGCTGAAGGGCAGAGCAAAAAAAAAATAAAACTCCCAAATCTCCTTTTATAGAGGGCTCTGAGACCTAGTCATCTCTTAATTTGTCACAAACTGCTTTGCTTGGTTTTGGCTGTGCCATCACCATCACCACCACCACCATCATCATTATCATCATTCCTTTTACTCAACAAAAGGGTAAATCCTCCCAAAGTTTCTTTTTATAGAAGGTTCAGAATCCTAACTCTTTCTTCATTTGCCACCAGCTATTTGTCTGGATTCATTTCTGACCTTTGTGAGGATGAGAGCCAGCACCCAGTCACAACTCACTCTTTCAACAAAGGTGGAAGACACCATCTCCTTGTAGGGATGGGGTGGGTTGTGTCCCAGATCATGGCCAACCATACCAATGCAAGTCTATTCATATTTACATTTAGAAAACACTTATGTGTGTATATATATATATATATATATATATATATATATATATATATATATATATATATATATATATATATATTATGCTTGATATGTTACATTAAGCAAAAGATATCAGGTTTTTCTTTTTAAGTACAGTTAGATCCTGATTACTGCAAATAACCATTGCTTCACCTTCCCCCTGCCCCCAAAGCAGTCACATTATTGAATTCCCACTGCATATTTCCCATAGTCTGGAACCACATTTTACATAATTGTTATATAAAATAGTATGAATTCAAATACATATGACCCTTTCAGGGGATTAATTAGTCATACTAAGATGGACCTGGCTGTAGTCAATATATTGTTTAAAGAATCATAAAATTGTAGGATTCATATTTTAACAGTACTCTGAAATACATCTGAAAAGTGATCATTCAGCCTATGCTTATGTATTACCAAGGCAATATTCACAGCGTTGAGGGCAACTATGAAAATGCCAGCATAGTTGTGAATTGCAAAGTATAACAGACTCTCCATATAGAAGGCAGAAGATAAACATGTATTCAGACATCAGAAAGCCAAATCTCAACACCTGAAAGCCAAATCTGTCATAGTTACCAAGAAGTCAATACACATTATCACTGCAGGAGACAAAGTCATTCACAAGCCCTTTCCTCTCTCCCTTACCCCCAGCCTGCTGGAACCTCCCCACAAACAAACACTCAGAACACTAACTGTGCCTGCCTGTGTTCTCTCTCTCCTCTACCCTAACTGCTCTCAGCAACTTCTTCCCAGTTCTACTCTACTCTTCCTGTTCCACCAGTTCAGCAATCTCCTCCTAACACATGTAATTTAGACTTCCATATGATTTAAGCAAGTCATATGGGCTTATTAGTGAAGGGGAAAGATCTTCCAATTTAAATTACCATTAGAGCTTAAAAGGTCTCTAATAGGAGAGTAATAGGAGCCATTTCTACGTGTTTTTTTTAAGTACCCAACAAGGGTTGTTCTGAGGATCAAATGATAGAATATTTTTAAAATGCTTAGCAGAGTGCCTGGTACATAGCAGGAGCTTAACAAATGCTTGTTCTTTTCCCCTTCTTCTCTCAATATTATTTCACCCAGTGGTCTCATCAGATCCCATGACTTCTGCACATCTGTGCATATCTTCAGCCCTTGCCTTCCCTCCCCAGCCCCTTCTACTATTCTGTAGCAACAAGCAACAGAATTCAACTCTGCCTCTCTTTCTGACCTTGTGGAGAGGAGAAGAAAGAAGCTTTCTCTGTCTAATGCAGAAGCCTGCAGCATTGCAAAAGTACTTAGAGAATTAAGGGGTTCGGTACTAGTGAGTAGGGATAATCCACCATGCCTGAAATAAAGGCTACTGGCAGCCAAGGCCAGTTTTGTTCCCTCAAAAGTCAATTGGTGAAGAGAATGAGGCTATGTGAAGTGAATTCCCTACTGTGGGAGAAGGCTGAAAAAGCTTTGAGGTTCAGCATTGGTAGGAGGGAGGGGAATCCACTATCAAAAGGAAAGAAGACATAAAGTAAATGATAGGTAAAGATCTCAGAAGGAAGAAAACTCAGTTAAAAACTTTAAATAAAGCAGATAAACCAGCAGGGGAGATATTATTAACAGAAGGGAAGATGTCTTATAGGACATCTAAATGAGTCTAAATATCCCAGAGTAAATATTGCAAGGCAAAGGAAGATAATTCAACATACGATAAGGCAGAAGACCTTGGATTCCCAAGAAAGCATGGAACTACATCAGGTTGTTCCCAAATGTTCCAAGAGAAAAATTAAATTTGTGAAAGCAGAATTTATGGCCTGATCAGCACAAGTAATTAATAGAATTGAAAAGCTTGAATCCACAGTGGCAGGTCTCACCACAGAAGTGAAAGAGAATAAATGTTTGGGAATGTAAATACATATGGAGGTGAAGGACAATATGGGAGAAGCAAAAAGCAATAACTTTAATAGAAAACATGTATTGATCTCTATGATAGGATGCATAGAGAAATTTAATAGTTATGTCTCCCAGAAAAATATTAGAAGTTAAAAACCTAAATATTATAATGGAAGAAATAATACAAGAAAACTGCCCAGAGCTTCTGAAAAAGGAAAACAAAGTGTATGGATTGCCTACAGAAAAAAGAACAAATTAACAAACATTTAAATTAAATTAACAAGTTATTTGGAGGTTAAATTGAACAATTCTAATGATAAATAATATTTTACAAATAACTAGGAGAAAGACCTTCAAACACAGAGGAAAGGAAATTTGAATTATATAAAACTTTTTTACACTCACCAGAAATAACAGAAGAGAATGGAATAATGTGTTTCAAAGAGCCTAACAGCAGTCCAGAGGGTTTTTCCCTAAAAACTTAAGCTTAATTGTCAATGAAAAAAAAGGACAATTGATAAAAGACAGGCATTTTAAACCATTCCTACCAAAAATTAAAAACAAAATCAGATGTGAAGATTTGCTTTGCAAAAATCTTGGACAGCATTAATAGAAGGATGATAATGCAGCAACCAAGGAAGACAAGGTAAGTAAGTTATCCCAGAAAAAAAAAAGAGGAAAAAAATGAAAGAAAATGATAACTATGGGGTCAGAAAAAACATAACAGAATAATAAGAGAGGGTTATCTTCTAAGGAACCAGGAAGACTGAGATTGGGAGACAGTGATTGGAGATACTGAGTTCAGATGGGAACAGAGAGCAGGACCATAGAACTCCAGGCAAGTTAAATGCTCTCAGGCTTATGGTATGGGCATCAGGTATTGGGCAAATTTTATTTCACCCTGAACAAAATGTAAAAAAGTTCTAAGGACTCACCATAGGCTAGGAAAAGATACAGAAATACAAAGAGCATTTAAATTGCTTATTAGTACACTCCACAAAAGGAAATAGAATTTGAGATTGCTATCAGGGTAACATCCTCATGGTCTGGTAAAAGTCCTTGCTCCTTCAGGGTCCAATACAGTTCCTTCCATATTGTGTGGGATGGCTCAGGTCCCTACATAAATCAATTACTCAGAGGCCTCTCAAAGTGACGACAGAAAAGAGATTTATTCGATTCTTGAGAAGCGGGGCTAACCTGTAGGAGTAGGAAAGCCAAAGCCAAAGAAAAGGGCAGTGATTTATATAGACCCTAACGCAAGTCCCTCCTCCCTGCACTGACCATTATCCTCATTAGCTGAGAATATGATCTTACATTCTAGACACGAAATCTAACCAATCCTTTTTGAAATGAAGACATCGAGGAATTATGTGAGTTTTGTCCAATCATTGAGACCCTAATACACTACACAATTTTATATCCTTATATGGAACTATTCTATTCTAAAAATATTGTAACCTTGAGCCTTTAGGCCTTACCTCACCCCTGGGAGAAGAATTACAATCTGAGAAGTCTTCACTAAACCTATCCCACTCAATCCCTTCTCTTCTTTATTAACCTGAAGACTTCTCACGGATATTTCAACCACAGTTCTGTAACATGATCTCACACTGTCTGTTAATCTCCTCATCCCAATCAGGATCATTCCTGTCTTTTGTCTCCCAAGGTGCCCATCCTTCCTTCTTTAGTATCATCAACTGAATGGCTCCTTCGGTCCTCTCTTCTACTCTAGCAAGTTTTAGGAGAGAATTTCTAACTATTTTAGTAATAAGTGAAATCAAACAAGGTAAACAAATAGGAAGTAATATGATACCACTAATTGCTATGATGCCAAACCACAGTAATCTCTTCCACCAGCTCCCTTCAAAACAGGACCACCAAGACATATTGAAAAGGGAGTTCCAAGTTTGTACAGGAACATGAGCAACCTTCCTGATATTTTTGGTGATCTCTTTCACTATTCTTCCATTATCATCAATTTTTAAGCAACACGCAGATAAATTGAGTTTCCCACAAACTCCTCCTTCTTCTGCAAGTAAATAATCTAAGATTAATCTATGTTGCAGCACTGCTTCCCTAGTTTGTGTGGCTTGATCAGCCAATAAGTCCAAAGCCTTTGCTGTTTGATTGGTAATAATTTCAACTACTGCTTGGAGTCTGATTAATCTATTTAATGGATATATCCGGGCCTACTGGTCCCCCTTTCATGATCTCTGACTTACCCTTCCATAGTTGTTGTTTCCTCTTCCATATACAATGTTGATAATTCTCCCCAGTTCTATTGATTACACTCCAGAAAGTATCAAACATCATCCTATGTGTTCCATTCTCCCACTTCCATACCCATTCTTTATATTCTGTGTTATTCTTAGTACTATTCATATATATATAACTCCACAAATAGTCATGGTCGTGACCCCCTTCACATGGTTTTCTGGGATCAGAGGGGTAGTAAAACTTATACCCACAACTTTTGTGATATTCCCCTTTTGTTCTCTCTTCGTATGAAGAGGATGGGAAAAATGAATGGGTACAGGGAATCATCCTACCATCTGAACAGGTAATACCATTCTGATCCCATCTGTTTGCATACTGGGCACAATCAATACGAGCCAGGGTTTCTGGCCTTCGTGTGAATGTCCATTTACAATTACTTTCTCCCAGCCATGTCTCCTGCAATTCAGGTCCTGTTTAGTTTAAACAATGTTCACCTGGAACTGATTTGGACAAAGACCACTAGTGTTTCTCTTGGCTTGTCCAGAATCTTGTTCCGTCATGTACTATAGATCTATTACTTAAAATCCAGAGTGGACTCAGCAGTACTGCTACCCATGGCCATTGGCTTAACCGCTGAGGTCCCCCCACAAATCCAACAGTTGGATACCTCAAAGGTGTCCACAATGGTCTGAATTAGGGCCAGGAAACTGTTTTCAAGAGGGGGGTTGATAACTGGGGCCTGGTGTCCCAGCAATGGGAACAGGATCATGCCTAAAAGGGACATTCCCAGGGTATTACATTTTGGTTGCATTGTTCCCACGGTTTGTCAAGTCCACACAGTCTTAATAGAAGAGTCCTGTTTAGATATTGTGATTAATGGCTTAGGACAATTGCTGAACAGAGAATCTTGTTAAGAACAAACAATAATAATCCTAGTATAGTTCCCCAAATAACAAAACTTATAATGAATTTATATATATATACCTCATTGGCTATCTCTTTCCAAATTCTGTGTGTTCTCACACACGCTTCAAACGGAGCTTTTAATACTGACAAAGTGTGTCTCCAAGCATGAAGCTTGAGAGTTTAATAACTAATAGCAATAATTATAAATGACAGTAAACAACTTTAAAATTTTTAAATGCAATAACCTTCCATAACTTTGTCTACTGGCTTCCCAATCATGCTAAACATTTTCTGAATTGGGATGGGGGAATAGATAGTTCAAGGTTCAGTCTTACCCATATTCCTCCCCCCCTCTTATTTATTCCTGTTTCCATACCTAAATCCAATCAATAAATACCTCTTCACATTCTTTCCCTTATGAATCCTTCCCTTCATCTGTCTTCCTTTTATATGAATATGGGAAGGAAGCAAAGTTTACTGACACATTAGCAAATTACAGGGGGCAGTCCCCTTGTTATAAGTACAGATACAGAGATTTAAATTAATGAACTGTCCATTTAGAGGTTCCATCTCATACAGCAGTCTGGGGAGAAATATCATCTTCTGCAATTTTCTGATCTGGATGCTCCTTCAAACAGTCGTCAGCACAGCATCTCAGCATCTTCTTTTCTTTATCTTCTTGTAGAAATCCAGATGTCCACTCTCCTACAGAGCTGAACTTAATACCATCTTAGATTACCATTCCTATCATTCTTACAAAAATCGAAATTGAAACTTTGACAAATTGTCATTTTTTTAAAAAAAAAAAAAAAAGAAAATTCACATTAAAATGCAGCTTCTACATTTCACAGTAAGTCATTACTCATTCCCTCATTAGGAAGATGAGATTTCACTAAGGAGTCAATACCAGGCTCCAGTACTTATATAAATACAACAAATAATCATTTTTAACACAGTGCATATCACATCATAAAACAAGTCCAACTTCTGATCATGTGATGCTTCTTTTAAAGCATTTACAATATAGTCCACAAACCATTTTTCATTTAGCATTAACCAACTAGGACAAAATAATAACTATGCATGCTAGCCTCACAAGCCCTTGACCTAATCATCTCCACACCATTACTAAGAATTAGAGGACCCTAACTTATTGTTGTTGGTCTAAAGTCCTAAACCTGTTAGCTCAATTTTAGACTTAACCTCAGATGTTCCCCTATCAACAATCTATTATTCAACAGATCTGGTATTATTACTTATAAAACTTCTGATTTTAGGAATTTGCCACTAAGAGTAGGGACATTGCAGGGAAACAACATCTCCCTCACTTCATGTCAATTCCAGGCAGGAGTAGACTGTCAACTGGTTTTCAGCCAGGCTTCAAGTCTGCCAGGTGTCAGTGGGGAAATTGAGTCAGGAGAATCCTACCTCAGCTCAGGCTGAACAGCCGCTCTCCCGACCTTCCCATGAGATCACCTTTTTGCACTTCATACCAGCATCTCACAGGCTTACTGGCATCACGGATCAGTGGCTCAGACCGCCTCTCTTGCTATCCGCACCTGGAGTTAGACTCAGAACAGTCAGTTAATAGTCCCACAAAAATCTTAAAATAACAAGCTCCAATAATCAGTTTCAAACATGACTAATTTCACATTGGCCAAGGAACATCTTTTGAAGCAAGTCTTAAGTAGCTTACATGCCTTTCTATACATGTTCTAGTTCCTGATTGAATAACAATCATAAGTCATTGCTCTAATAGATTTATATCGGTTTCCCAAAGTACTTTATCCCTTTCTAACCCTGCTCAATCTAAAAGAATGAGCTACACACGTGATAAGTTCAAACACTAACTTGAATTTTTATGTTCATGTAATGAACTCAAATGAAAACAATCATTTAACTTTCAATGCCAAATATTACCAGAGGCTACCTACCTCTAAGAAAATTAGACTGAAATTCTTTTCCCCAGACTGAGGATGTCTCTGATTTAGTCTCAGTAATTAATTCAGTTAATTGTTTTAATACTAATTGCTTTTACATTATTTTGTAACATGTAAAGATCTCATTCCAAGTTGAGACCTTTGTCCATTACCCCAAAAGAGTTTTAGTCCCATTTGTCTAAAGGCCCTGGAAAACCTCACCTTGAAAACTCCTTGGTTTTTTTTTCCCACGTGAACCGGCTCTCCTAAGGTCCACTCTATCACTATGCCCAAGTCTATGATACTTCCCACTCTTAATTCTATCAGTCCAAATCTCCAGTTTACTGGCCACTCCCATCAAGACCATTCCTGGAGCTCCCAGACCACCTGGGGCCACCCCCTCTTTTTTTTTTTTTTTTTTGGTAAGTGATTCCTTTCCCTGAATCCCCCTGTAAATAAAATACAATTACAGTTAACTTTAAATCTCAGTCTTGTTCTATGTAACAATGATACAATATCTACTTATTCCCATTAGATTTAGAAAGAATGTTCCCAGGGATTTTATTTACCTCTTAGATCTTAAATTTGCCCTAAAAAGCCAATCACTGAAGATCATTTCTTACACATTTTCAAATTCTCACCAAAGCAAGTTCTATATACAATCTCTTCAGCTGCTGGGGCTGCACTTGTTACTAGTCTGAGGACTGCTTCTTTCCCCCACATATTCACACAGTGTACCAGCTTTAGGTTTTAGCACTAGAATTAGAGATGGCAAACATAATTTTCATAAGTGATAACAAATTGTTTTAGCTATGAACCCAAACAATAAATTTCAGATGACATCAATTGCATTTTCATATCCTATTAGAGAAACTAAATTCTTCCCACTTTTGTAACTTACAAATACAAATTGGATAGGTAGGCCTTCCAAAAAACCATACAAAAGATTTTACAAAGTATTTCTTAATACAACATATATTTCCTCTCTTACGAACAGTTTGCAATTTATCACAATCTCCTTGAAACTAATTGACAGAAATCACAAGAAAAGACCTAAACCCAAAGCCTTTTCACATTTGCCCATAAACTTTCTTTTACAAACATAACTTTAGAGTAAATGCTTGATTCATGGCAAAAACAATTTTAGCTAAAATTTCCTTTTCAACAATAGAAATAAACTTTTAACTTAATACATGCTCAGATGGAACAGGCTTGACAATCACACATACACACACACACACACACACACACACACATATATACGTACATTTTTAAAGCGTTCTCATTTTTTAATCAGAATGCTACAACAAAGAAACTCTCATAAAAAATTCATAACAGCTCTTTTTAACCAATTCATTAATTAACTTAACAATACAATTTCTAATACAATATTTAGATGCATTACCTAAAAATTTAAACTTATTTAAGTTTACTTAAAACTTAAAAGAAGCCATTAACCTATTCAGCTCTTTTTAATAACCAAATGTAAGTTTCAAATTATCAAATTTCTATCACATCTTTTTAAAACCCCAACGTATATGCAATAAATTACAAAATTTAAAATCGTGTAACAGTTACATTATATTATTAGAACCTCTTTTATGAGAGATAATTTGTCCCATTCAATTTCTCCCTTTCTCCTCCCAATATATTCTTCTCTCACCCCTTAATTTCATTTTTTTAGATATCATCCCTTCCTACTCAACTCACCCTGTGCTCTCAGTGTATGTGTGTGTGTGTGTGTGTGTGTGTGTGTGTGTGTGTGTGTGTGTATGTATAATCCCTCCACCTATCCAAATACTGAGAAAAGTTTCAAGGGTTACAAATATTATCTTTCCATGTAGGAATGTAAACAGTTCAACTTTAGAAAGTCCTTTATGTTTTCTCTTTCCTGTTTACCTTTTCATGCTTCTCTTAATTCTTGTGTTTGAAAGTCAAATTTTCTATTCAGTTCTGTTCTTTTCATCAAGGATGCTTGAAAGTCCTCTCTATCATTGAATGACCATTTTTTCCTCTGAAGTATTATATTCAGTTTTGCTTGGTAGGTGATTCTTGGTTTTAATTCTAGTTCCTTTGACTTCTAGAATATTCTATTCCAAGCCCTTCAATCCCTTAACGTAGAAGCTGGTAGATCTTGTGTTATCCTGCTTGTATTCCCACAATACTCAAATTGTTTCTTCCTGGATGCTTGCAATATTTCCTCCTTGACCTGGGAACTATGGAATTTAACTACAACATTCCTAAGAGTTTTCCTTTTCGGATTTCTTTCAGGAGGTGATCAGTGGATTCTTTCAATATTTATTTTGCCCTCTGATTCTAGAATATCACGGTAGTTTTCCTTGATAATTTCATGAAAGATGATGTCTAGGATATTTTTTTTTTTTTTTTTGATCATGGCTTTCAGGTAGTCCCATAATTTTTAAATTGTCTTTCCTGGATCTATTTTCCAGGTCAGTTGTTTTTCCAATTGTCTTCTAGTTTTTCATTCTTTTGGTTTTCTTTTGTAATTTCTTGGTTTCTCATAAAAGTCAATAGCTTCCATCTGCTCCATTCTAATTTTTAAAGAACTATTTTCTTCAGTGAGCTTTTGAACCTCTTTTTCTGTTTGGCTAATTCTGGTTTTTAAAGCATTCTTCTCCTCATTGGTTTTTTGGATATATTTTGCCACTTGAGTTAGTCTATTTTCAAAGGTGTTCTTTTCTTCAGCCTTTTTTGGGTCTCCTTTAGCAAATTGACTTGCTTTTCATGATTTTTTTTTTTGCATTACTCTCATTTCTCTTCCCAATTTTTCCTCCACCTCTCTTACTTGATTTTCAAAATCCTTTTTGAGCTCTTCCATGGCCTGAGACCATTGCATATATTTTTTGGATGCTGAAGCCTTGATTTTTATACCTTCCTCTGATGGTATGCTTTGTTCTTCCCCATCTGAAAGGATGAAAGAAAATATCTTTTCCCCAAGAAAATTTTTTTCAGCATTTTCCCAGCCAGTTACTTGACTTTTGAGTTCTTTGTCAAGTGGAGGGTGTAGTCTAGGGATCTGTAAATTCTCAGTTCCTCTAGGATGGCACAATCAAGGGAGAGGCCTTTCCTGGCCTGCACTCTGGTCTGGGAGCAACCACAAGCTTTTTTGCCCAGGATTGTGAGTAGGATTCCCTCTCCCCAGAGCCTCCACCAGTTCCGCCATGCCAGTGCTCCTCCTCTCCCCAGGATTGCCACTCAGAACTGAGACTGAGATTGGCCATTCAATTTCCCCAGGCTCTTTAGGCAGAGGGCTCCAAAAAGGGATGCTCCTGCAGCAGGGACTACCGCCTCCCTGGGTGTCAGAGGTAGGGCCAGACCTTGCTCCCTTCTTTCCTAGGTGAAAAAGCTTTGGAGTTTGTGGGTTGAGAAATCTGGGAACCATAGCTGCTACCAGTGATTCTGTGCCCTGAAGCCTGCTGCAATCCTGTCTGTGCCATGCTATGTGGCCAAGTCTGGCCTGTGCTCCACTCTAAGCCCAGTGAGATAGACCTTTCCTATAGGCCTTCCAAGCTGTCTTGGGTTGGAAATCTCTTTCACTTTGCTGTTTTGTGGCTTCTGCTGCTTTAGAATTTATTTACAGTCATTTTTTTACAGGTACTTCATGGGCTATTGGGGTAGAACTGGAGCAGGTCAGTCCTTCTACTTCACCATCTTGGCTCCACTCCTTAGACCAACTTTTATAATGAATATTGATACAAAATATTGAATTTGTTGTTCAGCTGTTTCAGTTTTGATTGGCTCTTCATAACCATATTCTGGGTTTTCTTAACAAAGAAGGTTTGCCATTTCCTTCTCTAGCTCATTTTACAAATGAAGAAACAGAGTTCAAAAGGGATAAGTGACTTGCCCAGCTAGTTAATAGTAATAGTAATAAATGTCTGAGGTCAGAGTTCAACTCAGGCAGGTGAGTCTTCCTAAATCCAGGTTTGGCACTGTATTTACTGTGCCACCTACCTGCCCACAATATCGAATAAAATATTATAAATAATGAGAGTACAATAAAACAATTATACCCAATGATTGATGTAAATTTGAACCAGGATTGTAGAGTTGGGTCAATATTTGGAAAGCTATAAACAACAAAAACAATAAAATGTCATGATCATATCTATAGATACCGAAAAGAATTTTTAAGAACATGTAACACTTATTTGCCTTAAAATCACCAAAAGCATAAAAAGAAATGGAACTTCAATTAATTTGTAAAATAACAGCCTATGTTAAAAAACAAAGCTAGCATTCTCTGTAATGGAAAAATGCTTAGAGGCCTTTCTGGTAAAATCAAACCTAAAATAAGTTATCTACTGTCACCACTATTATTTGATATAGTTCCGTCTGCCTCTATTAGAGGACTCAGTGAATATAGAGGTAGACTGGGAGGAATAAAGACCTTAGTTAGAATCCTGCCTCATTTACCTACTATTATATATGAACCTGGGCAAGATTTTCTCTCTCTCCACTTCAGTTTCCTTATCTCTAAAGTGGGGATAATAATAGCATAGGGTTGTAGTAAAGATCCAGTGAGTTAATTTATCAAAAAAGTGCCTTGTAAATTTTAAAGCACTATATATTATTCTAGAAATGCCATCTCTAGCAATAAAACAAACAAAAAAATAAATTGAAAGAATTAGCAAAGCTCAAGAAGAAACACAATTATAACATCTTCCTATTGATTGATGGCTTATTTAGAAAACTCTATAGAGATTTAACTATAAATTCACAAAAATAATATGCCGTCCTGTGTATTGCCAATAAAGCAGGAAGAAACGGAAATTCCATTCAAATATATACATAAGCATATTATATAACTATCTATAACTCATTCTCTCTACATATGTATGTATATGTGTGTATAGAGTTGTTGTCTTTCTTAAAGAGGACCAAAATGACATTATTATGCCAGAGTTAAGTTTCAGTGTGTCTGACTGTGGTTGATCTGACCAATATGAGCTTTAAATGTTCTACCACAGGTTGGGATATATATATATATATATATATATATATACATATATATATATATATATATATATATATATATGTATATATATATATATAGATATATATAGATATATAGATATATATATAGATATATAGATATAGATATATAGGTATATAAAATATCTATATATATCTGTGTGTGTATGTATAAACACACATACATACACACATGTATATGTATGAATATATCCTATATTGATTAATGCATTTATTTACGTGTGTGTGTGTGTGTGTGTGTGTGTGTGTGTGTGTGTGTGTGCAATAGGGACTTTGAACCATGTACAGATTTTGTAAGCATTTTAAAGGAGAGGTTACCTGGGCACACCCAGATCTCCTATAATGGAGACATTCTTTTTCCCCTAACACCTAAGGAATTGTTCCTCCTTTGATTGGCTGAGTGACCCTAAAACGTTGTCTTTAAAATTAGTAAGACTGAGACACTGTATCAGCAAGGATCCCAGCATACACAGGAGGATCTGTTGCACAGGTTCTTAGATATGCTTTTCTAAAAGGAAAACAACTTTTGAGGGGTCAACAATCTACTTTAATCAAGTACATATATCATTCACTTAGTTCAAGGGAAAAAGTCAGCACCCGGAACTTCAGAGAAAATACAAACAGAAAAATAAAGATCAATGGACAGGGCTTCCAACTATCTGACCATAAGCAATACATACATCACAGATCCAACTGTCTGACCATTACATATATACATAATTACTAGAGAGAGAAGCACCAACATCTGGGTTTTCAAAGTTAGGGGGCTCCTTAGTAGCTGCCCAGAGTCAAACTTTCCAAAATTTAAGCCCCAAAGCAAAACCTCACTTCAGAATATATATACTTTTTTCAGAGCTGGAGGTCATGATCCCTCATGACCCAGTGCTTCACCAGCAGTCAGCAAAAGGTATGGGCCCCCGTATGAAACAAGCTTCCCCCAATAGCCCGACTTGAGGCCTATCAATGGGCAAGGAAGATTTTTAACTCCTATTACAGGCACTCTTCCTGGGATGTTCACTCTTTCAGGATCAGGCTGCCTGCTGAGGATGAGTACTACCATGAACTGAACTAGTAAGAGGGCACCAAAGTCATCTAATTCTAAATTTGAGGAGGAATACATTTGGAAAGGAAAAAAAGAACTTCAGAATGTGAAAAGTTCATTAAAATAAGACAAGGCCAGGCCCCCAGGATCTCTCCTCATATCCATCTTTTGAGGGGGTGCAGTCATTTTATGTTGTGGTGGGGATTTGTTTGAGGAGTTTTTATGGTTGGAAGACAAAACTGATATACTTTCAAATATACAGGCTTTCAAAATTACAATTTCTACCTATAGGCTGGCTTAAGCCAGTTCTTGTAAAGAATAGGATCCTTGGTCACTAGAGGTGGGTAGAATAAAAAGAAAGCGTCTTATTTAGGCTTCCTGGGATGGTTTCTTGATCCCATCCTACCTTTTGGTGGTTTATTTTGTAGCTTATCTTTTACCTCCTCCTCATTTGCCATTCTCATCTGTGCTTTTCTATAACCATCTCCATGAAAGTGCTGTAGGTCTTTATCTGGGACTTTCCTCATTTCCTACATTTTCCATGCTGATTCAGGCTGGTTTGGTGTGTGAAATTAAAAGAAAATGAGGCCTAAAGACCACCTAACAGTTAATCAAAGATTTCCCTTAATAGGGAAAGGATGTTCAGCATAGGGGTACAGCTTCCCACTTTCTGTGTTTGCAATGCTGGTCTGTTAGCCAGCAATCTGATGAAGGCTGCCTTTTGTATTTAAGACTCAAGTAAGCTTAGTGGCTAGAGACTTAGTTCCCTGAAAAAAAAGTGTCAAGAATTTCAATACCTTTCAATTCATTCAATACACAAATATGTTTTAAGTAAGTGTTTATTATGTGCTAGACATTGTGCTAAGCTGGAGTAAAAAAAAAAATGAGGGGTGGAGGTAGAACATGGCCTCTGCTCCAAAGGAATATATATTCTAATAGGATAAAAAAAGCATTCAGATAGCTATTATATTGGTTGGTTGGACACCAAAGGTAGAAAACAGCCCTGCAAAGGACTTGACAGCACTTACACCAGAGCTGCTATTCTCCCTTGAACATTCTACACTAGGAGAAGGCACTAGCATCATAAATGACTGGGAAAGGCCTCCTACAGCATGTGAGATTTGAGCTGAGTCTCAAAGAAAGCCAGCAAAGCTAAGAAATGGAGGTGAGGAGAGAAATAGAAGAGTGGTCTCAAAGGGAATGTTATACCTATGATACTTAATTTCTCACTAACTAAGAGTAAATCAGCCTACTCCTTTCAATTCCCACCTCTCATTCTCTCATCTCAATCCTCCTCAACTCTATACCTTCTATTTCCTACTCCAACTTTGCTCAGTTCTGTTAATTGTGCCCTCTGGAATTCCTATTCCATAACTAACAAACATCTCTTCACTTTGGATTTCTTTCTCTTATGTTCCTTCCATATTCAGGCATTCATAGAACCATATGTAGGGTGGAAGATCAGGAGTAGGATCACACTTTTAAATCTGAAAGTCACCTTTGAGGGTATGCAGTCCAACTCTCTCACTTAACAGATAAGGAAGCTTAAGCTCAAATAGATTAAGTGATTCAACTGGGTCATCTACTAGTCTAAGAAAGGCTAATCTGTATAGAACTGGCTGAACCCAGTTTTCCCCAAATGACAATTCATCCCTAGCTATCTTCTTAAGGCCTTGTGGAACATATTCTATTATTATCCCTAGCCATACACACACAGATGCTAGAGGGGGTAGCAGAATGTTCCTCACATAAAATGAGTTGTTTATAAAAAACATTTGTAATGGGGCAGCTAGGTGGCTTGGTGGATAGAGTGCTGGTCCTGAAGTCAGGAAGACTTATTTTCCTGAGTTCAAATCTGACCTCAGACTCTTGCTAGCTGTGTGAACCTGAGCAAGTCACTTAACTCTATTTGCCTCAGTTTCCTCATCTCTACAATGAACTGGAAAAGGAAATTTCAAAACACTCCAGTATCTTTATCAAGGAAACCCTAAATGGGGTCACAAAGAGTCAGAAATGACTGAAAAATAATAGCAACATTTAGCTATGCTGAGGATGAGGATGATGATATGAGGGATGAAGAGAAGATGAGAGGATCTGGGAAGTCTTTCTGGAGAAGTTGAGCTTTAAAGAATGAATAGGAGGGAATAAGTAAAAAGGAGTGGAGTTGTGACTTATGCTCTCTAACCATTCATTCCGCTACAAGGATGAGATATACTGAAGCAACCTGATGCCTGGATTCTTACATTCAATTGTAAGGGCAGCCCATTAAACTGGTCCTTCAATACATGTATTTTGAATCTGCATTGCAGATAGTCAATGAGCTGAGTGCAGAGCTAAATGGGAAGAGGAAAGTGTTCTATATGGCATCCAGGAAACTGCAGTGTTTTCAGCTGAGGTGTTAATTATCTGAAAACCCATTTCTTTAACCTCCTTATTAGCCCAGAGTTGTTCAATGGCTGAGGACCATAGAATACAATCTTAAATCAAAGGGTAAGTGGAAAGACAAATGATGAGTTCAAGTAGGTTATAGCACATCACTAGTCATGAGTGACTTGTGAGAAAGAAGTGGCATGAAATCCATTATCCAGAAGAGGCAAGATCAAGAAATGAGATGGGCAGACCGCATTGTGAGAATAAAAAATAGCAAATAGACAGCTAGAGTGCTGGACTGTCATGATCAGAACAGAATCTACAGGTAATCATACTCACTGCTGCTCACAGACAACACTCCATGTCTTGGCTCCATTTTGTCATGTCTGGAATGCTCTCTCTCCTCACCTTCATACCTTAGTTTCAAGACTCATCTCAAATCCCACATTCTGCAGGAGGCCCTTCCCAGTCCCCTACAATGCTAGAGGTTTTCGAGATTACCTTCCATTTATATAGTATATAATAGCTATCTGACTGCTCTTCCTTGCCATAAGAAAGTATGTTCCTTTAGAGCAGAGATGACATTTTTTTGTCTTTGTTCCCCCACTGTGGCTTATAAGAGTGCCTGAAACAAAATAAGCACTTACTTAAAACATATTTGTTGACTGAACGATGATGAGCTTCAGAGCTTTTAACTATCTATCATGGCCCTCAGTCAATTTAGTTTTGCCAGAAGTGGGCAGATTTAAACATTTTACTTTTAATGAAAGGTTAAGAGAAAGAATAGTCATGAGATTGCTGTCACAGAATGCCAAGTATATGTGAAAAATATAGCTCAGATGTATGACTTGTACATGATGTTCTTGGAACATCTCCTATGTCAATCTGTTCATGTACAATCTGATAACAGTACAATTAGCAAACGAAATATTTATATGTACTGCTACAGTCAGTCCATATGTGCACAATATTGCAATTTCACCAATACTATTAAGTATTTTTCATTATTACATTATCACTTGGAACAGAAATTATAGTTCCTTACCAAACATTCTCAGAAGAAATGAACTTTCCTTATTCTGATGGATTTTCTTCAACGTTCAAATAAGACTCAGCTTAGTGGCCAACACCTTTTCTGACACAGTTTATGCCAAAAGAGAGTAATTTTCTGTTCCATTTCTTTCTGTACAATTTATAAGACTAATTGCAGACTATTTGGTGTCCCAGAGAGCTATCACCTACATATGCACATGGATTAGTCAGTCAGTAATTAGTAGACAAAAAGATAAAAGGACTGTGATGGAAAGCAGAGTGGGATCTTTTGCTGTTTTTGTTTTAGTATAATCAAATGCCTCTGATTGAATCTTTCCTTTATCAACCAAGAGTTTCGTTACTCTCTTTAACTAGGACAGTTGCACAGAAATAAGAGTTACTTTAATTAGAAACAAGTATATGTATTTGTATTGTTAATGTGATTAGAGATCTTCCCTACTCATTAATGGACCTGAGAAGATTTGTAGGAAGGCCCATACCTTTTGTTAATGAGGCACTGGTTCTCAAGGGTTATGATGCCCTCTGGCTCTAAAAACTTATATAAATAGCCTGAGTTGAGGTTTTACTTTGGGGCCTACTGACTGGAAGTGTTTTGTTTGACCAGATGAGACTCTGGGAAGCTGCTAAGGAGCCTCTTGGCTTTGAAACCCAGTTGATGGTGTTTCTCTTTCTGGTATCTATGGTCAGACCTGTCTGCTGATTTGTGATATATGTATTGATTGTGATCAAACATGTAGGTTGATCTTTGATTTCTCTGTATTTTCTTTGAAGTTCAGGGCTCTGACTTTTTTCCTGAACTAAAGTGATGGTTAACCTTTCAAAAGTTGCCTTTTCTTTTGGAAAAGCAGATCAAAGAACTTGTGATAGCAGGCTCCCCTGTGTATGTCGGGGTGTTTACTGATACAAGAGAATGAGTACGTCTTAAATCTATAATGAAAGAACACTTAAGCTTCCAGCAAAGTGAATATTTTTTGTATTTGGTGAAAATTGGCCCTTTGATCACACTGCTAGGAATAAACCCCAAAGATAAGACATCTAGAGTTAGAAGAGAACTCAAAGGTCACCTAGTCCATCACCATCATTTTGCAGATGAGGAAACTGAGGTTCAAAGATGGTAAATAATTTTCCCATGGTCATACAATGTGATTGTCAGAGACAGAACGTGAATTCATTTTCTGACTTCCGAGCCAGAATTCTATCCATAGCATTACCCTAGGAGATGAGACAGAGAAAGAAAGTTTCAATATTGTTATAGCAGAAAAAGAACCTGAGTAGTTACATCCAGACAATGATTTATTTAGCAATGCATGCAGTTACAGAAACAAACCAGGATGAAAGCTATAGATAGCAAATTACCCAGAACCTTGGTTTCTACACAATTACAATTTGGAGGGAGTAAAAGACAGGAAAAACAGGATTGAAATACCTGGTTTATTATTGGTGGAGTGGATTGGGAAACACAGAAGCAAGAGGGAGAGAGCTAGTCTTATGACAAAATCGGATGACCTTTAGGAGGGGAAGTAATCTTGTGATTTCTCCAAAATCAGGTGACTTATAAGTAGCTGAAACTTAACTTCACAAAATGGTGGATAAAGGCAAAATGGAGTCATTAATGCTATTTTTTAACGTAACAATATATGCCAAAATTTTCATAGCAACACATTTTGTGGTAGGAAAGAATTGGAAGAGTTGAGAAAATACTTCTGCTTCCCTTCTCAGCAAAAATACATGACTGCAAGTATATCAGGCAAAGCTGAGAGGTTGCACTGCTTCTTTCCCTCTCCTCCTCCCTTCCTCCCTTCCTCTTCTCTCTCTCTCTCTCTCTCTCTCTCTCTCTCTCTCTCTCTCTCTCTCTCTTTCTCTCTTTCTCTCTCTCTCCTAGAAAACTTTTTATTGCAGGTGGAGTGGGATAGCTGGACACAATTTAGATGATTCCAATTTTGCTGGCAACATCCAAAGTATTATAGTCAGGAGCAAGTTGGATATAGTCCTTCTTCTCTCCATCAGGCCAGATCAGTATGTTGACCTTGGCCACATTGATAACATATAGTTTCTTTGCTGCCTGCTTGATCTGATTCTTGTTGGCCTTGATGTTCACAATGAAGATGAGGGTGTTGTTATCCTAAATCTTGTTCACAGTAAACTCAGTGGTCAAGGGAAACTTGATGACCAAACTTGTTTCTCCTAGGGGCACTTTTCTAAGGATATTTAGGGTGCCTTTGAAGTCTTAATGAAGTGGGTCACTGGAAAGTGGGAGCTGTTCAGTTCTTTTTGTGGCTATAAACATCTTTCAGCATCATCCTCTTGGCCTTCAAAACCTTGGACTTGGCTTCTGTCTTGGAAGCGGGAGACAACTGCTTTCTTCTTTGCCTTCAGTGCTATCATGGAGGGTCTCTTTTTTTTTTGTAGTTTATTACAAGTCAGGTATACTGGGTAGAGGGATAGGAAGGATATATTTATAAATGAATGTGATATAAAACAAAAAGATAGCAGTAATTTCTTTTTTGCTATCTATCACAACGCAAAGAAACAGCAAGTATGGTGTGATTGTGTTATGGGGAATAAAGAATGACAAGAAGTGAAAATTTACATTCTAGTTTGGTTTCACATGCAACTTTTCTTTTCTAGAAAAATATTACTTTGTTCCATTTTAAATTAAATATCCAAGAGAGAAGGAAAAACAGATTTGTACGTACAAGATTTGACATAGCTCTTGAGTTTTGACCTAATAGTATTAAAGCATCTTTATCATGGTAGTGATAGAGTCATTCCAAATTGCAGAAATATGATAATGAGGTATATTTCCTGTCCTTATACCAATATAAATAAGAACCTTTATACCTAAACATAGCTGAGTTTATTTGAAAAAGATGTTGATACCGTTAATTTATAATTCCTATGTTTTTTACAATACAGGCCTTCTTAATAATGCAAAGACCCTTGAAACATAAAATTCTATAACTCTTAAGAATAACCTGGAAGAGAAGGGATTTTTGCAACAATATTTGCCATGTCATTGGAATTTCAAGAGAGGAAGGATGGATTATTTCTTATCTTTATGTATCGTATTAGATCTCTTATGGAATGGATAAATGAATCATTTAAAAAGCACTTATTAAGCACTAACCACTGTGTGCCAAGTACTCTGTTAAGTGCTGGAGTTATTAATAGAAAGGTGAGACTTTCTACTCTGAAGGAACTCACATTGTAAATTCTAATAGATGAGACAACACATTAAAGAGGGTCCAGTTGCAGGAGGGACAGAAAGGTCTAGTAGCCTTTAGGGCAGGGCAATTAAGTCCTTAGGGAACATCAGCAGGTCAAACGGCAATGACTGGAGGGTCTGTAAACCATCATGCAAGATAGGTCAAGGCTCAGTGGTCCTCTGTCTTTCCTGAAAGAGTTTGGTTGGACATCCAAACATCCTGTTCATCCAATCAGCTCAAGTGATCCTATCTATTCTGCAGAGCAGGGTTTAGATGAGCTTAGCCCCCAACTGGGAAGATTTAAAGGGCTGATGTTTTCTTGAACTATTTCATACAAGCACTGCTCTATGGGCTGAGTATAAAAATGACTTGGACCCTTAACATTCTCATGGATAAAATTCTTTCCAAAGTTGCAGAAAGGAAAAAAAGAAATGATTGTTTTATTGTACTTCTATACCACAATCAGAAGAAAATGTAACCATGAATAAGGCTAATTAGAAATAAGTTTTTAGTACCTAAATGTCTATTGCACAAAAGAATGAGACCGATGTCTATGAAAAAATAGAATTGCAAGCAGTTGTTTTAGCAATGTTCAAATAAATATAGCTTTTTTCATTGAAACTGATAAATCTGTCATTTACAACGAGCATCTTTGCTCAGCTTGATGTCATTATTTTTCCCATCAGGAAAGATTGAATTTAACTGAAACTTTGTTAGTTCATAATCATCTCATCATAGGAGTGGGGAGCCTGCAGCCTCAAGGTTCTTCTAGGTCCTTGAGTGCAGCCTTTTGACTGAGTCCAAGTTTTACAGAATAAATCCTATTACTAAGGGGATTTGTTCTGTGAAGTTTGGATTCAGTCAAAAGACTGAACTTGAGGACCTAGTGGGCCACATGTGACCTTGAGACCACAGGTTCTCCACCCCTGAACTAAGAACTGTCCAGCCAAGTTCAGAGAGGGTGATCAATAGATTAGCTATAGACGATAAATATTTTGTCAACAACAACCCCTGAGCACTATCTACTAAGTTATGAAGGAGTGACAGACTATACACTGGTAGGAGGAACTTGCTGTTGTTATTCAGTCCTGTCAGACTCTTCGTGACTTCTTTTGGGGTTTTCTTGGCAAAGATACTGGAGTGGTTTGCCATTTCCTTCTCCATCTCATTTTACAGATGAGGAAACTGAGACAAAGAAGGTTAAGTGACTTGCCCAGGATCACACAGCTTGTAAGTGTCTGAGATCAGAACTGAACTCAGAAAAATAAGCTTTCCTGACTCCAGGCCCATGTCACCTAGCATCTCCCATATATACATTCTCTGATTTCCATTTTGCTATTTGGGTGAATGAGTTTCTCCACTATTTTTTAGGTTCCTTTTATAAGAACTGCAATTTGGTTGGAATGGGGTCTGACCTTGCCATGTAAAGCTCAGCATCCTGATTACCCCCAATAATAAACAGTGATCAGAAGTTAGCCTGAACCTGAAAATCTCATCCTCATAGCAATATTTAAAGGAACAGCTAGATAAAATTTTCTCCTAATACTCCTCTCTCTGAGAAGAACATTTTATTGACCTCTGGCCTCAACATCCTGCTTCCCCTCCTAGTAGCAAGTAAAACCTTGTCTGGACAATGCTGAGGGGAGAAGAGGCTAAAGATGTCATCCTGCCTCCTTTTGGCTATACAAGGACAGATGGATTTCCAACCTAGACCAGGCATCTCCATTGTTCATTGTCCTATAACTTCCTCTTCCATACCATAGAAGTGCTATTTTTAAGCTAAGGAAAAGGCACATTTTGAGACCAGTTGGGTTATTTTTATACCTTCTTTTTCATTTTAAGTATAATTTGAGTGGAATTCTCACTGGAGACTTCATTGTATAAATGCAGAATTGAAAAATAGATGCTTCTTTAGAAGTTCTTCCTTCCTTCCTTTCTCTCATCCTCCTTCTCTCTCTCCTTTCTTTTCTTCCTTCCTTCCTCTCTCTCGCCCTCACAGCCAAGTTTTCTAAAACAGTTTTCTAGTCATTTGTTTGTATTATGATCTTGTTATAAATTATTTCTAATTAATTTCTGATAAACAATAGGATAATTGTTATGAATAATTATAAGTATCTTCTGGACTCAACTTTCTCCCAATACTTACTAAGAACCAGCAAAATGAAATAGTTATCATTTATCCTTCATTGTTGTGAAGTGCTGCTAGTGAACACTGAAAGAATATAATGACAAAGGATTAAGAAAAGATAAACAAAGGAGTTGCACGATAATATTGATACATATAAGACTTTAAAAATTTACAAAGTGGTTCTCTGCACCAATCCTATGAGGAAAGTAGCACAGATATTTTCATTTCTATTTTACAGCTGAGAAAACTGAAGGCAGAGTAGGCAAGCAATTTGACCAGGATTGCTCAGTTGGCAAATGTCAAAATATCTGGGACTCAGAATTCTGTTTTTCTGATTTGAGGTCTACTGCAGAAAAAAAAGCTCTAGAAATAGATTCAAATTACCACAGAGGCAATTCATAAATTGGAACAATCAGTCTGTAAAAATTCAGAATTCAGCATTCTTGGTAGAGGATTTTCTGTATTACACTCCAAGGATGAGAATATTTATGCTCACTATAGAATCTTGGCTGTTAGAGTATTAAGATACCTTTTAAATTTTAGGTACAACAACCACAGTGGAATATTGTATCCTCCTACCTTTCAGTCAACTATGTGAGTGCAAAGATGTGGTCTGTTATAAAAAGCCTTCCTTTTCCTTTTTTATTTCTTCATCATTTTTATCCATTATTCCTTCCTGTATGAGTAGATTATCAAATGAATTTTATAGAAATGAGAAGGTAACCATACAAGCCCAGTGTTATTAATATTGTTTTGAATACCTTTCTATTGAAGTGTATAAGTAGAAATCATTGATCCAGACAATGTCATAGCTGGAAGCAACTTTAGAGATAATCTTGTCTACCCTTTATTCCTTCCTCACCTCCTTCCATTTTGCAAGTGGGAAAGTGAAGACCCAACAGGCTTTTATGAGTCCAAGATCAGTTCGTGATAGAATAAGGATAAAAACCTGAGTCTCTTAACTCCTAATCTAGTTTTCTTTCCACCATATGACATTTCCCAGACACAGAAAATCAGCATTTTTGTAAGTTTAGAAACAGTCCAGCAAATTCCAACAAGGGCAGTGTCATAGAAACACTTATTAGTAAAGATTTTTTGACCACTCTCCATCATTAATGCAAGAGGGCCTAAAATTCATACAGTACAAGTGGGTAATATTTTGATGTTCTGGGTCATGTTAACCTTCTTGAAAAAGTACTCTTTATCATCATTTGCTTTAGAGTTTGTGTCTATTTTAGCTTGAGGTTTTGTCTAGAGCCTATATATGAAGGATTGGCGAAATGTTGTATTTGTTTATGCAAGGTCAGAATAACCCAGAGGTCTTAAAGTATTATAGAAGAAGAAAAGTTTGAAGTTGTTCAGGGGTGTATATAACTGTGTAAAAGAGAAGTCACTCTTTGCCATACCAAGAAAAGTTGAAGAATTATTAACACTACATTTTACTAAAATGTCATCCAAAACTTTAATGTGATTCTAAAATGAAACAGACATCATTTTGAAAATGTATTTCAAAGGAGCTTTGCCATGTATATAGTGCCAGACTTAAATGTAGTGTTTTTTATAATTAGATCTTTGATATCAGTTTCAAATATTGTGAGATTTAAAACATGAAATGAATCTCCCATCAGGAAGTTAATGTTTCACTGATTCCAGTCAAAATAATCAGCATATATCTTGATGAAGAGCAAGCTATTGGTTTGAAAATTAACAATCAATCTTATATTAAGTTTTATAGACTGAGAAGTGCAGCTCTAGCAAGCACTGTGATTTATATATCACTTTTAATTAAATATGAATTCTTTAATGCTATTATAAAAAGAATACATTAAATTTAGTTCACTTATAAATATTTTAGTAGTGGTATACTGGATGCATTTTTATACATGATTTCATTTTTTTCCCATATTGTTCATTGACAGATGTTTTACCTGCCAGCATGCCAAGATAAATAGACACATACACATATATACACATACATATATGTGTATGTATTTATGTGCATACATATAGATATGATAGACTGATAGATCAAAATTATAGACATAGAAGACGAATATTCAGAATAACTATAATGGGTCTAAGGTAAATCTATTATTTTAAGCAATCTTTCTCAAGGAATAGAATGCTACTTGCAAGCAGTTATTCTTTTTTTAAAAATTCAATCAAAAATTTCCCTACTACTGCAGAGATCCCACTAGTGAATGCCAACCCCCCTCTCCATATGAGAAGGAAGGAGGGAACGGGTTGGAGGAGGGGCTGAGTCTCTTTTCCTGAGGCAGCCCCTATGTAAGACTCTAAAGTTGACAAAACTGCCAAGAACACTGAACCTCACATCTCACAACCTTAGGGAAAAAAGCATAGAAGCTGACTCAATCAAGAGAGAGAAATGATGAGGAATAAAATTGGATTAGGGGGCAAGCATGTGTGACTAAATTGGACAGACATGAAGGAAAATATTAGTAAAGTGCTTAGCATGTTTCAGGCACACAGTAAGCACCATATAAACGTAAGTTTTTGTTATTACTGTTTTGTCCTACGGATTCAGCTGTAATCGTTCTCTCTTTGGCATGCAATTCCTATTTTATTAAAGAAACTTTTTGCGCTATTGCATATTACAAAAGTTAATGATGCAAAAGAAATAGCTAATAACTACAGAGCTTAAAAAAATATAAAATATACAGATTGCCAATAAGTAATTTCAAGAACTCAAGTCTCAGAAAATGAAATTATGCAACCCATAAATAAACCTGGAAAGATGAAAAATTCCTATGCCCGTTTGTATTTATAAGTCAATTCAATCAAACATTCATACGATTAATTACAATACTACATAAATTGTTTGTAAAAAGAAAGGAAACAATTTTGTGAAATAAACATGGTGATAATAATTGAACTAAAGAATTAGAGGAACAAAACCATAGACTGACATCTTTAACAAATATGGATGCAAAAATATTTTTAAAAATACCAAAGAAGATATGAGAGCATGTTCAATAGCTTATTCTCTCTGTTGTGGATTTTCTTTAGACTAGGAATAAAAGTTAGCTTAGCAATAGGAAAATTTTAGTTATAATGGCCCGGCTTTTAAAAAATAATGAGAACAATATGACTGTATCAATGGATTAAAAAAAAACACTTTTGACAAGATACAATATTATTTTATGTTTTAAAAAAAAGCTCTAGAAAATATAAGAATACAAAATGAAAAGCAAAATCTGCAATTGGGAAACTTAAGAGAATTTTCCTATAAAAATCAAGAATAAAATAAGAGTGAGAGGGATGTAGATAATGCATAGTGTGCTGGCTTCAGGAATCAGAAAGATGTCAGCTCTGTTTCTGCCATATGTTGGTAGTGTGACCCTGGAGAAATCACTGACCTCTCAGTGCTTGAGGCAGATCTCTACTACTTTCAGAGAAGGTATTAAACTGTATAAATAGAAGAACTTTCTTACTAGGGCTTTGCTATACCAGTGAAATAGCAGGTTTGGGAAAAAATAAAATTAAGATTCTAGAAATGCTAACTATAGTAATAAGAGAAGAAAAAACAACTTGAGAATTAAGTACAGGCAAAGAAGAAATAAAATTATTTTTATTTGTAGATTATACGATGCTTTCAACTAAATTACTTGAAATAAATGGCAATAAAGTAGCAGAATATAAAATATAGTTACAAAATCATCATCTTTTCTATATGTTATTAACAAAATTGGAAGATAAAGAAAAAAAGATACCTTTCAAACTGACTCAAGAATATAGAAAATGTCAGGGAGTCCACTTGCCAAGATCTCTTCAGAACTTACATGAATGTAATTCCAAAATACTTTTTTACACAAATGAAGAAAAACATTATTATTAAGAAACACTAGAGAAATATTAACTTTCAATGACTGGGTTATGCTCGTGTAATAAAAATTATGGTACTAGCTAAATAAATTTATAGATTTAATGTCATGCCAATTAAACAACCAAGGATTTATTTTATAGAACTAGACTAGGAATAGAAAACTAGCTTAGTAGAAGGAAACTTATAGTTGTTTTTTAGTACTTACAAAAATATAAAGTATTCAGATGACCAATAACAAATTTTAAATGTACCAGGAGAGAAAAAAGGGTTCAGAATTTGAAGAGAAATAGTAAACATTTTAAAAAGAGACTAAAGGAGGTCTAAAAATAGTGATAACTAATAACTATATAGCTTTTACTAGGTGCCAAACACTGTGCTAAGTGCTTTACAATTATCTCATTTGATTCTCACAACAACCCTGGGAGGTAGGTACTATTATTATCATCATTTTATGTTTGAGGAAACTGAGGCAAACAAAGATTAAATGACTAGTCCAGGGCCACACAGCTAGTAAGTGTCTGAGGCTAAATTTGAACTCTGATCTTCCTGACTCCAGGCCCAGCACTCTATCTGCTAAGCCTCTCAGCTGCCTCCAAGTTCTAGTAGCATCAGAACTCAAACTGTACTATAAATAAAAAATAATTGAAATTATTTGATTTTGGTTTTTTAAAAAGATGATCAATGTTACAAGTAGGTTAACAATACTTAGGAACACTTGATCATTGTAACATAATGTTTTATAAATTCAAGGACACCAATTATTGAAGGTAGCTCAACAAAGCTGAAAAAATTGGAGATCAATCTCACGGAAGTTAGATTTTGAATAGTAACTTATACCAAATACAATATAAAATCCAGATAGATATATCACTTAAATATTAAAGCAGAGAATAGTTTGAAAATGGGAGAAATTTTCTTTTACAACTATGGCTGGGGTGGTGAGCAGAAATTCTTATTAAAGGATAAAGATGACCATAAACGATCAAATACAAAATTCTTCTTTTGGTGTTCAGAGTTCTTCACAATATAGTCCTCTCTTGCCTTTCCAAACATCTTATTCTCCATCATATACTCTTTAATCCAGGGACACTACCTCCATGAACAAGATGGTACATCTTTGTCTCTCTTGATATCCTTCTTAGGTTGCCTCTCATGCCTTCCTTTTCATCTTTGCCTACTGGGTTTTCTGAATTCTCTTAAGTCTCCCCATCTCCTAATGGAAGCCTTTTCCAATTCCTCTTCATTCTAGCACCTTATCTTTCTTTAAAAAGTTCCTATTTATCCTGAATATTGTTTGCTTGTCCATATTTATTTGCTTGATACATCCCTTATTAGAGTATAAGCTCCTTGGGGCAGGTAATGTCTTTTGCCTCTTTTTATATCCACACAGTTTAACTAAGTATTTAACAAATTAATTAATATTAATAATTAATGATCAATAAGTAATTAATAAATTAAGTACATAGTAAGTGCTTAATAAATGTTCATAGATTGACTGTCTGAGTGACTGATTGTAGCACCAATGCAATATTCACAGAGTCTACAGCAGCCATGAATATCTCGGTGCAATTCTGAATCATGAAATACAACAGATTCTCCACATGGAAGACAGAACCAAAACATTTATTTGGATGCTAGAAAGCCAAATCCCAACACCAGAAAGCCAAATTCATCATAGTAACAAAAATCTAGACACAATAGCAATGCAGAAGACAATACCATCCCCAAGCCTTCTCCCTGCTAGGCTTCCCACCAACCAACTCCCGTAAACAAATCATAATCAGGCTCCCTTAAACAAAATCACAAACAAGCTCTCTCAGTCATGTTAATCAGCTGACTAATTACCTGCATCCTTTCTAGTTCTGGCTGGTAATTTAAATGGGAAGATCTTTCCCAATCCTTTATAGGCCCATGTGACCTGCCTGAATGGAAGCCTGAGTCTATCAGGGGAGGAGTTTGCTGAAAGGAATGGCGGAACAGGAAGAGGCAGAGCTGGAGCTGAGCTGAGAGGAAATTGGTCAGAGCAGTCAGAACTGAGGGAGAGAGAGGAGGCAGACAGCTAGGCTCATGAGTGGTTTTTTTTTGGGAAGGCTTTAGCATAGGGAAGGCTTGGGGATGGTATTGTCTTCTGTATTATTATTGTGTATAGATTTTTGTTGCTATGATGGATTTGGTTTTCTGGTATCTGAATAAATGTTTTGGTTCTGTCTTCCATGTGGAGGGTCTGTTGTATTTCATGATTCAGAATTGTACTAGAATATTTATGGCCTCTATATGCTCTGTAAATATCATGCTGGCGCTACACTGGTACAGTGGATGAATGGTAAGCTTTTATTCAGTAACATCTGAGTTCAAATTTGGTGTCAAACTCTTGCTAGCTGTGTGACCCTGGGCAAATCACTCCAATTCTTTCTGCCTCAGTTTCCTCAATTACAAGATAGAATTAATAATAGCACACATTTCATAGGGTTGTTATGCAGATCAAATGATTTTATATTTGTAAAGTGCTTAACACAGTGCCTGCCCACACTAGGTAATTAATAAATGCTTGCTTCTTTCCTCTTTTCTCTAGTCACTTTAACTATTTAAGTAACCCAATTACCTCTGAGCCTTGCTTTCCACCCTGCCACTGTGTACCTGCAGCATCTAGCTTTTCTTTTATGCACTGTCTTTCCCAATTAAAATGTAAGTTCCTTAAGAACAGAGATTGTGTGGGTTTTTAAATTTGTATCCTCAGTGTTTATCATAGTGCTTGGCACATAGCAGGTATTTATAATGCTGTTTAATTCATTCATTCAGCTCATCAGTTATAGGCAAGGGGCGCATCCCAATTTTAACAAACATGTCTTCAGCTCCAAATCACACAGTTGCTAACCACAACAGGGAAGTCACACACACAGAGTCCCTTCTTTCCAAAACTTAGATTAGACAAAATATAAAAACTACTAAAATCTGAAGGGAGACAAATTGTAGAGCCCGAGTTAAATGAAACTCCAATACAAACTCTAGATCCAGTGGGATTTTCCAGTGTGAGAAGGCTTCTGGTTGGTAGTAGTGCAGATAGATGTTCTGAAAGTCAAGAGCTGAGCTGGTAGAGGAAGGGATTGTACATAACTGGCTTAGGCCCTTCCTTAAAACAGAAGCTCTGGGTGAAACTGATCAATAAGAGGAAAGGTCATAGAGGTAAAGGGCATCCTTTGGAGTGTGAAGGGGGCATCATGGAGAAAGAAGTTTAGAGAGCCAAAACTGGAGCCTTAATTGGTTTTAGGAGGAACTGATCAGTCAGATGAAGAGGTTTAAAGGACGAAGTGAAAAATGGTGAAGAAATATGTAGGAAGAGATCAAGAAAAGAAAAGCATATGGGAAATTCTAGAATCCTTTAATCAGAAGTTAAAAGGAAAAGTCAAAAAGTTAAGGCAATACAAGAAGTCAAAGCTGTTCCAATAACAAAATGAACAATTAAATTAAAAAAAAAAAACTTTATTATATGCTACAGTGCTGTCCTTGGAGTTAGAAAGACCTGAGTTCAAATTCACCCTTAGACACTAAATAAGTGGCCCAGGGCCAATCACTTAACTTTTGTCTGCTTTGGTTACCTCCTATGTAAAATAGCGTTAATAATAGCATTTACATCCCAAAATTGTTGTGAGGATAAAATAAGATCATATGTATAAAGCGCTTCATAAACCTTAAAACTCTACCTAAGTTCTCCTCCTTTTTCTTTTCTTTCTCCTCTCCTTCCCTTTCTTCTTCTCTAATATTAGAAATAATCAGAGAGGCCAGAGAGAACTCTTGAGGAAGGCAAAAGTGGAAAACACACGTTAGCTCAAATGAGAAATAGAATACTTGTGCATTTTTAATGTAATGAATTAAAGAATTCAAGAGTCTGAGCCAGATTTGGAGGTTTGATGAGATCTGTAATAGTTGGTTCAAGTCCTTCCCAGTCGTGCATCAGCTTCCTTTCAGATGCAAGCCTGATTCCTCTTATGCAGAGAGAAGACATTATATATCTATTACCAAAAAATAAATGAACTTCCATGAACCCTCCAAATATAGACCAATTACTTTTTACATATTTCATGCAAAGCATTCACAATTTGTGTTACTTAAAAACAAAATAACTATAAACACTAGAAGAAAACTACATATTGACTGAACAGCAAAAAACATTTGCCAACTACAAGAACTCAGCCAACAATATATTGACACATTGACACATTGAACAAATGACTGGGTCTTGTAGATTTGTTTATAGCAGTAGAGTAACTTTTATCAGGAATGTTTCTATCTGAATACCATTGAAAAATTTGAGAAGACTAAGATTATGATGATGATGACTGACGAAAATTATAAATTATATTGGAACTGAACTATTTTTACAGACCAAACTGATGCCCCCAAGCACATAGACATAGCATTAGCTCCTAAAAACTTAAGGACATCATTTTAATAGGTATTGTACTATTAAATACTCATAATTTGCATTGTTTGTATTAAATTCCCCTCTTCAATGACTTCAGTCTTCAACTTTTTTTCTTATTTTAGGATTTTATTAATGTACATTAATGTACATTAATCAATCAACGTTTATTAAGTGCCTGCTATATGCAGACACTATGCTAAGCTATGGGGTATAAAAAAGGAGGCAAAAGACAATCTCTGACCTCAAGGAGCTTACAATCTAGTGAGGAAAATAGCACACAGTCGAATCTATATAAATCAAGCTATCTACCTGATGAATAAGAAATAATTAACAGTGGAAAGGTACTAGAATTAAGAGGGATTTGGGAAGGCTGTCAATAAAGAATGAGATTTTATTTGGGAATTGAAGGAAGTCAGAAAGGTCAGTAGTCTGAGTGGGGCAGGGAGAGCATTCTCGGCTTGGGGGAAGGGCAGGAGTCTAGAGATGGAGTATCTTTTTCATGGAACAGCCTGGGGGACTGGGTCATTTTCAAAGAAGAATACAGGGCATTCCCTCATTTTGCTTTATGTAGACTGATGGAGGCAGTTATTTTTTAAACTTGCACTGTGCTAGTCAGTGGTACATTCTTATGCAACTGGGAACTGAGAATACTGCCAACAAAGAGTAGTATTTGCTCATGACTGCTAAGATCTGTGTATACTGGTGCATAATCAAATACTCATGACTTCAGTTCACTTTAAATGCATGTGTGCTTTTGCTGCTTTAGTGGTGAATGTCACCTGCAATGACACTTTCAGCAAGTGTAATATTACTATTCTGCTTCATACTTCATTAAAAAAAAATTTCAAGTCATTTGCTGAAAATTTCCCTTTCTTCGTCCTTCCTCATTTTGCCTCACTCAAGAACCTTCCATTGGAATTGAGGGAATGCTCATCAACTGGGGAATGGCTGGACAAGTTGTGGTATATGAATGTAATGGAGCACTATTGTGCAATAAGAAGCGATGAACTGACAGATTTCAGAAAAACGTGGGAAGACTTACATGAACTGATGCTGAGTGAAGTGAGCAGAACCAGGAGAACGTTGTATACAGTTACAGCCACAACGTGCAATGACTGACCTTGATAGACTTAGCTCTTCTCAGCGATGCAAAAGACTCATGATGGAAAATGTCATCCACTTTCAGAGAAATATGGAAGCTGAATGCACATCAAAGTATACTATTTTCTCTCTTGTTTCATTTTGTTTCTTCTTTCTCATGTTTCCTCCCATTTGTTCTAATTCTTCTATACAATATGATTAATGGGAAAATATATTTAATAAGACTATATATGTAGAGTCTATATCAGATTACACACTGTCTTGGGGAGGGGGGAGGGAAGGGAGGGGAAGAAAATTTAAAACTTATGGAAGTGAATGTGGAAAACTAAAAATAAATTTACATTAAAAAAAAAGAAACTTCCATTACTATTTCCTCCCTCACTTTAGTCTTACATGAAGAGGTAATTCCTCTTCTTGACAAGGTAAACCTCCCTGCTAGCAAAAGTGATACATTTCATTACATATCCTCTAGAAGACTGTCCACTCTCCCTATAAGCATGGCCATGTCCCTCCCTTACTCAAAAACCTTCCCTTGATCTTTCCATCCCCATTACCTATTGTTCTATAGGTCTCTCCTTGTTTTTGGATAAAGTCCTTGAGAAGATGGCCTATAATCAGTGACTCCACTTTCTTTCCTCTTCCTCTCTTCTTAACTCTCTGCAGTCTGGCTTTTGATTTCTTTATTCACCTAGAACTGCCATTCCCAAAATCTCCTAGTTCCCAAATCTAATGTTTTTGTGGATTATTTTTTTATCCTTTGTATTCTCTTTTATCTGATTTTGGCTGAAGCTTCTCTTTCCTTGTTCTCCTTCTACCTATCTGACCATTCCTTCTTATCCTCCTTGAATGGGTCTTCACCTAGGTCATGTGTGCTAACTGTGGGTATTCCCCAAGGTTGTGTTTTTCGGCCGTCTTCTTCCTTCTACCTATTTTTCTGGGTAATGTCATTAGCACATGGCAGGCACTTAATAAATGTTTATTGACTTCTGGTGCCAAGATAGTGGAGTGAGGAAGGAACCCCGTGGAGCTCTCACAAATTCCCCTCCAAACAACTTAAAAGTTGTTTCAGAACTGATCTAGGAGCAGGAAAGTGGCTTAGCAGCACAGCAGAAAAGGTCTATATCACTGAGGTGGGAGAGGAGTGAAATCCCAGAGTAGCAACAGGGGAGGCAATCCACTAGTAAGATTACGCTGTCCTGTAAACCAGAACCCCCATGGTAAATCAGCAGTCTATGTAGGACAACAGGTCCTCACCCCCAACAGCCCCATACCCAGAAGGGACTACCCTCACCCCCGTTGCTGACCAGTAGTGAGGCCTCGCCCATGGGGATAGCCAAGAAAAAAATCCCTCCCCAAGGACCTGCTATCAGAGAGACCATGTTTCCATAACAACACAACAGCAAGGTCCTACCCTTGGGGCAGACAAGCACAAGATCCTTCCCCTAGAGCCAGCCAATAGAAGGGCTCTGTTTCCATAGAAACTCAGCAGCAAGGACCTACTCCTGAGGTAGACCAGCAGCTGATCCCTGAAGTCCAGTGAGAGCCAGAAGCAAGGAGTAAGACCCTGAGCCCAGCACAAGAGACTTGGGACAGTGCAGGACCAGAGCTCAACTCGCTCATAAAAATACCAACTCACAAAACAGGCAGAAAAAAATGAACAACCCCCCCCACCCCCCCAAAAAAAACCCCCAAAACAAAAAAAGAACTTGATCATAAGAAGTTATTGTCATAACAGGGAGGATCAAGGCCAAAGCTTAGAAGAGCAACTGTGTCAAAGCAGCTACATATAAAACATCAAAGAAAAATGTAGTTTGGGCTCAGGCCCCAAAAGAACTCCCAGAAGAGCTTAAAAGCAAATTAAAGAAGTAGAAGAAAAATTGGAGGAAAAAAATGAGAGCAATGCAAGAGAATCATGAAAAAAAGAGTCAACAACCTGGAAAAGTATAAGTCACTGAAGGAAACAACTCCTTAAAAAATAGAATTGGACAAATGGAAGAGGAAGTGCAATAGCTCCCTGAAGAAAATAATTCCTTAAAAATTAGAATTGAACAAGGGGAAGCTAGTAATTTTATGAGACATACAGAAACAGTTAAATGAAATCAAAAGAATAAAAAAGCAAAAGATAATGTGAAATATCTCATTGGAAAATATAAGACACTGCATTGCCTCATTCTAGCCATTTTCTTTGACTGTCTCTGATTTCCGGAATTCAAGTTCCAATTTCTGCAAAAATCTTTCCTTATTCCCCTTAATATTGGCACTTTCCTTCAGAAATTTTCTCATACATACATACATACATACATACATACATACACACACATACATACACACACATATATACATATACAGACATATGTATATATATCTACATGCATTCTCATACACACATAGGTATCTATATACATGTGTATAGAATATGTATGTCTACACATATATACAGATCTATAATATACATATGAATGCATGTATATATTTATATGTTTATGTATGTATGTATGTATATGAATGTTTGTGCATAGTTTTGCGTGTTATATACTTCCATTAGATGGTGAGATCCTTGAGAGCAGGGACTTTTTAGCCTTTTTTTGTATCCCCAAAGCTTATCACAGTGGTGATGGCTATATGTCCTTGATTTTTATAGCTATTGGTTTTTGTAGTAAATTTTATTACAAAGAATGATAGCAAGCACATAGTAAGCATATAGTACCACTTAATAAATTCCTGTTGACTTCTCTTGATTCTAAGGAGATTTTATGGATCTGTATGGATAATCATGGTGGATGAGAATGCAGTGGTTGTGGTTTTATAGTTTATAGAATTAAAATTCATAGAATTAAAGTAAAAAAAACAAAAACCTTGGACTCTATTAAGTTGGAGGTAGTATTAATAGAATGAATCATGGATCCTGATTTGAACTATCACCATTAGGACAGATTGCAGTGAAAAAAATTATTTTAAATAATATAAAGGCTAACTGTTTACATATGTTTATATATAGATATGTACATGTGTACATACATATGTATACATACACTAAATTAGAAAATATCTGGGTTGGTTTTCAGCTACATTTTCTCCAGCTTGCATATTTGTTTCTCTTTAGCTTATACTCCTTTGTGAAAATAGACTTCAAATAACTAAATACAGACTTCAAATGTAAGATTTAATTTAATTTATATACTGACAAAGAGAAGGACTCTATATCTTGACCTTTTAATTACAACCAAATTGGAATTCCTATTATGACAGTATTGATTATTCAGCATTGCATTTCATCATGTCTGTTTCCACATGAATTGATAAATATTAATATAGCAGATAGCAAGTTTCGAATCTCCTCACAATTTAAGTAGAGCTAATCTTTACAGATCTATTGAATGATCATGTTTCACAAAAAAAGGAGCATTTATGGCATTTTCTAAAAGTGTACTTTCACAACTATGACAGATAACAATCTGTCTTTTCCCATTGGACAAACAATACATAAATTTGTTGCGTGTTATGACTGCATCAGTTAAACTACAGTTGAGTGAGCTTCTGATAAATTCTACATCAGTGTTGATACAATAAGCAACATTCAGTAATTACCAGGGTCTATTGCATTCCCCCATACAATTATCCCCAACATTGTTCCTTTTATCTTCTTTATCCTGCTTGTCAACTTGTGAAATATGGAGTTTTGTTAAATATTTGATTGTTATATTGGAACAGATCCACATTGTCTGACAGAGCTGATTTCCAGAGCTAACTCCTCTGGGCTTTATATTCTGTTCTGGATTATCAATTGAATGTTCTAAAAGTTAGATGAAGAGCAAGGGTGGATTTTTAGCTTGTGTTTTCCAAATATGAGTACAATCTTTACCTTATATCTGGATTCAATTTTATTATGGAGTAGTGGGGGATGGAGAGAATGTAGTTTATTTGATTAATAGATAATATTACATGTATATGTGTTTCTATTTACTGTCTATTGATTTGACTGGCAATGTTGGTTATATGCCCTGATTTTTATAGCTATTGGTTTTTATAGTAAATTTTATTACAAAGCATAATATATCATAGAAGTTAAATATCTGTGGCAAGATGATTAATTATTATGTGTCCTAATAATCTACATTTTCCTTAAACTTTAATACTGAACTACATGGCTTTTTTCATTTCAAAAATCAAAATAAGCAACATAGTTTCTGTCTCTGTCTGTCTGTCTATCTGTCTGTCTGTCTGTCTGTCTGTCTGTCTGTCTCTCTCTCTCTCTCTCTCTCCTTTCTGAATTCATATCTGGCCTCAGACCCTTATTAGATCTGTGGACCCTAAACAAGTCACTTAACCCTGTTTGCTTTAGATTCCTCAACTGTAAATGAGCTGGAGAAGGACATGGCAAACCATTCCAGTTTCTTTGCCAAGAAAGTACCAAATGGGGTCTCAAAAAGCCAGACACTGAAATGACTGAACAACAATAAATAAATGTGTGTGTGTGTGTGTGTGTGTGCGTGTGCAGTTTTCTTGTTTTTACTCCCTTTGGTCCCTTTCCATGATTATCACATGTAAGAGACTGCTAAGCACTGTGACTAGTTACTCCCTCCTCCTTCTTGCATGATGAATGTTCTGAATGCTAACAAATCTGAAGCAGCGAAAACTCTGAGCCAAGTTTACTCCGTGGTTGACAGCATGATCTTCATGCAGTATGGAAAGCATTGGGGATACTCAGATGGGGAAAGCATTTTGGGGAAGAGAAAGGGAGCAGTGCCTTCCCTCTGAGATGACCTCCTATGTGTCCTGTGTATCTTGTTTATAAATAGCTGTTTTTGTGTTATCTTCCCCCAATAGATTGTAAACTCCTTTGGACAGAAATAATTTTTGCCTTTCTTTGTATCCCCAGTACTAGTATGGTGCCTAGCACATAGCTGGTGCTTACTAAATGCTGGTTGACATCATTCGTCTAAGGAGAAGTAAATCTGTACGCCTAGCATCTGGGAGTCCTAAGGGCAGAAGAAGAAGAAATATTCTACTTGGTCAGAATCCTAACAGATTTAGGATTAGGGAGGAGAGACTGTGGGTGGGGCCCACATTGTACTCAGGAAAGGGAAGGTACAGGATCTTAATGAACTTATTTTCTGGTAGTGGGGACTCTGAATGAGAACAGTTAGTGATTCCACCTTCTCTTAGTAGCTTGTAAGAGGAGAAATTTGGCAGCAGAAGTTGGACCAACTTGTGATTCCTCCCCAGAAAATCCAGGAATTACCTTAGAAGGGGATATTATCTTCAGGCTTTTTTCCTCTAATTTCTTTCCTCCTCCAGAGCTCCTAAAACTATAAAGTATATTCAGATCTGACCTTTGACAAAATATGACATCAGAGGAAAAGAGAAGTTCTCTCTGATCCCTAAATATCTCCTCTACCTATTTGGCAATGGTGGCTAATGGCTGTAAACAAGAGTAAAAAAACCTTTTAAAGTGTAATTAAAATTTAAAAAAAATTAAAGAAAAATTTGGCTTTTGTAAAGACCTATGATCCTCTCTTTTTCCCTTTGTGCGTGTACACACATACACACACACACACACACACACACACACACACCCTATATATTTAGCTTCTATATCTATATCTAGTTAGCTACTTATCATCTATCTTCTTGAGACCTTACAGACTACTAAGAGTGACTTGTTATTCTTGTGCTAAGGACATATAAAAGTAGGAATGTAAGTATAATGTATACAATACGCACACCTATATGCACATACAAATATGTATACAATATATGCAACAATACATATATGATATACACACATAAAAATATACATACATATATACACATACATACACACATACATATATATTATTTACACATATATGTGTATATATGTATATATATGCATATATATGCATACACACACACACACACACACACACACACACACACACACATATATACAAACTCCAGGTTCTCCCTTGCTCAGTTAAAATATAGTATACCATGGGGGCTGCCTGCTGGTGAGTCCAGGTCCTAGGAAACTACACTAGGAGCTTAGGACTCTCCAAGCAGGGAATGTTATTAATAAACAGCATGCTTTGTTTACAACCTGCTCCCCTCTCACTTTCATCTCTCCTGCCCCCAATTAGCATTTGAACTGAAAAATCCAGAAGCTGCCTACAGAGACGTAGGTCATCAGCTGTTGACAAGGGCTGGGCAGACAAAGTCTTATTGGCAGCTGTGCTTACTTCTCAAGACTTTTTTTGGAAACTAGAATGCCAGGGCTAAACTGATGTCATTTGTGACCCAACCCTAAGAACATTTTCCCTGCTGAGACTGGGGGCTGTGAAAAATATAGTGACCTTCCCAATACTATAAATGAAGTTCCAGAGAAGTTTACAAGCCCCCTGAGTCATCCTGGCAAAAAAAAAACATAACAGCAGTAGTCATGGTTGGTGGAGACTTTGAATATCAAATAGCCACCGGTTTCTCCCTGACTTGCCCTTAACATGAGTCAACCTCGGTCCTGCACCTGGCCCCTCACCCCAGTTCCTAACTATTCTGGCTCCTGACCCCAATGCCTGACCCTGTGGGACCTGGATGAGATCCTAATAAAAACCACCGTACTTTCCTCACGTTGAGTGCCTAATTTCATCTAGAGCTCCAGTGAACTGGTTTGTGTGTATTCTCCCAAACTCTCTCTGCAATTTGTGAGACTATCCCCTCAATGACTTTGTTTTCTGTACTTTTCCTTTGTCCACTGCACCTCCCAGTCATGCCAGTTCCCTTCTTAGAAGCGTGAGCCATCACAAGAGGATGTGACTAGAAATTTGGTAGCCAAACCTAATTTCTAAAGCTTTGATATAGGAAATATTGAGAGCTAAGGTTGAATTGGAAACCTGTCTTAACAGAGGGCCCCTTCGTTTCCCTGACTTCAGGGCTATAAGGGAATGTGCCTCGGATATCCCCCTCCCACCAGGTATTTTCCACTACCTAAAAGTTCTGAACCTCTACCTCCTCAAGTCCATGTTAAAACAAAGGCTGGGGGAGGCAGAGTGATCACAAGGAATGCATAACCTATGCCTAGTTCTCCATAAGCTATTCCTTTTTTTTTCTTTTTTTAAAATAGTTTTATTTATTTTTAGATTTTGACATTCATTTCCACAAAATTTTGTGTTCCAATTTTTCTCCCCATCTCTCCTCTCCACCCAACCCATAACACCTTGCATTCTGATTACCGCTTCCCTAAATGTGCCCTCCTTTCTATCACACCCCACCCTTCCCTTATCCCCATCATCTCTCTTTTCTTATAGGGCAAGATAAATTTCTATACCCCATTACCTGTATTTCTTATTTCCCAGATACATGCAATAACAATTCTCAACATTTGTTTCTAATACTTTGAATTCCAACTTCTCTCCCTCCCTCCCTCCCTCCCCACCCATTCCCACTAAGAAGGCAAGCAATTCAATACAGGTTATATATGTGTTGTTTTGCATAAGACTTCCAAAATAGTCACATTGTGTAAGTCTAACTATATTGCCCTCCATCCTACCCTGTCCCCCCTTTTTTTCTATTTTCTCATTTGATCTTGTCCCTTCCCAAAAGTGTTTACTTCTAGTTACTCCCTTCTCCCATTTGCCCTCCCTTCCGTCATCCCCTTCACCCCACTTGTCCCCTTCTCCCCTACTTTCCTGTAGCGTAAGACAGATTTTCATACCAAATTTAGTGAGTATGTTATTCCCTCCTTAAGCCATATGTGAAGAGAGTAAGCTTCACTTTTCCCCTCTCACCTCCTCCCTTTCCTCCTCCATTGAAAAAGATTTTTCTTATCTCTTTTGTGAGTGATAGTCTGCCCCATGCTATTTCTCCCTTTCTTTTCCCAATATTTTCCTCTCTCACCCCTTAATTTTAATTTTTTTAATGGATATCATCTCTTCTGATTCAACAGACCTGTACTCTTGGTCTATTTGTGTGTGTGTGTGTGTGTGTGTGTGTGTGTGTGCGCGCGTGCATATCCCTCTACCTACCCAAATACTGAGAAAAGTCTCAAAAGTTACAAATATTATCCTTCCATGTAGGAATGTAAACAGTTCAGCCTTAGAAAATCCTTTATGATTTCTCTTTCCTGTTTATTTTTTCATGCTTCTCTTGATTCTTGTGCTTGAAAGTCAAATTTTCTATTCAGTTCTGGTCTTTTCCTCATGAATGCTTGAAAGTCCTCTATATCATTGAACAACCATTTTTTCCCATGAAGTATTATACTAAGTTTTGCTGGGTAGGTGATTCTTGGTTTTAATCCCAGTTCTTTTGACTTCTGGAATATCCTGTTCCAAGCCCGTCAATCCCTTAAACCAGAAGTTTCCTGATCCTGTATTATTCTGATTATATTTCCACAATACTTGAATTGTTTCCCTCAAGCTGCTTGCAATATTTTCTCCTTGACCTGGGAACCCTGAAATTTGGCCATAATATTCCTAGGAGTTTCTCTTTTCTGGTCTCTTTCAGAAGGTGATTGGTGGATTCTTTCAATATTTATTTTGCCCTCTGGTTCTAGAATATCAGGGCAGTTTTCCTGGATAATTTTATGAAAGATAATATCTAGGCTCTTTTCTTGATCATAGCTTTCAGGTAGTCCCATAATTTTTAAATTGTCTCTCCTGGATCTATTTTCCAGGCCAGTTGTTTTTTCAATGAGATATTTCACATTATCTTCTATTTTTTTCTATGTTTTGGTTTTGTTTTGTGACTTCTTGGTTCATGGTATAGTCATTAGTTTCCCAGAACTCCACTCTCATTTTTAAAGAACTATTTTCTTCAGTGAGCTTTTGAACCTCTTTTTCCATTTGGCTAATTCTGTTTATTAAAGCCTTCTCTTCATTGGCTTTTTGGACCTCTTTTTCCAATCGAGTTAGCTTCTTTTTAGAGGTGTTATTTTCCTCAGCATTTTTTTGGTTCTCCTTTAGCAAGCTACTGACTTGCTTTTCAAACTCTTCTATGACCTGAGTCCATTTCATATTCATTTTGGAGGTAAAAGAGGCAGAAGCCTTGACATCCTCTGACATATGCATTGTTCTTCCCAATCTGAAAGGATAGAAGATGATACCTGTTTACGAAGAAAGTGACCTTCTGTGGTCTTATTTTTTCCCCCTTTTTTGGGCATTTTCCCATCCAGTTACTTGATTTCTGAATCCTTTGTCAAGAGGAAGATGCTAGTGCTCCTCCTCCCCCAGAACTGTGCTCAGGGCTGAGATTCAGTTCCCCTGCTCAATTCCCCCAGAGGCTTTAAGGTGAGCTGAGTAGACAATGGACTCAGGCTGCTTCCATGGCCCCTGTGGCCCCTGCTGCTTGCTGCTCTTGCTGCCGCCACCTCTGCCACCATCTGGGGCCAGTGCTAGGGGCACCCCTCTCCCCTCTTGTCCAGTTGGGAAAGCGCCCCCTCACTGACCTTTGAAGGTTTCTTTGTCACTTGTGAGTTGAGGGATCTGGGACCTTCCCACTGGGGATTCTGCCCTGGAGACCTGTTCAGGTCCTGTTCCTCACTGTGCTGTGTGGCCAGGGTTGGGCTCCACTCTGCTCAGTGTCCTGAGGGATAGACCATTCCTATCAACCTTCCAGGTTACCTTTGGCTGAAAATCTCTTTCACTGTCATTCTGTGGCTTCTACTGTTCTAGAATTTGTTGAGAGTCATTTTGTGGGTTGTGGGGGAAGTGCTAGAGTATATATGTCTTTCTATTCCACTCTCTTGACTCTGCCCCCTACATAAGCTATTCCTAACAGAACTAGAAAATACACCAGACCGAATCCTGATGAGGAAATCCAGAAAAAGACATAGCATCCAACTCTACTCAACAAAAGGAGATCTTAGGACACTGGAGACAGGTAGGGTCTGTAACATTTCCATGGAGCATGCCATTTCCCAAGGAAAGACTGCGCATCAGGGCAGAAGAGGTCTTGGACCCATACTGGGCCATTACAATGGGTACAGGTGGCAACAGACAGTTTTGTCACCCATTTCCCAATCCCAAGTAGCAGATCCAGGGCCAGGTGTGAAGAGGATACGAGTATAGCAGTGACATTCTTGGGTTAGGAAACTTGGGCAGTATGCAGAGAAAGCAGGAAGTTCAGGAACCAGCAACAGCAAATAGTGGCATGGCTCAGGCATCAGGTTCAAGGCAGAATCTTACTTCTTATGTCTAACCCAGCCCACAGAGGAATAACCAGATTGGAAATTCCAGGCCAAAGGGAAGTCTATAATTTTGCTACTCTGAGCAACAGAATTTTCCAGTTTGTTGATATGGGTAAAATAGAGTAGCAGTTTATTCTTGCTCAGATGCAAACCCAGGTGAGGAGCTTACAGAACTCAGAAAAGGTAGGGTGGAGCTGATAGCAATCAGACTTTACCCTGGATCAGACCATTTGGGGAGCATTGAAAACCTGCAGGTCTGCAGCTTATCATTGAGATCCTGGAATCATGCAACACTTAATAACCCAAGAAAGAAGCAATGGGACAAATCCATATCTTCCCTCTGAAAGTTCCTGCGGCAGCCCTAATATCAGGTCCAAAGTAAAGAAGTAAATTGAAAGAATGGGCAAACAAACAAACAAAATGAATCCCACCATAATGATCTGTTATGGTAGCAGGGACATTCAGGAACCCAAATGCAGAAGAGAATGACTCCAAAAGTTCTATAGCTGATACCAGAGAAAAAAAACACAGCTTGGGCACAAACTCAACCGGAATTCCTGGAAGAGCTAGAGCAAGAGTTTATTAAAAAAGTTTTATAAATGGAATGAGAGAGCTTGAAGAAAAATGGGAAAAGAAATGAAAGCTATCAAAGAAAGAACTGGAAGATTCAAAATCTTGCGCAAGCAACAAAGTCCTTGAAAATTTGCATGGTCCAAAGAGAAGGAAATGACTACAAAATAACAAGAAATATTAAAAAAAAGTCAAAAGGCTTTAAAAATAGAAGAAAATGTAAGGCTGTTGTTGTTGAGTCATGTCTGATTCTTTGTGACCTCATTTCATTGTTTTTGGTTGTTGTTTTTTTTTCTAGCAAAGTTACTGGAGTAGTTTTGCCATTTATTTTCCAGTTCATTTACAGATGAGGAAACTGAAGTAAAAAGGGTACAGTGACTTGCCCAGGGTCACAATCTAGTAAGCATCTAAGGTCAGATTTGAACTCAGAAAGATGAATCTTCTTGACTCTAGGCCCAGTAATCCATCCATTGAGCCATCTAGCAGAATGAAAAAGTAGAAGAAAATGTAAACTACCTCATGGGAAAAAAAAGTGAAATGGAAAATAGATCCAGGAGAGACAATATCAGAATCATTAAACTATTTGAAAACCATAATCAAAAGGAGGATTTGTATGGCATCTTTGAAGACATTATCAAGGAAAACTTCCCTGATATCCTGGAAGCAACAGGCAAAGTACTCATTGAAATAATCCACTGATCACCTCAGGAAAGAGATCTCAAAATAAAAACTCCAAGGAATATTATCAAAGAACTATCGAATCAGGGAAAAATTACTGCAAATGACCACAAAGAAATAATTCAAATATTGGGGAGAAACAATCAGGATCACACAGGAGTTGGAAGCTGCAACATTAAAGGACTGGAGGTTATGGAATAGGATATTCCACAGGGCAAAGAAGCCAGGACTACAATCCAGAATCACTTACCCAGTAAAAATAAGCTTACGGAGGAAAAATGTTCATTCAACAAGACAGAAGGATTGTAAGCCTTCATAAGAAGACCAGAACTAAACCAAAAATTTGATCTCCAATATCAAGACCCAAGAAAAACATAGAAAGGTAAAAAGGGAAAAGCAAACATAAGGGAGTCAATATGTATATCCCTACATGGGAAGATGATACTTGTAATTCTTAAAAAATTGCATTGCTAGCAGTACAGATAGAAGGAGCATACATATAAAGGATAAAGCTATAAGATGAATTTGAGGGAGTGACGTAAGAAAATTAAGGGACAAGAAAGAGGAGTACAAAGGCTGCAGAAGGAAGGGAGAGGTAGAATGGGGGCAAATTATCTCACATGAAGAAGAAAGAACTGTTTCAGGGAAGGGGAAGATGGAAGGGTGGGCACTGGGCATCACTTGAACCTAATTCTCATCAGTTGGCTCAAAGAGGGAATAATATACACAATCAATTGAAGATAGAAATTGATCTTACCTACCAGGGACATAGGAGGAGAGGAGATTAAGTAAAGGGGGCGAGGACTCACATAAGGGAGGGCAGATCAGAAGAAGTAGTAGACAGAAGCAAAACACTGATGAAGTGGGAAAGAGCCAAAGGGGAGAGAGGACAAGCAGGAGGAATAGGATAGAGGGAAATATGCAGGTAGTCATCATAACTGTAAGGTAAATGGGATAAACTTTCCCATAAAACAGAAATGTATCCATTTATGGATACATTTCTGCAAGGTAGATCAAAAACCAAATCCTACAATATGTTGTTTAAAAGAAACACACTTGAAGCAGAGAGACACACGCAAATGGAAGGTAAGAGGCTGGAGGAGAATCTGTTATGCTTCAGCTGAAATTACAAAAAGAAAGGCAAGGGTAGCAATCATGATGTTAGATAAAGTAAAGACAAAAATTAATTTTCTTTTTTTTTTAAGGCCCTGGCCAACATAGAAACTTGTTTTGATTGACTATCTATGTATGATGCATTTTTGGTTTTTTGTGTTCTCAAGTGGGGATAGGGGAGGTGTGGAGTAGAAAAGTGAGAAGACAGATAGATCTTGGCTAATTTAAACAAACAAAATTAAAAACAAAACAAAACAAATAAAAAGCCATTATGCATTTTTATATATACATATAATGCATATGTTTGTGCATGCACATATATGTATATGTGGGGTACATATGAATGCACATATTTAAAAATCATAAATTTAAAATGTCCAGATCTATTAGAACCAGAGGGATAAATGAAAATAGAGAGAAGTCACCCATAATATCCTGAAAAAACTATAAAATGGAAAACTCTTAAGCATGACCAGACAAAATGCAAATCTTTTACATCAGAGAAAAAGATATTGCAAACATAAAAAAAAGCAATTACTAGGGAACCACAGTTAGGATCACATAAGACCTACATTTGTAGGTAGTAGGAAAACAGTCAGTAGAGAGGAGGAGATTAATGAGACTTGGAATAAAAAAGGGAAAAATCTATCAGAGGAGTCAGAATGGAATGGGATAACTTGGGAACATAGAGGGCAAACAGTTTGAATTCTTTCAGTAAAATATAAGCCAAGTTTCTATGCTAAATGAGTGGGGAAGTTTTAAGAAGGGAAGAAAAGGTTTAAAAGAGTCATTGTGGTGAGTAAGATACTAAGTTAATTAAGGGAGATTTAGAAGGATTGTCTGTTAGCAGTGAGGGCCCAGTTAAGGTACTGTAACATAAATCTGTAGTTCATCTAGTTCATCAACAATTAGAAATAATTTTCCTATAAAATATTATAAATTTACATATCTATATTTATAAAGCTATAGATAGATGATAGACAGATAGATGGATGAATAGAAATAAAAGGAGCAAGTAACTTTTGAACAAAGCAAATAGTGACTAAAAGGGGAAAAAATGTACCTTCCACAAGGATTATATGAATATGGAAAAGAAATAAAGCCAGGGATTTTTTTTTAAAAGAAATCAGTCAGAATGGTTGCATGATTTTCTCTTTCATTCAGTAGAACCTACGTAGTAGCAGAGGCAATAAAGAGTAGTAGTGGTCCAAGTTTGAGACTTAACAGGTTCTACTCAGTGGCATCATAAGGAGGTAAGGCGCCCAAGTGAATGGAAAAGAATTCAACTGGTTCACCAAGGGGTCAAGATGGGGAAAGATGGATAATGTGGCTAGTGCAGGGGTGATGGTTTGGGACAGAAATGGGGAGTCAGTGGATTAGAGCTCATGCTATAGATAAAGAACAGAGTTTGTTTGATACTGGAAAACAGTAATAGATTTGTGACGAGATAAAGGAATTTCATAGTTCATGAACATGATGATGGTGCATTTGTGGGTGCTGCCAAGCTCAAGGGTATGAGCATTTTGGTGTGTGGCTGAGGTGGGGAGGGAATCGGTCACTGAACATGAGTAGGTTGAGGAATTAGGAGGTTAGGTTGTTTGAGGGAATATCAACAGACAGATAGATAGATAGATACTTTCTCAATCTAGATAGATGGGTTAGATAGACAGACAGATAGACAGACAGACAGACAGACAGAAATATAGATAGATAGATAGATAGATAGATAGATAGATAGATAGATAGATAGATAGATAGACAGATAGATAGACGTATATGTTGAAAGTCCCCTTATTGTGAGAACTGTATTTGGAAAGGAGAGAACCATTGTGAGCCAGGTGCCGAACTCATTGAGGAAGGAAGGTGGGTGTCCTGGAGGTCTATAGATGACAGCTAAGGATTTTGATTGTATGGACTTCAAAGAAGAAAAATCTCCAAGTAATGATAGAGGAAGAGAAGCTAGAAGTGACAATGGGGAACCAGGACTACTCTAACTTTCCTACTTCTAACCATGAGTGGAGAGGAACGAGTGTACTTGGAGACAGGTTGTAGAGTTTCAGAAGTTTATATTTTTATATATCATATATATATTTTTTATTGATAGTTTTGAACTGTTGGCAGACGTATGCATAAAACTCATGTATAAGGAGGATTATTTTGGCAGCTATGTGGAGGATGGATCAGAAACAAGAGAGTTTAGAAGCTGGGAGATCATCATTTAGGAGATTCTTAAAATGTTCCACATGATAGGTCCTGAACAAGGGTGATGCTCCAGTAAATGGAATGAATTGGCCTTTGGGGGAGGATATTATGGAGGCAGAGTCAATAAGATTTGGTAATTATTTGGAAACAGGAAGTCAGAAAAAGTAAAGAATCAAGGATATTTTCTAGGTTACAAAAATGTGAAGACAAATATTATTATTTCCTCAATAGAAATATGGAAGTTTAGAGGAGGAGGGAATTGGGGAGGGAGCAGAAGAGGAGTTCTTTTATGTACGTGCTGAGTTTGAGATACCAGTGGCATTCAGGGGAAAATGTCCACCAGGTAGAGCTGGACTGAAGTTCAAAAGATATTAGATATAAATATATAGATCTGAGAGTAACCTATAGAAAGATAATAATTAAACTCGTGGGAAATGCTGAGAGAGCCCAGGAAGAGGACAGAGAAATCAGTCAGTAACTTAGCATTGATTAAGCATCTACAGCCTTGTGTGCCCATGATTATGCTTGACACCAGGGATACAAAGATAAAAGTGGTAGATTCTGCTATTGATTCCAGTTGCTAGACCTCTGGTTTTCCTCTTCTCAAGAGTTTCCATTCTATTGGGGGAAGGAAACATATACATATAGAAATATATGCAGAATAAATAAAAAAGGACAAGATTGTTAGGGAGGAAGGGCACTACGAGTTGAAAGGTCAGAAAAAGCTTCATAGAGAAAGTGATGCCTGAATAGAGTCTTGAAAAAGTGAGGGAATCTCTGAGATGGTGTTGATGAGAGGGTGCATAGTAGACATCGCCAACTGATGGTCAAAAGCATGGAGATAAGACATAAGCTGTGGTATATGAGGAACAAAGGGAAAGCTGGCTTTGCCAGAATATGCTATGTGGTTGTTTCAGTTGTATGATCCCATTTGGAATTTTCTTGGCAAAGATACTGGAGTGGTTTGCCATTTTCTTCTCCAGCTCATTTTACAGATGAGGAAATGGAGGCAAATGGGGTTGAATGACTTGCCCAGGGTCACACAGCTAGTAAATGTCTGAGGCCAGATTTGGACTCAGGTCTTCCTGACTCCAGGCCCTGTCCTCTACCCATTATACCACCTAGGTGCCCCTTGCTGGAGTATAGCATAAATGAAAAGGAATAAAGCATGATGAGGTTGGAAAGGCTGGTTACAATGAGATTGTCAAGGGTTTTAAAAGCCAATTAGAGGAAGAGGAGAAAATGGTTCAGGACACAGCTCTAGGGGATACTTGATCTAAGGAACCAGATGATCATGATTCAGAAAAAAAGCATGTAAGCTGGAAAGAGGGGCTATCAAGAGAAAAGGGAATAAGAAAATCAAAGTAAAAGGAACAGAGCATTTTTCTAGAAGACTGTGAAATAATAATAACAATTGAAATTTACATAAAGCATTTAGTCTGCAAAGTTCTTTACATACATGATCTCATCATCTCTTCACAGCAGCCCTAGGAGGTGTGTGCTACAGATGCTACAGAAGATTAACAAATAGAAGACTCATTATTACCCCATTTTACTAATGAGGAAATGAATTCCCAGAGATGTGAAGTGGCTTGCTTATAATTAAATATGTTATGAAATGTTTGGAGTGAGACTAGAATCCAAGTTTCTTCTGAAGTTTGGTCCAGTATTCTTTCCATTAAACCATAGAGAGAAGTATAAATGGTGCAGCTAGGTGGTGCAGTGGATAGAGCACCAGGGCAGGAGTCAGACACTTGACACTCACTAGCTGTGTGACCTTGGGTAAGTCATTTAACCCCAATTGCCTCATCCTGGGTCCTCTCCAGTCATCCTGATGAATATCTGGTCACTGGATTCAGATGGCTTGGAAGGAGAAGTGGGGCTGGTTGGTGACCTGCACAGCCCTTCCTCACTCAAAACAAAGTCAAGTACAAGTCATGCCATTATTTCTCTGATGGCATGGTCTTCTTCGGCAACAAAGGAAGAACACAGAGAGAAGTATAGGATAGGGATAATAAGGTCAAGAAAAACTTTGGTTACTCTTAAAGGATGAGGTAACCATGGGTATGTTTATTGGCAGCAAGGAATAAGCTAATAGGAGTAGGAGAAACATGGTAAAAGAAAAAGGCACTTCTGGAAGAAGGCATTGGAATTAAGGGCATAAGTTGTATTTTTAAAGAGAAAGAATGAGCAAAGAAGTAAAGAATAAATGTACACAGTAGGAGAGAAACATTATGACCTTGATTTTCTCATCAAAGTAAGAGGTGGGTCATCTGCTAAAAAGAAAAGGGGAGGCAGGTCTGCAGGAGATAAGAGACTTTTTGTAACAGCTGCTGCAGAGAATGTAATAGAGTACACCAGAAAGAATATAAGAATTGCTGCAGTTAGCAACTGACTGCTGCTATAGTGAATAAGCTTCAATGAGAGCTAAGTGCTTTACAGATCTCTCATTTTATCTTTACAACAAGCTTGAGAAGGAGATGTTATTACCTCCATTTTACAGATGAGAAAGTTGACGTGGACAGAAGGTAAGTGAGTTGCCCAGGATCATGCAGCTGGCAAATACCTGAGTCTGAATTTGAACTCAAGTCTTTCTGATTCCAAGTCCAGGACTCTATATCTGCTGTCTCATCATCACTCCTTTGGAATCATTGCTGATCACTGCATTGATCAGATGTCTTAAAATTTTCAAAGTTCTTCTTGTTCTTTCTAAAAGTAAATTTTATTGATATTTTCTATTTTATAATCACCCAAATTTCTCCTTCTATGTCTCCCCATCACCTTCTCAGAGAGCCATACCATGTAACAAGCATTTTTAAAAAAAAAGAAAAAGAAGAGAGAAAAATGAATAAAACCAAAAAATCCACTGAAAATGTCTGAAAATATGTAAAGTTCTACAGTTATGTATCTCTCACCTCTGAAAGAAGTGAGTTAGGAGTGTCTTTTTATATCTCTTCTTTGATGTCATCTTTTTTTGTAATTTTACAATATTTACTTTTAATTATTTTGTGGTTATTCATATCATTTTAATAGCTATAATCATTGTATATATCTATATAGATATAATGTTTTCTTGACTGGGTTATTTTACTCTGCATCTGTTCATACATTTCCATACTTCCCTGTATTCATCATATTTGTGGTTTCTTATAGCACAGTAATATTAAATTACATTCATGAACAACAGTTTGTTTGGCCATGACCTAATTGACTGACATCACTTTGTTTCCAGTTCTCTGCTATTACAAAAAGTCCATGGTCTTCTTGTGGGTGGATGTCTAATAGTATAATCTCTGTATCAAAGAATATAGATATTAGTACTCTATGTGCTTAATTCTAAACTACTTTTCAAAACGGTTGTAACTGATTCACAACACCATCACCAACAATGTTCTCCCTTCCCCATGACCCCTCTTTTGTATTTCCACCTTTTGTCACTTATTGCCAATTAGCTGATTATGAGGGAAAACCTTGGGTTTCTTTTTATTTGATTTGCAGATCTGCATTCTTTCAAATGGTTAATGATGACTCTTAGTCACTAATAGTGACTCTTCCTTTTAGAGATGCTTGTTTATATCCTTGGAACATTTATCTGTTAGGGAGTAGTCAGAGTTTGTTTTTATAGTATTGATGTTACTGTAGAAACTGTTTTTCTGGTTCTGTTTACTTTACATCTGTTCATAAATATTTCCCCAGGGGTTGGGGGGGTATAAGCAACATTGGGATTAATTCTTCTATAAATTTCTTTATAGAGTTTTCTTGTAAATTCATCTACTCCCAGGATTTTTTTTTTTGATTTTGTAGTTCACTTATGATGAGCAAATTTTTTTTGAAAGTCAGTTTTTTTAAATTCTATATTTGTTGTTCTAAGAATTGGAGTATTTTATAATTTTTGAAAATATGAAGTCATTTTGTTATTTAAATTGGTTTTATTTTTATAAAGTTAGGTAAAATGTTTTCAAATAATATTGTTTATGCCTTCATTGTGATTTCTCCTTTTTCATTTTTTTAATACTGACAGTTGAGTTTTTCTCTTTCTTTTTAAAAATGAAATTAGCTAATGGGCTATCATAGTTGAGAGAATACTGAGCTTGGAGTAAGAAAGACCTGAGTCCATATCTGGCCTCAGACTTTTAGTAACTCCAGGCAAGTCACTTAACCTTGTTTGACTCAGTTTCCTCATCTGTAAAATGAGCTGGAGAAGGAAATGGCAAACCACTGCAGTATCTTTGCCAAGAAAACCCCAGATGAGGTCAGAAAGAGTTGGACATGACTGAAAAACGACTGCACAACAATTATATTGAGATTTTTTAATTAAAAAACAAAAACCCCCAAATATCTAGTTTTGTTTATCAATTCAATGAGTTCTAATACTTTCATTTTCTTAATCTCCTCTTTGATTTTCAGGATTTCTATTTTGATTTTTAATTGGGTGTAACAGCAAACACCCTGACACATCCAGGATGGCCTGCTAGCACCTAGTTCTTAAGTCTGCTTTTCTAAAAGGAAAGCAACTTTTGAGGGGTCAAAAATCTTCTTCAATCACATGTACTAACAGAGAAAATACAAACAGAGAAATAAAGACCAACAGACAGGGCTTCCAACTGTCTGACCATAAACAATACATACATCACAGATCAACAGATAGATCCAACTGTCTGACCATTACATACATAGATAGATATCAGAGAGAGAAGCATCAACACTTGCATTTTCAAAGTCAGAGGGAATATTTATATATATATATATATATATATATATATATATATATATATATATATATATATATACATATATATATATATATATACATACTATATATACTTTTCAGAGCAGGAGGGCATGATCCTCATTACTCAGTGCCTCATTAGTAATTAACAAAAGATACGTGCCTTCCTAAAAAACAAGCCTTCCTTAATCTGAGGCCCATTAAGGGGCGGAGAATATCTTTACATTACATTGAGTTTGTTTAATTTATTGGTTTTCTGGTTTTTCTTGTTCTTAAATGCACAACTAATTTATCTGTTCTTTTCTCTTTTGTTGATGGAAGTGTTTTGAGATATATTCTTTCCTCTAATGACTAATTTATCTGTATCCCTCAGAATTTGATACATAGAATCACTGATGTCAATATCTTTAATGAAATTATCCATTTTTGTATGATTTGTTCTCTGAAACAATAATTCTTTTGGATCAGATAGTTTAGTTTTCAATTCATTTTAGTCCTTTCTTCACTGACCTGTTATTGAATGTTTTGTTGCATTGTAGTCAGTAAAGGATATGTTTAATACTCCTTTTCCAAATTTCTTTGTGAGGTTTTAATGTCCTACACATTGTGATTTTAAAGTGCTTTGCACACCTGAAAAATATGTGTATACAATTTCAGTGGTTAAGAAAGAGAAAGAATTACAGCTTCAAACTTTTAGTTCAAGAGAAAAGATACACAGTTGTAGATTTATTTGAAGGAGAGGTCCCTAAATAGAAAGAAATACTCTGAGAAGAAGCTGACCAGCTTAGAAACCTACATTTTAATCACAGCCATATGCCCAGCTTACTACAATAGAGATTTCAGGGAATCTCCCCTTGGATAAGATCTGAGACTCCTTTCTCTTGGCTCAGCTGAGATATCTCTACTCCTGGTGAAAGAGCTCATTCAGTCTTTGCATTAATTTGTATGTTCTTACCTGTATGGGTTAAATAATTTCTATTTGCTTTTAGCTTGGAAAAATAAGTTTATTTGTTATTCACTCTGTGTAACCTTCCTTTTCTGGATCACTGTCTTGTCTTGGTGGAGAGGATTGCACAAGATGAACAAGTTATACTGGAGAATTCTGACAAAAGGTGATTCACTGGAGAAGGAAGTGAAATACCACTTTTTGCCAAAAACAAAAATAAAAGCCTATATACAGTATTAAAATGTTAAATGATATTACATTGGAACATAAGCCCCCCAGCTCAAATGGTATCCAACATATTACTGGGGAAGGAAGAGCAAAGGACAAATAGCCCCAGAAAGAGTGAAACAACTGAGCCAAAACTGAAAGGACACTCAGCTGTGGATATACCTGATGATGAAGAGTCCAGTGCTGTAAAGATCAATATTGTATAGGAACTTGGAATGTAATATCTATGAGCCAAGGTAAGCTAGATGAGATCAAATAGGAGATGGAAAGAGTAAACATTGACATTTTGGGTGTCAGTAATCTTAAATGGATGGGATTGGGTGAATTTAATTCAAGTAATCATCACATCCACTAGTTGGTTGTCTTTCATTCTTGAAGAAAACCAAAATGACATCACTACACTAGAGTTGTGTCAAGTTTCAATGTGTCCAACTGTGACTGATCAGACCAATATGAGCTCAGAATGCTCTAGCACAGGTCGGGCACAAACAGTCCATATGAACTTTTGGGGTGTATACTCCAAATTTGTGCATCCTGCCTTTCCTTTGAACTGTCTCATTTCTGCTCTGCTCATGGAGCACAGCTCTTTCTCTGATATGGGCACTTCATGCTGAGCAGTCCTGCACCAATGTCTCCTGTGTCATACAATCATTTCCGAGTTTCTTAAGAGAGACCTTGAAAGAGTCCCTGTATTACTTCTTCTGACCAACCACCACGTGAACACTTGCCCTGTGTGAGCTCTCCATAAAATAGTCATTTTGGCAAGTGTATGTTTTACATTCAAACAATGTGGCCAGCTTGCATCTACTACTGTGAGCAAGAATCCTTTAGAAGAAATGGAAGACTTCTGGTGCCAAGATAGTGAAGTGAGGAAGGAATCCTCTGAAGCTCTCCAAAATTCCTCTGTATGCAACTAGAAAACTCCTTCAGAATTGATCTAGGAGCAGAGAATAAGGTTACCAGCACAATAGGAAAGTTCTGTCTTACTGGGGTAGGAGGAAGCAAGATACAAGAGCAGCAGTAGCAGTCAGTCAGTCTCACAGCAGGGGGCCTGCGGCAAGGCTCCAAGCATGGGGCAATCCACTAGAGAAGCTTCACCCTTCTGCAAACCATCAGCCCCTAGGCTAGTGAGCAGTCTGTGCAGGGGAAAAAGGGCCCAAACTAATGACCCCATTCTGAGCACAAGCCCTGAGGCTTTTACCCCATTGCTGACCAGTAGTGAAGCTGTACCACAAGGCTGCCAACAGTAAGACCTTGCCCCGGGGGCTTGCCAGCATAGGAATAAATGGAGCTTTCCTTAAAACGATAAGTAATATTTATCTAAAACCATGATCAAGTATTATTTGTAATAGGGATAAACTAGAAACCTTTCCTATAAGATATGAAGTGAAGCAAGGATGCCCATGATCACTTCTAGTAATATTTACTAGAAATGCTAGCTATAGTAATAAGATGAAAAAGAAATCAAAGGAACAAGAATAGGCAATGAGGAAACAAAAGTATAACTCTTTGCAGATGATATGATGTTATACTTTAAAAATCCTAGAGAATCAACTAAAAATTCTTTGACATTATTAAGAGCTTTAGCAAAGTTGCAGGATACAAAATACACTCACATAAATCACCATCATTTCTACTTATCACCAACAAAGCCCATCAGCAAGAGATAGAAATTAAAATTCCATTTAAAATAAATGTAGAGAATACAAAATACCTGGGAGTCTTCCTGCCAAGACAAACCCAGGCACTATATAAGCACAGTTATAAAACCCTTTTCAAGCACATAAAGTCAGATCTAAGCAAGTGTAAAAATATTTATTACTCATAGATATTTCCAATTTGGTGCTCCATTGGTGATTACTGATTTATTCTTTTTCTAGGTTTTTTTTAGCTGTATCCCCAATTCATTGATCTCCTTCTCTATTTTATTAATTTAAGAATTTAGAGAAAACTATTTTCCCCCAAGTATTTCTTTGGCCGCACTCCATAAATTTTGTTATGTTGTTTTATTGTTATCCCCTTTAATGAAATTATTGATTCTTTCTATAATTTGTTCTTTTACCCACTTATCCTGTAGGATTAGATCATTTAATTTCTAATTAATTTTTTAATTTATCATTCCATAACCCTATTTCCAATATAATTTTTATTGTATTACACTCTGAAAAGGATGAATTTAATATTTCTGACTTTTTTATTTTTGATTATGAGGTTTTGGTGCCCTAATACATGTTCAGTTTTTGTGTAGGTGCCATGTACAGCTGAGAAGAAGGTATAGTCTTTTCTACTTCTATTCAATTTTCTCCAAAGGTCTATCATATCTAACTTTTTAAATAGTCTACTCACTTCCTTCATTTCTTTCTTGTTTGTATTTTTTTTTTTGTTGGATTTATCAAGTTTTGAGAGGGGACAGGTGAGATCCCCCATTAGTCCATATTTCCTCTCATAACTCACTTAACTTGTCCTTTAAGAATTTCCATGCTCTACCACTTAATGCATATATATTTATTACTGATATTGCTTCATTGTCTATGGTACCTTTTCACAAGATGTAGTTTCCTTCTTTATCTCATTTAATTAGATCTATTTTTGCTTTTACTTTGTCTGAGATCAGGACTGCTACTCACGCATTTTTTACTTCAGCTGAAGCATAATAGATTCTGCTCCAACCCCTTACTTTTACTCAGTGTGTGTCTCTCTGTTTCAAGTGCATTTCTTGTAAATAACGTAGGATATTGATATTTGAACTGCTTTGCTATCTGCTTCCATTTTATGGGAGAGTTCATCCCATTCACACTCAGTTATGATTACTACTTGTGTATTTCCCTCCATCCTGTTCTACCTCCTGTTTGTCCTCTCTCTCCTTTCACTCTTTCCCTTCTCACCAGTGTTTTACTTCTGTCTACCACCTCCCCTTAACTTCCTTCCCTTCTATCAGTTCCACCCCCCCCATTTTTATTTAATCTCTTTCCCTCCTACTTCTATGCTGAGTAAGATAGATTTCTATATTCAACTGATTGTATGTATTATTCCCTCTTTGAGCCAATACTTATGAGATTAATGCTCAAGCAATGCCCATAGCCTATTCTCTCATATTCCCCTCCACTGTGATAGGTCTTTCATGCCTCTTCATGTGAAATAATTTGCTCCATTTTACCTCTCCTTTCCTTTTGCACCAAGTGTACTCTTCCTTCTTATCCCTTAATATTTTATGTCATTCCCTCAAATTCACATTATACCCATACCCTCTGTCTACCCATTACCTGTTCTTTCTAACTATACTACTAGTGATACAGTTTTTGAGAACTGTGTCATCTTCCCACATAGGGATCTAAACAGTTTAGCTGTTTTGAATCCCTTATATTTTCTTTTCCCTTTTTACCTATTTATGTTTGTCTTGGGTCATGATATTGGAGATCAAATTTTTTATTTAAATCTGTTCTCCTTATGAAAAGTGGGAATACTTCTATTTAATTGAATGACCATTTCACCCCTTGATGTATTATACTTAATTTTGTTAGGTAAGTGATTCTTGGTTGTAGTTCTAGCTTCTCTGTCCTCCGGAATATCATGTTCCTTGACCTCCTATCTTTTAATGTTGCAGCTGCCAAGTCCTGTGTAATCCTGATTGTGGCTCCCCAATATTTGCATTGTTTCTTTCTGGCCACTTGTAGTCTTTTTTCCTTGACCTGCTAGTTCTGAAATTTGGCTATGGTGTTCCTTGGAGTTTTAATTTTGGGATCATTTTCCTGAATTCTTCAGTGGATTCTTTCAATGCTTATTTTGCCCTCTGCTTCTTGGATATCAGGACAGTTTTCCTTGATGAGTTTTTGGAACATGCTATCCAGGTCCACCTTTGATTATGACTTTCAAGTAGTACAATGACTCTGATATTGTCTTTCCTGGGTGTATTTTTGAGGTCAGCTGTTTTTCCCATGAGGTATTTTACATTTTCATCCATTTTTAAAAATTCTTTTTGAATTTGTTTGATTCTAGATGTCTCATAGAGTCAGCTTCCACTTGTCTGATTTAAAATTTTATGAACTTGTTTTCCTCCAATAGTTTTTCTCCCTTCTTTTCCACTTGGCCAATTGTACTCTTTAAGGAGTTGTTTTCTTCAGTGGATTTTTGTATCCTTTTCTGTCTGGCCAATTCTACTTTTTAAGCAGTTGTTTTCTTTTTCTAAGATGTTGACTCTTTTTTCATAATTCTCTTGCATCATTTTCATTTATTTCCCATTTTTCTTCTATTTCTCATGATTCTTAAGCTCCTTTTTGAGCTTTTTCATGACTTAAGACTACTGATTTATCTTTGGGGTTTTGCCCATTGGTTTGTTTAGTTTGTATCTTGATCTTCCCTGTCATAATAGTAACTTTATATGGTCAAATTCTTGTGTTGTTTGGTTGATATTTTGCTCATCTTTTTTGGCCTTTTTCCTTTCTTTTCAATTTGAACGTTTTTCTAGGATGGAAGGAACACTGTCTCAGGCTTCTCGCACCAAATGCTACAGGTGCTGCCTATTTACCTGGTGCTACATGTAAAGTTAATGTAAAGTTAATGGTGTGTGGGGGGAAGAGTAAGAACTTCCCCACCTATTAATGGGCCTCAATACCTTTTTGTTAATTTCTATTGAGGCACTGGGCCAGATGGTCATGTATAAATACTGTGAGGTAAAGTTTTACTTTGAGGCTTACTCATTGGAAGTGTTTGTTTGTCCAGATGAGACTCTGGGTAGCTGTTAAAGGGCCTGCTGGCTTTGAAAACCCAGATGCTGGTGCTTCTCTCTCTGGTAAGTTTGTATGTATGTAATGGTCAGACAGTTGGATCTGTCTGTTGATTTGTGATGTATGTATTGCTTATGGTCAGACAGTTGGAAGCTCTGTTTGTTGATCTTTATTTCTCTGCTTGTATTTTCTCTGTTGGTGTATGTGTTTGATTAAAGTGATTGTAGTTCCCTCCAAAGTTGCTTTCCTTTTAGAAAAGCAGATCTAAGAATCTGTACAGCAGACTCTCCTGTGTATGTCAGGGATCTTGCTGTTACACTACACCAATGTTGCCCTGAGTCCTACTCAGAACTGTTGTGTCTGGCGGGTGCTATGCTGAGGGGCTGGTGCTACTGGAGTGTATAAGGGTCTGGAATCTTACCTGGTGCTAAGTCAGGGTCTTAGTGGTGGTTTCTGGAGTGTGCTGAAACCTGTGAGGTGTTTCTGCATTTCCTGGGGCCTATACCAAAGTATGCAGTGTTCTGGCTGCTGGCAGCTGCCTATTTGCCCAGGGCTATGCTGAAATACATGACATTTCTCAGAGCTGGAGTCTGCCTGCTTCCCTGGCTATGCCAATTCAGTTGGGAGGTCCTGGTGTTCGTGTTTACCTGCTCCACTGCACTGAGGCTCAAGATCTCCCACTGTTTTGCCACCTCAGGACTTGCTGCTGGCTTGCTGGGATGCTCCTTGTTTTGGACTGTGCTCCCCTTCTACCTAAGTGAGATAAGCCTTTCCTGCTGATCTTTCAAGTTTCTTGGACTCAAAGATTGTTTCACTCTTTCTTTTTGCTGGTTCTTCTGTTCCAAAATTTGTTTGGGGGTACTATTTTATGGTTGTTTGCAAGTGAAGATGGGAGAGTTATGGTGGTTTCCTACTTACTCTGCCATCTTGGCTCCCAGAATTATCATTCTCATTTCTTTTCCCAATTTTTCTTCTGCCTCTCTTATTTGATTTCTAAACTACTTTTTGAGCTTTTCCATGAGTTCTTTCTGGGCTTGAGACTAATTCCCATTTTTCTTTGGGGCTTTGCCTCTAGTTGTCACTATAATAACTTTCTATAGTAAAACAAAATGGATCATCTTTTCTAGTTCTTTTTTCTTACTTTTAAATTTGAGCTCTGCTCCTGAGGCAGAAGTGGCAATGTCCCAAGCTTCTTGTGCTGGAGGCTATAGGTCCTGGCTGTTTACCTGGTGCTGTACTGGTGCTGCCCAGGGCACCCTCATGCCTAGTGCTGCACTGAGGGGTGAGGTAGGGTAGAGATTACAGGAGTCTGTCAGCTTACCTGGTGTTGCCCTTAGGCAAATGGAGGGGTCCCACTGTTGGTGTCTGCCCACGTGCTGAACCACTTTGGGGATTAAAGGATTAGATCTGATAGAGTACTTGAAGAACAATAATGTACAGGAGGCAGCAACAACAAGGAAAAATCCATACAAATAGCTGAGAAAAGAATGAAAGTAAAAAGGAAATGAGAAAGCAAAAGATATACCCAACTGAATGCAGAATTCCAGAGATAGCAAGGAAAGATAAAGTTTTCTTAAATAAACAACACAAAGAAATAGATTAAAACAATGGAATAGGAAAGACAAGAAATCTCTTCAAGAAAATTAGAAATATCAAGGGAATGTTCCATGCAAAAATGGGCATAATAAAAGAAAAAATAGATAACAATCTCAGATATGCAGATGATACTACTCTGATGGCAGGAATCGAAACAAGAATTAAGCAGCCACTTGAGTGTATGTAGCACCAATGTGATATTCACAGTGCTTACAGCAGTCATAAATATGGTGGCACAATTCTGAATCATGAAATACAACAGATAGACCAAAACATTTTTTCAGACACTAGAAAGTCAAATCCCAACACCAGAAAGCCAAATCCATCATAGTAACAAAGAAACTCATCACAGTAACCAAGAAGTCTAGACACATTATGAGGCCTTCCCACAAACAAACAAACCCTCACAAGCCTCACTGTCTGCCTTTCTCTTTCTCTCAGTTCTGACTGCTCTCTGACCCATTTCTTTTCAGCTTTTCTCTAGCTCCACCTCTTCCTAATCCACTTTTCTTGTGCCACCCTTTCCTGTTCTACCTGGTCACTGAGTTCCTCCCATCACAGGCTCCATGTGACTCAGACTTCCATGTGACCCAGGCAGGTCTCATGGGCCTATTAATGGATGGGAAAGATCTTCCCATTAAGAAAGAAAATTACATTAACAATAAGCAAAAATACATCATCAATGTAGTGTAAAAGCTGACTTGAAGCTTAACATTAAAAACAACAACCATCAAAAGCCTAAGATCATGGCATCTAGTCCCATTACTTTTTGGTAAATAGGAGGAAAAGAAATGGAAACAGAGCTAGATTTTATATTCTTGAGCTCAAAGATCACTGCAGAAAATGACTGAAGACATGAAATTAAACAAGGGTAACACCAAAGAGTGTTCAAAGTATGGAATAATTGTGCTGATCTCACATGCCAGCAAGGTTATGTTTAACATTATGCAAGCTGGGCTTCAGCAATATGTGAACCAAGAATTACCAGAAGTGAAGGTTAATTTATGAAGAAGCAGAGGAACTAGAGACCAAATTGTTGAAATTCGCAGGATTATGAAGAAAGTCAGGGATTTCTAGGAAAAAATCCACTTTTGTTTCATTGACTACACCAAAATTTTTGACTATGTAGAGTACAACAAATTGTGGCAAGTTCTCTGAGTGCTAGATTATTTTACTTGTCTCCTGAGGAACATGTACATGAGTCAAGAAGCAATAGGTAGAACTGAATACAGAACAGCTAGTTGGTTTGAGATTGGAAAAGAAGTACTACAAAGCTGTATATTGTCATCTTTGATTTGATTTATATGCAGAGTGCATCATGCAAAATATCAGGCTAGAGACATCAACAACTAGGTTGCCAGGAGAAATATCAACAGTTTCAGACATGTAGATGATGCTACTCTGATGGCAGGAATTGAACAAGAACTAAGAGCTTTCTTGAGTGTAAAAACTGACTTCAAGTTTAAAGTAAAAAAAAAAACACCCAAAAATATAAGATCATGGAATCTGGTCCCATTATTTTCTGGCAAATAGAAGAAAAAGAATTGGAAGCAGTGTCAGATTTTTATTCTTAGGTTCAAAGATCACTGCAGGCAGTGACTGCATGAAATTAAAAGTCACTTGTTCCTTGAAGGAAAGCTATGACAAATCTAGATAGCACACTAAAAAAGCAGAGAAATGATTTTGCTGACAAGGGTCAGTATAGTCAAAATTATGGTTTTTCAAATAGTAATGTATGACTGAGAACACCGGACTATATAAGGAGAGCTGAGCATTGCAGAACTGATGCTTTTGAATTGTGGTGTTCGAGAAGATTTTGAGAGTCCCTTGGATAGCAATAACATCAAATAAGTCAATGCTTAAAGAAATTAATTCTTACCAGTCATTGGAAGGACAAATGCTGAAGCTTAAGCTTAAATACTTTGACCACATAATGAGAAGAGAATGGAAAAGATCCTGGTGTTGGAAAAGTTTGAAGGAAAAGGGAAAAGGGGATGACAGAGGATGAGATGGAAAGAGTATTATGTAAGCAATGAATATAAGCTTGGACAAATTTGGGGAGTTGGTGGAGGATGAAAGGGCCTGGTGTGCTATGGTTCATGGGGTCATGAAGTCAGACATGACTGAACTATTGAACAATAATGTGTAGTCTTTCTATAACTGGCATTTGGTGGGGAAAGACTTTGGGGCCCTCTTCCCTGGGAATATAATCAGGAGCTCAGCTTAATCTTAAAAATTATTTCCACTGGACTAAAAATTTGAGTTAGGGGTGGATAAATAAAATCTTCACCAAGTATGCTTTTTTCTGAGAATAAAGTGACCAGCCTTGTGAAACCAATTTTCTGCTTCACCTCCTAGTACAAATCAAAATTTCCTTTTGAAAACTGTGGGTAGTAGACACTCTAGAAGTATCTATCCATGCCTTCCTGCAAGCTATATCTAGATCAAGTCATGAGGATACACATATCCATATACTTCACTTACATATAAAAGTATTCAGAAGGTTGTTAAAGTAGATACAAATTTTTTTTTTTTGTTAAATCATCAAAGAAATTATTTTAGGTCCATTTAAATTGCAGAAAGATGAATAACTCATTAATTAAGAAGTGAGTTAAAGAAGAAAAAGCTATGGTTGTATCTGCTAATAAGAATGGAAAACAAGTAGAAATAGGAATATCAAATGCCAAAAAAATTTTTTTTCCTGACATTACTTCAAATTTCAGTGCTGGCAATAAATTGGAGCAACTAAGCAAGACTAAAAACTTTTTATTAGGCTATTATTTTTGGCTGGCTAATTTAGCTGTTTTGTTGAGAATGGCATTTCCCCAAAGTTGTTCTGTTCAATATCCTTCAAGTCAGCATTGGCTTACTTCCACATGCAGCAGGAAGAATATGCAAAGCATTTAGGAAAGGGAATAAGCAGTGACAGAGTCCCTAATATGTGCCAGGCACTATGCTGAGCACTTTACAAATGCTCTCTCATTTGATCCTGAATGGTAGGTGCTATTATTAACCCTATTTTAGCATTGAGGAAACTGAGGCAAACAGAGGTTAGTGACTTTGCCTCCTTTTAGGAATCAAAGTCTTGATGCCCACGGCTACACAGCTAGTAAGTGTCTGAGGATGGATTTGAACTCAGGTCTTCTTCACTCCAGGTCCTCTACAATTTAGTTGCCTCTACAATTAATATCTGTCTATTTATCTTTGTCTCTGTCTATCTAATATAAACAATCTTGGGAGGTAGATGATATTATTTCATTTTGCAGTTGAGGAACCTGGGGCAAACAGACATTAAGTGACCTGCCACACGGGTAGTAGTAAGTAAGGCCACATTTGAAGTCAGGTCTTTCTGTCTCCATGCCTGGAGTTCTCTATCCACCTTAATAGTAGTGTGGAATAGTAGTAGTAGCTTTAATTGTAGCTTGAAGAACGTACTAGAAAGGGAATAATATTGGCCTATGAAATTGCAAACTTGTTGAATACTGAAACCATATCTCATTCAACTTGCTCATGAACTTAGAGCATCATATAACAAATTTATTATAAGTAATTAAAATTGAGTGTAGTAGGTGCTTAATAAAAATTTATGGAATGAATGAGCTAATGGTTTATGAAGGGACACATGCCACTTTCCAAACTCTATAGGATTTGATTTGTAGATAGCTATTTTCATATAAATTAGATTTTGGTTACTGGAATATAAAAATGATGTGCACTATTTTGGTTTATTTGTGAAAATTACTACTTACTACCACAATCACAGGAGTCTTCGCATTAATTGGCACCAACTGAAAAATATTTATTAAGTGTCTAGTATGTTCCAGACACTGTCAGGCACTGCAGATAACAGAATAGAAATGAAACAGTCCCTGTGCTCAAGTAGCTTGCATTTTATTGGTGCAGACAACTCTACATCAATAATTATATGCAAAATAAACACAAGGTAATTAGAGGAGATCATTTTGGGTGTAAAGGCATAACAGGACAGATTTCCTGTACAGTACATTGTTTAAGCAAGGTTTTGAAGAAAACAAGGCATTTTAAAAGTTGGAGGTGAAATGAGAATACGTTCCAGCTGTGGGGGATAGCCAAAATAAAGCCATGTATGTAGGAGATGGAGTGATATGTGTGAGAAACTGAAAGGCCAAAGGCTAAATCATAGAGTACAGGAAGGGGAATGATGTATAATAAGGTTGGAAAGTAGGTTGGGACCAGGTTTTAAAGAGCTTTAAAAGCTAAACAGAGGAACTCTTATTTAATCCTGGAGAAAATAGGGAACCACTGTAGTTTATTGAGAACTAGACATGATCAGATCTGCCCTTTAGGAAAATCACTTAGCTGTGTGGTTGAGTCAGAGGGGAGAGACATGAGGCAGGGAGACCAATGAGGAGGTTATCATGATAGTTCGGGTGAGAGATTAGGAAGGCATGAACTAAGATGGTGGTCATGTGAGAAGACAGAAATGGACAAATGCAAGAGATGCAATAGAAGTAGAAATGGTAAGGTTTTACAAAATGGTGTAATTTGAGATATATGAAGTGAAAGAGATGGAAATGTTTAGGATAATACTGAGTTTTCAAATCTGGGCGACTAGGAAGGTGGTGTTATAATCCATAAAAATAGGGAAGTTTGGAAGGGAATGGATTTGAGTGAAAGATAATCAGTACAGTTTTGAAAATAGTGGGTTTGAGATATCCCTGGGACATCTCAGGTGAAAAGTAGGAGATATGTTACTGGGGTGTAGGAGATTAGGGCTCTATATGTATGTTGATATTGTTCAGTTGTTTCAGTGATGACCAACTTTATACGACCCCATTTGGGGCTTTCTTGGAAAAGAAATTGAAGTAGTTTGCCATTTCCTTCATCAGCTGATTTTACAGATGAGGAAAATGAGGCAAACAGAGTTAAGTGACTGACCCAAGCTCACACAGCTAGTAGGTATCTGAGGCTAGATTAGAACTCAGATCAAGTCTTCCTTACTCCAGACTGTGTCTTCTATCCATTGTGCCACATAACTGCCCCTGCATCTGTATAGACATGATAATTAAACTCATGGAAGCTGATAAGGTCACCAAGTAAAAGAGTATAGTAAGAGAAGGTATAGAGTTACAGAACAGACCCTGAGTAGAGAGTGATATGGATGAACCACAAAAGAGGACAGGAAAGGAGCAGTCAGACAGTGAGGGAAACCAAGAGAGAATAGGGTTAAAGAAACCTGGAGAGGAGAGAGTATACTACAATTGAGAATAGTCAACAATGCCAACATGTGTCAAGAAAAATTAAGATTGAGAAAAGGTTCTAATATTTGGCAATTAAAACATTATCAATAACTTTGGAGAGAGCTATATATACTAACTAGATATTAGGTAGTATGTTGAACTAAGAAAGTGGGAACACATTTTGGGGGCTTATAAAATAACTAGATTTTAGTCAATCTAATGCAAAATCCACTAAGCTTATGAAAAATGGTTCCAATTTACAAAGAGGTTTTTGACAAAGCTCTTCTCCCTCTAGAAAAGTGCAGATGTCTTATTCGGGGACATGTGAGGAGGAGGGTAGAGAATGATAAAGGAAAAAAAGTTAAGAATCTACCCTGCTCTTCTAATGCGTTTTGATAGGTCAAATAAATAAATCTCTATGAAGATTCCTGTGGGCAAAAGAAATATATGGGCTGAAGCAACCTTCTTCAGAATACAAGTCGACATGTTAGAAGAGAAGTTTTAATAAAATAACTAGATAATATATGATTAAAAATGATAGACCACTTCTTAAAAAAAAAATCAACAGGTGACAGAGTTAAATGTTTCAGACTCCACACTTAATGTCATATGACCCAATTCAAGATCTTAGTTTTTTTATGTTACTCTTCAAGCTAACTTTTATACCCTCCTCTTTAATCCTTATCAAGAGGTTTGACTTCTGTAGCTCTTTGTATTTGAAGATCTTTCTCCCAGGTCACTTGCAGAATGTGTTGTTTCTGAATTGAATTGTTAACTTTAGCACTGTGTGCCCTGGAGTTTGATGCCTGGGATATTCTTTCTGGACTAGCAGTGTAGAGTGCTGCCATATTTCTATTTTCCCAACCTTGGCGCATTTCTGCCATTTGAAGTTTGGATTTTACAGCACTAGGAAGCGTCCAGAAATAAAGTGTGGAGCTGAACACTATTAACAAACCTACACATGTGTCTTGCCTGTTTCCTCCTCTCCTCCACTCTGTTGTGGAGCTTGTTGAAGCACAGGACACTGGGGAGGTGATGGTTATCAAGGCCCCAGCAAATTTCTGCAATTTGGAGTTTGAATCATTGTGGCTTTGCAAAGAGGCAGCCTGGGTGGGTCAGAGGTTAGGGTTTAGTATTCTGTTGCAAGGTCAGGTTGACTAGTGCAGCCTTCTTACAGGGAGTGTGGCGGAAAATGGGGAGTGGGGCAGGGAAGGAACATAAGTGAACATGAGTTAGGCATTGGTTCAAGGATCTTTTAGCTTCTTTGGATTTTTCCTGTCCTGGACCATGGAGACAGTCAAAACTGTTTTGTCTCCAAGGAACAATTTCTGCTTTGAAGAGCCTGGGAGGATCACAGAAAATACCTAGTCTTCCATCTTGTGATTCACATGGCTTGGGAAATCCAACCCCTCCCCATCTTTTTGTCCCCAGAAAAATTGCTGTGTAGGCATGTCTCTTTCATTTTATATTTATGAATCTGATTTTTATTTACCTGAGTAATTTACATGTATCCCTATTTAATTTGTTGGTTGAGCTTTAAATTCTTTTTTATCTTTGTTAAAAGGGAAAACTGAAATTGAAAAGTATGCAGCAGATAAAGAAATTATTGTAGTTATATAAAAACAAAGAAAGACATTAACCAAGTTTATTTTAAAAAAGTAAAATAAGCGGAGGAGTTTGGACTTAATTCTGATAGCAAACATCTATAGATTATTGAGCAGGAGAATAACATTATGATATTTTAAACAACATTTTATTTTTATTTATTATATTATATTTAATATACATATTTATATATTATATTGTATTTAACAATATTTTTAAAAAATTAATGGTCAGTGGTTTGCAGAAAGAAGTGACAGTAGAGAGAGACTGGATTCAGGAAGAAATGACTAATCATTTCTACTCTGTGCTGTTCACTTCTCTTAAATCCCTAACTCCCTTTTTATTTCACTGATTGTGCCCTGCTAAGCCTCAGGCTGGTGTTACTCCTACCATTCACCACTTTAGTTTCTACATAGGTGTGGAGAAAATCACACATTCATTCTAACTGGGTCTTCTATAAACTGATGTTACAGAAGCTCATCTGGGTCCTCAGTGGTGCTAGTCAGTCCTTCTATACCTTCCTCATCATTTCACTACTTCACTCTCCACAGCAGCTCTTCCCAACATTTTCATCTTTCCTTAATCTTCTCATGGCTGTCTCTACCCCCATCCTTTCAACTGACTACATTTTTTCATATTTTGCAGAAAATAAATGAGGCCATTTGCCATGAACTCACTCTTCCTCAACTCATATCACTCGTATATCTTCTACCATTACTTTTCCTTCATCCTGTCTCACATCGTGAAGTGACTTTACTCATTATCAAGGCTGATTCCTGTACTCAACAATTCCATTCCATTCTGTCTCCTCCAATGGATTACTCCCCTCTATTGTTGCCACTCTCGCTTATTTTAAATTTTTCCTTGTCTATTGGTTGCTCTTTCTTCTGCCTACAAACAAGCCCATTTTTCCTCCATTGTCAATAAGCCTCATTTGATCCTTCCATCTCTGCTAACCTATATTTCTCCTACCCTTTGTGGCTAAACTCCTTGAAAGGCCATCCCTAATAAGTGCCTCTATTTCCTCTCTACTTCCTCTCAACTCCTTACAATCCAGCTTTTGACTCATCATTTCACCAAAACTGTTCTCTCTAAAGCTTCCTATGCTCCCTTAATTGCCAAATCCAATGATCTTTCCAATCCTCATTTTCTTTGACCTGTTTGCAGCCTTTGACACTGTTGATCACTCTTTCCTTTCTGTACTTTTGGGACTTTACTCTCTCCTGGATCTCTTCCTTCCTATCTGATCTCTCCTTTTCCTTTGTGAGATCCTCATCCAGATCATGTCTTCTAACAGTAGATATTCCGAAGGGTTTCATTCTGGGTCTTCTTATCTTTTCTCTATTTCCACAATTTCACTTGATGATTTCAGTTCCCATGGATTCAGTTGCCCTCTCTATGATGATGATTTCAAATCTGCCTTTCCTATCCTAACCTCTCCTCTCATATCTCCAGATGCCTTTAAGATATCTTGAATTGTTTGTCCAATGGACATTTCAAACTCAACATGTGCAAAATGGAACTCATTTTATTTCCCCCTTAAGTTTCCCAACCTTCCCTATTACTATAAAGGACAACACCATCCTCCCAGTCTCTCAGGCTTACAATGTAGTTTCATCCTCACCTCCTCACTATCTCTCACCTTAATCTATGTCAAGACCTGTCAGTTTTGCTTTTGCAGCATCTCTCAAATACATCTCCTTTTCTCCTCTGTCAGTGGAACCACTCTGGTGCAGCTCTTTATTGTACATCACCTCATCACTTTTTACCCGGACCACTACAATGTTGTTCTTTTTTTTTTTTTTTTAAGAGACTATTAACATCATGGGACGATGACTTGACTTGTGAATAAATTGGATTTAAATGAGGCAGAGTTGCACAACATCTCTTCCAGAGTCATTGAATTCGAGTGGCAAGACAAAAATCAGAATGACTGAAGATGACCCAGGATGCAGACAAAGTTCTAAGCCCTCCACAGCACCTACTTCAACCACCTTCATGGTCACTGGAACAAATTGTTCTCATCTGCCCATTCCACTGGTGGAAGTCTTCCCATGCTTAAAGTAGACATACCCCCCTGCTTCACCAATAGTTTTGAGGCCTGTCAATTACCTTCAACTTGGTTTAGCCCATCTGCGAAGAAGGTTTTACTTGGGTGTGACCACTATCCATGCTACAGCTTTTTGGAGTCACAGGTGAAAACTGAGTTACCGGTGGACACCAAAGGTAGATGAGCAGTCCTGAAAAGGGCTCAGCAAGCCCTCACACTGGACGAGCTAGTCCGCCCTTGAACATCCTATACCATTTTGATTGCAATATTGTAGTAACCTGCTAGTGCATCTACCTGCCTCAAGTCTCTTCTCAGTCCAATCCATCCTTCATTCAGTCACTAAATTGATTTTTCTAAAGTGAAAGTCCAATCATGTCACACACACCTTTCTATAACTCAATAAACTCAAACAGCTCCCAACGACCTTCAGGACCACATACGAAATCCTCTGTTTGGCATACAAAATTCATTACAACCTTTCCCCCTCCTACCTTTCCCATCTTCTTACACCTCACTCCCTGACATTTATTCTCTTTAGTGACTCTGGCCTCCTTACTACTCTACAAGCAAACACTCCATCTCTTAGATACCGATATTTTCTCTGTCAACCTGAAATAATCTCCCTCTTTATTTATATCTACCTATGGGCTTCCCTGGATTCCTTCAAGTCCCAACTAAAATCCCATCTTTTACAGGAAGCCTTTCCTAACTCCTCTTAATTCTACTGCCTTCCTTTGTCCTGTTTATCCTTTATATAACTTGTTCGTGCATATTTGTTTTCTTGTTGTCTTTCCCATTAAATTGTGAGCTTAACAATTAACACTTAACACAGTGCCTGGAACATAGTAGGCACTTAATAATTATTATTTATTGATTAGCAGACGACTGACATAAGCATCAAAGTGGTGAAGTCTAGATTAGTAAAATGATAACGGTAACGGAATGGAAAAGGTAAATTCAAGAGACATTTTAAAGGAAGAAAAAGTAGGACTTGGTAACATTAGAAATATTCAAGTATATAACAAACATACGTATATTATTTTATACACAAAAGAATATTTAGGTCCCAAAATAAGCTTTTTTCTCAAACAGTAAAGTCTCACTAATTACAGTAGGTCTGGACACAGTGTTATCAATACCATCAAATTATTGCAATAAATTGACTTACAAATAAAATTTATCAGGTCTTCCAAAAATCACACACAAAAAATCCTTACTTAAATATGTGAATGAAAGATCTTTTACTTAAGATTCCTTCCTAAAAGTATTTTTCTTTCTTAAAAACAGCTTAAACCTCATCTTGATGTTAAGATAATCAATAGACTTTTGTGACATAAATTATTTGGTAACCTCTAAATTTATAGATAACTATCTCATATTCAACCTTAAAACAAAAATAAATCTTTTAAATTGGAACTTATCAGAACAAAGTTGGTATAAATTATTTTTAAGTATCATAAACCAATCTCAAAAGTGCCATAAAAACAAAACAAAATCCTAAGTACCATTCCTCTCTATTCAAAAGGTGTTTGCAGTGGGAAGGAGATTCAGTTTTTCTAAATGAAGAAATGCCAAAAATGAAAAAGAATTTAGCATGATCGCAATAACAAAGTTTGACAGATCTTGAAAAATTTACTCAGTATCTCTTTCTTCCTTTTGTCTTCTCCTAGAGCACAAACTCATCCTGCTATAAAATATTATCACTAGAGATCAAGGAAATAATCACATTCTGTTATCTCACATAGATAGTGAATATGTGATAAGTGAATATGTGATAGTTCTTAAACCCCTAGAAAAACAGCACTGGTCAATTGCGGTAAACCTTCAGATTAACATACATACATACATAGTCAGTTGGATGGAACCTGTGGGAGACCACAGTTGAACAGAGCAAGCTAGAGACGAGAGAGTCAGGAAACCAGACAGAAGTTTAATTTCAAAGTGAGGGAAACGGCTTGCAAGCAAGGACATATGTCAGTTCCCCGACCCTAGTTAATATTGGTGGTAACTATTATATTGCTTTGACCAGCACCAGATGTTCTCTGAGCTTGAATAAGCACTGGACAAGTACCCATGTTCTGGTCATGAAGCCCTGCTATGAATCAAACTTGTCTCATAGTTGCTGTTACCCCTCACTGTCAGGGCTACAGCTCCCTTCACAGCCACTGGTATAAGTACTGAGATCTTCTCACACTGCCTTGGATCCCCCTACTAGGGACAGGGTTTTTATATATTTATACACACACACACACACATATACAAACATACACACATATATATATACATGTGTGTATGTATGTGTATTTATATGCATGTATGTATATTCACTCTACATCAAAAGAAGGCTTGAAAATTAAACCCTCATTTTGTGTAAGGATTATTTGTATCTCATTTACTCAGTAGGAATTCCACAACACAGTACACTCATGCACAGGATTGATAAAAATTTATGACTAGATGGTTCCAAGAATCCTTGTGGTTCTATAAAAGACTTTCCAAAGTACTTTATTTGTGCTTTTTCCTACAATCATTAATTTTACTTTTAAAAATACCTATGAAAATGCTTGATAGATTTTTAACAATATAACAATGACCTCAAATAGTTTAGTTCACAATCTCATAATTTGTGAAACTTCTTCTTAAATATAGGCAAAATTTGGAAGTTTATAAGTTCTTAAATTACAGTACTTCAGAATATTGCAGCATGTGGTCAACAGGACTGAAAAATGACCTAACAGTTTTCTAACCAATTTTTTTTACCTTGATTTAATAGTGCAATTCTTAATCTACCAATACCTATATTATAAAAGAATTTGCTTTCGTAACAACATAGCTGATACGATAGTTTACCAAATTTCACATTCTGATAAAATTCAGAAATATAACAATACCATAAATAGTATCACGTATTAAAAACTTGAAATAAAACCTATTACCAATCGAGTGACCCCAGCTCAGTTGAATGTTTCCAAATTACCTCATGAGATGAAAACCAATCATCTCATCACCATCACATCTAAAAACCCATATAAAGTTATTAAGTATGCAGCAATTACATCTAACTAAAGGAATAATAATATTACCACAGTGTTTGCTCTTTGCCAAGCACTGTTTTAAAATCACTTTACAATCATGTGATCCTCACAAAGACCCTGAGAATTAGGTGCTATCATTATCCCTTTATATCACAGGAAACAGGTAAACAGAAATGCAGTGGCTTACTTGGGTCACACAGCTAATGAATTTCTTAAGGCCAAATAACAAATATCTTTTGTGTTAAGTTCCAATTTACCATAACTATCCTAATAGGAGAACACACTCAGACTCCATTCTTATTTACTTTAGGACAGATTTTGGTTTAAATCGAATTGAATCCAGCTTTATAATCACTAATGGTAACATTTCAATTTCCAAGGCCTATTACTCTTAGCCCTTCAAAAGAAAAAAAGATGATTATCCATAAAATCATATATTTCTTTAAAAAAAAAAAGGGCATGTGGTGACAGTTCCCAGTTCTGTGTAACCTTTTCTCTTACTTCCTTTGAGAGCTGCATCAATTCTCAATCCCTTGCCTCCTTTACCTAACTTGGAGATTTATCAGATAAGGAGCTGGCCTAAGTATTCTGTCAGATATGTGCTCAGAAAAGACATAGAAAGTTTCACAAACAGTTTGAGTTCACATCTGTTATCATTAGGCTAGCTTAAAGAGTGTTGGGCTAAAATATTATAAGATTCTAGTTGAATGGCAGGGGAGAGTGGTCAATTCCCATCAGAAACCTACAAAAGCTTTCACAGGAGTTAACAATACAAGGAAACATTTAAAATCTTACCATAGATCACCATAGCCAATATTTTTTTTAACCATATCCAATATTTGTGTGGTAAATGTTAGATTTAATATTGGCTTCCTACAGATTATTCTGAAAGGTAGGTGGATATGATGAACCAGACATTTGTGTAACCTTACTTGTAGACTAAAGCTAGTTAAAGACTGGTTTATAAAAATCTTTTCCTTTGCAATTTCTATTTTTTTAACTTAAATCAAATAACTGCACTTTAACCAAAGCATGGGGCTAGATCCTGATTTTTATTTTTTTCTTTATGACATATTTACTTCAGTCTTTTAACAATTAAATCCATAATCCAAAAGAAGTAAAAACTAATGAACTTTTCTAATAATATTTTTAAAACAACAAATTATCAAATTAATGCTGGGCACTTTTCTTTAACACATTACAAATAACATTACCTAGGGTAACTTGGCTTATTAACACACTTCCTGACCCATAGAGTGTAATGATGGATATTAAAATAATAAATTTCACTTGAAGTGAGACCAGAACAAATTCTATCATATCTGAATCTATTTCCCAAATAATATCATATAGAATCCTAATTTATAATTTCAGTGATTTAATATATTTTACACAAGGGCTATTTATTCCAAGCATTTCATATTATGGGATTCCTCTGTCAAAGATTTTAAAAGGGATAGTGACGGAGTATGGGCTGAGCCTATACCTTTATCGCTTACCCCCACAAAATTTGGGTCCCATTTGTCTACAGGCCCTGGAATTTCCACCTTGAACTCTCCTTGAATTCTCCCACTTGGTCAAGTCTCAGGAGTTCCTCTGAACCATCTACTCACTCCAGTAATCCTCTCAACTGGCCTTTCATTGTGTCCCATGCCTAATTTTCCAGTTCTTAGCCCTCCATTGTCTATTTCCCATCCTTGATCCTATCTAAACCCCATTCTCCCTTGACCTCATGGTCCGGGTTCCTAGTGTTCCCTGCCCTTCTCTGTTACCTCCCAGTCACCCCAACTCTGACCAGTCCCATCCAGATCTTTCCTAGACACCTTCTCCCAATCACCTCAGACTACTTGGCCTCTCCTAGATCCTTCCCAGTCTTTCTGTATATAAGATCCATCTTGCCTCCAAGCACTCAGATTCCTTAAGAGTCTGACCAATATTGTGGATTTTTAGAATCACACCCCTCTGACAGATGTCTAATAATCCCAAGAAGACTTGGGTTGAATTCATTTGAGGCAGGATCCCAGTGATGTGAATACAGACAGTGTCCTAAGGGTTAAAAATTATGTGAAGGGTTGTTTTTCCAGTACCTAGTGAGGCCCTTCCTGAGCTGGAGGGCATCCTAAAGTCTCTTCCCCTTATCTTGTCCTGGATAACCTTCCCTTGTCCTGGATGATAAAATTCTTATCTCCCTCATCCTGAGTCATAAAATTTCCCCTGTCTTCCTATAAAAACAAGGCCATGTCCCTCTGTCAATTGCTAGTCTTTCTTCCATGGCTAGCCAGCTGCTTTTGTGTCAATAAAGCTCTCTTTGGTTAAGAGAAAGTAGCCTAAGTGAATTCTTTCACACCTGACGGCTCTCCCAACCCTGACCTCAACACCAGCATCCCTAAACCTCAACAACAGTATGTAAAAGATTTAAATTATCACACTTAGGAACATGTGGCTCATCAGATTTCTTTTGTCCTCTTAGATTAGACCATCTGAAACTGAGGGGCTTGGAACATGTTGCCTGTGTCCTCCATTTTCATTCTCAATCCTGTTAACAGCTTACAAAAGGCTTGACTGCCTACTTAATGTGAGAGTTCTGTTATGTTGCCTAAAAAAAGTTTTCCAAATTAAAAAATCCTCCTTTCCTACTACTCTTTACCTTTCCAAATCTCAAGAAAGAGTTAACACTTAATAATTCCTAAGTAAAGAGAGTTATAGTTCTCTCATAATTTTCACCAAGATTACTTATATAAAGTTTTTACAATGGTAATATACACGTTAAACATAAATTACTGAAATTCTGAAGTGATTCTTTTAAGACTATGAGAAAAGCCCTGATCAAAGTGTCTTAAAAGACATAAAAGTTATTTTTAGCAGTTTTAAACATATAGCCCTGATGCCAGATATATTGGGGTGGGGGTGAGGTAAGGTGGGTATAGGAGATGACCCAGAAGCAAAGACAGTACCCTAGATTTAATTTAAACATAATCTACAAACTTTAACTTTGGGATTTAGTTACACCTGAATTCTTCTAACTTTGGAGTGATCAAAATATCCCTTTTGTCCAGCGGAAACTGAATTAGCCTTACTTGCTTAAAGCATGCTCTAAAGCTCCACCCAAAGGCGAAAGCAAAACAAAAACTTGGCATTTTTTACAGAGAGAGAAATCCCTTCTCTGATTCCACCTCCAAAATTGCAAACTTACAATCAAAGGATGGAAAGGAACTCTTTAAAATTAAAATTGTCCCTTTTAAAACATTATAGCTTAGGGGAGTCTCATCCTGCTTTGTCAGTTCCCCCCATCTAGCAAATGCAGGCCATGTCCTTAAGAGAAAGACAAAACACAGACAAAAACATACAGAAATCAAAGTTGAGATTAAAAACGACTTTACTTGTTTGGCAGAGCTTTCTACCCCTGCTTTCTTACTTGTCTGCTTCCTGATCTGCCCACAGCAGATTTCTTTTTATTCCTTTGACACACCTCTGCCTGAAAAATCCTAAGAATGGGGCTTCGCTCAGTCATCTTTGCAGGGTTTTAATCACACACAATCCTGAAAGATATCTCCCTTTACACAACACACACACACACACACACACACACACACACACACACACACACACACACAGAAAGAGAGACAGAAAGACAGACAGACAGACAGAGACAGAGCTTAATATATATGTAACCCCCAAATTTGAAAGCAAGTTTGTTGCTTTACAGATTCTCTCCCCAGGTAATGACCCAGATTTCCCCTTTTTTGAAACCCTATTCCTGCAAAAGAAAAATTCAGAATATATTGCTAGTACTTTGGGGTTTCATACTAATCCATTGGATCTTCATAAGCTGAAGTAAAAAATATCATGAATTTTCCAGGTACCTCCTTACTGTGTACACAGATTTCCCTCTTTTATCTCCATACAGCTTACTTCAGGGGATCTTTTTCAAGTAGATGCATATAATTGACTGTAATGCCCTCCTGTGAGAAAGAAAGTTAGAAAGCTACAGCCCAAAACCAAAACCAGACAGAACATATAAACTTAGCCAGTGAAAGTAATTACTGGTGAAAAAGAAAGGGAGATCACAGTCATTCTTAATAGAGAATTTCCAATGTAGAGAAACTGTCCATATGGTCCCAAGATATGGGGAGATTTTGTTAAGAATCTAGGGCAGGGATGGGGAACCTGAGGCTTGGAGGCCACATGTGACCTTCTAGTCCTCAAGCATGATCCTTTGGTTGGGATTTGTTCTGTAAAGTTTGGATTCAGTCAAAGGGTCACAATAGAGGACCTAAAGAGTCACATGTGGCCTCCAGGATGCAGGTTCTCCACCCCTGATCTAGGGTATAATGTTCTGGTCCCTTCTTCTAGGTCGCTATAACTGAAAGTTTGATAGTTATGATTTCTAGGTAATTAGCCATTTTATTAATTAAGCTAACATTTTAATACAAGGTCAGTGGCACTCTCAAATGCCAAAGACAATCATGGCAGGAGACTTTTGACTTATATGCCCTTGGAAGAGGGATATATCTGAGGATGGCAATCAGCTCTGATTGGCTAACAATTAATGAGAGAATGGATATTATGATGAGGGGCTGTCCCTGTTCTAATGAACTTTCATTATGTCTTTTACTTTTAAGTTAGTCCCAGTCTTGAGCAATCTATTCAAAGAATTGATCTCCACCCCTGAGTAGAGGACAATAACTTCCCTCTCTAGGCAAGATCTGAACAAAACTGTTAAAAAAGTTAATCCAACCTTATTATCTGTAATGTCCTTCAAGGGACTGAACTTTGAAATGAGGAACACAGAAAAAAAGGGGAAACTCTAGCTCTCCCCAAATCATTGGTTATTAATATTCATTTCTCTCAAAAGATTAATTGTCCTTCAAAAAAAGAACCCTGTGCTTCTCAAAGCAGAATCAGGCCCATTGCACTGCAAAATGATTTATTCATTATAGTAGTATATGTTCTAATTTAAGATTTACAAATACTGTCTCTTGAATTCATCTATTTGCCTTATTAGGCAAAGTATGAAGCACATCCACAGATATCTATGTTAATGTAATAAAAAAAAATAGTGACTTTACATTCCTAATCTAGATAGACAAACGGTTCCCCCCTTTAGTTTATAGTTCCCCTCTCTTTTTGTTTTTAAATCATGAATGCCACTTTGAGTCAACCAAGTTTTCTCTCTATTAGAAAGGAAAAATAAGTTACAATATTTCTTCCTAGCATAATTCTTGAAATTAATTATCAACAAAAATGCTCATTATCCAGTCTTTATGCTAGTGGACAGAGGTATTTTAAGCAAAACTTCTTAATCTAGTTGGACAAACAACTTTGTTAGTACCTTTATATTTCCAAAGGTGTAGCTTTCAAATTATTGTCCAAACGCAGATAGTGTTCAATGGAGTTTGAAAATGAAACATTCTTCCTAGAGTCACCAACTTCCTAGGAACCTATTCAGAGAACAGAATGTTCAGCACATTCAGCACCTGTTAGTCATTTGTTTAAATGTGTCATGAAAAGGAGAAAAATGACTTTCTTTTAGTCTCTGGAAATATACATGTATTCATCAAACAATTCTTTTGACCAAGATTAAAATTATTTTATTTTTTTAAAATTCCTTATTCATTTTAAACTTCAATAAGAAATGAGAAAAGAAAAAAAAATTACATGTACACAACAGAACATGAGAGGATTCAATGTAAAAGAAGAAATTTCTGTTTCAAGAAAATTTACATAATAAATACCACACATTGGTTTCAAAGCCACTCAACTTTTCTTTTCTTCCTTCTGGGTTTTCTTTTGTCCTCTTCTACGTACTTTTAACATTAATTTTTTTTCCTTCTTTCTCCCCTCCCACCGTAAAGAAGGCTACAATTAAATATGGATATACATATATACATACATACATAAATATTTATAAACACACATATAAACATACATATATACATACATATGTTTATATACATATTACATACACACACATATATGTAAAACTGTACTATGCATATTTCCAATTATTATCTTTCTCTGTATGTGGATAGCATCTTCCTTCACAGTTTGAAGTCTTTCCATGCTTTTCTAAATTAACAAGCTCATCATTTCCTGAACCAGAGCAATATTCCAACACAATTACATCCTATCTGAGAGATTGTGTATTAAAGTTTTCCCTCAGTTTTCACCATTCGCTTTTTTCTTGGCTACATTGGCTTTATTTATACAAAAATTTTATTTTAAAATAATCAAAATTATCCATTTTATACTTCAATAATGCTCTTGCCTTATAATGTAGTTTAAGATCTGACACTATTGAATCTTTTCCCTTTATATCATTTTTCCCTAGTTTCTTTAAAATTCCTGACCTTTTGTTGTTCCAAATTAACTTTATTATTTTTTTCCTAACTCAGTAAAATATATTTTTAGTTTTTTAGTTGGGATGGAATTGAATAAATTAGGTAAAACTGTTTTTTTTATTATTTTGTCTTTTCCTACCCATGAACCATAAATATTACTCCAATTATTTAAAGCTGACTATTTGTATAAAAGATATTTTACGTTTATGATCAGGTAGTTCCTGTGTCTATTTTGGCAGGTATACGCTCAAGTATTTCGTATTGTCTAGTTTAAATAGTCTAAAAGAATATTGTATAATATTGATGACACAGTGTAGTTTCCTTATTTTTCTCTTTTAATTAAATCTATTTTAGCTTTAATTTTATCTGAGATCACGATTACTACCCTTGCTTTTTTTTTTTTTAACATAATAAGTTATACTCTAGCTTTTTATTTTATCTTTGTGTTTATCTCTCATTTTTATTGTGTTTCCTAAAAGGGATACATTGTTGAATTCAGACTTTTAATCTATCCATTTTTGTTTTATGGGTAAATTCATCCCATTCACAATTCTAAACTATAATTGCTTGCTGTGTATTTCTCTCCTTCCTATTTTTCCTTACCACCCTTCTCACCCTCTTTGCTCTATCCCTCCACACTCCTTTGCTTAACTTCTCCCTGCTACCTGGTCCTCCTATTCCTTAACCTCTGCTCCACTCTAAAAGTCCCTCCCTTATCCTCTCCCTGCCCCACACTACAATTTTGCCCTCTTATTTCTATATTCTTTCTAAATTTAGATTTTCATACCTTTCTAGATATATTTGTCATTCCCCCTTTAGTCCATTTCCAATGAAAGTAAGGTTCCAGTAATACTCCCCTTCCCCGTCTCACTTGCTTCTTCTGTATTGATTCTTCCTTTCATGTGTCATTTTTATGAGATAATTAATCCTTTTTATCTGTTCCTACACAGTTTAATTTTTCATAGAATTACCCCATCATACACAGTTCAGCCCAAACTTTTTTTCAAACTGCCCTCAGAGTACTGATATTTTCACATATTAGAAGTAAACAGCTTCACCTTATTGAGACCCTTATAATTGGTCATTTATGTTTACACTGTATTTCTCCTGGATGTTATATGTCTAATTTTCCATTAAGTTCTACTGTTTTGTTGCAAATGTCTGAAAGTTTTTCATTTTGCTAAATGTCCATTTTTTTTTCCATTCAATATTATACTTAACTTTGCTGGGTAAGTTATCCTTAGTCATAACCCCAGCTCTTTTGCTCTGTGAAATACAGTATTCCAAGACCTGTGGTCTTTCAATGTAGTAGCTAACTACTAAGTTTTGTGCAATCCCTCTTGTAGCTCCACAATATTTAATTTTTTTTCTTGTTGCTTGCAATATTTTCTTTTTAGCATGAGAGCTTTGAGACTTGGGTAATATTCCTGTAAGTTTCCTTTTTTCTTTCAGATACTCCTTCAGGTGGTGATCAGTAGATTTTTTTTTCTATTTCTGCTTTGTCTTCTTGTTCTAGAACTTCAGGGAAATTTTCCTTGATAATTTCTTCAATATTGTAGCAAGATTCTTTTTTTGTTATCATAACTTTCAGGTAGTCCAACTATTCTTGTATTATCTCTCCTTGATCTGTTCTCTGGATCAGTTGTTTTTCTGATAAGGTGTTTTATTTTCTCTTCTATTTTTTCATTCTTTTAATTTGTTTTATTATTTCTTAGTGTCTTATGACATCATTAGTTTCCTGTTGTCCAATCACAGTTTTAAAGGAATTATTTCCTTTCTTGAGTTTTTGACTCTCTATTTCCAGTTGGCTGACTTTCTTTTCATAATTTTCTTGAACTGTTCTTATTTTTTTTGTAATTTTTCCTCAATTTCTCTTAGTTGATTTTTGAAGTCCTTTTTAAGTCCTTCCAAGAATGTTTTCTAGAATTGTGACTATTTGATGTTTTTCATTGAAAAGTCAGTGACTTTTTTTTTTACACCTACTATCTTCTTCTGAATATAAACCCAGATCTTCTCTATTCCCATAGTAACTATCTATGACTGGGTTCTTTCTCCTTTGCTTACTCATTTTTATTTTTGTTTCATTTTTGGCATATAATCAGATTCCTGTCCTGATGTGTGGAAAATGATGCCCCAAGCCTAATATCTTTCTTACTGTTATTTTCTGAGCTCTGTCCCAGAGCCCAAAATTGGGCACTCCTCTCCACCCCTCAGCTAAAGCTAGGGCCCCCAGTCACATTGTCCCACAAACACTCTTGCTGCCTGTGTTCCCTCTGGTGACTACAAATTTCAACTGGCCTCTCTACCTTAGGGACTCTGCTCTTCTGCAGGTGCCTACAGCCAGCAGGATCCCTGTCTCTCTGCTACCACACTCACCAAGCATATGCTAGTTCCTTTTCTCCCATAGCTACAACCCAGGACCACATCTGGTCAGTACAGCTGTGCTTCATGTCCCTGGACAGCGGAAGATCCTTCAGTCTTCTCCTACTCAGTCATCTAACCCCCATACTGTCAGTGAAGTGAAAGTTCCTGAGTCTGAGGCTGTGATCCAGCTGTTCTTATGGCTTATTGTTTGTTGATTCTACAGAGTGGACCTGGAGGTATTTGCACTTCACTCAGGCTAAACCTCTGATCCAGAGGTCATCTTCCTGGGGTCTTCTGAAGTTGCCTTAGGAGTACAACTGCCTAACCCCAAAGCCTGTTTATTTCTGCTGCTCTGTTCACTCTGAGGTGATGTTCTCTCTTTTTTTGGAGAGGAAATTTGGAAAGTCAAAAGTTTTCTGATCTGTTCCACCATCTTCCCAGAATTCTCTTTCAATTAAAATTATTTTAAGAAGAACTCAGAATCGTACACTGTACTTTAGAGTTAAAAGGGCATTCAGATGCCTAACCTACTACCCCATACAGGAATCTAGGTCAAGAATGCATTTTTTTCCCAAAGGTTCTCTTTCAATTTCAATTACTACTTGACATGATAGTGAGGAAGACCAGTAAAGGAAAAGGAAGATGGGAGAGGAAATGATAAGAATATAAGATGGATATATAAGGAAAACAGTACGGAATCCCAGTACAAAACTCAGATTGCAAAGAAAAACATTAATTTCTCTTCCTGAGCAGAGTAATAAAGTACTAGTAGAATAATTTTACTTTATTGCATGAACAAGAGAGTTGTGTAAAAAGAAAATGCGACTCTACATAGATAAAGACTGAAACTGATCTCATTGATAGAGCATCTAAACGAATATTACAGTCTCAAAATAGATACTACTTATCCAATTAATTTTCCTTACAGATTGTTAGGAAGAACTTTTTGGAAAAACTGTGAATCTCATTTAGGTTTTTCAGCATTCCAAAGTTTGATACAACCATCATAATACCATCTGCAGACAGAAGCATTTGAAAGAACACAACATTGATAAGGAGTGTACTGGATATTCTTCACGGCAGGAGTAAACTCTTTTGTTAAGCTAAGGTATGTCACTTATATATTGCTTTATATCAACAATCATAGAACCATTGAACAAAATTGTCTTTTTTGCATTTATCAAAGAATCTTACAAGAGATTAGTGTATACAATAAACAACTTTTGGAGAAGAGCCTTCAAGGCAGGGTTTCACTCTATTAAGTCAAGTTTTTTATAGTCAACAAACATAGGTAAAGTGGGCCATTATATTTTCCATACTTTTCATGAAATAACGTAACTATAAAGATGTAGTCTTCTATTGATTATTGTTTATGTTCCCTTCTCATATTTTCACTCAAAGATACCCCTGATTACTTAACAATTTTCTTAGATATTTTGTAGGGATGAAAAAATAGTGATATGAGTCAAGTTACTGATGTCTTTTTAATTGCACTTTTGATGTAGTGATCTATTTGATCTATTTAAAATCATTTAACATACTCCTCTATTTCAGATATCTTGAAAATTGGTCACTCAATGCCCTCAAAACTGTGTCAACTCAAGTATAAATCACCATTATAAATACTTGGTTTACTTCAGCTGCTCCTTATTTTCTTAAAAGAGATTTCTATTTCCTCATCCATTACTGGAGGTAATAATGTTAGAATTAAAATGGGATTTTCCAAGAAAATCAAGCTTTTGCTGGCTGAGGTGGTTTTTAGGTTCTTTTGGCCTCCTTGCTATGGTGATTATTTTACATAAAACTTCTAGAGGAAAGGCCAGACCCTTTACCAATATCCCACTAGTCTAATGGGGAGAGATAAATATGCAAACAACTATATACCAAGAAGATATATACAGAATAAATGGGGGGGGGTGTTAATCTTAGAGGGAAGGCATAAAGATTGATTGCTGAGAAAAAGTTCTTGTAAAAGGTATCATTTTAATTGAGGTTTGAAGAAAGCCAGGGGAACAAGGAGGCAGAAACAAGGAAGGAGAGTGTTCCAAACCTGGCAGATAGTCAGTGAGTGGAGGATGAATTGGAATGAAAAGACACTTGAAGTATGGTGACTGACTAGAAAGATCCTGTAAAAGAGCAGGTGTAAGGTGAGAAGAGGCAGCTAGGTGATAAAGTGGATGGAGTACCAGGCCTGAAGTCAGGAAGATTCATCTTCCTGAGTTCAAATCCAGCTGTAGACAAGTCACTTAACCCTGGTTGCCTAATTTTCTGTAAAATGAGCTGAAGAAAAAAATGACAAAACACTCCAGTGCTACAAAAATACCAAATGTGGTCATAAAAAGTTGGACATGATTGCAAAAATGACTGGAAAACAAAAAAGATGTTGAGTACTTGTACAAGTATGGTTGTAGTGGCCGAGAAGGGAAGAAGACATATGATAGTAGAGATGTTACAAAGGTAAGCAAAAGATAATTTGAATACTGATTGGACATGGGGGATGAGGGACAGTAAGGACATAAGGGTTATACCTAGGTTTTGAGCCTGGGTGACTGGAAGGATTATGATTAAACTGGATGGTCATAGGGAAATTAGGAAGAGAGTGAGTTTGGGATGAAGAAAAGATTATGAGCTCAGTTCTGAATATATTTGGTTTAAGATGTCTAGAGTCTGAGGTGTATAAAAGGCAATTGGAGATGTGAAATTTGAGATCTGGCAAGAGATTAGGGTAAGATAAGTAGATCTGAGAATTATCTTCACATAGATAATAATTTAATCCATGGGAGCTGATGAGATCACCCTCTAAAATAGCAAAGAAGGAAAAGAGAACTCAAGAAAAGGGGGACTCCCACTATCATCAGGCATGAGGTAGATGAAGGATCAGAAAAGGGCAAAGAGATGGAGTGGTCAGATAAGTTGGAGAGAACAGGGTCATAAAAACCAGAAAGAAGAGAGAGTATAAAGGAGAAGAGGAAGACTGATAAAGTCAAAGGCTTCAGAGAAATCAAGAAGGATGAGTATTGAGAAAAGACCATTAGATTTGATCAGTAAGAAATTATTAATAGCTTTGAAAAGAGCAATTTCAGTTCAACAATGAAGTCAGAAGCCAGACTATGTAGAGTCAAGAATGGGGCAAGGTAAAAGAAAGTAGAGGCACTGATTGTAGATATCCTTCTCAAGGAGTTTAATTACAAAATGAAATAGAGATATAGGACAATAGTGAGGGGAGACATATAGATCAAGTAAGATTTTTTTTTTAGGATGGAGGAGAGATGAACATATTCATAAGCATCAGGAAAGGAGCCAGTAGACAGTGAAAGATTAGTAAGAGGAGGGATGATAGAGGGGGCTATCTGGTGGAGAAAGTGGTATAGATTGGTATCAATTGTAAATGATTTGGCCTTGGCAAAAAGAAGAGCTACCTCTTTGATTGAATTAGTTGTAAAGGAGGAGATAGTGGCAGAAGGCACCTGAGTGATTTGAGATGAAACAGAAGGAATGAGGGAGAAAAGAGAGCTCTTGGAGAATAGTCTTAATTTTTGTAGTGAAATATGAGGTAACGTTCTTAGATTAGAGGGTTAGGCATGAGAGAGCTATGGAACTTTTGGGTGGGGAGAAAAACATTTAGAAAAGCCACTGTGGTGAGTGGGATGGTGAATCAATTAGAGAGTTATGGAAGGATTGCCTTGCCATAGTAAGGGTCAATTGAGGTTATATAACATAAATTGGAAGAGGATCCAGGCAGAATGGTTTTGTGATTTTCTCTAAGTGGGTGTATTTAGGAATGAAGGCAGCAGGTGGTGAGAATAATCCAAACTGAGATTTTGGCAAAGTCTTTGCTAGCCTAAAGAGGCAAGGGAGAGAGAAGAGAAAAATGAGGAGCTGAACTGGCTTACTAGGTAGACAAGACTGGAAAGGGAAGACAGTGTAGTCAGTTGAGGGTTGTTGGCTTGGGAAAGAACTGAAGCATGGAGGAACTGAAGGTTCTTTTGTGGATGAACAAATTTAGGGTTGCAAGGCAGAGGCAGAGGTGGAAGGACAGTGGATTACAGTCAAATAAAGAAATTTCATAGCTTATGAAACTTGGATATCAACCACTTACGAGTGATGGCAAGATCAAGGGTTGACCTTCTCTGTGGTTAGCAAAGGGAGTTTGAAGCAGTGGACCATAAGAAACCTCAGGAACTGTGAGGTTAGAATGTTAGAAGGAACATCTGTATGTATGTGGAAGTCCCGTAGTATGAGGCTAAGAGTTGATGGGGAGAGAAAGACTGTGAGTCATACACTAAACTCACTGACAAGGGAAGGAGGATGTCTAGAAGATCTTTAGACAACAGCTACCAGAGTCCTGATTGAGTAATAAATGTGTATTGAATGAGCTGAGTGCTGCTGGTAAAGAGAACGTATGGAACATTGCTGCCTCCCTTCTCCCCCACCATCATGCCTAGTGTATTGTGACGAAAGCATGAAAGGGTGACTAGTGTTGGCAAGAGCAGCTAGGGAAACTCATCAGGTATTAGTGAAAGAAAGAAGATGAAGGAAACAAGAAAGGAAAAGTTTAAAAATAAGATCCTGTTTGCTACTTATGGAGAAGAAAGTCGTAGTTTTGGTGGGTAACTTTAGTGTCAGGGGCTGAACAGGCTCTATATTTATAAAACTTTTAAAAATAGATAACATAGGATCATTGCTCACTAGGCTCTGACTTTGGATCGACAGATATTCTTATTAAATATATTGGAATATGGGTAACATGCAAGGTATATCTGAAGATTTCCCCAAGGTTTTTTCCTTCTAATTGTAGTGATTTAATTAACTATTGCCTTTTGGATTGAGTTCTGCTCGATAATAATGCCAACTGGGATCACGTTAGTGGAATGTAAAATTGAAAGCCGCTTCTAGAAACTTTGTTATTGTTGCAGATTTTACAGGAATTTAAAAAATGTAATGAAGTATGTGAAGCCTAATTGAATCCTGTGAATTTTTCTACTTGAATATAACATGACAACACATGACAATTTTTTGAAGTTTATGACATTTTTCTCTCTCTTCCTTCCTTTCCTTTCCTTCACTTCTCTTCCTCCTTTTTCTCTTCTCATTCCTTCCTTCCTTCCTTCCTTCCTTCCTTCCTTCCTTCCTTCCTTCCTTCCTTCCTTCCTTCCTTCCTTCCTTCCTTCCTTCTTTCCTTCCTTCTTTCTTGCTTATATGTAATTTCACTCTTGCTAAATTGTTTTATAACTCCATATGATTAGTGTCCTGTAATAAAAACTTTTTTTTCTTTGACTGCACAGAACTACATTCTGAATGGTACCCTGTGACCGACCACTCAGCTACATTGGTGCTAAACTTATCCTCATTTTGGTATAGGGCATGTACAAACTACAAACACTAAAGGAAGTACCTGTCAGATAGGAACATAATATAACTATAGTTCTCAGATGATATTAATCCTCAAATATATTTATATTATATATTTTAATTTCTAAAATACATTTTAATATAACATTTGGATTTTGATGTCAATGTCAATGTCAAATTTCTTTAAAATTAAGAATTCTTTAGGGGTGTTTTTACTGATTGTTTAAAAAGTTGCTGCTGGGTTTTTTTTGTTGTTGTTAATAAGATTGCTAACTTCTGATAAATGAGGATCTGAAAAATTAAACTATTACTTAGTTCTCCCCAAAGCTACTAGAAAATTCTGTGAATGAAGCATGCAGAGGTTTATAATTTACTTACCTAAATGCAATCTGCAACATGTGTCAGGAGAGTAATTCGCTACTGTTCTGCTATACACCATATTCTAATGTGTTTCCTAACCTCAAATATCTTTTCTGTGGTTCTGAACAGAAATTATTCATGATCCCATTTAAGCTTCCTGGTAATACCTTAATATTTTTATCTTCCAAGGTTTATTTTGCCAAAGGGAAACTACTCCCTATTTTATTTTTATGAACTAGCTCGTAGGTTTGTCATGGAATCTCCTGAGTATTAAATATATGTTCACAGAGTCTACTTGCTCATTTTTTTCTTTCTCATTGGCATTCCCACTACCTACTTCTAATACCAAAATCACAACTTAGAGGAGGCAATCCCTTTATTAAATACAATTGGAGAGTCTCTCTCTCTCTCTCTCTCTCTCTCTCTCTCTCTCTCTCTCTCTCTCTCTCTCTGTCTCTCTCTGTCTCTCTCAATTATAAGGCATAGTGGGAAAAGGAATCAAATTTTAAATATACTTTGATGCAGAGATCCCACTATTGGGCATATACTCCAGTTAAACACAGACAAAAAAGTGTAGCAGCTTGATGAGATACAGGTATAAGTAGATGCCAAAAGTAGGTTAGAGTGAGAAAAATATATCACCAACAAAAGTATGTCATCCAAAATATTCAGTTGACACAAATAAATGACAAGAACCATTTTGTAATGTATAATTGGTCAAAGGTTATGAAGAAACTCTCCAAAAGTGTAATTACCAACTGTACTATATGAAGCCATATGAAAGCATGCTTCAAATTAAAATAAATGAAAATTTTAAAACTTCTGAGATTTCACCTCATATTGCAAACTGGTAGATGCCAAACCAACAAAAACAGCCAAAGTAGGAGGGACTCTGACATAGCTAAAATTAATTAAAACAGCAGTTGTGATTTACTATTCTTCTCTTTGTGTGACACACTCTTTTTACATCCTTAAACAGAAAAAAAAAAGTTGTTGTGTTTTCTGTTGTTTAGATGAAATGCTTAAATTATTATTTTTTCATATTCTAAAAAACAGAGTAGATTATCTGAGTTTAGTTCATTATAAAAATTGGTTAGGAGAAGACGAGGAGAAGACGAGGGAAAGAGTGAGAAAGAGAGGGAAAGCTGAGGAAAGCACCTTATATCTTGACTGGGTTCAAGTTCATACCAATAAGGAAGCACCAAGAATTGCCTTTAGCACTATGACATAAAGTAGAGAAGGAGACAGACAAGAGTAACTGAAGCATGATTTACCAAGAACTGCTAGAGGGTAACCTTGTGTTGTTATGTAATGATTATCATGTGGCCAGAGTCAAACCAGGATGTAGTAATCACCTGTGCTGTGAACTGAAGAAATCACACACACACACACACACACACACACACACACATATACACAATATATATACATATATGTATGTATGTATATGTATATACCATGACACACCTAGAATTCAGTTCATAAAAATAAAATAGGGAGCAGCCTGCCTTTGGCAAGAAAACCCTAAAACGTCAAGGTCCTATCAGGAAGCTTAAGTGGGATCATGAATAATTTCTGTTCAAAACCACAGAAAAGTTACACTATGTAATAATAATAACTCTTTGAAAGTTTATGCATATAAACTTTAAAAAGTAGAAATATATACAATGTATCACATATCCACGCATGTGTACATGTATGTGAATTGCATTTATACATATGTAATTGCTTTTTAAAAAGTTTTCCAGTTAAAAAGAGAGAGAAAATTCCTATCAGCTTAATCTTTAGATATATGAATTGGAAAATTTGACATTTTAAACCTATAAACTGTCTTGGAAAGGGGAATTCTGCAGAGATTTCCCTATATAGTCCTCATATACATGAGACGAGTAAACAGAAATTTTTGCTATGTAGTTTTCTCATTTTAGTTTTCAAAGAATATGATTTTTAGATTCAGTCAGTTTCACTGGGTGAAGCAGTTCCTTTATATTTGAAATCTGCAATTGACGTGATGTAACACCTATAGTGAAGCAATTTTAGGTGGTTTTTACAGTGAAGGGTTTTGAAAAAAAATAAACAGCCCACATTCTATTGTAATATTGAGTTTACATAATATATACTTAGGTTATCAATAGCAAATAAACATATCATTCATTCTTTTCCAAAAGACTAAGGATTCAAATATTTTTTCTCAAAAGGGTTATATTTTCCACATTTGTGAATCACTATTACCTGCCTAACAGAGTTCCCATGAAAAACAAATGTGAGATAATGTTCATAAGGCAGACTGTAACCACAGAATGATATGTAAGGGTCATTTATTATTGTTACCACTCTCAACAAACATTTCCCTTATTGTTAAGGAGAAAAATAGAGTAAAAATATTAAACTACAGTGTTTAAAATGTGGAATGCCCCTCAGGTCTAAAATTTGCCTGAAGATCATTTGAAATTGCATGTCTTTTACTGATCTCCGACTCTTCAGACACACAGTAATGCTCTCTCTTAATTCTTGCTGATGAGGTATTTGGCCTGCTTCTTGCTGAACAACCTTATGAATTTACATTTCATTTAGCTCACAGCAAAATGTGAAAATGAACTGGAAAAATTGGGTCTTACTAAACAAGAAGAGCCGGCAGAAGTATTTGTACTGTGTTAGCAATGCTTCTCACGTCAGTGAACTTCTCTAGTAAGCTTTATTGATCTTTCAATACATCAAGGGTCTGGGAATTCATCAGTGTGGGTACTCTTCCAAAGAAACAGATCTTAGCCCTTTGTGACTTAGGAGTTAGTTTTCCAGAGCTGATGTGATCAACCTGCTCATAAATCTCTCCATCTTAACTAGGCTGGTACTCAGAAGATGCATTACATCCCCAGAATTATTATTAAATTATTATTATTAAAATCTTTTCCAGTATGCTAAGAATTACTAGAGCTTGTGCTCAGCTGGCACAACATTTGAGAACCTGGGGTCAATTCTAACCAACAATAAGGCATCAGATTCTTGATTCATATCATTTTAATATTTGAAATGGTTCACTTGGAAAGTGCAAACAGCCACATAATTTTTTATTCTAAAAACCTTTGTCAGGATTTTAAGAGAATTTGTTCCTAAATGAATTTTTGTTCATTTCTTTTTTAGTGATTTGGGAGGTAAATAAGAAATACTAAAAATAAATTATTTGCTATTGTATTCCCTATTAATTACAAGAGCTCAAATTCCTAAGAGCTTGTCTCTTTCTTCTTAAACTCTTTACTCATCTATTATATAATTTAAAAGCAGTCTTCTTCTAGGAATAAGCTGCCAAGATCCAGAGGAGTCTACATAGCCCATCTTTCAGAGTTGAGGCCTTTGTCAACAATGCATTTATTCTCAAATCTGCCTCCTCTTCTTCCAAGACCAATACCATGTTTCTGTGTGTATATAAGATCTTAAATCAGTCTAGATGGTGGCACTTATAGGTAGGGGAAAGAACATTCAATCTGAAGACAGAAAGACCTGTGTTCTAATTTCAGCACTCTCAGTTATTCACTGTCATAAATAAACAAGTTACTCCAGCCTCTTGGGTTGTAGTTTCATCATGTATATGATAGATATGATGAAAGGGATGCATAAATTATAAAGCAAATGTGAACTATCATATTGCATATTCCTTTCTGCTTCCCTTCCAGCAAAAGTGGAATGGGCATATTGTGGAGAGGACTCTTGTTCAAGCATGAGTTGGATTAGATGGCCACCAAGGTCCTTTCCAACTCTGAGAGCTTTGCTTCTATGTAAATCACTAATTGAGCATTCACCAGTCTGTTGGGTCTCTGTCTCAGAATTTTCCCAGGTTCATAAAAAAGCCACAAAAATTAACAGAGACCACCATGTGGCTATAAGGCATATGTACTTTTCCACCTTTTTTTTGTCTCATGAAAAATGGGAATTTATATGTGTTGAGCTTCAGTTCACGAAAATTTCCCACCATGAATTTATAGTTGCCCAACTGATAACTTATTAAGGGGAAATTTGGCTGAATGCGCTTTAAATAACATTTTATACTGACTATTCTTTGAAGACCCTGCCATCTGAAATTATTTGTCTCAGAAGACTAGGTACAATTTTGACACCAAAAAATTCAGGAACACATGACTAAAATGATCCAACATCATCCAACAGTGTCGGCTTAAGTCAGTTTCTTGTAGGAAGTTCATTTATCTTATTTAGGGCCAGATGAGAGAATTTACATTCTCAAAAAAAAAAAAAATCAGCCAGCTGATTTTTAATTAGTTAGTACTTCTGTTGTTGAAGATGATACAACTCCTTAGGGAAGATAGTATGTCTAATCTTTATGCCTTAAAGTCCCTCGGTCAGAGTGCAGGTCATAGTGTTAAAAGTAGCTATTGATATTGACAAGGCACATCTTTGGACTTTGAAAGACTTGAATTCAGATCCTGCTTCTCACCTATAGTAGCTATGTAACTATGGGAAAAGTACCTCTTAATACTCTAGGCAATGCTCTAAGAATGGAATTCATAGATGAGTTGCTGATCTGCATTTGTGGGGGGAATTTCTTTACCAAGCAGCTCCCTAAACAGGTAAAATTATAGGTCCAGATAAAAACAAAACAAACAAAATTCCCACTCTTGAAAATGATACACTGGTACTTGTTCACAGAAGACCGCTCTTATTTTCTGGCTGTTAATATGAAATAATATTAAAATTTTATTTCAATTGATATTCAAAGAATTGTCATTTTTGTCATACAGGATCAGATTACTGAAGTACTCTTAAAATGAAAGTCAGAACTCTTTATTCAGTGTAAAAGTCCCTTATTTTACTGCAGTAAATTATTGCAAATTAATACTAAGCTGTAAATTGTACTGAACACAGGTAAAATGAAACTGAAAAGAGAATAAATTACTGACCACTGCACTTTAAGTAGGCATATAGTGTTCCAAATTACAAGGGTTTGACCACTTTGATAAATTGATTTTAATTTTTTATCTATTTAAGCACTCTCTGTTAGAGCATCAGTCAGGCAATTTTATTAACCATTTAAAATTAAATTTATTGGTTTTCTTCAGTTTACAAACTCAAATAAAGCAGCTAGGAAGATCATGACTGAATTTGGCTACATGATTAGGCCATTGCTTACCTCTGACTTGTGCTGTTTTTCCTTGGAAAATGTGGAAGTAAAATTCAGCATAAAATAGGCCTTTTCAGACTCAATTCATTGTTTCTGAAATATGACCTATAGTGTGGAAGGACAGAGGTGAACACAAAATTTTACATGGAAGAAACAGAATGACTTGCTAAGAAAGAAGGGAAAAGCCTTGAATTTCCCTACCAACATAAATCAATAGAAAATATATCTATCTTAAAGACTCTGCAACTGTGAGAGAGCTTAATTAACTCCTTGGCACCAGGAGATAAAAATTCCCTGTATGAAATTCATTGCCAGTAATGGCCATGCCTGGAACCACTGCCTCAGAAGAATTGCAATCATTTGTTGTTACTTTAAAATATTCATATTCTAGCTGCAACATTGCATATTTTCAAATGACAGACGAGAGGAGGGGTAAATGAAACAATAACAGACCATTTTCCCTCCCCTTCCTGGCAATAGAAATCTAGATAATTAGCCCGTATTTAGCAAAATGGACGGTTAAATTAGTACTATGCATTTTGAATACTCAGTCTTTTGAAATGGCTCTACTGAAAGAAAACTTTCACTGAAGTGCAAATTTGGGAAGTGTACTTGACCTTTCAATTTTTGGTAGTGATAAACAAATATAATTTGCTCAAAATCCATCAGAGTACTAAAAAAAAGAGTACAGTTTATCAGGTAAAAGCAACAGCGACTACTACTTTACTTGGAAGCTAATATTTAAAAACATGAGACTAAGATTAATGTAATATGAACACCAGAGAGACAGAGCTTAAAACGTAAGACTTAAAGGAATTTCACAAATAATGACATGAGGATTAAACTTTGAAAGCAAAAGTGTTGGTTTTTGGAAATTGGATGTGAAATGAAAAAAAGAGGGGGGAAAGGAAGAAAGTCCAAAAGTTGTAGAAATTACTTTGCTAATTTTCTGTATTTTACATTTCTTTCCTTAAGGTATTTTCCTTCTTTCCTTCCTCTGTTGCATGAAATATTAATTAGCCCCACAAGGGTCAGAGTTACCCAGATCCTAATATTTAGCACTTATCTCTGCTAATGAAGCAAAGATGGAAAGTTTTGTTTCTTTCTTTGCTATCAAATTAATAAAACATAAATTATATTAGGTGCTATTACTCTGCTTGGTTTGTATGAAAACAGTAATAACAATAGTTTTAAATTTTTATGTTTTATTTTTCCCCAATTACATACTAACACAATTTTTAAACATGCTTTTAAAGTTTTGAAGTCTACCATGCCAATATAAAACTGGGCATAACCTATGATCCAGCAATTCCACAACTAGGTCTATATCCCAAAGAGATCATAAAAATGGAAAAAGGACCCACATGTACAAAAATATTTATAGCAGCTCTTTTTGTGGTGGTAAAGAATTGGAATCCCCATGAATTGAGGAATGACTGAACAAGTTGTGGCATATGAACATAATGGAATATTATTGTAATATGATGAATGATGAGTCAGGGGATTTCAGAAAAACCTGGGAAGATTTACATGAACTGATGCTGAGTGAAGCAAGCAGGACCAGTACACTGTACATAGTAACAGGAACATTTGCAATGATGCGTTATGATAGACTTAATTCTTCTTAGCAATACGATGATACAAGACAATTCCAATTCATGCTAGAAAATGCAATCCATATCCAGAGAAAGAACTATGGAGTCTGAATGCATAACCAAAGCATACTATTTTCACTTTTGTTTGTCTGTTTTTTTCTCATGGATTTTTCTGTTTTGTTCTGATTCTTCTTTCACAACATGACTAACGTGGAAATTTTTAACACAATTGTCCATGTATAACCTATATCCAATTGCTTGTTATTTTGGGGGGAGGGGAGGGAATGGAGTATGAAAAATTTTCAACTCAAAAATCTTACAAAATGAATTTTGAAAACTATCTTTACATGTTATTAGAAAAAAAATACTACAAAATGTCCACAAAACACTCCAAAAAGCAAAAAAACTTTTGAGTTCCAAATTTTATCATTCCCTCTCTCCCTTTTCCCCTGTCTGAGATGGTAAGCAATCCAATATAGTTTATACATGTGCAATCATCTAAAACATTTCTATATTAATCATTTTGCACAAAAAGACAAATTTTTAAAAAAGAAAGAGCAAGTGAAAAATGGTGTGCTTCAGTCTATATTCAGACAGTATCAGTTCTTTTCTTTGTAGGTAAACAGTGTGCTTCATCATGAGTCCTTTGAGATTTTTCTCAAATCATTGCGTTGTTGAGATTGTCATTCATAATTCATCATACGATATTGCTGTTATTAGGTATAACATTTTACTAGTTCTACTCACTTCACTTTGCAACAGTTCACAGAAGTCTTTCCAGATTTTAAGATTTGCAAAGCACTTCATATATGTTACAGCATTTAGCTTGAGAATTTTGTGGATTATTTCTTCATTGTTTATGATATGTTTCAACATGTGACAATAAGTGATGACCAAAACTTGAAAGTAGTTAGGCATGAGCATTGTCCATCTTTGTGTTTAAAAAAGATTTGTATTTTCCCTTGTGGAAGGGACTCTGACCTCCTTGTTGTTCCATGAAGAAGACTCTCCATATTTTGCCCTTGGGCATTTTCTCTGTTCAACACCTCCCCTCCCCCAAAAAACAACCTTTCCTTTCTCATCTCCAACTATTTGTCTTCTCTGGTTTTCTATAAGTCCCAAGTAAAATCCCATCTTTTACAGAAAGCCTTTTTCAACCCATCTGAATCAAGTACCTTCCTTCTTTATTTATCATTTATCCCCTGCATAGCTTGTTTGTACATATTTGTCTATTTGCTGTCTATCTCCCCCACTAGACTGTAAGTTCTTTGAGTACATTTTTTGTCTCTTTTTGTATCCCTACCACTTAGCATGGTGCTTGGCGTATAGTAAACACTAAGTAAATGTCTATTGATTGATTGACTGAAAGTGAAGTTTTATGTTGAATTCTGTGAGTTACTCTCATGTAACCAACCACTCAAAGAGAAAGATTTGAAAAAAATGTCACAAAACTAAATATGTTAAGCATATAAGGACCATATGGAAGTTACAGTGATTTAATCACTTTTTTCTATGCAGACCTGGCATTATTATACACATATAAATACCTAGATCATACTTTACCCATATTTTAACCATTCTTATTGACTTGAATTATTGCCATAATTCATCTCTGATGAATATTATTACCCTTTCTGCGATGCCTTTATATACCTATCTGCCAGAAAGTTTATCAGGATGTAACAGCAAGGAAGGGATTTTCTTTCTTTCTTTAATCACATCAAAGGGCAGAGATGTGCAAAAATGGTTCCAAATTTGAGATTAAAAGCCTCAGATTTTAAGCTATAACAACCTATTCCCATAGAGTACAAGAAATCTTCACTGCTAATGTTTGTCCATGCTGATGAAACAAGAAAGCTGAATACTTTAAAAGAACACCAGCTGAAAAGTGGAAACACACACACACACACACACACACACATATACACACATCTCCTAGACATCTCACTTGTTATAACAGCAAAAAGAAAATTATGAATCCTCAAATGAACCTGACCCTTTTTCTCAAGACATAATAATATATTACAATACATTCATATATTATTATACTATATTATATAATATGTGCATGTATACATGTGTATATATGTATATATGTGTATACACATATATACATATACACACATATAAATATACAGCATTAAGCCTTTAATATATAGATATACATATATGTATAAAGATGTATACATATATGTGTGTATATCTATATCTATCTGTCTATCTATCTATCTATATAGGTATATGTATATATATGAAGTGGATAAACACTCATAGTGTTTAGCCATTCCACAATAAAAACAAGAGCCACTCACTGAGTTTTGGCTACTTTGAACAGAGCTATTTCATATTTCTTGTGCACGTAATTTTTTTCTGTTTCCTTTGATTTTTGCAGATGGGGGGGGGGAGTAAAAACTTAGTAGTCCTGGTATAGGTGGGTCAAAGGGTATGTACTTTTTAGTAACTTTTTGTTTGCAATTACAAATTGCTTTCTAGAAAAATCAGACCAATTTACAGCCTATCAACTAGTGTGCTTGTTTCCTACATCTTTAACAACATTTGCCATTTTCGTTATTTATGCCAATCTGATAAGCATGAATTAGAACTGGAAAGTTGCTTAATTTGAATTTCTCTAATTATTAGTAATTTAGAGCATTTTAATAGAATAGTTGATAATTTGGATTTCTATCTTTAAAAACTGCTAGTTTATATCCTCTGTTTTATCTATTAAAAATGACTCAGACTTAATTCTTTTAGATTATTTGTTTGTATTACAAATAGAACTCCTTGAAGATGTCAATGCAATGAAGAAGGTAAAATTCTTACTTTAAATATATAGTATTTTATTTCCCTTCCAATTATATGTTAAGATACTTTTAACATTTTTTTTAGTTTTGAGCTCCAAATTCTATCCCTCCCTCCCTACCCCCTCCCTGAGATGGTAAGCAGTCAGATATAACATATATATATATATATACATATATATATATATATATATATACACAATCATATAAAACATTTTCATATTAGTCATTTTGTACAAGAAGACTCAAATTTTTAAAAAAGAATGAAAGAAAACAAAAAATTGCATGCTTCAGTCTGTATTCAGACAATAACTGTTCCTTCTCAGGAGGCAGGTAGTATGCTTTATCATTAGCTTTTCTGAGATTGTATTGGATCATTATATGACTGAGAATAGCTAAGTCATTCACAGTTCTTTATCTTGCAATACTGCTGCACAACGTCCTCCTGCTTCTGCTCATTTCATTGTGCATCAGTTCATGTAAGTTTTTCTAGGTTTTTCTAAAATTATCCTGCTTGTCATTTCTTGTAGCACAGTAATATTCACTCACAATCATATACCACAGTTTGTTTAGCCATGCTCCAACTGATGGGCATCCTTTTGATTTCCAATTCTTAACCAACATAAAAAGAACTGCTATAAATATTTTTCTTCAAATAGATCCTTTCCTCACCTTTTTTTGATGTCTTTGGGATATAATATTTCTGGATCAAAGGGTATACACAGTTTTATAGCCCTTTGGGCTTAGTTCCAAATTGCTCTCCAGAATGGTTGAATCAATTCACAATTATACCAACACTGCATTGGTGTCCCAGTTTTCCCATATTGCTTCCAACATTTAACATTTCTTTTTTTTCTGTTCAAACCAGTTCGGGTTGGTCTGAGAGTTTCGTAATAAATTTTTTTTTTATTAAACTTTTAACATTTATTTTCACACAATTTTGGGTTACAAATTTTCTCCCCTTTTTTCCCCCTCCCCCCCCCCCCAGACCCAAGTTTTCTAATTGCCCCTGTGACCTATCTGCTCTCTCCTCTATCCTCCCTCCCTGCCCTTGTCTCTGTCTTCTCTTTTGTCCTGTAGGGCCGGATAGCTTTCTTGACCCCTTAACCTGTATTTCTTGTTACCCAGTGGTAAGAACATTACATTTTGTCCTAACACTTTGAGTTCCAACTTATTTAGCTCCCTCCCTCTCTACCCCTTCCCCTTGGAAGACAGGCAGTTCAATATAGGCCATATCTGTTTAGTTTTGCAAATGATTTCCATACTAGGTGTGTTGTATAAGACTAACTATATTTCCCTCCATCCTGTCCTGTCCCCCATTACTTCTATTTTCTTATGGTCCTTTCCCTCCCCATGAGTGTCGACCTCGTATTGCATTCTCCTCCCCATGCCCTCCCCTCTATCCTCCCCCCCATCCTGCTTGTGCCCCTGTCCCCCACTCTCCTGTATTATGAGATAGGTTTTCCTATCAGAATGAGTGTGCATTATATTCTTTCCTTTAGTGGAATGTGATGAAAGTAGATCTCATGTTTTTCTCTTGCCTCCCCTCTTTATCCCACCACTAATAAGTCTTTTGCTTGCCTCTTTTATGAGAGATAATTTGCTCCATATAACTTCTCCCTTTCTCCTCCCAATATTTCTCTCTCACTGCTTGATTTCATTTTTTTTTTTTTAGTATATGATCCCATCCTCTTCAATTCACTCTGTGCACTCTGTCTCTATGTATGTGTGCGTGTGTGCATGTGTGTGTGTGTGTACTCCCACCCAGTGCCCAGATACTGAAATGTTTCAAGAGTTATAAATATTGTCTTTCCATGTAGGAATGTAAACAGTTCAACTTTAGTAAGTGCCTTATGATTTCTCTTTGCTGTTCGCCTTTTCATGGTTCTCTTCATTCTTGTGTTAGAAAGTCAAATTTTCTTTCCAGCTCTGGTCTTTTCATCAGGAAAATTTGAAAGTCTTCTATTTCATTGAAAGACCATTTTTTTTCCTGAAGTATTATACTCAGTTTTGCTGGGTAGGTGATTCTTGGCTTCAGTCCTAGTTCCTTTGACTTCTGGAATATCCTATTCTATTCCCTTCTATCCCTCAATGTAGAGGGTGCCAGATCTTGTGCTATCCTGATTGTATTTCCACAATACTTGAATTGTTTCTTTCTAGCTGCTTGCAATATTTTCTCTTTCACCTGGGAATTCTGGAATTTGGCCACAATGCTCCTAGGAGTTTCTCTTTTTGGATCTCTTTCATGCGGTGTTCTGCGGATTCCTTGAATATTTATTTTGCCTTCTGGTTCTAGAATCTCAGGGCAGTTTTCCTTGATAATTTCATGGAAGATGATGTCTAGGCTCTTCTTTTGATCATGGTTTTCAGGTAGTCCCAGAATTTTTACATTGTCTCTCCTGATTCTATTTTCCAGGTCAGTTGTTTTTCCAATAAGATATTTCACATTATCTTCCATTTTTCGAATCTGCGTGGTATGTTCTGAGATATCTGTCTTTCTCGAAAAGTCCTTAGCGTCCATCCATACCATTCCAGTTTTGAAAGATCTATTTTCTTCAGTGAGCTTTTGAATCTCCTTTTCCATTTGGTTAATTCTGCTTTTGAAAGCATTCTTCTCCTCATTGGCCCCTTGCACCTCCCTTGCCAGCTGAGTTAGGCTAGTTCTCAAGGTGCCAATTTCTTCAAGATTTTTTTGGTTCTCCTTTAGCAGGGAGCTGATCTGCTTTTCATGCTTCTCCCTCATCCCTCTCATTTCCCTTCCCAGTCTTTCCTCCACCTCTCTAACTTGATTTTCAAAATTCCTCTTGAGCTCTTCCATAGCCCGAGCCCATTGGGTGGGCTGGGACACAGAATCCTCGATTTCTGTGTCTTTGCCTGATGGCAAGCATTGTTCCTCCCCATCAGAAAGGAAGGGAGGAAGTTTTTTTTCTCCGATAAAGTACCCTTCAATAGTTTTATTTCTTTTCCCTTTTCTTGGCATTTTCTCCACCTAGTGGCCTGACCTCTGAATGTTCTCCTCACACCCACCTCACCTCCTGGTCCTCCCAGCCAGCGTTTGGGGACTGAGATTCAAATGCTGCTTCCCGCCTTAGGATTTTTGGCAGGGGCAGGGCTGCTATTCAGTGTGAGAATTAAGTTCAGGTGGTCAGGGGCGGGGCCGCCTCTCAGGCACAGTTCCCTCTGGGGGTTTATGCACAGACCTTCCACAATGGATCCAGGCTCCTGCCCGTTTGGGGAGCCCCCGTCCGCAGCCGCCTCTCAGCCCCCACCTCTCGGGGGGGCCCGAGCCATGGGGGCACCCCACTCCCCTCTCAACCCACCAAAGAGATTCTCTCACCCACCCCCGTCAGTCACCTGTTGGTGGGGGGGGCCTGTGCTGCCGCTGAAGATCCCATCTCCGGAGCCCTCTCAGATCTGTGCCTCTCGGATCCGCGGCTGCTGCAGGTCCGGGCTGGGCTCCGCGTCTGCAGCGCGATGGACCTTTTGCGAGAGGTTTGCAGGTCCCTCTGTGGGTGGGGGCACCTGCGTGGCCGCTGGAGATCCCTTCCCCGAAGCCTCTCGGATCTCCTCCCCTCAGTGTCGCGGCCACGGCAGGGCCGCACTCCGCTCCCCGTCCCGGCACCCAGTCCGCGGCGTGAAGGACCCCCCGCAAGAGGTCCGCAGGTCTCTCCGGAGCAGAAATCTCCCTCGCTCCAATACTCCGTGGTCTCTGGGTGCAGAACTCGCCCTGGCTTGGTCCCCTCTAGCCGTTCTGTGGTTTGTGTGTTCGGAGCTATGTGTATGTGCGTCTTTCTACTTCGCCATCTTGGCTCCACCCCCTTCTTCTTCTCTTAATCTGAATAATGTATATCTTCATAGATATTCATCCATTTCATTTAGATCGTCAAATTTATTGGCATATAATTGAAGAAAACAGATTCTAATGTTTTAATTTCCTCTTCATTGGTGATGAATTCACTGCTTTCATTTTTGATACTGGTAATTTGGTTTTCTTAATGGTTTATCTATTTTATTGTTTTTTTCATAATGTAACTTGTGGTTTCCTAAGCCAATGTGCAGCCCACATGTTTCCTTATGTATAGTTTAACAGCTTTTTTCTATTTGAGTTTGCACTAATAAGTGATCATCCTGTCTTTGCTTGAGAAGGGGAAACCACTACTTCCTAGTACAACTCATTCTACTGTAACAGCTCTACTTTGTAGGAAGTTTTGATGTGCTTGGCAAGGTGGTAGAAAAGTAGTTTTTTGTAAACCTAATATTCACACACAACTCAGAAAAAGTAATTATATATACAGAGTACCTAAGTTGAGTTCACAAGAAATTTGAGAATACAAAATTACTGACATCAGAGAATTAAAATATTATGTACTCCAACTTTAAGTTTGGGGGACACTCAGGGTTTTTTTTGTCCTTTGCCCTTGATAGAGTTGCAGAATTCCTCATGTCTGTGTTTGAATTTCAGGTCTTCTTGTTAGATTATTTCTTGTGTGATTGCTACCTCTTTTCTCTGGCCCTCAATTTCTTTCTACATAAAGGGACCAGGAAAATATCGCTAAAGTCTGAATTCTACAAACTACAGTACTAATCTAACCTGGCCAGTGAATTTTTCTAACGTTCAATATCCATGGTTGTCCAGATAAGTTTCCTTGGTTTTCATCCACGCAATTAACACAAATTCAGAAGGCAGGCAAAATTGTGAAATACTCAAAATTGTCCTTTCTTGTTAGTCTTTCTTACGCTACCCCATACACATTCCTATTTTTTGTCCTAGTTATGATCTCAACTGGTCCTTAATAATGTCATAGGTCCCTTCCATGGTATCCAAAATTTAAAGACAGATTTATGGAACCAGAAAAATGTTAGAAATTAAAAGGAAAAGAGAATTAATAATGGAAAGAGACATTGAAGTTCATGTTTGAAGGTTTGGAAATTCTGTCTTAACCCCCTTCAAATTCAAACAATTATGAGACACCAGGGAGAAGTTTGGGTATATAAATAATTGTAGATATTATCTCCAGATCAGGTATTTCAGATTTGCTAAGTTTTCTGTCTACTTTGAAGACAATCGATAAATACTCATACTACTAGACTAATATTAAAAAAAAACAAAACAAAAAAACCTTCACTTGCACCAAGCTGGGTTTTACCTCTGTGGTCACCCACAGGCCACCAAACCCCACTCCCATGTTTCCTTTGTTTTTTCCTCTCCTGCTTGAAAATTGACCCCTATTTCCTCTACTGCTTAAGAGAACCCTAAACCCCTATTTCATTACAATGCTTAGACCAACTCCCCTCGTACAAGTGATTGTGGGCCAGTTCTCTCCGGGGTTCTGGCACCTACAAATTCCTAGGTCTTTTCATCTGCCTTACAATCTCCTAATTAGATTATGAACTCCTTAAGAACATGGACTATATTCTTTTTCTTTTTGTATTCCCAATACTTGGCACGTAGTGAGCATCTAGTAAAAGTTTCAGTCAGTAATTCTCATTTAGTATCTACAGTTTTCAGCCCACTTTGCATGCTGGGTCTAGAGAGCTCAGACAATCTTATAAATTTGTGCTTAAGAATCCAGCAGTGGGGATTCCTACTTGGTACCCCCATGGCAGCAACTAGGCCTCAACTTCTTTATTCCACAAAAGGCAGCAGACACTGACGCCATCTAGCCACACAAATGAAAAGGAGAACAATGAGAATAGAGGCTGGGACACTACAGAAGAGGGCCATATGCAGAGCTGACCAGAGGGAAAAGAATTTAGAAACTAGATAACCTGCAAAGAGTTTGCCTTTCAGCAAAATGATTCATTGTAATCATTCCTGAAAATTAAAGAGAGAGATGAGCAGAATTTTGACCTTGTAAATACAAGAAACAAAAAAGATAAACAAATATAATGACCAAGAAAAGACCAAGTAATTAAATCAATATTTATAAGCTATTTTAGAAGAAATAAATTGAATTTGAAACAAAGATTTATATGATCTTAAAATGAGGGGTTAGAGCAGAATTTTTTTATATTTCAAATAAATTCAGAAAAGCTCATCTGTTCTGAAAAAATCAAAGGAAAACCTAATTGTCAATATTAAAAGTAAAAATAGAGGACTTACTACAAGGGAAGAGGAAGTTAAAAAATTATTAGGAACCTATTTGCCCAATGATATGGCAATATAGATTAAATGGATAGACTTTTACAAAAAAATAAGACAAATTAATAGGACAAGAAGTAGAGAATTTAAATAACCTATTCTCAGAAAAAAAAAATTAATCCAGCCATGAGGAAATTCTCAAAGAGGGAGGAGGATCTAGGAGAAGAAGGAACTTTCAAATTAACTAATTGGATTAATTCCAATATTGGACAAATTATTTGCCAAAATAGGGAAAAGACCACCAAACTCTTTCTACGAGATGAATTTGTTCCTAATATTTAAGCCAGGGAGAGAGAAAGAAAGAGAACCAGAAAGAGGGAGATGTATACACACAGACAGAGATACACACAGAGAGACAGAGGGAGAGAGAGAAATTGAAGGAAGGAAGCAAGGAAGGAAGGAAGGAAGAAAAGGAAAGAAAGTATACACCAAATAGTCTTATGGACGTTGATGAAAACTTCTTAAATAAAATATTAATAAATATTTATTAAATAAATATTTAATAGACAAGTAAACAAATATTTATTAAATTAAATAAAATATTAAAATATTAAAAAAATAAATTAAATAAAATATTTAGTAAAATATTAGACATTTTACAGATTATATACTATGGCCATGTTGAATTTGTACTGTAATGTGGGGTTGGTTAAAAATTGGGTGTATGTCAAATGTCTAATTTGCAACAATTCCTGAGAAATTGAGTATGAGAAAAGAGAGCCCCCTCTCCCTAGAGGTAGGCTTGTTGGGAATGAACCGCAATCAAACCACATGGCTGGATATAGCTAAATTGAGTAGATCTCTGTAAAAGTGATATTAATTACTGTCATTTATAGGAATCATCTGCTATTTGTGGTTGATCAACATGAAGCAAAATGATAATTATGGTTATTAAATATGTTCATATTTGCAATTTATATGTCATTTTATGGTAATATTAAGCCCATTCTTATGTTCTCAGTTATCTAAAATGAATAAGACAAATCAGATGGATGAAGCCTTCAGGTATAGCATCAAGTAATAGTTGCATGACATGATGATTACTTGGTCCATTTGCCAAAGAGCAGAGTAAGGCTGAACCGGAGTGAAAGACTGGGTTAGGGCAAAGAAGGGAAGGATAGATCTTGGTTCGAACTATGTAACGAAGAAAATGCATCAGCAAGCGCATGTTTGATTTAGAAGCACCAGTAGAGCATAGTATAAAATGGAGTTTTTGATAAGGAATGATTCAGACAAGAAGTATCACAGAAGTGTAAATTATATCGATGTTATTTTCTCAGGAAGTATTGATATTTAAGTGTGTACATTTTTTTGGAAATTTTAATAATTAATTAATTTTTAGTTTAGAACATTTAGTTTCACAAGATTTTGAGTTTTAAACTTTCTCTGCCTCCCTTCCTTCCCCTCTCCCCAAGATGTCATGCAATCTGATATATGCTCTACATATACATTCATATTAAACTTATCACATTAGTTATGATCTAAAGAAGAATTATAGCCAATGGAATGAATCATGAGAAAAAAGAAACAAATCAAAACAAAAAGGGGAGAAAGCAAATAGTGTACTTCAATCTGCATTCAGACTCCGTATTTCTTTCTCTGGATGTGGATAGCATTTTCCATCATGAGCCTTTTGGAGTTGTCTAGAACCTTGCATTGCTGAGAACAGCCAAGTCTATCAAAGTTAGTTATCACACACTGTGACTGTAACTATGTATAATGTTTGGGGTATTTTTTAATGTGATAATGGCAAGTTTATGAAGACATTCAAAGTATGTTTCCTTTCACTTCCTCCCTAATTAATACTACTGTGGGAAACATTGATGTAGACTCAAAACTCCATTGATAGTCATAGCCAAGAGAATTGAGTAGCAGGAAGAATTATAGTGAGATTCTCCCCACCACACTCTCTACCACAATTCTTCCACACAGATCTAGAGAATGTAACAGACCAAATCCAGGAATGTAACAGACCAAATCTAGGAATGTAACAGACCAAATCTGGAAACGCAGGAAAAAAATCACAGTGTGCCCAGATCAGCACAGGGAGAAAAACAAAAAAGTCTACAGATGCGGGGGATGGGTTCTGTCCAGGAACATGCTGCGCAGGGCATTTCAGCACTGGGAGAAGTTGTTCACCACAGGAAGAATTAGAGTGCAAAATAAAGATGCCAGATCTAGACAGAGAAGTCTGAACTTTGGCAAGGTAAAGGAACAGGTACCAAATAGCATCCCTGTTGCCAATTCTAAGGCATAGATGTATGATGGAATAAAGAAGGATCCTCTTTCTAGGGGTGGCATTCCAAGGTGAGGAGTAGTCACAAGTCCTTGGTTTAGCATCACCAAACAGCACATCTGATTATATCACCCCACTCCTATCCCTACTCAATTACCTTCGGTGTCTCCCTATTACTTCCAAGATCAAATACAAAATCCTTTGACATTCAAAATTCTTTATTACCTAAACTCACTCAGCTTTGCAGAACTTTTACACCTTACTTACACCCCCCCCACTCTACACATGCGCGCGCGCACACACACACACACACACACACACACACACACACACACACACACTCTTTGCTTTAGCAATATTGACTTCCTCACTGTTACTCAAACAAGACACTCCATCTCTGATTAAGCATTTTCCTTGGCTATCCCTCACTCATGGAATGGTCTCCCTTTTCATCTCTGCCTCCTAGGTTCCCAGTCAAAATTTCATCTCCTGCAAAAAATCTTTCCCAAATCCTTTTAACACCTTCCTTCTTTTGATTATTTTTATTTAGCCTGTGGGCAGCTAGGTGGTGCAGTGGATAGAGCAGGAGTCAAGAGGACCTGAGTTCAAATCTCACCTCAGACACTTGACACTCACTAGTTTTGTGAACTTGGGCAAGTCACTTAACCCCAATTGCCTCATCCTGGGGCATCTCCAGTCATCCTGATGAATATCTGGTCACTTGATTCAGATGGCTCTGGAGGAGAAGTGAGGCTGGTGACCTGCACAGCCCTCCCTCACTCAACACAAAGTCAGGAACAAGTCCTGTCATTATTTCTCTGATGGCATGGTCTTCTTCGGCAACAAAGGATGAATACACATGTTTATCCTGTATATAATTATACATTGTTGTTTTTATTTGTTTATCTCATTAGATTATGATTTCCTAGAGGCCTTTATTTTGCCTTTCTTAAATCTCCAGCACTTTGCAGTAGGAAATTAATAAATACAGATTGACAAAATAGCCATCTCCTAAAATGTTATCTTTAGTTTCCTTTGCCATCAAAACCCATGCCATTTTAGTTTAATGAATTATTACTCAATGCTTTTCTGGTCCTGGTTCTTTAATCAATAATCACAATTATTTTTTCAGGCATTCTGCTAAGCAGAAAAAGCGGAAAATGTCCCTTGTCTTAAGGAGCTCACAGTATAATAGGGAAGGCAACATGATACAATCAACTATATACAAACAGGGTATATACAAGGTAAATTGAAGATATTTCAAAGGGCAGGCACTAAGGTTAAGGAGGACTGGACAAGAATTCCTATAGATGATAGGACTTTAGTTGAGACTTGAGGGAAGCCAGGGAAGTGAGCAGGCAAAGATGAGGGGTGAAAATGTTTAAGGTGTGGAAGATAATCAGTGAAAGGCTTGGAGTTGGGGAAGCTGAGTGTTTTGTGTATGGTGAATAGCAAGAAGGTCCATGCCACTGGATTGCAGAGTATAAAGGAGTGTGAGAAACTAGAAAGGTAGGAGGAGACCAGGAAGACTTTAATGACCTAATAGAGAATTTTTATTTGATCTTGGAGACAGTAGAGAGTCAATGGAGTTTATTGACTAGAGGACTGACATGTTTTAAGAGGATCAGTTTGACGACTGAGTTAAGATGGATTGGAATAATGACAGGGAGATAAGGCTATTGTAATAATGCAGTCATGAGACCTTACATCAGGGTTTATGGTTTATCTGTGAAGGATTTTAGAACTCATTGCTAAAAGTTATACAAATTTCAAATTAAAATTGTAAAACTATTTCTGGGAGTAGTAAGTCCTACTAGCTTCCACTTGAGGTAGGATTCTAAAGGATTATGTGCTTTGAGGAGAAGAAAAGAAAAACCTTAGGTGCTCATTAGTAATAATTAAATGATAATGAAATGCCTACGGAAATACATGTGCTATCCATGTGAATTCTAAATTAATTAATTCTAATAGCACAGTTAGAGTGCTAACAGAAAAATATCTTATGGAATCAAAAATGAAATTAAAAAAGACTCTGGATTTTAATCTGAGGAGGTTTTATTTGAACTTTAGCTTTGTCACTTATTATCTGTGTGATCTTGGGCAAATTACAACTTTTCCAGGGCATCAGTTCAAAATATATGATCCTATGAATGTTCGGTATATAAATGCTTTTGGACTTTTGAGTCAGTTTTTTAAGGAAGTATTTATATCTTGTTTATATTTATAATTTGTTATTTTAGAGAAGGTTAACCAAATATGAAGGGAATACTCCAAAGATTTACAATATTAAGAAGTGTCCATTTCAAAATGTCATAGACAGCTATTGTATTTCAGTTCTTTTAATGTGCTTACTTGTCACACTCTAGGCCATTAAGTTTCAATTACTCCCTTAAATTTTTCTTGAGCAGTTACTATATAAATGGCACTTTAGAGTATAAAAACATCCAGGTCTCACCCTCAGAGAGCCGCCACCTAAGTTCAGCTTAAGCACCACCTCTTGTCTTACAATTTCTTAATTGAGCTCCCTTTCTCAAATTTCTCCTCTCTTCAGTCTACACAAGGACCAGTGTGATATTCTTCAAGTAAAAGGCTGATTATGTAATTCTCTGCTCAACAAGTTCTAGTAACTCTAGAAATAATAGTTTCTAGGTTAAAATATCAACTTTTTGGTTTAGCATGTAAAGCCCTTTACAACTTGGCACCAAGTTACATTTATAGGCTTTTTATGCCTTACTCTTCATTATATATTCAATATTTCAACAATCTAGTCTTGCTTTCACACACACACACACATTTCCCATTACCAACTTTTTCACTCCATCTTAGTCACACACACAGATAAGCATACCCTTGATCTTGCCTTCAGCCACAAATGCATGGCCTCCTGTCTGAGTTCAAGAAGTCGGAAATTCCCTTATCTAAGTGTAATCTATTGGTTTTCTGTATGTCCCTCTCTCTTCTAATACCAAACCCTGCTCGTCATCTACATCATGGCCTCCTATCCATGATCCCCTCAGTTCTATGCCAGGCCATGAACCCTGCACTAGCCACACTCTCCTTCTTTCCCCATCTCAATACCTTAGTGAATCAGTTCAAGTCCATGCTATCGTCTTGAGTCCTTTGCATATTGCCAATTCCAATCCTCAGCCTTACACCATTCCCACCATTCACTACCCTTGATTCTACACAAGTGTGGCTGAAAGGAAGAGAAAATTATGCAACCACTTTGCAGTCCACTCCAAGTTAGTTACATAACCTCAACTACACCTTCACTGCTGCTAAGCAATCCTTCTGCACATTCCTTAGTAACTCATTATCCCATTCACCACAATGGCTTTTCCAAAAATATTCGTGACTTGCCCCCTCTTACTTCTTTCAGCTGAGAACTTTGCCTTATATTTTATTTAAAAAAAATTGAGGCCATTTACTGAGAACTCCCTCTTCTCCCCTTTTATTCATTTCATACCTTTGCTTATTATTAGACTATTAATTCCTTGTGTTTAGTTTTTGCCTTTCTTTGTATCCAAGGTGCTTATCAGTGTCACATAGCACATGCTTAACAAAGGCTGGTTGTTTGATTATGCTTTCAGAATATCACTTTTTGTGATGTATGAGGAATGTCTACCCTGAGTATGTGAAGACGTACCCTAACAGAACGGTGCGATAAAAACAATTTTTTTCCAGTGTCCAGGAAGGTGGCTGAATCAGTCACCATGGAGAGCTTAGAGCTTAGTCAGATATCAAAGATGCCTTCTACTGCATCCTAGGTTATTGCCAGTTATCTTGACTTTTACCTGCCACTGGACGTCGAGTTAGGAAGAGAAAGTAAGGCTGATGTCTTCACATAACTCTGTTTCACTCAAATCTAATTCACCCACAAGTCCAAACATCACCTGTGATGTCATTGGTTTTCTTCAAAAACAAAGGACAAATGGTAATAATTCATCTCATATCACTCAGAAGCCTTCTGCCACTATCTCCAACTTAAATTCTCATAAAGAGAGGGATGTTCTCCTTGCCAAAGAAAACTCCTCTTCATGCACAAATGAACTTATTCTATCCTCCAGCAGTTTGCTCCTTTTATTTCCTTCACTCTTTCACTTATCTTCCATCGCTTTCTACCTATTGGCTGTTTTCCCAGTGTCTACCAACATGAATATATCTCCCAATGTCCTCAAAAACCCCTCATGTGATCTTTCTATTCCCATTAACTACTATCTTATATTTCTCCAGCATTCTGTGGTCAAACTCCTTGAGAACGTTGTCTATAATAGGAGCCTCTATTTCCATTCTTCTAACTCTCCTCTTAACTCTAATCTGACTTCTGGCCTCAACATTCAACCAAAACTGCTATCTCCCAAATGACCAATCATCTCTTTATTGCCGAATCCAATGGCCTTTGCTCATTCCTCATCATTCTTGAGCTTCCTGCAGCCATTGATACTATCAATCACTCTCTTCTCCTTTTCTCTCTAGTTTTTCCAGACACTGCTCTCTCTTGGTTCTCCCTCTACCTATCTGACAACTCCTCTTCAGTCTCCTTTGCTGAATATTTTTCTGGTTCATTCCCACTCTTCTCCCATAACCTCCCATGGATTTGATTATTATCTCTGTACTCATGATTCTCACATCTACTTATCCAGCCCTAGACTTTCTGCTGACCTTCAATAGCTCACCTTTAATTGCTATTAGACATCTCAACTAGATGTTTTGCAAACATCTTAAAGATGACAAGTACAAAACTGAACTCATTACCTTTCCACATTAAACTTCCCTTTTCCAAACTTACTTATTATTATTTTAAAATTATTTTATTTTTTCTCAGTTTCATACAAAAACAAAGAAATTTGATATAGATTATACACGTGCAGTCGTTTGAACCTATTTCCATATTAATCATGTTGCAAAAGACCACACTGGTCAAAAAAGAAAAAACACAAAAAAAAAATCAGGAAAAATTATTTGATATGCATTCAGACTCCTTAAGTTCTTTCTCTGGAGGTAGATAGTATTTTTCACCATAAGTAATTCAGAATTTTCTTGGAACATTTTATTGATAAGTCATTCACAGTTGCTGTTCCTGTGTATAGTGTTCTCCTGGTTTGGCTCACTTCACTTTGTATTCATTTAAGTCTTCCCAGATTTTTTTGAAACCATCCTATTTGTCATTTCTTATAGCACAATAGTATTCCATAACTATAATACACCACAGTTTGTTTAGTCATTCCTCAATTGATGGGCATCCCTTCATTTTCCAATTCTTTGCCACCGCAAAAAGAGCTACTATAAACATTTTTTTAAAATATATGTCCTTTTATATTTCTTTTTTTTATAGCTTTGGGACACATACCTAGTAGTGGTATTGTGGGGTCAAAGGGTATGCACAGTTTTATAGTCCTTTGAGCATAGTTTCAAATTGCTCTCCATAATGTTTCGATCAGTTTGAAGCTACACTAACAGTGCATTAGTGTCCCAATTTTCCCACATCCCTTCCAACATTTGTCATTTTTCTTTTCTGTCATATTAGCCAATCTGATAGGTGTGAGATGGTACATCAGAGTTGTTTTAATTTGCATTTCTCCAATCAATAGCGATTGAGAGCATTTCTTCATTTGATTATAGATAACTTTGACTTGTTTTTTGTCTGAATATTGTCTGTTCACATCCCTTAACTATTTATCAATTGGGGAATGGCATATTCTTATAACACTAATTCAGTTTTCTGTATATTTGAGAAATGAGACCGTTAGGAAAGAAACTTGCTGTAAATATTTTTTTCTCTCATTTTTCTGCTTTTCTTCTAATCTTGGTTGCATTGATTCTGTTTGTCTGGAAGCTTTTTAATTTTTCATAATAAAAATTATCCATTTTATGTCCTATAATGCTCACTATCACTTGTTTAGTCATAAATTCTTCCCTTATCCATAGATTTGATGGGTAAAAATTCCCATGCTCTTCAAATTTACTTATGATATCACTCTTTCTACCTAAATCATGTACTTATTTTGACCTTATCTTGGTATACAATGTGAGATGTTGATCTATACCTGATTTCTGCCAAACTGATTTCCAGTTTTCCCAGCGGATTTATCAAATAGTGAGTTTTTGGCACAAAAGTCTGGATCTTAGTATTTATCAAATAATAGATTAGTGTGGTCATTTATTGTTACTGTTTAGTCATTCAGTTGTGTGTGGCTCTTCGTGACACAGGAAACCATAGTATATTAATGCTGTCCGTGGTTTTTGTTTGTTTGTTGTTGACAAAGATACTGAAGTGGTTTGCCATTTCCTTCTCCAAAGGATTAAGACAAACAGAAGGTAAGTGACTTGCTTTCAAGGTCACACAGCTAATCTGAGGGCAGATTTTCACTCAAGTCTTCCAGACTCCAGACCCAGTGTTCTATTCACTGAGCCATCCAGCTGTCTCCAGTATTGGGATTAATTGTTCTTTAAATGTTTTATAGAATTCAAGTGCAAATCCATCTGGTGCTGAGGAATTTTTTCTCAGGGAGCTCATTTATGACATTCAATTTCTTTTCCTAAGATACAGTTTTTAGTCTATTTCCTCTTCTGTTAATCTGGGCAATTTATATTTTTGTAAATATTCATACTTTTATCTAAGATTTTTAGATTTATTGGTACATCAATGGGCAAAATAGTTCTACTAATAATTGCTTTAATTTTATCTTCACTGGTGGTGAATTCACCCTTTTCATTTTTGATACTAGTAATTTGGTTTTCTTCTTTCTTTTTTTAAAAATCAAATTACTTAATGATTTATTAGTTTATTGATTTCTCTCACAAAATCATCTCCTAGTTTTCTGTATTAGTTCATTTTTTTAGTGTTTAATTAGAGATTTTTAAGTTATTCTTTTCCTAGTTTTTTTTTAGTTGTATGCCCAATTCATTGATCTGGGTTTTTTTATATTTTATTGATGTATGCATTAAGAGATATAAAACCTCTCCTAAGTACTGCTTTGGCTGCATTCCATAAATTTTTGTGTGTTGTTCCATTCATTACTGTCATTTTTTAAAATTTAATTTAAATTAAATAAATTAGTTATATACTATATATGTTAAATTAAATTATAGTTAAATTTGAATTGCTGATTGTTTCTATGTTTCTATGATTTGTTCTTGGACTCACTTGTTATTCAGGATTAGATTCTTTAGTTTCCAAATTATTTTTAATCTATGTTTCCATGTCCCTGTATTGAATGAATTTATTTCATTATGACCCAAAAAGGATATATATAATATTTCTGCTTTTCTGAATTTGGTTGTGAAGTTTTTATGTCCTAACAAATGGTCATTTTTGGGGGAAGTTGTCATGTATAAGTGAGAGAAGGTATATTCCTTCTATTTCCTTTCAATTTTCTCCATATCTAACTTTTCTAAGATTCTAGTCATCTCATTAATTCTTTCTTGTTTTTTTGGTTTTTTTTGTTTTTTTTTTTGTTAGATTTGTCTAGTTCTGAGCAGGGAAAGTTGACTTTCTGGTCAACTAGTATGGTTTTATTGTCTGTTTCCTCCTATAGCTCATTTCTCATTTAACTTTTCATTCAAGAATATGGATGCTACAACATTTGGTACATATATGTTTAGTATCATATTACTTCATTGTTTGTGGTGCATTTTAGTTTCCCTGTTTAACTATCCTTTAATTAGATCTATTTTTCTTTTTACTCTGTCTGAGATCATGATTGGTATCCTGTTTTGTTTTTTGTCTTACTTCAGGTGAAGTGGAATAGATTCTGCTCCATTCCCTTAATTTTATTCTATGTCTCTCTGTTTCAAATATGTTTCTTTCAAAAACCATGTTGTTAGACTTTTGTTTTTACTCCACTTTGCTATCACTTCCATTTTATTGAATGAGTTCATCTCAATCACATTCACTGTTATGATTACTGTGTAATTTTCTCTATCCTATTTTTTCCCTTTTATTTTTCTCTCTTTTTACCACGTCTTTCCTCAAAAGTCTGTTTTCCTTCTAACCACTGTCTCCCTTGATCTGCCCTCCTTTCTCTCAGTTCCCCACTATGCCATACTTATTCTTTTCCCTTCCTATTTCCCTTTACAATAAGACAGATTTCTATATCCAACTGAATGTGTATGTTATTTCCTCTGAGCCAATTCCAATAAAAGTAAGGTTCAAGTACTCATCCTCCACACATCTTCCCCTTCACTGTGAAAGCTCTTCCTTGTGCATCTTTTCTACCTCCCCATTAATTTTGTTTTTTTTTCAATTGTCCTATCATATTCAACTCACTCCTGTACCCTCTGTTTGTGTATATTTCTTTGAAGTACCTTAATCATGGTAAAGTTCTTGGTGTTAGGGGGCTTCTACCCCAAGCATGTGAAGACTTACCCTAGGTGGATGAGAACAGTTTGTTCCAATGGCCATAAAGACAACTGAAGTAGATACTGTGGGGCACTTAGAGCTTGGTCAGACATTGAAGACCCCAAGGTCTTCCACTGCTTATTGGACCATCACCAATCATCCTGACTTTTGTCTTACCACTGGACTTCAATGACTCTGGAAGAGACAGTGAGACTGACAACTTTGTTCAACTCTGCCTCACTTAAATCCAGTTCACACATAAATCAAAACATCATCCTGTGATGTCATTGGTCCTCTTGGAAAATGAAGGATAAGCATTAGAAAAAAGGGCATATGTTCAGAAAGGCAGGGTATAGTGATTCACATAACCTTAAAATGTCCAACAAGTCTGAATGGTGTCAACTACAGGTGGGTATGTCTTTTATGCCATTAGACAATCAGGAAACCATGTCAATAAGGTAAGGTGTCACTAAGAAGCTCCTTGCTTTTTGAAGGCTTAGTTGGTTGATCAAATCAAGTCCCAGTGACAGCTCTGTCACCCTAAAGAAGAGAAAAAAGCAAAACAAGTAGTCTAGTCCACAGGGCAGGGAGAAACTTGGTGGATAGTGATTCTATTTCATATCCTATTTGTATAGTTCTCTCCTGTGATCAGTGTACCAGGAACCCAAACTATATTGACCATCTTTGCTTCTTCCCCAGTAGTAATTCATAAGTGAAGAGGTCCTGCCTTTTGGTCAACTTCAAGTTCCTGGCCTTTGAGAGAAATCAAGATAAATGAAAGTATCAAGCTGAAGACCTTTATATGCCATGCAATGCTTGGACCTTTTAAATTATTATCACTGTCAATTTTTTGGTTAGAAACAATGGAAGTGAGAAAAGCATTGTACCAATAGTTGTCATAATCAGTCTTGGTGGAAATGAGAGAATTACTAATAGAGGATAATCTTTGAAAGAATTTGTGAAAGAGGGACAGAATTCAGCCAATGTTTCAATAACATTAAAGAAAGGAGGAAAAGATGTTTTTAAATCTAGAGAATCTGGTGATTCAATAATTCTGCTGTAACAAGTCAGCATGGATGGAAGTTGAAGTTATAAACTAATAGTTTAAATATGAAAACTAGTTTCTTCTAAGAAAATAGAGTTTATTTGCAATTCTTGATCATTTTATAAATGTGGATAATCCAGCTTATGTTTTAACCCATTTTAAAATGGCTAGGAAATAAGGTAGAAGACTGGATATAGGTAAAATAAAATGGAAGCTTACTTATCAGAATCCAGGGTGGTTCCAGGGGTACAATCCAAAATTCCTGTGTGAAGAAGTGGTAATAATCACCAAGGAAGACAGATGATATCAAAATTACCTTATAGTAGAGTTGTGTATGTTTGTCCGTTGCTGAAGAAGACCATGCCATCAGAGAAACGATGATATGACTTGCCCTTGACTTTGTTTTGAGTGAGTGAGGGCTGTATAGTAGAGTATTTTAAGCAACAAGGTTAAGGCATATATATGTATCAACTTGTCCCTGAAATAGTAAACAATGAACCTCTCTGACAGGTCACTTGATTCTGAGGTAGGTTACCTTTTGTTTTCTACTCCAAATATTTTAGTGAATCTTCGCAAGGCATTTGCAAGACATTTGTAATCATAATTTAAGAGGGAAGATTTTCCCCATATAATAGGCCAATGTGACCTGCTTAAATCATGTGAAATCCTAAATCACATGTGATGGGAGGAGCTTGCTGAATGGGTGGAACAGAAAGGATGTAGCAGAACCTGGAGAAAGTTAGTGAAAGTGGTTGGAGTGGAGAGACAGAGGATGCAGGCCAGCAGGCACAGCAAAGCTCTTGAGTGTTTGCTTGTGGGAAGGCCCTCATAAGAGTTTTGGGGCTGGGGGGGGAGGGGGTGGAGACTTGGAAATGCCTTTGTCTACAGCAGTGCTAATATGTATTGACTTTTTGACTACTTGACAGATTTGGCTTTCTGGTTTTGAGATTTGTTTTCTGGTATCCAAATAATTGTTTTTCTTCTGTCTTCTAAGTGGAGAGTCTTTTATATTTTGTGATTCAGAACTACGCTTGCATATTTATAGCTGTCCCCAGTGTTGTGAATATTGCCTGGGCAATACAACTTTGAAAACACCTATTTGTGAGGATAGCCCCTGTTGGAGAGAGAGAGAATACAGAATTCAGGGAGCCAAGGAGCTGAGGAATTTTCATGATTTGGGGCAGTATCTTACAATTCATTTTTTTCTGATCTGTTTTATGCTGCTCTGTAATCTTACAATTCTCTTCTTTCTGTGTCTTTTTCTTGGTATTATTAGATTACACCATCTCTTTTTGCCATGACTTAAAAGCTTTCTAGGCATTTCCTCAGTAGGACAGATATTTTGTGATTCTTTGACTCTTGGGTTTCTCCATTGTTATCATCACCAACTGATTTTAACACAGTAATAGGCACCTACTCTTTCTTTTTCCTTTTTATAACAGTTTATAATGCAGCATATTTCCACTTCTACATGACTTGCTGGGAATATATTGCAGATGGTGAGTATCTACCAGCCCCTTGAGCCAGGATGGATTCCAGCTGCAATGTTTTCAGGTTTCTTCGTCTCATTCTCATTTGCATCTTCCTTTTTTGTTATTCTTTTCCTTTTGACCTTTTTGTCCTTCTGGGGTTTTTGTCCACCATCTTGAGAGAAGGAAAAGAGGCTTGACATCCAGACTTCCAGTCTATAAGCAGGGGTGGGACGTTTATATTTTTAATCGTTCAAATTATTAGATTTAACAACAGGAACTCTATTTTTTTTCCCTGACTGATACCCCCTTCTATGTTCTTGGAAGCTGATTTCATTTGACCTATGTGTTGATGTTCTCTATGACTTTGACTTTGAATGTTTTTACTTCCCTGCTCTCCCTCCTCTTCTCTCTCTCTCTCTCTCTCTCTCTCTCTCTCTCTCTCTCTCATCCATAATCTCTGTAACATTGTGAAACTTTCTAGAAGATTCATTTACAAGAAAAGACACCTTTGCTGCTTGGGAGAATGTTTTAGTGTCTGCCTTTTCAAAAATTGGAAGGATTGATAGAACTTTTATGCCCCATTTGTCTACTTCCCAGTGTACTCAGTATTCTGATAATCATTCTTTTTGTGATAATTGAACGAATCACCAGTATTCACTAAAGTAATTTATTGGCATTATTATAACAATATGGACCCAAAACAAAAGGTGGTTGAGCAATCCTAAAAAGGGTTTGGCAAGCCCTTACACTAGAAGTCCTAGCCCACCCCAAACACCCCCATACACTCAATATAATGAGGTCATGCTAGGAGAGGCCCTAGAACAGATGACTTATTCAAGGGACAAAAGGTGGTAGATCAAAGCTAAAAAAAAAAAAAAGTCAAGGTCCAGCCTTTGAGGAATAAATTAGATGGAAGATCCCCAATGATTTCAGATACAGTACAGAACAAACTACTGGCACTTACTTCTGCATAATCTAAAAAAGAAGCCCAGATATTTATTGGATTTGGGGTTTTTCAAGAACCCACATTTCCCGCCTTGCCATTATGATAGCCCTCATTTACTGAATCACTTACAAGTCTACCTCTTTTAAATGGTGTCTAAAACAGGTTATCATCTTAGATAACCTAAAACAGATGATCCAACAGTATCACCTACTTGGCCCTTATGACCTTTTAAGCCCATGGTTTCGAAGATCTCTGTACATAAAAATCAGTCTGAATGGTGCCTTTAGAGTCATCATAACAAGAGTCGGACCAAAGAGCATAAACTTCTGGAGGAGCAAGCTATAGTTTATATCTTAGAAAAACAGTTGCTCATGTTACTGGGTCCTAGCTGCTAGTGAGTCAATGATGTGCACTTGTAGCATAAGCCTTCATTTAGAGTTTAATAATATGAGCTGGATGATGATGAGATAGGAAGCTTTTATCATTAAATAGAAACATTACATTCAAAATTGCCCTTGCCTAGGTCCCTTGGGTATTAGTGTCCATTATTAACAGTTTCCAGAGGCTATGGACTCCATTTCCAGCTCCAACAACCTGCCTTCTCTACTACCAATTGAATTATAAAGTTCTCAATCCTAAGAGATACCTTTAGCCAGGTTCACCAGGAATTTTGTCTGTTAAGGGAAACATGTCTATAGGAAGATTTATCTAAGCACAGATTGCTTTTATATATGGACCATTGACCTTTTGTAGCCCTTCCTTATTCCATCCCCTATGGAATACATCTCCTGCCCCTCCATGGTTCTTCACACACTCTCAAAAAATGACTGAGATCCTCCTCAATTGGCAGGTCTCCTTTCCTCTAAATTAAGAAGATCCCTTCCCAAAAAGAGTTTGGGGAGCCTAGGGGCAGAATTGCCCAGAAGTATTTTGACATGAAGGAAATGAAACTATTACCATGGTGAATGTGAATTTACCTGAAGAAAATAAAAAGAAGATCGCTTAATCCCAAGTCTCTGGATGAAGGTGAGGGAGAATCTGTACCCAGACTTAGGGAAAATGGGGCAGACAGTCAGAAGAAGGCTATAAATGGGCAAAGTTTTAGCTTATTATGAGATTCCCAAGGAGGAAGAGGATCTCTGATGATATGGAGAACACTGATTAGTTAGTGGTATGTAATCAGTCTCATTATCAAGCTAGACCCTAGAATAGGTCATGTATAAGAGTATGAGGACCTCTTTGTTGCTTTAGTATAGATGAAGCTTACTTATGATGAGGAGTCATCACTGTGAATAAAGTCCTAGTGAAGGCTGATATAGATGCAAATAGCCAATTCTGAAGGCGTAGTTGTCAATGTGTGGTAAGATTAGTTCTGTATGTATGGACTTCCTGTTAACAAACATTTATTAGGTAGTTACTAGATGATGTTGATCATGATAACTTGATAATGATAGTGAGCCTTTACATAGTTTTAAGGCTTCCAAAGTGCCTTACATATGTTAACTTGTGCTAAGCACTGACAAGATTAATTATAATTAAAGAAAAGATTTTGAAGGCATACTACCTAAAAGTGATATTGACTTTGATTAGCAAAAGAGGTATAGAACTGTACTTTAATGTGACACTGAAGTTACGGCCAAAGTTAAAAACTGAGAGAAGTATATGTATGACACCCAGGGATCTGGGTTATATGCAAATAAGTATAGAAGAAAGTTTGGAACTTCCACCGGACAGCATGTTAGCAGTGTAAGTGAACCTTATCAAATCATAAATCATCAAATGAAATCAAAACATAAACTTCTGCCTCATTTGTCTATGAGTGATTGGTGCCATCTCACAATTCCAGCAGTTTTCCATGACTGTCCTTCATGCCTGCAACACTCTCCTTTTCATCTTTGACTACTGGCTTCAGTGACTTCTTTTAAGTCCCAGCTAAAATCCCATCTTCTGCAGGAAGTCTTTTCCAATCCTTCTTAATTCTAGTGCCTTCTCCCTGTTGATTATTTCCTATTTATTCTTTACATAGCTTGTTTGTACATATTTGCTTGTTTGTCATCTTTCACATTAGATTGCTAATTCCTTGAGAGTAGAGAATGTCTTTTTCTTCTTTTTAATTTTTTTATAAATCTCCAACACTTAGCACAATAGCTGGCACGTAGTAAGTGGTTAATACTTATTGACTAACGGCTGACTGAATATTGTGAAAAGATAAAAATTAATTTTACCTCTAGTTTTTATTGGATGGACTTCTATTGTATTGATTCTACAATGTAATTGATCTTATGCTGTATTGATTTTTATAACTGAGTCTGCATGTGCCTAAAGCCACCATTCTATGTCCTTGAGTTGAGCTCCTGAATTCAGATTTCCCTCTGAATTAGTTCAAAGTTAAAATTAATGGGAAAAACTGTTAGCTGTCAACTTCTGGGAAAATACCAAGACATTTGTTCTTATCTTTAAGTCCTGAAGATAGCTCTAAAAGATACATTGAACCTGAACTGTCCTTGCACCATTAAAGAGAGCCTTATCTTTAAGGCTTTAACAAACCTTTCTAGGCAGCAGTGAGTCTGTTAACTCAGGCTTACCAATAAGGCTACAATATGAAGATGAGTCCCATAACTCCATCAAGCATTCTCTGTGACAGAAAGGGGTAGTTACTATCCTGACATGCATACCTACCTTGCTCTTCTCAGTATAAACTGTATACAGTTTATATACTGTATAAACAGTATAAAGAATCATATTCTTTTCACCCCCATGATGCTGCCAGTCCTGTAACCAATTGCATAATTTTCCCACCTACCCAACTCTGTTCTCTATCTCTGTATATACCCAAACTATGGAAAAGCTGGTGAGCCCAACTTTAGGGTCTTTGGTCATTGAGAGAGGCCATTGACCCAATTTATTGATTACTGCTAGACTAACTAATAAATGGCTAATGCTAAGGCTACTGTCTCTTAGTTTACCTTAATTTTCAAGCATACTTTCATATACTAAGAGATTTGGCTAATGTGTTAGTCAGTACTGCTGACATGTATTCTTTCTTTTCTGTTCTTTTTAAGAAGGGATGACTCTCCAAGTAAAGGAAGAGGAGGAATGTATCTATAAAATAAGGTGATATAAAAATAAGTGATATAAATAAAAATGCTTTCTAAAAAAATAACCCCATAATTACTGGAGCTAAAGAAATCTCAAAGGGAAAAGCTGATACAAAGATCTTAAAGCTTATGAAATTGATACATTGATGGTTCTATATTCTCAGCAATGTTGGCAATCCATCCAATGTAATACTTTTATACCCTTTTTTCCTATACAATTCCATTTGTGACCAAATAGTCCAGAAATCACCATAACCATAAACACTTCATTATCTTCTTGTCAGGTAGAAAGAGATAGAAGCTACAGGAAAAATTAGTTTACAATCAAATTTCACTTACAAAAATTACAGAAGAATATGGTAGAAGATTTTGAGTAGCAGTGCTTAATTAAACTGCAAAAGTCTATAGAAAATCAGACAAGATACCAACATGAACCACATTATCCTAAGGACATGCACAGATAAACCTGGCAAGAAGAAAAAAAATAGTTGTGGCATGCAACTGGATGATTCCATTGAGTAAGTATACATAGAACAGGTGGGCAATGTGTTGGGCTCAGAATCAAACAAGAGGAAGAAATTATGTTGGGTTGCATTTGGAAAATTGTGCAGTGCTCTTATCAGCTCTAAGCTTCGTAGTCCAAAGTTCTCATCTTTTCAACACAAACGTTCTTTTCTAAATACTATGCAGTTATGAATCTATGCACCACAATCTCAAATTAGAGTTGCCACTGACCCAAAAGGGTAATAACTAAATGCATTGTGTGTGCAAGTAGGCTATAGTGATCAAATATGTAAAAAAGAGCAAAAGGATTATCACTGAGGAAATATATGATCAACAAAGGAGAATAGGCAGAAGGATAGCTCAAGTGCTCCTCTGGTGCCATAAAATATAATAAGATCTAGATGACCTCAAGAACGGTGTGTGGATCCTCTCTGTCAAACCTATGAAGAACATGAATGTGATTCAGCATGTTTAAGACATCATAGATATGTTGTGATCCATTCTGATAGAAGTATATCTACATAAATGATATAGTTTATTGAAATATTGAGAGAGAGAATTCTGGGAATATGGTGGAGTAAGATGGGGAACACTGAGCTCTTTGAAATTCTGACATGATTATGAGAAAAATATTGCCTCAATGGGAATTTTGCAGATTTGGAGGTTTGACCTGATGGAAGCGCAACCACCTCCGTACAGATTCTTCTGAATCACAAACAATCCTGGGGGCAGCTGGGTAGGTGGAAGCCTCAGCTTCAGGAACTTTCACCTCATAGACAGTGTGGGGGTCAGACAGCTGAGCATGGAAAGATTGAAGGACCCTTCACAATTGCTGGACACCAGGTATAGGTGTGTTGACCAGACTCAGTCCCAGGCTGTGGTTGTGGACCAGGAGGAATGAGCATACATCTGGTGACTACTGTGGAAGAAGGGTGGGAATCTTGCTGGCTTTGGGCACTTACAGGCAAGCAGAGTCCCTGGTTTTGATTTTGGGTCCATAGCAGAGAGGCTGATGTGAGTTGAAGTTTGCAGCCTTGAGGGGGACCACAGAGAGCAAGAGCATTTGACAGCTGTTGCCAGGGGCCCTAGCTCTGATTCAAGGGCAGAAAAAGTACCCAACAGTTGGGATCCCAAACAGAACTTAGAAAACAAAAGTATGTAAGTCCTGAAGCCTAAGGCACCATCCCCTACAATTTGAAACTGGAACTTGACTCTAATAATAATCTACTAAAAATGTTAATAATAATAACAGCATGCTGAAAAAGCAAAGGAGTGAGAACCCTACCATAGATAGCTACTATAGGGACAAAGAGAATCTGAATTCACACTCAGAAGAAGATGGTAAAGCTAAAATAACCAATCCTGCTTCAAAGAAAAAATGTCAAATGGTCAAAAAACCAAAAAGAGTTCTTGGAAGAAGTTAAAAAGAACTTTAAAAACCAAATGAAAGTGGTCAAGGAAAACTTGCAAAAAAGAAATAAGTGCAATCCAAGAAAATAAAAAAAATTATGAAAAAAGTCAATCTATCAGAAAAAGAGATCTAAAAATTTAAGGAAGGAAATAATTAATAAATATTAGAATTGTGCAAGAAGCTAGTGAAGACACCAAGAAACAATAAAACGAAATCAAAAGAATTAAAAAATGGAAGTGAATATGAAACATCTCATTAGAGAAACAACTGATCTGGAGAACAGATCAAGAATAGACAGTATAAGAATTGTTGGACTACCTAAAAGTTACAATTTTTAAAAAAATCTCTAATAAAATATTATCAGAAATTATTAAAGTGTCTCAAAGTACTAGAATGAGAGAAGAAAATAGAAATAGGAAAAAACCATTGATCACCACCTGAAAGAGATCCCAAAATGAAAACTTACAGGAATATCACAGCCAAGTTTCAAAACCCCAGGTTAAGAAGAAAATACTATAAGCAACAAGAAAAAAAAAACAACTTAAATATGTTGGAGCTGTAGTGAGGATAACACAAGATCTAGAAATTTCTACATTAAAAGATCAAAGATCTTGGAACATTAAAGCTGAGTGTAATCCTGAAAGAAAAAAAATTAATACTTAATCAATTGCAAGACTTTCAGGTATTCATGGAAAAAATACCAGAACTAAATGAAAAATTTAACATATAGGATCAAACAAATGACAAAATATAAAGCAAGCATTAAAGACCAATGATAAGGGACTCAATAGGCCAAAATGTTAACTTTTTGTATGGGAAAATGTTAATTGTACTCTTTGTTAACATTACTAGTTTGAAAGATCATACATAGATAAAAGACCTGTGGATGAATTGAATGTGATAGGACAGTTTTAAAAAATAAATTGGGTAGAGAGAGGTAAAATGGAATAATTATATACATGAGACATAAATGGAAAAGATATTACAGAGGAAGCAAGTGGGATAGAGGGCTGGTGGTGCCAAAATCTTATTCACATTAGAATTGGGTTAAAGAGGGAATGACATATACATCTGGAAGGGTATAAAAGTCTTCTAAATTAATATAGAAATAGGAGGGTGAAGAGGTAGAATGAGGAAGAGATTTTTAGAAGGGTATAAAGATCAAGAAGTAGGAGGGTGGGGAAAGAGGAGAAAGGGAGAACTCGAAGAGGGACAGATAGATTAAGGAATAGGAGAGCAAGGAAGGGGTGAGAAGTGAATTAGATGTGTGAGGAGGTATAGGGTAAATAGGGTGAGAAGGATAAATAGTGAAGGAAAATAGGATGAAGGAAAATACACAACTAGTAACTACAATTTTGAATGTGAATGGAATTAATTCACCCATAAAATAGAAACAGCAAAATGCGTTAAGAATTAGAATCCAACAATATGCAGTTTATAAGAAACAATTAAAAATTAGAGATAGACACAAAACTAAAATATTGTGCTGATGTAAGAAAAAAATCAGGGGTGGCAAACACTATCTCTGACAAAGTTAAAGCTAAAATAGATTTAATTAAAAGAGATAAAGAGGGAAATTACACCATGTGTTACCAAAACTATTCAGTACTGTCTTTAAAATATTAGCAATGGCAATAGGAGAAGAAAAAGAAATTTTGAAGGAATCAGAATGGAAAATGAGAAAATAAACTATCTTTTTGCAGATGGTTTGATGATATATTTAGAAAATCTGAGAATTCCACTAAAAAGTTAGTTGAAACAAGTAATAATTTTTTTTGCAAAGTAGTAGTCTATAAAACAAACCCCCATAAACTAACAGTGTTTTTATCACCATCAATATCACCAACAAAACCCTGAAAGAAGAGATACTCCATTTAAAATAATTCTGAAGAGTATAAAATACTTGGAAATATACCTCCCAAAAAGAAACCCAGAAACTACACAGACGTGACTATAAAACATTCTTTATACAAATAAAATCAAATTTAAATAATTAGAGAAATATTAATTGTTTGTGTAGGCAAAGGCAATATAATAAAAACAACTTTTACCTAACTAATCTGCTATTCAATGCTATCCCAATTAAATTATCAAAAAAATTTTTTTGCTGAATTAGAAAAATAGTAACAAAGTTTATTTGGAAGAAAAATTGGTCAAGAACTTCAAAGACATTAACAGAGAAAATGTAAAAGGAAGAGATTGGGCAGTACCAGAACTTAAACTATCTGATACTGGCTAAGAACTAGAAAGGTAGATCAGAAGAGAGTAGACATACAATACACAGCAGTAAATGATTATTGCAATCTTTTGTTTGACACATGTAAAGATTTACATCTTAGAGATAAGAAGTCATTATTTGGTAAAAATTGTTGAGAAAGCTGGAAAGCATTCTGTCAGAAACTGGGCATAGACCAATATCTTAAACCATTTGCCAAGACAAGATCAAAATGAAGACATGATCTAGATATAAAAGGAGACATCACAAGAAAATTAGATCATGGAGCATATTATCTACCAGATTTATGGAAAGGAAAACAATTTAAGAATAAACAAGAGATATAAACCATTGTGAGGTGTGAAATGGATAATTTCAACTACATTAAATTAAAAAGAGTGTGTACAAATAAAACCAATGAAGCCAAGATTCACAGGAAAACCAAAAATTGGGGGTAGGAATGGGGAAATAAATTACAGAGAGTCTTTCAGACAAAGATCTCATTTCTCAAATACATAAAGAATTTTGTCAAATTTAAAAGGATATGAGTTATTCCCAAATTGTTAAATGGTCAAAGGATATGAACAGACAATTTTTTGATGAAGAAATCAAAACTATAGGGAGTCATATCAAACAATGCTCTAGTGTAAATCATTTTTGATTAGAGAAATGCAAATTAAAACAACTTTGAGCTATCATCTTACACCTATCAGATCGGCTAAGAGATGCCCGTTAATTGGAGGAACGGTTAAACAAGTTGCGATATATGATTGTGATGGAATACTACTGTGCTGTAAGATTGTTGTTATTGTTCTTCATTCTTAAAGAGTACCAATGACATCAGGAAGTTGAGGTCTTGACTTGCAAGTGAATTGGATTTAAGTGAGACAGGGCTGTGTAAAGTCAGCAGCCTCACTCTCTCCTCCAAAGACATCTGGGTTCAGTGGCAAGACATAGATCAGGATGCCTGGAGATGGCTCAACATGCACTGGGAAACTTTGATCTTTTTAAGCTAAGGTCTTTCCCAGGTCTCAGTTTATCTGAGGTAACATCCAGTCAGTGATTAAGGCTAGGTAAGAAATGAGGCCAAAATGGCCTCTTTTTGTTCTATAACGAATGATGAATTCGCTGATTTTAGAAAAAAAAACAACAACATGGAAATACTTGCATGAAATAATGAAAAGTGGAATGAGCAGCACCAAGAGAACATGGTACATAGTAACAGAAATATTATCCTAAGAACAACTCAAATGACTAATTCATCTTGAGTATCATAAATACTTCAACTAACTACAAAGGATCTATAAAGGAAGATGTCATCTACCTCCAGAGAAAGAACTGATAAAATATATGTATAATATGGTTTAACATATTTATAAATATGCTTATGTACATATATGTATGTATATATGAGTATATGTATTTAACTGCAGCTTTCTCTATGATGGGGTGGGGAGGGAGGGAGAAAAATTAAAAGTGCACAGCAGAGAACCAAAGAAAACTTACGAAAAAGCACAGAAAAGCAAGGTAGCTTTGAAAACAATCTGTAGTATTTATCACATAGCTGTTGTTTTTAAAGTAAATGATTTGAAATGGAAATCCAAGGTTTAATACTGAATCCTCTCTTTATGTTGTGGGGGTTATTTTGTCTTTTTGAATTTAAGTTCAAAATGAATAAAACATTAAACAAATCAAAAGATATAGTATATTGCCTGATAGATATTTCCATAAAGCAACATTGTGAGTTTTCACAACATGCTGAGCAACATTTTTATACTTTTGGTTTAATGTATTGAAGAGTGAATGTATAAATTGGTCATTAATTTAAACTAAGGAAAAAAATGTACCAGTAAAAGAAAAATGATGAGTTAGTAGTCCTAAATATGACAGAATAATTAAAGTAGTTCCTTTTCCACATCTCTAAAAACTCCTGGTGTTTTCCTTTAAATGTTAACATCCAGCTAATGGACACTCAAAATATACATCATTTCAGTGCAGTCTCCCAAGGTATTCTTGGAGTGAGACCAGAGATTTGAAATGTACCATTATTTGTCTTCCAAAAGCTCTCTTAAGGTCAAAAGTCCTACTCATAATGCTTAATTCACTTAGTATTAAGTGGGACCAAATGATCTATTGTGATTATGCTCTTTAACCCCATTTAGTCACAAAGCTGTGACATTCTACCATTTTTTAGCAATTGATAGGGCAATTGTTCTTAAGTTTACTCCAGTCAGCTCTGTCTCATTCTTTTCTCTGCCAAATATTTCTTTGCCTATCTTATTTTCTTCTTTAAATTTTATTCATCTCTCAAGACTCATCTGAAGTCTCTTTGCTGCTGTAAAGCCCTCTACTATATGTGTGACCTTGGTAAGTAATTTTCACCTTCAAGGAAGTCATTTTCTCCATTTGTAAAAACAGCAAATTGGACAAGATGATTTAAAAGATCCTGTGACCTAATCAAGTTTACACTAATATAAAGATAAGGAGTTGCCCTCAGGGTTAAAAAGCCCTGGGTTCAAATTCTGCCTTTGACATACTGGGTATGTGACTCTGGGCAAGCCATTTAACTATGACCCTATAGGCAAGTCACAGTATTCTATGAAACTCTATAAATCACAGAGAAGGTAATAATCAGCATTGGCAAAGGCAGTTTCTTCAACTGGGGTTCCTGATATCAGTGTAATCACAGATCTCTTTCCTAGTCTACTGTGACACTATGACTTTTTTTTGCCTACTATTACCAACATAGGTAATCAATCGTTGGTTAAGACTACATGATCTCTAAATACCTTTCCATCTTTCAATTACATGGTTCTTTCATCCTAAAATCCCCCAAATTTCCATAGCATTTATTACATTTCCCACAAAATCTATCACATTAGATTAAATTAATTGTGTCAAATCAAATTATATTATTTTGTTAAACTCTCCCCCTCTCCCACTATACCATAAGAAGCAGTTTGGTGTAAGAAAAGAATATGTTAGAGGTGGAATAAAAATATATATGAGTTTCCATCTCATCTCATCTGGATATGTTGCTTTACCTCCCTGCACCTTGTTTTTTCTCATTTTTAAATTAAAGACTTGCCAGAGATAGAGAGGATCATAAGAGGCAAAATGCATAATTTTGACTATATGTAATCAAAACATTTTTGCAGAAATAAAACCAATGAAGTCAAAAGCAGAAAAAATAAGGGAAACTGAGGTGAAAAAAACTATAGCAAGTTTCTCTGATAAAGGTCTCATCTCTAAAATACATAGGGAACTGAGCCAAATGTATATGAATAAGATACTCCCCAGTTGATAAGTGGTCAAAGGATATGGCTATGAACAAGCAGTTTTTTAGAGGAATAAATAAAAAACTATCAATAGCTAAATCCCTAATAATGAGAGAAATGTAAATTTAAACAACTGTGAAAAACCACCTCATAACTATCAGATTAGCTAAAATGACAAAAAAATGATAAATGCTAAGGGAGATGTAGAAAAATAGGTACATCATCATTCCCCAATTGATAAATGATCAAAGGATATGAACAGGCAGTTTTCACAGAAAGAAATCAAAGCTCTCTATAGCCATATGAAAAAATACTCTAAATCACTATCGATTAGAGAGATGCAAATCAAAACAACTCTGAGATACCACATCACACTTATCAGATTGGCTAACATGACAAAACAGGATGATAATAAATATTGGAGAAGATATGGGAGATGTGGAACACTAATTCATTATTAGTGAAACTATGAGATGATCCAGCCATTTTGGACAGCAATTTGAAACTATGCCCAAAGGGCTACAAAAATATGCATACCCTTTGACCCAGCAATACTGCTTCTAGGACTGTATCTCCAAGAGACCATGAAAATGGGAAAGAGTCCCACGTGTACAAAAATATTTATAGAAGCACTCTTTGTGGTGGCCATAAACTGGAGATCAAGGGGATGTCCATCAATTGGGGAATGGCTGAATAAATTGTGCTATATGACTGTAATGGAATACAATTGTGCTATAAGAAATGATAAACAGGAAGAGTTCAGAGAGGCCTGGAAAGATTTATATGAACTGATGCTGAGTGAACGTAGCAGAACCAGGAGAACTTTATAGACAGTAACAACCACAATGTGTGAGGACTTTTTCTGGTAGACTTAGAACTACATTGCAATGGAAGAGCTTAAAAAACTCAATGGTCTCATTAGGCAAAATGCCTTCCACATTCAGAGAAAAAACTATGGAATTTGATTGAAGAATGTAGCAGATCATTTTCTTTTGTGTTACGTTTTGATTTGTTTTATGATTTCTCCCACTCATTTTAATTCTTCTATGCAACATGACTAAGGTGAAAATATATTTAATAGGAATGTATGTGTAGAATTTATACAAAATTGTATGCTGTCTCAGGGAGGGAGGGGGAGGGAGAAGGAAAAATCTAAATTATATGGAAGTGATTGTGGAACACTGAAAACAAATAAAATAATCTAATTCTTCTTTCAAAAAAATAGGTACATCAATGTACTTTTGGTGGAGCCATGAAGTGGTTCAACAATTCTGGAGAATTTGGAACTATGTCCCAAAGGCTATAAAACTGTACATACCCTTTGACCCAGTAATACCACAAGTAGTTCTATACTCCAAAGAGATCAAAAAAAAGGGAAAAGGATCCATATGTACAAATATATATGTAACAGCTCTTTTCATGGTGGCAAAGAGTTGGAAACTGAGGGGATGCCCACCAATTGAGAAGTGGTTAAACAATTTACAATGTATAATGTTGATGAAATACTATCGTGCTGTAAGAAATGGTGAAGGGAATATCTTCAGAAAAACTTTGGAAAACTTATATGAACTCATGCAAAGTGAAGTGAGCAGAACCAGTAGAACAATATATACACTAACAGCAATAATATAATAATGATCAGCTGTAAAAGACTTAGCAACTCTGATCAATACAATGATCCACCTCAATTCCAAAGAACTCATAATAAAAATGCTACCCAAATGCAAAGAGAAAACTGATAGTCTCTGAGTGTAGATTGAAATATGCTTTTTTTCTCTTTCTTTTTCTTGTTTTTTCCTTAGTAAATTAAGTTTATTGAGATTTATATTTAGATATGAGATTTGTTTTGCAGGACTTAAGAAGAGAATTTAGAACTGAAAAAAATTTAAAAATTAAAAAAATAAATTCTTGAAAAAGCATACAATTGCATTGAAGAAATTAAATTTACTCCAACAGTTCATATATTATAAGTTCCAAATAGGTTTGTGACCTACATTAAAAAGTTCACATCATAAACAAATATACAGAATTAAGGTAAATGTTACCTACCAGATATAGGAAAAAGAGAAAAAACCAAAACCTTTTCAGGAATGAAGAGAATCACTGAAGAAAAATGGATAATTTTGATTACATAAAATTAAAAATACTTGAAACAAACAAATCTAATAAAGTTAATGATAAAAGGGAAACAATCAACTGGGGAAAAAATCTTCACAGCAACTTTTTCTGATAAAGGTCTCATTTTCAGGAAATTGATTCAAGTTTATAAGAAAAAGAACCATTGCTCCAACAATGACAAATAGTCTAAAGAAACAGGCACTTCTCAAGGGAAGCAAGTGAGGCTATCTATATAGCCAAGTGAAAAAAACTGTTTCAAAACCACTATTAGGGAAATATAAATTAAAGTAATTCTGAGATTTTTACCTCATACCCATCAGTGGCAAAGATGACCAAAAAAAGGAAAAATGATCAGTGTTGAAGAGGCTGTGGGCAAACACGTACGTTAATGGTGGGCCTGTGAATGGGTAAAGAAATGGGTAAAGAAAGAAATTTGGAATTATACACAAAATTTACTAAATAGTGCATACCCTATGATTCAGATATATCACTGTTAGGTCATTTCCAGGCATCCTGAGGAATATCTGGTCACTGGATTCAGATGGCTCTGGAGGAGAAGTGAGGCTGGTGACCTGCACAGCCCTCCTTCACTCAAAACAAAGTCAAGTGCAAGTCATGTCATCATTTCTCTACTGGCATGATCTTCTTCAGCAGCAAAGGATGAACATGATCACTATTAAGCCTGTAGCCCAAAAAGATCAAAGAAAGAGGAAAAGTTCCTTATGTACAAAATGATTTACAATTGCTCTTTTTGTTGTGGAAAAAAAAATACCTGGAAACCAGGAGGATGCCCAATAACTGAGGAATGGTTGATGCATATATTGTGGAGATCGCATTTATATTCATATATATATATAAATGTGCTTATATATGCGTGTATAATTAATTGTAGTATATTCACACGATGGAGCAGTATTATACTGTAAGTCATCAGAGAAACAGATGATTTCACAGACATAGAAAGATTTCTTATGAATTAATGGCAAGTGAAGTAAGTAGAACCAGAAGAACAATTGTAAAAATAAACAAATTTTGAGGTCTTTTATAAATAAAATGAGCTCCAACCTAGAATTCCAGACATGTCACATTGCTCTTATATACTCCACATTACAATCAAATTAGTCTAAGCGTTATTCTCCATAATTAATATTCTTTCTCCTACCTTTATCCTTTTGCATGGAGGGGGTGATATTATTCCTCTATACCTGGAATGCATTTTCTCCTTATCTTCTCCTTTAGGAATTTCTGGCTCCTTTGAAGATGTGGTTTAATTATCCCTTTCTTCAAAACGCTTTCCTCATTTTTATCTGTTGTTACGGCTATTCCCATCACCCTCTCTGCTCCCCCTTTACAAAAATTAATGGATGTACTTTATTATGAATACTGGCTTTCTCATTCAATTAGCAATAGGTTTCTACATGGATAGTTAGATCTTCACTAGATCCCTGCTTTCTTACAGCTCTAAAATCATTAGGGACATGAATCAACAATTCCTCTGGTCATAAGTTATTACATAATTTTCCTCACTTTGATGTACTCAATTCAATCAAACTACAACTAAAAAGCCTTAGAGGAAATGTGTCCTCTTATTCCATTATAATCATGTTTGTGTCCTAAGTGAGTAGCTAACTGAAAGGGACACACTGGAATCATTCATTTGCAACACCAAATTAGCAAATTGAATGATTTTGGTGCATTCACAGACTAATTGATTAAATCATGTTACTTCAAAAGGGGCATCCTATCATACAACTGCCTCATCAGATGGGAAAAGAGAAAATGTAATCTGAACATGTGATTGTGCATGAAGGGGAGTTTGGAGGATTGCAGCCAGAACCACATGACCAAATACTTATTTCATCCCTATTATAGTTTTTAAGAGATCACATTTCCTTTAGGAATAGGGTTTAAATCAGGAATCATAGTGTGGTAAACAAGAAGAGAGAAGTGACAGTTTTCTAGTTCCATTAGCTCACTATATAGTCTTGGACAAGTTGCTTCAAGATCTGACTTTTCTCATTGCTAAAATGGTAAGAGGTTGAATAATAATGATATTGACAATAATAATAAACAATGAGGATGCTAATGAGGATGAGGACACATCTCACATCTATGTAGCATACCACTGCCTAAGCACTTTTTTCTGAAAAGGGAATCATATAAACATGAATCAAAAATGGACATGATGTCAAAAGTCATGTAATCTAATCCCTTGCATGAAATAGACTCACCAAAAATACTCTCCTTCCACAACATGGTTGTGTAAGTATTTCTATTTTCACTTGAATTCCTCTAGTATGAGGCACGGAGAACCTCTGCCTTCTGAAGAAGTTCGTCCTACGTTTTAATGAAAGTTTGTCCATCAAACATGAATCTGTCCTCCTACAATTTATATTCAGTGTTCCTAGTTCTGCTGTCTGGGACCACAAATAGAATAAGCCTAATCTTTTTACATAACAGCTATTCAAAGACTTGGCACTAAAGACCTGCAGCTGAGCTCACAGGGTCTAGAATCTGACACTAGTCCTTGTTTTGTACTCAAGCACTGAACTGGGTGGACTGGGTTAATTTCTGTGGAAACCTGATCGCTAATTAGGGGGATTAAACTCTCTACACTCCTAATTCTTCACTCAGCTCATTCATAACCCAGTTCCTTCCTACTTTGCCAGTCTTTTCACAATTTATTCTTCTCTACATACCCAAATCCTGTTAACAATTGTTTATCACTTGATGAAAAACAGCCTCCAACTTTTCTTTGAATAGACTAGAAGTAGTTAGAGAACATAATGCATGCTCTGTGTAACCCATTACGAAGGGCAAAATACAAGCCTGATCTTACTCCTGTTAAACTTGAAAATAGCTACCATGTCCTCCCTTAAGCCCTCTGTTCTTTAAACTAAACATCCACAGTTATCTCAAGTGATAGTACATTTTTTTGGGGGGGGTAGGGAAGGCGATCAGGATTAAGTGACTTTCCCAAGGTCATACTACGTGTCCAGAGTCTGAGGCCACTCAGCTGCACCTGACTCCAGGGCTGGTATGCTATCCACTGCACTACCTAGCCTCCCCTGTGATAGCACATCATTAAATGCTTTATTTACCATTTTGGCTGCTGCCTTCTGGATATTTAACAACCCAATGCCCTTCTTAAAATATGGGGCCCAGAAATGAAGTTAATGCTCTAGATTTCATCTGATAAGGACAGAGCATAGCAAGACTATGAACTCCTATAATATGAACACTATATATCTCAATGTAGAATAACACAGCATTACTTTATTTTTTTGTCTTCCATGTTTTACTGTTGAATTCTATCAAACTTATAGTTTGATAAAACTCCATTTATTTTTCATATGAATAAGGAGAATCATGTTTCTCCCATGGCATTTATTTTTTAAAATTCAAGTGTAGGATTTATTTATTTTAAATAAATTTCATTTAGTGAAATTAGTGAACCAATAGTGAACACTTTAGTGAACCATTTTAACCTTTTGAGTTTTTTGAAAAGTAACTGTCACACAAGGCTGTGTGGTGTAGTAGACAGATATTTGGCTTGAGAGCAAGGAAAATCATACTTCCAGTCTTGTCTCTAGCTATGTGATCATGGGGAAGTCACTAACATTTCATTCTCTAGGTACATCTTTAAAAGTGTAAGTTACAGAGTAAATGATGACCTGTATAGCTACAGGGAATTTCCTCACCTAGGTGTTATCCATACCAAAGAAATCATAGGGCCAGTCCCTATCCCCAAACTGTCATACAAGGTAAGCTTTTTGTCACCAGTAAATTAAACATGTCATCTATGCGTTTATCCAAGTCACTGACAAAGCCAATATTGAAAACCACTAAGGACAGATTCTCACTAAGTAATGTTGAGATATTAATGACTATTCCTTGGATCTGATCATTCAACCACTTCTGAATTTACCTAACTGTATTATTGTGAAGTCCATATCTATCAATCATATCCAGAAGGGTAGTACAAGACACAAAATCAGGTAATTTGTCTATGTCCAAATAAACTATAACTACTTCCCAGTCTAGTAAATGACAAAATGGAGATGAGTATAGTTTGTACTGACCTTCTCATGACAAAATCAATGACTTTAATGATAATACGGCTTAAAAAAATTTTTTTTTTCTAAATAACGACACACTATCACATCAATGATATGTTCTGAAATCTAGGTAGGCAAATGGAGGCCTAGGAGAAGGTGCTGTAGGTCCCACAACTGGAAAATGTAAGTACTGAAACCCAATTTCTTTAACGCTAAAAAGGATGCTTTTTTTCACTGTACCAAAAGGTCTTTTAAGTTCCTTGTAGCTGTAATACACTTTTAAAGTAATAGCATTCCTACGGATATACTTTGATATCTTAATGTATCAGTGATCTCAATGCCCTCTCAGCATGTCTTAAACTCATCTATGTCTTTTCATACTTTACAATTCTTTTTTATATTTTTTCTATAAATCCACCATAGGAGGTCCATTGAGCATTCTGAGAAGAACTTCTGCTAGATGTCTGGACATTGCATAGAAGGAAGCCCCATACTTTCTGTTACACAACTGATTCAGAAGTTCAGAGAATATAAGAAACTACTTTGTTTCCTATTTTTTGACTCTAAAAAAATATTTGAATTGGTAGAACAAAATGCTGCCTTTAAGGTTTTCTTCCCATGACATATCATTAATGCAGTTATCAAAATCATACAAGATTAAAGATATAAAAACAGACATAATTAAGGTTCAACAGCTTTCTGGTTGTGATATAAAAGAAAGAATTAAACAAAGAGACACATGCATCAAAGGTATCTCTCTATTACCATATGAAGCCTGTAGTTTTAATTTCTTGAAGACGAGTTCTCTATGCCTCCTAGTGACACAGCACTACCTGAAAATAGTGATGTTAAAGAGATACAATTTTATTTCAGGGAGAATCTTGGGTTCATTAAAAGCACTGCACAATTTCTCAAATGCAATCCAGTATATTCTCTTTCTGCTGTGACTAATAGTTTTATGGACTCTTATCATGGTATTAAATCCTATGATTGAAAAACAAAAACAATACAGTACTAGTATAATCTATTTTTAAATGCAATATAATTAGTCCAAGACTTTAATCATTGGTTATCTTATCTTGCCAATTAATGTTAAGTTTGGCTAACAGGTGAGTTATTATTGCATATGTTTTATACAAGCATTGAAATAATGCTTACTTCAAAATGGTTTCACTGAAATAAACAGAGAAAGGGCAGATGAGAACAAAATTCTCGAACAGCACTGGTATAGTGCATGCATAGCTGAAGAGCTGGTCACAAACAAATGCTTTAAAGATGAGTCACATCTTCTAACGAACCATAAATATGAATTCTTGTTATCATGAAACTGATTATTTTGATTTTTTTAATTCATATTTACATAGCCCTTTAAAATTTAAGCAGCGTTTTCTTCATAATTCTGTAAGTCCCAGAAGTTGTGATTTGAAAAAAACCTAAAAGCCGATAAGTATCAGAGTTAGGACTTGGAATCAGGAGACATGAGTGCAAATGTCAACTCTGTCTTTTAACAATGTCTGATTACAGTCACTTAGCTTCTTGGAGTCTCAGTTTCCTCACCTGTAAAACAGAGATAATAATATACTTTCTTACCTCAAAACGATTGTTGTTAAGAAAACATGTTGTAAACTATAAAATGCGACAAAAAGATCAATTACAACTATGATTACTGGAATCATAGGATACCTTAGTCTTTGGAAGAGTCTTGTTTCATCAAACATCCTGTTTTAATGGGTGAGGAAAATGAATGTAGTGGATGGAGCACTGCACCTAGAGTCAAGAAGATGCAGGCTCTACTCTGGTCTCAGACAAATACTAGCTGTATAATCCTGGGAATGTGAGTAACTTCTGTTGGCATCAGTTTACTCAACCATAAAATGGAAATAATAACAGCACCTCTGTAGGGCTGTCATGAGGGTCAAATGAAATAATCTTTGCAAAGTGCTTAACATACTGCCTGGAGCATACGAGGTGCTGTAAAAATTCTTATTTCCCTCTCTTTCCCATATTCTTCCCTCCCCTTAACTCCACATAAGTAGCAAGTAGTTCAGCTGAGATTCAAACTCAGGTCTTCTCATTCCATATTCAGTGAAAGATCAGTCAAGCACACAACATCCAAAGTTCAGACCAGTTTTAGTTGAACAAAGACATGGGTCAAACAGTCAGGTGGAGTTCAGGGCCCACACCAAGAAAGGCAAATGACAGCTAGAGTCAAAGGACAATCTTCACACCAGTCACAGAGAAAAGTCATGGTTACCCATTAGGCTTGTGAGATGTTCACAATTCATCATCTCTGACAATGAACAACCATAAAGCATCTGCCATTTACCCAATGGAAGGGAAACTTAAAAAGTAACAATCTTCATGAGTATGTACTTAAAATATTGAGAAAGAGACAAATACATTTCTCTTAACCTAGAAGTAACTTACTAAAGTACTAGACTATTGTGTAGGATAGTTGGACAAGTTCAATTTTCTTTTCTTATTTTTAGTTACATAGTAGGCACCTAATGAATATTTGATTGGTGGAAATGTGCATTTTGTCCTCTTTTTTCCAGAAACATTTTTGAAGAGTTTTTTTTTAAAGGAAAATGTCAAATTAATGCCTTTCCCCTCTTTGCCCTGCTCACTCTGAAACATAAAATCAAGCTTTCCTCTAAAAACTTAAGGACAAACATTAATTACTTTCAAATTTCTGTTTTCTCATTCTTTTTGATTTGCTAATTAATATCTCATATTAGAATACATGTGTATATGTAAATATGTGTGCATGTGTATGTAAGTGTTTATACATGTATATGTAAATACCTCTTTATCTATATCTATCTATATATGTGTGTATATATATATATATATATATATCCCTAAAATTTATTTATTATTTCTCTAGCTTTAATATAGTTTAAGCTAAAATAACTGAAGAAGCAAAGCATTGTGTTACAGAAAAAACTCACTGAGGGCAAAACATTAGGACAGATATCACTGGATAGCCAAAATGTTCATCAGAATCAATCATATTCTTATTTGAGGATTAAAACATTAGAGGGCAGAAGGAAGAAGAGGACCAATATGATGTGGTGGGGTTAGTAAAGGACTTGAAGTCAGAAGACCTTCGTTAAATATTATTTCATATATGCTAGACCTTGGTCAGGTCACTTGATTTCTTCAGGCCTCAGTTTCCTTGTTTGTAAAACAATTTCTAAATTTCCATGCAGCAATAAAATGCTTTGATTCTCAGAGGAAACAAAAAAAAAACAGATGCCAAAATGAGATGCCAAAGATATAGAAGGAAATCAAGCAGGGGATGTTAGTTATGGAGAAAATGTAAACCATGTCACCATATTCCTGCTACAAAGAAGTTAATAACGATAGCTAAGGAAAAGCTATTGGGTGTGGGAGTTGGGATTATAATTGTTAAAAACCACTCCAGTAACTGATGTATGAAGTCAGATTTTCCTATTGAATGCTAAAGTTATGCTGACAAAGCCCTAAAAAAGAGGGCACTTGGTAACTATTTAGTATTAACATAGTTAAGTACAGACACATGATACAAGACCCTAAAATTCTCTTAGCATCTGTACTTACTCAGTTAGCCTGCCTAGAATTAATCAAATTTGGATAACTGCCAAACATTTTATTAGGCTATTAAGGGAAGAACATAAGATTGCATAAAAAATCTTTTGACGGTTATTGTATAGAAGGATCTTACAGTTCAGTTAAGTATTACTTTAACGTGAATAGAATGCTTAGCCTAGGGTCAGAAAGAGCCAAATTGACATCTAGCCTCAGGCACTTAATAGGTGTGTGACTCAGGTAAAGTCACTTAACTTCTGTTTTCCTCAGTTTCCTCAACTATAAAACATAGTTTTATACCCAATTTATTTATTTCCCCTATAATCCTCAATATCTCCTCTTTTCTTCTTATTTTACATTGTTATTTGTTGGCTTTCTAAGTTTTTAAAATGTATATTCAATTCATTAATTCTGTTTTTTATTTTGTTAATTTATGTTTGTAAGGATTTGGTTTTTCCTGAGTATTACTTCATATGTCTCCCAGAAATATTGGCACATTTTTCATCACTATTGTATTCTTTTACATAATTATTAATTGTTTTTTATGATTTATTCTTTGACCCACTCATTAATTAGGATTTTCTTGTTAAGTCTTTATTTAGGTATAATTTTTTGTTTGTTGTCCATGAACTAATGACTATTTTTATTATGTTAAGGACAATAAAGAGTATGCTATTTTATGTACTACTATTCTGTCAATTTCTATAAAAGTTCCATGTGATGCTGAGACATATGTACATTATTTTGCTGTCCCATTTAGAATAACCCCTTAGTATTTTAACTAGTTTCCCCAAGAATTTGTTCAGTCCCATTTGTTTCCTTTTGTTTATCTTTCTATTAGATCAGACTTGCACAACTTGAAAACTTTTTCAGTTTGCAGTTAGGTTAGACCAGAGACAGACTGAGATGGTTGGTTGTGGCAGGGCACATGAGAGTCACCCAAAATCCTTCGGCGGACTGCAAGCGGCCGGTGAACTGTATGTTTTGCAGGCCTGTGGTAGACTAACCCAAACTGAGTGAGGGATATTAAAAGTCTCTTATCAATATTGTGTGATTGTTCATGTTTTCTCGAAGTTCAGATAATGCTTCCTTTATAATTTCAATGCTAAAGAATTGTAGCATATATGGCCATTTCAGCATAATGTAATTCCATTTATTTTTTTTATTCTTAGAATATTTGTTTTTACTTTGTCAGACAGCATTGCAACGTCAGCTGTTTTGGATTCACTTGCTCCATTGTAAGTTTTTTTCATCCCCATACTTTTATTTTGTGTATGTCTGTTTTTTAAAGTTTCTTGTAAGCAACAGATTGTAGGGTTTTGTTTCCTTATCCAATCTGTCACTTTTTGTTTTATTGTATTGTTTAATCCGTTCACATTTAAAGTCATGAGTTTTTAGTTTATATTTTTATCCATCTGTATCTAAAATTGTTTTTTTCAGTTATAAATTTTTCCTTCTTCTCCTGTAAACAATTACTTTACCTTAAACTTTTTTAAGGTGACCTTTCCCCCACTGATACTCTTCTCACTCCTGATCCCCTTTCCTCATTTGTTACTTCTTTGGGGTTTTGTTTATTGCTTTTTTCTCCTGGTTTTGTCTGGTTGTAGAATTGTTTTATCTGGTTATCTAGTTTTCTTCCCCTCTCATTTAATCACTCTTTCTCTCCTACCCTTCAAATAGTCCTGTTCATTACTATTTTTTCTATTCAAATAAGTTATTTTTCAACCTTTCAATTATTTATTTATTTTAGCTATATTCTTTCTTTTTTGAATTCCAAATTATCTCCCTTTCTCTCACATTCTTCTCCACCCACTGAAAAATATATCAATGATACATTTGAAAACATGCAAAATGTATTTCCTATTAGTAATAGCTTTTTTTTTTAAGCAAGAAAAACAAAGTGAGAAAATTATACTTCAATTTGCACTGAGAGTTCATCAATCCTCTTTCAGGAGATGGATAGCATTTTTTTCTTTGTGAGTCAATATCTTTTATTTTTTATAAATTTGATTCAGTTCTATACTCAGTATATATTTGAGAAATGAGGTTTTTATTAGAAAAACTCAATGTAAACCTTTTTATATTATTATATTGTCTATGGTACCTTTTAGCCTAATGTAATTTTCCCTGGAAATCTATTTTAATTAGTTCTATTTTTTGCTTTTGCTTTGTCTGATATCGTGATTGCTACTCCTGACTTTTTGCTTCATTTGAATCATTTTAGATTCTGCTCCAAGTCTTTATTTTAATTCTAAGTATGTTTTTCTGTTTCAAGTGTGTCTCCTGTAAATGACATATTGTTGGATTCTTGTTTCTGTTTCATTCTATTCCATTTCACTATCTGCTTTCTGTGTGAGCTCATTCCACTGACATTCACAGCATTACTAACTGTGTACTTCCATTTATCTCATTTTCCTGTTTCTTCTTCTCTCTCTATCTCTGTCTGTCTCTCCCTCTCTTTATCTCTCCTTGCCTCTCTGTCTCTGTCTCTTTTTCTTTCCTGTCTCTCCTCAAAAGTCAATTTTTCTCTAATCACTGCCTCCCTTAATCTACCCTCCTTTTTATCCACCTCTTTCTCTTATTCTCTTCTCCTCCTATTAGGTAAGTTGCATTTCTATACACAACTGAGTATCTGTGTATATGTGTATATTTAGAGAGGGAAGACCCTCTCTAAACCCATGCCGGGAAGCATAATGTTCAAGCTTTGCCCACAACCCACATCTTTTACCCTCCATTGTAAAAGCTATTCCTTGTACACCTCTTTTATGTGAGAAAACTTGCTCCTTCCTGCCTCTCTTTTCTCCCAGTGCATTTCTCTCTCTCACCCTTTCATTTTTCTTGGAGATCATTCCAACATAACCAACTCACATCCATGCCCTCTCTCTATGTAAACTCCTTTTAACTACCTTAATAATGATAATGTTCATAGGAGTTAAAAGTATCATATTCCCATAAAGGAATGTAGACAGTTTAACTTTATTGAGTCCTTTATGATTACTCTTTCTTGTTTACCTTTTTATGCATCTCTTGAGTCTTGTGTTTGAATGTCATTTTCCTATTCAGCTCTAATCTTTTCATTAGAAATGCTTGAAGTTGTCCATTTCATTAAATATCCATTTTTTCCTCTGAAAGATTGTATTCAATTTTGATGGGTAGGATATTCTTGGTTTATCTCATAGTCATTAGCTTTCCTGAGCTCCACTTTCTCTTTTAAAGAACTGTTTTGTTCAGTGAGCTTTTGAACCTTCTTTTCCATTTGACTAATTCTGCTTTTTAAAGCCTCCTTCTCCTCATTGGCTTTTTGGACCTCTTTTTCCAATTGAGTTAGCCTACTTTTAAAGGTGTTATTTTCCTCAGCATTTTTTTGGTTCTCCTTTAGTAAGCTGCTGACTCCCTTTTCAAGCTCTTCTATGGCCTGAGCCCATGTTGCTTTCACAGCCACTGTAGCTGCCCGCTGCTGCTGTTGCTGCCACCTCTGCCACAGCCTGGGGCCAATGCTGGGGGGACACCAATTCCCTCTCACCAAGCTGGGAAAGCCCTCCCACACTGACCTTTGGAGCTTTCTCTGTCACTTGTGGGTTGAGGGATCTGGGATCCTCCCTGCTGGGAATTCTGTCCCAGAGGCCTGTTCAGGTCCTGTTCCTCCCCATGCCACACAGCCAGGGCTGGGCTCCACTCTGCTTAGTGTCCTGTGAGATAGACCTTTCCTGTTGACGTTCCAGGTTACCTTTGGCTGGAAACTTCTTTCATTCTGTTTTTCTGTGGCTTCTGCTGCTCTAGAATTTACTGAGAGTCATTTTTTACAGGTATTTTGTGGACTGTGAGGGAAGTACTAGAGTATATGCGTCTTTCTACTCCACCATTTTGGCTCTGCCCCCCCCCCATTCTGCTTTTTTAAGGAGGTTTCTGCAGTGACTCTTTTTGCATCTCCTTTATCCTTAGAATAATTTCATTTTAAGGTGTTACTTACTTCAGTATTTTTTGTGCTTCTTTTCACCAATCTGTTAATTGTCTTTTTATAATTTTCTTGTATTCCTTTCACTTATTTCCCCCATTTTCCTCTACCACTCTTATCCCTTTTTTAAAAAAAAAAACAACTTTTCCAGAAATTCTTGTTAGGTTTTAGCCCAATTAACATTATTCTTTGAGGCTTTTTTGTAACATTTGCCAGATTATTGTCTTCTTCTGAGTTTATGTCTTGGTCTTCCTTCCCACCATATTAGCCTTTCATGGTCAAATCCTTTTTGTTGTTTGCTCATTTTTCCAGCTTATTTCTTGACTTTGAACTTTATGTTAACGTTGGGCTCTACTCATCTGGGGTAGGCATGCCTTGTCCCAAGCTTCAGGTTGTTTTGTGCTTCTGGTTTCAGACCTAGTTCTGGGGGTCTGCATGTTTTTGCTCCTTCCAAGGCAATGTGATCCTGGGATAGGCATGATTACTTCTCGCCTGGTTTGTGCTCTTTCTGACCAACTGTCTGCTCTCCTTACTATCTTTGTACTGTGTAGCGCCAACCTGATATTCACAGAGCATATGGTAGCCATGAACATACAGGCACAATTCTGAATACAAGAGACTCTCCACATGGAAGACAGAATCAAAATATTTATTCAGACACCAGAAAGCCAAATTCATCATAGTAACAAAAATCTATATACAATAACAATGCAAAGACCAATCCAATACCATCCCCAAGCCTTCCCCATGCTAGGGTCTTCCCATAAACAAACAAACAAAGAAACATTCATGAGCCTGTGTGCCTCCTCTGTCTCCCTCAGTTCTGACTGCTCTGACTAATTTCCTCTCAGCTGTGCTCCAACTCTGACTCTTCCTGTTTCACCCTTCCTACTCCATTCTTCCTATTCCACCCCTTCAGCAAACTCTTCCCACCACATGCTCCCTGTGATTCGGACTTCCATTTGACCCAGGCAGGTCACACGGACCTATTAATGGATGGGAAGGATCTTCCCATTTAAATTACCGTTACAGACTGAGAGCTCCCAAAGCTTCTTCTTGACTACTGTTGCTATCAGTGGGTACTCCAGACAGTACCCCACCCTGATGCCACAAACTTCTCCTGCCACTCTTAAGTTTTCTTTGATTGGAAAAAAAAAATATCTCATTCTGACCCTTTGGTGGCCCTGCCACTCCAAAATTTCATTTGAGGAATTATTTTAGGGTTGTTTGGAGGGGAATATTGGACTGTCCCCAATCTGACATCTTTCATCAATTATTTTCTATTCATTAAGTCTTTTAATTTAATTTTTGTGTCCTTTTTCAAAAACAGATTTCTCTTACTCCTTTCATTATCAATTATTTCTTTCTTTCTACTTTAGACCCTCATTCTCTTGTTCATGACCCCTATAATTATCTAGTCAATCTCTTTTCTCTGTATTTCTCATGCAATCAAAACTTTCAAAATATCTGTTCTAGACTCTCCCCTCTAGGGATTTATCCTCTTGCCTTATAGAGCTTGCTCTATAGATTCTCTTTTGTCCATTGTGTCTCACTCATCGAATAATGCCAATTATTTCAAGTGTCAGGGAGGGTGCTGTCTCATGGTAGGGCTCATTTCCCATTATATCTACTATTATAATCTTCCTTGGTTAACTTTTTTTCCCCCATTTGCCTCGAAATCTCCTCCCTGAATTCATGCTGCCCCTCTCCCCCAGGTGCCAGTTGTCTTTGAGAGTTCCTCCTCCCCCACCCCGAGGCAGGATGAATAGACTTTTCAAGTTCCAACTGCCTCAAACCACATCTCAGCAAGGTCCCCATCTTTGTAGCATGCTGCACATACCACAACAAAAGGCATCCTGTCTTGGTTTCCTGTCCCGTTCATTCTGTTTCGTAGTTGTCTGGCCTGTGGCAGCTGAACTGTTGGGCTGGTTTCATGGAGTTGTCAACCCTGGTGCTATGGGTTTGCTCCCACCTTTTGCTCCTAAAGAACTACGAACATTCTGAGGTTACTGTGGTCAGGGCAAATGTCTACAACCTGAAGTCTGGGACTTTATAATGCTAGAAAGTGAGAGAAGGAACTGTATCTCAGGGTGGGTTGGATTCTAAGCTTGTGTTGAGTTTTGGGATCTGCTCATTTGCCCTCTCTGCTAGTAGGGTGGGAGGTAGGGGAAAGGTACTGAGAGAGCTTAGGGTGATTGAGCTTCAGTTCCTAAGTTTGGGGGAGGGGGTTGTTTTGTATTGTTTTTAGTCATTTCTTGCCTTCTGGGTGTCCTAGAGCATGGATACCACTGAAGTTGTTTATCTTTGCTATTTTTATTATTTTTTTGAATTATAGTATGTCAGAATAAAAACAGATTAGCTCCTTGAAATTTTACCATTCAGAATTCATATGTGCCCTCTGTTAATAATGCATAATACTAGTCTTACCTATCTTATAACAAAGATTTTATTTATTATGTAGTGATTAATTTTTTTCCTAAGACTAACTTTACATGGATAAAATGAGAGAATGCATTTTCAAGTGACAAAGGATGGCAAATCATACATTAATAGTCTTTAATGAATTCAGACTTGGAATTGTACTTTGGAACATTCCTTTACATTCAGAAATAAACATATAATGTGCTCCATAAGTCAGCACAATGAGAAATTTAGGTTTGTCATGTTGCTTTCAGTTGGGTGTTTCTAAAAGAATTTTACCTTCATTCAATTTGAAAAGACAAGTCCTTCCTCTGCACAGCCATCTCTGGAAACAAACCGATTCAAAATTTACATGGTTTCTTCCTGTTAAACCTATGAGCATATCCTGAATTTTTGTAAACCTCTTAAAAATCTAGGATCACATCTTGAGTTTCTGTAAACCACTTAATTTGCTAGGAAATCCTCTTCAAACAGGACATGGAAGAGTTAAGTGGAGACCCAGACAGTCTCTTGCTGTTCTAGTAATGAGTAAGCAATGTGGCCGCCTGTCAGTAGCTTGTTGTGAACTCGGGTAACCCAGCTGAGCCCTTGGCTTGCCAAAGCTGGAGGAGGTAATCAGCTTGACCTATGTGACCTTCCTGAAGCTGTGGGGTGTCCCTCACCGAGAAGCTTGTTTGCATATGACTCTTACATGCTGCTTAGCTGAGTATGAATCCCTTTTATAACAACTGAACCTGAGTCAGCTGTGAGAGGTAACATAATATAAATTAGTCAGTTATATGTTGCACAATATGGTAGGTACTTTTTTTTTTAAATTTAATGGGAACATATCCGGGAAATCCTAAAAAGATTTCCAGGAACAGCTATGACATCTGCCCTTCTAGATTTATTAAAATAAATTGTAGCTTATATAACAGTCTGTCAGCACTTCACATATCTTAGTGGAGTTATGTTTCATCAAGTGGTCTGTTTTCTGAATTTCACAGATGGATTTACTTTTATTTTTTCGTTTGATTATGATCATTCCCAAAGTATGGGGTAATCTCAAGGGTCTCACATAGAACTGTTTACTCTGTGGATTAAGACTATATTTCAGTGGTTTCCAGAAGTACTTCTTACTCTAACCCACTTGCCTGAAAGCAGCTTTAAATATGACTCAAAATCCTCTGGGGCCCTGCAAGTAACCAAATATATTCTGGTAAAAATAAGAATATTAACAGCCTGGTAGTTAGCTGGTTCTAGAATGCTGATTCTACTATTCGTTTCCCTGACAGAACAGAACAAGGTTTAGAATAGTAAGCAATATCTCCCATGGATGAATAATTTAAATAATAGAGGTTAACCTATGGTGAAATATTGCAATCCAGAGAAAGATCATACAGCAACACCAATTTTCCTGTCTGTAAGATAATAGCACTTATTTAAGTGTTATTTTAAGATGCAAACAAAATCCATAGAAGTTACTCTTCAGATCTTCAAAGCGCTGTATCTATAAGAGAAATTGTATTTGTGTGTGTGTGTTTTAGCTCAGCAACAAGTTCTTCACTCAACAAGTCAGAGACAAATTCTTTTCAGGAGGTCACATCAACAGAAAATATAATCATTGCATAGAGGACAATAACAGACCTGAGAACAGGGGCTTATGGATATTGTTTGAAACAAATATATGATTTTATAGTATTTGTAATAACAAAATTAATTTTTTCTGCTTAATTCTTTGCTAAGTTCTTGCCTCCCCTAGATGACACATTGCTTTTTAAATATCATCCATGTGTTGCTTTCTATATGAAAAACACAGAAAAAAACCATTGCAGTGGGACTGATCCAGGAAACAACGCAAAAGTTTAAGATTTAACCAACGGTCAAATGTCATAAAATATAGCTTTCTTTTAGACTAACACATACGGTTGGATCAGCTAAGAAAGTTGCTTCTTTTGCTACGTTAAACTCAACATTATGCTTCTATTTGGTCTGAAGGGAAAATACAAGGTCTATGGAAATTTAAAACAGCAAATGGAAAATACTACTTGAGAGAAGGAATGTTTGAATAATTATACACAAATCATATTTATATGTATCTATACATGTGTAAAGATCTTTTTTCCTGTGGTTCACTGTTGTAGTAAGATGTGTATGCTTACATATGTGAACATAATATTTATATATGTTGCATAAATATATCTAAGTCTATTTGCAAATGTTAACATTTGCTTCTACACGATGTAAGCTCACTGAGCCATAAAGGCAGACTATTTCATCTGCATCTTTGTATCAAATACCTCTAGCACTCAATAAATGTTGATTGCTTTATTAAAAAGGATATATAGCTAATAAAACGATAACATACATAGGTATATTTGAGCACAACCATGAAACGCATGAGAAGCACTCAAAATTGTTTGGGGTCTGTAAGCTGGTAGGTTGATATAGGCAAAGTACAGACTATATCAGTGCATCCAAACATCAATATGGAAATCATAGAAATATTTTCAGAATCTAATGACCAAATAAAATTAACATTTCAAAATATATGTCATGTGCTGGATTGAAGTGGATCATGTATCATTAAAATTAGAATCTGACATAACTCATAAAATCTATGCCACCTGCTGATTATAAAAAAAGTCTCTTATAATTTTTAATCACGTTTCCTAGCTATTTTATTAAGACCTTTCATCCAATGTCTAGAATTCTCTCCCAAAGAAGGTCACTTAAGGCCATGCATTTATTTTGCCCAGATGGAACTTCATAGCTTTATAAATTTGACTTATTCTAATCACATTAGAATAACAGAGAAGATTATTAACTCTTTTTTTACTTTATCATTCTTTGTCAGAATAAGACATCTGCACTACTTCAGAGTAAGAAGAGCTTTGTCTAAAACCTCTGTGAATCAGAGGCATTTTTAATAAACTTAGTGGATTTTACATTTGATTGGTTAAAACTCAATTATTCTACCAGCCCCATAAACATGTTCCTGCTTACTCAGTTTGATATACTATCTAATGTCTATTTAGTATATACTGCTCTCTCCAAAGTTTTAATAATTTTTTAATTGCCAAATTTATGACCTTTTCTCAGTCCTCTTTTTTCATGACTTGTCTGCAGCTGACTACTCTGTCCTCCAGGATACTCTCTCCTCTCTTGATTTTCCTAGCTGTCTGACTGCTCCTTTCCTGTCCTCCTTATTGGTTCACCATCCATATCATGCCCTATTTGGGGGTCTGGTCCGGGCTTCTGTCACTTCTCTCTCTACATTCTCTCATTTGGTGGCCTCATCAGCTCTCATAACTTTAGCTATCATTTCTATGGAGATCCAGCTCAATTCTCTCACCGAAGCCCCAGTCACACATCTCCAACTTTCCAAACTGGATATTCCATAGACATCTCAAATTCAGCATTTCCCAAACTGTGCTTATCTTTTTTCTCAACCACTCAACACTCTCCAAAACAAAAATATGTCCCAAAGAGAAACTTCAGCTGTTTCTACAATCTAAGACGCATCCAGAAGAAAATAAAAACAAACTAGCCCATGAACTGACTTCTACAGCGAGCTCATTCAGCACACCTCCCCCATGCTTCATGCTACCAGCAGCTAAGATACACTAGAGTACTTATACAGGATCAAAACAAACTGTGGTCTCCCATCCCTCTTTTTAGTGCATTCGAGATGTCTCCTCCAGAATGCAAAAACCTGCACAGGCCAGGACAGATAGCCAGCCAATGTGTCTCTATAGAACCCAAAAAGCACAATTACCTATTCCTCTTCCCAGAGCCTCGGAGACCAAACTGCAAAAATTAACCCTGTAGCTCTAGCAAGGAAGCTCTCTGAACTATTGGTGGTAGACTAGAGAATTAAGGAAAAGAAAATTGGGGATAGGACCTTGGGACAGGAAATAGTGTTTTATGTATATATGTGGGATGGGGTGAGGTGGGGTTGGATTGCTCTCCACTAAGCCTGATGAAAACCACTCACTGTACATCTGGGGCCAGTTATTCACCTAAAAGTCACTTGGGGCAGAGGCCTCAACTGGTCTATCATGAATTGCTTGATATAAGAGAAGTTGTAACTCTTTAAGATTCAACCCCCAAGAAAACTGCCATGAGAGGGAAGAGAACCAGAGAGTCAGAAAGTAAATTACAGGGGGAAATAAGCAAGGAAAGACTGTAAGACAATATATTCTAAATGAATTCTCCTACTTAATTCTAATGATCATTCTATAATAAAAATTAGAAGATGATATATATCTCACAGCTATGGGTAGGATAGGATGATGAACCACAAGGAGGAGAGAGAAGGAGCAGTCAGAGAGTGAGGAAAACTAAAAGAAAGCCACATCAACAAAAGCCAGAGAGGAGAGATTATCCTGAAGGACACAGTGACCAGCAGCGCCAAAGACTGCAGACAGATCAAGAAAAGTGACAATTGAGAAAAGGTAATAAGGTTTAGCAATTTAAAGATCAGTAGTAGCTTTGGAGAAAGGAGTATATGTTAAATAGACTTTAGGTAGTATGTATTCCTAATCAAACAAGAAATAGAGATAATTTAAAAAGATAAGGTAGGTCATTTTGATTACACGAAACTAAAAATCTTTTGCATAGACAAAATTAATGCACTCAGGATAAGAAGGGAAGTGGTTAAAGGTAAAAATTTTTGTATCAGACTTCTCTGATAAAGGTTTGGTGTCCAAATATGTTGTTGTTGAGTCATTTCAGTCAAGTCCAACTTTTTTTTACCTGACTTAGGATTTTCTTGGCAGAGATATTGGAATGGTTTGCTATTTTCTTCTCCAGCTCCTTTTACAGGTGAGGAAAGTGAGGCAAACAGAGTTAAGTGATGTGTCCAGGGTCACACAGCTAGTAAGTGTCTAAGGCCAGACTAGAACTCAGAAAGACTCATGTTCCAGACTCCAGGCCCAGCTCCACCTAGCTGCCTATCCAAGATATATCTCAATATATAATAAACATTATTCATGATTATATATAATACATAATTCTATAATATATTAAATACATTGTACATATATAAGATTACATATATAATTATAGTTATATAAGATAATGTATTATAGATGTTGTATATAAAGGTTATTATAATTATAAAATAGTGTACAGTCATTGTCCAATACATAATTAGTCAAAAGATATGAACAAACATTTTTAAGAGACAAATTCCAAAGAATTCCCAAGCACATGAAAGAATCCGAAATAATAAGAGGAGTGCAAATTGAAAAAACTCCAAGGTTTTACCTCACACCAAGCAAATTGGTAAAGATGACACAAAATGGCATGGCCAATTTGGTAGGGTTGGTGGAATGATAGGCGCACTAATGTAATGCTGCTTGGAAGTGCAAATTGGCACAATTACTTTGGAAAATGATTTGGAATTATGAAAATAAAGTGATTAAATTATCTATAACTTCTGAACCAGAGATTTCTTTACTGGACTTATATCTCAAGAAAGTTATCGATAACAGTCAAGTACCCATAGACAGAAAAATATTTATAGAAACACTTTTTCTGATAGCAAAGAATTAGAAATAAAATAGATGTCTATTACTTGAGAAATGACTAAACAAATCACGGTACATTAATACAATGGAATATTATTGTGATATAAGAAATTGTGTGTAGTGAATGTAGAGAAGAATGTAAAAATTTACATGAACTGATTGATGCAGAGCGAAGAAAGTGGAGCCAAGAAAACTATATATATGTGTACACCCATATATATAGTACCTACAATAATGGAATTGGGCAGGGAGAGATAAGCCACATACCAAGAAATAAAAATGAATATATCAAACTTATAGACATCAAATAGGACTTGAAAGAAGAGGTACTGAAAAAGATAGTCCTTTGTGGAGGTGGGAGGTCCACAAATATTACACATTGCACATTTTTTGAACTTTTCAATATATTCATCAATTGTGCTTATTTTGATTCCCTCTTCAAAAATCCTCTCTCTGAGGGGCGGAGCCAAGATGGCAGAGTAGAAAGACGCACATACACATAGCTTCAAACCCACAACCCATAGAACGGCTACAGGGAAGTAACTCACGGCGAATTCTGCACCCAGAGGCCACAGAACATTGGAGCGAGGGAGATTTCTGTTCCAGAGAGACCTGCAAACCTCTCGCGGGGGGTCTCACGCTGTGGACTGGGCGCCGGGACTGGGAGCTGAGTGCAGCCCTGCCGCAGCCGCGGCACCAAGAGGAAAAGATCCGAGCGAGCTTCAGGGATGGGATCTCCAGTGGCCGCACAAGTCCCTCCGCCCACAGGTGACGGGGGTCGGTGAGAGAGTCTCTTTGGCGGGTCGAGGGGGGAGTGGGGTGCCCCCATGATTCGGACCCCCCCGGGAGGTAGAAGCTGAGAGGCGGCTGCAGACAGGGGCTCCCCAAGGGGGCAGGAGCCTGGATCCATTGCAGAAGGTCTCTGCATAAATCCCCTGAGGGAACTGAGCCTGAGAGGCAGCCCTGCCCCAACCTGACCACCTGAACTTAATCTCACACTGAATAGCAGCCCTGCCCCCGCCAAAAGCCCTAAGGCTGGAAGCAGCATTTGAATCTCAGACCAGCTGGCTGGGAGGATCAGGAGGTGAGGTGGGTGTGAGGAGAATATTCAGAAGTCAAGTCACTGGCTGGGAAAATGCCCAGAAAAGGGAAAAGAAATAAGACTATAGAAGGTTACTTTCTTGGTGAACAGGCATTTCCTCCCTTCCTTTCTGATGAGGAAGAACAATGCTTACCATCAGGCAAAGACACAGAAATCAAGGCTTCTGTGTCCCAGCCCACCCAATGGGCTCAGGCCATGGAAGAGCTCAAAAAGAATTTTGAAAATCAAGTTAGAGAGGTAGAGGAAAAGCTGGGAAGAGAAATGAGAAACATAAAGTCAAAGCATGAACAGCAGATCAGCTCCCTGCTAAAGGAGACCCAAAAAATGTTGAAGAAAATAACACCTTGAAAACTAGCCTAACTTAATTGGCAAAAGAGGTTCAAAAAGCCAATGAGGAGAAGAATGCTTTCAAAAGCAGAATTAGCCAAATGGAAAAGGAGATTCAAAAGCTCACTGAAGAAAATAGTTCTTTCAAAATTAGAATGGCACAGATGGAGGCTAAGGACTTTATGAGAAACCAAGAAATCATAGAACAAAGTGAGAAGAATGGAAAAATGGAAGATAATGTGAAATATCTCATTGGAAAAATAACTGACCTGGAAAATAGATCCAGGAGAGACAATTTAAAAATTATGGGACTACCTGAAAGCCATGATCAAAAGAAGAGCCTAGACATCATCTTTCATGAAATTATCAAGGAAAACTGCCCTGAGATTCTAGAACCAGAGGGCAAAATAAATATTCAAGGAATCCACAGAACACCGCCTGAAAGAGATCCAAAAAGAGAAACTCCTAGGAACATTGTGGCCAAATTCCAGAGTTCCCAGGTGAAGGAGAAAATATTGCAAGCAGCTAGAAAGAAACAATTCAAGTATTGTGGAAATACAATCAGGATAACACAAGATCTAGCAGCCTCTACATTAAGGGATCGAAGGGCATGGAATAGGATATTCCAGAAGTCAAAGGAACTAGGACTAAAACCAAGAATCACCTACTCAGCAAAACTGAGTATAATACTTCAGGGGAAAAATTGGTCTTTCAATGAAATAGAGGATTTTCAAGTATTCTTGATGAAAAGACCAGAGCTGAAAATAAAATTTGACTTTCAAACACAAGAATGAAGAGAACCATGAAAAGGTGAACAGCAAAGAGAAGTCATAAGGGACTTACTAAAGCTGAGCTGTTTACATTCCTACATGGAAAGACAATATTTGTAACTCTTGAAACATTTCAGTATCTGGGTACTGGGTGGGATTACACACACACACATGCACACACACACGCACACATACATAGAGACAGAGTGCACAGAGCGAATTGAAGAGGATGGGATCATATCTTAAAAAAAAATGAAATCAAGCAGTGAGAGAGAAATATATTGGGAGGAGAAAGGGAGAAATGGAATGGGGCAAATTATCTCTCATAAAAGAGGCAAGCAAAAGATTCATTTGTGGAGGGATAAAGAGGGGAGGTGAGAGAAAAACATGAAGTCTACTCTCATCACATTCCACTAAAGGAAAGAATAAAATGCACACTCATTTTGGTAGGAAAACCTATCTCACAATACAGGAAAGTGGGGGATAAGGGGACAAGCAGGGTGGGGGGGATGATAGAAGGAAGGGCATGGGGAGGAGAGTGCAATTCGAGGTCGACACTTATAGGGAGGGATAGGATCAAAAGAGAATAGAAGTAATGGGGGACAGGATAGGATGGAGGGAAATATAGTTAGTACTATACAACACAACTATTATGGAAGTCATTTGCAAAACTACACAGATTTGGCCTATATTGAATTGCTTGCCTTCCAAAGGGAAGGGGTGGAGAGGGAGGGAGGTAAAGAAGTTGGAACTCAAAGTGTTAGGATCAACTGTCGAGTAATGTTCTTGCCACTAGGAAATAAGAAATACAGGTAAAGGGGTATAGAAAGCTATCTGGCCCTACAGGACAAAAGAGAAGACAGAGACAAGGGCAGAGAGGGATGATAGAAGAGAGAGCAGATTGGTCATAGGGGCAATTAGAATACTTGGTGTTTGGGGGGGGGAGGGGATAAAAGGGGAGAAAATTTGTAACCGAAAATTTTGTGAAAATGAATGTTAAAAGTTAAATAAATAAATGTAATTAAAAAAAAGAATATTAAAAAAAAATCCTCTCTCTGGGAATGGGAAAAGGAAGGATACTAGGGATAGCTAATCATGTAAAAAACAGAAGATATCATTAAGAACTTATAAAAAATAAAATGAAAAATGAATAAAAAATGTTAAAAATAAGAACCCTTTACCAATTGATAAATGGTTAAAGAATATGAATAAGTAGTTTTCAGAGGAACATATCCATTTTCTTAATAGTCATATGTAGAAATGTTCCAAATCACTAATGATTAGAGAAGCACAAATAAAAATAACTGTAAAGTACCACTGAACAACCATGAGACTGGCCAACTTGATAAAGGAAGTTAAATAACAGATGCTGGGAAGACTGTGCAAAAAGAGGTACTCTAAAACACCATTAGTGGAACTGTGAAATGGTCCAGGCATTCTGGAAAGCAATTTGGAACTTTTCCCAAAAAACTATTAAAGTCTGCATACCCTTCGACCCAGTCATTTCTTTATTATATCTCTACTCCAAAGGGATCAAAGAAAGAGGGAAAAAACCCACATCTATAAAAATGTTTATAGAAGCTTCATTTGTGGTGACAAAGAATTGGAAACTGAGGAGATGTCCACCAATAGAGGAATGGCTGATGAAATTATGATATGTGAATATGATATTATGCTTCTGTGCTGTAAGGGGATGGTTGAAGGGGTTGGTTTCAGAGAAATCTGGGAAGATTTATATGAACTGATACAAAGTGAATTGAGCAGGAATCAGAAGAATATTTTATGCAATAATAATAATATTGTAAGAACAAACAATTTCAAAAGTCTTGGGAACTCTGATCAATACAATGACAAACCAGTTTCAAAGAACACACGATAAGACATGCTACACATCTCCAAACAGAGAAGTGGTTTTTTTGACAGGGCACTCAGGATTATCATTAAAAACTCAAAAAAATGGAAGCCATCCAGGATCTCAAAGAGTTCACATTTTAATTGGGGCTATAGTATATAAAAGAGGGTTCGTGGTTAAGCTCAGTTCATGAACATAGAAAGCTGAAGTACTTAAGCTCGGAAAGGATGTGAGGAGTAAACTTCCTCTCCCTTGTAGAACTGGATAAGGGAACAATGAAGGTTGAGTAGCAGAAGTTAAAAACTGGGGAGAGTAAATTAAAGAGTTAAGAATTCATATTTCATTGTCAATTATAAAAACTATAAAATCCCGAATGAGACAGCAATCAAAATGCAGATATTATGACAGGTCTGAGGCATTTATACACTCACACACCAAGATATGTGCATATACACACACACACACATACAGATATACATATACATAATATATTCATGTATATATGCATGTCTACATATTACATATATGTATATATGTAATCAATATATGTTCATTTGGACTTTGCCTATTACTAGCTAATTCAATTCCCTACATACCATAATATTCCCACCTTTGAAGTGGGAAATATGTATGGGAAGGACAGTAATAGCACAAGGTACTCGGGAAGCCTACCAGCTTGCCTCAACCTGGCCCCACTATTTTATCTATTTTTAATACTACAAGGTTTTATCAGAGGGGAAATTTTAGTAACACAGCAGGGCAATGTTATGGCATGGCACCAGAACAGGAGAGATAAGAGAAATTGCAGCAGCTGCGGCATTCCGTAATTATACGGCATTTGTAGCCTATGTGTTTGTCTCCTCTTTCTCCTTTTTTTCAACTAGATCTGCTGAAAATTCTTTGCATGTACCTATCCTCGATAAATAGTTTTTAATGGTCAGAAAAAAGATAACAAACAAAAAAGAAAATGTAATGGAAATAATAATGAACTGAATCAGGTGACCTGACTTCTAGTACTGACCCTGTAGCTAACTAGTCATATGACCTAGGGAAGAGACACTTACCTCTTCTAGGTCTTGATGCTCTCAATGGTAAAATGAGAAAGTCAAACTAAGTGATTTCTGGGCTCTATTATTGTTTAATTCTATGATTCTACTCTAAGAAATTAAGTTATACTAATTCACCAAAAAAAGCACTGTGGTAGTTTTATGATATGTGCAAAACAAAGCTGCAGTTTAAGAATGCAGAGCTAAATCATCTAATGAAAAAAAATCTCAGACTGAATCAATCAGAAAGGGCTTGTTTTTTGTTTTTAAATTAAGAAATGAACTGTACCTTAATAGTTTCTTCAGTCTGTTGGGCAAAGGATAGATTTTATTGTGTAACCGACATTTTTCATCCCCTTCTCTCTTCTTTCTTTGGCTAAAATATGCTTGAAAGAAACAATAGGAGAGAAAAGAAAATAGTTTCTTTTACAAATATGCACCTTCCCATGTCCTAAAGCAAATTTTGGAGGCATAAGTAAAACTGCCAAGAAAAGAAATCCCTTGTGTGTCTGTACTTGTAGTGAGGAGCGTATGAGTTGGGATAATCTCTGCATATGAGGACTGTTTCCAAGAATATATACCCCTGCTTCTTCCTTAGTGTCTGAGAAACATCAGCAATCCATCATTTTGACCATATTACTTGACTTTCAGGATCATATTCATTCCTTAAATAAACCATAAATGTCCATATTGTACAAGGTGCTCATCTTAGGTTAAACCAGGTTCTATCTAGAGGCACTTGTATTTCTCGCACTACTCCCATTTCTCTCACTCCTCCTCCTATTGTACCAAGAACAGGGACCAAAGTTGTCTGTTTCTTTTTCAAATTCAGATTATGACTTAGCAGCAGTAAATATTAGATAATACACTTATATAGCAACTTTTGATTGATGCTGGGAGGGGAAGAATATATAGTATTTTGTTAAATCTAGAAAGAACTTCAGAAATTACCTAGTGCAATGCAATAGAAGTTTCTAGAAAGAGGAGAATGGTGAGGCAAGTGTTCAACGCTACTGATCTATAATTGCTACCATCTATTTTGACTTCGCTGATTCTCTTTTCCCCTTGCCCAGTCTCTAATAACAAGCTTTTTCTTACTCTTTCTTTCACTTAAAGCCTTTTTTATCACTCTCTCCAGAGTTGGATTTTGTTTTACTTATCATTAATTCTTCCCTGAATCTCTCTTTCCTCATAATCCTCTCTTACTTCTCCTTGTTTTCTGTTTCCTTGTGTTGTTCAACATACTTCTTTTTTTATATTAAGAGAAATATATTAATTTACACATCCAATTATACACCATGTTCTTAAAAGAAGTCCTTTAGGATAATGTCAACTTATTCTAACTAGCATTCAACGTATTTCTACGCCAATTTCTGTGTGTTCCACTCTTACTTTGCCTGATTCAAATGAAATTAAGATTCATGTGATACTTCTTTCCCCACCTCTTCATACTGGTTTAATCTCCTGTACTCATTTCTTGACTCCTTCTTGTGTATTCTATGACATTCCTGTGAGCTTTCATTTTAAAATCCTTAGAGGTGATTGGTGGATTCCTCCTATTTTTACTTTTCCTTCTGGTTTTAATAGATCTTGGCAGTTTTCATCTCCAGATTCTAGATATCCAAGCTTTTTTTAATGGTCATATTTTTCAGATACTCTGTTGATTTCTTAGATTGTCTATCCTTGACCGTGCCCAAGTCAATTCTTTTATCTTAAAGAGATACCCTACATCTTCTTGTATTTTTTCAGTCTTTTAATTTTGTTTTATTATTTCTTGTTGTGTTATGAAGCAATTTATTTCTATTTGGTCCATTGTAATCTTCATGGGATCTGTTAATTGAGTAAGCCTGTACCAAGCTATTTGCCACCTCAAATTTTTGTTTTGCTGTCCTTCCATCATATTATAATTTTAAAACACTTTCCTCATTTCCCTCAGGAATTCTAGTTGACCTTGTAGTCAAGCTATGTTTTTGTTTGGGGCTCTTTCTGTAGATCTTGCGGAGTTATTTACTTGCCTTGGGCATTCTTGTATCCACAACATTTAAAAAACAAAACTGTTGGTGTTTTCTTTTGCCTCTAATCGTACTTCTTGAATTGGAACTCTGTGTCAAACGATGTGCATATCTGTAAGGAAGGGTGTTTGGTACCACTCCATTATCTGAAGTCCTTCCACTACTTCCTAAAGATACTGAGTACTATGCTGTTTAGGGACCCCAGGAGCAGTTCAGACCAGTACGTTATATACTTTCAGAGTTTTGAAGCACAGTCTGATTGCCGCCCTCCAGCTTTGCAATCATTTGACTCTGGACTGTAGTCAGAGCAACACAGCTTCAGGCTGTAGGTGACCCTGGCTCACTCTTGATCCCCATTCTGGAAGCTTTCCATCCTTGACACTCTTGGAGCCAGGCTTTTCTGGCTTGACCCCTTCCCTAGTGCCTGCAGGTTTCTAGCTATTTCTTTGCACTATAATTTGGGCAGGAAAATACACATAATGAATTTCTTCTTAGATTTCTTAATCATTACTCAATCTGGTGCTTTTTTTTCATTCTTGATGGAATAGTTTTATTAGATATGAGCTATTCTGTTCCAGATTATTTCACTATCTTAGCCAGAAATTCCATCAGAGAAGTTTCTGAGGAGGAAAGGGGATGGAGAGTCTCTAAGGTTCCTTAACACCAATAACATTCAGAGACAGATAATCTGAAATCATATGTTAAAATAATTGAAGAGCTTGAATAATTAAAGAAGCCTGAATTCAAAGATTCTTCCTAAAATCAAGCTACTGGCCTTTTCTAGGCAGGTCAGAGAATCCAGAAGAGTCACGAACAAGCTATGGAATGAATGATTCCTTGATCTTCCGACCCACTTCACTTTTTAATGGAAAAACAAAAGAACCTAATCACATACTCCAATGTGCTCATATGTTTTTGATAGGCTTCTTGTCAGTAGGTTCATAAAAATTATTTACAAGGAGGAAGTTGGTACTATTTTAGGTAAGCATTACAATCAATGTCTGCTAACTTTTATTGAAAGTCGTATGAATATAAATAGAGGAGGGGTTAAGAAATATCATGGCCATTAATCTATTTTTGGTTATATAGCAATAGAAATATCAAAGTCAAAAGGTATAGAAATTTTCATCACTTTCTTAGCATAATTCCAAATTACTTTCCAAAATGGTTGCACTACTTCACAGCTCTAGAAGTGCCTGTGTTTCCACAGTCCACAATAGTAACTATTCCTTGTTTTAAATTGAAACTCTATGAGTGAAAGGGAGTATTCTTTCATATGATCCTTTTGAAAAATGTTTGTCAGTATCCTTTAATCACTTATCTTTAGGGGAATGACTTTTGGTCTTATAAATTTCTGTTAATTGATTATATCTTGTGTCAGAGCCTTATAAGAGATATTTGGTATATTCAACTACTTGAATTCTTCCCTTCTTATCTTAGCCTCATTAAGTTTATTTATGAAAAAGTACTTAAGTTTCCTGTAATTAAAATTAGCTATAGCATTTTGTCTTTTGTGATTGCTTGGACCTCATATTTACTTGAGAATTCATCTATATCCATAGTTTGGAAAGATATCAATCTGATTCAGTTTTATTGCTATTTTTGTGGTATGACCTTTAATTTTCAGGTCATGTGTTCATTCTGACTTTATTGTGGTATATGGTGTATTATTCTGGTCTAAAGCTAATTTTTCCCAGAAATTCTCATCAAAGAGAAAATTCTTTCTTAGGTTATTTATGTCTTCCAGTTTATCAAGTACTTTCTTATTGAGTTCAATTATTTCTAGTCTATTCAGTTATAATGTAGGCTGTTTCACAGACTTGATTTTTAATTTTTTGTCAGTAACATAGTTTCATTGATCATTACTTTATCCTATTGAAGTCTGCAACTGCTGCTCTTCCTTCACATTTCTACTTTTTTCATTTTCTTTTCTTTGTTTCAAAAGAATTCTGTTATAATTTTGTTTAATTTTATAAAGTATCTCCTTGGTAGCTTGATTAGGGTAGTGCTAAAAGTGTTAGCTAATTGAGATACTATTGTTATTTTTATTACGTTGGCCAAACCCAGCCATGGTCTTTCAGTTATTCTCCTCTTTTTGTTTAAGTGCCATCTTGTAACTACATCTATACAGTTTTTGACAGTGTTATGGTAGATTTACTCCCAGATAGTTTACTCCACAATTATTTTCAATGGGATTTCCCTTCGTGTACACTCTAAAGAGCTCTTTGTTAAAAAGAAAGTCACTGTATACCTCAAACATATATAGCTGCACTTCTTATAATAACTAAAAACTGGAAACAAAGTAGATTTCTATCAATTGTGAAATTGCTAAGTATGCTATGACACATGAATATGATGGGACATTACCATTCTGTAAGAAATGATGACTCCATAAAAACACAAAATGCTTTTATCAGAAATGATGAATATAGAAAAGTCTGACCTGATAACAGAGCCAGAAAAACAAAACCAGAGGAACAATAAATGCATTTACTATAATAATGCAAAGGACAGAAACAACAAAATAATAAAAGGGAATGTTGTGATTATTAATGTTCAAAATTGACCTTAAGGAAGAGATATGAAAAGGTACACTCTCCTTCTTTGCAAAATTAGAGGACCATGAGAGTAGCTTATATGAGATTTTTTTTTTCTGAACTGTCTTTTCCCTCCTATTAAAATTCCCTTTATAAGTGATGGTTCTCTGTAAAGGGGGAGGGATATAGTAGGGAATGTAGGCAATACCTAAAGATAAATGAGTGGTAAGATGAGTCAGGAGACTTGATTTTGTCTTAACTTGGCTGCAAACTATGGATATGATGTTAAATAAGTAATAATGAGGGATATTTATTATTAAATAATAAAATTAGGGATCTTGGACTAAATGATCTCCCAACTCTTAACATTCTATACTTTCTACATCTCTTCCACCTCTTGTTTTGCCTACTCTTTTCATTTCCCTCCACTTTTAAATTTCATTAATCTCTTATGTAAAATGCCTTCCTGTTGTGGGATTATTAGTGAGGATAATTCCTTCTTTCTAGTAGCTGATAATTTAAATTATAAGAGTAGGGATTGAAAGATTTGTGAAGATGATATAAGTTAACTGAAAGCCACTTTCAACATCCTTTAGTATGCTTCAAAGGCACTACTGCTAAGGAAAAATTCAAAAAGATAAAGATGAAATTAACTTTTAATTTCACATACAAACTATAACTGATAGAAACAGAGATGAAAATTTCTTGCAATAGTTAACACAGGGTCATATATTAAACATCTTATCTCATTCAACTCATCAGAGATGCATTTTAAAAGAGATATGGCTACTTAAATATATTTTTAGGTAGACTTTAGTCATCAAAACTGATGTTTTTGTGAGATCTTTTCAGAACTAGTTTCAGTTAAAAAAGATCTACCTGAAGTTATATGAGTGAACAAACAAATATTTTAGTTTTCTGTTTTGAATTATTTTCTTCCTAACTGTACTTTGGATTGAACTGGAATATATCCCATGGATCATGGGTGAGGATGGCCTGTAGGAACTGTCTTAAAAATGATTATGGAGCTGAATTGAGTTCCTTTGACCACTTTCTAGGTCAGTGCTGATGGATTTACGAATGATTCAGAAATATCTTTGTCTTCATGATGGTAGCAAGAGAAGGAAGCTACATCAAATTAAATTGGCCACTGGCCTAGCAGATCTTAAATGGAGTGACTCAAGGCTTTGCTGCTCTCTTTCATTCATTCATTTTTTCTTCCTTCCTTCCTTCCTTCCTTCCTTCCTTCCTTCCTTCCTTCCTTCCTTCCTTCCTTCCTTCCTTCCTTCCTTCCTTTCTTCCTTTCTTCCTTCCTTCCTTTCTTCCTTTCTTTCTTCCTTTCTTCCTTTCTTTCTTCCTTTCTTTCTTCCTTCCTTCCTTCCTTCCTTCCTTCCTTCCTTCCTTCCTTCCTTCCTTCCTTCCTTCCTTCCTTCCTTCCTTTCTTTCTTTCTTTCTTTCTCTTTCTTTCTTTCTTTCTTTCTTTCTTTCTTTCTTTCTTTCTTTCTTTCTTTCTCTCTCTCTCTTTCTCTCTTTCTTTCTTTCTTTCTTTCTTTCTTTCTTTCTTTCTTTCTTTCTTTCTTTCTTTCTTTCTTTCTTTCTTTCTTTCTTCTGAGGGTGTAAAGATACTGTGGAGGCTCTCTCTTGGACTACGTGTGAAAAAGATCCCTCTCTGGCAGTTACGGCATGAATTCACATATATCAGTTAGTATGTGAGAGCTGACTAGTCAACCTTGAGCCTGAACTTAAAGCTCCTGAATACCTCTTCTGCTTATGTTTCTTTCTGAGCACAGAGAATTAAACAGCAATATAAGATCTTTCTATTGGAGCTGATTGACAGCAGAAACAGTTTCCTGCAATTACACTCTTCTCAAAGAAAATGACCAGTGAGAGACAAATGAGCCCAAGGTACATATTGAGTTATCAGATGCGTATCTAAAGGAGGTTGTTCAGACTGTTCAAAAGCTGAAATGAAGATGAGATGGCTATTCATAAGTCCTACAAGCTATTTCATGATTTAATGTTTTAAGTATCAGTCTGGGAAAGTGTAATAAGAGATAGAGTTTATATCATCTTATCATCTTTGACAACATCAGCTTATGAACATTTTATGTTTCAAGCATTTCCTTTGCAGGAAATAAACAGCTGTCCTATACCTGACCTTGCTAGTACATTTAGCACCTTTCTGATTCCTTTTGGGGTGACCGTAGACATAAACCAAGTACAAGATTAAGTATTTTTCCCCAGGACTATAGGGGGATTATAAAGACCCAAAGACAATGAGTGAGAACCTGAGTCCTTCTTTAGAGTTCAGGATCCCTCATGACAGACCTCAATCTGCACAAACCCAGAGCTGGGTCCACAGTAGGATAAGATATGCCCAGATATCTGAGTCAGGGTTGGGAAGTTTTTACATATGTTATCCTTAATGTTATTTACATACTGATATAAGGCAGTAATTAAAATAATTAATGTCAATTTTCTAACTGATTTTTCTAACTTTATTTCTTAGGTCTAGCCATATAGCAATTTATTTTTTTTTGTACAGAATCATGAAAATACTAGCAAAGAACTTTATTGGTTATTGAATTTATTAATTCAATGGGTCTAATAATATTAATAGTAGCTAGCATTTGCATAGTTCTTTAAGGTTTGCAAAAGACTTTACAAATATTACCTTAATTGATCCTCATAACAACCTTAAAAGGCAGATACTATTATAATTCCATTTTACAGATAAGGAAACAGGCAGAAGGAGGTTAAATGACTTGCCCAGAGTCACCCAGCTAGTAATACCTGAGACTAGATTTGGCTTCTTCTCTCCAGGTCCTAACTGCATGCCACTTAACTATATAAGATCTACAATTTTTGACTGTAGGTTAGCACACGAGGGGTCTGGTATAATATATTTGGTGATAGACAAGCACTAACTAGTTCATTGGATTAATTTTTATAGGATATTCTAACCATGTACGAGTTGTTAAACTTAAAGCTAAATGACGGCACTACTGACTTCACTAAATATTAAGCAGAAAAGCTTTTAAAATGGTTTATTACTTTTATATAAGGTATTTCATCTTTAATTAACATATCTCCGTATCTACCACTCGTCTCTTTTCAGAGTTCGAGCACGACATCACCAAGTGCTACTGAATATTTCAAACTGGAGATGCAATAGGCATCTTGAAATTAATAAGTTCAAAAGAGAACTCATTATCTTTCCTCACAAACTCATCAATCCTTCCAGTAACAAAGGTTTGCTACCTAGGAGTCATCCTTGAATCCTCACTTGCCTTCGCTTAACTTCACATATCCAGTCAATGGCCAAGTCTTATAGATTCAACCTTCACAATCTCTCTTCTATCTTTCTTCTCTCCACTGATACTGTTACCACCATAGTTTAAGCCTTCAATTTCTCCCAATTGTGCTATTGCAATAACCTCCTAAGTTAGTCTCCCTGCTTCACATCTCTCCCATCTGTAATCCATTCTCCACATAGCTGCCAAAGTGATATTTCTAAAGCATGGGTCTGAGCCTCTCATGCCTTTCAGTGACTCTCTTTTAACTCTTGAGTCAAATACTAGCTTCTCTGTTTAATATTTAAACCTTACAACTTGACTCCAGTGTATTTGTCTAGGTTTGTTATATCTGCATTATTTCCCTTCATGCAATTTCCCTTCAATCAGTGTCTGTCATCCCCTCTCCCATCTCACCCAAATTTACCCTGTATTCATTTTATATGCATTTTGTATATGCTTCTGTAGCACATGCTCCAGAGGTATGATCCCAACTGCCACTCACACTGATGAGATAGGTTCCCCAGAGCATGCCTGCTCTATCCTCTTAGAACTCTAGAGGGTTTGGCAGGGGGAGAAGGGAGGAAAGTGACTTTCTGGTGCTATAACTCACAGCCTTCAGCCTCCCTTTTTTTCTCTCCTCTAACCCCCTCCAAGTAACCACCTATGATTATCAGTTTACATTAATTAGTTATAAATAATTAACTTTTAGAAGCAGATATTTACTACAGTGGTATAGCCATACAAAACATTCCCTGCAAAAGTCATTCCCCTATATGACATACAGAGTCCAGGGGCTAAATGATTTCAAAGATTAAGATTACATAGGCTAAAAGAGCATCTCTTAGCTTCTGGAAGTGCTTTCACTGGAGTGCTCAAGATATTCATCTTGGGTATGATGTAGTTTTTCTTCTAGACTCTTTTCAGAGCCTTGAATTGGCTTTCCTCATCTCATCTACTACGTCTTTGGCTCCTGATGATGACAGTCACTGTTTCAAAGATGCTGCTACTACACCAATAGGTAGGTGGGAAGTTCAGAATCTATCAGAGCCTTCTAAGTTTACCAGACCATCTACCAGCCAGGATTGGAGGGATTAGGGTGGTGGAACAGAGGCTCAGATTCAGGTATTGACCCCCCGCCAATGTCCCTTAGAGATCTCTCCTCCTCCTAATAGAGTAGTGAAGACTTATAGAATTAAACACATCAACAAAACGAGTTATAAAGATACATAGTCCCTTGCATATATTTCTTTAACCTGCATTATAAAAAGTTTGTGAAAATGCATGAATTACTCACCTTAGAGAAAGAAGCAAATCCTTTGGTTACCCTTAGAATAGCACTTTACTATAGATAATTTAAGGCCATTTGTCCCATCATTATTATCTCTTTAATACTAGGAGGCAAATGCCTCCAATAGCAACTAGACAGCTTTTTTAATATATATTTCTTAGGGTGGTGGGGGTGGTCGTGGTGGTGGCAGCAGTAGCCCCAGAGGCTGCTTCAGGAGTTCTGGGCCCACAAAGTGTGGAACATCAAGTGGCCTATACAAAATCCCTGAAATCTGGGGCAGTAAACCCACTTCCATCCTCAACCCCAGGGGAAGCAGAGGCCTACCTTGAAAACAAGTTAGAAAGTAAAATTTTTGTCTGCAAAAATGAGTAAACAGGGGCAGATCTACAGGCTCAGTGGGTGTGGAGAGGACACTCTGAAGTCAAGTAACTGGCTGGGAAAATTCCCAGAAAAGGGGGAAAATAAATAAGACCATAGAAGGTTACTTTCTTGGTGAACAGATATCTCCTCCCTTCCTTTTGGAAGAGGAAGAACAATGCCTACCATGAGGGAAAGACATAGAAATCAAAGCTTCTGTATCCCAAACATGCAAATTAAATATTCAGTGGGCTCAGGCCATGGAAGAGCTCAAAAAGGGTTTTGAAAATCAAGTTAGAGAGGTGGAGGAAAAACTTGGAAGACAAATGAGAGAGATGCAAGAAAAGCATGAAAAGCAGGTCAACACCTTGCTAAAGGAGACCCAAAAAATGCTGAAGAAAATAATACCCTGAAAAACAGGCTAAATCAATTGGCAAAAGAGGTTCAAAAAGCCAATGAGGAGAAGAATGCTTTCAAAAGCAAAATTAGACAAATGGAAAAGGAGGTCCAAAAGCTCACTGAAGAAAATAGTTCTTTCAAAATTAGAATGGAACAGATGGAGGCTAATGACTTTATGAGAAACCAAGAAATCACAAAACAAAACCAAAAGAATGAAAAAAATGGAAGATAATGTGAAATATCTCATTGGAAAAACAACTGACCTGGAAAACAGATTCAGGAGAGACAATTTAAAAATTATGGGACTACTTGAAAGCCACCACCAAAAAAAGAGCCTAGACACTAACTTTCATGAAATTATCAAGGAAAACTGACCTGATATTCTAGAACCAGAGGGCAAAATAAATATTGAAAGAATCCACCAATTACCTCTTGAAAGAGATCCAAAAAGAGAAACTCCTAGGAACATTGTGGCCAAATTTCAGAGTTCCCTGGTCAAGGAGAAAATATTGCAAGCAGCTAGAAAGAAACAATCTGAGTATTGTGGAAATACAATCAGGATAACACAAGATCTAGCAGCTTCTACATTAAGGGATCGAAGGGCATGGAATATGATATTCCAGAAGTCAAAGGAACTAGGACTAAAACCAAGAATCACCTATCCAGCAAAACTGATTTCAGGGGAAAAAATGATCTTTCAATGAAATTGAGGACTTTCAAGCATTCTTGAAGAAAAGACCGGAGCTGAAAAGAAAATTTGACTTTCAAACACAAGAATGAAGAGAAGCATGAAAAGGTAGACAGCAATGAGAACTCATAAGGGACTTACTAAAGTTGAACTGTTTACATTCCTACATGGAAAGACAATATTTGTAATTCTTGAAACTGTTCAGTATCCAGGTAGTGGGTGGGATTACACACACCCATGCACACGCACACAGAGACAGAGAGCACAGAGTGAATTGAATAGGATGGGATCATATCTTTAAAAAATGAAATTAAGCGGTGAGAGAGAAATATATTGGGAGGAGAAAGGGAGAAATGGAATGGGCAAATTATCTCTCATAAAAGAGGCAAGCAAAAGACTTTTTTAGTGGAGGAAAAAGAGGGGAGGTGAGAGAAAAACATGAAGTTTACTCTCATCACATTCCACTAAAGGAAGGAATAAAATGTACACTCATTTTGGTATGAAAACCTATCTTACAATACAGGAAAGTGGGGGAGAAGGGATAAGCAGGGTAGGGGGGGATGATGGAAGGGAGGGCAATGGGAGGAGGTAGCAATTTGAAGTCAACACTTGGGGAGGGACAGGATCAAAAGAGAGAATAGAAGCAATGGGGGGCTGCCAGGCCTAGAGGCCTGTGGGCTACCCGAGTCTTACCTTACCTCTATCGGAGGTCTTCGGCTGGCCAAACCGGATGCTTGTATGAGAGAAAGGACGTTCAGAGTCGAACAAGGTTGAGCTTTATTTCAGGGTCTAGTTACAAGTGCAGGGGAATTCTTCCTTAGGAGGGAGAGAGAAAGATCTCCCAAGGAGGCAAAGATCTTACAATAAGAGATTGGAAGTAGAAGTATAAGTGGGGAGAGAGGGGGAGGGAGAGAAGAGAGAGGAAAAGCGGAGCCTTGTGTCCTCACACGTGGCCCCTCCGCCCAAGAGAGCTTTCAGGCTTTCCCTGATCCTACTTAAGCTCTCCAGCCACATAGTTTGCATCTGAATACCGTGCCTGTTAGGTAACTAGGTGTGCCCAGATCCGGGACAATCTCGAGGGCGGGGAGAGCTCTCTCCCATCACGTTTCTCACAGGAAGAGGCGGAAATACACGAGATAGCTCGGTTCACCTCGATTCCCAGTCGTTTCCTGGGGGGGCCTCGTGAGAACTCTAAGATTTAGAAGTTCCCACCTTTACCCGCCCGAGACTGTCCACATGGAATTGAGCTTCCAACCCCAGCAGGGGACAGGATAGGATGGAGGGAAATATAGTTAGTCTTACACAACACGACTATTATGGAAGTCATTTGCAAAACTACACAGATATGGTCTGTATTGAATTGCTTGCCTTCCCAAAGGGAATGGGTGGGGAGGGAGGGATGAAGAGAAGTTGGAACTCAAAGTTTTAGGAACAACTGTCGAGTACTGTTCTTGCTACTAGGAAATAAGAAATACAGGTAATGGGGTATAGAAAGTCATTTGACCCTACAGGACAAAAGAGAAGATGGGGACAAGGGAAGGGAGGGATGATAGAAGAGAGGGCAGATTGGTGATAGGGGCAATTAGAATGCTCTGTGTTTTGGGGTGGGGGGAGGGGACAAATGGGGAGAAAATTGGAACCCAAAATTTTGTGAAAATGAATGTTAAAAGTTAAATAAATAAATTAAAAACATAAATAGTTTAAAAAATGAGTAAACATCATAAAAGAACTCAGACTATAGAATCTTGCTTTGGTGACAAAGAAAATCAAAATTTACAACCAGAAAAAAACAAAAAAGTCAAAGCTCCTACATCACAAGTCTCCAAGAAAAATATGAATTGGTCACAGGACGTGGAAGAGCTCAAAAAGGATTTTGAAAATCAAGTAAGATCATGAAATGATGAAATGAAATGAACTCATTCTGAAAAAGCAATCAAACACCCATTTTGCCAAACAAGGTAACAATATTTCCTAATTTGAATTGAATTTTAGGTAATGTCTCTCTCTCTCTCTCTCTCTCTCTCTCTCTCTCTCTCTCTCTCTCTCTCCCCCTCTCCCTCTTCCCCTTCTCTCCCTTTCTTTCTTTCTCTCTCTCTCTCTCTCTCTCTCTCTCTCTCTCTCTCTGTCTCTCTCTCTCTCCTTCAATAGCATTTGAAAGACTAACTTAGATGTGAACAAAATTCATTTGCTTTAAAGTACTGACAAATGTCTTATGGATCCTGCCAATGTAACAAAGCCCCTTAGATAGCAATTATATTCATTTTCACATGTGATGGATTAAATATAGTCCAGTATATGCTATAAAAAGTAGCCCTGTCATGGTGTTGCCCTAAGTAATGTCTCTAAAACTGTGTGGACCTGGGGTTCTGTGCCCCTTGAACTGTATCTGTGTTCAGCAATCCTTCCCCATTTATACAATGAGACATTCAGAATATAAAAATGACTTTACTACAGTGTGTTGGGGGCACCATATGGAGTTGCCAACTCTATCTAGGTAATCAATTGAAAGTCCTAACTCCTTAATTCCACTTAGAACAATTTAACATACACACACATACAGACATATATATACATATGCATATATATGTGTGTATGTGTATAGATAGATAGATAGATATAGATACTTTATAGATATTCTCACTTTCACTTTACAAATTGCCTTTACATCTATGCCAAGCTCAAATTAAACATCTTCTGTCGTTGAAGAAAAGGGCTTTATCTCCCCAAATTCCTTTTTTCACAGCCATTTATATATTGGTATAGCTTCAAAACTAATTTTGTTTTATCTAAATGATTTCTTTGAGTAGATATATCCTTTCCTGGCACAAAATTCAGGACAAGGAACCTGGAAAGCTATTATTGTCTATTTTTATGAAATTCTCCTGCTTTCTCTAAAATCCTCATTTCTTTGTATTTTCCCCTCCCTTGAATGTTTTGGTCACTACTATCAATAATCACTAACCCATTTGGGAGCAGGAAACTTAATACATAATTTTTGGTTTTTTCTTTTAAATACAAATATTAATACATTTAAAACACAATTACATATTGATTGATTTAGTTTCAGTCAGATTAGTGTTGCTCAAACCACAGATCATTTTGGAGGAGAGACAAATTTTACCACATAAATTTGCTTCGTTTAACTCCATTGGAAGCAATTTTCTGACCACCAGAGAAGTCAGGTAGTACTGTTGAAATAAAGCGATTATCATGTGATTTGTTAACTCCTTTCTCGAAGAATTACACAGACCTCCATTGTTCAGCGTTCCTTATGTCATCATGACCTGGGTGGAAATCATCTAACTAAGCTTTCCAAATTCCTGAGAACAGTGCTTTTAGAACTCTGGATCCAACATTACCTAGTCAAAGTCAAGCAAGCTAAAGCAAATTTCAGTGAAGGGAACTAGAGAGCCAACCTAAATAACTTAAACAAAAGCAGAATTGTTCTAACAGAAACACGACTATCTCTGTGACCTTGGACATTTCAGCACTGTGAAATGTAGTTTCCTTATTTATAGAATAAGAAAGTTGACATGGGGACAGGGATCTTTCTGTCCTGTCAGTTGGGAGAGGGAGGGGGGAGCGAGGGGAAGAAAATTTAAAACTTATGGAAACGATTCTTTTGCCATTTTAGGGAAAATGCTAATTATGAATGTATAATAGGAAACTGGCAGTATATGTGGGGTTTAAGACCACAAACAGTATATTTATAAAGACAAAGTAGAGTAATTTTTAGTTAAAATTGGATTGCAGAACGTTAGGATTCTAAGAGATCTTATAGGAGAGAAAGGTGGGCCTGCTAATTTGTATTTTGCTTTTATTTTCTTTGCAAAAGAGAATGACCTTTACTCTGAAAATCAGACAACAAGATGACTAACAAGTTGATACTTCAGATAAGTAAGGATATTGTAAGAACAACTAGCAATTGTTGATAAATTAAAGTTACCTGGTCCAGAAGAATGATTGTAAGTCCTGAAAGAACTGGCAGATGGGATTACCAAAGATACTGTTAGTAATATTTGAAGTATCAGTGAATATGAGAGAAGTGCCACAATGGTGGAGAATGCTTAATGTTGTCTTGGTTTTCAAAAATAGAGAGAGAACAGAGCCTGAAAAATATAAGCCAATGAACTTCAATTTGATTCCAGGGTGGGCTCAAGTTTCCAGGCTTGTATTAGAGTGTGAGTTATCCAGCCCTTTGTATTTTCTTGGAGTTTGGACCTTGTGAACACTAAAATGTCCTGGAAAGCTCAAAGGTTCTAGAAACAAGCACCTATTAGAATGACTGCAGCAGAATTGCACTTGCAATAAGGAAAGTGTTGGCATCACATAAGGAGACAACACCCAATCCCCGCAAAAAGGTGAATCTCACTTGGTATGTGTCTGGATTGTGCTCAGTGGAAATGAAAGGCAAACTGGCTAATTAGAATCCTTGCAAAAACTTTATATTCCCAAAACTTTGAATGTTAGTTTTCCAGTTGATTGTACTAGTAGTAATAGGTTACTGAATTCTCTTCTAATCATTTTATAATTCTTTATTTCTTTTTCTGTAGGAGAATAAAATACTTATTCCATAACTGTCATTTTTATACATTGGGAACTTTTTAACTTTCCTTTTTGGTCAAGACTTCCAAACAATAACCGTTTCTATATTTTTCAACTTTATAAGTAGCAACTTTTCCTGGGTTGGGGAGAGGGGAAGTGAAGAGTCGATAAATATGAAACATGGCGAATCTACATCTTCTATTAAGAACTCAGAGTAGTTCCACATCAATGAACCCAGGGAAAATCTTAATGTCAGATAAAAGAAAGAGATTAGTGAAGGTCACCAGCCATTGTGGCCTTAGCTTAACTAGCCACCATGATGGACTTCTGTAGTTACTTTAAATGCAATTTCTTTTTTCTACATTGTCTATTGTATTTTCTTAGTAGTATACAGAAAAGCTATTGAGTTTCTTAGTTCTATATGTTCTAAGGGAGTATAGACTTGGTAGATAATGATTCTTGAAATGTGTTCTTCTCCGTCAGTTTTTAATTTCTGTATGCCAATCACCTTCTTATTGTATTAGACTTTGATATCTTTATGTTCAGTGTGGTTTGGAAGAGGGATCCTTGAGGACATCTTGGTATTTACAGTTATCACCTTTTTCCACTAGCTTGATGTGACCTTCAGATTCAATTTCTAAAACTTTAGTCTCAATCTTTCCTTTATATACATGAAAAATTTTAAACTTATCTAGACCAAATGAAATGTCAAGATCATTGAAGAAAGATTCTTTTGATGGGAATGCAAATCATTCCTCAGTTGATAAATGGTCAAAGGATATGAAAAGGCAGTTTTCAGAGGGAGAAATTAAAGCTACCTATAGTTATATGAAAAAATGTTCTAAATCACTATTGATCAGAGAATTGTGAATCAAAAGCACTCTTAGGTAATGCATCACACCTCTCAGATTAGCTGACATGACAAAACAGGAAAATAATAAATGCTGGTGAAGATATGGGAAAATTGGAAGACTAATTCAATGTTGGTGGAGTTGTAAACTGATCCAACCATTCTGGAGAGCAATTTGGAACTATGACCAAAGGGATATAAAAATGTGGATATCCTTTGACCCAGCAATACCATTTCTAGGGCTGTATCTCAAAGAGATCATAAAAATGAGAAAAGGAACCACATGTACAAAAATGTTTATAGCAGCTCTTTTTGGAAATTGAAGGGATGTCCATCAATTGGGGAATGACTGAAGAAGTTGTGGCACATGAATGTAACAGAATATTATTGTGTTATAAGAAATGATGAGCAAGTGGACTTCAGAAAAACCTGGGATGACATATATGAACTGATGTAGAATGAAGTGGGTAGAACCAGGAGAACACTGTACAAAGTAACAGTCACATTATGCAATGACTGGCCTTGATAGACTTAGTTCTTCTCAGCAATGCAAGGACCTACAATGATAGAAAATAGTATCCACATACAAGGAAGAAACACAGAGTCTGAGCACAGATTGGAGCATACTTTCTTTTTTTTTGTTCTGTTTTGTTTTTTCTTCCTCATAGTTCCTCCCATTTGTTATAATTCTCCTATACAACACGACTAATGAGAAAATATGTTTAATAAGAATGCATTTGTAAAGACTAAAAAAAAAAAGATTCCATGGGATAAAGAAGCTGCTTAATGTGGTTTTAGGAGATGTATTATTTGATGTCATCTGTGTATATCAGGTCATTAAGATGTTTCGATTCAGCACTCTCTTTAATTTGGAAGCCATCTACTTTTATTAAAGAGAAATGATCATGAAATTAAGCTAGGGCTTAAACTCTCTTCTTGAAAACATATTCAACTTAACATTTTAATGTTCATGGCATATTTTTAACTGGAGAAAAGTTTTTCATGTGGACATCAGATTCTTTAACATTCTCATTATATTTGAAAGTATTTTTGAAATTTGCAGTACATGAATAAATGCTGAAGAAATAACAAAGACAACAGCTGTGTATGAAAGACAGTATAAAAGTTATGTTGCTTTCAGGCAGATTGTTCAACAATTATTGAATAATAAATTGTTCTTTATACCCCCAAGGGTTTAGGGCATTTTCTCTCTCCTTATCCTGGTTTATTAAAAAAACTGTTTGCAGATAAATGTTAATGATATGAACTATATATAAAATACACATATATGGCATAATTTTACAATGTATAGGATATATTATATTATTATATATTATAATATGCTATATTATAATATATCAATTTGTAATTATATAATAGATATAGCTTATATATAATATAATTTATATATACCATTATAAAATATTTTGCATATATAAAATAAATGCATAATTAACCTATGTTTGGAGCAGTCAGTGAACTTCTCCTTTCTTGGTAAATGTATAACGCCTTCTGTGAAGAAAAACAGGATGAAGCTTATGTGTGAGAGGCAACTAGTGAAGTGTTTTGCTAATAGCTCATGAATCACTGTGGAACATTTTTGGCAATAATTATAAATCTTATCTGACCCCTTCATGCTTTAGTTTTACAGAGAGGCTAAAGTTTCAGTTACTGCCATTCACATCATTTTTCTATGGTTTTTCATATTAATAGTGTCCAAGCTTTCTCTTTCTCATCCGAATAAACTTCTGATTTTGTTGTATTTAATTTCTTGCAATTATACCAGGAATTTCCCACATCCTCCTTTTTTGAGTATTCTCTTGCACTTCTGATTTTTTGCTTTTCAGGCTTATTTAATAAAGTTTTAAAAATTATATTTCGCTGTCTGTGTTATTTTTTTTCCTACCTTAGCTCTTTAACTCTTGGATTTTTATTTTCAATTACTGATTAAGGGAATCGAGAATCTCAGTTATACTTTCTAATGTCTTTCTCTGTGTTTTCTGTTTTCAACTACATTTAAGAATTTTCTTTTGTCTACCAAAAGTTCCCTACTGCATGCAGGAATTGACCCTGAGGGACTCAGTCCAGGATCTAGTGAAGAAAGAACACTTTCAGGCTATGCTAGTGCTAATTATCACTTTACTGGGAATTGTCAAAAGATTCAGGAATCAGGAATACATGACGAAAAACTAGATTCAACAGCAGTTATAAGCTCTACAGAGGCTCTTTATGGGCATGATTAACAGCAGCCTTGTGAGCTGCAACAGTCTTATCAAGTCAGATGATTATCAACCCTCCTACCTGTAATTGTTCATTGTCCCCCTAGCCCCCCACAATTGCTTTTAAATTTAAATGTTGGATATCAGGCTAGCCCTGAGGTTTCTTGGGCAATTATGAAAACAAGATTGATGGTTGATGGGACTCGGAACTGCTTGTCTTTGGACTTTCACCATCTTCTATTTATAACCTAATATTTTAGGATTTCTATCTCCCCATCCTCTTTCAACCATATTTCCCTATTCCTGCCTAGCTAAAGCCTTACTATCCCCACTATCCTTGCAGTAACCTTTATTCTAGGTCCAGATAGGTGTAGAAATCAGGATTTAGATTACAGTCTGGCCAAAGACCATTCCAGTATACTCCCTTGGTTTTGGTCATTGGTAAATATCTCATGGTCAGAATACAAATATTACCTTGACCTCCTTAACAACATTTTATTCTCACCTTAAGGGACAACAATTATATCCCTGGACTGTGGTCAGGTGCTCACATTATGTTCAGGAAGACATTATTTTCATTCATCCATGTTCAATATTACTATGATTTATAGCTACCACCATATCCCAGTGCCAAGAGCCAATCATAGGACCTAAAATGGTGATGATAATGATGAAGACAATTCTGAAATTTTACTATGCCCCTTGTCTGATGTTTGTCTCTCAGGTAAAGGCTATCACTTTGGCCTTTCTTCTCAAACTGTTTCTGTGTCATTGGAACTTCCTGTGATTACTTTCCTCTTCCCTGAGGGACTGTCCTCTTGGAGGGGAACCAAACTCTATGCTCAGTGCTTCTCAGTCTCCTAGATAATTGTTTTGAGTATTATCTACAGTTACTTTACCCAAGTACTTGAAGAAGATTCAGCTAGGTTGCTTCTCCTACTTAAATCTCTCTAACCATCTTATTACATAACAATGGTTCCTGGATCTAGGGTTATTATTCCCCTTCCAACAGCCATCTTTTGGCTTGCCAAGCCTAGATTTATCCAAACTATCCCTGTAAAAAATTGCCAAGCCTAGATTTATCCAAACTATCCCTGTAAAAAATATGTTTTAAAATTAGAGGTACTTTTCATGTGTCTTGTACAGAAATAGTTGCCCCTTGAAGTACTGCTATCAAATCAGGATTCTCCTAAAGGGGTGGCCTTCAGAATGAAAAAATGGCAAGTCAGAATATACTGGCATTATGGCAATAGTAGATGGGTTGAAAGTAAATTCTGTGCATATACTTTCTCTTCTCTCCTCTATCCTTGGGAAGAGTCACCCAATCCCTACCTGCCTGTTTGAGGGCTATTTGAAGAGGAGGGGGCAGCCATAGCTTCAACCATAAGGATACAACATAAAGTACTAGACAAATTCTATCTCTCTGGGTCTTAGGAATAACAATTTCTCTCCCTCTCCCTCCCTCCTTCCCTCCCTCCCTGCTTCTCTCTCTCTCTCTCTCTCTCTCTCTCTCTCTCTCTCTCTCTCTCTCTCTCTCTCTCTCTCTCTGTCTCTGTCTCTCTGTCTCTGTCTCTCTCTGTAGGAGGGGTAGGATATACTCTTTCTGCTCAACAAAGAAACTTATCTTAATGAGGCCAGTACGCACAATTCAAAATCTTAGCCAACTAAAAAGAGACAAAACTTCATCCTCACAGAGGACCTGTAATTGATTCAATGGTCTTTGGAAAACAAGTTTTCTGTAAGTCCCTCAAGCCAACAAAACCTAGCCTAGAAGAGCTCCATAATGGTCCTATCAGACCCTGACTTCACCAGACATTTTTCAAGTGATTCATCAAGTTGTGGCTTATAATGCTCCTGCTGTTTTCCAAGTCCTTTGTCGATGAAGAACCATCAATCCTCTTACCACTCCTCCCCAGAAAAGTTTTAGGAGAGTTTTAGGCTCACCTACTCTCTGGGATAAGCTGTAATTATCATCTTTACTCCTGCTTCTCCCATTCCCTTCCCTCAACTCAAATAGGATCCAATAGTTTCCATCAAAAACCCTAGATCAGAAATCATATTTCTCACTTGTCACCTATAGGTCCTCATCTCTATCAGGATCATCGTTTTCACTTGTGATGTTACTAAAACCATAATTTATTCCTTTTCTTTCAATGCCCAACCCTCACATGCTAACAGTATATTTATTTCCATCTCTAGAATGTTCAAAGAAAGTTTATTTTTGTTTTTCTTAAGCTGTGATCTGACTATCTTAAGACAAGTTAGCAAGAATCTGGGAATGCTAACCCTCATATTTTTACTTCCCCTGTCAACACTCTAAAATAAGTTAATCCTACAGGGCTAATGAAGGTCGACTCTCTGTCTCACTGACAGGATTTCCTATATGCTGCCAGAAGTATAGCAGCCACAAAGTGTCAGACTCCAGTAACTGACCCAAATCACACAAATTGGAGGCCTGATCACCCTTCTCCTATTCCAACCACAAGATCAACCACAGGGTCATTCTTGTCCAGTCCTGAAAATGGGTATCAAACAGTAGGCCAGGACAAACTCGAGCCAGTCCAATGATTCGGGTTAGAAACTGGAATGTAATTAAATACTTACGGATCATATATTGTAGGTAGAGCTGCGGATGGAATAACCAGCCTGGAGTCAGAAACATTTGAATACAAATCCAGGCTCAGACATTAGCTGTGTGACCCTGTGATTTAATCACTGTTTGTCTCAATTTCCTTACCTATAAAATGGGTTGCTGTCAGGATAAATGAGATAATAATTATAAAGCACTTAGCACAGGGCTAGGACAAAGCCATTGAAAATGCCAAAGAAAGAGCTGACCACATCAATTGGAAAGGATTTATTATTTTTCCCTTCTCTTATTGCTTAGATATAACTAATTCTATTGAATTCCAAGGTAAAGGAAATTCAAATATGGAAATGAGATCAATTCTTTAGTTTTCCTTAAACAATTGAAATAAATAATCTAATAAAGGAGACTTAGATGACTAGGAATGATTGAAGGTTATTTTTTAATAACAACTACATCATTTTAATATGCTTGCTAAGTGCAATAAGGTATCAATCAGAAGTATTTCCTCTATGACAATATTGCAAAAATGGAATTACATTTAGAATTTGAACAGCACAATTCCTTTGATACTACTGTTTTCTAGAAATTTGAAAAGATGTTAATTATTACAGAAATTATTCAATGCAGGTGGAGCCAAGATGGTGGAGTAGAAGGACACACTTCTAGAAGCTCTCCCCCTAAAGCCCATAAAATACCTGAAAAAAATAACTCTAAACAAATTCTATAAAAGCAGAAGCCACAAAACAACAGAGTGAAAGAGATTTCCAGTCCAAAGCAGCCTGGAAGGCCAACAGGAAAGGTCTATCACACCAGGCTTGGAGCAGAGTATAGCACAGCCTTGTCTGTACCCCAGCAAGGACAGGACTGGAGCATGCTTCAAGGTATCACCAGCAGCAGCTGTGGGTCCCAGATTCCTCAACTCACACCTGCCAAAGACAGCTTCAAAGGTCACAGAGGAAGCTCTTTCACTTGGGTGAGAAGGGAATGCATTGATCTTGCCCCCACCCCAGGCAGTGGCAACTTCCATTGTTGGAACCCTGGACTAAAGACCATGGGGGAATTGAGCAGCTGATCTAAATCTCAACCTTGTGTACTGGCCCTGGGGTGTGTAGGAGTGTTGGCTGGCGTGGTAGAGCTGGTGGAGGCTCTAGAGAGGGAATCCTGCGCACAGACCAGAGTGCAGGCCAGGAGAGGAATAAAATCCACTCCCTTGATTGTGTGACCATGGAGGAACTGAGAACTTACAGGTCCCCAGAGTATACCATCCTCTTGACAAAGAACTCAAAAGTCAAGTAATTGGCTGAGAAAATGCCCAAAAGGGGAAAAAGAATAAGACAATAGAAAGTTATTTTCTTGGTGAGCAGGTATTTTCTTCCATTCCTTCAAATGAGGAGGAGCAATGCATACCATCAGAGAAAGACCTAAAAGTCAAGGTTTCTGCATCTAAAACCTCCAAAATGAATATCCAATGAACTCAAGCCATGAAAGAGCTCAAAAAGGATTTTGAAAATCAAGTAAGAGAGGTGGAGAAGAAATTGGGAAGAGAAATAGGAGTGATGCAAGAAAATCATGAAAAGCAAAGCAACAGCTTGCTAAAGGAGATCCAAAAAAAAAGCTAAAGAAATTAACACCTTTAAAAATAGACTAATTCAAATGGCAAAAGAGGCCCAAAAAAGCCAATGAGGAGAAGAATGCTTTAAAAAGCAGAATTAGCCAAATGGAAAATGAGGTTGAAAAGCTCACTAAAGAAAATAGTCTTTAAAAATTAGAATGGAGCAGATGGAAGCTAATGGCTTTATGAGAAACAAAGAAATTGCAAAACAAAACCAAAAGAATGAAAAAATAGAAGATAATGTGAAATATCTCATTGAAAAAAACAACTGACCTAGAAAATAGATCCAGGAGAGACAATTTTAAAATTATGAAACTGTCTGAAAGTCATGATCAAAAAAAGAGCTTAGACATCATCTTTCATGAAATTTTCAAGGAATACTGCCCCGATATTCTACAGCCATGGGGAAAAATAAATATTGAAAGAATCCACCAATCACCTCCTAGAAGAGATACAAAAAGAAAAACCTCTAGGAATATTGTAGCCAAATTCCAGAGTTTCCAGGTCAAGGAGAAAATATTGCAAACCACCAGAAAGAAATAATTTTAGTATTGTGGAAATGCAATCAGGATCATACAGGATCTGGTAGCTTCTGCATTTAGGGATCTAAGAGCATGGAATATGATATTCCAGAAGTCAAAGAAACTAGGATTAAAACCAAGAATCACCTACCCAGAAAAACTGAATATAATACTTCAAGGGAAAAAATGGTCATTCAATGAAATAGAGGACTTTCAAGCATTCTTGATGAAAAAACCAGAGCTGAATAGAAAATTTGACTTTCAAACACAAGAATCAAGAGAAGCATGAAAAGGTAAACAAGAAATAGAAAATATAAAGGACTTTCTAAGGTTGAACTGTTTACATTCCTACATGGAAAGGTAATATTTGTAACTCTTGAAACTTACCTCAGTATCTGAATAGTTAGAGGGATTATATGCATATATTTAGACAGAGGACACAGAGTTAGTTAAATAGGAAGGGATCATATCTAAAAAAATAAAATTAAGGGGTAAGAGAGGAATATATTGAGAGGAGAAAGGGAGAAGTGGAATGGGGCAAATTATTTCTCATAAAAAAGACAAGAAAAAGTTTTTTCAATGGAGGGGAAAAGTGGGGGAGGTGAAAGGGAAAAAGTGAAACTTACTCTCATCACATTTGCCTTAAGGATGGAATAATATGCACATTCAATTTGGTATGAAAATCTATCTTACAAAGTAGGGGAGAAGGGGATAAGTGGGGTGTGGGGAAGATTATAGAAGAGAGGACAAATGAGAGGAGAGGGGTAGTTAGAAGTAAACACTTTTGGGGAGGGAGAAGATCAAAAGACAGAATGGAATAAATGGGGGATCAGGATAGAATGGAGGGAAATATAGTTAGTCTTTCACAACATGACTATTATGGAAGTCTTTAGCAAAATTGCACATATATAGCCTATATTGAACTACTTGCCTTCTCAGTAGGGATTGGTGGGGAGGGAGGAAGGGAGAGAAGTCAGAACTCAAAGTTTTAGGAACAAATGCTGAGAATTATTTTTCTATGTAACTGACAAATAAGAAATACACTTAATGGGGTATAGAAATCTATCTTGACCTACAAGAAAAGAGAGAAGATGGAGATAAGGGAAAGGAGGCGTGTGATAGAAGGGAAGGAAGATTGGGGGAAGGGGTAATCAGAATGCATGGTGTTTTGGAGTGGAGGGAGAGAGATAGAGAGAAAATTTGAAACTCAAAATCTTGTGGAAATGAATGTTGAAAACTAAATATCAGTAAAGAAATTGGAAAAAAAATAAAAACAAATAAAATATTATGTCATTCCAGAAAAAAAAGAAATTATTCAATGCAAGAAAAATTACATTGCCCTCAGACCTTATTGAACTAGACATGCTTTTCCTATCTCATTTTTTCTATGATTATCAGTGCTCTCACACTGAGTCACACTATAAAGGCAATGAAATTCTACTTCTGAGCTAACCTCCCTAGACCTCAGTCTCCTAATCTGTAAAATGGAAGGGTTAGACTAGATGGCTTCTGAGTTACCTTCCATTTTTTAGATCTGATCCTACACACTGTTTAAATAATTTCTTCACAAATACCTAAAGCACCCCACTCCTACCTAGAGTTCAAATTTATCTCAAACTTGATATATTTTGCTTTGCTAAAAATAATGTGGGAAGAAACAAACTTAAATGTCATTAACAGATCTTCATGAATGTAAATATGAACTTTAAAAATTGTTAAGTATTTAGTTTGGTGACATGTATTATATACAATGAGGATAGCCCTCTATATTGGGAGAATTTATACTTCCTTCTTAATATTCCAGTTGGCTCAGACACTGAATTTTGCCTGATGTCTTCTTCTATCTCTGGGGAAAAAAGGATTGAAGAATTTGAAACAAAGAAGTCTTCAAATCTCTGACACTTATGACCCTCTAGCATCTTGGGCAAGTAATTTAACCTTTGTAGTACTTAGTTTCCTCTTCTTTAAAATAATGGGTTTGGAAAAACCCTAAGTTCCCTTCCAATTCTAAATCTGTGATTCTGTTATTTTATGAACCTTAAGTGGGGGCAAGAAAAGCAATATCACAAATATGGTTGATTAATTCTTAAGGAAACTTCATCAAAAGGTTTTAAACATTTTTGGGGGAAAGAATCCTTAAAATGACACCTCAAAAGCATCATGTTGACAGGTGGTATAGAGGTAAAGGGAGACTTTAAATTGACTATTTAAAAAAGACAAGGGAGTGGGGCCAAGATGGTGGAGTAGAAAGATGGACCTGATGCAGCTCTCCTCTCACAGCCTATAATGACTCTGAACAATTCTAGGGCAACAGAAGCCACAAAACACCAGAATGAAAGAAATATCCAGCAGGGGGCAGTCTGGAAGACTTACAGCAAAAGTCTATCACACTAGTCTCATAGGGGAGCATAGTCCATGGAGTACAGCCCAGCCTTGGCTATACCATGTGTCAGAAACAGCACTAGAGCAGGCTTCAAGGCATGGAATTGTGGGCAGCAACTGCGGTTCCCAGATTTCTCAACCCACAAATGCCAAAGACAGCTTCAAAGGTCAGCGAGAAAACTCTTTCACCTGGGTGAGAAGAGAGAAGGGTCCTGCTTTAGCCTTGGACACAAGCAGTGGCAGTGTCCATTTTTAGAGCCCTCAGAAGACACCCTGGGGATTTGATCCACTGATCTGGATCTCAACCCTGAGTGGTAGTCCTGGGGTGAGGAGGAGCTCTGGCTGGTGGAGCTGATGGAGACTCTGGAGAGGGAATTCTACTTGCAGATCCTGGGCAGAAGAGCACTTGTGGTTGCTTTCAGACCAGAGCATAGTCCCAGAGAGGAGTAAACCCTTCTCCCTTCATTGTGCCACCTTGGAGGAAGTGAGAACATACAGGTCCCCAGAATATACACTCCACTTGACAAAGAACTCAAAAGTCAAGTAACTGGCTGGGAAAATGCTCAAAAAAGGGAAAAAATAATACTATAGAAGGGTACTTTCCTGGTGAACAGGTATTTTCATCCATCTTTTCAGATGAGAAAAAACAAAAATCAATGCTTCTGCATCCAACACCTCCAAAAACGATATTCAATGGTCTCAGGTCATAGAAGGGCTCAAAAGGGATTTTAAAAATAAAGTAGAGAGGTGGAGGAAAAATTGGGAAATGAAGTGAGAACAATGCAAGAAAATCACAAAAAGCAAGTCAACAACCTGCAAAAAAATGCTGAAGAAATGGCAAAAGAGGTTCAAAAAGCCAATGAAGAGAAGAATGCTTTAAAAATCAGAATTAGTCAAATGGAAAAAGAGGTTCAAAAGCTCACTGAAGAAAACAGTTCTTTAAAAATTAGGATGGAGGAGGAGCACTAGGATCCCCCTCTTGACAAAGGATTGATAAGTCAAGTAACTGGCTGGGAAAATGCCCAGAAAAGGGGAAAAAATAAGACCTTAGAAAGGTACTTTCTTGGTGAACAGGTATCTCCTTCCATCCTTTCAGGTGAGGGAGAACAATGCATACTGTCAGAAGAAGTCAAGGCTTCTGCCTCCACTACCTCCAAAATGAATATGAAATGGGCTTAGGCCATAGAAGAGCCTGAAAAGTGAGCCAGCAACTTGCTAAAGGAGAACCAAAAAAATGCTCAGGAAAATAACATCTTTAAAAATAGGCTAACTCCATTGGAAAAAGAGGTTCAAAGAGCCAATGAGGAGAAGAAGGCTTTAAAAAGCAGAATTAGCTAAATGGAAAAGGAGGTTCAAAAGCTCACTGAACAAAATAGTTCTTTAAAATTAGAGTGGAGTTCAGGGAAATTCATGACTATGTAATAAACTAAGAAGTTACAAAACAAAAACAAAAGATTGAAAAAATTGAAGATAATGTGAAACATCTCATTGAAAAACAACTGACCTGGAAAATAGATCGAGGAGAGACAATTTAAAAATCATGTGACTCCCTGAAAGCCATGATCAAAATAAAAAGAGCCTAGACATTATCTTTCATGAAATTAACAAGGAAAACTGCCCTGATATTCTAGAAGCAGAGGGCAAAATAAATATTAAAAGAATACATCAATCACTTCCAGAAAGAAACCCAAAAAGAGAAACTCTTAGGAATATTGTGGCCAAATTTCAGAGTTCCCAGGTCAAGGAGAAAATATTGCAAGCAGCTAGAAAGAAACAATTCTAGTATTGTAGAAATACAATCAGGATAACACAGGATCTGGTAGCTTCTATGTTAAGGGATCGAAGGGTTTGGAATAGGATATTCCAGAAGTCAAAGGAACTGCAATTATATAGAGGACTTTCAAGCATTCATGATGAAAAGACCAGAGCTGAATAGAAAATTTGGTTTTCAAACACAAGGATCAAGAGAAGTGCAAAAAGGGCTTCAGTCCTTCAATGGATCATTTTTCTTATTAACATGGATGATTCTTCGGCAATGCAGGCTTCATCCCATCAGTGCTGCCATTCTGCATCACCAGTATCACTGTGTCTTTCCACAAACCCCTATGGTGAGTCCAACCAAACTGCTAATGGACATTGTTGTGGTTGTCCACTGGTTGTCCCTTTCAATTGGCTCACCATCTTTTCCAGGTATATATCTCCGAGATGACTTCCTTCAGATCACTTCTCCTCTGTAGTCCACTTGACACTCACTAGCTGTGTGACCTTGGGAAAATCATTTAACCCCAATTGCCTCATCCTGGGTCATCTTGAGTCATCCTGATGAATATCTGGCCACTGGATTCAGATAGCTTTGGAGAAGAAGTGAGGCTGGTTACCTGCACAGCCCTCCATCACTCAAAACACACTCAAGTGCAAGTCATGTCATCATTTCTCTGATGGCATGGTCTTCTTCAGCAATGAAAGGAAAGTTCACACCTCTGCAGTCCTTCCTCAGTCATTTGTCCTAAATTCTCCAGTGGCAATGGTTTTCCCCTACTTACATCCATCTAGCATGACTAGAAACTGCAAGCTCCTTTAAGACTAGAGCTATTTGATTTTTGCCTTTGTCTTCCCAGTTGTTAGCACTTGGATCAGGTCAGCTCTGTAAATTTGTCTTAGAGAGTTTCAGGCATTGAAGGGTTAAGTGACTTGCTCAGGGGTTCATTTGTTAGAGGGGATGCTTAAATCCAGGTCTTCTTCTCTTCAAGTCAAGCTCTCTGTCCACTAGGACACACTGCCTCTCTCAAGACTGGTACTTCATAAATAGTTATTACTTGGTTGATTGTGGTTAAAAAAGTATAACATTTTTTTGAAGGAAAACTTTAAGGTCATTAAAGGCACATATACACATTAAAGGCACTATATACACATACTCCAAAGAGATTAAAGAGGGGAAAACCCGTATGAACAAAATGTGTTTATAACTGTACTTACTATTGTAGATAAAACTAAGGGGGTGCCCATCAGTTGGTGACTGGCTGAACAGATTATGGAATATTATTGTGCTAGAAGAGACAGAAGAGATGATTTCAGAGAGGCATAGGAAGATATGTATGAACTGATGGGAAATGAAATGAACAGAAATAGTAGAACCATTTATATGATAATTATAACATTGTAAAGAAAAGCATCTTTGAAAGACTTGAGGACTCTGACCAATGTAGACACCAACCATCTCTGGTGGGTAGAAGGACCTCGGGGGGGAGATCCATTCTAAACTTGATGTCATGCAGTGGAAAGAAAGCTATTTTTCCACAGTTGTTTGCATGCCATTTCACCCCCAGGATCTGTCTTGTCTTCCTATATATCCCCAGCACTTAGTACAATGCCTGGCACATAGTGGGGTCTTAATAAACTCATGCTGACTTAAAAAAATTAGAATGGAGCAGACGGAAGCTAATGACTTTATGAGAAACCAAGAAATTACAAAACAAAACCAAAAGAATGAAAAAATAGAAGATAATGTGAAATATCTCATTGAAAAAACAACTGACCTGGAAAATAGAACCAAGAGACTCAATTTAAAAATTGTAGGATGGCCTGAAAGCTATGATCAAAAAAAAGAGCTTAGATATCATCTTTAATGAAATTATCAAGAAAAACTGCCCTGATATTCTGGAACCAGAGGGTAAAATAAATATTGAAAGAACTCACCAATTACCTCCTGAGAGAGATCCCAAAAGGAAAATTCCTAGGAATATAGTAGTCAAATTCCAGAGTTTCCAGGTCAAGGAGAAAATATTGCAGACTGCCAGAAGGAAAAAATTTTAGTATTGTGGAAATACAATCAGAAAAATACAAAATCTAACAGCTTCTACATTAAGTGATTGAAGGGCTTGGAATATGATATTCCAGAAGTCAAAGGAACTAGGACTAAAACCAGGAATCACCTAGTCAGAAACACTGAGGATAATGCTTCAGGGGAAAAAAATGTCATTCAATGAAATAGAGGACTTTCAAACATTCTTGATGAAAAGACCAGAGCTGAAAAGAAAATTTGACTTTCAAACACAAGAATCAAGAGAAGCATGAAAAGGTAAACAGGTAAGAGAAATCATAAGGGACTTACTAAAGTTGAACTGTTTACATTCCTACATAGAAAGATAATATTTGTAACTCTTGAAAATTTTGTCAGTATTTGGGGAGTTGGAAAGATTATATTCATATATATAGATGGAGGACACAGAGTAAGTTGAATAGGAAGGGATGATATCCGAAAAAATAAAATTAAGGAGTGAGAGAGGAATATATTGGGAGGAGAAAGGGAGAAATAGACTGAGGCAAATTATCTCTCATAAAAGAGACAAGAAAAAGTTTTTTCAATTGAGGGGAAAAAAGTGGGAGTTGAAAGGAAAAAAGAGAAGCTCACTCTCATCACATTTGGCTTAAGGAGGGAATAACATGCACACTCAATTTGGTATGAAAATCTATCTTACACTACAGGAAAGTAGGGGAGAAGGGGATAAGTGAGGTGTGGGGGAGAATATAGAAGGGAGGGCAAATGGGAGGAGGGAATAATTAGAAGCAAACACTTTTGGGGAGGGATAAAGTCAAAAGAGAATAGAATAAATGGGGGGCAGGATAGGATGGAGGGAAATATAGTTAGTCTTTCACAACATGACAATAATGGAAGTCTTTTGCATGCCTACACATGTATGTCCTATATTGAATTGCTTGCCTTCTCAGTGAGGATAGGAGGGAGTAAGGTAGAGAAGTTGGAACTCAAAGTTTTAGGAATGAATGTTGAGAATTGTTTTTGCACGCAACTGGGAAATAAGAAATACAATAATGGGGTATAGAAATCTATCTTGCCCTACAAGAAAAGAGAGAAGATGGGGAGAAACAAAGGGAAGGATGTGATAGAGGGGAGGGCAGATTGGGGGATGGGAAATCAGAATGCATGATGTCTTGACGTAAGGGAGGGGGAAAGATGGGGAGAAAATTCAGAACTCAAAAATCTTGTGGAAAGGAATGTTGAAAACTAAAAATAAATTAATTAATTAAAGTTTCAAAAAATAAAAAAGACAAAATATTTTAAATAGTTGAAGGAAGAGACACCAACATTAACTATGATGATTTCATACAGAAGTTTGACTACCATATCTGTCTACTCTGCAAACAAGTTAATTTACCTAAGCATAGGTATTTAGAATCCTTTGTTCTCATTATGACAACTGATTTACATTAAATTTCTATACAATTACATTGCTAGATAATGGATAAATCTAGGAGCTCTGTCTTTGGTATATGTGGAGTGTCCCTGGGCATATATGACTTAACTTCCTCTGACCCAAGGGAAGTCTGGGATTTTGAAGTGCCAATCAGCATTAATGTTCCTTAAACCAGTGAAATCATAGTTGAGATCAAAACACAAGCCAATTCATAGCTCTCTAGCTGATATTCATTTTTAATTCTTTGAAGAATACTGAATACCATGTCTTGATGCCATACTGCAACACCAGTAGAATGTTGGTATTAAACAAGATAGGCTTTGCTTTGATGGGAAGTTTGGGATTAGCAAATTAGTTTTGTGATTTCCTGAAATCAATCTAGCTTGCTCTCTTCCTCCTATTCAACTCTGAACCCAATTTATTGTCCATCTCTACTTTTTTCCTGGATGTCCATACTGATGAATAAGCTCTACAGGAAATCTGACAAAATGCATATCATAATCAGGGCAATAGTCATTACTCATGGATGGAAATTACTCATGGATGGAAAGCTCCTTTAAGTGAGTACAACTCTGTTCCAGGAAGCTCATCAGGGGTTCAGGACTTCATGCAATCAGCTGAATGTAACCTTCAAACAGGAATGTTTAGAAGACATGATCATGCACAAAGAATCCCACGTGAGCCTGGACTCTGCATCAATTCTAATCCATCACAGTGGCAATTACCTTTGGCAACATATAACTCCCTGCTTTATACTTCAGATAATATTTATGATTATTGGTCAAGATTATTTCTGTTCTTAGATTTTTTGAGGAATTCTGGGTGATTTAAAGATATCTTGTTGAAAAAGAACCTTATTAGGAAGCACTTTGATCTACCAAACCAAACCCTTTTTTATTATGAGCAAACAGTAAGTACAAAGGGATCTGATATTCCATATTTCATTCATGTCAATTGCCAAATGATTAACACTATGATCCATTCTTAGAAATTTCTTAAGAAAACTTGGTTGTTCCCTTCTAAAACCCTAATCAAAGTTGTCCTTGATTTGCTTGTACATAGCTCTCATGGAGGTTTTGTATAGATCAGAGAGGTTTTTAGAGAGAGAAATTTATAAGGTTCAATATTTTTTTTAAGGCCTTTGGTATTTCTATCACCTTAAAATACCATATATGTAAATCTCATGATGCTCTCATAATTGTATCATCTCCTGCAGTATACAGTTGTTCCTATCTGCCACTTTCCTTAATACTTATGCCATCACAAAATTGAAAGCTATGGAGAATTTGTTATCCTATATTGCTTATTATTTCTTGATTATAAAAAATTATTTAGTAGACTTCCCACTAACAAGGTATCTCCATACATAAATCAAAATTATATAATATTTATTGAATGATGTAATAAGAAGGCAAATTTTTGTGACATTCTGATTGTATATTCTATATTCACACATAAAACAGGGAGATATTCTTGCCAAAAGTATTTACCACTGTAATAGAGAAGAGTTCAGTTTGAAGAAGGATTCCGCATAGATGGTAAAGGTTCTTCAGATGCTACTGCTTGCAGTGGATATTTCGTTGATTTCATGGAGCCCCATAACACTACAAAGCTTGCTTGATGACACTTATAATCACTCAAAAGAGCATAATCTATCAATACAGAAAATTAAAAAAAAAAAAACCTGTTAAGTATAATGAGGGGACTGGCTAATGAGGCACCAGTCTTAGAGCATGAGCATTATGATTTGGTTTGGTTTGGTTTTCGGTATGAACCCATTTGGAATCAACTTGGCAAGCCTGTTCAAAAAACACATAATGGAGGGAACATTTCAAAACCTGTGCAAGTATCCTTTAATTGTTTCCTATCAGTTTATATAGCATAGTGATAGAAAAGTCTTTAATTAGTACATGAACCGGAACTAAGAATGTATACAAAAGACTTGAATGAGTGAGGAAAACTCCTTGATGACTTTTGAGTTAGAGGGAAGAAAGGTTATTAGTATGGAAAAGACCCACTTCCATCCAGGCACCATATGACCATGAATAAATACATGGTACTGCCATGTCTATTGTATTCATTCTTTCCTGATATTAGGTGAATGAACATCAAAGATGGAATGGACCATATTACAATCTTATGCACTTTGAAAGGTTGAAAGAACCATTAGGGACCCAGAAAGTGTAGCTAGAGCAGACAGTAGCCACAGCAGCCAAGTTCAATGGGGAGTCAGCCCTGAGAAGCAAACTGTTTGGCCGAGTCAAGCAGTAGATTGACTCACCAACCAAAACACTGTCCGACAAGCAACGGAGCACATTCATTGTCTCTGCCACATCCGCAGGTAAAATTGGTGGGACAGAATGTTGGCAGTCACCACTTGAAGTTCACTCTACCCAAGAAAACCTCTCTCTCTCTCATTCTCTCATTCTCTCATCCTCTCTCTCTCTCTCTCTCACTGCCTGTCTCTCTGTCTTTGTCTCTGTCCCTATCTCTGTCTCTCTCTTCTCCCTTTCCCTCTCCCTCCCTCTCTCTCTCTCTCCCTCTCCCTCTCTCTCCCTCTCTCCTCCTCTCTCTCTTTCTTTTTCTCTATCTCCTTGTTCTATACCACAAACCTGAAAGTTCCCAAAGGGAAAGTATCTCTTTGGGAAGAAATAGAGAAATTAGTAGAGAGTTGTTGAGTAGAGTTTGCTTGGAAAGATCTGAGACTACTGAAGGAAGTTGTGACACATTCTTTTTCACCTCTCTGATCTGGTACCTTTTTATTTGATCTTTCATAGTAGGCAAATAAGGACATGGTGAAAATGAATCATAATTACTATTACTAATTCATGTTCTAACTTTGTTCGATGACTGTCTCCAAAGTCACTTCTGGTATACTATACTGCTGCATCATTCATTTAGAAGAACTTTGTTTTAGATCTATCAGTCTTTAGAGCCTGAATGAACACTATCACTGCCAGGAGAGACTATAATTTTAAAAAGAAGATATATTTGAAGCCTGATATATCTGGGCTGGTTGCAGGGAAGGGGAAGTGAGTCCTGTGTCTCAGCTCCTAAGATAAATATCCAATTTCTAAAACTCCACCGATAATTAGATATATTAAATCAAACAGCTTTTTAGTGGCGTGGTCATCTAGGGCTAGCATGTTCAAAAAAACTACCATGGGTCTGATTGACCTTGGCATTATTACATGGTCATATTTTCACATGGCTGAACTGTTCTTGAACAATTTCTCCTAAGTACTGGGTACAAATAGTCTTTTCTTCAATACTAGGCATACATGTCTTATCTTTCGACCTATTCTTTCTTTGCTTTCAAAAAAAACAGCCATTGTGTAAAATGCAAGGGCAATGTTATTCTTTGATCCTATTTTAATTGTTTTGGCTTGCCTCCTTTTCATTATTTTTTGTGTTTTAAATGTTGATCTAACTGTTGTTTATTAAGTACTTTGGATGGATTCAGGTGCCTTGTGATTACATGAAAATATATAGTTTGGTTTAATTTTTTTATTATAAACTTGACAAATATAAACAAAGATGAAAATTTCCAAATACAAATAACTGAAGATGCTTATGTTAAACTGCTAATTTTTATTATATACAGCTTTTTTAAAGTCCATATTAAATTTTACACAGCAATACCAACCTTGCCTAGCTTGTCTATGTCTCCTTTGTAAACTTTGCTTTTGTGTATTTTTAAACTGTTTATTGATGTTCTTTTCTTTATTTTTCTCTATTTTTGCATTTCTTTAAATTCACTTGCTCTCTTCTACCACTCTTTCCTCTTCCCCAAAACGAAAGTCCTCCTTTGCAACAAATAAATATAGACAAGCAAAACAAATTCATGCATTGGTCATATCTGAAAATGTGTCTCATTACATACCTCTAGTCCTCTGACTGAAGAAAGCATGATTCCTCATTCTTCTGCAGTCATAATTTACCATTGCAATGGCCAGAGTTTTAAATCTTTCAAAATAACTCTATTTTATAATACTGCAATCATTATATAGCTTCTGATTCTGCTCACCCACTTTTGCACCAGTTTGTATAAGTCTTCCTCAGTTTGTCTGGAAAGATATCTGTTTCTTTCACTATTTCTTGCCATATAATATTATACAGTAGAAGAACTACACAGTGGTAGAAGGAACTAGACTAAAACTTTAAGTGGTTCTACAAAACATCTCATTTCACCCAGTCTGCTTCTGAATCGGGCATCCTCAATGGATGGCTTCTCTCCCTTATTTACAGAACACAGTATCTCAGCTGTTAGATTGATTCACTAATAGCCTGAATCACACAGCTTTCATCTTGGATTTGCTCTGGTGCCTCAGCTAGCTTGGCTATGCAACACAGAGAAGACTGCTATGAATTCTTCATCATCGGATCTCTTCATTGGATCTCTAGTGGCTCCCCTGATCTCAACTTTACAAGGTCATTCCATCTCTAATATTCCCATCTAAAAGTAAGAAAGAACAGATACAATAGGGACAGAAGCAATCGTAACGCTTCAAAGCCATGTGTCAACAAAGTGTACTGTACTCTTTCCTGAAACTGTCAGGGTGAGACAGGCAATTTAGTAGATTAGTGCCTTTTATGTACATCTAATTCCAGTTCCAGCCAACAAAAAAAGCTATTTTTCATAAGTTAACAAGAAATAATCATTGACTACCTGTGCATGCTCTGAAGAACAAAACCAGGTCTGTTCATTCCTTGTCACCAACTTCAGAAGGAAACTCAGGCTGGCAGCAGACAGCGTATCTCACACATGCTCCCTGGACTGGACCTTCATTAGCCAGTCCCCTTCCCTCCGTCATACTTACATTACTCATATACCATAACCTAATTGATACTCATATACTTTTTCACCCAATTCTTTGATACAACAAAAAGTGTGGTTACAAGTATTTTCTACATATGTCCTACCCCTATCTTTAATTTCATTGGTATGTATGCCTTCTAAGATTTTCTTTCCTTTCCTTTCTTTCTTTGCTGAATCAAAAGATATGCGGAGTTGAGTGACTTTATGAGTCAGTAGTCAACCAGCTCTAATGTGGCAGTTACTACACTAAGTGATACAGATAAAAAAAAAAGAAAAACAATAAAGGAAAACAATGAAAACATTATCTCCTTTCAATAATCTCTGTGTCTGACTCTCTCTTTCTCACTGAGGACTGGAAAAGGTTTCTTGAAGAAGATAGTACTGTAGTAAGATTTGTAAGGAATCCAGAGTAGTTAGGAAGTGGAGAGGGAAAAAAGGGTTCCAGGCATGCAGGACACCTAGTGAAAATGTTTTGGGGCAAGAAATGGAATGTCACATTCAAGGAAAAGCAAAGCAACTAATATCATTGGATCATCAAACACATGGAGAGGAGTATAGTGTAAGAAGAATGGAAAGGTAGGAAGAAACCAAGTTATAAAAGACTTTAAAAGTCAACTATGAGGTAATAGAGAGTCACTGGAGTTTATTGAATAGTGAGGTGACTGGATCAGACTTGTGAGTTTTAGGAAGATCAATTTGACAGCTGTGTAGAGTGGATTGGAGTGGGGAGAAACTTATGGCAGAGAGACTCCAAAAGACTTTTGCAATGGTCTAGGCATGAGGAGGTCAGGGTCTCTCCCAGATTGGTGGCAATGTCAGAAGAGAGAAGGGAGAAATATACCAGACTTGTTATGAAGATAGAAATGACAGGAAATGAAAACTGATTGCGTATGAGAAAGGTAATAGAAAGTGAAGAATCAAAGGTGACATCTAAGTTGTGAGCCTGGATGACAGGGAGGATTGTGGTGCACTCAACAGCAAGTGAAAAGTTAGGGAAAAAAAGGGAAAATTTTGGGATAGAGGAAGATAATGAGTTAGCTTGGAGCAAGTTGAGTTTAAGAGGAGACTTCCAGTTCATGATGTCTATTAGGCAGTTGAAGATGCAAGAATGGAAATTGGGAGAGAGGTGGGAGTTGGTGACTTAATTCCAAATTACTTTGCAGAACACTGAGATCATCTCACACCTCTGTCAATAGCACATTGGCATGCCTGTTTTCCAAGTTCAGTGGGTCTTCAGTAGTTGAAGTGCTTGCTATTGTAACAAATTGCTTTTGGATCTTGTGTATCAAATCCCTTCCAGTGTTTTACTTTTCTACCTTTCAACTGGAGTTGTGAAGTTTTGATGACTCTGCTTCATAATAAAATTTGTGACCTGATACTGATAGGCTCCCTTCTTTCCTGTTTTTTCTAATTATTTCCTTTGAGAAATATTGAATAATTTGCCAATAGTATTTTGTCTACTACTATAAAATAATGGAGAATAGCTAGGTGGTACAATGGATAGAGTGCCGGGCCTACAGTAAGAAGAACCTGAGTTCAAATTCACCCTCAGACACTTGCTAGTTGTATGCCATGAATTAGTCACGTACCCCTGTTTGTCTCAGTATACTCATCTGTAAAATGATCTGGAGAAATAGGAAACCACTCCACTATCTTTGCCAAAAAAACTTCAGTAGGATCATGAAGAGTTGGACATGAGTGAAAATGACCAAGCAACTGCAAAATGACACTTTATAATTTGAATGGTATAATGCTGAATTTGTTTGTTAATTTTGGCAGTACTATTATCATCTTACAATCGCTTCACAATGAGCAATTAATATCTTTCCAATTACTTAAATGTGTATTTGTATAAAGACTATGTTGTAGTTGTTTTCATAGAATTCCTGATTATGTTTTGTTCTATTACTTTTTCTGAGGCTGTATTACTTAAATTCTCTATTTAATATTTATTTCTCTTTAACATTTTGAGTGTTTTATATTTTTCTAAATAATCATTTATTTTATATCAGGTTTATAGGCATAATTTTTACTAGTTTCCTTTATTTGCTATGATTTCTTTTTTGACAATTTTTGCTTTCCTTTCTTTTCTTAATTGAGTTAAGTAGCTTGTCTTTTGATTGTTCCCCTCAGAGAATTCAGCATCTAGTTTTAGCAATTTTTATATCTCCTTTGACTTTCAGAATTTGTATTTTTGTTCTTAATTATGAATTTTTGACTTGTTGCTTTTCTAGTTTTTCTTTTATTTACATGTCCAATTTATTATTGTGTTCTTTTTCATTTTGGGGGATGAAAATTATTTAAGAATATAAAATTTCCCTTAGTCTGATTTACTTATAGCTTAAACGTTTTTGTATGTTATCTCATTGTTATCATTTTAAAAAATGAAATTACTTATTGTTTCTGTGTCCTATTCTTTGACCCATGCATACTTCAGAATTTTATTATTTAGTCTGCATTTAAGTCTGAATTCTTTCTTCAGGCAGTCTTTAGTAATTAGACTTTTTACTATATCGTGGTCAGTAAATTATTTGTTTCATATTTCTGCTTTTCCACATTTTTTTATGAGGTTACTTACATTATAGCACACATTCAGTTTTTGTAAAGCTATAATATACAGTTGAGAAATATGCACTCTCCTTTCAGTCCCTATGTAGTAATCTCCAGAGATCTAACTTTTCTAATTCTATTCAGGTCCTAACTTCTTCATTATTTACCATTTTGTTAGATTTTCAGTTTTCCCTTCAATTCTGAAGGGGCATAGAGTCTCCACCATCTGGAAAAATTCAACATAAAATTTTTTGGCCCTCCCTTTACACCAGAGGAGAATCTGACTTTTTTCTTTTTCTTTTATGGGGTGTTACAGCACCTTATTGCAAAATTTGGGTATGTTTATAATATTCAAAGATAAAATACGTTGATATTATATAATACTGTACATATATGTCATGAAATTCTGAGTTTCTCAGCTTTTTTTCTGGGTTATCTGCTGACCTTTGTGTGTTATCTGCAGCTTCTGCAAAACTCGCCCAAATTTTTCATTTTATTTCTAATGTTAATCCACAATATATCAAAACAATTATGAGAAAAGTCATGATATAGAAGAGTTAATTGCATTTTCATCTAAAAGGGACATATAGATGTGCTCAGATGTTATGAATTATTATTTTTCTCCCTGTAATTTGGTTAGTTTCCTGATTCATTTCATATATATTTAGTATTTATATTTCATTATCTATAATGTCTTTAAGTATAATGTACTTTCCCTGATTATTTTTTAACCATCAATATTTATTGCTGTTTTGTCTAACATGATCACCACCCCTGTTTTATTTTTAACTCATTTGGTGCATAATAAATTCTTCTCCAAGTACTCATTTTTACTCTGTGCAGATCTTTGTTTCTTTCAAGCGTATCTCTTATTAACATATTGGATTCTGTTTTCTAAGCCATTCTGCTACCATCCTCTCTGTTTCATGGGTGAGTTGATCCCATTCATGTTCATCATTATGATTGTAAATTTTTCTTCATTCTTTTCTCATACTTTTTCCTCTCTTTCCACCTTCCTCCTCTTTTCCTCTCTGCCACCTTCTTTAGAAATAAGAAAGAAGAGAAATAAATGGAATGTTGGTCAGCACTAGTAATGTACAATTAAAGTGCTTTCCCCTTACCCCTTTGCCTTTTCATCCAGCCTAGACACCAATCACTGATCAATATATTTCCCCCTTTTAATCCTGCCTTCATGAATTATTCTTTGAACATGAAATTTGTTTCGCTTGTGATTATTGTCTCCCCAAATCTACCCTCCCCCTTAAACCCAAGTCCTCTCTCTTCCTCTCTCACATGTTTCTCTGGTAAGTTTATTGTATTTCTACATCAAATTCTCTGTGTGTTCATTACTTCTTTGTCCAGGTTCAGATAAGACTAAGGTTCATGAGATGTCTGCTCCTTCTTCAGTGTTTATATACCTTTTTTCTCACGTGTCTCAATTGGGAAAAATGTTAGCTTCTTATTCCTTCTTTCTCATTTCTTCTATAAAGTAGCAATTTTTGTTCCCTTTTCTTTTCTCTGCTAAAGTTAACAAGCCGGAACAAAACCCTAGGTCCTGTATTTGGTTTTTTTTTTATTAGTCAATAAATATCTGGTAAGCATCTATTATATACTAGTTACTATATCTGTAAAATGAGCTGGAGAGTGAAATGGCAAACCACTACAGTATCTGCCTAGAAAACCCCAAATAGGGGTCATGAAGAGTTGGACACAACTGAAACAACTGAAAGCAACACCCATGTTAAGAGCGGGGATACAAAGAAAGGCAAAAGACAATCCGTGCCCTTGAGAAGTTCACAATCTAATGAGAAAGACAACAAGCAAACACACATACACACACACACACACACACCAGGATAAATATGAGTAGTGGTCTATTTGAATTTAATTACTTTGCTCTTTTATATCTTATCACAGAGAAAGTTGTTTTTATTACATCTCGTAATTCATAAGTGACTTGTTACATTCTAATACGAAGCCTGAATCACTGGACTGGGCTGAGTTAGGTTATGCCCAGAACATTAGCCCTTTTCTTCTCGAAATACCATATTACAGAATTTTCTCTTCTTTATATTAGTTGCAGCATAGTTCTATGTGATCACAATTTGTGGTTCTCTGCCACTTGCATTTTTTCTGACTACTTGCAGCTATTTGCAATTTTTCTCAATTGTGAAATTCTGGATTCTGCAAGTGACATTTCTTCCAGGTGACCAAGCAATTCATTCCATCTTCATTTTTTTTCTTCTGGTTCTGTAGATCTGAACAGTTTTTTTCTTGTGATTTCTTAAAATACAGCCTCCAGGCTTTTTGTTTGGTCGTAATTTTAAGACTTGTCAGGAATGCTCCTCTAATGCCAATACCTCTCAGCTTGGGTTTGATATCAGAACAAAATAAACCTCACAAGTCACTGAATATTTACAAATGGAGGTTTACTTTGCCCTAACCCAGCAAAGATATGCAACAAGGATACAATGGCACTTGACTTCTCTGGACATGACCTTTCCCAACCACCAAACCTTTTGTCTTCATCTGGAAAGGTGTATGGTCAGTAGGTCTTCAGGGTATGGCAACTTAAGTTGTCTTAGGCAGTCATCAAGTAGGAGAGGCCCAGAATCTATGTAACTGGAACTTTTTATGCCCCTGTATGAACAGTATGCTTCGCCAGGGAAGCTGGAGCAAATGAGGTCTAAGAAGCAGCTTTGTTTTTTTAGATAAAGCTTCTCCATGTAGGGGGTGGAAAGAAAGAAGTTGTATGAGATAAACATCACTCCTTTTACATACCTTATATATACATACATATATGAAATGAGAATTTTGTGCAGAAATTATCTAAATGGATCAGGATAGAAAATTATTTTGTTTTTTGTAACTTTCTTTAAATGATGTCAATATAAATTTTAAATTACTTTCATGTTTATTTTGTAATTTTCCTTTTTCCTTTTTTATGCTTATTTATTTATTTTGAGTTTTAGACATTCATTTCCACAAAATTTTAAGTCCCAAATTTTCTCCCCATCTCTCCCCTCTCCATCCCATAACACTGCATTCTGATTACCCCTTCCCCCAATCAGCCCTCTCTTCTAACACCCTCCCTAACTTTGTCCCCATCTGCTTTCTTTTCTTGTAGAGCAAGATAGATTTCTATACACCATTACCTGTATTTCTTATTTCCCAGTTGTACTCAAAACAAATTCTCAACATTTGTTTCTAGAATTTTGAATTCAAACTTCTCACCTTCCCTCCATCCCCACCCATCCTCACTGGAAGGCAAGCAATTCTATATAGTCTATATATGTGTAGTTTTGCAGAAGACTTCCATAATAGTCATGTTGTGTATGACTAACTATATTTCCCTTCATCCTATTCTGCTCCCCATTTATTCTATTCTCTCATTTGATCTTGTCCCTCCCCAAAAGTGTTTACTTCTAATTACTCCCTTCTCTCATCTGCCTTCCCTTCTATCAACCCCCACACCTCATTTCTCCCCTTCTCTCCTACTTTCTTATGGTGTAAGATAGATTTTCATATCTAATTGAGTGAGGATGTTATTCCCTCCTTAAGCCAAATGTGAAGAGAGTAAAAGCTTCACTTTTTCCCTCTCCCCTCCTCCCCTTTCTCCTCTATTAAAAAAAGCTTTCTCTTGCCTCTTTTGAGTGATAATTTGCCCTATTCCATTTCTCCCTTTCTCTTCACAATATATTCCTCTCTCACCCATTAATTCTATTTTTTTAGATATCATCCCTTCTTATTTAACTCAACCTATGCTCTCTGTCTATATGTGTGTGCGTGTATATATAATCCCACCAACTACCCAAAAACTGAGAAAAGTCTCAAGAGTTACAAATATTATCTTTCAATGGAGGAATGTAAACTGTTTAGCATTAGAAAGTCTTTTATGGTTTCTCTTTCCTGTTTACCTTTTCATGCTTGTCTTGATTCTTTTGTTTGAAAGTCGAAATTCGGTTCTGGTCTTTTCATCAAGAATGCTTGAAAGTCCTCTATTTCTTTAAATGACAATTTTTCCCCCTGAAGTATTACACTCAGTTTTTCTGGGTAGGTGATTCTTGGGTTTAATTCCAGTTCCTTTGACTTCCGGAATATCATATTCCAAGCCCTTTGATCCCTTAATGTAGAAGCTGCTAGATCTTCAATCTTGTGATTGAATTTCCACAATAATCAAATTTTTTCTTTCTAGCTGCTTGCAATATTTTCTCCTTGACCTTGGAACTCTGAAATTTTGCTACAGCATTCCTAGGAGTTTCTCTTTTTGAGTCTCTTTCTGGAAGTGATTGGTGGATTCTTTCAATATTTTTTCCCTCTGCTTTTAAAATGTCAGGGCAGTTTTCCTCAATAATTTCATGAAAGATGATGTTTAGGCTCTTTTTTTGGTCATGGCTTTCAGGTAGTCCCAAAATTTTTAAATTGTCTCCCCTGGATCTATTTTCCAGGTCAGTTGTTTTTCCAATGAGATATTTCACATTATCTTCCATTTTTTCATTCTTTTGGTTTTGTTTTGTAATTTATTGGTTTCTCATAAAGTCTTTAGCTTCCATCTATTCCATTTTCATTTTTAAACAACTATTTTCTTCAGTGAGCTTTTGAACTTCCTTTTCCAATTGACTAATTCTGCTTTTTAAAGCATTCTTCTCCTCATTGACTTTTTGGACCTCTTTTTCCAATTGAGTTAGCTTATTTTTAAAAGTGTTATTTTCTTCAGCATTTTTTTGAGTCTCCTTTAGCAAGCTGTTGATTTGCTTTTCGTGATTTTCTTGCATCACTCTCATTTCTCTTCCCAATTTTTCCTCCACCTCTCTTACTTGGTTTTCAAAATGCTTTTTCAATCCTTCCATGGCCTGAGACCATTACATATTTATTTTGGAGGTTTGGGAAACCTTGACTTCCTCTGAAGGTATGCATTTTTCTTTCTCATCTGAAAGGATGGAAGAAAAGACCTGTTCACCAAGAAAGTAACCTTCTATAGTCTTATTTTTTCCCTTTTTGGGCATTTTCCCAGTCAGTTATTTGACTTTTCAGTCCTTTGTCAACAGGAAGGTATACTCTGGGGACCTGCAAGCTCTCAGTTCCTCCAAGGTGGCACAATCAAGGGAGAGGTGTCAGCTCCTCTCCTGGCCTGTGCACTGGTCTGGGAGCAACCAAAAACTTTTCTGCCCAGAATCTGAGAGTAGTAGAATTCCCTCTCCACAGGTGCCTCTAGCTCTGCTACACCCTAGGACCATGCTCAGGGCTGAGATTCAGATCAGCAGCTCAGTTCCCCCAGAGGCTTTAAGCTGAGGGCTCCAACAATGAATACTGGCTGCAACCTGCAGAGGTCAGGGCTAGGGGACAATTCTACTCCCTTCTCATTCAACCAAAAAAGCCTTCTCACTGACCCTTGAAGTTGTCTTTGGCATTTGTGAGTTGAAGGATCCTCGAACCACTGCTGTTGTCCAGTATGACAGAACCTTTCTGTCAAACTTCCTGGTCACTCTGGGCTGCGAATCTCCTTCATTCCATTGCTCCATAGCTTCTGCTGCTCTAAAATTTGTTGAGAGTGATTCCTTACAGGTATTTCATGGGCTATGGGTGAAGAGCTAGAGGATGTGCATCTTTCTACTCAGCCATCTTGGCTCTGCTCCCCCCAATTTTCCTTTTCTTCAAGATGTAGTGTAGAATCTAGTTATTCAGTTTAACAATGACAGAATTTCTGTTTCTTCTAACCACTTAAGTTGGCATTTGTTTGCATTTCTCTAAAATACTATTTTGTTAATTTCCTTCCATTTGCTTAGATATCCCAAAGTATTAAAAAATCTTTTTGATAAGTTTAATATATGCTAGTGTAGTATCTTGACCTTTATATCAGAAACTATCAACTTTATGAAGTATGAAGCCAATTTCCTGGCTCATTTTTTTCTGGCGTTCAGGAGAATGATCTGCTGAGAGTAGGAAAAGAGAATAAGCAAGGTTCTGAACCCACTAAATCAAACTGTTCCCCTCATACATTCCATTGATTACCAATTTATTAAGGTTAACAAGATCCTCTTTCAAAATGTGAACATCTCTCTTTGCCTTAAGGTTATGCTCAGCCATCTTCAGCTTATTGTGAACAGTTCTAGCCAAGTAACTTCTAACACCTAAGTGATATTAAATTCTTAAGATGAGAAAAACTTTGTGGCAGGAGACAAAAAATAGCTATGGGAAATTAAGGGGTGTTTTGAAAGTGTAAGAGATTTCAAGAAAAGGTAGACTTGGGTGAGATGAACAAAGTAGGGGGATTAGACAACTGGAGTGTAATATGAGAACACTGGAAATCTTGGAGCTTAAAAAAGGAGTGCTGGGGGTGGGGGTGGGAAGGTGACCGAAAGGCAATAGGAAGGGATCAAAGACAAACCACCCAATTTCTTATTTTTCATTGGATCCTAACCCATGTTATGCTAAATGCCACTAAAAACCACCTATTATGTTACCTTTAGCACACCTGACATAGGTTGTTCATAGTTGTTTAATGGACTATTTCACTTGTTCTGAATAGACAAAGAAACAATAGCCTATAGATGTAGCTATTTGTTCTGTGTGATTGTGTGCTGTGATTTCGTTGGTGTGATGAACTCCAAATGGAGAAATTCCTTCACTATATAGACTAAAATTTTGGCTATACAGTATAATGTCCTGCCATGCCATACAGTGGATGCCAAATCCTCTACAGTCTATGTAGGAAATAGGCGTTGTAGTTTGATTGGAAAGAACCCATATTTGACTTGCATAATGCTAAAATTCTCATCTTCTAAGGAAAATAGGGGTGTCATCAAGAGAAGGTAGGCACTGTGACTCTGGCATTCCAGACACAGTAATCATCTCTGGAGTTTTGGCATTAACAGGAACCAACTCCAACTTTCTCAAAGTACTGGCAGAATATGGCATGTAGTAAGATGAAGTCAAGTAGAAATACCTTAAGAATCTATACTTTCTGTGCAGAAATTTACCCAAAAAATAAAGGATGATTTTGACCATGAGTACTAAGGAAGAACTGAATTGTCTAGATTGAGAAATTCAATTTTTGAGATCTACCTATAGTTACCTATAGAAGAAACTCAGAGTTGGAAGAAACTTGACATATACACATTCTATGGCATGTTCTTACTTGTTTAAGCATAATGTAAGACTTGCCCAAGGAGTTTTGCCTTTCTTTGTTATCTAACACTTAACACAGTACCTGGTACATAGGAGGCAATTAATAAAACTTTTTGATTAATTGACTAACTGATACTTAGAATGCATCTCAGTGACTCCTGACCTTCTCAAAAGCAGCCTCAGAAAAGCACTCTCAAGTAGATGGTATCATTTTGGAATCCTATATTCTATATGATTCACCCACAATGGTAGCCTGGGAAAAGAATGGAACGACCATAATCACTTTGTATTATTCATACTATGAATACACATGAGTTTAAGATGCCCTGTACTGTTTTGTTTACTGGACATTTATTGGTTCTTAGTATTAGATCTGTACTTTCAGGTCTCCATGACCTGATGCAGGCCGCTAAGGGATTTCTGGACACTCTGCTACTTGAAAACAATGGTTCGTGGAAAAAAAGTTATTGACATGAATTTAAGTAGCTGGTAAAGTATCCGAATAACCTTTAATTTGTAAAGATATCAGAAGAACATTAAGAAAGATTTCTGAAGGTATTAGATTGGCTAGAAATTACTGATCTACTTTATCAGAAGAGAAGTGTCAGTTCTGTAGCCTTTGTCAAATATACAGGTCCAGAGCATCAGAGAAGAGAGAAGAGTGCTCGTTATATTGCTATATCCAAAACCATTTGAGAGCTGAAAATATTGCTATATACTACTATTAGAAAATTATGAAGAAATAGGTGAATCCTTCCATGATCTCTCCCATAGGTACATGGTTGTAAAGCCTCTCAATATCTCATCCATAGGTCTATGCTTGGAAATAGATAAAAGTGGAATGAGAAATGTGAGTAGGAGTGAGGTGAACAGAAAAAGAACATTGTACACAGTAATAGCCACATTATGTGATGACTGACTTGGATAGACTTAGCTCTTCTCAACAATGCAAAGACTTAAAACAATTCCAAAAGACACATCCAGAGAAAGAAATGTGGAGTCTAAGTGCAGATTGAAGCATACTATTTACTCTCTTGTTTTGTTTTTTCTTTCTCATTGTTCCTCCCATTCATTCTGATTCTTCTATACAACATGACTAATGTGAAAATCTGTTTAATAAAAATGTATATGTAGAGCTCATATCAGATTGCATTTCAGTCTAGGGTGGAAGGGAGGGAGGCAGAAAATATTTAAAACTTATGGAAGTGAATGTTAAAAACTAAAAATAAATTAACTAATTTGTTAACAAAAGAAAAAATGTGAGTAAGCTTTTAAAGGCTTTGTTAACTGTTTCACACAAACACCAGTATTGGCTTTTGTTTATCCCAGCAAGCTCTTTGCATTACACACTGATGACAGACTAGAGAGTCATGATATGTTATACTTGACTTCAGCCTCTCTCATCCCTTTTAGCTAGCCAGTTGTCAAATCTTGCTGCTTCTCCTTTAACAATATCCCCCATATTCACATTCACCTCCTTCTCTTTGCTCCCACAGCTACTACTCTAGATCAGGTCTTATTTACCTCACCTGAACTTCCTACCTCATCTCTCTCTTCTCCAATTTACCCTCTATATAGCACTAAAAGTAATATTCTTAAAGCATAGGACTGAGCATATCACTTACTTAATAAATTGCAGTGGCTTCCAAATAACCATTGGGGTAAAATACCAACTCTTTTGTTTGGAGCCCTTTACAGCCTACTTCCAACTCATCTTTCCAGCTCTATTATATTTTTCTTCCTTTATCCTTTATCTACAACCTCGTCAAGTTGGCCTTGCTGTTTTTCAGACAGGGCAGTCCATCTCATATAACTTGCATCTTTAAAGAGTTTATCCAGAATGCCTAAAAGGCACTCCCTTCTCACCCCTGCCTCTTGTAAGTCCTAGTTTCCTATGGAGTTCAATTTAAGCATCACCTTCTACAATAATTCATTTTTTTACATTTTTTAAAAAGAATTATTTAAAATTATCTTTGGAAAATGAGAAAAACACGTTCTTACATGGTTTAAAATTATTACACAATGCTTGCTAAAATGTACTGGATGGTGTGTTGGATTTGGAGTCAGGAAAGAAGACCTAGATTGAAATCCTGCCTCACATCCTTACTAGCTGTATGACTCTGGGCAAATCATTTAACCTCTCTGGGTTTTAGTTCATCTATAAAATGAAGGGATGGCATTAGATTGAGGCTTCTTAACTTGGAGTCTGTGAACTTTCTTCTAAAATATTTCAATGACATTTCAATATAAGTGGTTTCCTTTGTAATCTTGTATACTTTATGCATTTTAAAAACATTATTCTGAGGAAGGTTCCATAGGTTTCACTAGACTGCCCAAGGGCTACATGACATAGAAAAGGCTAAAAATGTCAGGGCTAGAAGGTCTTTAATACTTTCTACCTCATCTATGATCTTATGAATATGCAACATGGCATCACATCATACAATAATCCATCTTTTATCTCCTCAGTTTCTATTTCCTCCCTCAAATCATTACCTTCCTTCTTTTTTGTGTATTATTTGCATATACTTTTATATATGCTGTCTTCTCTGACAGAACATAATTTCCTAAAGGGAAAGAAATGTTTCATTTATATCTATGTGTCACCATAATTAGCACATTCTCAGGCATGTAGAGGGCACTTAACAAATGCTTGTTGATAGATTGTGCTGTAACTGTGTGCACAATCTGGTTAATAGAAAACTATAGTTAATGAAATGCCTAATACAAGTGCTTTTATCATGATAGGAAAGTAAGTTAGGCCTACATGTAAGTATTTATAAATAACAATGTAAGAGTTCTTTACCAGTGTCACCCTTTTCAAGAGAGAAATTCCTGGGCACAGAAAATACTTAGCATTCTTCAAATTCTCATTATGGTTCTGAATTAATAGAGTTAGCATTTGTTAGCCTTCACTCATAGCTTCAATAAAAGAACAATCTTTTCATTGTTAGTTCATGGATGATGGGTAGACTAATTGTATGTTCTCCTTAATAATATTGTCTTATATTTCTATAGGCTAACTCAGGGTATGACATTAAGAAAAACAGAATAACTGGATATATGCATTTCAAAAAAAATAAAATAAACAGATAGAAAAATTGCAATTAAGACACTAAAGTGTTCCTTCTAATATGAAGACAAATGCTGGTACGATCTGCTTCTTTCCCTTATATATTCAAGTAGTTTACAAACATTTTTTGAGTGCCTACAAGCCTTCATGGAAGAGGTAGTTTGTGGATTTGGCCTTGGACATTGGGTAGAATGCACATTGTGACGGGTGATGATGATATTTCAGGCATCAGCCTAAACGAGAAAAACAGAAATGAATGTAGTTAGTGGTTGGAATGTAGTCTAGTGTGTCTGGACTATAGAGGATAAGAACAGAAGTAGTTGGAAATGTGACTGGAAAGTTAGAAAATGTGTCTTCATAAGACAAGTTCTAAACCATTCTCTAAAAATGTTTTCTTTTTACCTTGTGCACTTTTAGCTACATGTAATTCATTAAAAATAAATTAGAATGTGAATTATTTGACAGCATGTGACCCATTGACCATCTATCAGAAAAGATTGATTTGAAAACCTTTCCTACATGAGTTAGATTAAACTGCAGGGATTCTAGGTTGAAACCAGTTTCCTCATTGATGAAACAATCCCCATAGTCAAATGCACTGGTTGATTCCCACTCAAAGTATTAATTGTTGTTATATTGGCATCCTGGTTGTATCTGTCCTCTTAAATGGAAAGCCTTGAAAACTCTTTGTTATTTATTTGTACATGGAAATCAATGTAAAACCTAATATATAGCAAGTCTTATTTCTTGCATTTTACTTTACATTTCAAATACTTAAAATAAAAACTGTTTCAATTGCTTCCTGAAATGAGACTTTTGATCAGGAGTGTGTTGATGAGGGGTGGAAAGGGGGATGGGATGAATGAAATTCTGAAATCCCCCAAAGACCAGAGTGTAGGGGCAGGTTGTGAGCCACCTGAAATGAATTCACAGACTCAAGCATTCTTGAAGTCAAGGCAAAGGTTTACTATTCTTTTCAGTGGGTAAGAGTTCCTAGGGAATCTGCAATTTGAATGGGGTACAGGTAAAGTTTATTTAGAATATTCTATAGTAAAACATGTGCCAAGTGTGATGACTAGGCAATTCAGGGTGGGATTAGGGAGTGGTTAAGGTATCTTCTGAAAGGAACATGCACTTTTAGCATCTACTGTGCAGGTATTTTACCCAGAGTTCACCAGAAAGTAGTCCAAGGTAGGACTACGTAGAGGTGTGGTTTTAGGCCTAAAAGGTCACTAAGTCAACTAACAGTCAGGACTGACTAAGTAATTCCCAGGCTGTTCTTGTTAGATGAGTAGTAAATGTCATTATGACCCAGTACACAGCCAGTTCAGCCAGTAACCAGCTGGTTCAAACTAATGAATTCTACAGGGGCAGCTGGCTACTGTATCAGGGAGAGAGATAAATGTTCTGCTAGGGCAGGCTGTTTTTGGACTGGGCAGAAACTGCATGGGCTAATGTTTTGAGGCCTGGAAGAAATGTGATTTTTAGAGAGAAATGCGATTTTTAGAATTGGAGTCCAATCCCATGCACCCCAGCACCCCATCACCGATGATCTGTATACAAGTTCACTATAGAAGACATACTTTAAAATTTAATCTTCATTATTGACGTTTTCTCTGTCACTTTAAGTCTAGAAATCAACAAAACAAAAAATTAATCTGAATTAATCTGATTTATAACATCTGACAATTTATGAGTTGAAAATGCTCTTATTGAAAAATTAATAATTGCCTCTTGGGAGGTGATTCAGGCTGGCTCCAGCACACCCCTTCTGTGATCTATAATCAAGAAAGATCTTTCTTTCTTTCTTTTTTTTTTTGGTGGTGCTATACAGGAGATAGCTAGGTAGCTCAGTGTTGAGCCTGGAGTCAGGAAGAGTTGAGTTCAAATCCAGACTCAGAAACTTACTAACTGCGTACACAAATCACTTAACCTCTGTTTGCCTTAATCCACTGGAAAAGAAAATGGCAAAATACTCCTTTATTTTTTTCCAGGAAAACCCCATGGACAATATGATCCCCAGGATCACAAAGAGTTGGAAATAATTGAATGATAAGAGCTACAATAACATGTCTAAATATATTCACTTTATATCCATTGATACTATTGGTTACAAGGGCTTTTATTTTTTCCATGTTCATTGAAAACAAATAGAATAAAATTGTATTTTAACAACAACAAAAGCCTCCAATCCTCTTACCTGGTATGTAATTATCTATCAGAAGCTATGTACTTACTAGGAAAATTATTTTCCTACAGGGTTGTAGTTTTCAACTGGATAATGTTATTAAAGTATCATCATGTGTTTAGAGAACCTGAGTGCTTCTGCAGCTTACCAAGTTATCATATCAATATTTTTGCTCCTCAGTATATATTTTAAATTAATTCATAAAAATGCTTCCTAATGATAGTTTACAAACTTGTGGTTTTCACCTTTTGTATAATAATGTCTTATTACATATTACTTGTACAGAATTTGAATTTTTATATAATTCTTTCACTACTTTCACTACTACTTTCACCTTATAAAGTATCTATGAATTTAAATGGTATCTTGTATATCTGAAGTCAATCTGTGATGCTTCAGTTTTAATTAAGGTACCCTAAGACTCCTTATCTATTATTGTAGTGTAACATAACTTTTCTACATTTGGAATTGAAGAGTTGATGAATTGTTGATGGTCAGATATGTCAAATATATTTGATATGGTCAAATATGTATTCCTATACCATGTCTCTGCTTTAATGAAGCAAAGATAATTATTTTCAAATTCTCCCTATGTGCATTTTATCAGGTTGAGACTTGGTAGAATAGAGCTCACAGTAGTATAAGAACTTTTTCTTCTTTTTTATAGCAAATTCTGAAGCCAGGAGTTAAGATTTGGTCCAAAAGGTTAGGTTCAGTAAATACTTGAATTGGAATGGAGAAAATAGAGACAATATATTAAGATTATGGGTTTGGTAAAAACAACAGTTTAGAATTCTGGCAATCAGACAGAGAAATGTGTAATCCTGTGCTGTGCTACCCTGTGTGACCCTGGGTAAGTCACTTGAATCTCTCTATAACTCAGTTCTTTCCTTTGTAAAATGAGGGCATTGTATTCAATTTGCTCTAAGGCCTCTGCAAGCTCTAAATTTATTACATAGGATTTTTCTTTTCCTCTCTTATCCAGATAAGAAGCTTAGACTGGACACTTATGGTGAATGGAAAGAAATTAGCTTTTTTCATAACTCTAGATACCTGAATTGGCCAAGGTCTCCTAGTGCATGCTGGGCCTTCTCCAGTCATCCTGATAAATATCTGGTCACTGGATCCAGATGGCCCAGGAGAGGAAATAAGGCTAGTGACCTTGCACAGCCCTCCCTCACTCAAAACAAAGTCAAATGCAAGTCCTGTCATCGTTTCCTCTGATGTCATGGTCTTCTTTGAAAACGAAGGACGAACACAGACAGACAAATCACACTACTTTAATCCCATGCGTTGTCTCATATTGGTTGTTTGTAAATAAAGGTCATATTATCCTAAGTCAGTTTATCATACATTGTTACAAAAGGAGTGTTGCAGTACGATATGTAAAAAGTGAAGGCTTTTAAGAGGAAGTATGGGGAAAAAATGGCTAAGTAAAGGAAGTTAGAATAAATTACTGTCCAAAGAAGGAGTTTTTTGAGAGGGTGGTTATTAAGCTAGCAAGAAGATTTCAATCTGCCTTAGAATATTTAGGCTATTTTTGGAGGGTGTCCCCAGTTTTTATTCTGAGCAGAGTCTTTCTCATAAGAAATCTAGATTGTTTTGTTTTTTCCACCCAGAACTCTCACAGAATAGTTCTTCTCTGTATGCATGCATGCATGTGTGTATGTATATATGCATGCCTGTCTGTGTGTATTTTTACACATATACATATACACATACTATATATCTATATACATATATACCTACACACACATATGTGTGTATGTGTGTAATTGTATTATACCTATAGCAATTATATACTGGTAAAGGGAAGCAGAAAGCAGTATACAACCTTTGCCTTCTGTCTACATTCTTCTTAGATGCTTAGATGAATCTATAGTCTCATTGGTGGATAATCACTCTGCGCACATTACAACTTCTCCAAATCCTATGAAGCTATGTTTTTCATAATTTATCCATAGAAGAGCTACCCAATGTGCCAGAAACTTTCCTACAGTGTTTTATTTTTTAAGTTCTCAGGGTATCAGCGTCTCATTCAGGGTATGCAATTGGTTGTCTATCCTTCTTTTTAACTGACCAAGTCATCTTTTCTGATGGATGGTAAATTCTTTGAGGTTGGTAGTGTTGTCGTTTCTTAAACACCAGTTCTCATGCACAAGTCAGCATTTCTTTTCATTTCCTTTATGGTTTTTATTTTTTAATTTTATTTTATTTTATATATTTTATTTTTTATAAATTATAAATTTTATATATTTTATTTATTTATTAGGGTTTTTATTTCCTTTCAAGTTTGAATATTCTGAGGTGCATGTATTCTATTATTTACAACCACATAGAACAACCACATAGGGCAATTTTGATGTTAAAAGGGTTGGTTTTCTTGGCAAGGAGGAACTTGGGATCACAGAAAACACAGTTCAATTTTCCAAATGGACCTTTTCTACTCCTTCAATTTAATTTAGGTCCAATTCATTGGCTCTCTGAGGTGCATGTCTAAGATATTCATATTGATGCACTAACTAAATGGACTGAACATTCAACTGTATTTTCTAGTCTGAGTAATAATGGATCTTTCATCCTCTTGATTTTTCCTCTCCGGTGTGCTAAGAGATATTTTTGTGTGGTCATTAGGAGTTTAAGGCTCATTGCAATCAGTGCAATAAAATTCATAAAAAAAGATAATTTTATAAGGGATCGCCCCTCCACTAAGACTTTGTATAGGACATCCTCTATGATACTAGTGAAAACTTTTGATAAGTATATGCCACACTTTTGTTTCATTTGATATTGGAAATGAGAAAATTGTTGAACATTTATCTTTGTGGTTGTGTCTATTAGAGAAATCTTGTATGAACATGCACAGAAGGAACTTTTAGACTATATTTTAACCTACAAAATAAAATGTTTTTTGGCAATCAAAAAATCATAAGCACAGGAAGAAAAATCTTGTCTCAAAATATCTCAAAACGCACAGTTATGTATATACATACATAAAAGCATAACACCTAGATTTTGATTATTGTGCTACTTGCAGAATAATCAAAATCTGTGTTATTCTTTTTATGTATGTATACATATATATATAATATACCTATATGCAAGTATATACATATATAATATATGTAGACATATATGTGTGTGTGGACCATAATTGTCACTTTTAGTAGTGTTATGGATGAAAAATGGAAAAAATATTAATGTGTGTGGCCTATCACGCTTTGAAAAAAAGAATTAAAGTGGTTGTATAAGAATTTAAGATGCCCTGGACTAACTATTAGGCTCTTGGTTGTTCTCAGTGTTTGCTCTGCTTAGCAGCTACTACGAGATTCCTAATGCAAAGGAATACATACATATGTATTTCTAAGAATCATCAGTCATACTTTTTTTAAACCAATCATTTCAATGAGTTGTTAATGAGTGATGAAATTAGCTGATTTTAAATATTTTCTCATTTCCTATTTTCTTTTTATATTCTAGTAGATATGCTGAAAAGTACAAGTATCAGGAGAAAGAAGTAGTGAAGTAAAGAAACACAGAGTAGATACTCTTTCTGATTACATGTTGAATCCATTCTTGTAATTTCATTGTGAATATGACTGAAGTCAAGGGATTTTGTCAGATTAACTAAAATAGTTAAGCAGCTATAGAAGGAAAAAAAGGAATTCTCTTTTTCAGAAATAGCTATACAATATATTTTCAGAGTATTAGGATTTCTTTAAATATCTTGTCTTCCACAAATCTGGAACTCTGCAAACATTTTTGGTCCCTTATATTTCACAGAAAGTGAAAAAAAATAATTTATATTAATTAATTAAAGGTTAATATTTCATCATACCTCCTAATTTAAAATTTGACATAAAACCATGCAACAAAATAAAATATTTTATCTTATTGCTATACTTGACAGTAACTTGATGCATGTGTGCATGCATATGTGTGTGTGTGTTTTCCATGATTGGGACTGACTTTTAAAAAGTACAAATAAATCTGTAATCACTGATGCCTTTGATTACATACATGAAATAAATTTATACATGATTATTAATTTTATATTAATACATGAAATAAAATGCTTCTTTGGGAAATCAAAGAGGGGATTTTGTTCCAAAAACATCACAAAAATAAATAAATCATCGAAAATTGAGGGATCTTAACCCAAAATGCATATTCCAGGGAAAAAAGTTATGCAATCTCAGCAGATTCGGTAAACTTAGTGGATTCTAGCCAGAGCTGATTTGGAGAAAGGATATGTTGTGTCTATTGATTGCTTTTTATCTCGTTCCTCAGTTCTTTTAGTGAATATGTTGTAACATGATTTACAGAGGAGCTGTCCTTTGCTACAATTGTGGCTGGAAGGACACATATTTATGTGCAACTGATGCTGCAGCTTAAGAGAAAAACTCAGAGCTGGTGTGGAAGAGGTTGACTTGCAACAACTTCCCAAGCATAGGGAAAGAAGAGAACAGATAAGGAAATTATCCTGGATCCCCAAATAATAAGCATGACTTCATCAGTCGCTTGCGGGTCTATCGCTTCTGAGCTCATAAGATCTCACAGAGGTGATGGTACATAACAACACAATTAGCATAAATAACAATAACAATATTAGCTAACTTTATATAGCACATTTAAGTTTGCAAAAGATTGAGAACGTGATGCTTTGCTCTCCTGAACAGTTGCTCTCAAATTCCCATCCTGTTCCAATCTTTCTAACGGCGACGTCTGAAGACAATACCTTCACAGTGTATGGATATTCCAACAGGTGCTGCAAGAGCCTAATGAACAAATGAAGGGAGAAAATGAGACCACAAATGCTGAGTAAGGAAATACACAAGCCCTAAAGAGATCAATGCCCAAGTTCAAGCTGAAAAGCAGAAGGCAAGAGAAAAGGGCAAAAATTAAGCAAGAAGCCAGTCTTGCTCTCAGTGCATAAGTAGAGGGTAGTATATGCCAAAGGAGCAAATCAGACTGCACATCACTGACTCCTCACCATTCTTAGAACTGCTTAGTAAGATTATTTTATCCGTAATGGGAGACTTCAGAAACTATAACAAAGAATTTATGGTTAGTGGTGTAATCATCACAGAATCGAGCAGGCTATATTTTAATGATGTTATGGAAGAAATATGGAAAAAATATTCATCTGTGTGGGCTCTCACACTCTGAACAAAAGAATTAAAGTGTTTGTGTATACCATGTGAGGGACTTAAAAATGTCATGGACTATCTATTAGGCATTCAGTTGTTTTCAGTGTTTGCTTTGTATAGTAACTAGATTTCTATGACAGAGGATGAGAAAAAGAAGACTGCTTTTATCTGCCCAGGTAGACTTCACCAGTTTGAGCACATGCCTCCAGGCATTTAGGGAGTGGCTAGCACTTTATGACAACTGATAGAGAATATAGCTGGAGACATGAATTACCTGTGTTGGTATATCCTTATGACATAATTGTCTTTGGAAAGAACTTGAAGAAAGACTGAGAAAAGTGCTGGATCAGCTAGAGAGGTGGCTGGAAGCTTTCAGATTGGAAGTACCAATTTTGAAGAGCCTCGGTCAGCGTATGAATCAAATCATATACCCACAAGTTGTGAGCACTGACCCGAAAAAGACTGAAGTGCTCCTGAATTAGCCGTACCTTTGGGATCTGTGGGTGTTGAGATCACAGATTTGTTATGAACTATGATTCTAAAACTCAAGTGTTTTATGACCTCATTTGTGCCTATGTGATTGAAGAGAACCAGAAAGAGAAGTGTAAGAAAAATTGGATTGTTTTAAAACCTACAAAGCCATTTGAAGACAGTGGAGCTGAAAAATGTGAACACATTTTCAGAATTGTGATCAACTGTCTCATATACGCACACATATTGAGCTGCACTGTGCAGCTCAGCATACTATTTGTTTTGTATACAGTTGTCAACCTGGTGGACTAGAGAGCAGTTCTTTACTAAGAGCAATAAGAAATATGAGATGTACCCATTGTGTTAAAAGAAAAGTGCTAGCAAATCATGTTATATATTGGAAGAATATATTCTGGCAAGTCTTTGGAATTGTCTGCGTTCATTCGTATCTCTGGAAGGAAACACAAGAACATCTCATATTTCACTAATGACTGATCATTTCACAAATATATGTGTGCACAAATATATGCAAAGAGACACCAGAAAGCATCCACAGTAGCTACAGTATTGTGGGAGAATTATTTCTTCATGAATGGATCCATGATGATCAAGGCAGACATTTTGAGAACAAGTTACTCAAGAAAATGTTAACTTTGGCAAATATTTTTTTTTTAATCAAGAATTGCACTTTAATATCCTCAAGAAAGTCAACACTCTGAATTTCCTCTTTCCTTTGCAGACTGCTGATCATGTTATAAATACTGAAACCCAAATAAAAATCTTAGGGGAGGCTACATATGGAACGTTCAGTACATTAGTATAACTGCTATGATATTGCAGAATTTCAATCACATTTGTTTTTTGTTTGGACAAAGACCACACTAATGACTTCAGAATCTCAGAGGATGGAGAGAAAGCAAATATTCCCAACTAACGCATCTTAGCAGAGAGTTAGGCTAAAAAATACCTGACGTTCCCATAGCTTCTTTTCCTTTGGTGTCCGGACCCTATACTCAAATTGTACCACAACTTCCAGTCTTTGTCAGGGTCCACATAGACAGACAAAACACCAACAGAACAGACCTGGCCCTTTCACCACATAGCTTCTCTGTTTCCGTCATTATCCAAGCTGAACTAGGTGGAGCTATCATAAACTGTGTATATATTTTCATATTTACAAAAACTTAAGTATGTTCCAGTTTGTAATAGACTTACTAATGTTGTTTATTGACTGTGAAGAATGTGCTACTGTGATATGTATGTATAACAGGTTCCACATGTAATTGATAGGTAGTCACTGAAATAGGCTGTTACACTTTGCATTGTGTCTTCTCTTTTCCTAGGCCTTTTGTGTGTATTTGTGATAAGCCTCTGAGATGACTACCTAAAATATTCAGATAATTATTTCTTTTTAAGTGTTGATGTTTGCTGTTTGTCTTGTATATTTGTAGATGTCAAATACACCATTGATGATTTTGCAAGGGAATGTAAAGTTTTCTGATATTGAGGGTGAATGTAATCTGATTTGGGAGCATAGAGATTTGGGAAGAGAAGTTAAAATTGTGAAAAGGGTAGTATTCATTCCAAATGAGTTATTAGACTGCCTATATCTGTTGACCTAGTAATATCACTGCTAGGTCTATTTCCAAAGATGGTTAGGAAAAAGGAAAAGAACATATATGTTCTAAAATATTTATAGCAGCTCTCTTTGTGGTAGCAAAGAATTGGAAATTATAGGGATGCCCATCCATTGGGGAATGACTGAACAAGTTGTAATATATGATTGTGATGGAATACTACTATGCTATAAGAAATTGTGAGTTTGATGATTTTAGAAAAGCATGGATAGACTTGAACAAATAAGCAGAGCCAAGAGAATGTTGTATATAGTAATAACAATGTTGTTGTAAGAACAACTCTGAGCAGCTAAGTCATTTTGACTATTATAAATGACCAAATTAACTACAAAGGACACTTGAAGGAAGACACTATTTGCATCCAGAGAAAGAATTGATAAATAGAAGTATGTATGGAATTATTTCACATATAGATACATACTTATGTCTAATGGTAGCCATCTCTAGGGTGAGGGTGGGGGAAGAAGAAGGAAAAGAAGAAATTTAAATGATAACTATTACCTATTTAGAAGGAATAGCAATTTATACATAGCAGATTTGCAGTTTCATCTATTTTTATTGTGTTATGTTATAGAAATGCTTGTTTTATTCCATAAATTAAAAATTATATTAAATTTTTACAAAGAAAGGGAGTGTTCAAACTACAAAGTTTGTGGACTTGTGACTGAGCTGACTGATACAAGCTTAGAATGTTCTCCCACAGGTTGGTCACAAACAGGCCATGTGAACGTTTGGGGTGGAGATGTCTCTAAATTTGCATATTTCATGTTTCTTTTGATCTATTGCATTTCTGCTTTACTCCCAGAGCACAGCATCTTCTTTGATGTGGGTGTGCCATGCTAGGTTATCCTTGGCCAGCATTTCCCATGTAATACAATTGATTCCAAAATTCTTCAGAGAGATCTTGAGAGAGTCCTTGTGGATCTCCATGACCACCATGTAAACACCTTCCTTACATGAGTTCTTCATAAAATAGTCTTTTAGTCAAATATGCATTTAGCATTTGAACAATATAGCCAGCCCACTGGAGTTACAGTTTCTACAGTAGAGTTTGAATGCTTGGCAGTTCATCTTGTGTCCATTATCTTGCCAAGTAATCTTCAGAATCTTCCTTCTTCTCATAGAAGTGATTCACTTTTCTGTTATGGCACTGGTAAACTGTCCACGTTACACAGTTATACAACAATGAGTTCAGCAAAATGGCTCCGTAGGCCTTCAGTTTGGTAGCCAGTGTAGTACCTCTTCTCTTTCACATTTTCTTTTGGAGTAAGACAGCAATTTTATGCTGACAGTAAGAATCCAAAGTGCTTTTATGATGCCCTGATGGCTATTTATGGGCCAAAGACATAGGCTGCATCTCAATTACTTAGTGCTAATGAAGCAATGTTGATTAGTGATAAGGAAATGATCCTACAAAGATGGGTTGAACACTTCCATACAAGCCATCACCAATCAATGCTAAAGCCATTGACCGTCTACCTCAGATGGAAGTCAATCTCTCTGTAGCTGTATTTCCAACTGAAGAAGAGGTTTGAATGCCATTAGGTTTCTCTTGTGTGGCAAAGGTCCTGGTTCTGATTCTACTCCAGATGAGATTTACAAGGTAGGGGATCCACTGGTCATACAAAAGCTGACTGAAATTTTCCAGGGTCATATGGCAAGAGGTGATTATTCCCTAGGAGTTCAAGGATGTCTCCATTATCCATCTCTTTAAATGTAAAGGAAACATTGTTTTGTGACAGTCATGGAGGGCAGAGTGGTCCTTTCTCTTAGTCATTTGCTGGCAAGATTCTTGCCAGAATCTTTCTTAACAGATTAATCCTTCCCCTGGAAGATGGTCATCTACCTGAGAGTCAGTGTGGCTTCAGAATGGAGAGAGAAAATAGTACAACTGGGTGAACAATTACAGATGATAAGGATAGTTAATGGGATAGAAGATGGTAAAATACCATGTGAAGAGAAACTGGCTAGCTCTGATTGGGAGTAGCTGTTGAGAGATAAGGACCCAGTGAAGGGTAAAAATTAAGTCTGTAATCACTTTCTACCTTATAAATTAAACAAAAGGTTTAGTCTCTTTCCTAGTTAGCTGCATGTATAAACTTCTTGTTCTTTATTACTTTCTTTTTATATTTTATTTATCCCCTATAAAAATCTGTTGGCCTGCAGAAATGTTAAGTTATATGCTTTTTATTTAATAGTTACAAATGAAGAGATTATAGAGAGAACATTCTTTGTTTTAAGAAAGATGAAAGATTTGTTTCAGACTGAACCTAAGGGCTTGTAGCTAATATAGAACCACTGGTCAAAGTGGACTAAAGAAAATATTCTACTTTGCACAATGGGCAATAACCAAAAGTCAAGATACTTTTACTAAAGAAATGCAAGGTGACATCACCCAGAAGTTGTAAGCAGAAGCTTACGTGGCCATTTTCCCTTTCCCTTTGTTCAACTTCTGTTTTAAACACACATTGAAAAGAAAACCATGCCTCTATGAGAGAAGAGGGAGTAAGTTTCTTGGAAATGGAAAACCAAGTACGTAAGAAGGATTTAGCAATAGGAAAATGTACAGAATGGTGGGGTGTTAGTTGTCTAAATAGGTTCAAATAGGTTTTCTGGCTTAGGAGATGATTAACAGCTCAACCTGCTTTGTTTGCCAATGCCACCTGCTACTTTCATTATGTTTTATTCTACCTAAATTTTCTTTATTGTGTTTCCCTACATAAATGCATGGGATTTTTTTTACATAGTTATAAAATTTTTGAATAAAGTGCTACTCTGTCACCCCTGCTAGCATCTTTGTTGCTTTTGAATGAGATATATTCTTTCTGGGTCGTATGGTAGTAAAGTATCCCATTTTATTAAATTCTGATGATTTCTTTGACTTTTTGACATTATCCAATGAAAATGAAGTAATTTTAATTATTCTACTCTAATGAAATATGTCAAAACTTATCATGATAATGCTAAATCATATATGCATCTATATCTATCCACATATATGTATATATATGCATCTACATGTATATATCCACATACATACATCCACATATATGAGTGCATATATACATGTATCTCTACCTGGTAATACGTTCATATTCATATACACATATATACTTCCCAGCATTTGCTCACACACATATACAAAGATATATATGTAAGTTGAGATTTTTCTGAATTAGACTAACGAGGACAGGGCAGCACAGTGCATAGCCCCCCCAGTTCTTTCTTCTCTTCTATTAGTCAAAAATGTAGCATTCATCTTAATTTTATAAAAAGCTCCATTCATTAATGTACAGATGGTTCCTCCTTGGCAAAATACTAGCATTGATTCTCTCCACTAAAGATAAAGTCTCTCTATACTGCTAAATAGTGACACAGTTTCCTCAAAGGACCAAAACAAGTCTCAGTGAGCCGCAACTCAAGTAAGGGAAGTTCATTCCTTAAGGTTCTCACACACTGTTCCCTCCACACTAGGCAGGCAGCCATATCTGCCCTGAAGAAATCATCCTAAAGCACTCAGTGCATGTGACTCTTACCTCCCCTAGGATATTCTTCATCCCTTGAGCAACTGCTGCTATTCAGTTTCATACAAGGAAAACTCAATACCAAAGCACCAAAGTGTGTGAGCAGTGATGTATCTTTTGCCCCTTCATTCAACGATCTCTGAGCAAAGCACATATGAGCATTTACTCATTGATCTCCAAAAGAAGGAAAGAGAACCCTGAAAATAGCAACAATTGCTCACTAATTTTAATTCCAAATGAAAGTAAATCCTGAATAGAATTTGCTTGCCTCTCATAAACTCTAAAACTACTCCAGTAAAATTAGCATAATTCCTAGCATAAGTCTTCCAACTAGCTAACAAAATTAGCAATAACATAAGCTATGTTACTCTTAGATTGGATACAATAGAAAATTAATGCCCCATGGACCATTTCATTCCTGGGGACTTTCCAGACCAGTTTTTTGCTTTCCCCCTTCCCTCGGACATTTTAACTAACCATATGCCTGTTCACTCCCCTATATCAATCGGTCTGCCTCAGTGTTACCCTGGATAGTTACTGCTGAAGATTTGTGCATCACATAAGCTTTTCATCACCCAATAAAACTTCATGAAGGCACCTTCACAGTAAACATTGGTAGTATGATCTTATCTACATTATTACCCAAGTCTAACTCCCCTTTTAATGAAACCATTTCTAGACCTTCCCTTTTTCATATTTATGTTTTTAGGCTGACATCATCTCCTACCCCTGGTAAATCCATACCCAAACTCTTTCTCAAACCAGATTTCCAGCATATCCCAATTATATGTTTCCATGTAGGAAATGTGGGAAGGGTGTTACATGGAAAAAGCTGGAGAGAGAGAGACACAATGATGTGTATTGAAAGTGCTTTGTTTCTTGAGTTGCATTCTCAGAAATTCTTTAAGTGGTTCAGGTATGCTAACCAGGGGATGAAGAGGAGCTTCTTTGATTGCCTAAGGAATAGGATCTAGGGGGAATTCAATGAAGTTTTTTTTTCTGGCCTTATTGACACTGAAGGAGAATGAGTTGCTGATGGCTCCCAGGTAGGATAAGTTCCTTGAACATCAGTCACCCAGAACCAGCGTGAAGAGCAAATAACTCTGCTATTGCTTTTGTCTCTGTTACTGTCATTCTCCCCTGATTTGAGGTAAAGAAAATTGGAAATGGCTTTGACCTTGTAACCTTCAAAAGATCAAGAGAACAAGTCACTAGCAAGTACTAGGATGGAATCCATAGTGGGTTTAATAACCTAGCATTTATGCCCTAAAGTATATATCTCTCACCTTTGGAATCCAGCCCAAGGAGACTTGAAATTTGCAGACTTATTCAGCAGGTATACCATATTTGGAAGTGAACTTAAGGGAGTAAATGCTATTTAGAAACAGTTAAGTCTAGAGCCCATTCTCCCCAGAACAAAGGGAGAATATGGGGGGAGTGTATGTCCCAGGTGTGTGTGTATGGGAGATAATGATTCTACTTCTGTTCTTGTTATATCTTTCAAGTAAATATTCCTTTGGAAAAACTAATTGGTATCAAATTCATTAAGTCAAAATGGGATGTTAATCCTTGGTATCCAACTATTGAGGGGGCAAAAAAGGGGTAATATACTAGAAAGATGACTCAGGCTGATGGCATTAGAGGAAGCTATCCCTAAAGTCTTTGGGGTTGTCTAGAATTCTGAGGGGGAAAATGTAGCTAGATTTAGGGAAATTCAGGTAGTAGAAGTCCTTAATATAGATGAAATTTATTGTATAATAGGAAACAAACCAATTATATGTCAGGTGCAGATGTCTATTATGAATGAATATTAGAAGCTCAAATGCTAAATTTGTTGCTCTTTAAAAAAAAACTATAGCTTTGTAAGTATGAACCGTTTCCTCTCACCCAATTTTTTACTATCTTTCTTCCCCCAGAGAAGTCCATAAATGGGAATTTAAACAAAATTGGCATTGTCTTAATGATTTTATATTTTCTAGGAAAGAATTGATACATGTCCAGGGCTCATGCTTTGCTTTGGTCAGGGTGCTTTATGCCCCTTCCCTTATTCTTTAAATTATTTATTTAATATTTAATTTTTTCCCAATTACATGTAAAAACAATTGTTACTATTCATTTTTAAAATTTTTTGAATTCCAAATTCTTTATCTTTTTCCTTACCTCCGCTCTCACTGCTAAGGCAAGCAAATTGCTATAGGTTATATATGTGCAATCATGCAAAACATATTTCCATATTAGTCACACTGTGAAAGAGAAAAACAAACAAGAAAAAAAGAAACAGAAAAAAGATTCCATCTGTTTTTTCTTTGGAGATGGATAGCATTTTTGATAACTCTTTTGGAATTGTCTTGGATCATTGCATTGCTGAGAATAACATTCACAACTGATCACCATATAGTATTGTTGTTACAGTGTACAATATTCTCCTGGTTCTGCTCATTTCATTTTGCATTACTTCATGTAAGTTTTTCCAGGTTTTCCTGAAAGAATCCTGCTTATTTCTCATAGCACAATGACTTTCCATCCAATCTTGTGATGATTTATCACTTGAGAAATGGCTCCTATTTTTACATATTTGATTCTGTTCTCTATATATTTTAGAAATGAGGCCTTTATCAGAAAAACTTGCTGTAAAATTTTTTTAGCTATGATTACTGTTACAACAATTACTGTTATCCACCCTATTTTCCCCCTGCTTATCCCACTCTCTTTCCTTTCAGTTTCTCCATTCTCAAAAGTGTTTTCCTTCTGAGTACTATCTCTTTCAATTCATCCTCCTCTCAGCACCCCCATTTTCTCATTCCCTTCCTCTACTGCTTTCTTATGGAGTAAAATGGATTTCTATGCCCAACCAAGTATGTATGCTACTCCCTCTTAGAGTCAATTCTGATGAGAATAAGGTTCATGTGTCTCCCCCACCTCCCTCATCTTCCCCTCCACTGTAAAAGCTGTTTTACCCCTCTTTCATGTCAAATAATTTACCCCATTCTACCTCTCCCTTTCCCCTTCTCCTAGCATATTCCTCTTTCTCACCCTTTAATTTCATTCTTTTAGTCAATCATTCCATCATATTCAATTCATATCCATGCCCTCTATGTACACTCCTTCTAACTGCCTTAATAATAATAAAGTTCTTGTCTTATAAACAATTTAACATTATTGAATCCCTAATGATTTCTCTGTCCTGTTTATCTTTTTTACTTCTCTTGAGTCTTATATTTGAAAGTTAAATTTTCTTTTCAGATCTGGTCTTTTCATTAGGAGTATTTAAAAGTCTTCTATTTCATTGAACTCTCATTTTTCCACTGAAGGATTATATACTCAGTAGGCAGTTCTTGGTTGTAATCCTCGTTCTTTTGCCCTCTGGAACATATGTTCCCAAAGTGGGCAATACCTCCCCTGGGGGGTACTAGAATGATCCAGGGCGTGGTAGGTACAATTGGGGGGCATTGAATAAAAAGAAAGGGGTGATGGAAACATAAGGAAAGAAGAGAAGAAAATTTTGAAAACTATTCAGACAAGTTTCATGTGTTATACAACAGAGTTAAAGTTGTAGTGATTACATTATTTTCCGAATACAACAATTGCAAGTTATAACTGTTCAGTGGTCAAGTCTATCAATAGGCCTTAAAAAGCATGGGTTGGCAAGCAAGCATGTCATACATTGTCAGGAAGTCCAGCATACATTGGCAGGAATGTGTGTGTTTACTTGTTTACAATATGACACTATACAATTCATCAAAATTTCAATGCAGAAAACCCCCACAAATTTAGAATAAATTATTAAATTTAAGATGCTTCTTTTAAATATATATATATACATATATGTATATTGAAGTGATGCAAATTTTTTTAAAAAAAAGGTTAAATGGTTAAAAAAATTAGATTCCCAGGGCAGGGCACTGAGTAATTTTTTTTTAAAGAGGCAGTAGGTCAAATAAGTTTGCAAACCTCTGCTCTGGAATAGCATATTCCAAGTCCTTTGATTCTTTAATGTAGAAGTTATGTTATCCTGAATGTGATTACACAGTATTTGAATTATTTCTTTTTGGCCACTTGCAATATTTTCTCCTTGAACTGGGAGCTCTTGAATTTGGCACTAATATTTCTAGGAGTTTTCATTTTGGGATCTCTCTCAGAAGGTCATCAGTGGATTCTTTCCATTTTTATTTTACCCTCTGGTTTAGGCTATTAGGGCAGTTTTCCTTGATAATTTCTTGAAAGATGTTTCTGGACTCTTTCTTAAAATTATGACTTTCAGGTAGTCCAATACTTAAATTATCTCTCCTAGATCTATTTTCCACGTCAGTTATTTTTCCAATGAGGTATTTCACATTGGCTTTCATATTTTCATTCTTTTCATTCTGTTTTACTGCTTCTTAACATCTCATGGAGTCATTGGCTTCCATTGACTCAGTTCTAATTTTTAAGGAATTATTTTCTTCAGTGAGCTTTTGTATCTCCTTTCCTATTTGGTGAACCTCACTATTTAAGAAGTTCTTCTCTACAGTGAATTTTTGCACATTTTTTCCATGTTTCCAATTCTGCTTTTTAAGGAATACTTTTCTTTAGTGAATTTTTGTACATCATTTTTCATTTGGCCAATTCTGGTTTTTAAGGCGTTCTTCTCTTCATTGAATTTTTTGTTCCTCTTTAACATATGACCTATTCTGTTTTTTAAGGTATCATTTTCATCAGTATTATTTTGTGCCTCCTTTACCTAGATGTTAACTCTTTTTATCTTGATTTTCTTGCATCATTGTCAATTCTTTTCCCAATTTTTCCTCTACCTCTCTTACTTGAATTTTAAAATCCTTTTTGAGATCTTTCATGAATTCTTTGGGGGCCTGAGACCAAATCATATTTTCCTTGTGGCTTTGCATGTTGTAGTTTTGACTTTGTTGTCTTCTGAATTTGTGTTTTGATCATCTCTGTTACCATAATAACTTTCTATGGTCAGGGTCTTTTGTTGTGGTTGTATGCTCATTTTTCCTGGTTATTTCTTGACTTTTAACTTTATATCCAAGTTGAGCTCTGCTCCTGGGTTGGAGGAGGCATCGTCCCAAGCTTCATTATTTTTGTAAAGCTAGTTCTGGGGGTTTGTAAACTTTGAGTTCTTCTAAGGTTGTGTGATCTAAAGAGAGGTGTTTTGGCTACTTTCCCAGTCTGTGCTCTGGTCTGCAAGTGACCACAAACACTATTTTCTTCCCTGGAATTCTGAGGAGGCTCTCTCCTCCTCTGGTGTCATGGACTCCAGTGTGCTAGTTCTCCTTTTCACTCTGGGACTGCAATTCCAGACTACAACTAGGATCCATGTGTAGGAAATGCAATACAGTTCTGCACCCAGCCCCAGCAAAGGAACCCCTGCAAACTCCTTCTGATCAGTTTTCTGACTCCCTTACCATCTGTGGGATGAGGGTTTTGGGAGCAGTCACTGTTGCTGTTGATTCAGTCACTCCCAAGGTCTGCTATTAGTTTGTTGGGGCACAGACTGTAATCTACCATAGACCTTTCCTGCCAAACTTCTAAGTTTTCTTGGACTGTAAAACTGTTTCACCCTATCCTTTTGTGAGTTCTTCCACTCCAGAATTTATTTTGAGTCATTATTTAAAGTTGTTTAGGGGGGAATTTTGGAAAGCTAGGTGAATCCCTGCCTTTTCTCCAGCATCTTGCCCCCTCTTACTTTGAAATAGCTGAATTAATACAAGTTAACGTATATGTACATGTTTACTTAAACACATGTATATTATTCTGTCTGTATGTATATGTATGTGTATGTGTTGATTTTTTTCCCCATGGACAAAGAAAAAATATAACTGGGTATGATAGAGGACTTTTGAAGGCAAAAAAGGCAGAATCACCTACTATTATGCTGGAATTGGAATGACCCATGTGACTTTAAAGTTAACATCTCACAATAGTGAATAATATTCACTTTGATGAGACACTAACTCACCAAAGGAATCTCATCAAAGGGAAGGATTTCACATGTTAGCTGTTACTGCTTTCTAGTTAGCTGTCACTAAAGGCTAAAGCTCCCACTAGAGCTTCTGTCATATGAAGTTGATTTGCTGCCAGTTTAGGTCAAGAGGGCAGCAGAAGATTAGATTACACTGTGACAGCTGTATCTTTCCAAGATAACCATATCTTTTTAATGGAAGGTTATATGCTACAGAATACTACATAATGCATTCTCTTCCTTTCAAATTGATGCACAATTGCATCTTTTTCTAAAATTTAGTGCTTCTGTTTCCAATGTTAAAACTCTTCTAAATAAAGATTTGTTCACTGAAAGCTAATAGCAACATCTTGATATAGTAATACCTCCATTAAGATATCCAGACATGAACTTGTGAATGTTTAGCTCTCTTTGTTCACTTTCTGTTAAACAATGCTATTTGATAACACAGTAACTTAAAAAATTTACTTAGTGACTACTATGTTCCAGGAACTGTGCTAATCTTTAGGGGTGGTTAGTATCCTTCATATCTCAAGAGGACTACAATAACATTATTTTATCAGATCAATGTTTTGCTGTAACTGATCAGACCAATACAATCTTGGACCTCTCTACCAAGGTCAGGCAGGTCAGGCACAGATAGCCTGTTTAAACATTTGGGATGGAGGTATCTTTAAATTTGCACACCTCATGTTTTCTTTGAGCTACTATAATTCCACTTTGCTCACAGAGCACAATGTCTTCTTTGATGTAAGCATGCCATGCTGGATGGTCCTGTGTCAATGTCTCCAATGCATCACAATTGATTCCAGTGTTCTTCAGAGGGATCCTGAGGGTGTCCTTGTATCACTTCTTCTGACCTCCATGTAAGCACTTGCTTTGTATGAGTTCTCTGTGAAATGGTTCAAGTTTCACAGGCATACAACAATGAGGTCAGTACAATGACTTGGCGGGCCTTCAGTTTGGTAAGCAGTCTAATAATCCCTCTTTTCTCCCACAGTTACCTTTGGAACCTCTCAAACACCTAACTAGTGCTGGTTATGCATAAGTCAACTTCACTATCTATGTATACATCCCTAGAAAGTATACTGCCAACATAAGTGAACTTATTCACAGCATTCAATATTTCTAGATTTGCTGTAACCAAGGGTTCCATGTATAGATGATGAGGTGCTAGCTAGTGGAGGAACTCTGTTTCCTTGATCTTAATTATCAGGCTCAAATTAGCGCAAGCATCAGAGAATCCATATTCTGTTGTATATCATCTTTCAGAGACTGCATTGAGTGTATGATCATCTGTGAACAAAAAGTCATGTACCAATTCTCCCTCCATTTTAGTCCTGATTTGTAGTCTTTTCAAATTAAATAATTTACCTTCAGTGTGGTCACTGACCTTGAGGTTGTTTGGTCCTTGTTGAAGGCATTCAATAATATCACTGAAAACATCATTCTAAAAAGCATGGGAGAAAGCACACAGCCCTGGTTCATTCCAATGGTGATTGGGAAAGCCTGAGAGCATTGTTCATTATCCAGAACCCATGCAAGTACGCCATCACTGAAACGGCATGCAATACTAAAGTAACAATTCTGATGCCCTCACAACTGATAGTATCAAAGGCTATAGTCAGATGAATGAACCTTGTGTATAGACCTCTGTTCTGCTCCTAGAGTTTTTCCTGGAGTTGTCAGGCCACAAACATCACATCAACTGTTCTTCAGCCCTTTTCTGAAGTCACACTGGTTCTCAGATAAATGATCATCTTCTAGGTAAAGGATCAAAAAATCAAGATGGACTGTGGCAAGGATCCTTCAAGCAATGACTGAGAGAAACACTCCTATGATTGTCATAGGACAATTGATTTGCTTTTCCTTTATAGAGGTGGACAATGAAGGCATCCTCAATCTCCTGGGGAATAACATCCTTTTGTTATGTGACCCAGAGTCAATTTTATATGAGCAATGGACCTCTACCTTGTAAATCTCTGCTGGAATGGAATTGGCTCCAGGGGTTTTACCCCGTTAGAGGAACCTAATGACATACAAAACCTCTTATTCAACTAGAAGTTCAGATAGGTAGGGATTGACTTTAATCTGAGGCATATGGTCAATTACTTCAGCATTCTTAAATGATGATTGAGAACACTATGAAATTATTCAACCAGTCTCTTCAGGATCATGTCCTTATCACCAGTCAGTATGGCTCAATCAACCATAGATCTTTGGCCCATAAACAGCCTTCATGGCATCATAGAAGTGCTTTGGGTTGTTACTATCAGTCTAAGGTTGAATTTCATCTGACTTCTTACTAACTCGAGAGTCCTTCATCTTTCTAAATTTTGTTTGTACTTTATTTTTGATAGAGTTGAATTCTGCTTTCCTGTAGAATTCCTGTGAAGTTTTTCATTTAGTAGTTTTTGAATTTCCCCATAATTTTCATCAAACCAGTACTGCTATTTGCAAGTGTCCTGTCCCAGAAGAGCAAATGTGGTGGTGAACACTAAATCTCTGAAAGCTGCCTACTCCTTTTCTGCTCCACTGTTGCCAACTGTATTAGCAATGAACTATTCATGCTTAGAGAAGGATTCTAATCTGTTGTCATTAAGTCTTCTGGCAGTTATCTTGCCTTAGGGCTACCATTTTTGTTGAATGTGAATGTTTAGTTTGGAGAGGATAAGTCTATAATTGGTCCAACACTCTGTGCCACACATCACCTTCATCACTCTCACATCTTGTCTGTCATTTCTCCTTAATATGACATAGTATATTAAATGCCAATATGTTCTGCAAGGGTAAATCTGTGAAGTTTTATTGCATTAGAATAAGTGGAAGGTAGTGTTGATGAGGAGTTCATGAGATACTCATGTCAGTAGTAAGTAACCATTGCTATTGTTGCTATTTCCAACTCCATTCCTCCCAAGGACTCCAATCATGTCTGATAGCTTGTGTCTACTCCGGCATTAAAGTTATCCAGAATTACAAGCTTGTCTTCTTTTAGTGCAATGATAATAAGGGTCTCCAGACCTTCATAAAACTTTTCTTTAACCTCATCAGGCTTCATCACAGTGGGAGCATATGCACTGTTGATGGTGGTGTGGCACTTTCTTACAAGTGGCAATCACATTGTCATGAGCCAGTCATTCACTCCTTTTGGGAGACATAAGCTTGTTGACTATATTAGTTTTGATTGCAAAACCTATGGCAGCTTCATGGCATTCCTCATCATGGTGACTGCTCCAGGAGAACAAATACCTAGCTCCAGCTTCAGTAAGCTGGACCTTCATTTGCCAGACTCGTTTCACTCAGGGATGCTATTTTGATGTGATACTTGCTGAGTTTTCTTGAAGCAAGAACTGCTCATCTTTTAAGTCTACTGGATTTTATGCTGTCCATAAATGTGAACCAGTGATGAGTGTAATCATCTTCCCAAAGTTTTTGCACATTTTTTTGTATTTTGACTAGAGGGTAGGATCCACACCTGCTGAATGTCAGCATTAGGTTAAGTGAAGCAAAAAAAAAAAAACAGAGTACCTTTTCTAGTCCTTTATTTGTGCCAGGAGGTGCCAGAAGGTTCTTAAAAAAGACTGCTCAGACACCCAGAGGGCTGCTGAATCTCATTGCTATTTCAGTCCAGTGAGAAAAAAAAACCCTATGCCTTGGACCTCCTGTGTGCAGAGTTGTGACTACAGCTCCCAGGGGAACTTCAATTACTGCTTTGTCACTTGCCTGTCACCATAGGACTCTGAGGGAAGAATAAAAGGATAAAATAATGAAATAGTAAAATGTAAAATGTTATGGGTAATGTCTTTTGACTTAAGCATGAATTGGATTTAAGTGAAGCAGAGGTACATGAAGTTGTCAGCCTCACTTTCTCTTCCAGAGTTATCAAAATCTAGTGGCAAAACAAAAGTCAAGATGACTGGCAATGGCTCAGGATACAGTAGATGACTTTGGCATCTTCGATATCTAACCAAACTCTAAGCACTTCACAGTGCCTGATTCAGCTGCCTTCACAAGTACTGGAACAAATTGTTTTCATCCTCCCATTCCACTGGGGTAAATCTTGATGTAGATAACTCTAACTCACCAAGAGGTTTGAGGCCTATTGATTACCCTCAACCTGGTTTAGCCTGTCTTCCAAGATAATTTTCTGGGGTGTGACCACTGCACATGCTATAGCTTCATGGAGCCAAGGGTGAGAGTTGAGTGGCACGTGGATACCAAAAGTGGAAAGCAGCCCTGAATAAAGGACTTGGGAGCCCTCACTCCAGACGTACCAGTCCTTCCTGAACACCTCATTTGTCTCTAGTTATGGATAGTGGTAATTATGAGTACAAAAAGGGGCAAAAAGACAGTCCCTGCCCTCAATGAGCTCTCAGTCTAATGGGGGAGATAACAAGCAAGCAAATAATGTACAAGCAAGATATTCAACGGACAAATAGGAAATAATTTAAAAGGGATGGCACTAGAATTAAGACAGTTTAGGAATGACTTCCTGAAGAAGTTAAGATTCTAGCTGGGACTTGGAGGAAGCCAGAGAAGTCAGTATGTGGAGATGAGGAGGGAAAGAATGGGGACAGGCAGAGAAAATATCTGTAGCAAAGAAATGGAGTATCTTATTTGTAGAACAAAAAAAGAGACCAGTATCACCAGATAAAAGAGTACCTGGTGGGAGTCGGTAATAAGAAGACTGGAAAGGGGGTAGGAGTGGGGAGTAGGTTGTGAAGTGCTTTAAATGTCAGAGGATTTGTATTAGATCCTGGAGGTGATAGGGAACCCTTGAGTTTATTAAGTAGAAGGGTAACATGATCAGACCTGAGTTTTAGAAAAATTACTTTGGTGGCCAAAGGGAAGAAAATTTAGAATGGGGAGAACCTAGGACAGGTACACCTATCAGCAGGCTATTGCAATAGTCCAAATGTGATGAGATCTTGCACTAGTGAGAGAAGGGGACACATACAAGTGGTAAAAAGGACAGACCTTGGCACCAGTTTGCATATAGGAGGGAGGTGGTGAGATGGATGACTCCCGGGTTGTGAGCCTGAGGGACTAGGGAAATGATATTGCCCTCTACAATAATAGGAAAGGGAGAAGTTGGGAAGGGCTTAAAGGGATAGATAATATGTTTCACTTTGGACATTTTAAGTTAAAGATGTCTACTAGCCTTTCAGTTCCAAATTTCTGGAACATCTTGGAAAGGTAAGATTGGAAGCTAGCAGAGAAGTTAGGGCAAGATAGGTAGATTTGAAAAACCAAATCTTAATTCATCATCTTATATACGTATTACTTAAAAGTCCTTAATCATCCCTTTCTTTTTTTCTCATTATTTTGGGCTTTACAGCTAAGTACATAAGATCATAGATTCATAGATGTAGGGAAGGAAGTGACATCAGATATCATCTATTCCAAATCACCTCTTTTTAGAGACAGACAATTGAGACCCAAGAAACAAAGAGAAGCTTGGTATTCATAATAATGAACTTCTTGGGAAAGATTTCTTCTGTCCCTCCCACTATCATCTATATTTCTTCTTCTCTTTGTACTAAACACCTCAAAAAGGTCACTTTCTTTCTCTTCTCAATCTCTTTTTAATTCCCTATAATATAACTTTCAGCCATATCATTCAGCCAAAACTAGTCTCTCCAAAGTTACAAATGATCTCCAAGTTGCCAAATCCAGTGCTTTTTATTCAGTCTTCATCCTCCTAGACTCAATCTGCCTTTGACACTATGGATCACCTTCTCCTCCTTGATACTCTCTTTTTCTTGCTTTTCAGGATACCACTCTGTTTCACAAATAACACTTGGGAGGCATTGGAGTTTTTGAACTCCAGACTCTAACGGGTTCATTCTTGGTCCGATCAGACAAGAGGGACAGAAAGACAGCTTCAAAGGGACTGATAATCTTACTTTATTCTATTCTATTCTTCTCAGTGGGAGTTTGTTGATAATGAGAGCATCAACTCCTACAGCATTCCCTAATCACCCTTCTCACAAGGGCCAGCAAGAAGATAGTAGGAGCTACAGCTCCTACAAGATCCCCTAAGCCTCAATGGGGACCAGTTGAGATTCCCTCCAGGCCTTGATAGGGGCCAATCAAAGCACACACAGCATTACATTGTCATACTCCCCAATGGGTTCCCCACTTACTGACCAGTCCCACTTGTTTTATAGGTCAGACAAACACAAAGAGAAAGACAAAGACAAAGAAGGCATCTTGCCAGCAATAGCCTCACAGGTTACCTTTATCAATATCATCATTCAGTGTAAGTGCAGTATCTCATTATGTCACCCCATTTCTCACTGTGCAGTCTCAGGAGGACTGTCTATCACTATGATTCTAGGAACTGCTATCCAGTATCCTTGGGGTAATTCTGGGAATTATTATCTAACACCTGGAAACTAGAAATTACCATGCCCATGGATCCTTGAAACCACAATCTAAAAAGAATATCAAAATCCTTCTTATAGACACACTCTCTTCTCATTCTCTTCCTATCTATTAACTGCTCCTTCTCTGTTTCCTTTGCTTGCATCCCCTTCAACATCACGCCCTCTAATCATTAGGTATCACTCAGGATTTTTGGGTCCTCTTCTTTTCTCCCTCTATATGACCCCTTTTGGAGATCTCATCATCTTTGATGGATTCAATTACCACCTCTATGCTGATGATTCTTAAATGTACCAATCCTGCCTCAATCTCTCTGCTGACTTCCAGTCTTGAATCTCCAACTGCCTTTGAAAATTCTCAAATTTGATGTGTAGTAAACAACTTAAACTCAATATGTCTAAAATAGAAGTTCACACTGTTTGTCACTGAGTCATTTAAGAAGTCATGTCTGACTCTTAGTGACCCCATTTGAGGTTTTCTTGGCAAAGATACTGGAGTGGTTTGACACTTCCTTCTTTAGTTCATTTTTCAAATGAAGAAACTGAGGCAAACAGAAGTAAGTGACTTGCCTAGAGTCATACAACTAGTGTCTGTGGGCAGATTCAAACTCAGGGAGATAAGTCTTCCTGACTCCAGGCCTAGTACTCTGTCCACTTTACCACCTAGCTTCCCAGAATTTATTATCTTTCCCCAAAACCCTTCCTACATCCCTTCCACCTTCCATACATATGGAAGTGTGTGTGTATGTTAGTCCTTCATTGCCGAAGAAGACCATGCCATCAGAGAAATGATGACATGACTTGCACTTGACTTTGCCTTGAGTGAGGGAGGGCTGTGCAAGTCACTAGTCTCACTTCTCCTCCAGAGCCATCTGAATCCAGTGACCAGATATTCATCAGGATGACTGGAGATGACCCAGGATAAGGCAACTGGGGTTAAGTGAATTGCCCAAGGTCACATAGCTAGTGAGTATCAAGTGTCTGAGGTGAGATTTGAACTCAAGTCCTCCTGACTCCTTCACTGGTGCTCTATCCACTGTACCACCTAGCTGCATGGAAGAGTACATAGAGAGTAGCAGAGAGAATTGTAATGAGAAATTTTGAGTGCTATAGATAAGTTTACTTACCTTAGCAGTATACTTTCTAAGGATGTACATACAGAATGTATGGGAGAGACAAGGTATTAGGCTTCCTACAAAACTGAAGATCCTCAGAGTCACTGTGCTGATCTCATCAGAAGATAACATGACAAGATAAGGTACTGGACATTGAAGACCTCTGTCAAGCTGAACTGCCAGGCATTCACACTATTACAGAGAGCATAACTCTGGGTTGGTTGTGTTGTTCAAATGTCAAATGTATGTATAAATAAAAGAGTATTTTATGAAGTATTCACACAAAGCAAGTGTTCACATGGAGGTCAGAAGAAGCAACACAAGGACACCCTCAGGACTTCTCTTGAAGAACTTTGGAATCAATTATAAGATAAGGGAGACATTGGCACAGGACCACTGATCATAGCATGCTTGCATCAAGGAAGGTACTATGCTCTGTGAATAAAGCAGTAACTCAAAAGAAACATGAAATGCACAGATTTAGAACCATCTTCATCCAAATGTTCATATGGACTGCTTGTACCTGACTTGTGGTAGGTGCTTTCAAGCTTGTGTTGGCCTGATCAGCCATAGTCAGACATGCTGTATGTTAACCACAACAAAGTGATGTCATTTTAGTCCATTTTTGGTCCTCTTTGAGAACGAAGGACAACAATCAACCAAAACCAAATCCAGACGCTTATTGTCATTTGCCAGGACTGGTCCAACAGCCTCCCAATTGGCCTCCCTGCATCTAATTCTTTACTTCTCCAATGCATCCTCTATACAGACACTAAATTGATATTCAAAAAGTGCAGGCCTGACTATATCATTCCTCAGTCACTCTTCACTGACTTTAGGATTAAATACAAGGTTATCTTTTTCACATTTAAAGCCCTTCATCATTTTATAACAGCTTATTTTTCCTGGGTGATTACATATTATTTTTCCCCCATGCACTAAATACTCTAGTCACACTTGCTGTTCTCCATTTATGATACTCATCTCCATCTTTGCACAGGATTTTGTCCTCTTTGCCTGAGACTCCCTTCTGACTTTCTTACTTGAACCCTTAGTACCCTTCAAGCCTCATATCAAGTGCTGTCTCTTTCAGGAAGCCTTCCCCAATTCCCTCAGCAGTTACCTCCATTCCAAGTCACTGTGTATTTCTTATATATCTTGAGCTTACTTATCTATCCTCCCCTAGTAAAATATAAGCTCCCTGATGTCAAGGATTTTCTTATTTTTGTATTATCTACTTCACTCTACATAGTACATGACACATTTTATTGTTATTCAGTTGTCCAGTCATTTCCAACTTTTCATACCTCCACAGACCATAGCATGTCACATCCTTTTATCCTTTACTATCTCTTGAATTCCATCCAAGTTCAAGTTTGTTTTTTCCATGACACTATCCATCTCATTCTCTACCATCCTCTTTTCTTCTTCCTAAGACAACTGGAAATGGTAGATTGTCCAGGTTTCATAGACATAAAATCTATCTTTTATAAGCTGCAACAGCAAGGACCCCAGCCTAAACAGGAGGGCCTGCTATACAGGTTCTTAGATCTGCTTTTCTAAAAGGAAAGTAACTTTTGAGGTGTCAACAGTCTACTTTAATCAAGCACATATATCATTAATTTCATTCAGGAGAAAAAGTCAGCACCCTGAACTTCAGAGAATATACAAACAGAGAAATAAAGAACAACAGACAGGGCTTCCAACTGTCTGACCATAAGCAATACATACATCACAGATCAACAGACAGATCCAACTGTCTGACCATTACATACACACATAGTTACCAGAGACAGAACACCAGCATCTGGGTTTTCAAAACCAGGGGGATCCTTAGCAGCTACCCAGAGTCTCATCTGACCAAACAAACACTTCTAATGAGTAAGCCCCAAAATAAAACCTAACCTCAGAATATTTATACACTTTACAGAGCCAGAGGGCATCACAACCCTTGAGAACCAGTGCCTCATTAGAAATTAACAAAAGATGTGCATCTTCCTACAAAATAAATCTCCCCTAATCAAGTTTCCCTTAATGGGCAGGCCCATTAACGAGTGGGGAAGATCTTTAACTCTTATTAACATAATCAACATTATACAAGCTCAAGTATTACATAAGAGAAAATTTAATTTCCTATCTTTAAGCTTTAAGACTGATAAGGGATTTGGGAATTGGGCCTGTGAGATGAACCCCTACCCCCTTATTTTCCACTTTCTCAGAGATACCTTGATAATCTTATAAACTTCAGTAGTAGGAATCTATTAGTAAAACTAACTGTGGTTCTTATTCTCTAAAGATATTAATTATAAGGGCACCATCACCAGCAGTTCCCAGATTCCTCAGCCCACAAATGCCACACACAGCTTCAAAGGTAAGTGGGAGGGCTCCAGCAGCTGCCATTGTTGGAGTTCTCCACCTAGAGCCTCTGAGGGAATTGAAGGGTTGATCTAATCCCAGTGCTGAGTGGCAGCCCTGGGATACCTCCACCTAAAGCCCTTGGGGAATTGAGCCACTGATCTGATTCTCAACCCTGAGCTCCACCCAGGGTTGAGGAGAAGCACTGGCTATGAAGCAGTGAAGGCTCTGGGGAGGGAATTCAATTGCAGATTCTGGGCAGAAAAGTTTATAGTGGCTCCCAGACCAGTGCACAGGTCAAGAGATGAGTAAACACCTCTCCCTTGATTGTGCCACCTTGGAGGAACTGAGAATTTACAGGTCCCTAAAGTATACCCTCCACTGGACAAAGTTCTCAAAAGTCAAGTAACAGGCTGGGAAAATGCCCAAAAAGGGGAGAAACAATTAAGACTACAGAAGGTTACTTTCTTGGTGAACAGGTCTTTTCTCCGATCCTTTCAGGTGAGGAAAAACAAAGTATAACATCAGAGGAAATCAAGGCTTCTATATCCAAAACCTCCAAAATAAATGTGCAATGGTCTCAGGCCATGGAAGAATTGAAAAACGATTTTTAAAGTAAAGTAAGAGAGGTGGAGGAAAAATTGGGAAGAGAAATGAGAGTGATGCAAGAAAATCATGAAAATTAAGTCAACAGCTTGCTAAAGGAGACCCAAAAAACACTGAAGAAAATAACACCTTTAAAAATAAGCTAACTCAATTGGCAAAAGAGGTCCAAAAAGTCAGTGAGGAGAAGAATGCTTTAAAAAATAGAATTAGCCAAATGGAAAAGGGGGTTCAAAAACTCACTGAAGGAAATAGTTCTTTAAAAATTAGAATGGAATAGATGGAAGCCAATGACTTTATGAGAAACCAAGAAATTACAAAACAAAACCAAATGAATGAAAAAATAGAAGATAATGTGAAATATCCCATTGGAAAATACATCCAGGAGAGACAATTTAAAAATTATAGGACTATCTGAAAGCCATGATTAAAAAAAGAGCCTAGACATCATCTTCCATGAAATTATCAAGGAAAACTGCCCCAATATTCTAGAACCAGAGAGAAAAATAAATAGTGAAAGAATTCACAGATTACCTCCTGAAAGAGATCCAAAAAGAGAAACTCCTAGGAATATTGTAGCCAAATTCCAGAGTTCCCAGGTCAAGGAGAAAATATTGCAAGCAGCCAGAAAGAAACAGTTTGAGTATTTTGGAAATACAATCAGGCTAACACAGGATCTGGCAGCTTCTACATCAAGGGATTTAAGGGTTTGGAATATGATATTCCAGAAGTCAAAGGAACTGGGATTAAAACCAAGAATCATCTACCCTGCAAAACTGAGTATAATACTTCAGGGGAAGAAATGGTCATTCAATGATATAGAGGACTTTCAAATAGTCATGATGAAAAGACCAGAACTGAATAGAAAATTTGACTTTCAAACACAAGAATCAAGAGAAACATGAAAAGGTAAACAGGAAAGAGAAAACATAAAGGGCTTTCTAAAATTGAACTGTTTACATTTCTACATGGAAAGATAATATTTGTAACTCTTAAGACTTTTTTCAGTACTTGGGTAGTTGGAGGGAATATACACACACACACACATAAATATATACACACACACACACACACACACACACATATAGACAGAGAACATAGGGTGAGTTGAATAAGAAGGGATGATACCTAAAAAAATAAAATAAAATTGAGGGGTGAGAGAAGAATATATTGGGAGGAGAAAGGGAGAAATGAAATGAGGTAAATTGTCATGCATCATGGAGGCAAGAAAAAGCTTCTTCAGTGGAGGAGAGAAGGCAGGATGTGAGAGGGAAAAAGGGAAGCTTACTCTCTTCACATTTGACTTGAGGGAATGACAAGCTCACTCAGTTTGGTGTGAAAGTATGTCTTGCACTACAGAAGGATAGAGGAGAAGGAGACAAGTGGGGTGAGGGGGATGATAGAAGGGAGAGCAAATGGGAGAAGGGAGTAATCAGAAGTAAGTACTTTGGGGAGGGACAAGGTCAAAAGAGGGAATAGAATAAATGGGAGGAAGGATAAGATGGGAAAAATATAGTTAGTCTTGCATAATATGACTATTATGGAAGTTTTTTTGCAAAACTACACATATATAGCCTATACTGAATTGCTTGCCTTCTCAGTGGGGATGGGTGGGAGGGAGGAAGAGAGAGAAGTTGGAATTCAAAGTATTAGGAATGAATGTTGAGAATTGTTTTGCACACAACTGGGAAATAAGAAATACAGGTAATGGGGAATAGAAGCTTATTTTGCCCTGCAAGAAAAGAGAGAAGAAGGGGATAAGGAAGGCAGGGGTGTGATAGAAGGGAGGGTATATTGAGGAAAGAGGCAATCAGAATGCAAGGAGTTATGGGGTGGGAGATGGGGAGAGATGGGGAGAAAATTTGGAACTCAAAATTTTGTGAAAATGAATACTGAAAACTAAAAGTAAATAAATCAACATAAATTAAAAAAGAAACAAAATGTAAGCAGAAAAAATAAATAAACAAAGTACATGAATGGGAAAAAAAAGAGCAATAGATGTGCATTCATCTTCTTGTCTTCTCCACAGATAAAGATACTTTGTTATATTTATTCCATTAACATTATTCTAGAGAGTTCTATCAGGTCATGAGCTAGGAGCAGAGACTCCAGAGTGAGAATCTATCATAATTACTACCTTCATCAGATAAGAATGAAAGATAATTGCTTATTATCTATTCAATAATTGTTTTAAAAACAACTCTCTTTAGTCTAATAATACTATAAATCTATATAAGATGCTAATGGACATATATATACATATATACACTTATTCTCATTTAGTTATGGAAATAGCTAAAAACAAACATGTTTCTTATACTTCTGAGATTTTTAATCTAGGAGGCTAGAAGGATAGTTGTGCCCTTAATAAAAAGAGGAAATTTTCAAAAAGTGATGGGTTTGAGCTGAAAGATTACGAGTCTGTTTTCTGACACATGGAGCTTCAGGTGTCATTGGAACACAACTGATTTGCAATATCTGATGCAGTAGAAGAGGTGATGAAGGCTTGAACTATAATGGTGGACATGTGAGCAAAAAAAAGGGGATCAAATGAGAAATATTGTGGAGACACATGATAAGTAATTTGGCAAATGACTGGAAAAGTTAGATAAAGGTAAAAGAGTCTAAGATGGCATCAATGGTGTAAACTTGAGTGACTAAAATAATGATGATATCCTCAACAATGGGGAACTGCAAGAAAGGTGGTCTGTGTTGTGACTTTGCACCGTATTCTATGTAGTTTACTCTGTCCCATCCTAAATGAAAAGGGAGGAGTTGGGTCTCCTACTAAACAATTACTGCCCCTTAATGCAAATCCCATCAAGGGAGACTCTTGCCACTATGTTGCTAGAAGATAATCTAGGGATGGGGGAGAGGGTACAGCAGGAGGTGAGTAGGCTTTTGGGGATAGTATTTACCTAGCAGCATCTATAGAATTGCAGCTATTGCTGCACTGATAGCAGTTAGGTTATAGCTGCCCTGAGGGATGATTTCTGACTCAGAAAAAGGTTCTTTGGAAGCTTGTACAATGGAAGGAGGAAGGTAAGTGGAAAAACATTGGAGTATAAATGTATGTGTGGTTATGTTAGAAACAAGTCCCATAATTAGCTCTTGCAAGGAGAGTAGCTATGACAGATACATGTGGTTCATTGATCATATACCCCTTGGAGTCAGACCATGGCCCCCATTTCACAGAGCAACAGTGAGCCACTGAAAGTTTCTGAACAAATGAGTAAAGTTCTAAGTCTTGGATCTAGTTTATCATTTTATGAATAAAAGTGTAACTTGGGCTTGCTTTGTTCACCTAAAATGAAGGCAGACAGTTGAGAAACACCAGGATTGGGGTTTGTCCTTTGTTCTGTAAGAGGACCATGACATCAGAGAGATGATGACATGACTTGCAAATTGAATTGGATTTGAGTGAGGGAAGGCTGTGCAAGGTCACCAGCCTCCCTTTCTCCTTCAGAGTCATCTGGGTCCAGTGGCTAGATATAGATCAGGACAACTGGAGATGGCCCAGGATGCAGTGGGACACTTGACCTTTTTAAGCTAAGGTCTTCTCAGGTTCTCATTTTTATTGCGTTGACACCCATTTAGTGAATAGGCCTCTTTGAGAAGTGAATCAAGAGATGGCCTCTTTAATTAAAAAGAAAAAATCAAACTGAGAGGGGAAGACCCTCAGGGTTGCTGGTCAAAAGAGAAACAGTCATTATTTACATTCACTCTGAGCTAGAAAGGCCTAAAAAATAGCCATTAAGTGATAGCTGGACAGGGATCTATTTGTCCAATCAATGAGATTCAGAGTGAATTGGGTTTTAGGAGAATACAGTGTTCTTTTATAGCAGGAGTGGGAGTAGCCTCCTTCAATTGACTGCATAGGCTGTCAAATGTGGCAGACTGTAACAGTCTTACTTTTTCCTGCTAGGCCTCCCAAGAGGATGAAGGCTAACCTTCTACAGGAGCACCCTGAACTGAACCAGTGAGTGTTTGTGGGGAGAGTTTCCTTCTCCTCTTCTCCCTTCTACCCCTTGGCTCTGATAAATGAGCCTGAGTCTCTGTTTGCTCTGTTCCAGTTGACCTTCTCAGTTTCAGGGGCAGGCAGTAATCCTCACCAGACCTGGAACTGAGCCATGGCAACCTCAAAATCAGGAGTGCAGGAGGGATGTTGCAGCCAGCCAACCTGGCAGGGAATCCCTGAGAAGCTAGGGTGTCCAGAACTGAAGCCAAAGTGGGGCTTGGAACTTGGAACTGGGACTATGCTATATAGGAATGAAGCTAAACCAAAGCTTCCTCCTTCCCTGAGACTGGGGCAGTGGTGGATTATATCCCCAAATGTCAGAGGGTATGTATGTTTATTTTTATACATTTAAAGTATAAAAATCTAATAGTAGCTGATATGATTGTTAGTGGCTAAATGAAGCTAGGATGCATCTTCTCATAATTGGGGGACCACTGTTGGTGAGATCTGAAGCACATGGAAGAGTCTAGACACTGCACATCCCTTTAATGGTACTAAAGAAATATAACACACTTGATCTTCTAGCAGTGGAGCCAGGATGATCAGTGTCAGCAAAGCATAGGGGTTAACTGCCCAAATTACAAGTAGTCCTTCCCAAAGAAAATATATTAGACCTCTAAGGTGGATTCACGTGTTATTTATCAGATAGTGATATGTAAAATAATAATTTCTAAAATTATAATAGCAAATCAAACACATATTTGAGTCTTCAGTAAAACTTTGTTGTAGATTCAAAATGACTAATATTGGAATGCATTATTTTCTAATTTGGGAGGCTGCAGCATGATGAACCTCAAAGTAAGATAAAGGAGGGTACAAGTCCTGACTCTAATAAATACTGGCTGTGTGACCCAGGCTGTTACTTAACCTCAAGTGATTCAAGCAGCACTCTAAAAACAATAAATTGCAGAACAGCTATTCATTGCAGGAGGGCATTTACTCATAGTTCACTACACCAATGAAACCATATATAGAGTCCAAAAAATTTTACTTTCCCTCTGAGGACACAGGAATATTTTATACGTAACATTTATAGGAATTAAGGAATAGTACCATGTCCTAAAATATATATATATGTATGTATACACATATACATATACATACATACATACATACATACATACATCCTACAACTTCTTATAAGATCACGGAGTAGAAAGAACTATAGGAGACTACACTGATTATGTCTGCAAAGACAAAAGGGGGAAAGAATTAATAAAAGAACTTAAATAATCTGGAAAGGGAAGATATTTTGCTACCACAACCAGTGATTTAGCCAGATTGTCCTCATGTCCCACAGTCTTGTATCCCTCATGTATAAACCCTGAATCTGCCATTTGTATGCATTACCCATATAGATGATATCAATGTGGGAAGTCTAAATACATCAGAGGATGACTCAAGAGGAGACACTGAGAAATATCTTGGGAATACTGAAATATCTCTGGAATACTTCACCAAGAGATACTGTGGTTCCTCCTTTGAGGAGAGTAAGTTAAGAGATCATGATGCTGGCACTTCTGTTCTCCAAGAATGGGTTGTTGTTTGACAAATGAAACAATGACAACATCTCCTCTGGGAATGGGTTATAGAACCAGAATTTCATCTATCTGCTCCCCTAAATATTTCTGGTCTAGGGACACAATTGTGGTTCGATATATAAAATACAATACTTAGTTTTTCTGGCAGCTATCTCTTAAAAGGGGATGGATTATGTTCACACTTTTGACTCCTTCCCACCAAATGCTAGTTACATGAAAGACCAACAAAAATAGTGAAAAGCAAGCAAACCCATTTATACAAATAAATAGTACATGGAAATGAGAGAAGTAAAATATACTAGAAGATGCATAGGAATGAGTAGGCTATTTAAATACAAAAGACAAAGGGGGAGGTTGTAGTTCTGTAGGGTCACTTATGCTTGGAGAAATGGGAAGGCATGGACCTAGAAAGATTTTGATGCAAATAGGGAAGGAAGATGGCAAGAGGCAGGGTAGAAGGCAGTGGTGGGTGCATAATCTGGGATATGTGTATGGGATTGCTATAAGGCAGTATCTTCTCTATCACTTGCAGGAACTATCATCTTTCTAGGACTGATGTTCAATGGAAGAGAAAGATCATAAGGACAAGCTTTACAAGGTACTCAGAGAAACTGCTTAGAGAGGAGCTCAGAGATAGAGCCTATGAAAGTTTTGATACAAGGAAGAATACAGAGAATAGAGAGAGACTAGATAATTAAAGAGGTCAGGAACCAGAGAATGTGGGTCTAGAGTAGACAAAGACAATGAAAATTTAATGAACAGGATGAGATAAGGGGAAGAAATAAAGGGGAAACGTACTCGATCAACTGAGAGAAAAAAAAGAGAAGAAATAAATAATCAGATAAAAGCAAAAAAGAGCAAGGAATTGGTAAACAAAATAGCAAGAGAAAAAGGCTAACAAATGGGAGGGGGTAAACAAGCAAGAGGAAAAGAACCAGTGGGAATAAGAACATCTTAAAAAGATTAAGAAAATGTAACCAAAGAGTTATAGCACTGTGCTTACAGTGGACGGGGTGGGGTTAGGGAATCATAACTTGAAAAAAAAAAGTATTGGAAACAAATGGAGGAAAGTGTAAACCAAACTAGAATAACTTTAAATGTGAATGGATTAAACAATCCAAGACAATGAAAAAGAGCAACCAATTGGATAAGAATAAAAAACCATATAACCTATTGTTTACAAGAAACACATTTACAAAAACAAAAATATAGATAAAATAAAACTAACAGGAATAGAATATTTTCATATTCATCCATTGAATCCAACGAAGCAAGAGCTGCAATCATACTATGTGACAAAGCAAAAATAAACATTCAAAAAATAAGAAGGGATGAACAAGAAAACTACACTATGGTGAAAGGAAGCATGGACCACATATCAACTTTAGTAATAAACTGATGCTCTAAATGCCTTCAATCCAAATTCATAGAAGAAACATGACATGACCTACAAAAATACATAAATGGTAACATAATAGTGATACAGAGATTTCAATATCTGTCAGTTATAGATAGTCCAATAGGCAAACAAGAGAACTAAAAAAATAGAACTGAGAAAATTCCTAGAGAGACTAGAACTAAAAAACTTGTGTTGTGCTTCAAATGTAACTACAAAGCAATGTATATATTTCTCAGTATCACAAAAAACTTTTACAAAAAAATGATGTATTTGGTATACAGAAATATTGCATAGCAAAACATTATAAAAAGAGTCATTGGTTCAGGACCAAAAAAAACAACAAAATAAGTAATAACTCCCAATGGAGGCTTAATCTTAAATAATTAGTGGGTTAAAAAAAAGAAATCATAGAAACAATTAATAACTATGTGAAAGAAAAAGAAAATGATAATGATCAAATAGAATACCAAAAGTTCTGTGATGCAGCTAAAACAGTCCTCAGGGGACAAAATCATATCCCTAAGAATACATTTTAGCAAAATAGAAAAATAATTAAAGAACTGAATATGCAAGGAAACAATAAGCCTAAAATAAGCACACAAGAGGAGATATTAAAATGGAAGAGAAATAGACAAATGGAAAACAAAAAAGCAAAGATAAAACTAAAAGGTGTTTCTTTGAAAAAACTAGTAAAATTGACACATCTTTAACTAATCTCATTAAAAAAGATGCAGAAAATAAAATAGCAAATGATCTAGCTGAAATAACAAAACCTTAAAAAATAAAAACAAATAATCAGAACATATTATGTACACATATTCTAACAAAACAAAGAACACAATAAAATAGAGAAATATCTTCAAAAATATAAATTACCTAAATCATCAGAAGACCAGATAGAGATCTTTTAACACTTCAATCAGGAAAGGAACTAGATCAAGCTATGAAGATAAAGGAAAGGGGAAAAGGGAGTAGGGAACTCTTGGTCATAAGAGATTTACAGGATAATTCTATCAAATTCTTAAAGTATATTTAGAAGCCATACCTAACAAATTATTTTCAAGAATTGAGAAAGCACCCAGCCACAATTCTTTTATAAGACATATATAATCCTAATACCTAAATGGCAGAAGATAAAACAGAGAAGGAAAACTATAGGCCACCATTAGTAATAAACATTGATTCAAAAATTTTAAACAAAATACTATCAAACACACTACAAAGATCTACCAAGAAATTATTCATTATGACCCAGTAGGATTCATACTAGTGATGCAAGGATGGTTCAACATTAGGAAAACAATAAACATCCATAACTACATTTATATATTAATAGATTCAGAAGAAGTCATTGACAAAGTAAAGCAGTCTTCAACGCTAAAAACTGTACAAATTATCAGTATAGAGGGACCTCTGTATCACAAAATCATGTATCTAAAGGGAAAAGCAGTCATCATATGCCATAAGGATATACTAGAAATTTTTCCAATAAACATTGAAGTGAAGCAAAGATGTCCACTCTCCCTACCCTTATTTGAAATAGCTGTGGAAATGCTAAAAACAACAATAAGACAAAAGAAAGAAATTAAAGGCATAAAGACAGGTAAAGAGGGGATAAAACTATCCCTTTTCATTGATGATATCACTGTGTATTTGGAAAATCCTAGGAAATGAGTAAAATCCTAATCAAAACAATTAATAGTTTCACAGATTTTCAGACTACAAAATAAACCCTCAAAAATCAACAGCATTCCCATATAAAAATAATAAAACACAAGAAGTAATAATAGAAAAGGAAATCCTAATACAAATAACTACAAAATGCAGATAATATCTGGGGATCAATCTCTCAAAGTACACAAAAGACATGTATAGATTAAACTACAAAATGCTCATTAGAGAAATAAAGAATAATATAATGAGAAGGAGAAATATTTAAGGCTCATAGCTAGGCCATTCCACTATAATAAAAAATTACAGTCCTACCAAAATAAATTTCCCTTTTAAAACTACACCATATTTGCAAGTTTTTTTTTTTTTGAGAACTGTTCATATACTTTGAGGATTTGTCCACTGGGGACAATGGCTTTGTTTGTTTCACTGTACTTATTTTACTAATGAAGAGAATATTTCATAAAACCTGATAAAATAACAAAATTCATTTGGAACAACAAAAGATCTGCGATATCAAGGAAAATAATGAAAAGAAATAGGAATGAATAGGGAATAGCACTTCTAGACCTCAAATTATATTATAAAACAACAGTTCTCAGAAGCATTTGGTAGTGTAAAAATAGACAGATAGATCAATGGAATGGACTAGAAAAGTGAGCATCTGAAACAAGAGAACTCAATAACTCAGTGCTTGATAATGTAGAAAATTTCCTTAGGAAAAGCTCCCCTTTGATTTAAAAAACTGCTGAGGTGTAATGACAAGCAAAAATAGGATATTTTGCTGGTTTTGTTTTAGCATAATCAAGAACTATAATGCCTCTATTTGTTCTGGGATCCATGGCTACTTAGATGGTAAGGCCAAGGATCCTGAAAGGGTGGATTGTAAGGGCAAGAAAAATAGGATTTTTTGCTGGGTTGTTTTTTTTGGAGGGGGGTGTGGGGGAGTGGAGATAATCAAGAAGTATAAAGCCTCAGATTGAAAAATGTGACTGAGGAAGATCTTTCCCATCCATTGATGGACCTGGGAAAATTTGTAGGAAGGCTCACAGCTTTTTTTTTTTAGTGGTTCTCAAGGGATGTGATGCCCTCTGGCTCTAAAAAGTATATAAAGACTCTGAGATGGGGTTTTTCCTTAGGACTTAGTTTTTGGAAGAAGGTTTGTGTGCCAGATGAGACTCTGGGAAGCCACTAAAAGCCTGGCTTTGAAAACCCAGATGTTGGTGCTTCCCTCTCTGGTAAGATATATGTATGTTAATGATCAGACATTTGGAAGCTTGTCTGTTGGCTTTTGATTACTCTGTATTTTCTCTGAAGTTCAGGGTTCTTATTTTTTCCCATGAACTAACTAAATGATACATGTGCTTGATTAAAGTGATTATCAACCCCTCAAAAATTGCTGCTCCTTTTAGAAAAGCAAATCAAAGAACCTGTGACAACAGGCCCCTCGTGTATGTTGGGGTGCTTACATGGGGAAACTGGAAATCAGTCTTATATTAATATCTTACATCATATTCCATCATATACTTTAAATGGATACACAACCTTAATAATACAGATTATACTATAAAAAACTGAAAAAGGGAAGCAGATTGTATACCTCTCATAGCCATGGATAGCAGATATATTCTTAACCAAGTAAGAGAAAGAAGCAATTACAAATGGAAAACAGATAACTTTAGTTACATGAAAATGAAAAGCTGCTGCACAAACAAAATTAAAGCACCTTGGATAAGTGGTCAAATGGTTAAAAAAAAATCTTTATATTAAATTTCTCACATAAGAGTTTAGAGTTCAAAATATATAAACAATGTATGTATGTGTATGTATGTATGTATGTAAATGTAGGTGCACACACATACATATATATGAATGCACACGTATATATGACTAATAACCATTTCCCAATAAATGTCATCAAAAGATATGAAAAAACATTTCTCAAAAGAATAATTTAGAAATATTGGCAAGCATATGGAGGAATGTTTGACATCATTAATAATAAAAGAAATGCAAATCGGAATAACCCCATGGTTTCACCTCATCCCCTGGAAATTGACAAAGATGACAAAACAGGCAAGTCAATGTTGGAGGGGTTCTGGAATGATACGTACGCTAATATATGATTTGGGGGCTATGAAATGGTACAGCCATTTTGGAAAATGATTTGAAATTATGCAAACTAAGTGACTGAAACGTCTCTACCATCACTAGGCTTATACTACAAGGAAGCTATTAATAAGAGCAATGTCTGTAAATATACCAAAATATACCAAAAGCAACATTTTTTGTGATATTTAAGAACTGCAAACAAAGTAGATATATATCAGTTCTGGGATGGCTAAACAAATTGTGGTACATGAATATAATGGACTACTACTATGCTATGAAAATGATGCATGTGACAAATACAGAGAGGCATGGCAAAATATATATGATCCGATGTGGAGTGAAGTAAGCAGAGACAAGAAAACAATATAACCAATTACTATAATAAGAGAAATGGAAAGAACAATCATACACCAAGACATTAAAAGTGAAAGTAGCAAAATTAAAATATCAAGTAGGCCTGGGATGAAGCATGGCTTGAGAAGAATGTGTTATGAGAGGACACCTCCAAGCCACCCCTTCAACAAGGTGAGAGATCTACAGGTGTTACACATTCCACATGGCTTTTTGTTTTGTTTTTGGTTTTTTTGGATTTTTTTCAATGTATTGATCAGTTCTGTTGATTTTTTCCTCCTTAAAAAATTCTATATGTTATATGGTATGGTTCTTTGGGAGTTAGAGGTACAGGGATATTTGGGATAACGATAATGATGTAAGAAACAGTCATCATCAATAAAAACATTGAAAATTAAGAACTACTCTTCTTTAGTAGTTTTCTGAATTTATTCTAAAATGCTATTTAATAAATATTTGTAAATATCCAAATTTATCCTCTGCCCTCTCTTAATATAATATAATAGGGTATATGTACATTTGTTGTTGAACTCTTCTTAACTATAAACTCCTTCAGGGCAGAGACTATTTTATCTAAACTTTGTATCTTCTATGATTAATGGTGTCAAACTATGCGTGTTCGTCCTTCGTTGCCAAAGAAGACCATGCAATCAGAGAAATAATGGCATGACTTGACTTTGTTTTGAGTGAGGGAGGGCTGTGCATGTCATCAGCCTCACTTCTCCTCCAGAGCCATCTGAATCCAGTGACCAGATATTCATCAGGGTGACTGGAGATGAACCAGGATGAGGCAATTGGGGTTAAGTGACTTGCCCAAGGTCAACCAGCTAGTGAGTGTCAAGTGTCTGAGGTGAGATTTGAACTCAGGTCCTCCTGACTCCTGCACTGGTGCTCTATCCACTGCACCACCTAGTTGCCCCTAATGCTGTCAAACTACATTAGAAACAGAGCTCTTCTGCTCACATATTAACTTAGAAAGCAATGGCATTATCTATGTTGTACAGTATTTTTATTTACTTTCATAAATATTTTCCAACCAAATTTTAATTTATTTTCGGTAGCACTCTGGCTGGAGTTTGACAGCTCTCTTCTAAAGTACCTAATGCAGTGCTCTGCACACTCATTGTGATAGAATCCAAGTCTCCTAGTTCCTAGGTTAATATTTTTTTCCTACTGCTTCATGTCTTCAGTGCAATTTAAATATAGCCGAGAGAAGAGGTATAAAAGATAGCACCCTTTACTTGTATAACTAAGAGTATATTGTCTGTTCAAAAGTTGAAGTTAAGGGTTACCTGATAAACATTTTGAGTCCCAGAGCATGGACTCCAAAACATAATTAAATCTGATATGAAGGATTTATGAGAGGCTATATACAAGAATTACATGGAATAAAAAAAACAGCTGAAACACAGCCCGCCTTGATTGTAAGGGTACTTACACTACTTCATCAAAAATATCCTCAATTCCAATTCCACTCCCTTCTAGTCATTCTATAATTATACTTCAGTAAAATCTTAAACCTTTAGATTCAATTTTAAGCTCCTTGAATTAATGTCTTATTAAAGTTCAGATTTTATGCCTTTGCTTCTTATTAATATAAGACTTCACCATTCTTTTTTACGCTTAGCAACTGAATTACTTGCCTTAGAAAGAAATTTTCTTTGTTGATCTTAAAATTTTAATTTTGAAATATACTAATACTTAAAAGGCAATTGTAATGTCTGAATAATTTTTAAATGATTTTTTAGAATTATCTAAGAATAGTATTTAAATGTTCTGCAGTGATCATGAAATTAAAGGATGACAGTTTTGAAATTTTAATGTGAGACATATTTACTCATTTTAAAAGTCTTTTAGCTTTTAGAACTGACCCAACTAATCTGCTATAATTGGAAACGTTCAGGCAAACAGTGAACCTGATCCTACTAAGTAAGGAATAAGTGCCTCTTCTTTTAGAAGACTCTTTTTTAGGCTGTGAAAGCCCTGGAGTGACTCTGACAGAGTTAATCCATAGCCCAATGATTAGAAATAGCTATGTCACCCCAGAAAAGAGAAACACATGGATAGTATCCATTTAAACAAGATAGGGCTTTGAAACTTTCTAGATGGTCTCTAAGGTAAGAAAAGATTATATCTGTATACTCATGTCCTTACCTAGTGCGTGCACACTCACACACACACACACACACACACACACACACTCACTCACTTTCCATACATAGTCAAACATGGGCGCAATTTGGCCTGGCAATTCTTTTTTTACCTCTTCTTTGCACTCCACTTGCTCATTCTTTCTCCACTCATGGAATCCACCTAGATGAAATGAAAGGTTAGGCATGGAAATCTGTGAGTGACTCAATAGGTGTTAACAAAATGTATGAATGGATTATTAGGTGAACTGAATGGATGAATTAAAAAACAAGTGATTAACTCATAAAGAGTCAGACATAAGACGTAAGAAGTCTTCTTCTGATGTCTCATCCCGAAATACAAATGATCCTAGGATTTTGGACAATATGCTAGCAGAGAGCGAGCTCTGGCAGATTCTAGCAAGTTGACAAGGTTTCAAGTACCACTCTGAGGCAGCTGGAGGACAAGCCTAGCTAAGTTTGTAGAATCTCATTGCTAACACGTTGACCTCTAATCATGAAATTTTTGCCATAGTGACCCCCATGGGGGGAAAAGAACACAACTTCAGACAACTAATCTATATTAAAACCTCCTCTTCCATCTGTCCTAATGAAAGTAGAAGCAACATGCCCCTCCAAATGAAAATTTAAAACTACCTAATTAGTGTACATATGGGAATAGGACAAAACCTAAATTCTTCATGGACTCATTTTCCCCCCCTTTAGTTGGTGTTGTAGGAATCCTTGTCATAGGCAATAGGCTCTGGCTTTCTTTTCTTATATTAGCTGTAATAACATACAATATATAATAATATACAACTAATATAGTATATAACTAATAGAGAGGAGGAACAAATTCCTTAATTAGCTATCAACTTGTTTTTATAGTCTTGGCTGCATGCTTTCTTAGCTACTGAGATATTTGGCAAGAAATTCAATTTCAATAAATTCTATATGGTTGAAGAAAAATTAACTAAGGAATATGTGTTCATATATATATATTTATATGTATATATTTGAGTATTATATATGCATGTATATGTGTATGCACACATACACAGACATAGATATATCTATATGTGTGTGTCTCCATATATGTATGTATATGTATTTGCGTGTGGGTGTATGTGTGTGTGTGTATGCCAAGAGCTATTTCAGACCTTTTGACATAAGGAATTGGTGATAATCATGGATTTTTGCATTTAAATGTCACTTTATTAAGTAATGAGCAGGGTGTGAGCCTGATTGGTTGATTAAATGGAGAAAATCATTTGTTTCTTTTTTTTTTTTTGGAAATTTCCATCAGAGTATTTGAGATAAAGTTACCCTAACACAGACGTGATTCTTTAACCGGAATCCCTTAGAATGGCTTGTTCTAGTGAGGGAAAGATCCAAGGATACCTTTCTCTAAGGTTAGTTTCATTTTCTGTTCTTTCTCTGTGATGCAGATTAGAAAATCATGCCTCTGTTTTCTACTGAAATTACTTAAACTTACTAAAATGACCTTGTGCAAAAGTATGAGGTACACAAAACTAATTGCCAGCTATTTCTCATCTTCCCCTTTATCCACCCACATACCCTGTACCCTTTTTATCTTTAAGGGAAAAAAAATAACACCATTGGTGTAATTTCAGGACTAATGACATCTAAGTTTAGAGTTGGGTACAATGGAGCTTTCCAAGCATAACTCAAATCAAACCTTCTGTGAGAGCACCTAAGATTTACCCTATACTCTACTGGAGACTGATTTTCGAGGTTGATATAACGTGTATAGGTTACAATAGTCTATTTAAAGCTAGTGAACCACAAAAGTTTTGATCATTGCAACAACCTTCTTCACTGTAATTCATGTTTAGATAGCCCTGCCCTGCCCTTGTTGTAAAGAGGCCCTAGAGCCAAACCCTGTATCTCAAGTCTCACCAACAACATATTGCCCAATGGGAGGAACTACCTCCCTAGAGATCCCTACCAAGGGGGTAGATCCTACTGCTGAGCTCTCGGGAAAGACCCTAGTCAAAGTCACATAGGTTTTGAGGGTTCTGATCTTCTAATTGTCATCTTTATTAGAGCTGGTCCCACCCAATGTTATTCACTATACATACCAAACTCCAAACATCCTTGTGTCACAAGTTCACAAGTTCATTGTTGCTGCTGTTTGGTTGTTTAGTCCTGTCCAACTTCATGAACCCATGGACCATCGCATGTGGGGACCTTCTATCCTGCACTATCTCTCAATGTCTGCCCAAGCTCATTTTCATTGTTTCCATGACACTATCTATCCATCTCATCCTCTGCCATCCCCTTTTCTTTTTGCCTTCAGTCTTTCCCAGCATCAGGGCCTTTTCCACAGAGTCCTAATTTCTCATTATGTGGCCAGAGTATTCACCCTTCCAATAAAAATTCTGAATTATTTTTTTTTAAATTTATGTATTTTAAGTTTTTAACATTCATTTCCACAAAATTTTGAATTTCAAATTTTCTCCCCATCTCTCCCTTCCCTCCAACCCAGGACAAGCCTGTGTTCTGATTACCTTTCCTCCAATCTGCCTTGCCTTCTATCACCCTCCCCCCTTATCCCCTTCCCTTCTATTTTCCTGTAGGGCAAGAGAGATTTCTATACCTCATTGCTTATATATCCCTTAGTATAGAAGCTGCTAAATCTTGTGTTTTCCTGATTGTATTTCCACAATGCTGGAATTGTTTCTTTCTGTCTACTTCTATTTTCTCCCTGACCTGGGAACTCTGGAATTTGGTTACAATATTCCTAGGAGTGTTCCTTTTAGGATCTCTTTCCAGAGGCGATTGGTGGATTCTTTCAATTTCTATTTTTTGGTTCTAGGATAGCAGGGCAGTTTTATTTGATAATTTCTTGAAAGATAATGTCTAAGACAGACATGTGGAGCCAAGATGGCAGATTAACAGCACAGATTTTCTGGAACACTTTCCCCAAGCCCAACCAAATATCTGTAAAAAATGGCTCTAAACAAATTCTGGAGCTGCAGAACCCACAGAATGATGGAGTGAAGTAAATCTCCAGCCCAAGACAGACTGGAAGGTCGCCAAGAAGTGTCTATTGCACCGTGCTGGGAACAGGGCAGTCCAGTGTGGGCCGCTCCAGCACAGAGGTGACCTAAGCAGAGCTTGGGGGGACTGAATCTCTCACACCTGTGATGGTATCCAGATTTCATGACCCCAAAACACTGAGGACAAATTGGAAGGTCAGTGGAAAAAACCTGTGGGACCTACATGAGAGAGTAGAGTGGTCTGGTCCAGCCTGAGAGCCACAGAGCAGGGAAGGGGCAGCCCACAGCAGCTACAGTAGCAGCAGGGGCAGATTCAGCCACTGTTTCTGGAGTAAATCTTTCCCTTGCTCTTTTCCCTTTCCTTATTTCTCAGCTATTTGTAAAGCCCCATCAACAGTCATTTTGTTTTCTTGTTCTTTCTCTTTGGAATGTTCTTTGTTGTTGTTGTTACTATCTCCTGCGCCATATTGCAAACCTCTGTCCATAGCTCTTCAGGTACTATGAGGGAGGGATGTTGTTTAGGTCATACCTGTACGATCTGGTAGCTTCCTCTACTTACTTCTGTTTAAGTTCAAATCTGCAATAAGAAACTCATGATCTGAGCCATCGTCAGCTCTAGGTTTTAACTGACTGTATAGAGCTTCTCCATCTTTGACTACAAAGTATATAATCAGTATTATTTCACTGTTGGTCATCTGGTGATATCCATGTGTAGCGTTACCTTTTGGGTTGTTGAAAAAGGGTGTTTGCTATAACCAGGTTTCATTTTTCACTCCGAGGTTAAATTTGCCTATTATTCTATTTTTAAAATTTCCTAACTTAGTGCTTTAATCCCCTGTGGTGAATATGTCATCTTTTTTTGGTGGTGTTTCTAGAAGATATAGGTCTTCACAGAACTGAGCAACTCTGGCCTCTTTAACACCAGTGGTTGGAATATAGATTTGTATTACTGTGCTGTTGAATGGTTTTCCTTGGATTCAGATTATTTTTTGTAATTTTTAAGATCATACCCCAATACTACTTTCTCACCCTTTTATTGACCATGAGGGCTGCCCTATTTCTTGCAAGGGATTGTTGCCCACAGTAGTCTATATAGTGATCACCTGAACTACATTCATTTATTTTTGTTCATCTAAGTTCATTGACACCCAAGATGTTGAGGTTTCCTACTCCTGTTTGACCACAACCAACTTACCTTCATTCATAGATCTTACATTCCAGGTTCAGTCACCAATTACCTAAAAGCAAATCACCTCTCTCCAATCCTTACCTCAATTTCTCTTATCACTGCCCTGTTTAGCCGTACTCCAGCTCTGCCTGACCCTTCCCTAATGTCCTCTAAAATTACTTTTCCATAACTAAAAAAAAACTTTCCTTCATATTTTTCCTTTTCTTGTCATATTCTTCCTATCTTCCATCACTCACAGAAAATAGTTTTCACCATATGACACGATCCCTGGTCATCCTCTCCAGTGCTGGTTGTGCTTTCTCTCTTATGTCTTCCTCATACTAGTTCTTGAGGAGTAACAGCACACAACTTGCTACCCACTACCACTTCTAGACTTTCCCTTTGCTACCATCACTTAGCTACCTCCTATTCTTTGAAGTTCAGTTTTAAAGTTTACCACACAATTTAGGTCATGTTACCTGCTGTCTATCAGACCCCAGCCTTTCTTCATTCTCTTTCAAAAAATATTTTCCTTTTCTCCTCAATTTTCTTTTTTAAACTAAGGGTCTTTGAAATCTGTGTTAGTCCTCCTTCAAGCATCCTAAATTCCTGATTCCTTAATTTTGCAAGCCATGTGTCTTATTTCTCTACTCCACATCAGCCCCAGACAGGCCCAAATTAGATCTCTCCTTCACTCACAAATATTCCAGTACTATCAAAAAAGTACTTCCATCTGATCATAATCTCCTGTCATTCCATCATTCTTTATGCCTCACTGCCTCTAAATATATTCTTCCTTCTTATCATGACCTCAAATCCCTCTCCCACCACTCCTTCCCCAGTACTTTCTCAGCCTATTATCCTTTCTCTGACTTCCCTTTCTTCGCTTCCAATCTCAACCCTAGAGTTAACCAGTCAAACTCTGTACTGCCTTCTATTCTTGAATCCCTCATATCTCTGTCTTTTACAAAGTCTAGCCCTGAATTATTCATGCCATCTGCTTCTTCTGCTTGTACTCAGGTACTCCTAAATGGAGCTAGAGGAAACCACATAGCCAAGCTGATTGATACTCAGTAAAAGTTATATTATCCAACTTCAACTGGCTATTACTGCAGCAAAGAAATCCTTTGTGCCTCTCCTCCCTAAAATCATCCTCATGATACTACCCACAGAAGCTATTCAAAACCTCTGAGAAAGTTGTGGTTTGACTATATATACAGTTTTGATAGAAAATCTCCTTAAAAGGCTCTAGTAGTAGAGTATTTGAAAGGTCTTCTGCAGAAGATAGCATTTGAGCAATCTTGAAAGAAGCCATTAAAGGTGGGAAAAAGCATTCTAGGTTTAGGAGATAGTAAATACAAAAGGAAGGAGATAGAAGGTTGAGTGTTGTAAGGGAAAATCAGTAGATAGGCACATAAAGTTGGGTTGTACAATATAGGGAGGGAGGTAAATTCCAGTGAAAGGTGATAAGGACCTGAACCAACCTAAGTTGGATGTTTTATGAGTAGTGAGAAGGGATAATATGAAAAATAATATGAGTGTATTTGGGGGGAATAGTTTGAAATTGCTTTCAAGAAGGTCTATATCAGTTCACAACTTCACCACCAATGAATTGCTGGTATGGACTAGAGAACTGAGGAGCACAGGGAGTAGAACAGGTCAGCAAAACAGGACACTGTGTGGGGGGGTGGGGACAGGGATTGAAGGAGAAGGCTCTGAGGAACAAGATTAATTTACACTTTTAATGCTATACCAACTAAATTACCAAGGGAATACTTCCTAGAACTTGATACAATAATAATTCATTTGGATAAACAAAAGATCTAGAATATCAAGGGAAACAATGAAAAAAATAAGGATGAAGAGGAAATAACATTTTTAGACCTCAAACTATATTATGAAGCAGACATCATCAAAACCATCAAGCTTTGGTTAGAGAGAGAGAGAGGGAGAGAGAGAGACAGAGAGACAGAGAGACAGAGAGACAGAGAGAGAGAGATTAATGGAACAGACTAGACAATTGAGAATCAGAAACAATAGAACTCAATAACCCAGTGTTTGATAAAATAGAAAACAAATTACAGAAGAAAAATAACTCCTTATTTGATTTTTAAAAACTGCTGAGAAACTGGAAAGCAGACTGGCAGAAATCAGCCTTATATCAACACCTCTCATCATATTCCATGACTCATTCTCAATGGATATACCACCACTGTCTTCAAGATAATATTATTAAAAGATTAGAAGAGAAATAGATCATATAACTCCCATAGCCATTGGTAAGAGATGTATTCTTAATCAAAAAAAGATGTAGAGGCAAATATAGCAGATAAAATAGGCAACTTTGATTATCTGAAACTAAAAAAGCTTCTGCACTGATAAAATAAGTGGTCACATTTGGGTTCTCACCATTAACCACTAGTGTTATACTTTCCTTAATTTAAATCACTAATATGACCTAAGTTTTCATGCCTGGGGCATTTTTTTTATGTGTGCTAATACTTAGGCATCACTCCAGGTTGTTGGAGTGAATACTAACACAGGTCAAATCTCATCTAAAGAAAATTTTTCCAATGTCTCTAGGTAAGCAAGTGGGGAAATGGGAGATATATTGAGGATCTGGCTTCCCTACATGTCTGCAGCTTTCAAATTCTTTCATTCTGATTGTGTCTGGAATCAATCCCAAAGAGTATCTGGCACCCTGCATGCCATCTCCTAAAGGAAAGAATGTTTCTTTTCTCCATAACTCATATGGAAACTCTAATCCTCATCCAAGTCCTCAGCCTCATATTAGCATTTGTTCCACTAATCCAGAGTTACACCAAAGGGGCAGCCCTCAAAATATCCCAGACTTGAATATCCAGATTCTATCTGACCATAACCTCTATTATTCTACCTGCTTCACCTCTCTTTCATGCTCATAAAAACCTCAATCCTTTCACTCTTCTACTTTCTTTGGCCATTACTGTTCCTCTGACTTGGCTCTCCTAATATTTATTCTCTCAATACCGACTCTATATTTAATCAATTCAACACCACATTGTCATCTAATCTTACATTTATCACTTCCTTGTCATATCAGCACTCATCTCTAGCCAAACCCCAGACCCAGGTCACTCCTACAATCTGCCTCTTCTACTTCTACTAATGTATTGCTTAACAGAACTGTGTAAAGTTATACGTGGTCCTATTGGCAAGATATACTATACCTTTATGTTATCTAACTTCAATTGAAACAAGGAAATTCTTTTACTTTTCCCAAATTGACTCCTATAGCCGAGGGGAATTTATATGAATAACACAATCTTGCATAGAAATAACTTTAACATACTTTACTGCTATTTAAAAGGAAAGGAGGAAAGCAGCTGTTAGTGGGCATATTCTCAGGGTGTGGCCTCCTTGACCACAGTGGGCAGCACATTTGTCCTCCAGCTTAAGTCCTCAAAATCCTGATGATTCCACCTTATATATCATTTCAGACAAAGAGCCAATATGATACCATTAGAAGACTGTCATATTATCTATAGGGCGACTAAATGAAAAAAAAATTATCTTCTAAATAGTCTAATAATTAGGTTCTTAACTAGGAATGGAGAACAGGGAAGCAAGAAATTGTATCTAACAGTACTGTTCCAGCAAGGAGACGAAATGGAGGTCTAGAACTATAGCCAGGCAACTGGTTTTCACAATTCCAAATCTTTTCTGCTCTCCTTATCTACACCTCTTCTTTCTCCCTCTCTATCATCTAAGGACTTTACATCTTACTTGATGGAGAAATTGAGGCCATTTCCTAACCTTTTAACCTTTCTAACACTCTCACCGGGTTGTTGTAAAGATAAAATGTGATAATATTTGTAGAAAGCACTTAGCATCTTTCCTGGAACATAGTAGGTGCTATATAAATGCTTCTTCCCTCTCTTCCCCACCATTCCTCTCAGTCACTGATAATGAAATGGTCCTTTTTCTTTTCAAGGCTCACCCTACTGTACATACTCTTGAACCCAACCTCTCCCATCTTTCCTAGCACATTGCCATCTCAATTACCCCCTCTACTTCTCATTTTCAATCTTTCTTTATCTACTGGTTCCTTCTTTACTTCCTTCAAACATTCTTAAATCTTCACCATCCTTAGAACAAAACAGAAACAAAACAACACAAAACAAAAAAGCAATCTCTTCTCTCTACTCATACAGCCACTAATTATCGAGCTGGTTTCTCTACCTTTAGGTACATCCGTATAAGTCTAGCAATATATTCCATGGATACAGGTATGTGATTGCTTTCTTTTCTTGTTTTTGACTGTATGGTTTTAAAAAGTGGCTATTATTCTAAGAAAACTCGCAAAATTGTAGTTTTGAAAGAATATACATTAGTGACTGTTAGAGATACTGCAGCAGCTGTTGATGCTGAGAAGTCAAGTTTTTCCTGAATTATTCAAGCCCACCATGAAACAGGATCAGTCATACCAAAGAGTAAAAAAAAGTACAGTCAAAAATTTTTTAAAAGCCAAAAACTGATAATCTATGGCTGTGAAACAGCTTGATTAATCTTTAGAAAACAGGCAAAGGATTTCAGAGAAAACTGGCAGTAAGAAAGGTGGTCATTAATTCTGCTACAGTGTGACATAGGTTTCTATAAGTTGGAACAATATCAAGAAGAGTTAGAAAACAGCTGCCACATGCTGTGGGGGAGGGGACCCTGGCATGGACAAGAAAATACTAAGATTGGAGTAGTCAAGACAGGGAAAAGATCAGTTTTACTGATGAAATTTACTTTCTCATTCAAAGCAATATAAAAACCATTTTCAGAAGTCCAGATGATATTGCAAGATGTGGGTGCCTACATCAGATCATCCAAAAACAAGTTTGGGGGACTTTTTAATTTCCACTGAGCATGGAAAGCTGATGAACTCATATACATACATACATACACATATATGTACATATACACATACATGTGAACATATATTCATATAATTTACTGTAAAACAGAATTGTCTAGAGATTATGGAAATGATCACATAGAGATGGAGTACTACAACAAGGTCTTACATCATCTTGCAACATTTGATGAAAGGTTAAAAAATTTGTCTAAGACAGAGGTCAGGAAACTAATGGCCCATGGACCAGATCCAACCTACTGCCTCTAATCTGAGAGCCTAGAATAGTTCTTAAAACACTTAGTCTAAGAGATGGAGATAAACACACATCTGGTGGCCCAGGAACTACTAACCTGACAAATTCCATTGAAAGCCTATAGACTATTAAGGCTGGATTTGGGAAAGGGGGCTGTTTATAAAGGTATATTTAATATCTGATGCTATAAAAGTATGATGTCAGGATAAAGAATTATACAAAATACAAAATCTAATAAACTCAATGCCAAGTTGTATAAAACAAATAATTGGAACCAGATGAGAACACATTGCATATTAAAAGTTTTTTAAGGTGAAAAACATAAGGCTACTTGTATATTAGTAAATTATTTATTTTAATTTATATACCACTATATACTTTGGAAACCATTTTCTTCTCCTTTTTTAAAAATCAGGACCGTATTTGCCCTTACCTCAATTGCTTTAGTACCTTTCCAGCATCAAATGTGCCAATTTTTTTCAGTACCTAGAATGGATTTCACCTGGAAATGGTTTGAGTTAGTTACGAACCATTATGTTCTTTTCCTATTAGCCAGTTTTGTTCTATACTTTCCAGTCAAAAACACGTCTCCTTGCTAGAGTAAATAGAAGCAAAATTAGTTTAACAGCTCTATCCTTTCTCTTCTATCCATTATCTTTGTCCATCTACCCTGTGTAGTAGTCCTACCCCTTCCCTAATCTTCCTCTTCCACAACGCCCCCCCCCCAAGCCAAAAAGGCTTTCAAAGTTTCTTTGTGTGGTCTTTAGTAAAGTTTTCTTTAAATTTCTTTCAGTTATTATTTTGAACAAAGAGAAACACAAACTGGATAATAAATACACTTAAGTAATAGTCAGTTAGACCCAGAGTGTCATAACTAGAGTCCACCGCAGATAGAGGGTGGTCTTTTGTTAGCCAGTTTAACAAGATATTATCTTTGAATTCCTTTGTCCTGTTGTACCCTGCTAATTCTCTTCTACTACTGCTTTGCTCCTGCTATGCACCTTGCCCCTAACCTGGCTAAAAAAAGTTACAAAACCATACAGATTGAATCAAAAACAAATTCATATTATATAAACTCAGCTGAGCAGTCGCTATTGCGCTGTATCTTTTTATTCATCTGGGAGTGGTTCTTAATGTTGACAATGTCTGTTCTAAGTCATCTCCTTTCTCCTCAAATCCCCAAACCATCTTCTCTCTCCAGTACCTTACAGCTTATGTTACGGAAGAGACTGAGACCATTCATCACTAGTTTCTTCATTTTCACTTCTCCACAGTTCTATAGGCTTTCTTTTTGTTTTTTCTTAACTGTCTGGAGGCTCCTCCTGTTGTATACTCATTCATGTCATTCTACACTCTAATTGTGTGTGTTCCCTAAGCCTCTGTCCTAGGCCCTTTCTCATCTCTCTCCATTAACAATCTCTCAGTGATCTCATCAACTCACATGGTTTCAGTTATTATCTCTTTGCAAATGATGAGATTTATCTATCTATATCTATAGACATATAGATATAGATATAGATAATAGATATATACAGTCTCTCTCCACAGCTGCAGTCCCACATTGTTAATAATCCATTTGACATTTTAAATTGAATACCCCTCAGGCATCTCAAACTCAACATGTCCAAAACAGAACTCAACATTTTTCCCTCCAACTTACCTACTTTACCAATTTCATTTATTTTTCCATTGAGGATATCACCATCCTTACAGTCACTTAGGTCCACATTCTTAGCATCATCCTTGACTTTTCCATCTTTCTCACACCCTCCAATCCAATCAGTTGCCAAGTCATAATGATTCTAACTGTATAGCATTTCTTTCCCACATTTTCTTCTTTCCACTAATATATAGCCACCACCGTAATTTAGGCCTTCATCACCTCTACTGAAATAGACTCTTCATCAGTCTTCCTCCCTCTTTTTATCCCCCAATCTATCTGCCACAGAGCCCCAAAATTATGAAATGATATCCATGCATAGTTTTGACCATATCACTTAATCAAGAAGCTCCTGTGGCACCTTATTGCCTTCAGGATAACAATAAAAACTCCACTATATGGCATTTAAAACCCTTATAATCTAGCTCCAAACAACTTTTCCAAGGTAATTATATATTATTCTTCCCATCATGTTCTCTGTGGTCCAACAGACCTAGCTTATTCACTAATCCTTATATATGACAGTCTATGTCACACCATTATGCCCATACATAGGTCACCTTGTCTAGAATGTGCTCCATCCTTTTAGAATTTTTAGCTTCCTTTAAAGTTCAGCTCAGAGTGGAGAAGGGATAAACAGAAATTTAGGTGATATAAAAAACAAGACAGTCAGGATAGCAGAAAGCAATATAGCAAGGCTCTGCCTCCCTTACACACACACACACACACACACACACACACACACACACACTCCTTCAGATAGATATAGAAAATACTTCACAAAATCCTGGTGGAGAGTAATTAAAAGCTATAGTGCAATTTTTTTCTAACACGTGTCAACACAGAGAGACAGAGAGTTACGCATACACTTTGAGAAAGCTGAGCACTGCAATACCCAGGGAAAGGCCATACCCATGGATAAGAGGCAGTTCCAGACTCAAAGAGGTCAGTAGGACAGCAATGGGTGCCATTACAGGTGTCATTTATTATCCAGTTCCTCGTCACAGACCCTGAGGAAACTGAAGACAGTACTTGTGACTACAGGTGGCATTCCAGGTATGGAATGGTGCTATGAGATATTTTCTTCTTTTTTTTACAGTCTTTGGAATTTGTTTTAGTATTTTTTCTGGTATCATAGAGTTAGTGTGTCCAATGACTTTTTGTCTCATTGTTCTTCTCTGGTCCATTCTAATTTTCAGGGAGTTTGTTGCTTAGAATTAGGAGAAATATAAAAAGATAAATACTCATTTCACACCCATACAACCACAACAATAATCATAAGTGACTAAGAAGGGATAAACTGTTTACATTAAAATATGGAGAAACAACATATGTCTCTCCCGAACCCTGGTCACAAAGGGACTCTAATTAGACAGAAAGCCTAGGAATAGTTTTGTTCATTCTTGATGTTTTTAAAGAAAGAATGGAAATGGAAGGAGATAGGAATACATAGTGGGAAGAATGAAAAATGAAGATGAGGGAAATATCTCATATACTCAAAATGTACAAGTAAAGTAGATATTTATAACAAGGAGGAGGAGACAGAGCAGGAGCCAACACTTGAAACTCACTCTCATCTGATCTGAACCAAAAAAAAGGAAGATTAAACACATGCACATAGCTAGGCACAGAAATGTTTTTCATTCCATAGGGAAATAAGAAAGAAAGGGGAGAAGGCAGAGGAATCAGAGGTTACACCAAGGAAAGGATTATTCCTAAGTAAAACAAACTATCTAAAAATGTACAAAAATATTTCTAGTTCTTCTCCAAGTGGAAAAGTATGAAAATCTGAGAGCATAGCCATAAATTGAAGAATGACTGAACAAATTATGATAGGTAAATGTGATGGATATAATTGTGCTCTAAGAAATTATAAAGGGGATGATCTCAGAGAAACCTTAGAAGACTTATATGAACTGATGAGGAGTTAAGTGAGAAGAACCAAGAGCAATTTAAAGAAAGAGAAAAAATGTAGTAAAAATAAAAACTTTGAAAGAATTAGAGATTTTAACAAGTATAACAATCAACCACAGTTCCAGAGGACAAACAATGAAATATGATACCCATCCCCTGAGAGAGAAGTGAAGGACTCATAATGCATTTGTTATTATTTTTAATGCAGTCAATGCAGAAATGTGTTTTGCTTGATTACCCATGCTTGTAACAGGTTTTTTCCCCCTTTAATTCTCAAATAGATAAGGATAGAAGGGGGAAAAGGTAGATTTTTGCTAATTGAAAAAATACATCATTTTTAAAAACAAGATGTCAATATAATTTTATTCTTAAAAAAATTCAAGTGTCACCTATTGAATTAAGGTCTTCCTCAATTCCACCCAGAAGCTCCTCAGAAATTACCTTTTTTTAAAAATTTGCTTATAAGTGTATATGTGTCTTTTACTTTAATAGAATCTAGGTTATCTGAGGGTTAGAGCCATTTCATTTTTTTTTTTGTCTTTGTTGCCCTGTTTCCTAGCAGAGTGCCCAGTATATAGTAGATTTTTAGTAAAACCTCATTGTTTGATGCATTGATTGATTAATACACATTCACTCATTCACCCTCTCCTGTATTCCAGTTACAGAGGAGAAGGTGGTTTTATTGTCACCTCTAAAGGATGCTCCCACATCTACTTATACAAGCCTAATCTCTCCTTTAAATTCTAGACCCATGTCTCCAATTGCTTGTTGGATAATTCTACTGTATGATCCAATAGTATGTTAAATATTACATACCCTAAACTGCAATCATCTTCTTTAAACTGTCCCTCCTCCTAGTTTTCATATTCCTGTTAATGACACTATCTTCCCAGTTACCCAGCTCAAAACCTCAAACTCATTTTTTATTCTTCCCTTTCCTTCACCTGCTGAATCCAAACAGGTATTAAGTCTCATTGATTTTGCCTCCAAAACAAAATTGTGCCTCCAAAAATCTTCCTATTACTTATAGGAAAACTCATCACCCTGAAAGATCCCATCAGCCTTGGTTCTCCACCTCTTCACTACCCTCTGTTCCTCTGATTGAAGGGAGGAGATGCTGACTCAAAAAGTTTCCTTTGAAGAGGGCATTCAACTCAGAACGTCTCATTTCTCACCTAGTTGCACTATCTTGTGATCTCTTACTTCTCCACTATGCCTTCTAGGAGAATACCCACCTTTTCTACCCTCCTACCCCCTGCCTATTAGCTTCCTTTTGTGCAATGTCTTCCCCCATTAGATTGTAAACTCACGAAGGGCAAGGACCATCTTTCTTCTTTTTTTATGTGTATCCCCAGCATTTAGCAGAATGCCTGGCACATAGTGAGTATTTAAAGAATGTTTGTTGACTATTGAATTACATTTAAAAGATTTCTGCATTTGGGGTCAAATCTACCTTTCTTTTCTTATTTTACATTATCCCCCTTCACACCCTCTACTATATTCCACTCAGACTATTAGCTATTACCCAAATTCAACATACCATATCCAAACTGTCTCCCATGGCTAGATGGTTGGATTGAACTCCTTCTTTATCTAACCTTTCCAAAATCCTTCTTTCAAGTCTGAGCTTGAGTGTCACTTCTTTTATTAATCTCACTTTGATTCTGGATGCCCACAGGTAAAAGTTTTCTTTCCCTCCTTAAATGTTCCGAGAACCCTGTGTTGGAATATCTCCCTTGCAACACACTACTCTTCTTTGCCTTGCATTTATCTATGTACTCAACATGTCCCATCCCCTGCCTTTCCTGCATAGCAGTCTTTGGAGTTACAGACTATGTCCATTTTTGTATTTGGGGTACAGAGAGGTGACCCAGAACCTTGCAGTTAATCAATTAATGCTTGGTGAAATCAACTGAAATAGTTGTTTGAGGGCAGATAAAATCTAGAGAGAGGCAGTCAAAGGGATGTTTGATCTAGTGGTCAGAGCAGAGGACCAGACTTAGGGATAGTGACAGTTTTTTTTTTGTTTTACTTAAAATCTAAATCTGATTTCATTGGTATAAGAAACTACTAGGATACTCCCATTCTAGGTCAACAAATGTTCAGCAGTTTATAGTTTGGGAGAGTTGTCTTGGATACTAGGTTCACACAACCAATAAGTATCAGAGGAAAGAATTGAACCTGTCTTCCTAAATATGAGGACTGTTCTCTGTTTATCACACTACATAGTCTCTCCACAAATAGTCCTCAAGCACAGGACAGAGACAGAATTTTAAAAAGAACAATAAAGTCCATATAACATAGGGAGGTACTAAGGAGAACACATAGAAAATAAATAGATGAGGAAAGAGTCTGAGTTCCCAGAATAGTAGAATTTGCAAGCTGTCATGTACTCTAACCCATATCTAGAAGGACTCCCCATTATAACATAGCTGAAAGTGGTCATCCAGGCTGTGCCTAAATACCTTTAAGGAGGGAAAAGTCTCTACTTCTCAAGGCAGTTCATGTTACTTTGGGACAGAATTGTTAGGAAGTCTAAATTCACTGCTTTGCAACTTTCACTCCATCATTCTTCCTTCTGCTTTCTGGGAGAAACAAAAATAAGCATAACTCCTCTTCCACATGAAAGTACTTCAAAGAGAACTACTGTGTATCCACTGACCCTGCTCCTCTTTGGGCTAAACATGCCTATTTTCAGCTGTCCTTCATATACCATGGAGTCAAGGCTCTTCACCACCCTGATTGCACTCCTTTGGATATACTCCAGCTTATCCATGTCCTGGGACTCTGATGACTGAACTGAATGTACTCTCAGTGAGGTCTAGTGAGGGCAAAATACGGTGGGACTATCACTTCCCTTCCTATTCTAGGAAAGATGTTCCTTGGTGTAATGCAAGACAGACCTCCTTAAGTTTTTGTTTGTTTTTTTTTAGCTGCCATATCATACTACTAACTCATATGGAGTTTGCAGTACACTAAAGCCCCAAGATCTTTTTTTTCTAGAACATTTCTATAATGTTAATATGGGGTTAATGGGGGGGGGGCAGAGTGTTAAAAATCTTCCCCTCCCATTAATAGGCCTCAATATCTTTTGTTAATTTCTGCTGAAGTAGTGGGTCAGAGGGTTGTGCCTTCTAGTTCTGAAAAGTGTATATATACTCTGAGGTGAGGTTTTACTTTGGGGCTTATGCATTGGAAGTGTTTGTTTGGTCAGACAAGACTCTGGGTAGCCGCTAAGGAGCACCCTAGCTTTGAAAACCCAGATGTTAGTGTTTCTCTCTTTGATAACTATGTGTTTATGTATGTAATGGTCAGACAGTTGAATCTGTCTGTTAATCTGCGATGTATATATTGCTTATGGTCAGACAGTTGGAAGCCCTGTCTGCTGGTCTTTATTTCTCTGTACGTATTTTCTCTGAAATTCAAGGTGCTAACTTTTTCCCCTGAACTAAATGAATGATATATGTATTTGATTAAAGTGATTGTTGATGCCTCAAAAGTTGCTTTCCTTTTAGAAAAGCATATCTAAGAACCTGTGCATCAGGCCCTTCTGTGTATGTCAGGGTCCTTGCTGTTACAATTTCTCATCTTCTACTTGTGAAGTTTATATTCTGTACTTGAGTGTAAAGCTTTACATTTATCCCTATTTAATTTAATCTTATCAGATTCAGTTAAGTGCTCTAATCTATCAAAATCCTTTTGGTTCCTGGCTATTATCCAATGTGCTAGCTATCTTCCCTTACAAAAAAAAAAAAGTGATTCTGAGTTTGCCATATTTTGAAAGTGCAGCAGTGGCCTTCTGGCTATGCACAGTCCAACTTTTCAGAGTTTTTCTTTCATCTGAGGAACTATTCAACACTCAATGGTCACCGAGTCAAACCCATAAGTGACTAGAATCCCCATTATAATGCACCTAACAAGTGATCATCCAGTCTCAGCTTAAAAATCACCAAGTAATGAAAACCCACCACTTCTCAAAGTAGCACATGCCACTTCTCTCCACCCCCAATTTTCACTTCTTTCAGGCTACCCATAAGATACAGAAATAGAATTTAGTTTTAAGGGCATCAGGGTAAGTTCATCAGTCTGCAAAACAGGAATTCAGCCAACCTTAAATCCAAAGCCATTTGTGACTCTGATCAATTTGTTTCTCACAGGATCATTTAGCTCTCCTGAAACTAGTCAGTCAACATAGTTTCCTTCTAGTCTAAAAGCAGAAGACAGAAGTTGGTACCATCTTCGTGATGACACAAAGATTTTGACTCTGAGTATACTGTTTAGTACCCTTGTTTCTCTGGGAGTTCTTCTTCACAAATAAGACAAAATGTTTAAAGAAGATGGGTAACAAGAAAGAAAATATTCAGCGTATAGAGGAGGGTATGGTGATAAAAGTTAAAGTTGATACTTTTATAAAACATTTTCACAGTTGTAAAACACTTCACATACATTATTATACTAATCACAAAAACCCTATGAAGTAGGAACTACAGATATTATTGCCTGCCTTTTACAGAAGAGGAAATTAAATCTTATGCATAATTCAATTTCAGTTTCCCTGGATTCCAAGTCAAGTTCTCTTTCTATTGTGTCACATAGCCCAGAGATTTGTAGAGGTAGAGAAGAGGGAGTTTGTGCCACCTCATTTTTATCTTCTCAGTGAAGTAGAATGGAGACCTGATAAAATTGAGGGTAGAGTAAAATTGGAAGTAAAAAAAATCAAAAACATTCAGAGCTGCTACTACAATGAAGAAGAATAGATAGGAATCAAAAAGAGATAAGGAAAAAGAACTACTAAGTGGGAGATGAGGTAGTGGGTAAATTTGATGGTTCAAAGACTACTAAGGCCTGAAGAAATCATGGATTATCCTTGAAATTGTCTTTACTCTACTCAGGGCAATGTTAGACAAGTAGTATCATTTTAGCTATCTATTTTGGATATTTAGAAAGCTAAAGGCCAGGCCTTTGTCATTCTAAATTATTTTTCTCACTTTACTATCCAGCTATTGGGGTTTTTTTGGGGGGGGGGTTATTCTAAGGAGAATATTGGGTTTCATGTAAGAGTTATCAAAAAATTTAAAAGAAAGTAAGATTTTAGAAGGTAACACCAATAGTGAAGAATGAAGCGACATATAAGAAGCTAACAATTGTATATGAATATAAGATGGAAATAACAAGGTGAAGAAATACAATAAATATTTTGATTGTGGCATATTGGGAGAAAGACAAATTTGGCATAGAAACTGGAAAGTAGAGGGTTTTATAAAATTAATTCAGGTGCCAAGAGAGGTCCTTGTCAGAAACAGTTTAAGAAATAATGAATTATAACATAGCAACTCTCCTACAGTTTCCAATCAGTCACCCTTTAATATGCTTATGTACGAAATTCATTTGATTACCATCGTTTGTGGGGCCCATGTGGTACTGGCTAGGACACCAACTACCTAATTCATTTTGGGTAAATCATTTAACTCTTCATCTATAAAATGGCTTGTATGTCCAAAGAATAAAAACTCTATAGTGATGGAAAGGTTTTCTACAAAAATTCAGCACCTATTTTTATGGCTGTCATCTAAGGACTTGCCTCAGACTGCCCAGGATGGTGAGGAAATTCGAGAAGATACTATACAAAGTATAGTTTGAAAGAACTTATGATGTTTACCCCAGCAAATAAAATATATGTATATCTTATTTCCCCAACCAGACTATCTCCCTAACAAGCTCCATTGAAGGACTGAGTTATGTATCCATACCTTTATCTATATGTATATTTACATAAAGATATATGTTGCATATATTACAGGATACCAGGGAATATGTAGAATTGCCCTTCCTGCTTCCAGTAAACTGCTGTGCTAGTTCAGTACTTGGAGCTTTGAGGATAATCAAAAGCTTTTATTGTTCAATGGAAAGGAAGAACTGATGACTCAGTAGGTCTTTATATGTCCTTAGTTGTCCCTTCAATTCTAAGTTAAAGGGCATGTCAGGTCTATTTAGATCTATCCTTTGGGAGATGCAAGAAGGGAGAAGATGGTCATCTTTTCCACAATTCTGGTAGAAAGGGTGACTGTTTCCTCATGACACCTGGAAAAGGTGACTTGAGCATCATCACTGAGGTCCCTATATTTTCTCCTTTGTATTTCCTTTCCTGAACATAAATGAACAAATAACCATCCCATGAATTCCCATCTTGGAGATGACCTTGTGAGTCCAAGAGGTCCAGAGATGCTGTGTCCTACACTGGTGCTTGCTGCACTTTGAAAGGAGCACCTGGATACTACTCAAGTGCTTTTTGGATATGACCAGCAGTCAGAGGAATCTGTCTGGTTTTTCCTGGCTTATCAGAATTCATGGACCTGGAGGAAGTTGTTTGTATGGAACAGAAATGAGATGAAATGTAACAATTCCTATTCAGTCCTGCAAATTGTTTCATGTTTCATTGTCAAGTCCCATCCTCCCCAGTAGAAGAATAGTTATTGTTTGATACTTCTTTAAGTTTCTGTCAACATGAAAGTATAATGGAGTTTATAAGTAACTGAACGTTTATAAGTTTGTAAACTGAAAGTTTATAAGTAACTGAATGAACTGGTGAGAGCTCCTTGTCTTAATCATTTCTATAAGGTGTAGTTGATAAACGTCCATCCCATTCTTGATTTACAGTTGGCACTGAATAGTTTCATACTCCAGTTTGAGGAGACCACAGAATCAAATAAAAACTGATATTTACAGAATTTTCCCTGGGATACTGACTCTTATCCTTCCTTTAGGTAATCAAGCTCCCTTAGGACTGAACCTGACAGTCAACCATGTGTGATCCACAGTAGAAAAGTCCTTTAGAGGAGAGCTAGAAGATGCAGTACCCAACAGTTACTCTAGAGACTGAGTGGATCTGTGGATGTGTGCGTGTATGTGTGCATGTATGTTTGTGTGTATGTACACATGTGTATGAGTCAGAGACAGAGGCAGAGTTTCTAAAATGTTCTGAGTAATGTTGATCAGAAAACAAGCATTTGTTGCTTAACCTCTAGTAAAATCATTTGTGTTATCTATATTTGGGTGAGAAAATCACTATCTTTGATGTGGATAAATGAAGTGATCTGGTGTTAGAATAAGGGTGGTTTATGTTTAGGGAAGAAAGCAGGCATTAAGGAATGCAATGCAAGTTTGATAAGGGCAGAAGGTCTGTCATTTAAATATTTTATTTTTCCAGGGTGTGACACTGTGTCAATAGATACTTGATAAATGTCTAACAAATGAATGAAGGTCAGACTGACTGGAGCAGATGAAATTTGAAAAGAAAATTAAACAGATACAGCCTCACACTTCCTGCACCTGTTTTTCATGTTCTCTATGGCCTCCATTTTCCCCATGCTTCAGTACTTTCTCAGGCCATTACCTCTGCCCTTTCTTCATTTTCCGTTTTCAACTCTGCCCTTCTGAATACCCGTTAGAATGGAAATTTAATTACCTCCTCCCCACAACCCCATTTCTAGAAGGCATTCCATCCTTACCTTCACTTTATAGTCTCTTTTCCTTTAAGATGCCATGCAGGCACAATCTTCCACACAAAGCCTTCCCTGATCCCCTACTGCTAGTGTTCTCTTTCCCAGACTCCTTTGCATTTAATTTGTTTGCCTATAAACTTCATGCTTGTACTGCATATGTTTTTAAACATACTTATTTTCTCCCCCATTAGAATGCAAATTCATTGTGAATAGGGATTGTGTGATTCCTTTTATTTGCACATCCAAGGTCTAGCATAGTGCCTGCCATATAATAGGTGCTTAGTAAATACTTGTTGACCAACTGGCTGAATAAAGAAGCCCAAATTCATAGGGAACTTCAAATGCTGAACCAAGAAAGAACATCATAATGTAGTGGGAAGAGCAATGGACTTGTGTTCAAATCTCAGCCCTACTACTTCCTTCTTATCTGTGTGACCTTAGGCAAATCTCTAAATATCTCTGAGGTGTACTTTTCTAACTTGCAAAATAAGGATGCTAAGTTACACAATGTTCAAGGTCTCTTCTAACTCCAAATCTATGACTTTGTGAAGACAAAGTAGATACATGATACCTGGATTCAAAAATTTGAAAATCCAATAAGCAAAAGTTATAAAGATGTCAATGTCTGTCAAATTAACTTTTAGTTTTAATACATATCAAAATATCAGTGGCATTTTTAAAAATAGAATTAAATAAACTTATAGCAATTTTCATATAAAAAAATATGACCAAGGCTATCACAACAAACCCTATGAAATAAACCAACTAATATTTTGAAATGTACAATCAGATAATATTTATAAAAAAAATTATATGGTGCTAGAAAATAATAGAAAAATAGATCAATGTAATAGAATAGGAAAACAAGAAATAAAATATAAGGATATTAAATCCACATTTTAAAAAATTGTTTAATGGAATTTTTATTTAATAAAAATTGATGAGAAAACTTGACAAATAAAAAAGAGTAGATGGCATTAGGGTTTAGATCCGTATCTCGTATTGTATACCATAATAAATTCTAACTGGAATAGTACTCTCAAATGTATAAAGAAGGAACTTTTAAAAACCAATCAAACAAATAGAAGAAATCATTAGAGACAAGATCAATGTACATAATTATTCAAAGATAAAAGGATTTTGTATGACAAAGGACACTATTTCTAAAATTAAAAGAAACAGATGGGGGAAGTATTTGCAGTAAATATAACCAATAATGGCCTACCAGCAAGCATATACACCTTACTGATGCATATCTTAAATTAATAACATGACTTCTGTGAAGAAGCTATGGTAAAGGAATAAGAAAAGATACTTTTGAAAGAGGAAAGAAAAACTTTTTTGAAAAGAGAAAACACATGAAAAGATGCTCAAATTCCCCAATTGCCATTCATAAATTCACTTGTTTCTGTCTTGTTAAATGCTAAGGTGTAGGTAAAAATTTTTACCATTTATTTTATAGGTTTACTTGATCTTTTTGTTCATCATGATTAATTTTATTATTTCATAAAAAAGCAAATATTTAAGGGATAGTATGTGAGTTAGACTAGTTTTGTTTGACTTCCAAGAGCCAAACAAGAACTAATAGATAGAAGCTACAGAGAAGAAATTTTAGGAGTGATATAAGGCAAAGCTTCCTAATAATTAGTTATGCAGGAATGAAATGAGTTGCCTCAATAAGTCATCAATTTCTTCAAGAGGCTTCCCAGGATACAAAGGTAACTCCAGTTTAGGTAGGGATTAGATTAGGTCACCTCTGACATCCCTTCTGATTCAGCTTTCTTGATTATATTTCTGAAAATAAAGATCTATCACAAGAAGGTTGGGCAACATTTGGTGAATTTTTCTGGCCATGGCAATTCATATCTACTAAGACCTGGAGGGAATAAAGGAGTTTTAAAAAAATTTTTTTAAAAGGTCCACAGGGATCACTTAGTCCAACCCCTTCACCTTACAAGTGTCGTTTCAGTCTACAACATCAGAGGAATGCGTATGCTGATGAAATTGTTGATCTTTAATGTATTGTACTAAGTAATTGGTGAGCATGATTTTACGTTGGTATGAACTGTACACTGTGAAATTCACTACTACTTAATAGCTTTCTTGATCCACTCACATTCTGCTTTTGAAATGAAAAAAGCATATTTATTTCAAATATGTTAACATTTTGAAATAGAGCTTTTCCTTTTACAATCTGAATAGAAAATGACTTTCATAGGATTTGAACACCTTAAAAATTACTATCTCACACTGATAGAGTGTCTTTATTCCAGGACATCAAAGAACTTTAATAGGGAAAATCATTTGTAACAATTTGTAAAATTTCATGCTACATTTGCCTAAAAGAAACGTAAGGGGGAAGTGATAGCTTCCTAGATCAAAAAACTAAACTTAATACAGTGTTAAAAGTAAATTTCACATATTGCAGGAAGGAATAAAGTTCTGATAGAAGTCTGTGTTCTACTACTGACTAAAGTTCTCATGAACATATGGTCTTTGGGTTCTAAAGATTCTGAAAGGATGTGTTTGTAACTTAAAAGCAAAATACACCAACAAAACCTTTTTTAAAAGGGCTTTTATAGGCTACATGAAAAAGGGGTCACATTCTGGAATAAGGAGAAAATAGTACTGTTGTACTCTACCTAGATCCAACACTGTCTAGAGAATTATATTCAAAATCGTTGGTGTCACATTTGTGAAGGACATAGTCACCTGGAGAGCATCCACACGATGGCAGGAAGGATGATGAAGAGCCTCATATTCATACCATACAAGGATTAGTTTAAAGAAATGAAACCACATAGCTTGGAAAGGAGAGAACTTATGAGTGACATGTTACTCTTCTTAAAGTATCTGAAGGGCTGCCACATTGAAGACGGACTGGATTTGTTTTGCTTGGTCCCAGAGGAGAGGACTACGAGTCATGAGCAGAATTTACAAAGAGGCCAATTTAGACTAAATGCTGAAAAACTATCTCACAATGAAAGTTACCCCAAAGTGAAATAGGTTGCCTCAAAAAGTAGTGGATTTGGCCAGAAATTAAGTCTTCAAGCAAGGGATCAATAACATTTACAAGTCATATTGAGAAGGGGATTCTTTTTTGAGGGATGGGTTGCATTAAATCATTTCTGAGTTCACCTTCCAACTCAGAAATTCTGTGATTCTGTTTCTGAAGGATCTTAGGAATAATATATTTAGAGCTGGAAGGGATCTTAAATGTAATTTAATCCCTAAATCCTTCATTTTTCAGAATAGAAAGGACCGCAAAAGTGAAGTGATTTGTGTAAGGTCATTTAAGTAATAAGTGACAGAATCAAGATTTTAAAACAGGTTCTCTCATTCTAAATCCAGTGATTTTTTTCCACTGTAACTTCCTGTCATGAAGGTGAAAGAAAGAAGAAACAATTTATAAAAGAGAAAATTTAAGGAATAGGAGACAGAAGAAACCTCGAATAGATATAGCAAAGAAAAGGAAAAAGACAAGCAATTTACAAACCTCTTTGAGGGTGAGGTAGGGAGGAGTCAGGATCTGTGATTCCACATGTGAGCAACTTGATGTGGAAAGTCTCTCCACTTACATATATCAAAAGGAGTTGATCACACAGCTAGTCTGTGTCAGAGGCAGGTCTTGAACCCAGGTCTTCTTGAATCAAAGGTCAGCCCTCTAACCTCTGCCACAAACTGCCTCTCTTAATATAATTTATCTGTAAACGATTTGCAGAAACTACTGGTACTTTTAAAAAAAAGTTTGCCTGATATCTTTTGAAATGGGAATTTCTTAACTTTTAATTTTTTTCTCTTTATGAGCTATATGTAAATTAAATTTCATGACATATTAGAATTGTGATGATTTAATATGTCAAAATGTGTTCTGGACCATTTGTGCATTAGTCCTGCAGCTTAAATAGCAGCAGCTGAGCCAAAACTCAAAACTGTCCTTGCCAAATAGGAAACCTCAAAATAAGGCAAACTGATAACAGCATCTCTATTTGAAGAAAGCTCAACTTTGTTACATATTTTCCAAGTGTATTCCATAACTTCCCAGTTCTCTAATGCCTTGATACATGGGAAGTAATTTAAGCACAAGAATTCTCTTCATATTGTTAATTAATTTGTTAATTGAATTCTGCACCTCCAAAGTTTGGTCAGTTTCTCTCCTTGAAGGTATCTGAAGGAGTTTCTTTAAGAGCTTAGGTGAGTAGTTGCTCTCACTCTGCCATCTTGGCCCCCAATCCTCAAAAATATTTTTTAAAAACATTTTTTAAAAACCCACTAACTTGAAAACACTAACACTAACTTTGAAAATCTAACATAACTGTCATTCAATAGCTATAGTACCAAACAGAGGGATGGGAGAAAGGGAATAAAGGCAGGGGGTGGGGAAGGTTATGCAGTAATGGGAATCCCCTTATTTACATATTTATATAAATAAAAGAATGTGGGAGAAAGTCCATATCTTTTTTGATCTGAGCTAAGGTATTTTTGCCATGCTTCTGGCCAAAGAGCTCCTCTACTATTGTGTTTCTTTGGCCTATGAAATCTGTATAATTTTGCCAACTTCTGTTTACTATTTTGCTTGAATAAATGGTTTTACTTTCTATTGACTGTTTATGATTGTTTAAGTACTCTTTGATGGAAAGGGGCTAAGCGGATACGTATAAGCTAAGGCTATCTTCCACTTTGATGGCAAGCAGAAAGTGGATTTCCTTCTAATCGCCCTACAATCATAACCCTAAGCTAAAGGCATTTGAGGGGTGGCAGTAGCTAGGTGGTATAGTGAATAGAGTACCTGACCTGGAGTCAGGAAGACTCATCCTCCTGAGTTCAAATCTGACCTCAGGCACTTGCTACCTGTGTGACCCTGGGCAAGTCACTTAACCCAGCTTGCCTCAGCTTCCTTGTCTGTAAAATGAGTTGGAAAAAGAAATGGCAAAGAACTTCAGTATATGAGTCGGACATGTCTGAAAAGCAACTGAATGATAACAAATATGTCAGATATAATACTTAACCTCATATTCCTCTTTAAAACTAGAGGAAAGATCACAAAGCCTCTGCAGTTTTAATGTTCCCTACTACTTCAAACAACTTAGCTACTGACAGTGCTGGTGAGGTCCTTCTGCCCTACTAAGCAAGAAAAGCAATCCCCTTTAAGAAAATGGACTAGATCATATTGCAGGAACAGTATCTATATATCTGGTCAATCCATGAACACATAGCTTATAAAAGTGTAACCTAGCCTACTGATGTCTACCTTTATGTAGCTGAAGTAAACTACAGGTCTTAATAAAACCAAAATGCTTACTTTGACATACTTTATCTTGCATTTTGTTTCTACATGTGTTCTCTACTCTCTTTATTCAAAAAATTCCCATTACTTTTAGTTCCTCAAATGCCAAGAGAGAATAAAATAAATCTCTTCTACTCATAAATACACCTTTATTTTAAATAAACCAGCACCTTAAAGAACTAAAGGAATTAGAAGTTTGGGAAATAACATTATTCTCTGTGGTCATGTTGGATTAGGCTATATAGCATTTAACTTGAAGTGTTTGATAATCATGCTGTGAAGAAATCTAAATAATTGGAATGCTTCTTTTGATTTGGAAAGAATATTAGCTTATAATATTAATAGCTAATATTATTAATAGCACTGTGGTCCTAGATAGGAACAATGATCAAACTGACTTTTAGGAAGTTTGATACTGAAAGATGAAAAGCAGGGGAAGGGAAGAGAAAGGAAGGGAAACATATTAGTAGAAGAAAACAGACCTGGGTTCTAGTCCTGACTCTGCAAAAGAAAAATGTGGTGTGACATTTGGCAATTCGTTTCAGTCTTTCTGGGATTCTTTCTCCATCTGTGAAATGAGAACACATTATGGAACTATAAATGAAGAGCCAATGGCATATCCATTTCATAGAAATGCTGAGATGTTTGTTCTCCTGTTAGTCTATTTATCATCGTCCTTCAAATTATGTCCAAATGTTCTTGGCACCTTTCTGCTTTGAGATGTGATTTGAATCCAGATCTCTCTCTTGCCAAGTTATGAACTTTACCCACTGAACCATGTTGCCTTTATATGTTTTTGTATAAAACAAATTCAAATTTGTATAAAATCAACTCAAATTCAAAATACAGCAATTTCTTTGATTTATTCATTCAGCCTTTATCAGAATTCAACTTAATTCAACTCCAGAAGCATTCATTAAGTTCCTTTTATGAACCCTGAGGCATTGGAGATATATTTTTTTAAAAAGAACCTAATCTCCAGGAGTATAAATTTTATTAAGATACATTCATAGGTAAATATAAATATACACTAAGTAATTTCTGAGGAGAGAGCACTAGCAACAGAGATGATGAGGATAGGCCTCAAACTTGAGGTGAGTTAGTGATTCTGTAAGGCAAACACAAAAGAGGAGCAAAGTACAGATATGGGGGTGGTGGACATCTTATGCAGTCATAGAAGTAGGAAGGAAAATGTTATATGTATAATAGCAAGAAGGCCAGTTTGGAATGTCTAGTATGTAAAGAAGAGTAATACGTAAAATACCTGCAAAAGTAAGTTGAGCCACCTCCTACTCATTAGATTGTCTAAAGTGATAGAAAAGAAAATTGACCATGCATACCCTTTGATCAAGCAATACCTCTACTAGGTCTGTATCCCAAAGAGATAAAAAACAAAAAGGAAAAGCATCTATACATCCAAAAATATTTAGAGCAGATCTCTGTGGTGGCAAAGAATTGGAAGTTGAGGACATGACCATCAATTGGGGAACGGATGAACAAGTTGTGGCATATGAGTATAATGGAATACAACTGTACTATAAGAAATGATGAGCAGGATGCTCTCAGAGTTACATGGAAAAACTTACATGAAATGAAGCAGAGTGAAATGAGCAGACTCAGAAGAGTATTGTACACAGCAACTGCAAAACTGTACAATGATCAACTGTGAATGACGTAGCTATTTTCTGCAATACAACAATCCAAGACAATTCCAGAAGGACTCATGATGAAAAATACTATCCACCTTCAGAGAAGGAATTGGTGGAGTTTGAACACAGATTGAAACATTCTATTTTTCGCTTTTTTTTTTTAACTCCCTTGGGTCTGTGTCTTCCTTGTATTCAAACTATGCTGCAGAGGGGGCAATTCCAATGGGCTGGACACGTTGTTCTAATGCAAAATGTACCCTTGCCAAAAACACTATTTTATGGAGAACTTGCATGGGGCAGGCAACCACATGGTAGTCAGAAGAAGCGATATAAGGACACTCTTAAGGTCTCTCTCAAGAACTTTGAATTTGACTGTGTAACATGTGAGACAGTAGCACAGGACTGCTCAGCATGGCGTGCCCACATCAGAAAGGGTGCTGCACTCTTTAAGCAAAGCAGAATTGATACAGCACTAAGTACACATAGGATACACAAATTTGGGATGTCCACCCTAAATATTCACACGGACTATCTGTGCCCAACCTGTGGTAGAGCCTCCCAAGCTCGTATTGGTCTGATTAGCCACAGAAGGACACACTAAAATTTCACTTTATCATGGTGACATCATTTTGGTCCTCTTCAAAGACAAAGGACAGCAACCCAAATGATAATATGTTTCTCATGATTGAACAAGTATAACCTATGTCAAATTGTTTGCCTTTCAGGGAAGGGGGGAAATGAAAGAGAAAGGGAGAAAATTTGAAACTCAAAACATTTTTTTAAATGAATGTTAAAAAATTTCCTGTACATATAATTGAGGAAAAATGCGATTTAAAAAATCTCTATACTTTCTCTACATTTGAGAGTCTTAGAGAGCACCCGAGGTCATTCTGTGTGATCTGATCATGCACATATCTCTTATGGTCGCTGCTGTGGTTCTGAAATACGCAAGTTGGAGGTTTTATTCTGGGGTAGAACAAAGAGCATGAATAGTGAAGTCCAAGCAAAAGTGTAGCCACTTCAATATGGAGGCAAAATTAAGGCATCTCTACGTGTTGGCACCTTATTAGATGTTTAAGCAAATTTTTAATAAACTTTCTCTGAAAAATGGTCCTTGTCTATTAAGCGAATTATTTTCATATAATAATAAAACTCCCCAGTTTTTTTGTGTATCAGTTCCAGAAGTCCAATAAGCAATGCTGTGGGTAGCCAGGGTAGGAGAAGAGTTAGTAGGGAGAAAAATAGAAGGTACACCCCTAATAGTAGTGTATATATTAATGTGCCCAATTAGCAATGATTTGGTGGTGTCTTGTGAACAGGTATACCAATTACACTAACTTGCCTTCCTATCTGTGTGGATTGGACTACTCTTTCCCTCAAGTTGTGACTTTCTGTCAACCTTGACTCCTCCCCTCTGTGAAGGATTTTCCTCTCAAATCAAACCAAGGGGAAAATGGTGAAAGCCTTGTCTTTTTTTTTAACCAAGCCAGAAGGATCATCCCAGGCACTGCTTCTCAAATCATTGCCCAAAGAGATCCCTGTAAACATAATATTTCTCTACCCTGAGAAGCTGAAAAAAATCGATAATTCTCATTTTTTTTGTTCTGAGCTCTTAGCCAGCAGATTACTGGGGATGAGAGGGGAAAATCGTATCTTCAACCTTTCTTTTTTCCCTGTTCCAGAACTGAGTCCCCCAATTAGCTTCTTTCATCTGTATTCCCACTAAGTACATCCAGATTAACTTTAATCAATTGTGTTTAAAAATACAGTAAAGAGAAAATTAAATAAACTCTTAAGAAATAGAGATGTTTCCTATCCCACAGAAGAGATCAAGCTATATAATCTCTGGAGAAGGAAAAAACAAAGAGAATGAAAGGCCAATCTTGGGACCAAAGTAGTCCTGACCAGTTCCATCAACATAGCACCACATTTCTCATAAATGATTAGAGCACACTGTCTCTACCTTAGGAGTTCATTGTTAACAAAACTACAATAGCTGTTTCTGTCTCACTTATACTCCAAATCTCTCTGCTCTCTATTCTCCTGGCTGATCTCAGTGTTCACTCCTTCCAATCCATACAGGATTCCAGGCACTCTTACCAATTCCTTTCTCATAATCCCATAGACTGGGAAAGATTAGCTTGTCAATCAAAGCCAAACTCCACCAGTCACATAAAGGGTTATGTCAAAACACCCCAGGGAGTTAGAAGAGAACTCTTCGTTTCTGCCTGGGAGGTGAGCATTAATTTTTAATGTCATGATTTCCATGGCTACAATCATTTTAAAAATGGGAAAAATGCTGAGGTTGAGAGGCTTACTGACTTACCTAAGGTCACATAGCTACTAAGTGAAGGAACTTACATTTGAATTTGTATTCTGAAAAGGCAGCTAACGAGTGAAATGGGTAGAGTGCTAGACTTCACGTCTGAAAGAGCTAAATTCAAAGTTTGCCTCAGACATTCACAAGCTGACTTGTTTGCTTTCGCTCCATCTTCTACAATATGAGTGTGTAACAATAGCGCCTATTTCCCAGCGTTGCTATGAGTATCGAATAAGATAATATTTGTAAAGTGCTTTGCAAACATTAAAAGTGTAAAATAAATGCCAGCTGTTGTTATTATGAATACCAGTTCTATGGGTTTCCCTTTACATTGCACAGACTCCAATGTGACCCTAAAAAAAGAAAGTATTCCCAATTATAGGCCCCTGAGGCTCTAGTCTATCACTGTATCACTCTAATTTATGGAAGAAATTATTATTTTGTTAGCAGTTTTTATAATTTCGTAGATTCCTTGGGTTATATGTCTCTCTGAGGAAAAATATTAGCTTGTGCTATCACTTAAAAGAGTAGCATCCTAACAACATCTCAGAATAAATGAACCAAACCCCAGACTCCTTGGCACTTATCACCAAGAAATGGAATATGAATCAAGCCTCTGGCATTACTCCAGCATAGATTAATGTATTCTGTGTTCTGAAGTGTTCTTTAGAGCAATATTTCTCAAACTGTTCTCATATTACTTCTACTATCTCTGTTCAAATGTAGAAAAGGGGAAATATATGTGTATATACATATACGTACCTATCAGCATATGTACACACGTATATGTTTGTGTGTTTGTATACATATATGTGTGTGCATGTATGAATATATAAAAGTATAATGTAACGAAAGGAACACTGAACTGAGTAGGAATCTCAAAATCTGAGTTCCAGTTCTAGCTCTGCCATATATGAAATTAGTGACTGGCCTTGAAAATATCATTTAAACATTTAAAAAGTCAGTTTTCTAAACTGTAAAGTAAGGGTAATAATTCTTATTTTGACTACCTCTTAACATGATTATAATAAGTTTGTACAGACAAGTAATTCAAAAAGTGTCATGTCCATACAAATGTATGATGTTGTTGCTAGAGAGAAATCTGTAGTTCTCTTTAAGGTCCCCAAATTAACAGTATACCTACTTTTAAAGGTTAATGCCTTTGTTTGCTATACAGAGTTAATTCTTTGACCTTTTTTGAAACAGTCTTAATATTTATTGCAAGCAAGCTTCTTGTGTTCATTTATTCTTGGAATAGAGCTACTTTAATAAAAAATGAAAGTACTCCTTGGAGTTGCCTTTATTTTATCTTTATTTGGATTGCTTATGCAGATAATAGCACCACCATACTCTTCACAATCTAAAAACTTACAGTTTCGATGCATTTCATCCTGGACATGAGAGAATAAGTGTAAAAGCTAGGGAAATAACTCTTCAGTTATTTCCAACAGCCATCTTAAAAGTGGTTAATGGCTTATCTAAAACTGGCCAGTGCTAAACAAAGCATGCAGTCAGCAGATCCTTCAGACACTGAACTTTGAACTTTAGCTAGACCTTGCTCTGAGTCAGCTCAGTAACAGGAAGGCAGAACGACATACTTTGAACCAGGGGTTCTAAGGCTGGAGTCAGGTTATGAGAGGGACAGCTGCATTTGCAGCATGAACTTTGTACCTAGACACAGGACTATTTAATCTCTGTAACAGCTCTCTTTGTTTCATTACTTATTAACAGTTCCTCCTTGTGTAAAGTTCTTTGTTCTTGCAGCTTTAAAACTGGGTCCCTTCCCTCCTTTTCCCCTCCCCTTTACTGGGTTTATTTGGAATATTCTTAACTGTGCTTTAGGAAGTCATGGGATCATTGGATTTAGAATTAGAAGGGAACTTGCAGAGGAGAGGATGATAGATTTAGTAGTACTGGAGATCTTAGGGGTCATCTAACTGCTCCAGGGTGAGTTAATGCTAGGAGAAGGCAACCTTTGATCCCTGATGCCATTAAATGGCGTTTGAGGTAAGTGTTCCTCAGTGACACTTTACCGTGCTTTCATTTCAGCTTCCTCTTTCCATCATCTTCTCAGATTCTTTTTTCTCTTCTCCTTACTATCCCCCTCCCTCTTCCTTCTAAAATTTATGTCTTAGATCTGTCAGTGCTACTCAGGACCAACCATACTGACACATGGCATATGTTTCGTTACCCAATAAGTACATGGATACATCTCTAAGACTTTCTTGGTGGGTGATGAACACAGGAGTACTTTAAGAGTTATTTTTAAGTATCCTTAAAATAAACACATTAGCACAAAGGCATAAGGTTTACCTTCAGCAAGCTGAGTAACTGATCTTCAGCATGTTAGAAGGCTTAGCCATTTAAAGAAAGGATTTGGATTCCAGGAGAAGAAAGTGGAGTTATTGTGGTATTAACCTTAAGTCCTACAAAAATAAACATGTTAGTATCACATGGGAAAGCATCAGAGACTTGGGATCTGAAAACACAATATTTACTTATAATTCCAGCTCCTATTAATCAGATTAAGTGGTGTTTGTATTCTGGATCTTGATGTTGTCTGGTGAGGAAATACTTTTTTAAAAATTTGACTTGACATCAGAACTCAGAATTTAAACTTGCACCAATCTGCTAATTTGTCTCTTTCTTGAATATTTTAGATTAGTACAGACCTTCTCTTTTTCTCCCTCATAATGTTTGAAGAGAAGGGTTTGGTGCCTGTCTCTCAGTTAGCTGAGTATCAACACTGTCAGGGAGAGTACAAACCTATTGACCCCCAAGCTGCCACTCTTCATAGAATCCAGGCCTGCTTGTCAATCAGTTCTAGCAAGGAGCCAGAAAATCCATTTATGAAGAAGCCAGTTATCACAAACTATTTACAAAGTCAAAATAGAGATTCACACAAACTTTTCTTACATCTCTTCCCTTCCTTCCTTTCTATCTTTTTTCCTTGCACTCTTCTACTCTTGTCTCTTCTTTCCCTTTCATTTGTTCCCATTATGATATCCTCCCCTTCTTTTCCTTCTACTCATTATCTTAGCTAAGCAACAGTCAGGGTAGGATTTTATTGGTGTAGTAACTAAAAATATGCTATGTACTATGGAGATGAACTTTAAGAAACTCCTTATCCCATGCCTTATCTACTATACCAAAACCCTACCTACTCTAATCCCAATAGAATTACTTTTTTAGGAAGAGATGGGAAAAAATATTACCATTTAAAAATAACAATTCTTAAACCTTAGCATTATAAGATTCTTCCCTCCTCCCTCACCCTCTACCTGCACATTTAGTATTCCTGTAAGTCTTTATCACTTCATGCTCATCTCACATTTTCCACACCACTCTGAAGAAAAGATGGTGGAGAAACAACATATAAAGGCAATAATTTCAATGTTGCTATGCCAAAAACTTCCCTGGTGCTACGATCACCTTTGTCAGAGTTCCACAGTTTGAATCATCATATATTTCCCTCAAATCAACCTTATCACCCACCTTCTACCCTCCATTTCCAGTTATTTACTGCTATTGAAAAGGTATTAGCATTGAGATCCTGTAGATCCTAGTTCAGCCCTTTGAAATTGGCTTTCTGCCACATTTTTGCATATCCCTGGATAAAGATTGCACCTGTTTCAGATTTACTTAATTTGAAGATCATGGAGTTCTAATAGGCTCCGGAATGACCTTTACCCTGGAAGCCATGCATCAGCATCACTGTACACTATTTGGCAGGCACTGTGAAGAGAAACCATTCTCAAGTCATGTCCCCTGAGTTGTCTGTCCAACATAATCCAGGCAGAATATTGCCACTCAAACCTTGATTCATCCCTCCTGCCCAACCACCTTTTGATTCTGCAGTCTGTTCCCTGCTCCAGATAAATGGTTTAAACAAACAGTGAGCAAGTTCTTATAGTAGCTAGTTTATATATACGTATATATGTATATACATACATACATACATACATTTATATGTAAGTAGTCTATTTTTTGTTACAGGCATAACAAAAAGAATCCTGAAGATGAGATAAATATGAAGCCTGTTAAATTGTCATCTGTGACATAGTAAAAAGAGTAATGAATTTGGAGTCAGAGGACAAAGGTTCCAATCTGACTTTGCTACTTATTATTCCTGCGTCCTTGGTCAGGTTGGTTCATTTTTTAGACTTTGGAAATTGGACTAGATGACCTCAAAGGTCCCTTCTAGCTCTCAATCTAAAATCTGGAGATATAGATAGGGATTCGAACAGTGACATTTCAGGAATATAATCCTGGATGAGGAAACTCCCTTTACCAATGTAGGTCAGCTACTTCTCTACAAATTTTAGCCTTAGAAAGGTGTTTAGCACAGAGGTCTCCAATACACTGCTGCTGACCATACGTGGCCCACAACACTCTTGCATGTCTGATGAAGATTAAAATGTAATTGAAAAATATTGAATGAAGTTAATAAAAATATATTATAAAACATAGACAATAATGTAAGTGTTCATCCTTTGTTGCTGAAGAAGACCATGCCATCAGAGAAATGATGACATGACTTGCACTTGACTTTTGTTTTGAGTGAGGGAGGCCTGTGCAGGTCACCACCTCACTTTTCCTCCAGAGCCATCTGAATCCAGTGACCAGATATTCATCAGGATGACTGGAGATGACCCAGGATGAGGCAATTGGGGTTAAGCGACTTGCCCAAGATCACACAGCTAGTGAGGGTCAAGTGTCTGAGGTGAGATTTGAACTCAGGTCCTCCTGACTCCTGCACTATCCACTGCACCACCCAGCTGCCCGAGATAATAATGAATTTTAAAATGAAGTCAAGCTATGAACTTCAGGGATTCTAATGTACTGTGTAGTAGCCCCATTTGTACTTGGATTTGTATCACTAGTCTAGAGCACAGGCAGGTTAAGTGATTTGTCCAGACTTACACAGCCAGTATGTGTCAGAGGGGAGATTTTCTGGTTTCAAATCCATTAGGCAAAGTTGCTTCTTCTATGATAACAAAATTTAAAAGACACTACCAAGACACTACAATGTCAAGTTGTGTATGTCTTTAAATATTTACTGAAAGACTTAAAACTTCCCTTCATTTCAGCCACTTCCATACCTATTGAGAGGGCAAGAAATACAATACCCATTATACTTAGGAAGTCATCTAAAACATATTTCCACATTAGCCATATTGGGAATGGGTGAATGGGAGGAGAGAGAAGCAAGAAAAAATAAAGTGAAAACATACTTCAGTCTTCATGTGGAATCCATCAGTTCTCTCTCTGGAGGTGGATCATCATGATTTCTTTGGAATTGTAGTGAATCACATTGATCAGAGTAGCTAAGTTTTTTGCAGCTGACTATTGTTACAGTATTGTTGAACAGTTAGGTGGCATAATGGATGGAATGCTGGGCCTGAACTCAGTAAGACTCATTTTCCTGAGTTCAGATCCTGCCTCAAAAACTTACTAGTTATGTGACCCTTAGCAAGTCACTTAACAGTCTTTGTCTCAGTTTCCTCATCTGGAAAATGAGCTAGGAAAGGACATGGGTAAACTACTCCAGTATCTTTGCAAAACAAAAAAATCCAAATGGAATCAAAAGGAGTCAGACACCACTGAAAATGACTGAACAACCATAGCAGCAATTGTTGTTACTGAGTTACTGTTATTTAGCTTAATATAATCAAAATTATCCATTTTGTCTCTCATAAGCCTTTCTCTTGTTGAATTTTGAACTTTTTCCCATAGATCTGACAGATAATTTTTACCATGTTACCCATTTTGCTTGTGATATCACCCTTTATGTGTAATTCACGTATCTATTTTGAGTTTAGTGTACAGTATAAGATATTACTCTATGCCTTCTTTTTACCAGAATGCTTTCCAGTTATCTCAGTACATTTTGTTGAATAGTGAGTTCTGGCTCCAATATCTTCTATCTGGGGGTTTATTAACACTGTGGTTAATTACTTCTACATACTACTTACACAATTTATTCAACTGATCCATCAATCTATTACTTAACCAGTACCAAACTCTTTTGATGATTAATGTGATGAAACATTTTGAACCATTTTTAATAATTCACATTTTTATCCCTTTCTTTTACTTGTTCTTTTTTTTCCTATTCATCTTTGGAAATAGACCTAGTATTACTAGATTAAAGGATATAGACAGTTCAATACCTCTTTGGGCATAATTCTGAACTATTCTCCAAAATGGCTGAATCAGTTCATAATTCTACCAACAATGAATTAGTGTCCCAATATTCCCACATCCCCTCCAACATTTGTCAATTTCCCTCCAATCATTTAAACCAATCTGATAGGTATAAAATGATATCTCAAGGTTATTTTAATTCACGTTTCTCTAATCAATAATGACAGAGCATTTCTTCACATGTTTTCTTTATGATACAATGAATTGATTGGACTAAGTGATCTTTCAGGCCACTTGTTATTAGAATATTATTTAATTCTTTGAATCATAAGAGTTTTTAAAAAGAGAAAAAGGAAAGAATTTTTTTAAGAAACAGTAGCATATCATAGGCCAGCAGTAAAAGTGAGGAGGAAGAAGTAATTTAACTCCAACTTATTTATCCAGCCTAACCTTTCGCTGTTCTCCAACAATCATTCAGCGTCCTGACATACATGATGCTTATTTCTGCCTTCAAGCCTTTCCTTAAATTCTTCCCTAAGTCTGTAAAACTCTCTCCTCTCCATTCTTTCTGTAACAATTCTATGGTTCCTTCATGGCCCAAGTCCCACCACTCCTCTATTTGTTTTCCTTCAGCATTCCAGTCTACTTTGATCATGACCTTTGCTACTGCTGAATACATTTATCTACTGTGATACATTTTAGAACTTCAGTATATATTATATTCTTCTCATTGATTCTTGCTCTACATTATTTTTTTTAAAAGGAGGGTAGAAACCATGTCTTATACTTTATCTTTGTAGTTTTGGACATAGAGTAACAGCTCAAAAAAATTTATTGATTATTTTATCTCTGTATCTATCATTTACCTAGAGAAACTGTAACCTGCTTGAGGACATGATCTATGCCTTACTTCTTTGTTGGTCCCCCATCAAAAAGCAAAGTTCTAAATATTTCTCTCAGCTACTTGGTAGACACTTGAATTGAGCTGTGAAAGGCATGTGTCCTTAGCACCTAAGATTTCAGGGATCTGGGACGCTTTGTTATACTAACTATGGTGTTAAGCACCTTATAGACGCTTAATGTTAAATAATGCAAAGCTATGGATATTATGCTGAATATCATTTTCATAGCCTACTAGCTCTAAATGGCTTCTTCTTTGCTTTGTGATTTTAAAAACTTGATTTTTTTACCATCAGACTATACAAAAATCTCTAAACCTGAAATCAAATTTATAGATATAGATATGTAGCTAAAATACCTTTTGGCTTTCTTTTTTAACACATGAAGTTTTTAAGATCACGCAAATATATGTAACTTTTTTTTTTCTCTTTTTAATTCTCTCAGGGGTGAATGGACACAGTAAAATACCCCTGGGAGATGGCCTGGGCAGAACCCCAATAAAATAATATATGATAAATGTTTTTGGTTAAATATATTTGTTTGCACAGTACTTACAAGATTAAGAGTAAAAGTGGGCAAAGTACAGATTAAAATGTACAGGTGATGAATGAATTAAACAACTTACAAGAAAGTTAAAAAGAATTTTTGTCTTTGCTACAAAGAAGATCTGGAGAAAAGTTGGGAAGCTTAAGGTAATGAACTCAGATTGAGCCTAGTCCACCTGCTCAAAATTTAGAAAATTCTGCTTTCTGATCTTTATATGTAACCATTCAACTCTGTGACACACCCAAGCTCTCCCTGTCTGAATCACCCAAACCAGCCTACATAACTTTACTAAGGGCAATAAGAAAATCCTTTGTTCCTTTTCATGCTAATCAGTTTTTCTCAAAATTTCATGCATTCACTTCAAAAGTTACTTAAAAGTGTTATTATCAGGAGTAAGTTAGAAGATACTGCTAACAGTTAAGTGTTTTACAAAACTGAAGTTACAGTACCAGATTTCAATCTACTTCCCTAATAGAATATAACCAAACATCTATTAATCTATAAAGGTATTTTCTTTCTGTCAGGGTGTCTTGAATTCCCTTCAGGAAGTCACTTAGCAATGGAACTGCTCTAACCATATCCTTTGCTGTGGGTTGTTCAAATCTTTCTTTTTATTTATGTATTTTTTATTCTTAATATATAATTTATTTATTTTTCAGTTCGTAACATTCACTTGCACAAGAATTTGAATTCAAAATTTTCTATCTCCCCACCCCCCACCCCAGGACAGCATGCACCCCATCCATCCCTTCCTCCAGTCTGTCCTCCCTTCTACTACTCACCCTTCTCCCATCCCCTTTCCCCTCTATTTTCCTGTAGGGCAAAATAGGTTTCTGTACTCCATTAACTGTATAGCTTAATTTCCAGTTGCATGCTAAAACAATTTTTAACATTCATTATTAAAACTTTGAGTTCCATATTCTCTCCCTCCCTCTCCACCCACCCTCATTGAGAAAACAACAAATTCAGTATAGGTCATACATGTGTAACAATGCAAAGCATTTCCATAATAGTTATGTTGTAAAAGCCTAACCACATTTCCCTCTGTCCTATTCTGCCCTTCATTTATTCCATTCTTTCCCTTGACTGTCCTCCCACAATTCTCCAATTTGCTGTCTCTTCCATTATCTTCCCTCTCCTATCCCCTTCCCCCTTGCCTTCCTGCAGGGTAAAATAAATTTCTATATTCAACTAAGTGTGTGTTATTCCCTCCTTGAGCCAAATCCTGTGAGAGTAAGGCTCAATTATTTCCTTTCATCTCCGGCCTCTTCCTCTCCATTGTAGAAGCTCTTTCTTCCCTCTTGTATGTGAGATGATTTGCTACATTCTACCTCTCCCTTTCTCTTACTCCTAGTACAGTCTATTCAACAGTAAATTTTATTTTTTTAGGTATTCTCTCTTCATGTTCAGCTCACCCTGTGCCTTCTGTCTATGTGTATATATATAAATATACATACATATGTATGTATATGCTTGTGTGTACACATACATACATACATGTACATATACATACCTACACATATATAATATATATTATAATATATAATATACACATACATACATACTCATACATACCTACATATATATATATATATATATATATATATATATATATATATATATATATATATATATATATATATATATATATATATATATATTCCCTCTAAGTGAAAAAGGTCTCATGGGTTACAAATAACATCTTTCCATGTAGGAATGTAAACAGTTCAACTTCAATGAGTTACTTAAGGCTTCTCTTTCTTGTTTACCTTTTCATCTTTCTCTTGATTCTTGTGTTTGAAAGTCATATTTTCTATTCAGCTCTGATCTTTTCAACAAGAATGTTTGAAAGTCCTCTATTTCATTGAAATTCATTTTTCCCCTGAAGTATTATACTCAGTTTTGCTGGGTAAGAGATTCTTGGTTTTAATCCTATCTCCTTCGACCTCTGGAATGTCATACTCCAAGCCTTTTGATCTCTTAGTGTAGAAGCTGCTAAATCCTGTATTATCCTGATTGTATTTCCACAATACTTGAATTATTTCTTTTTGACTGCTTGTAATATTTTCTCCTTGACCTGGGAACTCTGGAATTTGGCTACAACATTCCTAAGAGTTTTCCTTTGCGGGGCTCTTTCAAGAGGTAATCACTGAATTCTTTCCATTTCTCTTGTACCTTCTGGGTCTAGAATATCAGGGCAGTTTCCCTTGATAATTTCTCGAAAGATGATGTCTTGGCTCTTTTTTTGATCATGGTTTTCAGGTAGACCAATAATTTTTAAATTATCTCTCCTGGATCTATTTTCCAGGTCAGGTGTTTTTCCAATGAGATATTTCACATTGCCTTCTATTTTTTCCATTATTTTGGTTTTGTTTTATAATGTCTTGGTTTCCGATAAAGTCATTAGCTTCCATCTGCTCCATTCTAATTTTTAAAGAGCTATTTTCTTCAGTGAACTTTTGGACCTCCTTTTCCATTTAGCTAATTCTGCTTCTTAAGGCATTCTTCTTCTCATTGGCTTTTTGGATCTCTTTTGTCATTTGGGTTAGTCTATTTTTAAAGGTGTTATTTTCTTCAATATTTTTGAGGGTCTCCTTTAGCAAGCTGTTGACTTGCTTTTCATGATTTTCTTGTATCACTCTCATTTCTCTTTTCAATTTTTCCTCCACTTCTCTTACTTGATTTTCAAAATCTCTTTTGAGTTCTTCCATGACCTGAAACCATTGCATATTTTTTGGAGGTTTTGGATGTAGAAGTCTTGACTTTTATATCTTCCTCTCATGGTATGCATTGTTCTTCTTCATCCAAAAAGATGGAAGAAAATACCTTTCCATCAAGAAAGTAACATTCTATAGTCTTATATTTTTTCTCTTTTTTGGGCATTTTCCCAGCCAGTTACTTGACTATGTCAAGTGGAGAGTATACTCTAAGAACCTGCAAGTTCTCAGTTCCTCCAATATGGCACAATCAAGAGAGAGGAGTTTATTCCTCTCCTGGCCTGCACTCTGTTCTGGCAGTAACCACAAGCACTCTATTCTGCCCAGGATCTTCAAGTAGGATTTCCTCTCCAGAGCCTCCACCAACTTCACCATGACAGTGCTCCTTCTCACCCCAGGGCTGTCACTCAGGACTGAGACCCAGATTTACTATTCAATTCCCCCAGGGTCTTCAGATTGAGGGGTCCAAAAGTGGACACTGCTGCCACAGTGGCTGCTGCCACCCTGGGGCTGGACCTCACTCCCCTCTCACCCAGGTGAAAGAGCTTTCTCACTGACCTTTGAAGCTAGCTTTGGTGTTTGTGGGTTGAGAAATCTGGAAACCACAGCTACTACCTTTGATTCTGGGCCCTGAAGCCTGCTCCCGTCCTGGGCTGGGCTCTGCTCTGAGCCCAGTGTGGTAGATCTTTCCTGTCAGCCTTCCAGACTGTCTTGGGCTGGAGATCTCTTTGACTTTGTTGTTTTGTGGCTTCTGTGCTCTAGAATTTATTTAAAGTCATTTTTACAGGTATTTTATGGGCTACAGGTGAAGAGTTAGAACAGGTCATCCTTCTGCTCTGCCATCTTGGCTCTGCCCATGTTCAAATCTTTCTGCAAAAATTTCTGAAACAATTCTGAAACCTAGAGACAGTTGTTTTCAATTTAAGTTCAAATGTTGTAATACTGGACCACAATCTTTATGAAGTTAAAATGAGTTTAAAAAAAAGGTCAATCACACATTATGTAGATTTTATTTAAAGATGTGAAAACTATTAATATTCAAAGGAAGAAACTTTTTAGTAAATATTAATTAAAAGTTACAATGTAAATAATAAAATTCCTAGTGAAGATAAATCCTCACCATGACATAATGTTCATTGTGTCTGGAGTTAGTTAAGGCATGGTATAGCTAAACAGAGCCTATACTAAGTATTTTCTGCCCTATTCACCCCATTACAAAAGTTGTCAAAGGCAAATAAGCCCAATTAAGAAACTGACAAAGGCAGTCTAAGCAGAACTAAGAAATAAGAACATATAAAATTAATTGCAGGAAAATAAAGTCAAAACAACTAATGGGGTTATGATAGCAATTTATGAGCAATAGTGTGACCCAAGTTTATGAAATAAATAAGGATATAAATACACTTGCAAATTCAACAGTGCAATTCAACAAACATTTAGTTAGCTCCCATTGTGTGCCAAAGTATGAGAGTTCTACTTCTACATCTCCACATTCTTCAATTCAGGCTTACTGTTTTAAGCTCCACTTTACTTTCTTCATAGTTTCGCACTTTCTTCAGAGTTGTAGTTAACCATTTCAATGGCATATTGTCTTCTATCCTTGACTTCTTTACCTGTGACATACCATCAGTCCTATCCTGCTGGGTAAATCCTGCCAACCATATGCCTTATCCTGCTCCTGTGCTAATGATTTCCACTGCAGGAAATCATATAACATGCTACAAAGTTATGTTATGTAATCTCAACTGGACTGACAGGATGGTGGATGGTGGTTTAGGAAATGAAAATCCATATCTAAGGCACCTCTAAAAATTGGCCTGTTTACTAAGAGATACACTCAAATTTTCAAAAAGATAGCCAACAGTACATAGTAGCAAATTATTATATTTGTGTTTGACAAACATAAAGATGTAAGCTCTTGGGATAAGAATTCATTATTTGGCTGGGAAAGGTAGAAAGCTATTTGGCAGAATTTAGGTATAGATCAATGTCTTGCACCATTTACCAAGATGAGGTCAAAATGGATACATGACCTAGATATAAATGGAGATATCATAAGAAAATTCAAAGAACATGGATCATATTACCTATCAGACTTATGAGTTGGATGTCAATTTATGAACCAAGAGATAGAGAGCATTTTGAGATATAAAATGGATAATTTTTATTATATTTTATTTAAAAAGTTGCATACAAACAAAATCAATGTAGCCAAGATTAAAAAGAAAACAGAAAATTGAGGGGGAGATTGATAGTTTCTCAGATAAATATTTTATATCTCAAATATATGAAGCACTTTGGTAAATTTATAAGAATATGAGTCTTATAGGGAGATGGAGTCAACATGGGGGAGAAAACATGGGACTTGCTTGAGCTCTCCCCAACCCCCTCCAAACACATTTAAATAATGCCTTAAAACCAATTCTAGAGCAGCAAAACCCAAAAGGATAGAGTGAAACAATTTTCCAGCCATAGGCAACTTAGAAGATCAACAGGAAAGGTCTGTTATATGAGGGTGAGAGTGAAGCATAGTCCAGTGCAGGCTACACCAGCACAGACCTGGACCCAGTCAACTAAGAGCAGACCTTGGGAGAGACTGAATCAGTGGCAGCAGTGGCATTTTCTGGACTTAGCCCACAGACAGTAATGGAGTCAGACAACTGGTCAGATGGAAATTACAAGGGTCCCCTACCAGGAGCAGACCTCTGGTGTATTGCCCACTTGAATTTGAATTGCAGTCAAGGGTCTCAGTCATAGGGCAAAAAAAGGAGTACTACAATACCAGAGCTTGTAAAGCAGAGAAGAGGGAACCCTGGTCAGAATAGCAGGGCAGAAAAGAGTGTTTGTGGTTGCTCAGACCTGTGCACAGTACAGGAGAGCAGTGAACACACCTCTTCCTAGATCATGCCACCTTCAATGAACTTGAAACTTACAGGTCCTCAGAATTACCTCTAAAAACACCTGCAAAGAATCCTGAAGCTTGGAATGGTACCCCTTCCACTTAGGAAGTATGAAGTTAAAAGTCAAGAAACAGGCTGGAAAAGTGAGCAAATAGCAGAGAAAGATCCTGACTATAGAAAGCTTCTATGGTGACAGGGAAGATCAAAACACAAACTCAGAGGAAGAAGTCAAAACTCCTACTCCCAAAACCTCAAAGAAAAAAATATGCATTGGTCCCAGGTCATGGAAGAATTCAAAATGGATTCTAAAAATCAAGTAATAGAAACAGAGGAAAAATGGGAGGAAAAATGAAAGTAATGCAAGAAAATCACGAAAAAAAGGAGTCAACAACTTGGTAAAGGAGGCACAAAAATTACTGAATAAAACAACAGCTTTAAAAAAAGAATAGGCAAAATACAAAAATCCAATGAGGAAAAATCTCTATAAGAAGCAGAATTGGCCAAATGGAAAAAGATGTTAATTCCCTCAAGAGAAGAACTCCTTGAAAAGTAGAATTAGTAAGATGAAAAAAGAAGTACAAAAGCTCACTGAAGAAAATAATTCCTTAAACATTAGAACTGGACAAGTGGAAACTGATGACTCCATGAAACATCAAGATACAAAAGAAAATCAAAAAAATGAAAAAATTGAAGAAAATGTGAAATATCTCATTGGAAAAACAACTGACCTAAGAAAATAAATTGAGAAGTAATTTGAGAAGTATTGGACTACCTGAAATATGGGAAAAAAGAGCCTAGACATCATCTTTCAAGAAATTATCAAGAAAAACTGCCCTGACATTATAGAACCATAAAGCAAAATAGAAATGAAAAGAATCCACCAATCACTTCCTAAGAGATATCAAAAGGAAAACTCCCAGAAATATTGTAAGCTAAATTCCAGAACTCTCAGGTCAAGGAGAAAATATTATAAGAAGCCAGAAAGAAACAATTGAAATATTGTGGAGCCACATTCAGGATAACATGCAATTTAACAGCTGCTACATTAAAGAGTAGGAGGGCTTAGAATATGATATTCTGGAGAGAAAAGGACCTAGGATTACAATCAAGAATCACTTGTCCAGCAAAACCAAGTGTAATGCTTCAGAGGGAAAAATGGGCATTCAATGAAATGGAGGACTTTCAAATATTTCAGATGAAAAAACCAGATCTGACTTTCAAATACAAGACTCAAGAGAAGTATAAATAGGTAAACAGGAGAGAGTAGTCATAAGGGATTCAACACGATTAAACTGTTTATCTTCCTACATGGGAAAACAACACTTGTGACTCATAAAAACTTTCTCATTCTTAGAATATTTAGGAGGAATATATATACAAACATAGAGTATGAGTGTGAGCTGAATATGATGGGATGATTATCTAAAATATAAAATTAAGAGTGAGAATGAAGAATGTACTAGGAGAAACAGAAAGGGAGAGGTAGGATGAGGTAAGTTATCCAACATAAATAAGTCCTGAAGGAAATTTTACAGTGGAGGGGAAGATGGAGGATGGGGGGGAAGTGTATGAATCTTGCTCTCATTCAAATTGGCTCAAAGAGGAAATAACATACAAACTCAGTTGGGTGTAGAAATCTGTCTTACCATACTAGAAAATAGGAGGAAAAGGGATAAGAAAAAAGAGAGGCAGGGAGCTGATAGAAGGGAGGATAGATTTGATGAGGTAAAAGTTAGAGCAAAATACTTTTGAGAATGGACAAGATGAAAAAAGAGAGAGTAGAATAAACAGGGAATAAATAGGATGGAGGAAAATACATAATAATCATTACCATGAAAAATATTTTAGAGCAAATTTCCCCAAGAAGACCTCATTTCTCATATATATATAGGAAACTGCATAAATTTTATAGAAATAAGAGCCAGTCCTTAATTGAAAATGATCACGCAATTTTCAGACAAAATAATCAAAGTTATCTATAGTCATATAAAATGCTCTAAATCACTATTGATTAGAGAAATGCAAATTAAAACAACTCTGAGTTATCATCACACACCTATCAGATTAGCTAATGTGACAGAAAAGGAAAATGACAAATGTTGGAAAAGATATGGCAGAATCAAAACACTAATGCATTATTGTTTGGAACTATGCCCAAAGGGCTATAAAACCATGCATACCCTTTGACCAAGCAATACTGCTACTATGTCCATATCCCAAAGACATAAAAAACAAAAAGGAAAAGGACTTTTATGTACAAAAAAATGTAGTAGCTCTTTTAGTGGTGGCAAAGAATTGGACATTGAGGAAATGCCTATCAATTGGGGAATGGCTGAACTGCTTGATGTATATGGTTGTGATGGAATACTATTGTTCTATAAGAAATGATGAACAGGATGATCTCAGAAAATCCTAAATAAAATTACATGAACTGAAGCAAAGTGAAATGAGCATAATCAGAACACTGCATATAGTAACAGCAATATTGTATCATGACGTACTGTGAAGAACTTAGCTATTCTTAGCAATATGATGCCAAGACAATTCTGAAAGACTTATGATGAAAGGTGCTGTCCATCTCCAGAGAAAGAGCTGACGGTGTCTGAATGCAGATTGAAGATATTTTTTCTTTATTTTTTTGGGAGTTTTTTTTTTTTATGTGTTTTCTTTCACAGAAAGACTTCCAAGGAAATGTGCTTTGCATGAGTACACATATATAACCTACGTCAAATTGTTTGCCTTCTCAACGGGGACTGAGGGGGGCAGGAGGAGAATTTGGAATTCCAAATTTGGGGGTGTGTGAAAGAACATTACAATTGCACTTACATATAATTGGTGGAAAATATTTTTTAAAAAGAATATGAGCCATTTCCCAGCTGATAAATGGTCAAAGAATATGAACTGGCAGCTTTTTTAATGAAGAAATTGAAACTATGTGTACACATATGAAAAAAGTGTTCTGAATCATTATTGACTAGAGAAATGGAAATCAAACCAACCTTGAGATATCATCTCTTCCATCTATCCATTCAGGTGAAATAATAGAAGAGACAGGCAGCTAATGTTGGAGGGCATGTGGAAAAATTGAGAAACTAATTCACTATTGGTACAACTATGAATTGATTCAACAGTTTTGAAGAACAATCTGCACTTATGCCCAAAGAACTATAAAACTGTACATATACTTTCACTTAGAAATACCACTATTAGGTTAATTTCCCAAGGTGATTAGGGAAAATGAAAAGAACCCATAAATTCCAATATATTTATAGCCTCTCTCTTTGTGGTACAAAGAACCAGAAACTGAGGAGATGACTATCAGCTGGAGAATGGCTAACCATGATATTCTATATGATTGTGACAGAATACTACTATGCTGTAAGAAATGATGAGCTGGTTGATTTAAAAAAACTGTAGAAAGACACATGAAATAATGAGGAGTGAAATGAGCAGAACAAAGAGAATGTTGTATACAGTAACAGCAATATTGTTCTAAAAACAACTTTGACCAACTAAGTCATTTTGATTATTATAAATATTCAAATAAACTACAAAGGACCTATGAAGGAAGATGCTATCCACCTTCAGAGAAAGAACTGGCAGATTTTTACACACACACACTTGTGTGCATGAGTGTGTGTGTATAGTTCTGCCTAATTGCAACCTCTTCCAGGGTGGGAGGGAGAAAAAATAAAAAGTGCACAGCGGAGAACAAAAATACTTAGAAGGAGCACAGAAAATCAGGGTAGCTTTGAAAACAAAGTATTTATTGCATAGTTTACTTTTTAAAAAGTAAACTGTATGAAATAGAAATTATTGGTTTTGCATTGAATCTTCTTTTTATGTTGTGCTTTGTAGATGGAAATGTTCTTTTTTCTTTTGTATTTAACTTCAAAATAAATTAAACATTTTTTGAAAAGCCAAGGTCACCTATATGACCTTGAGCAAGAGATTTCACTTTCCTTGGCATCTGTTTCATTTTGTTGTTAGAGTATTGCCTTTTGATAACAAGGAATTGGGATAGCTGCTCCCTAAGGGGAAAAACAAAGAAAACTGACATTTTTAAAAGGCTTTATGCTCAATAGGAAAAAAAAATGCTATGTAAATACAAGGTGGTATTTAAATAACAAAGATGTAAGGAGCTCTTACAATAAATGTTGCCATTTTTATTAAGTTTGCTAACAACAAAAACCATATTTTTGCTACAATAAAATTCAGTTGCAGCAAAATTTTGTTTTCCTTTGAAGTTTTTCCTTTGTGTTGCTTTTCTTTAGACATGTGACATAATAATTAATAGTAATAATAATTGCTAACATTTATATAGTGCCAAATATGTTCCTTCTCCTGAGACACAAAACAATGCCTAGCTAGACTGCTGTGAAGGAAAGCACTATGTCTACAATATATGATTCTAAGATGTAGTAAAGACGGGAACAAGATTGAGAGTTAAGGTTGAAACTCTATTATTAAAGTGCCGTATTATGTACCAGCTAATATGTCCCTTCAGATTTTGATGACCTGTTTTGATACTCTAAGAGATGAAGCAAAAAGTTGTAAGAAGAGAGTTCCAATGATAGTTTTAAATTTTCTTGTTTACTCAGATTGACCCACTGTATTAATGGTTAGCATATGCAAATGTGCTTATGAAAGACAGAGAAAAAGTCTTAAGAAAAAGTTTCCACTTTTTAATACTTTATCTATAAATAATTTAACCTAAAAGGAGAGATGATAGATTTTTTAATTTTTTTAATTCTCTTACTTTGCAATCTCACATATATTTCTTTTTCTTCTAGAATTTCAATCTCTTTTTTCTTTACCAATGTAAAATGTTTTCAGTTTTGAACTTTAACACTTTTAGACAGAATTACAGATTAATATATCTGATTAAGAATCTGATTTTCTGTAGACTTCCCATTCTACTGTGTGCAATTAATTATGTGGCCGAACTCATCTCTATGAAATTGTTGCCAACGTATGATTCTTCATTGTCCCTGGGGGGAAAAAAAGAACATGGCACATGCTAGTATCAATATTTTCCAATTTGTAAGGCAGTATTTGCTTGCCAAAGGGAGTCCCTTGAGCAAGAATTCTCATAAGATTCTCTCTTGGTAGAATTAGAACAGATACTATAGAGAATATACCAAAGCTGACAACCAATTACTAAATTGATAATGACAGTAATCTGCCTTTTCTCCCCTAGCTTCCATAATATCAGAAAGCACTACAAGAAGGTGTATTTCCCAAAATCTTTTATTTACTGTTACTCTCAGATAGTTTGTTCAAACCCCAAAGAAACATTTGAAAAATGAAGGAAGAAAGATATATGACAAAAGCAATTGTGTAACAATATATTAAAAATATGCTTTAAAAAGCCCTCAAGTTTAAATCCTATTCTACAAACTCAGCTCCATTTTGAAACAATCATTTTTGGCCTCTCTGGCCATAGATCCAGAGTGGGAAAGGACCTTTAACACTGTCGTCGAACCCACTTATGTTTCACAAAAGAAGAAATTTAGGAAACTACATAAGAAAAGTGGGGCATCTAACAGTTTAAAATTACTTTTTATTTCTACATTGGCAATGTGCTCTGAATACAATGATACAGATTTCCAGTAAAGGGCAAAGAGTCACAGGAGCTCTAGAGTCATAGGAGCTGGGTTCAAAACCTACCTCTACTGCTTATTATCTATATTACCTTGTACAAGCCATCTAACCTCATTGTTGCCTCACTTCAATTGTTAACCTGCTAAAGTTTAAAACTCCACGAAGACTTTGGAACATCCTGCATATGCACAGAAATGGAAATTTAGTCTATTTGCACTTCTGAAAATGAGTCATAGTATTACAAAGAAACTAGGAGGTAGACAAATATGGTGGGCTGTTTTCAGTGCACAATTTCTACATATCATATTCCTTACAATTATTCAGAACTAGGGTCCCAAGTTGTTTACTGATGCTTCTCCATGGACTGGGTGAAAAAGTAGTTTATAAAATCATCTGTGCTTGCAAAAAGTTATAGCAAGCCCAGCAGCCACACCCTGGTAAAACCATCTTGGCACATGGGCCAAATCAGGTTGAGATCCGCAAGTTTGAAACCTGTCAGTGAGTTAGGGGGTTGCTACCCAAGAATATAAAAATTTCCCCCAGTGGAATGGATGGATGAGAATGGTTTATTTCAATGGCCGTGAAGGTCTGCACAATGCTCTGTGGAGCACTGAGAGCTTAGTCAGCGATTAAAGATGCCAAGGTCATCCACTGAATCTTGCACCATAGACAGTTGCCTTGACTTTTGTCTTACCACTGGACTTTGATGACTCTGCAAAGAAATTGTGAGGCTGACAACTTTGTGCAAACCTTCCTCACTTAAATCTAATTTACAAACAAGTCAAGACATCATCTCATTGGTCTTCTTTGGAAGCAAAGAGTGAACAACAGTACTGGGAAGATTTTCCACATCCAAACATCAACATGTAGTCCCCAATTACAGATTTAGTTAGATTAGTAAACTATTCTTTTAAATTACTATTACTGCCTAAAAGTTAGGAATAACAGTCATTCACATCTCATTGTGTATTTCTTTAGTTGATTAATAGCCAGCTAAGATGAACCAAAGGAATGACATTTATATATAAAGAAGGGTGACGAGAATGGGCATTTTTGAAGCATAGTGGAAGAGGAAAGTAGGTCTGATAAGGTCTTCACTGAAGGCCAAACAGCGGGCAGTATAAAGAACTTCAGTGCCCATAAAAAAGGAAAGGGTGCGTTTAGAATTGAGAGAGGTAGAGAATTTTGTGTGGTAGGTTAACAAAAACAACTTTCCTTTGTTTTTCAGTTTGCCAAGATTCCTAAGGTCAGTCATTGTTATAGTAGAAATCACCCCCACTGCCGCCTTTGGCATCCATTATATGAGCTAACTAGGACTAAAGTTCTCATGGATAATTTATAGTATTTTGCCAGTATTGAAGTAACCATAATTTGAAGTTTCACCTTCTCTTCCTTACTTAGTCTAGGAGCATATCTTCTAGGGATATGAGCTGTTAAACAACATATAAAAATCATTGTGTATGACCCATTGAGAGTTTAGCAAAGGTGTTTTTAAAATAAAGTTTTACTGAGTACAGAGCTATAATTTACATATCTTAATTTGAATATTTGCTCTGCAATAGATAAAACTTCATCCATCTCATTTTAATGCAAGAACTCAAAATAAGTAAAACTAAGCCCACTCTAATTGAGGTAGATTAGGTCAATCTTAGTCCTTAACTAGACTGATTTTTTTTATATAATCAATCACTTTAAAACTAAGTAGGTTTGTATTCTGATCTTGGCTCTATAGCAAATACATATATTTTGTAATGACTCTGTCAGTTCATGCACAGCTGGTAGAAACACAGGATCTTGTTACTCTCTGATTATCAGCTGGAAATGTGAAAATACTGCCTTAAGTGATCCTCTCTCTCTCTCAATGCTCCGCTTACCCTTTGGCATCCTCTGCAGATACCCAAATGAATGTATTAGCCCTCTACATACAACGGCAACAAATTAGAAAATTTATGAGTATCAGGGACTACAACTGATGCAACCTTTGCTATAAGATTTTTTGGCTCCCATTTTGGAGCTCTGAATAGACTACCAAGATATATAGGGTAACAAGAATCCACTCTATATAAATGTGTATATATGTCTATGTATATACATATTAAAATGTATATTATATATAAATGTGTGTATGTGTACATTTGTATATGTGTCTGTGCACATATGGGTATTTGTTTATATATTATATACATACATGTATATATATACACATAGACTTATATACACATACATATATGCATATATATATGTATATATATATATACACACACATACATACATACATATATAAGCAACTCCTGACTTCCATGTCAGGAGATCAAAAGAGTGGCAGATTAGATCCTTTTCCACATTGGAATAAATTTTAGAAACCCTATAAAAGAGCACTTGAACATCATATGTACAGTGTTTACAACTGATTCTACAGGACAAAAATGAAAAAGCCCAGTGAGTTGGTAAATACAATATTATTGACCACTTATCAATAAGTCCCCATAATGTGCTAGGCACTGTGTTAAGCTCTGAGCATTCAAAGAAAGGCCAGAAACAATCTGTGTTCTCAAAGAGCTTACATTCTAATTAGGGAGATAACAAGCAACCAACATCTATACAGAATAAACTGGGGATGAATAAGTCTCAGAGGAAAGGCACTAAGAATAAAGAGAACTGGGAAAGAGTTCTTGGAGGATTTGGAGAATCCTCCAAAGAAAAGATTTGAGACTTAAAGAAAAAAGGAGGGTGGTATACAAGAGATTTTACATAATATGGAATAAAAAATAAATAAGAATTTAATAATAACTTAAATAACTAGAAAGATATTCAGTATTGACGACTGAGCAACCCAAGTACATTAAAAAAAAAGTTACCCAAATTGATTTGAGATTTAGTATCACACAAATCAAACTACCAAAAGGGTATTTTACAGAGCTAGACAAAATAATGATAATAAGATAAATAAAAAATGTCTTCGGGTTTTCATATTTCATTAAACACCTTTCCAGAGAACTTGCCTGAATCAAGAATTAGGATTAAGTACTGTGAGGATGGGCTGAAAACAAGATTGGAGAAAATATTCCCTTGACTCAGGATCAGAGACTTGGAGTCTAAAGGAACCTTAATGGTCACAGAGTCCAATTGCAGATGAGGCAACAGAAACATCAAAGCCCTTAACCAAGCTCTAAGACACATTTTCCAAACTGCAGACAGGAAGAGTTTAGGAAGGAAGCAAAATAAGGTGAAAACTAGACAGTAACAACAACAGGTGGCTTAGAAGCCCCTCTGACATAACTGAAATTTTGCACATAGAGGAAAGGTGTAAAGTTTGGATAAATACTGAGTCAATATCGTTTATTAAATCTTCTCTGCCTCATCATAGACCCTGAGATGGAAGGAGGCAGAAGAGCTTTGGCATCATCAGGTTTCTTCCATCAAGCACCAGTTTGAAGGCTTGAGAAGAAGTTCAGTGCATAATGTAGTTGATGTACAAGCATAAGATATTAATACAATTACTTTTAAAATATTTAATATCATAGTTTACCAAAATTAGTTTACCAAGGCAGTTGATTGACAATAAGACAAATGGAAATTTATTAGCTGAATTTCAAGAAAAATCTTTACATAATTGTTGAATGCGATTGAAAAGTGATTAGCATGATTTGAAAAACATAGCCTATTTTTCACTTCTTCCACTTGGAGTTACATATTTTTTTCAGCTATGACAACTTCTAGAATCAAGTATCAAAATAAACTGAAGTTATAACCAGACTTTTTGATACTATATTTCAAAAGGTTAAACCAAAATTTTCAAAATTTATGAGGCATATTCAATCATATTACTCTCATTGAAAATCTTATTGATAACATTTTATTGATAGCAAAAACTGTTTTGTTACCATTAATTAAATATTTTCACAATACTATTTCACCTTTGGGGTAGCAAGGTGGCTCAGTGTACATACAGAGTGTCAGTCCTGGAGTAAGGGAGACTCATCTTCGTGAGTTGAAATCTGGCCTCTGATATTTACTAGCTGTGTGTTCCTGGGAAAATCACTTAATCCTGCCTCCCTCAGTTTCCTCATCTGTAAAATGAGCTGGAGAAGGAAAGGAAAAACCACTCCAGTACCTTTGCCAAGAAGACCCCACATGCAGTCATGAAGAGTCAGACACAACTGAAAAGTGACTAAACAAATTTCATCTTTATCATCCTTTTAAATTTCTGTTTCTGCGTATGTTTTATTGGCATAATTATTACAATCATAGTAAAAAACTTAGGAAATATGCTCAAAATTATTTTATTGGCAGGTTGATGTGTTAAAAAAAAGTCTGCAGACTATTGTAAAGGATGACTCTCTAGGAGAGGATTTAGAGAAAACTATATTATAAACTAAGTAACACAAAAATGAAGATATGAATAATAATATTTGAAAAATAAATGCTTATTAATTTATTGATATCATGTGCAGGATCCAAACAAAAACTGGATTTCCTTTAAAAGGTGTACCTCTCCAGATACTTCTGTTTGCCAGTGCATTTACGCCAATTGCAACAAACCCCAGAACATTATAGGGCTTCATCAAGCCTAATAATCCATACAGGAAAAACTAAAGGGATGAAAAAATGTCTCTTCTACATACTCTAACATACATTTGGACATCTAGTGCACTGAATTATTAAATTAATTCATATACCTCAGACAGGCATTGAGGACAGACAGCAAGGGAGAGTAAGAACATAATATGAAGAAACCAGACTGAATTTTATTGTGCATTGCTATTTCATCAAACCAAACTGCTTCCTCACATAAAAATCCATCTTTCAAACACAAATTCAAATTCTTCCCAGTGATGCTCTATGGTTAAGGATTTTGCATTTCAATCTCCAAGGAAGCACAGCTGCAGGTAATCCAAAGGGTAATAGAAATATAAGCACAAGAAGGCTATATATTCAACTGCTATCTGTGTGTAAGAAGTAAAATAAGAGATCTTAATGAGGAATGTATAATTAGAAAAGGAGACAAGTCAATCACATAGTAAGAGCCAGCAATCACATATAGACAGCCCACATGCTTCATTGATACCTAAATGATATAAAAAGGTCTGAAAAAAGCCTCCAATTACTTGGAGAGGTCGTCCATGGAGGAGCTATGGGAAAACAGAGACAAGAACAGAAGAGTTGGAGAAATCATATGGGTGGCTTGCTATCCATGATGACGGGAAATGCCTAAATGGATAAAATCATAGGTCCCTTGAAGTACTGAAATAGGGAAGTATATTTATTAGTCTGGGATGGATCATAATCCTCCTCTTTTACTTCAGTTTTTGTTATTTTCTTCATTGAGTGAGTTGGAAAAAAATAGGTAGAGATGTAGGCATTACTAGATTTCACAAGTACCTTGAAAAATGTTGTAAGATTATAAAGGGCATCATTTAAAAAAAGACAGGTGTCATCATTATTACATTTGTGGAATGTTGAGTTCATTCACAATAATATTGCAGCGATTTTTAAAATAGTGTCATTTCTTTAATTTTGTGTGTTATTTTTTGCTTTCATCTAATTCCTATTTTTAGTCTTTTTCTAATTTAAATAGTTTTATATCATATAGACTAGTTTTACTGATGGATTTTCCTGGAGAAAGAATGAAGTCAAGGAACCTATAAACCATTGACTGAAAATAATAGTTATACTTGGCTTTTGTAAGACATCTTTTATCTCAAGATATCAAAGCACTTTTCAAACTATGGCTATAATTACCTCCATTATGCAAAATGATAACTACAGAACTATGAGACTGAATGACTTATAGCAAGTGATTGACAGCGCTAGAAATAGAATTCCTGATTCCCATTCCTCTGCCCTGACTCCTAGACCATAACAGTGTCAGGAAATAATACCATCAAAAATAGATTTCTCAGGAGGTTCAGAATTGAAAATAACAAATTGAAACAGCTCTGAGATATTACTTCCTACCCCCTCAAAGTAGCAAAGATAATTTAAGAGAGAAATAGTAAATGTTGGAAAGACTATAGGATGACAGAAACACTAATGCAGTTTTAGTGGAATTGCAAATTAAACTGTTTTGGAAAAAACAATTTGGAATTATGGGAGAAAATTCACTAAACTCTTCATCCCTTCATTCCAGCCCCCATTACTGGGCATATATCCTTAGGAGGTCAAAGACAGAAAGGGAGGAAAAAAAAGGTCCATATAAACTAACTGTTCTTAGAAGTACTTTTTAAGGTAGCAAAAAACTAAAAGCAAAGTGGGTGTGCATCAAAAGTCAAATTGCTAAACAGGTTGTGATATTTGAATATAATGGACCACAAGGAATTGTACCATAAGGAAAAATTGATATCAAGAAGTTAGACACATATCAAGACTTGTATGTGTATCAGCATTGCAAATTAAGCAGAACCAGAAGAATATACAGAATAATTACAATAATTTAAATTAAAATGACACTATATGGCATTAAGCTTTCATTATTTATAATTATCCATCATTGCTGGGAACCGTGGAAGTGGAATGAAGTATACACCAACAAAAGTTGTTGGTTACTCTGTAAGTAGGTTTTGCTTCAACTTTCTTCTTTATTTCAAGGAATGTTTCAATAAGGTAGAGACTGTTTAAGGAGGAAATGATTGTGCTACAAAAACCAAAGGAGACTATAAAACTTTTTTAAAAAAGAAGCATTCATAGATAACATGGTAGTCACTATACCGAAAGGAAACAGACCACTTCCTTCATTGAATATCTCCATCTTGCAGGACCTGGATGAGGATGCTATTGCTTGCAGCTTTCCATCCAACATTTTAGTTAAGACTGACCTTTACAGGATATCTTTTTCTTTACAAATTTCCTTTGGAAATGACATTATCTAAAACTAATATTGTACCTATCGTAAACTTTTCCTACAGAAGGTACATTTAGCTTTAACTGATTCTCCTTAATGCATATCCACCCCTTTATTTCTTCCTATAGCATTTAATTGCACCAGAGCAAATTTTAGTAGCCAAGAATATTTCATATTGGTGTTTAGTAATATCACAGCAAAGTGAATGCTTATATCAAAATTTTTTAAATCTCTTCTTTAATAAAATGGATATCTGAATAGAATACACTGACTTCAGAAGTAGGGTCAGCATTGTTAAAAATGATTTTTAGCCAAGCTTTTGGCAGTACAATGAATCCTACCATAGGATGAGATAGTCTAACATTCTACTGACGGAAGTTATATCCTCCTAATATACATGTTTTAATACAGTATTTCTGGTTAGGAGTGCCTAGTTATGCTTAGACAGCAGTGATTCTCAATAAATGGTCACATATTCCAGATACTATCCCCTAACCCCACCCAACTCCTAGAGTGCACCAGCTGTATTTAATTCCTCCCTGAAAACTCCTTCATGAACCAAAGCCAACTCAGCTTTTAGCCACACCATTTCCCAGAAACCAGACTTGCCAAGGTCTCCAGTAACACCTTCACTGCCAAAATAAAAATGGTATTTCTCCATCTTGACTCTTTGACCTGTCTATTGAACTTGATGCTGCTAAAATCCACTTCCAATGAGTTTTCTCTCTGAACTTGTTTTACAAAGCCTTCTCTTACTCAGCACAATTACCTTCAATCCAGCCTTGTTCCTCTGTAATTTGCTGTTCTCTTTTATGCCTGAATCACTGATTTCCAGTAGTTTGTCACTTTCTGCATCCCCCACTTCTGGCATCTCTCCATCATTCCTATGCCCTCTATCTGCAGGCCTCCAAATCCAAAGTACGTGTCATCAACAATTCAAATTCAGCTGAGTTTCTCATCTACTTTCAAGTTTCCCTGTTCAGCATCCTCATGCTAATGCCACTTATAACTCATCTTCCAAGGAGAAGGAAAAAAACAAATGTCCATATTATCTGTGATATGTGCTTATTTATACACTTTAAGTCCTTGTTTAAATCTGTAATTAAATGCATGTCATATACCAAATCTGATTTCTTTTTTTTTATCTATACTATGTTAGGCCATAACAGTGAAATAATTCTGAATCAAATAGGTAGTTATTCAAATGGTCATGTTAAATTTAATATAATAAGAATCCTAAGTCACAATTTTTACATAGTGTAATGCCTAGCACATAGTACACATTTCAGATATATTGATTGGCACTTGAGTGGTTTCACATGCTGTTGATCCAGTTTTGTAATTAAGATGTATCATGATCTGCTTATGTCATCCATGACCAAATCAGACTGACTAATTAGTAACTGAATTTTTAAGAGGAGATGGTCATCATTGTGGCTGAATAAAATCAAATTGGGGGGGCAGAGCCAAGACACTGGAGTAGAAGCATAGACCTTCTCAAGCTCGCCCCCCAAAGCAAAATACATACAAAAAATGACTATACACAAATTCTGGACCAGAAGAAGCCATAAAATGACAGAATGAAACAGATTTCCAGCCCAAGACAACCTGGAAGGCCAACAGGGTGGGAGCAATCAGGGCAATGAATCACATGAAGCTCTAAAAGTCAGTGAGAAAATTCTTTTACCTGGGTGAGAAGGGAGCATGGTCCAGTCCCAGGGCAGCTGCAACCATTTTCACTGGCCTGCTTCTGGAGCACTCAACCTACAGATGGTGGGGGAATCAAGCAGCTGATCTGGGTCTCAGTCCTGAGTGGTGGTCCTGGAGTGAGGAGGAGAGCTGGCATTGTGGAACCGGCGGCAGCTGTGGAGAGGAAATCCTACTCAGAGTTTCAGGGCAGAAAAGAGTGCTTTTGGTTCCTCACAGACAAGAGTACAGGTCAGGAGAGAAATAAATACCTCTCCCTTAACTATGCCAGTTTAGGGGAACTGAAAACTTACAGGTTCCTAGAGATATCTCAGAAAACATCTGAAGCTTGAGATAGTATACCTTTCACTTGACAATGGACTCAAAAGTCAAGTAACTGGCTGGGAAAATGCCCCCAAAAGGGAAAAAAGTAAGACTATAAAAGGTTACTTTCTTTGTGAAAAGGTATTTTCTTCCATCCTTTAGGATCAAAAAAGGAGCCTAGACATCATATTCCAAGAAATTATCAAGGAAAATTGCCCTGATATTCTAGAATCAGAGGATAAGATAGAAATGGAAAGAATTCACCAATCACCTCCTGAAAGAAACCCCAAAAGGAAAACTCCTAGGAATACTGTAGCCAAATTCCAGAGTTCCCAGGTCAAGGAGAAAATATTACAAGCAGCCAGAAAGAAACAATTCAAGTATTGTGGAAATACAATAAGGATAACACAGGATTTAGCAGCTTCTACACTAAGGGATCGAAGGTCTTGGAATATGATATTCCAGAGGCCAAAGGAGGTAGGATTAACACAAAGAATCACGGACCCAGCCAAACTGAATATAATATTTCAGGTAAAAAATGGAATTGCAATGAAATAGAGGATTTCCAAGCATTCTTGTTGAAAAGACCAGAGCTGAATAGAAATTTTGACTTTCAAATACAAGAATCAAGAGAAAGATGAAAAGGTAAATGGGAAAGAAAAGCCATAAGGGACCTATCAAATGTTTACATTTCTACATGGAAAGATGACATTTGTAACTCATGAGACTTTTTTCAGCATTAGTATAGTTATATATATGCAGATGTGTGTGTGTGTGTGTGTGTGTATGCTAGAGAAACAGCCTTCTAAACAGACTGCAAATATATATATCTATATATACATATATTTTAAGCACTGCATGTCACTTTTGCAAAAATTACGCACATATTTAATGGCACAGAGATATTGCAAACAAGTTCAAAAAGCAGAAATTGTAAAGACACTCTTTTTAGACTATGATGCAATAAAAATAAGTAACTGGTTCAGGGACTGGGGGAAAAAAAGTCAGACCTAAATGAAAACTTAACAATGAAATCTTAAGTAATGAGTGAATCAAGGAACAAATCATAGAAACAATTTTAAAATTATGTGAAATAAAATTATAATGATGAAACAAGAAGCAGTCCTCTGGGGGAAATCATATCCCTGAAAAAGACATCTTAACAAAATAGAAAAAGAGAAGATTGATGAACTGAATATGCATTTTAAAAAATTAGAAAGTCAAAAAATAAATCCAAAATAAGTAAGAAAGAGGAGATATTAAAATTATAAAAGAATAGATAAATTGTAAAGAAAATAGAAATAAAACTAAAAATTGGTTCTTTGAAAAACTGATAAAGTTGATAATTTTAAGCTACATTAAAAGAAGAGGGCAGAATATGAAATCAATAAAATAGCAAATGGGCCAAGTAAAACGACAACAAAAAGCAAAGAAACAAAAGAAATAATCAGAATAGATTATGCAGTTATATGGTAACAAAACCTAAAACACAAAGGAAATAGAAGAATCCCTTCAAAACTGCCCAAACTATCAAAAGAAAACATTGAGTTTACTCTCCCCAGGAACTTCATGTGTGAGCAGCAAGAGGAAGGATGAATGCCAGGTGTGTGGTTATTTGTAACTACTGCACCAGTAATTACCATTTTCTAAAAGGTAATTGATGCCTTCTGTTGATTAATTTGAGAGAATACACAAGACGGGGGCTCATGGGTAACAATATTAGAAACCATGACCCCTTTGGTTATGTCTGGTACACTGAGGGGAGTAGTAGTGTTAACCCACTGGAAACCTAAACTTACAGTGCAACAAGAGTTGGTAGAGTAAACCCAAAGAGATACTATAATGGTTTACTGGTATGTGTTTAAAATTAATGGGAAAACATGTTTTTCTTTTCCTTTTGATGAGAATATACTCATTCTGCCTCCATAACAGGGAAGGTGTTGTGAAGGCTACAAATTTTCTCATGTAGTGAATACTTGAAAGAATAAAATTATCTTCTACTTAGTTATAATATGTTTCTTGCATGTTATTTTATCCCTGAATTTAGAATTTAAAAATTCTTATAATTCTGGAGAAATATAAATCCATTTGGAGCATTATAAAATCATCAAGAGAGATGTGGGATATTTTACCTCTAAAGACACCACCACTACCACCACTGTCACCATGTGACCAGACAAAATAAGTCTTTATAGGAAATTAAAGAAACATTTTCCAGTTAGAGTTAGTCTTTATCATTCCTGCCTTAGTTTGATTTGTTTTAATTACAAACCATTTAAATATAAAACTTATTCCTCTGAGTAGTTTTCATCTTCTTTTTGCTTGGTATTTAAAATCTGTAATAAACTATAAATGAGTAACAGCTTCCTGATAACCACAAATTTCCATTTACATTTAACTTTATTTCGGTGTTCTTTCTGATTACTCAAAGGACTTTCTCTTCCCATTTGGCACAATCATAAATTGGTTTGAATCATATTCATCTTACATCTACTGGACCTGAAATTTGATACCGATGACAATTTGTGTTTTTTCATTACAGTAAACTACATGTGATGGTTTTAGTTCAGTTAGGCTGCTTTAGGGACAGGAATATTATTTAGTTCAGTTAGGCTGCTTTAGGGACAGGAATATTATAAGTTCAATATTTGTTTTCATTCCTACCACATATTCACCAACAAAACCAGCCATTTCAGGTGATCTTCTTACCCCTATTAACATGGAGGTATGGGGAAATGAATTGCTTCTTTATTTAAATCCAAACCAAACAATACGTTTTTTACTGGTACTGCCAATGTTTCAGTACCATTTTGACTTTTATATTTTAACAATTCAACACAGAAGTATCAGTTAAAACCCTTATGGTTTTTATTATATGCTTTCTTTGCAATGTCTTTTAGACATTACTCAAAAGTTGTCATTCTATTTCCACATTGAGGAACCACTTCTGGGCTAACACGGGTAGAGGCACTGTGACCCCTCTGTACTCTATATGAAAGTATGTGTTTAGGAAAGAGAGGAGTTAGATTTCCTTTATTACTTAAATAATAGCTCATATCTAGGGTTTCCCGAAAAATACAAAGACGGAGTAAAAGGCATTCATTGGGTGAGATTGGTCATTTATTTTTTCATATAAAAGATATGATAAGGACTCACAATGTACATTGACAGAACAACTTAAAACAATTCAGTAACAACTTATAAGTATTGCTATAAATCAGTATTTGTATCCATTTATAACTCACAAACTGAGTTACAAAAGGACTGGGTTGTAAATTGGGTTAAATTTATACCCTCAGTTTTGGGAGGATCCTTGTTGATATCTAAACTTCATTAGAACATAAAGCAATTTGCAGGATTTCTAATTAGGACTTTTAAATTCTACCTCAACTTTGCCCTGTCCAAACTGCACTGGTACATGCCTGATGATAAAATTTCCAGACTTGGACCAACCCTCTTGTCAGTGGATGGCTTTTCCAAGAGCACTGGAGTAGATGTCATGAACTATTATAATTCATCTCTGAGTAGATGGGATCAGGCCCTTTTCACCTTGACTTATAACTACTGTTCTTGCTATTCCATCTCATTAAATATTCTTTCTTAAAAGCTAATTGATGCATTCTGGTTGATTAATTTGGAGAAGCACAGAAGATAAAGGTCCATGAGTGACACTACTAGAAAGACTGCAAGCCTGGTAATATCCTTCTCAGGACAGATACTGATTCACTTGAGAGCCAGAAAGGACAAACATACAAACAAACAAACAAAACAAACACAAGAAAGAACAAACATACAAAGAAGGGGCCAGGCAAAAGCTAACCCAAGTAAGTCCCCCTGCACTAGCTTTGAGGGCTAGGATATTGCACTGAAAAGGGTCAGCCCTTCCTTACCACTCCTTGAAAGGGTTAGAGTTAAATAATGTCACCTGGTGTATGTGAAAAAAGAGAGCCCATGTTGGAAGATGTCTCTGTTTAACTGATGCAGCAACCTGCCCTGCCCTATACCCTCACTACCACTATCACAACCACTACTGGCACAGGGTTGGAAAAGACCAACAGACCACACAGTATCCTACCTCATATCAAAATATAAAATTCTTTCCGAGATGGTCACCACATGGCCAGATGCAATCCCCAAAGTTTCTATGTAGTTAACCATTACCAAGAAGAGCAGCTTAGAAAATGCCAGCAGAATGGCCCTTGTTATAACAATTATAAATTGAAATAAATATACAGACATTGGTGCATTGATTTCTCATTTGGGCCTTTGTCTTTTGCAGATTAAATTATTGCAATGCTTGGCTTATTGATCTGACAGGAAAATAAAGTATAATGTTTCATCTTGTGCAAAAATTTTGTTCTTAACACATCATTTTTTAAAGAAGCCCAATCATATTTCACATATCTTGACATTGCTATACTTAATATTTATGAAAAAACAACTATAAGAAATTATAACTGACCACCACATACTTTCTGGTTTGATTCAAATCAGATAAAAAATGTCAGTTTTCTTGAACAAGAAATTTAGTGGAATTAATAGTGATTGCAAAATCCAGGATGTGACAGTCTCTGTGTGACTGAGACAGAGCTCAGGTGCTCATGGGAGTTGAGGACATTAAAGAACTGAGAATCCCTGAGTATGAGGTCAAAAGATGATCGTGAGGCCACCTGGTGTGTGTGAGGGAAAGAACCCATGCTGGAAGATCATGAGGTCAGAAGGAAGGAGAGAAAAACTACTGAACTCATTGAGGAGGACAGAGAAGATCATTGGGTTCTACGTATAACAGCCATGACTCATATGAACTACAAAGGAGGAAAGTTTGCTTGAAAGTAATTGAAAGAAGATCCTGAAGTGGCAATGGGGAGTGAAAAGTATTTTGGTTTTCTCACTACAACCAGTGAGTCCAAGAGTATGAGGAAAAATGGAATCAGGATTAGAAAGGGTGGCAAGAGAAGTGGCTGTCGTTTGAAGGAAGTCTTGTCTCAGTAAGAGCCAAAGAATGAAAAGAGTGAGAAAGAAGCAAATTTAAAATGAAAGGAGGTTTGTTCATTATGGAGAAGGATCTCCAAAGAGCACAGAGGAAAGAACATTCAAATCCATTGCAAGATGGGGCATGGGACAGGAAAAAGTAGGGTTGAGGTAGACAGATGAGTAGAAGACATGGAAAATGTTATTATACAATAGCCAGGAACTCAGAGTTACTGGCATTAATGAGTATAAAAAGAAGAGGGTATATTAGCTAATATGTAATTCATCTAGACACAATATCCGTTGTTAGAAAGAAATCTGTTCATTTCAAAGACAGTCTTCCCTTGAGATTCATCCTTCAGGCAAATGATGATAGAAGGAAAATGCACCTTGCATGTCCTAGGGAAGACCTTGGGGAACAAGAAATGGAAGAGGTCTTTTCTGGAAAGGACAACCATACAATAGAGATGTTCCTGGAACAGAGCACTATTGTAGACAGCACCCCCAAACCCTCCCCTCTTCCTAACTTGCCTATCACTTTCTAGGGTGCCACCATCCTCCACTTCATCCAGGCTCATAACTTCAGTGTTATCCTCAGCTACTCACTCTATCTCACCTCTCATATAGCATCAGTTGTCAAGTCCTAAAAATTCTATTTTTGTAACATTTCATCTCTTTTCCTCTGACACTGTCAGTATCTTGCCACACACCCTCATCACTTCACACCTGAATTACATAATAGCTTTTTGGGCTGATCTACCTACTTCAAGCCTCTCCTCACTCCACTCCATCATCCACTCATTCATCAAATTGATCTTCCTAAAATACATGCCTGACTACGTTAGCCCCTATTGAATAAACTCCAGTGGCCATCTATTACCACCAAGATAAAATATGAAATCCTCTTGCTTTTAAAGTCTTTCATAATGTGGTCCTTTTCTACCTTTCCAGTTTTCTTATTATGCCTTACTCCCCTCCATGTGCTCTGTGATCCAGTGACATTGACCTATTTCCTGTTCCTCATACAAGAGGTTTCCCCCTCCCAACTCTGAGCATTTTCACTGATAGTCCCCAAACATAGAACCCTTTTCTGCTTTAGCTCTACTTCCCAGCTTCCCTGGAAGTCTCAACTGAATTTAACCTTCTGCAAGAACCCTTTCCCGATACTCCTTCCTTTTGAGATTACCCCCCAAATATCCCATATATATCATTTACATGTTGTCTCCTTCATTAGACTTTAGGGTCTTTAAAACAAGGGACCATTTTTGCCTTGCTTTGTACCCCCTTTCTTGGCACCATGCCTGGCATATATTAAATACTTAACAAATGTTAGTTAAGACTGACTTTTCCTTCAGTTCCATTGATCAGCCTCTCTATCTTTTTGACTACTGCTTTATAGTATATTAGTGTTGACCTTCTCGGTTAATTTCATTATTAAAATCCATTACTTTTTGCTCCTCCAGATGAAAGTTGTTATAATTTTTCCTAGCTTTAAATAATTCTTTGATAGTTTGCTTGATGTGACACTGAATAAATGAATTAATTTAGGTAGATTGTCATCTTTGTTATATTGGCTCAACCTACCCTGGGCAATTAAAATTTTTTTGATTACTTACATCTATGTTTCAGTAAAGAATATTTTGTAGAGAAAAGATTGTGGAGTAAAAGGAGGGCCTTACCCAACTTCTCCCAAATTCCTCTCTAAATGACATTAAAATAATGCTTCAAAATAAGTTCTGAAGAGACAAAAGGAGAGGAGAAAACAACTTTCCAACACAGGAAAACTTAGAAAACCAATAGGAAAGGTCTATCTCACTGGGGTGAAAGTGGAGAGCCGTCCAGCACAGGCTATGCCTCCACAAACCAACAGCAGGCCTTAGGGGCATGTGCATTGGTGGCAGTGGCTATTTCTGGAGCTCTCAGCCCGAAGTGAGACTATGGTCAGAAGGAGATCACAGGGGATCATTTGCTAGCACAGGGAGGAAGACTCTGTTGAATTGTCCACAAGCTATTATGGGTTTCATTCCCAAGGAGGAGACGAACACTAGCAAAAACAGGAAGACTCATCATGGGTCCAGGGTAGATCACTCCCAGACCAGAGCACAAGCCAGGAGAGCAATGACCACATCTCTCTTGAGATCATGCCATCTAGGAAGAACCAAAAACTTACAGACCCCCAGAACTAGCTCTAAAAACAGTCACTGTGAACTGTGAGCTGATCCAATCATTCTGGGGAGTAATTTGGAACTATGCCTAAAGGGCTACAAAAATGTGCATACCCTTTGACCCAGCAATATCACTTCTAGGACTATATCCCAAGAGATCTTAAAAATGGTAAAGGGTCCCATATGTACAAAGATATTTGTAGCAGCTTTCTTTGTGGTGGCCCAAAACTGGAAACCAAGGGAATATCCATCAATTGGGGAATGGCTGAACAAATTGTGGTATATGAATGTAATGGAATACTATTGTGCTATAAGAAACGATTAACAGGAAGTCTTCAGAGAGGCCTGGAAAGATTTATGTGAACTGATGCTGAGTGAAAGGAGCAGAACAAGGAGAACTTTGTACATAACAACAACCACAGTGTGTGAGGAATTTTTCTGGTAAACTCAGAACTTCATGGCAATGCAAGGACTTTAAAAATTCCCAATGATCTCCTGAAACAAAATGCTTTCCACATCCAGAGAAAGAACTATGGAATTCGATCACAGAATGAAGCAAACTATTTTCTTTTGTATTATGTTCTGTTTTGTTTTATGATTTCTCCCATTCATTTTAATTCTTCTATGCAACATGACTAAGGGGAAAATGTATTTGATAGGAATGTATGTGTAGAACCTATTTAAAACTGCATGCCATCTCAGAGAGGGAGTGTGAAGGTAAGGGGGAAGGAGGGGGACAGAGGCGAAAAAATCTAAGACACATGGAAGTGATTGTAAAACACTGAAAACAAATAAAATAATTTTTAAAAAAAAACCATAAAAAACCTGAATATTGGGACAGTACTTTCTCCTCCCTAGATATAGAGACCAACATTAACATAAATTTAAAAGTCAAGAAATATGCTGGAAAAATGAACAAATAACAACTACAAAAAAGAACATGATCACTGAATGTTGCTATGGTGACTGAAAAGATCAAAACAGAAGCTGAGAAAAGACAAAATATCAAAACAGCTACATGTAAAACTTCAAAGAAATATATAAATTGGCCTCAGACAAAAAAAAATTGATGAAAGAACTCAAAAGTATAGGTTAAGGACAGATAATTTATCAAATTTATCAAAATAGATCAAAAAGAGAATTATTAATTGATTTATATTATTATTAATTATTATTAATAAATTAATTAATTTAAGGATTATTGGACTGCCTACAAGCCATGATAAAAAAAAGCCCAGCTACAGTCTTTCAAGAAATTATCAAGGAGCACTGCCCTGACATTCTAGAACCAGAGTGTAAAAAAGAAATTGAAAGAATCCTCTGATCACCTCCTGAAAGAGATTCCCAAAAAGAAAACTTCCTGGAATATGATAGTCAAATTCAAGAGCTCCCAGGTCAAGCAGAAAATGTTGTAAACAGTTAGAAAGGAATAATTCAAATATCATGGAGCCATACTCAGGATAAAATAAAGCATAACAGCTTCTACATTAAAAGACTGGAGTGCATAGGATATGATATTCCAGAGGGCAAAGGAGCTAGGATTACAACCAAGAATCACCTACCCAGAAAAACTGAGTAAAATCCTTCAGTGGAGAAAAATGAAAATGAGAATTAAATGAAATAGAGGACTTTCAAGTCCAGAGCCAAATAGAAAATTTGACTTTCAAATACAAGACTCAAGAGAAGCATAAAAAGGCAAATGAGAAAGAGAAATTATAAGGGATCCACTAAGGTAAATCTACATTCCTACATAGCATGATGATACTTATAACTCCTAAGAACTTTTATCATTGTAGTCAGAAGGAGTATACATAGACAGAAGGCATGGGTGTGAGTTGACTATGATAACGTGAGGGCACATGGAGTCATTAGCTTCCACTTGCCCAATTCTAGATTTTAAGGAATTATTTTCTTTAGTGAGCTTTTATACCCTTTTTTTCCAGTTGATCAATTATACTTTTTAAGTTCCTTTATTCAGTGAATTGCCATGCCTCTTTTATCATTTGACCAATTTTATTTTTAGGGTGCTGTTTTCTTCAGTATTTTTTGTGCCCCTTTAACCAAGGTGTTAATTTTCTTTTCATACTCCTTCTTTCATCATTCCCATTTCATTTCCAATTTTTCTTCTACTCTTATCACTTTTCCAGAAATCTTTCATTCTTCCAGAAATTCTTGTTGGGCTTATATTAAACTTGCATTTTTTCTCTGGGGTTTTACTTATAGCCATTTTCACATTTCTTCTGAGTTTGTGTTTTGATCTTCCTTGTCAACATTGTAGCTTTTTATGGTTAGGTCTTCTGTTTTTGGTTCGTTCATTTTTCAGGCTTATTTCTTGACTTTTAATTTTAAGTTAAAATTGTTCTCTAGTCCTGAGGTGTGGGAGCAATTTCCCAGTTTCATGCTACTGTGTTCAGACTTAATTATTTGGGTTTGGGAGTTTTCAGTGATTCAGGGCGAGGTGTGGTCAATGCTCTCCTAGTTTATAGTCTGGTCTTTACCCAGGAAGTTCCTGTACTCTTTTGCAGCCACAAGGTCTAGTGCTCCTCTTTGCCCTGAAACTGCAACCTAACACTCTGTATGAATTATGCAACATGGTCCTGTGCCTAGTGACGGCTCATGGTTCCCTATAATCTCTTTCTGATCAGTTGTTCAATCTTTTACTGTCTCTGGAATGGGGGCTTCCAAATATACAGCTGCTGCTATCACCCCATCTCCAAAGGCCACACTTGGTGCTACCACTGTGTGTGCTTCTAGGTCACTCCCCACTCCAGTCACAGACTTCTCCTGCCCACTCCCTAAGTCTTCTTGGACTGGAAAATATCTTAGCATGACGTTTTGTTGACTCTTCCACTCAAGAATTTTATTTGAGGTATTATTCTACTGGATTGCTGTCATTACTTCACCATCTTAGCTCTGCTACCTCTCCTCCAATTTTTGATATTCTTTTCTGCTTACTTTAGGCTTGCTAATTTGCTGACTTTCTAATTTTTTTAATGTTTAAACTTTTTTTTTCTTGTTAAGTATGTTTGTATGGATATTATTTTTGCCCCACTGAACTGCTTTAGCTGAATCTCAGAAATTTTAATGTTGTTTCATCATTATTATTATCTTTTATCATCAAAATTATTGTTTCTATGATTCATTCTTTGACCTACACATCAATTAGGATTTCATTGTCATGTTTCCATTTTGGTCTGTTTCTTCTTTGCTACCTGAACCAAAGACTTTTTATTCTACTATGGTCTATAAAAGATGTATTTGACGTTTTTGCCTTTTTTAACATTTGTTTGCAATATTTCTATGGTCTAATACTTGGTCAGTTTTTGTAAAAGTTCTATGTCCTGCTAAGAAATACACATACTGTTTAGCAATGCCATTTAGAAGACTCCAATTTAATCTCTAGCAATTTTTTCAGTTTTTTATTTTTCTCACTTTTTTAAATCCATTCCTTAGGCAACCAGAACTGATAAAAGACATTGAAATATTCTGTTGCTATTACATTAATATATATATTCACATATATACATACATGTATAAGGATAGATGTATATATATATATACGTGTACATATAAGAATACATACATATTCCTATAATTCAGTAAATGTTTCTTTTTTGAGTTTAGATGCTAAGTTATTTGGAGCATATAAGTTTAATATTGGTATTGGTTTGCTGTCTATGGTTTCCTTTAGCATAATGTAGTTTCTCTCTTTTTTGTTTTAAAGTTTGTTTTTCTTTTTTCTGATAGCATGATTGTAATTCCTGCTTTTTTAGATCCACTTGATGTATAGTAAATTTTTCCACCCCCTTAAGTTTTATGTTGTGTTATTTCTTTGTTTTTGAAATATATTTCTTTTAAGTGACAAGTTATAGGGTTGTTGTTTTTTGTACAATCCACTATTCTTTTTTTGTTTGATTGGATAGTTTAATCCATTCACATTTAAAGTTATGACAGGTTTATATTTTCTTTCATTTCTCTTCATTTTTTAATTATTGGAGTTTTGTCTCTTTCTTTATAAGCACATTTATTTTTAACTTAATCTATTTTGTTGTCATTGTTTAGTCATTTTAGTCATGTTCAACTCTTTGTGATCCCATTTGGGGTTTTCTTGGAGATGCTGAAATGAGTTGTCATTTCCTTCTCCAGCTCATTTTACAGAAGGCAACTGAAGCAAATGAGGTTAAGTGACTTGCCCAGAGTCACGTAGCTAGTCAGTGAAGCCTTCCTGATGAAGATAGCCTTCCTGATTCCAGGCCTGACATTCTATCTACTGCACATCTTAACTGCTTTGAATCTATTTTAAGGGAAGTCTATTCAGAGCAGATCTCTTCTCCTCATGCTCAACACTGCCCCTCCTCCCATTTGTTACCCCTTTCATTTATCTTATAGTTTTACTTTATAGTTCCTTTTGCTTACTTCCTTTTATTTAGTATTTATTATTTAGTCACCTAATTCTTCCCTTCCTTTTTTCCCTCTTACATAATCAAGTAGAATCCCACTTCCTCTCCTCTCAGTTTCTTTTGTTCATTAGGGTTTTTTTTTTTAACTTTAATTTCAGTATTATTTTCCAAAAAAGGATTTATTTCCCTCATTCTTTTCATTATTTATCCTCCCTTCTTCTACCTATTCTAGGCTTTCATTCTTTGATTCATGGTTCTTATATTTATTTCATGCTTTTTTTATTCTCTGTATTCCTCATGGAATTCAAACTTGTGTGGTACCTGTTGGATTTTCTCTTCCAAAGAATTTGTTATTGCATTGTAAATCTTGCACCTTGCCTCTCCCTTTATTCTATTGTCCATCACTATGAAAAATAATGATTCCTACAGGTGGTAGAGAGGTAGTAATTTTCCTGTTTCTGATTGTGTCATTCATTATTGATCATTGCTTTACTTTGGTTCTTTTTTTTACTCTTTCACCTTGAAATCTCTTCCATGGGTCCATACTTTCTCAGTCTTCTGGGTATCAGTTACCCCCACTCAGGACTTCTGATTCTTCTCCTGAAGCAGGTCTGTCTAAACATCAAATATCTGAGGACAACATCCACATAAGGTCCCCACATCCCTTTTTAGAATATCCTGTAACAACTTTCAATAATGATATCCCCTTCCACTATTAGAACAAAGTTTTCCCTTTTCTTCCCCGCTTTTTCAACCCTCTCTTTTCCTCCTCACCCATTTCTCTATAGGCTATCTTCTTCTTGAGAGACCATAGAAGTTATTTTCCCTCCATCATTAGTCTTTAACTTGATTAGAGCACATCACACATTCTCCTCTACCTTCTTCCTCCTCTTCTTTCCTTCATATACTCTCTTATGTGGTAATTTATTCCCATAAAAATATTGTTTTGCCCATAGGTTGGGTGCTGTGAAACTTAGTCCATGATGTTTCTGGTCTGTTTCTCCTTCATAATTACTATCTGATGTTTGCTTTTATCTTTGTCTACTCATGTACATTTAAAGGTAAATCCCTTAATGGTTTCTCTATTACTGTTTTCATTGTGGTAGTGGTCCTTTTTGCTGCAATAGTTTACCCTTCTTGCATTTTTGTTGTCTGGCATATTTGAGAAGCAAATGATCTATTCAGGTCTGATTTTCTTTCAAAGAATATTTTGAACACTTTTTTATTATTGTGTATCTGTCTTTTTTCATATGTGCTTAAGCTCAAATTTGCTGGGTAGGTCACCTTGAGCTCCTTTACTTTTAAGAACATATTATTACATTTGATACTGTAGTTTCTGGTAGGTACACAATTGTTACTCAAATCTCATTTACTTTATATTTGAAGGTCTTTCTCCTGCTCACATGCAGAATTTGTTGCTTGTCAGTGGAATTGTTCAATTGAACTACTTGAAGTCTGCAGTATAGTTTAGTTTGTTTTTTTTTTTCTTTTAAAGGAAATCAATGAATTCTTTCAAATGGCATTTTATCTTCTGTGTTCAGAAGTTCTGGGAAGTTTTCTTCCATTATTTCTTTCATTACGCTGTTGTTTTTTTTTTTTTTAACTACTCATGTCCTTTTGGGGAACCTATGATTATTAAGTTGTCTCCTGTCTTTACGATAAATATGTGTTGCTTGTAGGGAGATCATTTATTATTTTAATAGTGTTGGGTTTTGCTTCTCTTCTTCCAAATTATCCTTCACTTTTGTATATTTGTATTCTTAATCAGTTGTACTCTTTTATGCTAATGGTAATATTTGCCACGAAGGATTCCAGGTTTTCTATTCTGCCAATTATTTCTCCTGTAAGGGCCATAATTCTGCTTTCACATTCTTATTTCTCTTTTAAACCACTCAGAAACATCCTGCTGCAGTTCCATGCTCTCTTGAGAATATATAGGGTTCTCCCTCTCATTAGATGGCAATTCATTTTTTTCTTTTCTTCTAATGATTATTGATAGATGTTTAAATTCTTTTTTCTTATTATGGAGTCTTTTCCCCTTCTGTTATTATTATATTCCCTGTTGGTTTATCTACTTATGCTCAAGGTCCTTAACTGAGTTTTCTTCCTCCTGATATTTTTGGTAATTTTAATATTTATCCTTTGATTTTACCTATTGCTCACTTTCTGACTCACTCTCTGTTGATTACAGTTTCCTTATGGGCTATATCACAAAATTCTCTCTACTCCTCCCATGCTTGGGAATTTAAATTCACTAATTTAGGTCTCTTTCCCAAGTGCCTTTAGGGGAGACAAAACTGGCCCTAGGAATATAAAATAAACCCCCCAAATCATTAGCATTTCTGCATATTGCCAACAAAGCCCATCAGCAATAGATAGAAAGAGAAATTCCATTTAAACTAACTGTAAACAATATAAGATATTTGGGAGTCTACCTACCAAGACAAACCTAGGGACCATACGAATACCATTACAAAATACTTTTCACATAAATAAAGTCAGATCTAAACAATTGGAAAAATATAATTGCTCATGAATAGGCTAATTTAATATAATAAAAATGACAATTCTACGCAAATTAATTTGCTTAAGTGCCATACCAATCAAACTACCAAAAATTGTTTCACAGAGCTAGAAATAATAATAACAACATTCATCTGGGGGGGGAGGAAGGTCAAGTATATCAAGAGAATTAATTTTAAAAATGCAAAGGAAGGTGGCCTAGCCATACCAGATCTAAAAGTATAATATAAAGTTGCAATCATCAAAACTGCTTGGTACTGGCTAAGAAATAGAGTGGTGGATCAGTGGAATAGTTGACATACATAGGACACAGTAGTAAATTCTATAGAAAGCTGTTGTTTTATAAACCAAAAGAATCTAGCTTCTAGGAGAAGACTTCACTATTTGACAAAAACTTCTGGGAAAACTAGAAAATAGTATGGCAGGAACTAGTCATAGGACAACATCTCACACCATATATCAAAATAAGATTGAAATGGGTATATGATTTACCCATATGGGATGATATCAAAAGCAAATTAGGAGAGCAAGTAACAGTTGACCTGCTAGATCTATGAAGATGGGAAAAATTTGACCTAACAAGAGACAGAGAGCATTCTGAAATGCAAAATGCATAATTTTGACTACATTAAATTAAACAGGTTTTGCACAAACAAAACAAATGCAACTAAGAAGGAAAGCAAAAAGCTAAGAAATAATTTTTATAGCCAGTATTTCTGATAGAGAACTGAGTCAATTTTGTAAGAATACAAGTTATTTCCCCAATTGATAAATTTTCCTCAATTGATAAATGGCAGTTTTCAGAGAAAGAAATTAAAACTATCTATAGTCATATGAAAAAAAGATCTAAATCGCTATTGATTAGAGAAATGCAAATTAAAAGAACTCTGAAGTACTGTCTCACACCAATCAGATTAGCTAATATGGTAGAAAAGGGAAATGATAAATGCTAGAGGGAATGTGGGAAAACTGTGACACTAATGCATTGTTGATGGAATTGTAAACCGATCCAACCACTGTGGAGAGCAATTTGGAACTATGCACAAAGGGCAACCAAAATGTGCATACTCTTTGATTCAGCGATACCACTGCTAGGTCTGTATCCCAAAGAGATCATAAAATAGAGGAAAGAACCCACATGTACAAAAATATTTATAGCAGCTCTTTTTGTGGTAGCAAATAATTAGAAATTGAGGGAATGTCTATCAATTGGGGAATGGCTGAAAAAGTTATGGTATATGAATGTAATGGAATAATATTGTGTTATAAGAAATGATGAGCAGGATTTCAGAAAAAAACTGAAAAGACTTACATGAACTGGTGCTGAGTGAAGTGAGCAGAACCAGGAGAACATTGCACACAGTAATAGCAACATTATTTGATGATCAACTTTGACAGACTTAGCTCTTCTAGCAATAAAATGATCCCAAACAATTCCAAAAATCTCATGATGGAAAATGCTAACCACATCCAGAGAAAGAATTAGGGAGTCTGAATGTACATTAAAGCATACTATTTTCACTTTTTTGTTTTTTTCCTTTCTCATGGTTTCCTTTTGTTCTGATTCTCCTTTCACAACTTGACTAATGTGGAAACGTTTATCATGATTGCACACGTATAACCTGTATTACATCACTTGCTGTCTTGTGGAGGGGGATGGAAAAGAGGGGGAGAGAAAAATTTGAAACTCAAAATTTTACAAAAATGAATGTTAAAAACTACTTCTACATGTAATTGAAAAAAACAAAATATTATTAAGAAAAAAACTGGCCCCAGGGCAGGCTGGATTCTTTCTTTCAAAGTTAGTGTTGCATCAGAAACCCCACACACCTATGTCCTGGCCCAGTTCCCTCTGTTCTATCTCTGGCTGAACTCTGCTGCAGCAGAAAGTACCACCTTTCCTCACTGCTGTCATCCTCCTCACTACTGTTCCAACCTGAGCAAATTTTTTGTACTTTGGCTCTCTGTAGAACTGAGAGTGAGAGGAGAGGCCAGAGTTGATTTCTGTTGCAAGAGTGTGAGTCAACTTGTAGATCTCTGCTGCTGAGAGTATGCTGAGTGGTAGTGGGAAGAGTGTTGACTGAGTGTGTTGTCAAATTTTTGCCTTGTTTGAAATCTTAGTTCCTTAGAACATGAAGACAGCTGAAATCTCTGGAGCATTATTCCTAATTTAGAGAGGCTTAAGAAGTTATGACAGTCAGAGAAAAATATCTAGTCCTCCATCTTGTTCACTTCTGCATTAGGCTTATATCCCAAACAAATCAAAGAAAGAACAGAAAGACACATAAACAAAATACTTCTAGCAGCTCTTTATGTAGTGTCAAAGAAATGGAAACTACCTGGCAGCTTGGCAGTTAGAGAATGTATAAACAAATTAAGGTGTATGAATATAATAGAATATTATTGCACCTCAAAAAATGATGAAAAAGACAGTTTCAGAAAAACCTGAGAGTACTTTTGTGAAATGGTACACAGTAAAGTGAATAAAACCAGAAGAACATTCTATAAAATATCAACAACATTATGAAGACAAACAACTTTGAAAGATATGATCAATGAGGTAACTGACCATGTACAATTACGTATTGAAAAGCATTTGCTCTGAAATCAGAGGACATAAGACAGAATTATGTTTGTGATGTTTACTACCTATAGCATATATGTACAAGACAAGTCAATTAGTCTCCTTGGTTTCCTCATATATAAAATGAGAGGTCTTGATTTTATACTCTGACTATACTATATTGAAAAGGCTACTTTGGGCATAGAGAAACTAATTACCTTTCTCCTGTGGCTTAGTTCTTTTTCAGTGCTTTTTCCTCACTTAACTACATGGGAAAGGTTTGGCATGGGAAACTTGGGTACCCCAAACCCCAGAGCAGATATTTAGTAGTTATTATTTATTTTGTCATTGTATGGTTTGTAGTCTAGCCTTGAGAAATTAAAAATCAGGAGGTTAGGAATGCCCTCCATCAGCTAACATGAGGTTGTCCACAGGGACCTCAAGCCTAGCCACTAGAAATTTTAGTACAAGTAAACCATAAGCCTGAAACACAATCTACTTGGCTAACAGTGAAAGCTTATTATTCTAAAGAGCTTGGCAACTGGGGTTCTGAATCTCCTTGTATCCAAGGCTCAGAATGGAATAAGGCATTTCAATCTGCATAAGAAAAAAATGCTGAGCAGCTCCTTTTCAATAGTGAAGACTTTTTACTGCTCCATAGCTAGGGCAATTGCTTTTCTAAAAGAGCTATAAAAAGTTCCAGACTTTGAACTAAAAGATCATGGTAGAAATAGCCTTACAGTTAAAGACTTCATCTGAAGCCAGAAACTGGAACCAGAAAGGAGTTCTGCAAACACTTGTTCAGGAGGTCCATTCCTGGAAATATCCAGCAAAGTTTATTAATTAAATGGAGTTGTGTTTGTCCTTCGTTCTCAAAGAGGACCATGACATCAAGATGATGACATGACTTGCAGTTGACTTTGATTTGAGTGAAGTAGGGTGTGCAAGGTCACCAGCCTCACTTTCTCCTCCAGAGTCATCTGATATTCATCAGGACAGCTGGAGATGGCCCAGGATGCAATGTGGGACCTTGGCCATTTTAGGCAAAGGTCTTATCAAATTCTCACTTTGAGTGAGATACACCCATTCAATGAATAGGCTTCTTTAAGTAGTTGCTCAAGGGATGGCCCCTTTAATAAAAGAAAAAAAAATCAAACAGGGAGGGGAAGACCCTCAGGGTTCCTGGGTAAATGTGAAACAGTTCCTGTTTAGTAATTACTAAAATAAAATTGGAGTAGCATTGAGGGAAGCCACATTTGAAAGAGACTATGCATCTAAGAGAAATTTCACATCCAGCAGAGATCATTCATTGAGTTTAGCAGATTAAATATCCAGAACATCATCAGACACAGTTGATGTTGCTCAGTTGTTTTTCAGTCATGTCCAATTCTTTGTGACCCCATTTGGGGTTTTCGTGGGCAAAAGTACTGAAGTGGTTTGCCATTTCCTTCTCTAGTTCACTTTCCAGATGAGAAAACTGAAGAAAACAGGGTTAACTAACTTGCCTGGGATCACACAGTTAGTGTCTGAGACCAGAACTGAACTCAGTGAGATGAGATTTTCTACTCCAGCCTGTCACTCTAGTCACTGTGACACTTACGTGGCCCTATTAGGCAGAATATTATATAGTAAAGTTCAGCAAGGCCCAGGCTCAGCCAGAAGAAAACAATATGAGCATGAAGTGATTTTTGATACATATTGGGCAGCCAGGTGGCACAGTGAAGAAAGTGTTGGGCTTGGAGTCAGAAAGACTTGAGTTCAAATCTAGTCTCAGACATTTACAAGCTGTATGATTGTTGGCAAGTTAGTTATCTTCTGTTTGCTTCAGTTTTCTCATCTGCAAAATGAAAATAATAATAGTAAAACCTTCCTCCCAGGGCTGTTATGAGAATCTAATGAGATAATAATTACAAAGCACTTAGCACAGTGTCTGCACATGGTAAATGCTACATAAATGTTAGCTTTTGTTTTGTTCCCTACATTTATCCATTTCACACATGTGCTCCCTTACATGTCTACTTGGGTCATGATTGTTTCTTATGTCTATGTGTGTCTCTCTGTGTGTGTTCCCTATAATTATCCATTTCTCTTCCAATGATATAAGTATCTATGGAAAAGTGTGCTCTACATTTGTAATGAGAATGATTTTTTTTCTCAAAATATTTATTAAACAAAATGCTTTGTATTATTTGTGTCCTTCTGTAGACTATTAAAAGTTGTTTTTTTTTTTAAAGCGGTAGAGCCAAGAAGGCTGTTAGAGGCAGTAATCTAACCAAAACTCTCCAAACATTCCCCTCAAAACCACTTTAAAATAATGACTCAAGTTGAATTTCAGAGCAGCAGAGCTAACCAAAATCTGGGTGAGATTTTTTTTTCAGCTTCATGCAATTGAGGAAGATGGTAAAAGAAGTTTCTGACACTGGGGCAGGACTGGCCTAGAGCACACTCAGTGGCAGAGCAGGAGACCTTGGAGGCAGCCACAATAGTGGCAACAGGAGCTTTAGGAACTCTCAGCCCAAAGACTGTAGAGGTAAGGAACAACTGATCAGAAAGAGATTGCAGGGGACCTTTTGCTGGCACTGGGCACAGCCAGCACTTATTGGCACCTGTATTGTCCATATGAAGTTCTGGGTAACAATTCCAAGGAGAGGAACCCTTGTGGTCAGTCATAAGGGAGCAGGGGTCCTGGTCACAGTTCCAGGCCCAAAAGGAACTCTGGTGCTTTTGGATGTAGGAGAGCATAGAACCTGGTCAGAATCCCAGGGCTGAGAGGAGTGCTAGTACTTGTGGCTTCAGGGAAGCAGGGGCCCTTCCAGAGCACAAACCAAGAGAGCAGTGACCATACCTCTCCTCAAATCACACCACCTTGGAAGCATCAAAAACTCACAGACCCCCAGAACTAGCCCTGAAACAAGCAACAAGAGAAAATCTGAATGTTAGGACAGGGTCTCCCCATTCCCAGGTGAGTAGAGACCAATTTTAACATAGAGTTCAAGTCCCAAGTAAGAGAATTGGAAATTGAGAGGTTGCCCACCAATTGGGAAATGGATGAATGAGTTGTGGCATATGATTGTGATGGGGTACTACTGTAATGATGAGGAAGATGGTTTGAGAAAAACATGAGAAGACCTACATGAACTGATTCAAAGTAAAATGAGCAAAACCAGAATGTTATTGAATGCAGTAATAGCAACATTGTATTAATGATCAACTGTGAAGGACTTTGTTACTCTGATCAATACAATGATTCAAGACAATTCCAAAGAACTAATGATACTATCCTCTTCCAGAGAGAGAACTGGTGAACTCTGAGTGTCAGCTGAAATATATTTTTCTCACTTTATTTTTCCTGGGTTTTTTTGGGGATATAGCTAATATGGAAATATATTTTGTGTGATTTCACATGTATAATTGATATATTTCTTGTCTTCTCAGTTGAGGATAAGTACTGGGGAGGAGTGAGAGAATTCAGATATCAAAAAAAAATTTAAGGTTCAAAGTAAATAAAATTTAAAAAAAAAATGTAGATACATGGCAAGGGTTCATTTGCTATGGCTCTGAGGGGATGAAAAACTACAGGCTAATTTTGAACAGGTTAGTTTGTATTCAGTGGGGATTTGCCCTAACAAGTTGCAGGGAAGATGGTGTTAGGGTTGTTAAGTATCCATATGAGAAATGAGAAAGTAGAGTCAAAGTAGCTACCTATGGTTTATGACAGAATAAAAGGGATTCTGAGTTGATCCAAGAGGCAGCAGATTACCAGAACCTTGCCAGAAACAATGTCAAAATTACTTTTCTAGTGTAACTACATAAAACTACTGACTTATCTGCTAATATGGGACAATATGGTGTAATGGACATAGAGCTAGCCACAAAGCTAGGAAGACTTAATTTCAAATCCCTGCTCTTACAGACATGGACTGTATCACCAGGGAGTATCCTGCACACAAAAAAAGCACCGGTTTAGTCCCTATTTCTATCCCTGAAATTAATCCCTTCTCTGAAACTCAGCCCTCTCTTCTGTTTTATTCTTTCTAACTGATCTTCATATCTTAATATTGGCCTTCTAATTTTTGAGAAAATTCTGAAAACTCCATCAATGCAGATGATTTATTAGAATTTATAACTATTCATTTGTGAAGCATATTTAAAATTTTCTTTGGCACTGTTATAGTCATTTCAGGGTTTTGTGAAAATGACTGCACAGGATTATTTTAAAATTCATATTATTAAGCCAGTATCTGTCCATAATCATAATAAAATGGAAAAGAATGTGAAAAGTACTACTATCAAATATTATGAAAATAAATTCATATAATGTTCTATAAAACTTCATCTAAGGCTTATTTTGTTATAAAATCAAGCAGAAATTCATATAAATGTTTTTCTTTTGCAATTCTCTAGGTACATATTTGTATGGGTTAAGATACTTAAATTTGTAGGATAAATGAGTTAAGAAAAAAACTTTAAAACTATGCTTGAAAATAGCTATCTTAAATGAAAATTTTTAAATGTAAAATATAGAAATAGATAGTAAGAAAAAGAGACATCAGAGATGGGGCCAAGATGGCTAAGAAAAGGCAGTGACTCACCTGAGCTCACCCCAAGACCCTTCTTATCACCTTTAAATAATGTCATAAAACAATTCCTAAAGTAGCAGAACCCACAAAAGGATTGAGTAAAATAATTTTCCAGTCAAAGCCAACTTAGAAGATCTGTAGGAAAGGACTGTTACACTTGGGGAAGAGTGGAGCACAGTCAGGTGCAGGCCATGACATTGTAGAATGGGTGCCAACAAACCAGGAACAGGCCTTGGGAGCCTCTGAATTAGCAGTAAGAGCATCTGTTTCTGGAGCTCTCAGCCCATAAATGATAAGGGGGTTGAACAACTGATGAGAAGACTACCAGGTCTTTTTTGATTAACTCCAGTATTCTATATCATAAAGTGTCTACATGTCTCGTTTCCTTTTTTCTTTTTTCTTTCTTTCTTTTCTTGAATTTAGTATTTTATTTTCCCCAATTACATGCAAAAACAATTGTAATGGAGTAAATTATCTCACATAAAAGAGGCAAGAAAAGCTTTTAGAGTGGAAGAGAGGATGGAGGAGGTAGATGAGGGAGTGAGTGAAACTTAATCTCATCAGAATTGACTCAAAGAGGGAAATCTTAATTCTTCTACATCACAATAAATGTTGAACATCAGATTTCCAAAATAACATTTCAGAAGTCCAGATAAGGACTATTTCAAAATTAAATTTTATGTTTTTATGATCAATCATTTATACTGAGCAATGAGAAAATCTAGAACCTATAGTTTATAAAAGGATACTTATATTACCAACCTATCAGGATGTTATAAGAAAGATTAGTTGAAAAACTTAAAACCCTACATTTTCATTGTTATCCCTATTATTCTAAATCTTACCCCTAAAAGAATCTAGTATAGAGGTTTAATATTATTTTCATGTGCCATAAATGGGGAAAAAGGATAAGATTATGAAAATAAGGAGTCTAAGATACATTTATTTCAAAAATAAAATGGTCATGTATTTGAATTTAAAATATTAACTAGAAAACCACCTAAAGTAAAATTAAATGTTCACATTAATTATGACTTAATAAGAGTAATATGTACGCATATATGTGTATATATATATGTACATATATCTAAACACTGTATCTTCAGAGACTTACATATATGTACAAGTATACATACACACACATTGTGTCTTCAGAGACTATCTTATCTCATGACTCAACCAAACAATAACAGCGTCTTAGCATTTTGAAAATACGCCTTTGTATTTGAGAGAAGTTTGGAGTCATTAAAGGAGCCTTACTATTTGTTTAATTTGAGGACAACTCATCATTCATTTGTGCTATCTGTACTAATGGATATGTGTGTGCATGTGTATGTATAGCAATAGATAAGTTCTAGAAGTTGCCTAATAACTGCAGGTTATTATCTGGAAAACAGATACTCTTTTGAGTGATTAGAGAGCTATTCTTTTATAGGATTAAAAAAGAGCATCCTCTTCTTCCTGTCAATCTCAAGACATAAGGACTATTCTCTGAACTCCAGAGGGTTAGTGGGGCATTGCATTTCTCCACACTGGGCCATGAGCCATGAGGTCCTAGTCTCCTAGGCAACTCCATGCTTGGAATGGGGTCATCTCCTGTGTGTGTCTTCTTTATTACTTTCTTACTTCACTTCTTTACTTTCGGTAAAGAGCTTTGTGAGATCTCAAAGGCAGCTGGCAACTTCATCTCACTCTTGAGAATCCAAACATCAGGGTGTTGACTAGCAGAGAAGCTGGGACAGAAACATCAGTAGAGACAGACTAGCCAAGAGGGAAAGAGAGAAAAACTGCTAGAATCTAGTGGGGGGTTGGAATTGGAGCATAAAGCAGTCTAATTTCCCTATTTAAGACCTCAGAGCAATGAATTCTGTACAAATATTAAGGAAAGGTAAAGGATAGGAACTGGTGAAATTCACCAGCCCATGATGCCTTTTCAGCCATGCTAAATAAGGGGGAACCTTGTCTAGTTTTTGTGAGGGGCTGATTTCAGTTAACCCTGAGTGCTAAATTCCTTTTGAAAGTTCCACATTGTGGTCAGGGTGTATCTAATTTTTTTTGTAATGTCTCTTTTTCTGTTTAGCATCAGTAACCAGTATGATTTTATCAGTGGAAATGACATTAAAGAAGATGCATTACATCTGCTTTGTCTCTGCACCCTAAGGATTATAGGACCTTTGTAACTGGCTTGCAGTTGAAATTTCTCTGTTTGTCTTCCCTATTTCAATGTGAATTCCTAGAGGGCAGAGACTGTATTACTTCTCTATTTGTATCCCTAGTGCTTAGCATAGTGCTTTGCACAGAGGAAGCACCTAATAAATGATTTTTTATTCATTCTTTCTTCTTTCCTTCTGTCTTCCTTTCTTTTTGACCTGAACATGCTGGTATTGCTATTTGGCAAATTTAAAATTTTATTAGGATTGCTCTTATTGTGGCAGAGATCCATTGGGGAAATCTCAGATACTCATTAACATAGAGACCCAAAAGAAAGTTGCCTAGATCTCCAAGAATATCTGTGTTACAGTAACTAATTGGAGTAATTTTAGTGTGCTCTATATGGAAAGGGACACAAAGAGATTTTTGTCTGGATAAAAAATAAGTTTAAGGAGGGATGAAAAGGTCAGAAGAGCTTCTTTGGAGATGGGAAAGTGAATTGATAAGGGAGGTATAGTAGGATTGCCTAGCAGTGGGAAGGGCCCAGTTGAGGTTATATAACATAAATCTGGAGTAGACCCAGAGTCAAAACAGTTGTATGATTTTCTCCACCTTTGCTCAGCAGCACATGGTGACAGATGGTGGGAGTGAGCTAAGGTTGAGGCTTGGCTGGGTATAATCAACAACATAAGGGAACTAGGCATTCAAGGAAGGAGGACACTATATAGTTGTATTGGTTCACCAAGCAGTCAAGATGAGGAGAAGAGAGTGGCTAGTACAGGGGAGATGACCTGGGAGAGAACTGAGGAATCAAAGAATTAGAAGTAAATAAAGAGTAGGGTTATATAAGGGAAAGCAGAGAAAGAGTTGAACAAGTAAATAGATTATGGTCAGATAAGGGGGTTTCAGAGTTCTTGAAAGTGAAAGTGGTACACTCTTGAAGATGAACGTGGGTGATGGCAAGATTTTTTTTGTGGCTGAAGGGGGCTAGAAGAGAAGTTCATGGGAAGTGAAGATCATATTTCAGTGCATAATCATTGCAGATTTTATGCCAAATTTTACCCAAAAAGTATGGTGTTACCATTATGTGAAGCTTTAAAAATTGCACCAGTATTACTAAAAAATCATTTATTACTAAACTGTATCACTGCATATGAAGTGCACAACTTAGCTAGCACAGGAAGATGCAAGTCTTACCATATCACGTGGCTTACTCATAGCAGCTTCACTTGCCCACCTGCTAGCCTTGTGCCTACGGTTCTTCATTGGATTGAGTGACAATACTGTGAGTAATACAGCTTGCTAAACAAAACATGCAAGTCAGTTTTCAGAAATATAATGGCAATGCACGTGCACTGAGAATTCTAGGCTCGTGGCTCACAGTGACTCCATATGTCACTACTGAATACATTGGTGCTTTGTTTACTTTTTAAATGGTATGACAAACAGAATTATACCATGTGACTTATGCAATGAAAGGTTATAAATCACTTTTTTGACTGAAAAAACAGGGTGCAACTGCTATGCAATGATAATGATTATGCAGTATAAAAAATTTAGGTTGAGGAACTAAGTGGTTAGGGTATTTGAGGGAGAATCAATATGTATATTGAAGTCCCCTAGTACAAGGGCAGGAGTTGGGGAGGAAAGAAAAATTGTAACCTGTGTATCAAATTAATTTAGCAAGGAAAGGGAATGACCTGAGGGGTCTATAAATAATAGCCACAAGAATTTTGATTGGCTGGTAGATATTAATAGCAATGAACCTCCAAGGAAGAAAGCTTACTGAGGAAGGAAGGGAATTTGGAAGTGGCAAGGAGGAGCAAAGCGTGTTCCTACTCCATTGCCCCAATCAGTGAACCAAGGAGAATGAGCGAAGGTACAGCCAGTTCTGGAAAGTGTGATGAGCAGGAGCAACTCCAGTAACATCAGGGCCTTTGCACAGATACTTTTGTCAACAATTCTTCACCTTACATCAGGGTTATCTGCTTAAAAGTGGCTAAGAGGTCATAAGCCTCTTGCATGCAAACTATCTCACCAAGGCTCTCACTCTACCACTAGTAGTCAGTCTCTTGACGACTTGATAAAACTTCCTCCTCCCTGAATACTTTGTCATGGGAATGATCCCCACCTCCACTCCAATCTCCCAGAAACCTTTGTGGGATGACGGCCCCCTTCTTCCACAGTGGGTAAATACAGACTATCATTCTCATCCAGTGATCCAGAATTAACACCAAATCAACTAAGAGATCTCTTTCTCCCAGGTCAATATATAACCACTGTAATAATATAACAATAATTTCACCTTCCCCATGCTATTAGAAAGTAAGATACCTTCCAACAATGCAGAAAACAAAACTCCTCTTAACACTATCACTCCTTAGTCCCCCAAACCTTTTCTGGGAAGAAGTTCCCTAAACTATCCAAAAGGAAAGGAAGTCTACCAATTGAGGGGGACCTGAGCTACTTTTATAGTGTGTATGGAGCCCTCTGAGAGGGCAAGAATCTTGAGGCTGAGGAAAGGTTGGTGAGGATCATCCAGAAATATGTTCAAAAATGGTCCATTTTTATTCAGGTAAGTAATCCTAGAGACTGGATCCAAGAATTCACTGGACAAGTGAGTCTTTCTCCTTTCCACGGCAGCATCAATTTGTCATGGACATGGATTCTGGGAGATTGGACATCTGGTGGAAGCATAATGATGCCGCTGCTTGTCAGTAAGGGCAACCCTTTCACTCTGAAATGGGAGAGTTCAATTTTTCCAGTTGACAGTTTATCACTTGGGTTAGGAATAACTGTCTTATCCTTAGTAAAAGGGACCATATGGTCCTGTGCCCAGCTTAGCATGGCAACACCTCTCAAATATTCAAATTGATACTGGATCCACTCCCCAACTTCTACCACTCATATAACTGGTTTTTTAGTATATGGCTCTGTGTGTTGATGTGCCCCCAAAAAAACTGTATGCAGTGGAAGACATCTGCAAAATTTGTCCACTAGTCTTGACTCCAAAAGGGAAAGTCTTTGACTGTTTAATTCTTTGTTTTCCAGGCCCCAGACCACTTGGCCAGACCCATGGCCACTGCTCAGGAACAAGTATAGATGGAGATCTTCTCTGCTCCACCACTCAAGGCTTTTTCACATGCCAGCCATGCAAGCCAAAGCTCATCCAACTCAAAAGATTTGCTAGTACCCCTATCCACTAGGGTGTCTTCTATTACCAGACTGGTGGTTGTTGAAGTTCATCTGTAATTCTCTTGTAGCAGATAGAACCATTGGATAACCAAACAGAATGGCATTTCTCAGGAGGCAGGTCCATAAAGACTGGAGCCAACTAGGCCAGCAGAGGAAGCAGGGTTTCAATGTCTGGACTAGAGGCCTCAGTCTCTGGCATAGTCTCCACCTATTTGTGAAAGGCATTAACACTAAACGGACCTGGGGAAGCATGGTTTCTAATATAAAACTTTCATTTAGTAATAGAAGCCTCTTATGCTCTACCCAAGATGGACCATCTAGTATTACTCAGCCAATAGTAAGCAACTCTCAACAAAACATGATTGTATGACCCTGTATCATCTGTTCAGTAGCAATTAGGGCTCTATAAGAGGCAAGCAACTGCTTTTCTTTTTTTAAAATTAATTTATTTTAAATTAGCAAGTACTTTTCAAAAGCTGCTCTTGGGAAGTTGGAGCTCCAGAAAGTAAACTGAGCATATTGTAGCCACTCCTTGGTGCCTGCCAAAGGCTTGAACCAGCCTGGTTTTTATGGACAAAGACCTCTCTAAACAGGGGTTATTACTGAGTCATAAAGGCCTACAAGGAGAGACTGATGAACGGCCTGTTTTACCTCTTCCAGGACTATACTGTGTTCTAAACTTCACTTGAAAGACACTGACTTGTGTGTGACTTAGTAAATGGGGGCCATCAGGATATCCAGGTATGGAATTGCAGTTTTCCAAAATATAAAGAGTCCATTAAGTCTCTGAGCTTACTTCTTAGATCATGTGCAAGCAAGTTTCAGTAGCTTATTCTAGGCTGTATCTGGAATCCTCTAGTCTTTCCCCTTCTATTGTATTTCCCCAAAAAACTTAACTGAGTATTCTAAGCACTGGATTTTCTTGGTAGGATTTTCACCCACCTCTTTGTGTCTCATTTGGACCACCATCTGATCCAGTCAATATTATGTCATCAAAATAGTGGGGTACACCCATGTCTTCAAGAAGGGAAGCCTCTATTAGGTCTCTGCCCATCATAATGTGGCAGTATGAAAGAGAGTCCAGGTAGCCCCGAGGAAGGACAGTGAAGATGAATTAGACTCCTTCCCAAGGGAATGTAAACTGTTCCTTACTAGGTTCAGTCACTGAAATAGAAGGAAAAGCATTGGCAAGTTTGATAGCCCCATACCACTTATCCTGGGTTTGGGCTACCTGATCTACAATATTGATGAGATCAGGAGCAGCTGTAGAGATGGGCATGATGACTTTGTTTGGCTCCTTATAGTCCACTGTGAAACTGTGAAGTACCAAATGCCTTCCTCACAGGGAATATAGGGTGGTTGTAAGGAGATCTGGTATAAGGAAGTGCTCCAGCTTTTTTTAATCTTTATTACTAAAGAAGAAGTCCGTTTCATCCATTGGGAACCAAGTATTGTACGGCATTAACTACATGGAGTAATTTATATAACTCTAAGGTTTCCATTTGGCCCTAACCACAGTGATATATTTAGAGGTTGCTGAAAGAATGTGGCCAAATTCTGAGTCCATGGCACCCCTTCTCACCATGGACTGCCCTCTGGAGCCTCCCCTGAGTTTCAAGCCTAGGATGAGACCTAAGTCTCCCTAATGTCCTGTTACTTAATTTTCCAGTACAATTTTGTAAGCACCCTATTGTCTGGTCATCATTTTCTTTCATATTAATCCCATATTTCAGGAGCCACAACCAGAGCGCCTTTCTGAAAATAGTGTCATCAACCTCTGCCCACCTAGCAAGGTAATGGGTTCTGTGACTGCTCTTCCCATTCCCAGATTGACTGGACTAATAGCAACATTTGCCCAAGTCACTGCTGTCCTAATATTCTTCTTAAATTTTACCCGTTGATCAGCCAACACCTACTTGGTCAAATGGTGGGAAAGATCCATAGTTAACATCTGAAGCCATTCTGTTGGGGTTCCACTCAGAATGGGAGTTCTAACTGTACCAGGGACAGACAGGGCTTAGGTTGTAGCAGACCTAGGGAAAGGGGGCAATAAATCTAATCTGCCAAACTCATTTCCTTTAGGAACTCCACCCACATCTGCAAGCTGGCTGCAAGGGAAATTCATCTTCACAAGATCAATATAAAGCAATGATAATACAGTATCAATACAAGATACTCCCCATCTCATCCATCCACAAAGGGACAGAGAATATACCTTTGAGACGAGATCTAACACATTTAGTTGACCTTGAAGAAGCCAGTTCTCAAAATTTCCCCAGGACCAGAAAGTCTAAAGCAGAGGACCTTTCAGCACTGGTTCCATCAGTCTACTCCCTCCAGAGCCAATACTTGAGGGACTCTTCTGATTTCTGTAGGAACTTCTCTTTGGTGGAGAGGATTTGCCTACAGCTTGGTCCCCCAGGGCAGGAAGTCACTACCTTCCTCCAACCAGTAGAGATAAAATAAGCTAAGACTTTTTAACCCCTTGTGAGAATTCTCCAGTCTCTGCCTCAAAGCTGCTTCCCTTGTTTGGTCTTAAGGCTCCTCTGAGAGCTTCTGGGTCAGAGATCATAGGGTAGGTTCCTGACTGGGTTCCCAACCTCCCCACCCTTGTAGGAGAAAAGTCTCTACTTGCAATGCCATCTGCTCCACTAGTTAGTTGCCCCTCAGCTGTTATTGCATAGTCACTGAAAGCCCAGAACTCTGACTCTAGCTGCTGAATGTGCATCCTCAGCTTACTTTCACTCTGACTGTCCAATTTAACCAACACAATCAACATCTAAGGAATGTTGAACATGGCGTGTTCTTCACCTTCACTGGCATCTTTTTCCATAATCCAGCAAGCTCCTTCCTCTGCCTGAGTGGAAGCCTGCTGAAGGTCCCCCAAAGAAGACTCCCCACACATGATCAGGAGGTCTCTGGACACAAGGAGCCTTATGTTCCTCCAGGCACTCACGCTTCTTCTTCCCTATTTGTGGGATTCTTTCTCCAGCTCAACCTTGATGTGAACCATGAAAACATCATGTCCTAACCTGCCAAGACTACTACAAATGTTCTAGGTGCAGCTCTAAAGACAGCACTTTCTTAGTTCAGGTTTGATGTTGGGATGAAATGGGGCCCTTGTGAGTCACAGAACATTTAACAAAAAGAAATAGATGATATCTAGATAGACAGACAGATGGAAGGGCAGAGACAGACAGACAGACAGACGGAAGGGCAGAGACAGACAGACAGACAGACAGACAGACAGACAGATAGATAGATAGATATAGATAGATAGATAGATAGATAAAATTTACTTTGCCCTAACACAGTAAGGGTATGCAACAAAGATAAACAGCAAGGATAGAGTGGCTCAAGACAGCCCCAACTCATCTCTGTCTGGAGCTTATCTCCATCTGGGAATGCATCAGGTCAAGATATAGTGACTGGCATAGTTTCAGGCACTTACCAAGTCTAAGAGACTCAGAGCTCAGATGGCATGGGGTTTTTATTTGCTCTAGGCCAGGAAGCCAGGTCTGAAAAACTGAAACCAATCAGGTTTCACAAAGGGAGGAAATTTTACCCGGGAAACCACTAGGGAAACTGTGGGCAAAAGAAGTTGGGGGTACAAGAGGGGAATTGAGGCAGGGGGGCAACGTGAGGGTAAGGGATGCTGTATAGGAAACTGCTGTCCTACCACAGATTGTCATGGGGAAAGACATGTCAGGGTGAGGGAGAGGGAGAGGGAGAGAGAGAGAGAGACAGAGAGAGAGAGACAGAGACAGAGACAGAGAGACAAAGAGACAGAGAGAGACAGAGACAGAGACAGAGAGACAAAGAGACAGAGAGAGACAGAGAGACAGAGAGAGAATCTTATTATTCTACTACAAAGAGATCTTACCGGGCTCTCTCTTTTCATCTTTTCAAGGTGCAACAGCTCCTCAATAATATTATGATGGGAAAATATTTAAACACTAGCAAAGAAGCCCTGTTTCTATCAGTTTTAGGCACTTGTTTCAGACAGCATGAGTGAGAATGTGAAACTAGTGCCTTCATCATACACAGAATCATTGTTATTAATCTTCGAGAAATAAGTAATATTTTGAGAAATAATCTTTGAGGAATAAAAATACCAGAAGAGCAAATATTGGCAAAGGGCTTGATTTTCAGAAAGATAAATGCTGAAAACTGCAAGCCAGTAAACAATGTTGATTCCTAGCAAAATATAAAGAATTTATCAAATGAGCAATTTGTAAAAAAAAAAAAAAAAAAAAGAAAAGAAAAACCTTCACTTGATCTTTTCTATTGTCCCATATCTCTCTGGCTGTGTCACTAAACTCCTTGAGAAAGCCATCTGCAATAGGTGTCTTCACTTTTTCTCCTCTTGCTTTCTTCCTCACCTCTTACAATCCCTCTTCCAACTTTATCATTCCACCAAAATTGCTCTCTCAAAAGTTACTAATGATCTCTCAGTTGTCAAATCTAATGGCCTTTTTTCAGTTCTCATCCTTCTTGATTTCTATGCAGCCTTTGATCCCCCTTTTCACCTTGTTACTAACTTTGGGCAATGCACAGGGCTCTATCCTAGGCTGTTTTCTTTCTCTATACTATTTCACTAGGTGATCTCATTCACTTCCATGAATTCTGTTATCATCTCTCTGCTCATGAATCTTAAATGTACTTATCTAGCCCTAATCTCTCTGCTGATGTTCAGTTTCATATCTCCAATTGCTTATTGAATATCTCAAACTGGATGTCCTGTGGAATCTTGAACTCAGCATGTCTAAGGTTGAATTCATTATTCTCTCCTCTCCTCCAATTCTTACCCCTCTAAATGTCCCTATTACTGTCAAAGGCACCACCATCTTCCAAGTGCCCCAGGTTCACAACCTACATTTCATCCCTGACTCTTCACTCTGTTTCACCTTCCTACCTCCCAAATCCAATCTATTCCCAAGACCTGTTGATTTCATCTTTGAAATATATCTCAAGTACATCCCCTTTTCTCCTCTGATACTGGATTATTTGTTATTTCCTATTATTCACAAGTATATACATGTGTATATATATATATGCTTATCAATAACATTCTTGAATATAAGGCTAATAGTAGAATCTGCACATTAAAGAGTATGGACATTTTAGTCACTTTAGATGCATGATTCCAAATTGCTTTCCAAAGTGGTTGCACCGATTCATAGCTCCATGAAGAATACGTTAGTGTATTTATTTTTGAGACTATACCTTTTAGGTTGTTACAATTTTTTGTTTTCTTTTCCATTTGCAGGGTATGAAGTGAAATTTCAGGGTTGTTTTGATTTATATTTTTCTTATTAGAGAATGATGTATTAGTGCTTTCTTTCATATGATTGTTAATAGTTTTCAGTTCTTATTTTGAAAGTTGTTCATATCCCTTGATTTCTAATCTATTGGAGAAAGGCATGGTATGTGTGTGTGTGTGTGTGCATGTGTATGCACACACATGTATGCATGTGGGCAAGTAGGTGGCACAGAGGATTGGGTGCCAGACCTGTAGTCAATATAATTCATCTTCCGGAATTCAAATCTGGACTCAGATAAACTTACTAAGCTGTGTGACCATGGGCAAGTCACTTAACCCTGTATGATTCAGTTTCCTAATCTGTAAAATAAGATGAAGAAGGAAATGGCAAACCACTCCAATTTTTGTGAAAACCCAAAATAGGGTCACAAACAGTTGGACACAACTGAAAAAAATAGATGACACTCACAAACACACATATATGTATGTATTTATATACACACCTCTTATTTGTTTTTATCTCTTGGATACCCAACATTTATCACAGAAATATGATGCAGATTTTTTTTGCCACTTCCCTACTCTTGTCACTAGTATATTCATTTGTTTGTTTTCAGAAGCTTTTAAGTTTCATATAATCAGTTATCTATTTTCTCTTTTTAATTGCCCCTATTTCTTGTTTGATTAAGTATACATTTCCTATCATCACTACAAGAAATATTATAATCTACTTTCTTTTTTATGACATAAGCTTTAATATTGAGCTCACGTTTCCATTTAGAATGTGTTGTGGAACATTTTTTGTTTTTAATTTATTTTAAGTGAGGAAGGATGAAGGAAGAAGACAAGGTAACCAGAAAAGGGTAAAAAGAGACTGAAAGAAAATAACAAGTAAAAATAAGGTGGAGGGAAATTCACAAATAGTAATTACAACTTTGAATGTGAATGGGATGTTTATAGCAAGTTTCTTTGTGGTAGCAAAGAACTAGAAATTATAGGGATCCCCATCCCCATATTATAAATACACAAATTAAAAATAAAGGACATATGTAGAATATTGTGTAAAGTGTTTGTCTAAGTCTAACTTCTGCCAGACACTTTTCTAGTTTTATCAAATAGGGAATTCTGTCTTAAGTAATTTATATTTTCTGGCTCATCAAACACTGGAGTTTTGAATTCCATTGTTTCTGATTCTCCCTTTTCTAATCTTTTCTATTAATCCTCCTCTTTTTAACCAATATCAGATGGTTTTGATGACTACTGCTTATAATATGGCTTGAAGTCTAAAAGCACAATTTCTCCTTCATATCTACTTCTTTCCATTATTTCCCTTGATCTAGATCTTTTGTTTTCCACATGAATTTTATTTTTATTTTGTGGAGTTCTGTAAAGTAACCCTTTGATAATTTTATTGGCATATCATTAAAACTATAGATTATGTTTAGTAGTATTGTCATTTTTATTATATTTTATTATATTAGCATAGCCCCACCATGATCACTAAATATTCCTCCAGGTATTTAAGATGCTCTTTATTTCTGTAAAGAGTACTTTTTGTAATTGAATCCATTGAAATATTTTGTATGCTGTGGTGGATTAATTACCAATACTTTGTGCATCTTTTTAGTTATTTGGATTGGGATTTCCCATTCTCTTATTGCTTCTTGGATGTTGTTATGACTATACAGAAATGCAATTGACATTTGAAGGGTTATTTGTAGCCTCCAACTTTCTTGAAGTTACTAATTCCTTCAATTGGTTTCTCTTCAGATTCACTAGAATTTTTTAAATAAATGATCATTTCATCAGTAAATAAGGGTGGTTTGCTTTCTGTTTTACCTAGCTATGCTTTTAATTTATTTGTCTTGTCTTATATTAGCATTGCTAGAATTTCCAGAGTTACATCAAATAATAGTGGGAAGGTGAGCATCCTTGGTTATTCTCTCCCATATATATACTGGAAGTCACTTTAATATATTCTTTTTGAATATGAAGCTTGCCTTCAGTTTCACATAAGTACTTTTATATTTTAAAAATGTCTCTGTAATTTTTAGAGTTTTAACATAAATATTTTCTGTACTTTATTGAAGTGTTTTTCTGTACTTAGTAAAATAATCATAAATCATATAGTTTTAGATAATTTAATGATTATGTTTAATGGTACTATTTATTTCATAAAAGCATGTTAGAATGTCTTTTTTTCCCAATATTTGAAGGTAATTTGCTTAGAATCGGTAATAATTGCTCTTTTAAAGATGGATTTTTTCAAACATTCATCATTATTTTCTTTCACATAATTATTAATTGTTTCCATGATTTATTCTTTTATCCACTTATTATTTAGGATATCCTTGTTTAAGTCTCCACATGTGCCTGTGTCTCATGTTTGTGCTCCCTGAACTTATTATTATTTTTGCTGTGTTATGTTCTGTAAAGGAAATGTTCATTATTTCTGCCTTTAACAATTTATTTGCAATATCTCTGTGCCCTAACACATGGTTAATTTTTATAAAAGATTCCTGTTTTTCTGAGAATATGTATATTTCTTAGTAGTCCCATTTAGAAGATGCTTTAAGCCTATTACCTATAGTTTCTGCAACAATTTATTCAATTCTATATTTTCCTTTTGTGTATCTTTCTGTTATCTTATTCAAAACTGAAAGAGGACCACTAAACTCTTTGGCAACAATTATATTACTACATATGTCTTCTTGTTATTCAATTGATTTTCATTTATGACGTTAGATGCTGTCTATTGAATCATAAAGCTTAATATTGAATCAATATATTGATATTGGGGGGTGTTTTTTTCTCTGTTTCCTTCTAGCATGTAGTAGTTACTCTGTTTATCTTTTTTAAATGTTGATTTTGCTTTGTCAGAGAGCATGATTGCAACTGCTGCTCTTTGAGATTTACATGATATATAATAAAATTTGTTCCCATCCCTCATTTTTATTCTGGTGTTGTTATTTGGGGGGGAGGGTATGTTTCTTGTAAGCAGATTGGGGGTAGAGTTATCCCATCTGTCATTTTTTTTACTTTATTAGAGTTTTAACATAGTCATGTTTTTTTTTATTTTTTTAATATATTATTTATTTATTTATTTAGTTTTCAACATTCACTTCCACAAGAATTTGAATTCCAAATTTTCTCCCCATCTTTCCCTACCCCCAGCCCCAGGACAGTGTGCACCCTATCCACCCCTTCCCCCAGTCTGTCCTCCCTTCTATCACCCCCCTCCACTTTTTCCATCTCTCTCCCTCTGTTTTCTTGTAGGACAAAATAAATTTCTATACCCCATTGCCTGTATATCTTATTTCCCAGTTGTGGGCAAAAATAATTTTTAACATTCATTTTTAAAGCTTTGAGTTCCATATTCTCTCCCTCTCTCCCTCGGCACTCACCCTCATTGAAAAGCAAGCAGTTCAATATAGGTCATACATGTGTAGCCATGAAAAACACTTCCATAACAGTCATGTTGTGAAGGTCTAACCACATTTCCCTCTGTTCTGTCCTGCTGTCCATTTATTCCATTCTCTCCCTTGACCTATCCCCCCACAACAGCCTGTCTCATTATCCGTTTCCCCAATTTGCTGTCCCTTCTATTATCTTCCCTTTCCTATCCCCTACCCCCTCCCTTCCTACAGGGTAAAATAGATTTCCATACCCAATTGAGTGTGTTATTTCCTCCTTAAGCCAAATCCCATGAGAGTCAGGCTTACTTATTCCCTTTCATCTTTCCCCTTTTCCTCTCCATTGTAAAAGCTCTTTCTTGCCTCTTTTATGCGAGATGATTTGCTATATTCTACCTCTCCTTTTCTCTTTCTCCTAGTACATTCCTCTCAACAGTAAATTTTATTATTTAGGTATTCTCCCTTCATTTTCAGCTCACCCTGTGCTCAGTGTGTATATGTATACATATGTATGTGTGTATATGTACATATATATACACATACATACATATACACATATACACACATGTACATACCTATGCATATACATACATTTATATAATACAACATACATATATATATGCACATACACATCTATATCTACATCTACATATATATTCCCTGTAACTACCCTAAGCATGAAAAAAGTCTCATGAGTTACAAATAGCATCTTTCCATGTAGAAATATAAACAGTTCAACTTTAATGAGTTCCTTGCAGCTTCTCTTTCCTGTTTACCTTTTCATCTTTCTCTTTATTCTTTTATTTGAAAGTCAAATCTTCTATTTAGCTCTAGTCTTTTCAACAAAAATGTTTGACAGTCCTCTTTCATTTAAATTCCATTTTTCCCCCTGAAGTATTATACTCAATTTTGCTAAGTAGATGATTCTTGGTTTTAATCCTAACTCCTTTGACTTCTAGAATATCATATTCTAAGCCCTTCATTCCCAGCGTAGAAACTGTTAAATCCTGTGTTATCCTGATTGTATTTTCACAATACTTTAATTGTTTCTTTCTAGCTGCTTGCAATATTTTCTCCTTGACCTGGGAACTCTGGGATTCAGCTACAACATTCCTAGGAGTTTTCCTTTTGGGGTCTCTTTCAGGAGATGTTTTGTGAATTCTTCCCATTTCTATTTTACCCTCTGGTTCTGGAATACCAGGGCAGATTTTCTTGATAATTTCTAGGAAGATAATGTCTAGGCTCTTTTTTATCATGGTTTTTAGCTAGACCAATAATTTTTGAATTATCTCTCCTGAATCTATTTTCCAGGTCAATGTTTTTTCCAATGAGATATTTCACATTGTCTTCTATTTCTTTTCATTCTTTTTGTTTTGTTTTATAATTTCTTGATTTCCCAAAAAGTCATTAGCTTCCATCTGCTCCATTCTAATTTTTAAAGAATTATTTTCTTCAATGAACTTTTTGGACCTCCTTTTCCATCTGGCCAACTCTGCTTTTAAAAGAATTCTTTTCCTCATTGCTTTTTGGACCTCTTTTGCCACTTTAAAGGTGTTATTTTCTTCAGCATTTTGGAGTCTTCTTTAGCAAGCAGTTGACGCGTGTTTCATGATTTTCTTGCATAACTCTCATTTCTCTTCCCAATTTTTGCTCTACTTCTCATACTTGATTTTCAAAATCCAATTTTCCATGACCTGAGACCATTTCATATTTTTTTGGAGGTTTTGGATGTAGGAGCCTTGACCTTACTGTCTTCCTCTTGTTGTATGTTTTGATCTTCTTTATCTGAAAGGATGGAAGAAAATACCTTTTCACCAAGAAAGGAACCATCTATAGTCTTATTTTTTCCCCTCTTTGGGTATTTTCCTAGCCAATTACTTGACTTTTGTGCAGCTGTTTTCCGAGACACCTCTAGGGACCTGTATATTCTTTCCTGGCCTGTGCTCTAGTCCATGAGCAACCATAAGCACTCTTTCTATCCTGGAACTGCAAGTAAGATTCCCTCTCCACAGCAGCCACCAGTTGTGCCACATCAGAGCTCCTCTGCACCCGAGGACTGCCACTCAGGACTGAGAACCAGATTAGATGCTTGATTCCCCACCATCTGGAGGCCAAAAGCTCCAGAAGTGACTGCTACTGTGGCAGTAGCAGGTGCTACCCTGGGTTGGGAGCCAGACCATGCTCCCCTCTCACCCAGGTGAAAGAGCTTTCCTACTAACATTTGAAGGTGTCTTTTGAATTTGTAGTTTGAGAAATCTGGAAACTGCAGCAGCAGCCAGGGCCCTGAGGCCTGCTCCAGTCCAGTCTATGCCAGGGAAACCCACACCAGGCTATGCTCTGCTCAGAGCCCAATGCAATAGACCCTTCCTGTCTGCCTTCCCGGTTGTTGTGGGCTGGAAATCTGTTTCACTCTGTCATTTTGTGGCTTCTGCCGCTCTAGAATTTGTTTAGAGTAATTTTTACAGATATTTTAAGGACTTCAGGGGGAGAATTCAAGCAGTTCCATGCTTCTACTCCACCATCTTGGCTCTGCCACCTCCCCATTCATATTTTATGGTTATAAGAATTAGGCTTAAATCTCCCTAAATTTGTCTTTATTATTTCTGAATTCTGATTTTTTTCTTTTCCATGGTAAAGACGGTCTTTGTCTTCTTGGTTATTTTTGCTTAATCTACTTTAAGGGAAACCTATTCGTATAGCTCCCTTCTCTTCAACTTCAAGTTTTCTCCTTCCATTTAGCACCTCTTTCCCTAGCTTTGGAACTCAATTTATTAAGTCCTTTTCTATCTTTCTTTTGTCCACTATCTAATTTTGGGGGATATATCATGCTATTCTCTACTGTCTTCTTCTACTCTCCCCTTTAATGCATCCTCCAATTATGTACTTTGGTGTCATAAAAAAAAAAATACACCTGATTCACCTGTAGAAAGGTTGTTGTGAAGTTTAGCCCATGGAACTTCAAGCTTGTTCCTCCATCATCACTTTTATTTGTTTCTCATTTTCTTATGAAGAAAATCTTGTTGTCTTCTTTTCTTCTTATGGGCTTTTGGAGAGAAATATCTTAATGGTCATTTTGCCATTATGCTATTGTTGTTAAGCTTATGAGTATCTTTGAGTTTCTATATTTTTCCCTGCTGGGGAAATTCATTTCATTGTATATGCCTTTGGTTGCTGTGTTTGTTTACCTTTTTTGGTTTTCCTGTTGTCTGAGATGTATGCAAAGCAAATAGTTTGTTTGCACCTGGTATTCTTTGTTGGAGTGTTTTACTTCATCTTTTTTTATTGAATGCTTATTTTTTTGTTGTTCACCATTAGGCTCAAGTTATCAAGACATGGTACTTCAGGTTTTATTTTGAGCTCCTTTGCACTTAAGAACATATTAATCCATTCCTTCCTGTAGTTTCTGGTGTACACAGAATCTTGTGTTACTGTGTTAATCTAATTTCTTTTCCTTCATATTTTAAGATCATTTGTGGAATTTATTGTCATTGGAATAATTAAATTTAACCACTATGTGTCTTAAAGTTTTCAATATATCTCTTCCCCCTTCCCCCACATGGAGGCAATCTGTAGATTCTTTCAAGGGATTCTATTTTATATGTTCAGAAGCTCTGAGTAGTTTACTTGCATTTGTTATTTTATTATAATGTTCAGCTTTTTTTTTAATTTTACTAATACTCTTCTGGGAGACTTTTAATCCTTAATTTATCTCTTTATATTCTGTTTAGAGATCAATGTGTTTTGCTTGTATAGAGAGCATATTTCCTTTTACCTTTACTACTTTTTGCTTCTCTTCTTTCAAATTGTACTTTACTTTTTTGTATTTGCAGTCCCAATCAGTTGTGTTCTTTTTGGTTTCTTTGGTGATATTTTCTACTCTGGATTCCAGGTTTTCTATTCTGCGAATTATTTCTTCTTGGCTGGCCATAAACTCTGTTTTCATGATTATTATTTCTCTTTTAAACATTCAGGAACATCCTGAGTGGTTCTATGCATTCCTGGAAATGCATGGTTCTCTACCTCATTAAATGTAGATTCATTTTCCTTTGTCTTGCAATATTAATTCAGGGGTATTTTGATTCATTTAATTCATCTGGAGGCCACTTTGAGGGGAGGGGAGTTGCTTATATTCAAGCTCTTTCTTCATGAGATCTTTGATTATTTCAGTCTATTTTTTTTTCTTCTATCATTCCCTTATTGCTCACTTCCTGGCTCCTCTTTTAATGGTGACTTCCTGGAGGCTGTATGTTAGAGTAGTCTTACAGATATCCCACATTGGGGAATTCACTTTTGTCATCTTCAGTTCCTGTTTCAAGTGACTTCTAAGGGGCAGAATTGACCTTAGTTGAACACCAGTCTCCTTTCCTTTGGTCTTAGTGCCCCCTCAGCTCCAGCTAGCGCATTATCCCAGTTCCCTTTGCAATTTACTTCTCTCCCTGAGCACTTCTACAGTACAGAACTCTGTCCCATTTTGGTCCTAGGGAAGGCATGCTTTCCACTTTTCTGCCTTGTAAGTAGGGGACCAAGAGTGGGGAGAGTAGTAGAGTTCAGTCCTGTTGGAAGCCATTTGGTCAGCTGGTACAGTCCTGCAGGAGTGTGAAAGTTACTGGAAGAAGGCATACCAATAGAGGTCATAGATTATTCTTCCAGGACATCTAGTTGTTACCCCATTATGATGATTGGGATCTTAGACCATAAAGACCAATGTAGTTGCTTTATCTTTTATAAATAATTCCAATTTTAGAGAGGCTTGAGAAGTTGTGAGGATCAGATAAAAATATCTAGGTATCCCTTTTGTTATTCACATGATGCAGTCTTAAATATATTTTAATATATATCTTGAGCTACACCTCTCTCCTAACAGTTTTTATCCTTTCAATTCAAAGGCCATTCTCCTTAATAGAGGAAGAAGGAAAATAGAAATTGAATTGTTTTCTGTTTTATTAGCATCTGTTTCCATTATAACATCTGCCTCAAGGACTAAACCAACCTATTCTTTGTTTTCTTATGGTTTTAAACATATATAAAAGAGAAATTTTTGTTGTCCTTAGTATGGTTCATGAATTTAGTCTTGTAAGGGGTTTTAGTTTTCCTTACAAGTTATACTTACAAGTTGTCACCTGTCATAGATATTATTATTTTGTTTAGGCCATAGACATGAAGAAATTGTCTAGGTTTCATGGTGTATGGCTTGCTTGGACCATTTTTGGAGCAGAGAAAAGTCCTGGAGAAAGCTGATCCTGCCTCCCCACCTGGCACATACCTTGAACTACCCCATGATTCCCCCCATATCCCAGTCTCTGGTTGTAAGGACAGGCAGCAGGTATAGAGGCTGTCAAGTAATGAAGCTCCATAGTACAAAGGCACTATAATGGGAAGGGAGGCACAGATCATACTCTAGAGAAAACATCTGGCAGGAGAGTGAGCCTGCAGACTTGGACTCAAATATATCTTCTAATGGCCATATGGTCCTAAATGAGAAAACCGAGATCTGGAGGTATGAAGTGATCTGCCAATATGTCATACAGTTAGTACCAGAGCCAGACTTCAAGTCTATATTATCTGACAGTATATAATGGAAAAAGCACCAAACTTGGAATCAGGAGAACCCTGGCTTATGTCATTTGTTGACCATAAGAACTTGGATACAGAGCAAATCACAGGCACTTAGCAAACCTGCATTCAATGAACTAAAAACCCCAGTATTGTAGTATATAAGTATTGTATTCAGTAAACTATAAACTTCAGTATTGTAGCAATCACTGTATGGGTTAAAAATGATCAAGACCTATCATCTTTCTAGTGATGATGATCAGAACTTTCATATGCACATTCCAAGAACCAGAAAAACTATTGTTCACCTTATCAAATACGATCTAAAATAAACAACACTGAGTCTAGCACAAAGGCAAATCTGATTAAGATGCAAAGGTACAACATTATGTTTCTGAAAGCAGAAGGATTTCCAACAAATCTTTGCTAATTGCTCAGTCATTTCAATGGTGTCCCGTTCTTCATAATCCCCTTTGGGTTTCTTTGCAGAAATGCTGGAGTGGTTTGCCACTTCCTTCTCCAGCTCATTTTACAGATGAGAAAACTGTGGCAAATGGGGTTAAGTGACTAGCCCAAGATCACGGAGGGAGTAAGTATCTGAGGCCAGAACTTCATGAGTATAAACCTGACACTCTATTCACTGCGCTTTATCATTGCCCTAATAACCATTGTACATCCTACTAAAGAGATAGTATAACCTCTCTGATGGCCATAGGCAGTGGTTCTGAAATGAAAAGTTATTTCTTGAGGTTGTTAATGTATCTGCCAGAAAGACTCATATTCCTGGTTCCTGTCACTTTGAAGCTTTTATATGAATTTGGAAAAATGGATGAAACTCTTGAGAAGTTCCATCATCAAAAGGTAAACACTCTACATTACAGATACTTCATCTGGAACCTGAGAAATATCTTCTTCTCGGGAAATATCTTTATGCTCTGGGCTAAAACAGAAACACATAGCCCAAGAATTAGTATAAATAAAAATCATTATCTGCTCCTTCCCTCAAGGCTCTCTCCCACATCAGCCATACTTCCTGCAGCTTAGCCTACTAGAAGTTCTTGTCAGTACCCCCATCTTTCACAGTATTGTCTATTACCAGATTAAGGGCTGATAAAATCCAGTGTCACAGACCTATCTCAAAATGGGCAGAGTGATCAGTAAACCAAGCAAAATGGTGTTCCTCAGGAATTATATCCTCATAGGTGAAAACCTGTTGGGCTAGAAAAGGAGGAAGAATATCAGAGTTTGGACTGGAGGAATTAGTTCTAGTAGAGTTGCAACCAGTTCATGAAAGACTCTAACACACACTCCAGAGGTCCACTGGGGCTCAATTATCTCTTTGATAATAGAGACCTCTAGTGCCATTTTCCCCTTGTGAGAAGACATATTTTGTGTCACCCAGTTGCTAATAGACCACTCTCAATGACAAGTGACAGTATAATATCGTATCATTTGTGAAGTAGCAATGAGGAACCAGTAGTAAGAAAGTAACTTCTTTCCAAAAATGGTACGGTGAATGGCTGCTTCAGGAATCTTTCCATTCTAGAAATACAAATGAAATTTCATCTGGCCACCCCCTAAGTGCCTGCCAAAGGTAGTATTCAGCCTGATCTTTGTGGAAAAAGACCTCCCAAAATGTGGGCCTCAGAAGGCCCACAGGAAAAACCTACTGGAGAAGCAGTTTTAGGTCTTCTAGGTCTGAAACTTGTTATGGGTACCATTCAAAAAAGACAGACTCACTGGTGATTTGGTAAATTGGGGTCATTAAGATACTCAAGGAAGGAATGTGGGTTCTCCAGAGCACAAATAGTCTAATAAAAGTCTCTGCCCTTCCTCTTTAAGATTATGGGAAAGACAATGTGAGTAGCTTATCCGAACATCGCCTGAGTTCTTGCCATACACTGCATTCCTCAAAAATTGAGCAAGCAGTCTGGATCCTACGTTTTCTTGGGGCTAATTTCCTACTCAGCCCTCATATGGACCACCATCCAATTCCAGAGCCTTGGCCACTGTGGTTTCATCTTGCCTGGACAATATTATGTCATATTTCATTGTCCTCTGCAAATCTATAAACCTCTGACATTTATGTTGAACCTGAGCTACTTGATTCACCACACTGACAAGGTCAGTAACAGCTGTAGCAATGGACCTGACAGTTCCTTAGAGACTACTGTAAAATACCAGATGACATCTGATGTGTTTACTTTTTTTTACTAAGCCAATCAAAAAGCACATATTAGTTCAAAACAAACAAAAAAAACCCATTTAATCAAACAAAATATCATACTCTCCCATCAGTCACCATAATACCATTAGGGAAGTACATATAATCTGAGAAGAGGTATAGTATGAGTGAAGAGGTTTAAACACATTGCCAAGGCAATTTATACCTCTTGTAATGCCATTGTGCTTCTGTCTTCATGGCTTTGCAACTCTGTTTTAAACTACTGTTTTCTCTGCTGATCTCTGGTTTTGTTTTTCTAAACTGCTCTCTGCTACTGTCTTTAGACTAGGGGGCCATGTTTTGCTCTTTGTAAGATCTGTTAGGACAAAGTGACTAGAGTCTCTTAGCAAAAGAGGGTTAACACATTTTTAGTGCAAATAGAATATCCCATTTTGCCAAGAAGGCAGCAAAGCAAACATAAGTCCTTGGGAGAGGTTTGAGTCTTTTTATTTTTGACCACCTCTTATTACTTTCACTATAAATCCCCAGTCAACTATCAGAGCTGGTGGTAGAAAATTCCTTTTAAACTCTGTAAAATCTCTGATGTTAAGTCTGTGTCCTCTCAAACTATTACAGACACCACACCCAACAAAACTTCAAAGTAAACTGTCTTGGGCTGGGGCAATAAAGTTCTCTGCAGTCTAATTGCCATGCAGATTAAACCAAGAGAAAAACAAAAGTGTTCAGTGAAACCAGCAGGTTTATCTGCTTTTTGACTTAGATCTTTTATGCTCTGTCACTTGTTTTATTACATATACCTGTCACCAACTAAATCACTTGTCTTTGTGTAGCATTCCTGTCAGCTGCAAATATTGTTGGTCTCCCTACAAATCCAAAAGTAGCTGAATATTAGCACTAATAATAGTACTTGCCTAAGTTCCAAATCCTGGGAGCAGAAAATCAGGATTCAGGATTCAGGAGTTAGAAGGAGAAGTGTTTGTTGCCTTTTTCCTTGTTGCAAGAAGGAAGCAAAATTTCAAAATAAGTGAGGTTTGTGTTTAGCATCATCTCATATGTCGTTATCCATTAACCTTCCAACTACTGCTATCTCCTTTTCTAGTTCTTAATGTTACACTAAACCCCTTGTCCCAGCATTCCACCTAGACCAGCCTTAACTTCCAAAATATTCTATCATTCAAAATCAACTCCCTTCCCATTCCCCTAAATTAAACTCAATATTATATTAGAGGATTTCAACTACATAAAAAACAGTACAATTGAACTAATTCATATTAATATGTGAATGGTTGCCCATCAATAAAATAATCATCATCATTATTATAACTAACATTCATTTAGTGTTTAAATGTATGCATTTTGAGATTTCTTTCTGGAGATGATCAGTAGATTCTTTCATTTTCTATTTTACCCTCTGGATCTAATTTTTATCAGGGTACTTTTCATTTATAATTTCTTGAAATGTGATGTCTAAGCTCTTTTTATTTGATCATGGCTTTCTGGTGGTCCAATAATTGTAAAATTATTTCTCTTTGATTTATTTTTCAGGTCAGTTATTTTATATACTAAATTTAAATAATAAATAATTTATAAATTATATATATTATAAGTAAATAATTATCCAAGTATACATATTTTTATTTGATTTACATAATAACCCTGTTATTCTATTTTATTTGATCCACATAACAACCCTGTAGTTCCACTATTTTCCCTATTTTATAGATGAGGAAACTGAGTCAAAGAGAAGTTTAGTGACTTGTTCAGGGTCACACAGCTAGTAAACGGCTGAAGAAGGCATTTAAACTCATTTTCCTGACTCAGTGCAAAAGGACAATGAGTTAGATTCAAAATTAAACAAGCAGAGGAAAGTGGGCTAGACTGCCTTTCAGAAATTGCAAAGTTCTTTTAACAACCCCAAACTTCTCTCTGAAACAAAGGTTCATCTTTTAAATTCCAATATTCCAAAGGTTTTATTATATGATTGTGAGTCTTGGGATACTAGAGTCCTTCAAATCTAATCTAGAATCAAGAGATAACTGGTGGTAGGACTCATCGGGGTTCTATATCCTAACCAAGTCATTGTGTCCTATGTTCACTATTAGGGGAGCCTGATCTGTCCTCAAGGCATCCGACTTTCATGTTCGTTGGTTCATCACTCTGATCCCAGCTACTCTTAGACAATATTTTTAGGCTCTATTCTACCATTTCCCCAAAAAAGGGGAGCAGACATAAATTTTTAAAAGGTACCTAATGTGCAAATATGAATCAAGGATGAAATAGATACTTTATTCCCACAAAGAAAAAGCAATGCTTAGAATGATTAGAATAGAATTCAGTAGTTAACAGCTACTGGCACAGTCAGCTAAAGTGGTCAATAAACCTCATTGGAATCTTAAACACTTACTCTAAGGCTGTTAATTAGCTACTTCTCATTTTACTTCTGCATAACTTTGATATTTCTGGTGACTTTTCTCTCATGCTGACTCCTCCTTTAGCACCAGTCCAACCATCTCCCTCAGGAATCCCAACCTCCAAAAAATAGAAATAAGCCCAGGATGTAATAGTACCAGTATGGCCACACTGTTCTGCAGAGCCAGAGAGTTGAAGAATATGTGATGGGACACCATGCATGGGGCTCTGCAGGGCTTTATGGCAGTCCACTAAGCCTGAGGGATGGAATCCAACTGAGGCTAGTTCTTTCTCCATTTTAGGGAGATTTCTAGTCACTTGGAATAGAGAACTAATAATGAGAAAGGTTTTAGGAGTTATAAATACCATTTTCCCATGTAGGAATAGAAACAGTTTAACTTTAATGAATCCCTTATGATTTCTCCTTTCTGTTTAACTTTTTGTGCTTTTCTAGCATCCTGTCTTTGAAAGTCAAATTTTCTATTCAGCCCTTGTCTTTCATCAAGAATTCTTAAAAGTCATCTATTTCATTGAATATCCATTTTTCCACCTGAAGGATTATACTGAGTTTTGCTTGGTAAATAATTCTTAGTTGTAATCCTAGCTCTTTTGTCCTCTGAAATATCATATTCTAAATGCTCTTATCCTTTAGTGTAGAAGCTTATAAATCTTGTGTTATCCTGACTATGGCTCCACAACATATGAATTATTTCCTTTTGGCTGCTTGCACTGTTTTTTTTTTTTTCTTGACTTGGGAGCTCTGGCATTTGGTTACAATGTTGCAAGTTTTAATTTGGGGGTCTGTTTCAGGAGGTGATCAGTCAATTCTTTCCATTTCTATTTTACCCTCTGGTTCTAGAATATTAGGGCACTTTTCCTAGATAATTTCTTGAAAGATGATGTCTACACTGTTTTTTAATTATGAATTTCAGGGTTTCCTATAATTCTTAAATTATCTTTCCTGGATCTATTTTTCAGGTCAGTTGTTTTTCCAATGTGATATTTCATATTGTCTTTCTTTTTTTTTTTTCATTCTTTAGATTTTGTTTCTTGGTGTCTTATAAAGTCATTAGTTTCCATTTGCCCAATTCTAACTTTTAAGGAATTATTTTCTTCAGTGAACTTTTGGACCTCCCTTTCCATTTTGCCAATTCTGCTTTTCAAGGCATTCTTCCTTTCATTGGACTTTTGGTCCTCTTTTACCATTTTGCCTATTCTTTTTTTAAGATGATATTTTCTTCAGTATTTTCTTGTGCCTACTTTACCAAGCTATTGATTCCTTTTTTTCATGATATTATTGTGTCTTCTCATTTCTCTTTCCATCTTTTCCTCTTTGTCTCTTACCTGATTTTTAAAATCCTTTTTGAGCTCTTTCATAGTGTCTTCCACGACCTAATACCAATTTATTTGAGGCTTTGGTTGCAGGAATTTTGATTTTGCTGTTTTCTCTGTGTTTGTTTTGGTCTTCCTTGTCACCATGGTCTTTCTATGGTGAAATTTTTTTTCTGTTGCTTGCTCGTTTTCCAGCCTATTTCTTGACTTTTAACTCTATGCTAAAGTGGGGCTCTTCTTCCCAAGTTGTGGGGGGGGGCACTGTCTCAAGTGTCAGGTTTTTTGGGCAGCTATTTTCAGAGGTAATTCAGAGGTAAGTTTCTGGCTCTTCTAAGGTGGTAGGATCTAGGGAAAGATATGTTTACTACTCTCCTAAACTGTGCACTGGTTTGTGAGTAACCACAAGCACTCTTTTCAACCCTTAAACTGTGACCAGCTTACCTGTTCTCCCATAGCTGCAAGTTCTTCTTTGCTAGTGCTCTTCCTCACACTGGGATAAATACTCAGGACTGCAACTCAGATCCAAATATAGACAACGCAAAAAAGTCCTACCCCTGGTGCCAGCAAATGTAATCTCCTTTAAATCTCCTTTTGAGCCTTTGTCTGACCTCCTCCTCATCCATGCACTAAGAGATCCAGAAGCTACCCCTGTAGCCACCGATTCAATTGCCCCAAGGCAAGCTCCTGATTTTCTGGAGCCCTATATGTTCTGGACTGTGTTCTTCTCTCACCCTAGCACAAAAGACTTTTCCTGCTTACTGTCTAGGCTGTCTTAGACTGGAAAATTGTTTCACTTGGTCTTTTTGTGGGTTCTGATCTCTAGAATTTGTTGTCATTATTGTAAAGAATTTGGAGGTGTTTGGGGTAGAAGTCAGGCAAGTCCTTGCCTTTACTTTGCCATCTTGGCCCTGCCTCAAAGCTCCTTAGTCTAATCACCTCTCGATGTCTGCTGAAGGATCTATTCAACCTGGTCTTTATGTAAACCTTCAGAATATGGGCTTTGAAGGTTCAGAAGGACCCAACAGAAGAAAATGTTGGCCAGGCTGCTTTACATCTTCTAGAACTGTACCCCACTACCTTGATGCTATTCTGGATCCCACATAGAAGAGGAAGATTTGTGGGTGATGTGGTTAATTGGATCTATCAGGATACCCAAATGAAGAGTTTAGGTTCTTTAAAATCTGGAGAATACAGTAATTTTTTGGACTCTCTGATTAGATTGTGGGAAAACAATTGTCAGTAGCTTATTTGGATTGCTTGGAATCCTCTGGGTTTTCCAAGTATTCCCCAAAACATCTAAGCAGGCTGGACCCTGGATTCTTTCAATTTAATTTCTCATACCTTACCCTTCATCAGAGCCACCATCTGATCTATGGCCTATGCCATCTGCCTCAATTAGTATTATGTCATCAATGTAGTAGTATACTACAATGTGCTCAGGAAGGGAGGCATCTTTTAGGTCTCTCCACCTATGATGTGGCAGTATGAAGGAGAGTTAAGGTAGCCTGGGGGGAAAGAGCAGATAAAGTATATTGAATTACTTCCCAGGTGAAAGCTAAATGATCCTAACAAGTCTCAGCCTCAAAGAGAAAAAAGCATTGGTAAAGTTGATAACAGAATACCGCTCACCCTGGACCTGGACTATTTCTTCTATTTAGATCACCAGAAAAGAAATCTCTCTCACCCTCTTAGGGATCCAGTATTATATGCTTTTAACTATATGGGATTATTTGGATAACTGTAAAGGTTTCCATTTAGTCCTATCCTCAGTAATATTCCTATGATTTCCTGAAAGGACCTGTTCAAAGACTGAACCCATAATATTCCTTTCCTCCATGGTACGCCCTTTGTAACTTCCATTGAATAACCCAAATGTGGCAGGGGCTTTAGCTCAGGCTTGGGTGAGGCTGAAGGGCCCCTAAAACTCTGGGCCGAATTTTGCTTTATAGTTTTACTGGCATCTCCCATGGGCTAGCCATCAATTGCTTTATTATCACCACATGTTTCAAGAGCCAAAGCTCCCTCAGAAAGATGGACTTATTTGCCTTGGCCCACCTAGCATGCCAGTGAGCTCTGTGACTCCCTTGCATGCCCCCAATCCCAGAGTGCTTAATGACACTGATTGTAGTATTTGCCCAAGCTACAATTGTCTCATCCTCCTGTTCAAATTTCACCAATTAATCAGCCCACACCTATATGATCGTATGGCAGGGGAGACTCATAGTACATTGTGAATCCATTCAATTAGGGCTCCAATCTTACAGCAAGCTCTAATTGACTTTCACTCAGGCTGAGCACAGGGCAAATGGCAGGTGTGTGCGTTGGTGGGGGAATATCATCATCATAAAGGAAAAGCCATTTCCTTTCAGAACTTTACCCCCTCCTCTCCAGATCCCTGTCTAGGAGCTTCCTAGGAGGGCAATTCATCTTTGCAAGGATAGGTATGAAAAATTCCCCATCCTAAAAAGGGACAAACAGAATTCTCTGCCTGTATACTCTGATAAGTTTAGTTGGTCCTGCAAAAGTACATTTTCACAGAGCTCCCCCACCCTATGAAAATCAGATGTGGAAAGTAGCTCAGCACTGTCTCCATTAGACTATGCCTCAGGAACCATTGCTGGAATGACTACTCAGGTTTCTGTTTGAACTTGGTTGCAGGAGTTCAAACTTGGCAGCCTGCTTGGTGAGTGAATTTTCACCAGCTGCTCAGGAGTCATTCTTCCCATCCCACCCTCCAGTAGCAATTTCTACCTACCTGTGAGAGTTTCCAGATTTCTGCCTCGAACCTGCAGTTCTCTTTTCCCATAGCTCCAATCTCAAAATCCTGGGTCAGAGACTATAAGGCAGTTTCTTGGCTGAGTGCTGTCAGTCTGTATATCCATCAGGAAAGATCCCTTCATTTTCATATCCACCAGCTCTATTAGCTGTACCCCCAGCTTTCATTGCACAGTCCTTGAAAGCCAAAAGCTCAATTTCTAGCTGAGAACTGTGCCAGCCCAGCTTACTCTTAGCTTTATTATGTTGGCAGTCTAATTTGTGGAGAATATTTAATAGTAAATGGGAGATGTTGGTCTTGCTACTTTCTTCTCCCCACCCCCATCCTTCTCCAGCACCTACTGAGCTAATCTCTCTGCTGTACAGAGGGATTAATTACTCTAAAATCCAGCAATATTGGACTTCTTGATGTTCCTTGCAAGAGACAATTCATCTCCTAACTCCATTCCTTTTCATTTGCTGCCCTCCATGCCTAGAATGATTTCTCTTCTTGAGTATGCCTCCTGACTTCCATACCTTCTTTTCAGACTCAGTGTCTTCTAAGATTTCCTTTCAATGATACAATATATCTTGTTTGTAAACTTATTTGTATGCTGTTTCCCCTGTTAAGATATGAGTTCCCCAAGGATAAAGGAGTGTTTTGGCTTTTCTTTGCATCCCCAGAACTTAGCATAGTGTCCAGAACATAGTGAGAGCTTAATAAGTACTTGTTGGCTGACTCTGCATCAGGATTGATCGTGTAAAATAAAAATTACCCAATATTGCTTTATTTGGTTTTGTGTAGATATGGTCAGTTTGGAGGGAAATCACAGAAAAATTCAGACATTTGAATAGAATTAACATTCTTAATGTGATAAAATTTCAGTTACCAAGAGTGTTAAAGAAACAAATTTCTTTTTAGTTCAACACCTGTTCAATATCTCTCTAAAGTGTATTAATTAAATTTCTACGACCAAAGAAAATGGCACAGTAAATTTCCTTGTCTCTTTAGTTGTTGAGTGTCCTGAAGAACTTAAGGATCTTTTTCCTTACCTGTAAAAGAAGAGGGTTGAACTAGATGATACTCTAAAGTGCTCTAGCTATGAAATGAAAAATGAACTCTGTGACTATCAGTTTTAATTGTAAATTACAGCTGATGTCAAAAGCTATAGGGGATTGAACTGAATGTATACTGACCCCATGACATCTTCTGTAGAATTTGGGGGGGACTTAGTATGTATGTTTTCCTTGTCATTTGCTATTGCTTTTAAAAATTGAGGGTGGGAAAATATTATATTAGCTAAGTGTTTAGAGTCACCCAGTCTTCCAGAATCAGCATTTTTGTATCCTGTTCTATTTCCAAGAATTTTGGTGGTATTGCCATGTGTTTAGATATACTGTCTGTATTTCAAAGGGCTGTGATTTTGTCACTGCAATAACTATTTTCAAGGACATAGATCATAGCCCTTCCATTTCTTAGTTTTAGAATGCTGCTTAAGGCTCAAAGAAGTTATTGTATGCCTGTGGTCACAAAGGTAGTAAATATTAGAGATAGAGTTTGAAACCTAGCATTTCCTAACTCAAAGTCCAGCACCCTCTCTGTCATGCCATTATGTCTCTCTGTTGTACAGGTAAACTGAGGGGTTTCATAGATTCTACTGTTTATAGAAGTACTCACTGGATTTTTTTTAAATCAGACATTTAAAAAATGAATGGCATATTTCTTTGAAATAGAAAAATAAATAGAACTTTGAAAGAAGCAAAAAGTTATTGGGTAGGATCATAAAATTTTGGGATTGGAAAACTAAACTAAACTCAAATAAAAATATCAAAACTTTGAATTGGTTTGAAGCACTGAATGTTATAGCAAGTTACAGACCTTTCATTGTATCATTATGGACAGCAATATCAATCTATCAACCTAGATGTTAACCTTACGGTCCATATCAACCCTGTATGAGTATGACGATAGATTTTATATTAGAAGTAAAGCAGTCAATGAAACTAATGATTTTTGTAAAGAAAAGACTTTTGAGTTGTCTTTGCTCAGGAAATTCCTCTTACAGTTTCACACTGTTTCACAGGAAAAGATACCATTTTCTTTTGAGAAAAATCTAAGCCTCCAAAAACTCGGACACCAATGTGCTACATTAGAATAAATGTGCTGGTGAAGACAATATTGCTAAATAAAATATAAATCGCTTCTCTGAATTTATAAATTTCACACCAAGAATGGAAATGTAGCCTGATTTATTGCATAACGCTGCATTTAATTTGACTTGCCAAATTTTTCTTTTACTTCTGTCATGTGAACTTCAATTCTTAAAGAAATTAGAAGAAAAACAAAAGAAACAATTTACAAATATCCAAGGAATTTACTAAACTTTTCTAATTGTGTTGTTTCAACTGCAAATGCTTTTCGCTCTCAGGTTGACTTCAACACACTTTGTATATATCTTGTATATACCTAACTATTTATATATTGTTTCTCCCAATAGAATGTAGGTTCCTTGAGGGTAGGAATACTTTCTACTTTTCTTTGTTTTTCCAGCCGTAAGTCTAGTACTGTGCACTTATGAAACAGTTACTAACTGTTGACTACATGACTGAATGACTGGGTCAGTAGATGGTAGAATAAAATATTTATGTTAGAAGGCTGATTACAAGATCACAAAGAGTTGGACATGACTAAAAAATGACTAAACAACAACAATAAAAAATATTTTCTCTGTAACTTGGATGTGTACATATACAAAAGTTAATTAGTCTTAGTACATTAGTACTTAGCACATGGAGTTCATCAATTTTTACACCTATAATTCAATGTTAGCTATCACAATATTTTAGATGGATGATGGGGTAGATTGTGGAGGACTAATCAGGCCAAATTTTTAACTCTGCTTGGGATGGCTCATTGTGAACAAGGAAAAAATGTCCCACAAATTGTATATGCCATGAATCCCAATCATAAGACTTGCAAACGAATTCTTATGATTCTAAGGTGATATCAATAAGAGTTCATAATAGGGAGGTACTTCTGGGGACAGAGCCAAGATGGTAGAGTAGAGGAAGAAGCCAAGCTCTCCCAACATTCTGCTTCAAACGAATTTAAAATAACACCTTAAATTGAATTCTGGGGTTGCAAAGCCAACAATACATCAGAGTGACACATTATTGTAGCCCATGGCAACCTCAAAGGTCAGAAGGAAAAGTCTGTGACAAGGGGGTGGAGATTGGTCTGAAGTCCATGTGATGACAACTCCAGCTGTGGGTCAGCAACAATCAGGATCAGAAGCTTCAGGAACACTCAAACCAGAGATGGTAAAGGGGAATGGGCAATTGGTCAGAAAGAGATTACAGAGGACTCCTCTGCTAGCATTGGGCACAGACAGGAGTTTGTTTGGCAACTTCATTGCTCATACCTGCTGCTGAGTCACATCCAAAGCAGATAAAAGTCACAAGGGATCACAAGAGATCAGGGGCTATGAGGAGCAGTACCACTTTTGGTCTCAAGGAAGCAGGGGCCCTGAAGAGCAGTATAATTTCACCCTGTAAGAGAGAATGTGCACTTCCTGGGTAAGGACTAGAGCAGTGACCAGGAGAGCAATGACCACATCTCTCCTTAGACTGCACCATTTTGAAAGCACCAAAAACTTCCTAACCCCCAGAACTAGCTTTGAAAACAGCTGTGCAAAAAATGTCTGAAGCTATAGATAGCACCCTCCCACCTTCACCCTGTGAACAGAGACCAATTTTAATGTAAAGGTCAAAGTCAAGAAATAAGCTAGACAAATGCATAAATAATGAGGAAAAAAGGACTTGACCATTAATAAAACACTATTTTCACGGGAAAGATCAAGATACAAACTCAGAAGAGAATGATGTCAAAAAGGTTATAAGTTGTCTCAAAAAAAACCAAAACAAAACAAAACTGTGAACTGGACACAAATCCAACAAGAATTCCTGGAAGAGTTGAAATATGATTTCAAAAATGATATAAAAGTGGGGGAAAATAAGCAATGTAGGAAAATTGTGAAAAGATAAAAAATTTGGTAGAATACACACACACACACACACACACACACACACACACACACACACAACCATGAAGAAAATAACACCTTAAAAAACAGAACTGGCTAAATGGAAAAAAGAGGTACTAAACCTCACTACTGAAAACAGCTCCTTAAAAAGCATAATTGGACAAATGGAATAAAGAGATACACAATTTCACTGAAGAAAATAATTCTTTATAAATTAGAATTGGGGAAGCAGCTAAGAACTCCACAAGACATCAGTAAACACCAACATGGTAACAAAAAAAAAGAATGAAAAAATAGAAGAAAATGTGAAATATCTCATTAGAAAACAAATAAAATGGACCTGGAAAATAGATCAAGGAGAGATAATTTAATAATTATTGAAGTGCCTTAAAGCCATGATTAAAGAAAGTGACTAAACATCATATTTCAAGAAATCATAAAGGGGAAAGACTCCAATATCCAGGAATGAGAAGGTAAAATAGAAATTAAAAGAATATGCCAATCCCCTCCCAAAAGAGATCCCAAAATGAAATCCCAGGGATATTATAGTCAAGTTCCAGAGCTTCTAGGTTAATACAAAAATATCACAAGCATCCAAAAAGAAAGTATTTGAATATTGTGGAACCACAAGATTTAGCAGCTATCATGTTAAAGGAGTAGAGGGCTTAGAATATGATATTCTGGAAGGCAAAGCAGCTAGAATTACACCAAGAAAAACCTACCCAGCAAGACTGAGTACAGTCTTTTGTGGGGAGGGGGGAATGGGTATTGAATGACATAGAGGACTTTCAGGCATTCCTGATGAAAAGACCAGAGCTGAATAGAAAATTTTACTTTAAAATACAAGACTCAAGAGAAGCATAAAAGAGTAAGCTTGAAAAAAAAGTCTTAAGGGACTCAATAAAATTAGATTGTTTACATTTCTATATGGTAAGGTAATACATGTAACTCCTAACAACTTCATCATTATTAGGGCAGTTAGGAGTCAACATGGATAGAGGGTATGGGTGTGAGGTAATTATGTTCTGGAAGAAGATGAAAGGGAGAAGGAGAATAAGGAAAATTACCTCAAAGAGGTATACAAGGAAGAACTTTCACAATAGATGACAAAATGGTGGGGTGTGGGCAAAACTTGAACTTCATGTTCATCTAAATTAGTTCAAAGAGAGAAGAACACACACACACACATTCAGTTACGTATACAGATCTATCTTACCCACAAAGAAGTAGGTGGTGAAGGAACAAAGAAAGGGGGAAGGGACTGATAAAAAGAAAGGCAAGATTAACAGAAGAAAACAGGATGGAAGGAAGTGCAGTTACTAATCATAACTGTGAATGTGAATGGGATTAGTTCACCCATAAATAAAAGCAGATAACATGAACTAGAAACTAGAAAAAAACATATTAAAATTCCAAATTAAATACCAAAATGAAAATCCTGAAAATCAAAAATGGATTGATAAAGTTAAAAACATTTTAAGAATTTAACTAAAAAATAAAACTACAAGCTGGTTTTATGAAAAATGGTTGATAATCAATTAATTTGATTTTTAAAAAGAAAACCAAATTATCAATATAAAAAAAATGAAAGGGGATCAATGCATTACTAATGATAAATTTGCAGCAATTACTAGAAGTTATTTTGAACAATTATATGCTAGTAAAACTGACAATCTAAAGGAAAGAGATTAATTTTTACAAAAATATAAATTTCTCAAATTAACAGAAGAGGAAATATGATACTTAAATAGCTCTTTATTAGAAAAATTAATTGAAAAAGCCATCAATGAACTTCCTAAGAAAAAAATCCTTAGAATCAGATGGATTTACAGGTAAATTCTATGAAACATTTAAGGAACAATTAATTCCAATATTACATAATTTATTTGAAAAAGAAGTAAAAAAGGATTGCTGACAAAACAAAAATATGGTTTCCTAAACCAGGAAGAACAAAAACAGAGAAAGAAAGCTGTAGACTAGTTTCCTAAATGAATATTGACACAAACATTTTAAATAAAATACTAGCAAGGAGATTACAGCAATATAGAACAAAGCTCAAATGCTATGACCAAGTGTGATTTTTATCAGGAATGCAAGGCTGGTTCAATATTAGTAAAACGATAAACATAATTGATCAGAAAAATAACAAAAACAACTAAATCATACGATTATATCAAGAGATATAGAGAAAGATTTTGAAAAAATACAGCACTCATTCCTATTAAAATATTAGAAAGTATAGGAATAAATGGAACTTTCCTTAAAATAATAAGCAGTATCTATTTAAAACAAGATCTAGCATTATCTGAAATGAGGATATATTTGAAGTCTTCTCAACAAAATTAGAGGTGAAGCAAGGATATATGTTATTACCATTATAATTTAACATTATACTAGAAAAGCAAGTTATAGTAGTAAGACAAGAAAAAGAAACTGAAGCCATAAAAATAGGCAATGAGAAAACAAAACCAAAACTCTTTGTAGATGATATGATGGTATTCTTAAAGAATCCAAGAAAATCAAGTAAAGAACTAGCTGAAACAATTAACAACTTCAGCAAAATTGCAGGATATAAAATAAATCCACATCAATCATCAGTATTTCTATATATTGCCAACAAAATTTAGCAAGAAGAGATAGAGAAATTCCATTGAAAGTAACTGTAGGCATGATAAAATTGGGAGTCTACCTGCCAAGACAAACCCAGAGAGTATATGAACACAATTACAAAACACTTTTCACCCAGTAAGCACGGATCTAAACAATTTGGAAAATATTAATTGTTCATGGATAGGCTAAGCCAATATAACAAAATAACAATTCTCCCTAAATTAATTCACTTACTTAGTGTCATACCAATCAAACTGTCAAAGAATTATTTTATAGAGCTAGAAAAAAATTACCAAATTCATCTGAAAAAATGAAAGGTCAAGGATATCAAGGGAATCATTTTTTCTTAAAAGTGAAAGAAAGTGACCTGGCATTAGCAGAGTTCAAACTATATTACAAAGTAGTAATCATGAAAACATTCTGATATTGGCTAAGAAACAGAGTGATGGATCAGTGGAATAGAAAAGGTACATAATACACAGTAATAAATAACCATTGTAATCTATCATTTAATGAACCCAAGATCCAAACTTTGGAGGCAAGAACTCACCATCTGACAAAATTGCTGGGGAAACTAGGAAGCAGTTTGTCAAAAACTAGGTATAGACCAACATCTCCCACTACATATCAAAATAAAGCCAAAATAGATGAATGATTTAAACATAAAGAGAGAGATAAAAAAAAAGTTAGGGACCATGGAAAGATTTACCTATCAAATCTACTGGTGAGGGAAGAGTTTTTTTGTCAAACAAGACACAGAGTATACCATAGGAAGTAAAATGAATGATTTTGATTACATGAAATCAAACAGTTTTTGCACAAACAAAACCAGTGCAATAAAAATTAGAATGAAAGTAGGAAACTTGGGGGGGGGGGTTACAGTAAGCTTTTTCTAATACAGGTCTCACTCCTCAAAGATATAGGGAACTCAGCCAAATTTATAAAATTGCAAGCCATTCCGCAATTTAAAAAATGGTCAAAGGATACGAATAGGCAATTTTCAGAAAATGAAATCAAAGCCATCAATGAAAAAATGTATTAAATCACTATTGATTAAAGAAATGCAAATTAAAATAACTCTGAGGTACCACTTTATGGCTATTAGATTTGCTAACATGACAGAAAAGGAAAATGATAAATGTTGAAATGGATGTGGAAAAAATAGGTACACTAATGCACTATTGGTGGAGCTGTGAACTGGTCCAACAATTCTGGAGAATAATTTGGAACTATACCCAAAAGGTTGTAGATAGGAAGTTGTAGATAGGAAGAACATAGCATGGAAACATGAATGGTAAGCATTTTCAGGAGCAAAGGAAGTGATGTGTACTTTGGAAACGATCTGAAGCTGGAATAAAATGACTGCTAAAAACTCTACAAAGTATAGACACAGAGGAAACTTTTTAAAAATGTCATAAATAGCAGATGAGGAAACTCAGGCTCAGAGGTTAGATGACTTGTCTTACAGTTACATCCAGGCCATATGTCATTATCTTCATCATCCCTATATCTTGCCTTTTATGAGTTTAGTTGATTATCAATACCCCCTCCAGAATTTAGGGAAAAATAGAAAGGAGAAATATATAGAGTGTACACAGAAACAAATGTTTTATGGGAAAGGAGACTAAAATATGACAAAAATTAAATTTTGCAATCTATGTAGGTTTTATGTACAAATATAATCTCTATACCTCATTAACAAAGGTATCCAAAATTGACCACATCTCTGAAGCATTATAATATACTTAGCCTTAAATAAAATACTTTAGAGTTGCTTTAGAAGATATTTATCATCTCTAGATAAGATGATATTTGGTCACAAGCAAAGTGACTAACTAATTTGGTAAATTGCTGCTTAGCCTTTTTTTTAGTTGAACTTTTGCTGAGGAGAGAAAGAATAAACAGGGGAGCAGGGAATACACTGTATGCATCACTGAAATTTATTGTTTATCTTTATTTGCATTTGAGTAAGTGCTTTTTTTTCCTGTTGCCAAGTAAGTCATCATATTTTAGTTCTGCACTGAATCCTTTAGCAGAAGCTGAGATGTAAATAAATCCAAATGCAGGAAATAAAAAGAATGTACACTTTGATTAAATCTGCTTCCCTCAGTAGGTTTTATTTTCCCTTTGTTGGTAGTTCTTATAGTTTATAGTTATCTATGTGAGACATAATTCATAGAAAGAATATTGGTGTTTCAATATACATTTTAATGTCTCTTAGTGATGATTATAAACCCCCAGAAAAGGCTTAGGAGGTTTACTTTTATCTCCTTCTCTTTCCTGATGATTTTTTGGTATTCATATTTCCCTTTACCTCTGGAATAGTATTGAATCTCAAGTACTCAAGACTGTCCTCTGAGTCATAAAATGCTTTCCTAGATACTCATAAATGTCACTTTTCTTGAAGCTACTCTCTCTGAAAGGGAAATCCCAATTACTCATTTTTGGTACTAACAGAACAATCAAGCTACAAACCAACAAAAGCAGCAGAGACAGAGCTGTCTCCATTGTTGTGTTGCTGTACCACCATATTTCACTACTTAGTTGGTTGCCTATGAAACCAGTTCCTACAATTTCCTGAAGAAATACAGTCCTAATCTGAGGGTGGAGCTTTAGAGGAACACAGCTTCTTGGCTATCAGAAAGAAAAAAAAAAAATAAATAAAGTTTCATGTAAGTTTGTGTCCCATTTAGATCAGCAAAGTTACAGATAGGAAGAACATAGCATGGAAACATGAATGGTAAGCATTTTCAGGAGCAAAGGAAGTGATGTGAACTTTGGAAAGTATCTGAATCTTGAATAACATGATTGCTAAAAACCCTACAAAGTATAGGCATAGAGGAAACTTTTTTTAAAATATCATAAATAGTAGATGAGGAAACTGAGGCTCAAAAAGGTTAGGTGACTTATCAAGCATCGTGTATCACAATTTATTTAGCCATTCTCAATAGACGGACATCTACTTATTTCCAATTCTTTTCTATCACAAAATGTACTTCTAAAAATATTTTACTGTTGATGGAGACTTCTTATTGATGGCTTTCTTAAGGTGTAATGGAATCTTTTGTTCAAATGGTATGGAATTTTTAGTTACTTTATTTCCATAATTTTAAATTGTTGCCAAAAATGGCTGTACCAATGAAGTTCTTCCAACAGGGTATGAATGTATCTGTTATTGCCCAACACACCCAGCACTGAGTATTGTCATTTTTGGTCAACTCTGCCAATTTTGAGATTGTGAGATGAAAGCTCATGTTTGTTATGATTTGCATTTCTCTTATTACCAGTGATTTGGAATATTCTTTCATGTGGTTGTTAATATTTTATACTTTTTCTTTAGATAACCTTTCATTCCTGTCTCTTGATCACTTATCTATCGGGGAATGGTAACTGGTTTTATTTATATTTATATATATTACAATTGTTTGCATATCTTGGCTATCAAACTCTTATGGAAATTTGATACAAAGATTTTTTATTCTGTTCAGCTGCTTCCCTTCTTATGCAAAATGTATTGATTTTATCTGTACAGAAGTTTTTCAGTTTTGTGTAATCAAAGTTATCTCTTATCTTTTATAATTGCTTCTATAATATGTTTGGTTATAAATACATTTTCTACTTATGTCTCTGAAATTTTGCCTCTTTTCTAATCATTTATATGTTGTAAGGATTGTCTGCAACATAGGGGGGTGTTGTTTTATGGTTCAAGGAAGGCAAAATAGACATCTCTAGCCTCTTCTCCCCACCCTACCCCACCCACCCTTTTCCAAGGGAGACTTTAGGTCTTGCAAGGAGAAGAAGCAGAAAGGTGGACCCAGATGCTTGGCCCCTCTGTTCTTCTCAGAGAGAGATGGTACCAAACGACACATTTTTACATTTTTTTTCAGAATGTCATGCAAATGTGACATTGTGTTATCATGAAAAATATTTCTGGTTCTCATTGCTACAGCCTTATTTGGGTGATATTTTTCAACAAAATTTTGCACTTTTGCAAAAAAAAAAAAAAAAAGACATTGCCCTAATTGAGCATCATGCCTTTATGAACCATTCAAGTCCAAATGTGATGTTGCAAATACTGTAACATCAGTTGCAGTATCTGTTCATCCTGCAAGACAAATTTTGCAAAAAAAAATTTTTCTCTTCCAGCAAAGCATACTTAAACCAGATCACTCATAAACCAAGGTTCAAATATACATATATATGATATTTATATATACATACACACATGTACACACATAAACATATATGTATATACATAAACATATGCTCCCTTAAAATCTGTTCATGTGAGGGATGTGGTTTTCAAGTTCAAGCTAAATGAACATCTGTGATTGCTGTTCATTTAAAGAGAAAAGCAGGACCTCCAGCTTTACATCCAAGATAGTACTCCTTTCCCACAATAACACAGTGAACACACATAGGAAGTAGCAAAGAAACCCATTTATACAAGCAAGTAGCAAAACAGAAATAAAGTATACATAGGAGAATATATACCAGACAATACAGATTGAAAGAGCTCTCCCACTGTGAGCAAGGTAACTCAGTTCAACCATGAGAAAATCTTGGATCTCACCCAAAAGGAAGTTCCCTGAAATCTCAGGAGTAGCAAGTTAAGGGTGGGGACATGGTGGAGGCTGCCAGCTCCTCTCATGTTGGCTTCTTCCCAATCTTTTCCTTCAGTAACCTGAAATGGAATTGGCACCTTCCATCTTCTCCCTCAAAACTGGAAGCCCTAAGTGCCTGAAATGACTGTAATACTCAAAGATACAGAAGAGACTAAAGATACTGAAGAGATTTGATGAGACATGAGTGGTTCAAAGACTTAAAGGAACTGGAGCTCTCCTCTCCTGCTCTCTCAGCTTCACCCTGCCTTTTACACAGGCTCAAGACATTGATTTCCATTAATGAAGAGAGAGTCCCATAATAATATGCTTCAGGACCTGAATTACATATAGTGATGATTTTTAATTAACATATCCATTTAGAATATATTATGGAATATGGTGAAGAGCACTGATGTCAAACACATAGCCAGTAGCCTGCATGCAACACGAATCTGCTTAAAATGTATTTGAGAAACATTAAAAAATAAATAAAAATATAACAAAATATAGCATTTTAAAATATAACATCACATTATAAAATTAAGTCAATATGTGGCCTGCAGGAATACTTATGTACAGATTAGTGAGCACCCCCTCGTTTCTATTTGAGTTTGATGCCACTAGTATAGAGTGTTAGTCTAAACCTAATTTCTGCCAGACTTTATTCCAATTTTCCCAGTTTTAATGAAATAGAGAGTTCTTTCCCTAGTAATTTATGTGTTGAACAATGTCATTAAATTCTTTTGTTTCTGATTCTCTCTTGTCTAATCTATTTATTGATTTACCTCTCCATTTTTAACCAATACCAGAGGGTTGTGATAATTGTTGCTTCATAATACAGACAGAGTTTTGGAAGTATTATATCTCCCTTCAACCTTAACTCTTTTCATCATAGAAACTTGATATTCCAGAGCTTTTGTTTTTCCAAATATATTTTTATCTTACCAAGTATAATGTATTCCTTTTAAAATGATTGGTATAATAAAAATTTTAATAGTATTGTCATTTTTACTATATTGTCATGGCTCAGCCACAAGCACTAGATATTTCTCCAGTTATTTAAATTGTTTTATTATTAACAAGGTGCATTTTGTGATTAAATCTAAAAAAGTTTTTTGTGTATCTGGGTAATTTGATTCTCAGATACTTTATGTAGTTATTTGGAATGAAATTTATCTTTCTATTATTGCCTCTTGGTTTAGTTACTATTATACAGAAATGCAATTGATTTTTCAGTGTATATTTTGTAGCCTGCAACTTTGCTGAAGCTATTAGCTCCAATAGTACCTTCAGTGATTCTCTAGGTATACGGGTATTCAGGGAAGATTATCTCTGATGAGAGGGGTTTACCAGCAGGATAGTTCATCTAACTCTAAGATGGGAGAACTTCATTCCATCAAAGGAAAGTACAAGCAAAACTTAGAGAGAAGCAGGATTCTTGGTTCAGCAAGAAGGCAGTTAAAATTCAGTTTTTCACTGATAATAACAATCCTAAGTACTTTTATGATGCCTTGAAGGTTATGAATGGGCCAAAGATGTATGGTCATCTCAGCTACTCAGTGCTGATAGAACTACACTGATTAGTGATAAAGATATGATCCTGAGGAGATGAACAGAACACTTCCATAACATTCTCAACAGACCATCATCAATAAATGTTGAAGTCATTGATCCTATGCCTCAGATTGAAGCCAATCACTCTTTAGCCAGACTTCCAACTGAAGAAAAGGTTTTGAATGCCATTAGGTACCTGGGGCTGATTTTATTTCAGCTGAAAGTAACAAGGCAGGGGCTCCACTACTCATATAACAGCTGACTGAAATCTTCCAGCTCATATGGCAAGAAAAAGTTATCCCCCATGAGTTCAAGGATACCTGAACTGTCCATCTCTGTAAAGGAAAAGGAAATAGATTGTTACAATCACAGGGGGCAAGATTATTGCCAGAGTCCTCCTTAATTGGTTGATTCTTCACCTGGAAGATGGTCATCTACCTGAGAGTCAGAAAGAGTTGAGGAGTGGTCGATATGGTGCTTCCATTTCCAGGAGAAATGCCAGGAGGAACATAGAGGTCCAAACACAATGTTCATTGATCTGACCAAGGCCTTTGATGCTATTTGTCATGAGGGCTTGCAGAAAATCATGGCAAAATCTAGTTGCCTGGAGAAGTTCATCAGTGCTATATGCCAGTTTCATGATATTATGCTTACATGGGTTCTGGATAATGGATGATGTTCTGGCACTTTTGAATGCTACTTACTTATCTTGGCAGCATACTTTCCAGAGATGTACACATAGAGGATGAAGTTGACACACACACACATTATCAGAGTTAGCTCAGTGTTTGAGGAACTCTAAAAGAACATGTGAGAGAAAAGAAGTATTAGGCTGCCAACTAAACTGAAAATCTGCAGAGTCATTGTGCTGACCTCATTGCTGTATGCCTATAAAATTGGAGAATGTACCAGAGTCATGCCAGGAAGCTGAATCACTTCCTTTTAAGTTGTCTTAGAAAGATTCTGAAGATCACCTGGAAAGATAAGGTACAGGACACTGAGGTCCTTTCTCCAAATGAACTGCCAAGGATTCAAACTCTACTGCAGAGAATGCAACTCAGATGGGTTAGCCATATTTCTCAGATGCCAAACATAAGTTTGCCTAAAGGACTATTTTACAGAGAATTCATGCAAAGCAAGCACTCACATGGAGTTCAGAAGAAGTGATAAAAGAACACTCTCCAAGTTTCTCTGAGGAACTTTGGAATTGATTGTGAGACATGGGAGACTGGCACAGGCCCACCCAGCATGGTGTGCCCAATCAAAAAAGGCACTGTACTCTATGAGCTAAAGCAACTCTATGACTTATCTTTGTGCCTTTAATTTCTTTCTCTCAACTTATTGTTGTCTCTAACATTTCCAGAACCATTTCAAGTAATAGTGGGGAGACTTGGCCTGCTTGTTTTATTTCAAGATTTGCTAAAAAAAAGAAAAAATTTATGTTTATCTTCGTTTCATATGATGATTGCTTTTAGTTGGAGATAGATGCTTTATATGATATTTTTAAAGGCTCCCTCTATGCCTATACTTTGTAGGATGTGTGTGTGTGTGTGTGTGTGTGTGTTTAGCATATACGAGTTGTATTTTGTCAAAGACTTTTTCTTTACCTCTTGAAATAATCACATGGTTTTGAAAGTTATGTTTTTTAGCATGATAAATTATGGTGATTGTTTCCTTAATGTTGAACCTTCTTGGAATCCCTAGTATGGTGGTTTCCTTCTCAATTTTCAAGAATAATTTGCTTATTATGGGTACTTTTGTTACTTAAAAGTTTGGTATAATTCTCCTGTGAATGCATCAGGGCCAGGAATATCTTCCTTTACTCTTTCCTTTACAGCTAGATCTAGTTTCTTTTATGAATGTTGAGTTATTTAAGATGTCTAAATGGTCTTCTAATTGGGCAATTTACATTTTTAAAGATATTTCTTTTGTGTTCTCAGTTTTGTTAGCATATAAGTATGCATAATATATGCTCATTATTCCTTTTTCCTTCTGGTTTTGTTCTGATTTTACTCTATCAGAATCCTTTTATGAGATAAATATAATAGTAATATCTAAAGTAGGGAAGGATAAAACACAAAAGGAAAACTATAGATTACTATCATTAAAGAATATCGATTCAAAAAATGTTCAATAACATTCTGTCAAACAAACTATAGCAACTTATGTTGCTAGAAATCATTCATCATGACCAAAATGGATTTATGCCGAGGATACAAGGCTAGCTCAAGATTAGAAAAGCTTAATTTTCTAATTTAATTAATTAATTAAATTGATCATATCAAACTTCAAAACCACATGATTATCTCAATAACTGCAGAAAAAGCCTTTGATACAGTACAATATCCATTTATGTAAAAAAAAAAGAAAAAGAAAACAAGATTGTGGTAGACAATAGAGAAAGCAGTGCTAAATGGAATGTTCCTTAGAGGTTAGGGAATATTGACCTTCTCTGTTATTGATTCATTGAATTTTTACCAGATTTTAGTTCTTGATGTCCCAGACCCTGGAAACACCTGAAATTATTTTACTCTTGTACATAATTTCTGTTTGAAGAGGTTTGAGAGGTTTTACAATCAGAGACGATACCTACTTCATATTCTTGTTGGTCACGTGGTATGTGCTTTAAAATTATTTTATTTTATTCATTTATTTAATTAGAATGTATTGCAGAATGTGGTGTAAGTTATTGGTCTAAGTCTAATTTCTTCCAGACTACTTTCAGTTTTCTCAACAGCTTTTATCAAATAGGGTTGTGTTTGTCCTACATTCTTGAAGAGGACCATGACATCAAGATGATGACATGACTTCAGTTGACTTTGATTTGAGTGAGAGAGGGCTGTGCAAGGTCACCAACCTCACTTTCTTCTCCTGAGCCATCTGGATCCAGTGGCCTGATATTCATCAAGATGGCTGGAGATGGCCCAGGCATCGAATAGGGAGTCCTTTTATGAATAACTTGTTCTCTACTTTATTGGACACTGAGTTGAATTGCATTGTTTCTGATTCTCTCTTGTCTAGCTCTTTTTCTTTTGAATTACCTCTCTATTTTTGTAACCAGGTCAGTTTTGATATTTGCTACTTTATAATACAGTTTGAGGACTAAAACTTCTATTCCCCCTTTGTTCCTATTCTATATATATATATATATATATATATATATATATATATATATATATACATATATACATATTATACATATATGTATTATATGTGTATACATACTTTCAACAAGAGAGGCATTTTAATTATTTCTGGGGGGGTGGAACCCAAATGTGAGCAAAATATTCTATATGCAAAAGCCCCAAGCAGTAAAAACACAAGAAAGTTAAATGAATAAATGGTCAAGGAACAAACAAGTAATTAAGTCAATAATTTTGTGTTTAGAAGCTATAGTTCCCCAAAATAAAACAGAAATATTGACCTAATTTTTTAAGAAGAACCATTATTAAAAGATAAATAAGAATACAAAAGTATAGAGATTGAAGTGAAACTTAAAGAATCAGAAAAAGCAAAGATGCAAGAGTTGATCTGAAGTGCCATGGACTAAACACCTTAAGGTGAATTAATATCTTTTCAGTAATGGAGTTGCAGAGTGGAAGAGTGCTTAAATTTGGAGGAGAATGAGTGGCAATTCACCTTATCAAGTCCATGGATAAGGAATAAAGGAATGGAAGTAAGTTTTATAGTTTCTTGGAAAAGGATACAACAGAAGAATGAGAATGGTGACAGAAGGGAAAGGTTGAATATGGGAAACTAGAAGAAGTGGGGACCGATCCCAGCAGGGAGGAGAATTGAAGACTATATCCATGTTGGAGACAGTGTGTGACTTTTTCAAAGGGACACTGGACATGGATGATATATTTGCCCTGGGGGTGTGTGTGAAAGTTGAGCATTTTTGAGAGAGTACTGTACATCCATGGGCAACAGCCTGAACCACGAGAAGGGATTTATGAGTTTGTAAGGGCAGATGACACATAGAATGGAGGGTGCCATAGAGCCTGAGATGAAGAGACATAACTTTTGGAAAGGAGAATGATAATGATGAGGTCTTGGGGTAGTGGTATGCCACATGATTTGGGATACAGGGTAATTTATAAAATGCGATGATATGTGATGTGATCTCTCATTGCTTCCCTCACAAATCAATATTTCTAAGAATAACCCACAGAAGAAAAATAAGCATATGGAGCATGATGTACAAAGGAAATAACAAAGAAATTGGTTAGAAGGCAGATCCTGAACCTAATATTCCTGATGCTTAAACAAAATGAGGAACACTAAAAGAATGGAAATAGAACATAAAAGGTTGTAGTCCACTAATAAGACAATGCAATTTAAAATATCCTGAAAGGGAAGAAAAACAATGCCTTCACTTCTCCTCTTACTCATTTCTTTTCTTTGCAATCTAGATTCTAATCTCATCACTCAAATGAAATTGCTCTCTCTAAAGCTACAAATGATCTCTTCCCCCCTTTTTTACATTAATATGTATATTTATGGAATAAAACAAGCATTTCCATAACATAGTACAATAAAAAATGACTGTACATGAAACTGAAAATTTACTAAGCACAACTTGCTATTTCTTTCAAAAATACAACAAAATTATCATGTAAATTTCTTTTTTTTCTTATTTATTTCCTACCCCAATCCTGCCCTAGACGTGGCTACCATTAGACACAAATAGCTATATATGTAGCATAATTTTACATATCTATGTAAATAATGTATTATATATTCAAATAGTCTTACATATGTATGTAAAATTATTCTATACATACATCTATCAGTTCTTTCTCTGGATATAGATAGTGTCTTTCTTCATATGTCCATTTTATTTAATTTGGTATTTATAATAGTCAAAAAAAATTATTGACTCAAAATCATTCTTAAAAAAATATTACTGTTAGTATATACAGTATTCTGTTGGTTATACTCATTTCACTTTTCATTATTTCATACAAGTCTTTCCATGGTTTTCTAAGATCACTGAAATCATAATTTCTTCTAGCACAGCAGTATTCCATCAAAATCACATATGACAACCAATTGATAGACATCCCTGCAATTTCCAGTTCTTTGTCACCACAAAGAGAGTTGCTATAAACATTTCAGGACATATAGGCTCTTCTCTTTTTTACCTAACCATCTTTGGAAATAGACATAGCAGTGGTATTGCTGGGTCAAAGAGTATAGACAATTTAATAACTCTTTGGGCATAATTCGAGATTCCTCTCCAAAATGGCTGTATCAGTTCACAGTTCTACCAACACTGAATCAGTGTCCTAATTTTCCACATCCTCTCCAATATTTGTCACTTTCCTCTTCAATCATTTTGGCCAAACTGGTAGGTGTAAAATAATATCTCAAAGTTGTTCTAATCTGCATTTCTTTAATCAATTATGATTTAAAGAATTTTCATATGACTTTAAATTATTTTGATTTCTTCATTGAAAAACTGCCTGTTCATATCCTTTTACCATCTTTCAATTGGGGGATGATTTGTATTCCTATAAATTTTACAAAGGTCTCCCAGTGCGTCCTGGGTCATCTCCAGTCATCCTGATGAATATCTGGGCACTGGATTCAGATGGCTCTGGAGGAGAAGTGAGGCTGGTGACCTTGCACAGCCCTTCCTCCCTCAAAACAAAGTCAAGTGCAATTCATGTCATCATTTCTCTGATGGCATGGTCTTCTTCAGCAATGAAGGATGAACACAACAAAGTTCTTTATATGTGTTTGATATGACACCTTTCTCTGATAAACTGTAAAAAAAATTTCCCAAATTTTCTGCTTTCCTTCTGATCTTAGCTACATTTTTAAAATTTGTACAAAACCTTTTTAATCTAACATAATTGAAATTATCCATTTACACCTAACTTCGCTTCCAATCTTTTATTTATAAATTGTTTGCCTATTCATAAGTCTGACAAGTAATATGTTACATGTTCTTTTAATTTTCTTGTAAAAATCTTGTTTTATATCTAGGTTATGTATCCATTTTGATCTTATCTTGGTAAATGGTGTAAGATACTGGTCTATTCCAAGTTTCTACGATACTTCTTTCCAGTTTTCCTAACAATTTTCATCAAAGAATTAATTCTTATCCCAAAACCTTGTCTTCACATTTGAATGCAATACTATTGTGTCTATTTGCTGCTAAAAATGATCTAAGTCCCAAAACTTGTTTTCTTAGTCCTAATTCTTTACTTGTCTATTTCATTTGGACACCATTGAGCACCCTCTCCTAGATATTCTGTCCTCTCTAAGTTGTTATGAAACTATTCTTTCTTGATTTACTTCCTACTTTCTCAATGTCCTTTTCTTGCTCATCAGCCATATTATAACACGTAACTGTGGATGTTCTCCAAGGTCCTGTCCAAGTCTTCTTCTCTACCCCCTTACATTTGGTAATGTTAGTTCCAATGAGTTTATCATTGTAGAGATGACTCCCAGATTTATGTATCTAGAACCAAGTCCATCCCCTGAGTTTCAGTCCTTCATCACCACCTGTTTATTGGACATTTCACACTGGATGTTCCAGAGACAACCTAAACTCAATATATCTAAAGCTAAATTCATGATTTCCCTCCCCTACCCAATCCCCGATCCTTTCTTGTTTTACATTTCCCTACTTCTGTCAAAGGACCAACAATATTTCTAGTCTAAGATTTGTTTCTCAGACTGGCATCATCCTTAATTCCTCATTTTCTTTCAATTCTTATATCTAATTATCTGGTAAATCTTGCTATTTCTACCTTTACCACATCTCTTATTTCTATCCAATGTCTTCTCTCCATTCACACAGCTACCACCTTTGTTTATTCAGCCCCTCATCTCTTTCACCTCTTGACCCTTCTACTTATTTAACTTTCTTATTGTTTGGAAGTTTTAGCAAGTAGAATGTTTTACTCATGTTTGGATTTTTATCCCCCAGAAATACCTAAAATTCCTCTCTAGTTGCAGATTGTTACAACATCTCCTTGCTCCAAGCATCTCATTTTTCTAGTCCATCCTATACTCTGTTACCAAAGTAATTTTCCTTAAACTTATGTCTGACCATGTGGATCCATTACTCAATTCCAGTGGCTTCCTATTACTTCTATGACAAAATATAAACTTCTGTTTTCTTTTAACAGCCCTATGCTAGTGGTGTCAAACTCAAACAGAAATGAATCCCTATGGCTTAGAAACTTAGTTATTATGGGGAATTTTAAATTAAAAAAAAATGAGTAACTATGAGTCAGTTAGGAAACCACAAATTAACCTTCTCTTTGTTGTATTTTTATTAATTTTGTTAAACATTTCCCAATCACATCTTAATCTGGTTCAGGTTGCACCTTTTGTAGGTCACAGTTTATGGACCACAAGTTTGATGCCTCTGTCCTATACACCCTCAATCACCTTTCTATTCTCATTGGACACTCCCCTGTTCATGCTATATGATCCTGACAAACTGGCATTCCTTCTATTTCTTATAAATGACACTCTATCCCCTGCCTCCATGACTTTCCACTGATTGTACCATATGCCTAGAATGAATTCTCTCTTTACCTTGGCCTAATAGAATCTTTTTCTTTCTTTAAGGTGCTGCTCAGGCACTATCTTTTACATGAAGTTTTTCCTAATGTTCCTAATTATTAATTCACTTCTTTCCAAAGTACTCTCTTAATTTTTGCATTTTTTTCTTCTCTTAATTATTTTCTAGTTATCCCGTATATAGCTTGCTTGTATATATGTGTTTGCTTATTGTCTCCCTATTAGATTGGGAACTCCTTGAAGGTAGAGACTATCTTTTGACTCTTTTGTATCCCACGTGTTCACACCTGGTACATAGAGGCACTTAATAAATGTTTATTGAACTATCAGAACCAGAGGATAAAAACAAATATAGACTCAAAAATCACCCCCTGAAAGAAACATCAAAAGGAAAAGTCCAGGAGGTTAAAGTTCTGCCTCTTGGCACATGTTAATTGTGTGAACATAGGCAAATCACTTCAACTCTCACTGTCTTAGACAACTCTCATACTCTAAATTACAAATGACTTAAGTCATTTCATCTTTCAGTGTCTCAGCTAACTGAGTTGTTTCCACTGTTTTCTGTTAACTTCTCCTTCCCTCGTACCAGGACTTCCATCCTCAGCACTCCACTGATACTGCTTTCTTCAGGGACACCAACAATCCCTTTACTGCTAAATCAAATGGACTTTTCTGAATCCTCATATTCCTTTACAGTTTCTTATGATGTTGACCACCATCTCCTTCTGAGTACTCTTTCCTTCCTTACTGTAGCATTCCTTTATTTTCTTTCTACCTCTTTGGCCAATCTTTCTTTGTTTCTTCCATATGTCCTGCTCCCATTTGTGGACACCTCAGGTCTCTGTCCCAGGCTCTCATCTCTTCTCTCCATATACTATCTCTTTTGATTATCTCACCAGGCCCCATGCATTTTTATTCTAGAAATATGAGTTTTTCTACAAATTGAGAGAATTAATGGGTCAATGTCAATATGGCAAGTAATGTTTTGTGGCGTATCCCAGGGATCTACATGACTCTCCAATACTTAACATTTTTTATCAAGAATTTGGATAAAGCATAAATATCACATTCCTCAAATTTTCAGGTGTCACAAAGTTGGGAGGAATAGCTAACACTGTTTAACAGAGTCAAGATCCAAAAGGATCTTGACAGGTTAGAGCTCTGATATGATATCAAAAGGGAGAGGAGAAATACCTTTTAGTTTTTACAAATTAGAGAAATACGAATGTAAATAGATGGTAGCAATAGAGGATGGTGAAGATTTGAGAGTTGAAAAGTATGATGAGTACCTCGATAATTTGCATATACTCTTATGACTAAAGAGGATAAAATTTTAAAATGAAAAATCGTATAACCATTTGGAGACTATGGTATGATTTTTAAAAGATTGTCCATCTCATATGGGAAATTTGGGTAGTGATAACTTTTTAAATTAAAAAAAAAATGAGTTAGTAAGAGTCAGTTGGCTTTCAGCTAAGCCATAGGAACTGAAAAGAAGCCAGGTTATAAAAGAACTTAATATAGCAATGTTAGTAGAAGAATTGAAGCCAAAGCAGGGAGACTTCAGAGCTATTCTGTTAGAATTGTGGTGGTTAATCAACTGATAGAAGGCTTTAGCAGGGGAATTCCTGAGTGGTAAGATGATTGACTCCCATGGCTGAGAGCTCAAGTGAAGGCCATTGCTCTTCAGAGCTACCTTGATTTAGAAAGAGATAAAGTTTCTTATAAAGGCCTGTTGTTCCCTGCTGCCACCTCTTTCTTGAGAAGGAAAAGGAGAGAGGGCTTTGCAGCTCCTTTGTTCTCTTGGTAAGCTGCCTAGGTATGTCTGACTAGCTTAATGAGTCAACCTGAACTGTTGCTTTGACTTCCATTCCAAATGGATGGCATAGGCATACCTCAGAGATATTTCAGGTTTGGTTCTAGACCGTAGCAATAAAGCAGATATCACAATGAGGTGAGTGGCATGAATTTTTTGGTTTCCCAGTGCATATAAAAGTTATGTTTTCACTATGTTATACTCTATTAAGTGTGCAATAGTGTTATGTCTTTTTAAAAATGTACATACATTAATTTTAAAAGTTTGAAATATTGCAAAAATTACGAAAATGTGACACAGAGACATGAGTACATGCTGTTGGAAAGAAATGGTACTTGATGCAGGATTGCCATGAATCTTCACTTTGTAAAAAAATGCAATATCTATAAAGTACAATAAAGTAAAGTAAAGTGCAATAAAACAAGGTATGCCTGTATAGCATTCAGGTAAGTGAATAACTGGCTGCCCAGGTCTGTATAGTATAGAGACAATCAATCTGATGAGCCTTGCAGTTCTCTAGTTTAAAGAGAACTGCTATTCATATTCAGAGCTAATATTTTCTAAGTATTCTGTTAAGTGTAACGGTTAACTGAAAGAGATATAAATGCTGTATTAGTGAAGATCTACTCAATGAAGAGTAGTTAGAATCAACAGTCAAGTAATAAGCAGAGAAGCATTTTCTTGTGCTGCAGATGATTCTGAATGGACCCAAAACATCAAAGCCAGTTCAGAGTTGTGAGTTACCCTACACATGTGAGTTTCTTCCCTCATGGCTTCCCTGTCAGTTTCCTATAAGTAGTAGTAGTAGTAATAGTAGTAGCAACAGTAGTAGCAGCAGCAGCAGTATTAGTAGTAGTAGTGGTGGTAGTAGTAGTAGCAACAACAGTAATAGCTAGTATTTATATAGTACCTGGAGGCAGCTATGTGTCTCATTGGATAGAGTGCTAAGCTTGGAGTCAAGAAAACCTGAGTTAAAATCTGGCCTCAGACACTAACTAGATGTGTGACTCTGGGCAAGTCACTTAACTTCTATTTGCCTTAATCCACTGGAGAAGCAAATGGCAAACCACTCTAGTATCCTTTCCAAGAAATCCAGTGGAAAGTATAGTCCATGGGGTCATGAAGAGGTAGGCATGACTGAACAACAACAAATAATAGTAGCTACTATGTGCCCGGTACTGTGTTAAACAAATATTATTTCGTTTGATCTTCACCACAACTTGGTAAGTTTGATGCTATTATTATCTTCATTCTACAGTTAAGGAAACTGAGGCAGATAGTGGTTAAGTGACTTGCCCAGGGTCACATAGCTAGTAACCGTCTGAGACTAGATGTGAACTCAAGTCTTCCTGACTCCAGGCCCATTGCTCTATCACTCTATCCAATGTGCTACCTAGCTTCCAGTCTTCACAAAAAAGACTTAGTGAATTGGTGAGAGACTTTGCCAGGTTAAAATGTGTATTGCGATGTATTTTATTATGTATGCTTTGACTTTAATATGCTAGAATACAAAATTGTGTTTTTAAAAATCTTTTCTTATGACTACACTTAAGATCTAAAGTGTCACTACTTTGAGTGGCTGGTTATAGAAATATCATGCACTGTGACTGTAAATTACACTGTGAGTGGCTGATTACATAGAGAGAAAATGCATCAGATCAGGGTTTGAGAGCTAGAGTAGTGTATGGAAAAGGTATATTTCCCTTCAACAGAGTTACCTCTAGGACCATGAGTATAACCATATAGTGGAGACATTTCTATAAATCTAGACATACCAGGGTGAGGGCAGGTGAGTGACCTAACTTGAATAGTGAGTGGGATAGTATATCTACTCTGTGTGAAAGTTGATATATATCATATTAAAAATGTGGGTTTATTTCTTGTGCCTGTGTGTGTGTGGTTGGTCTATGTACATGATGGCAATAGCATATGTTGCAGCAATACCGATATGAGTTGAACTGAGGCCATCCTCTGAAAGTTATGACCTCAAGACAATCAACAAATGAGCAGAAACTGGGATTTCCACTGATTTAACCCAAAGATTTGAGTAATGAACTATTTATTTCTAACCTGGTGCATATTTGTGCAAGGGGAAGGGGTATTCAGATCTCCAGTATTCTAAACAATGCTCCCCTTGCCCTCTTGGGTTCTGAATTGCAGGCAGTACCTATGCTGTCAGCTGAGCTTCAGGCTTATCTCCTATCACCATTATTTCTTCACCATTGTTACCTCCAACAGTACGGCCTCTTTGGTTGCCACCATGTAGCTTCACTTCCATTGCTAATCTGGTCACTTTTATTTTGTTACAACCACCATTTTTTGCCTCTGTCTCAGTTGCTGCCACAGACCAAGTAACTTTAATTTTCTCCACATTCAAGTTGCCTGGATTTCATAAACTAAGAAGTTTCCCTACTACTTTGGACATTCCTTTTGGTGAAGTGATTGTTTTATACATCTTCATATTCCTTACAGTGTCTGGCGTAATACCTTAGTAAGCATTCAATAAATGCATTGATTTAATGTGATTAGTTCCCAGGCAACCAATAAAGACTGCTTCTTACATTTAAAGGTTTCCTGTTTCAAATGACCTTTCTCTAACAACACCACTTGATCAAGAAATGTACAAATAGATTAGACTTTGTAACAGTGCTCACTCAGTTCAAAGACTTAATCCTTTTAATTTCTTTTAAATTCCTGTATATAGAGGTAAAAATGTATAGTGGATAGACAGCTGTCCTTAGGATAAGAAAGGTCTGGTTTCAAGTCCAACCTGCAGCACATATTAGCTGTTGCCTCTGACTCTGACTTAACCTTTCAGTGCTCTAGGCCAGTGCTTCTTAAACTGCAGGGTCAACAGTAAATAAAAGGTTTTTGAACACACAATGACTAAAAATTAATTAAAAATCAAACACATGGTGAGTCCGAGGTGTCTCTGGCAGTGGCTTGCTGGTGTTGTATCACATAACTTCCCTGCCGCCTTGGTTCTGAACACAAAGCGAGGGCATTTTGCACTGTGTATCGCCCTCAGGCCACCTCAGCAACACCAACTAATGCTGCTGAAACCTGAAAAAGGGGTTGTGAATGGAAAAGTTTAAGAAACCCTGCTCTAGGCAATTCTCTAAGACTATAAATTTCATCCTAGATACCAGTCTGCATTTGTTGAGGAATTCCCTAATGAAGGAGCTTTCCTATAACAATGAAATTATAGGTCTTGTCCCCAAAATATTTCTGTATCTTATTCAATCATGTCTCTTCTTCCCTCTTTCTAGTTCTAGATATTCCTCTATTTTTTCTCTCCTTTGCCTTCACCCTATTATCCATATCAGCTGAGTATCCTCACCCAATGTTACCAACATAAAGTAAAATGAATTTGCTTTTTAAAACTCTCTAAAAATATAAACATTAAATATTCATAGAAATGAAGTCCTAAAATTCCTTGTAAGTTTAATATGTCACCCAGCAGATTAATCTATATTATTGTCCTAAGTTAGGTCCATTAGCTTATATGTAGCATAATGCTAATAATATTCATTGCTCATTTTTAACTTACAGTGAAAATTTTATTGGGCAACTAGATGGTGTAGTGGATGGAGTGTTGGGTCTGGAGTCAACATGACTCATCTTCATGAGTTCAAATCTGGCCTCAGACACTTACTAGCTGTGTGACCCTGGACAAGTCACTTAACCGTGTTTGCCTCAGTTTCCTAATTTGTAAATTGAGTTGGAGAAGGAAATTGCAAGCCATTCCAGTTGTGTTTGTCCTTCATTCTCAAAGAGCATAATGACATCAAGATGATGACATGACTTCAGATGACTTTGATTTGAGTGAAGGAGGGCTGTGCAAGGTCACCAACCTCACTTTCTTCTCCTGAGCCATCTGGGTTCAATGGCCTGATATTCATCAGGGCAGCTGGAGGTGGCCCAGGATGCAATGTGACACCCTGGCCCTTTCCTGGGTAAAAGAGAAAAAATTACTATTTAGTTACTACATCCACTCTGTGCTAAGTAGGTAGGGACTTGTTGTCCAGTCTATGAACTACAGAGTGAATTGAGTTTAAGGCTTGATCTTTGAGCAAGAAATGTAGCCAGTAAACCCAAAGGAAAAAAAGGCAGCTTTTGGCCATGGGGTTTACCTTCCCCTGAGCAGAACACCACTCCAGTATCTTTGCCAAGAAAACCCCAAACAAACAGGGTCATAAAGGGTTAGAGACAACTGAAAGCAACCCAACAATAACCAAAAAGAAATTAATGCCTTTTACCAGTAGACTTATGGTAATGTGATATGATCAAAAAAAAAAAAGTTGAGATCAGTGTTATTTAGCTATGGAAGTGAAGAGTCTTTAATGATATCAGAACAAAATGTATATACCTTTACCAGAGCAAAGCATAGAACATAAGAAATATGTATGTCCAGATTATGAAAAAATGCCTATTGCCATAGGGGACTTAGTTGTACAAAATTTACTCTGAAGGATAATAATATGGATAAATGATTCAACAAGTTTTCTTGCATTGGCAAATATTTTTCAAATACCCCACCTTCACAGTTTCTTAATCTACTCAATGCCTTCCACTTCCCCTCAGCCACAGATAGAGATGGTCAAATCTTTGATCTTGTCCATGATCCTGAATTTTGAAATCTGTTATCATTTATTCTTTCCCCCCTTGCTGAATAAAACTGGAAATTATGAAACTATGTTCACTGAGCACATTGAGAATTTGTGCTGTATAAATTTAGCTGAGCCGTCATTGTAAGACAATACTTTCTTACATGCCTACTCATTAACTATCCCATTCTCCACAGTTACTGTTTGAAGCATTTTCTCTTCTCCTCAAGTTTACCTCCCTTTAATTCCAAGTTGAAAACCTGGCCTTATACTTCACCTAAAAATTTGAAGTCATTTCCCAAAAGCTCCTTTTTCTTTGTTCCTCAACCCCCATCTCACATCACTTAACTCTTCTTCACATCTATCTCATATGAAGAAGAGAAGGGTGCCTCACATCCTCCTCCTTGCTAAGGTAAACTTCTCCACATGAAGCCTTAATCCCATTCTCCCCCATTTTATCCTACAGATTGGACCCTCTATTATCCTCATCCTCTCTTGAATCTCTAATCTCTCCCTACCTACTGATTTCTTCCCCCACTACCTAAAAACAAATTTGTGCCTTCTCTATCCTAAAAACAAAACCCCCTTCATTGATCTGACAGTCCTCGCTAACTACTATCTCCTTCCCTTCTATCTGTACTGGGTGCCTCTACTTTTTCTCCTTTCACTTGTTTCTAACGCTTCTGAAATATGTCTTCCAGCCTCAGTATTCATCTGAAATGACTTTCTCCACAGTTATCTATAATTGCCTTTTCTCAATTCTTATCCTTCTTGACCTCTTCGCATCCTTTGACACTGTCAGTTTTCCTTCTGGATGTTGGCTCTTGAGGTTTTTGTGACACTGCTATCTTCTGGTTCTCATCCTCCCAGTCTGACCACTCTTCATCAGTCTCTTTTGTTGGATCTTCAATTCATAACTATGATGTTTCCTCAGGGTTGGTCCTTGGCACTCTTTTTCATGTCTTTATTTTACCTCCCTTAACAATTTCATCAGTTTCCATCAATTCAGTTTTCATCTCCATGCAGATGACTTTTAGATAGGTCCGGCATTAATCTCTCTCCTGAGCTCCAGTCTGGCATCTACAACTGTCTTTTTTATATCTTAAACGGTTTGTCCCATGGGCATGTTAATCTCAATGTGTTGAAAACAAAACTTGTCATCTTCACTCCATTCCCAAACTCTTCTCTGACAGCAAATCTCTTATTATTTTAGGGAAAACTATAATCTTCTCAATCACCCAGGCTTGCAATCTCAATGTCATCCTCAACTCTTTATTCACACTCATCTCACATATCCAATCTTTTGTCACCTCATGTAGTTTCTTCTTTCAAAACATTTCTTTCCATACACATGCTGCTTTGGTACAAGCCCTCATCACCTTTTGCATGAACTTTTGTAATAGCCTTCTAATTGGTCTCTCTGACTCATCTCTCCACACTCCAGACTATTCTCCACTCAACTGTCAAAGTGGTTTTCCCAAAACATAAATCAAACCATGTCACTCCTCTACTCAATAAATTCCAGTGACCCCCTATTACTTTCAAGATCAAGTATGAAATGTTCTGTGTGTCATCAAAAGCCCTTCACAATTTGGCCCCTTCCTACTATATACTTTATTCTTTTTCACACACTTTCCAATCCAACTTTGCTGACCTGCCTACTATTTCTCACATGATGCAATATATTTTTTGACTCCATATATGTGCACTAATTGTCCCCCATGTCTGGAATGTGTTCTTATCTCACCTCTGACTCATAGATTCCTTCCTTCCAGATCTAGTTCAAATCTGACTTTCTGCTGGAGCCTTTCACAGTTCCCTCTTTACTTCCCCACCAAATTCCATCACTCTCAGATTACCTTCCATTTACTATACATCTTGCATGTATCCAATTATTTGCAAGTACTCTCACATATTAAAATTGCTCCTTGAGAGGAGCAACAGTGTTTTTGCCTTTTTTTGTTACCCAAGTCCCACAGCCCATGGGTATGAGACTACCTTCGTATTCACAGAAATCAATGTCTTGGTCCTGTGTGAAAAGCAGAGGAAAGTTGTCTAGACTGAGAGAAAAGAGTGTCAGGGTCTTAACTCTTGTCTGTTCGACTCTTCAAGTCTTGTAGTTTCTTTGGGTGCTTCCAGCTTCAAGAGAGAAGATGGACAACACCAAACCTCACTCGAGGTTGCCAAAAGAAGACTAAGACTTCAGGAAGTAGCCAACTTGAGAGGAGCTAGCAGTCTCCAGTTTGAATCACCAGAAACTTTGGGCTATTTCTCCTTAGGTGAGATCTTGAACTCTCTCTCAGTTGAGTTGCTACCTTTCTCTCTTCGCTCTGTATTGCCTGGTATATGTTCACCTATGTGTACGTTTTCTGATTTCCATTTTGCTCTCAACTTGGATAAATGGGTTTCTTTGCAACCTGCTATGTGTATTCATTGTGGAACTGGTATTTGGTGGGGGAGTGAAGCCTTGGATATAAAACTTGGGGTTGTGCTTCTCCCATCAGGAAACAGAGTTCAGAAGCTTAGCCTGAATGTGAAAACCACATTTCTTAGACTAATAATATTTAAGGGAGCTGATAGATTCTAGCCTGACTAGGTTCTAATTCTAGCTGGTACCACCTGTTTCTGAAGAGAGCAGAGTGGTCAGGCTTTTGGCTCTAACCTTCTGCTTCCCCTCTTGGAAAGAATTAAAGCTTCCCTTGGAGAAGGATGGAGGGAGAAGAAGCTAGATATCTATTCTACCTCCCTTTCAGGCACACAGTGACACCTTCATGCTATATGTGGGGGACTTTTGTAATCCTAGGGCTTAGCACAGTGCCTGTCATATAGTAAGCAAGTTGACTGATTTATTGTAATATCTTTGTCTTAGAAGCTCTTGATTTTGCCTCTTAGTATTAGTAGATATTTTTAGTTTGGGAATTCTTTCAGGAGGTGATTTTAAATTTTCACTTTGCCTTCTGATTCTTGTAATACAAGAAAGTTTTACTTTATGACATCCTGAAAAATGGTGTGATAATAGCTATCTAATATGGTTTCCTACCCAGGACTTAACTCCTTGATGTAGCCTCCTCATGGCCTCTGGCCATACTGATCTGGCTTCCTAGTCACCCCAGGACATAAAGAAGGTCAATCCATAGAGCGGGCTCTTCAGACTTATGATGTCACCACACCTTGCCCTGGTGACCTTTTGATATGAAGATGAGGGATTTCTGATCTATCCAACTTAAGTCCTCTAAGCAATATCTACATAAAGCTTTTGTTAGACTGCTGAAAAATCTGAGTCCCTCATTTCCTCCCAGTACCAAACTAAGAGGGCATTGGCTTAATTAGGTCTATTCATTACATATGTTCTCAATATATCTTGATCTAACAAGGGTTTCAGGGAGTCCAGTAACTTAAATTATCCTTCCACAAGTTGCTTCTAGGTTGGTTGTTTTAGGTAGGAGTTACCTTGTATTTTCTTCTATTTCTTAAATCTTTTGGCTTTGTTTTAATATTTGTTTTTTCTTCTGGAGTCACTGAGTTGTAATTATCCCATTCTCTTTTTCAGTGAAATCTACTTCTTGGGAAGATTCTCTACCTTTTGTTCTAAATTTAATAAGACAAATGTGGCTTTATAATGGGTCTACAGATAGAGTGACAATAAATGCTTCCACAGTATCAAATTTGGGGTCTCTCTCCTAGTAGAATAAATACCCTAATCTTTCTCTGGGTTGACTGCCTCTTTCCAACTTGCTCTCTCACCCTGGCAAGACTAGATTCCCAGAGATAGACCACCACCCACAAGGTTACACTCAAACTCTCTCAGGGTTCTAGAGGTAACCTTCTTGAAGAGAAACATACTTCTCTTACTTCCTACTCTAGCTCTTGAGCCCTGATCTAATGATTTTTCTATTGATACAAACAGCCATTCACAATGATGACACTTTTAGACCTTAAACATAACTATTTACTTAATAATAAGGCAAAATAAGTATTATAGATAGGATGATGTATTAAAGCAAATATATGTACATAAATGTACACATATCTATATATGAATATAATATATCATGACACACATATAAAACCACATCATGCTATACCACAGATGCACTCAATATCCATAGTGAAGAGTGGGCCCATATAGGAACCTGCCAGGTAAGTGCATGAGGGAGAAAAACTCATGGTCAGGATAACTCAATTCTGAATGGCAGACTTTGATGTTATTGGTCTGTTCAGGAACATCTGTACCACAGGAATCTTTTCTTTTTGCTCACTACTTGTCTGTTAATCCTCAATACTCTTCACCTGGGCAAATCCTCTCCTCTACTTAAACACTGAATTTACCTCTCAATTAACCATCATCCTTAAAAGGGTGCCTAGGAAGTTTTAGCTCTTAATGTGACTAGCAGTTCTCTTTACGCTAGAGAACTGTAAAATTCATCAAACTGGCCATCTCTCATAGACCAGCTCAATCAGTTATTCATTTACTTGGATTCTACACTGTTCAGTCAGAAAGGTACTCCCTGCAACATAGTTCAGGTTGACTCTTTAATCCAGTTGACCATGATACCAATGGAGCTGAAAAGTGCCCTTTTCATTTCCTTATCAAACTAAAGATGACAGAAAAAAATCAACAAGCTGTTAGAGAAATTATACCTCTCTCCATTTTTCAGTGGCATTGAAAGGAAATAGTTGTCACTGGAGCTCCTGGCCAATGAAGTCAATTTTTCTCTTCCAATAATTAGGAATCACTCAGCTAAAGCCTTCTGTCATCTGACGGCTTCTAACTGTTAAAAGCAGCTTTTCAGTCCCTATGTTGTGTCTTCAATTCTTTGCATCAAGTTTCTAAGTCAGGTTCTTCTGTTGCCCCATTCCTCTAATTTTCTTTATCTTCAAGGGCATAAATGAAAGCCTCCTAACTATTAGTGACTCACCTTTTGCTTAAAAAGTGATAGCTCTCTAAATTTCCCCTATCAGATAGTATTTTTTAAAAATCATACCTCAGAGTTCCCTATTCCCTGGAGTGAGTAGAAGGTGACACAGACAGCTTGAGAGCTGCCTGCCCCTCCCCACTTCTCCTCCTTTACCTCACTCCCCTTGGGTGACCAATCCCAGAGGATCTACCTTTGTATTTGTGGGGGTATATAAAGGAGGAAAAAAAGTCAACTCAACCAATTGAAGCATTTGGAAAAATGTATGCAATGTGCAACACCTGGGGACCTCTCACCTCCAGGAAAGGGGAGAGGAAAAATCAGTTCATTCAACTATATAGCATTGAGAGGACAAGGTATTTGCGGTTGGAGACACATGCTCTGAGAATATTCTGGTTACTACAGGCTTGCTGTCTGTGGAAACATATCTAGTCTCAGAATACTCAGAGGACAAGACACTTGTGGTGGGAGAACATTGTAATTACTATAAGTTTACTCACTATGGAAATATATATAGCCTCAGAACACTGAGAAGACAAGATACTTGTAGCATGATCCACAGTATTTGATTTCTGTTACCTTAGACTTGGTCTCTGTAAAAGCTAATCTTGTTTGAGAAAATTCAGACTTCTCATCTTGGTTATGTTCTGTGAGAAATAATGATAACCTCTCTCTCTCTCTCTCTCTCTCTCTCTCTCTCTCTCTCTCTCTCTCACACACACACACACACACACACACACTCATGTACACACACACTTCAGCTTCTACATGTTTATGTGATTTCTCTCTTTTTTTTTAGTTTTACCCTCTTTAAAACAATTAAAATTAATTAGCTGACATACCATAATGCTTTGCAACTGAATTCTGTAACATGGTCATCCAATTTTTTTGGTGTCCTTGATGTTGTTTTTACACACCTATTTGTCTAGTTTTTGATAAAAGATCTTTCTCTGCCTATTTGCAGCATGAAGTTATCCCTATATAAGGGAAGTATTATGTATAGATATGACATAATTAAAATTTACAAACACATGAGTCTTTATATTTTATGCCACAGATAATTTTCTCTCCCAAACTGTCCAAATCTGTCTGAAAGCTTCGTGTCTTCATTCACATATATTAGCAGTATATATGAAAACAAAGATATTTTCAAATTTATTTTTGGCATCAAAATGTTCATCTCTAATATGTAATCATTTCACAATTGATGTAAATATTGATATAAATCTTTCCCTTTCTTCAAAAACATTTTTTATTTATGTCCTTTTCATAATTAAACTGTTCTATATGGAAAGGACAGCATACCTTACATAAGCTATTTATTCTCCTTCAAATTATTTTCCTTGAGAGCTAACTCAGTTCTCTGCTTTATTTCTTCCTGCCACTCCTAAAGTACTTTTGGCTAAGCCATTTTTGTCCCCCTTGGGGTTCTGGTCTTACCTATTATCTCTTCCTCTGGGTTTACCTCATGGTTTCCCACAGTTCTTCATGCATTTGGCATTTTCTTCTATTTATTCATATTTCTAGGCTTAGCTCTTAAATTAGGATTTTATGCCTGACCAGACTTCATTCTACCTGGCACTCCTGTTTGGGTTAAATGGGCCTTATCGGTCTTGTCCCTTCTGCAGTCCGGATGGTGCAGCTGCCATTATGAATAGTATGGCTGGCATTAGGCCCCATCCCACAATTCACAATTTCTGTCTCAGAATCCTAGTGGTTCATTGTAGTTACTGGCCTTTGCCCATCTCTGTTTCCTTTTTCTTGCACATTCTAATAGGGAAGTGGTTCTATCCTTTGTTGTGGTCCTGACAAGCCTCAGTCAGATATAGAAGACTACACTGGTCTCAGGCATTCCTTAAAGGCCCTCATTATGGAGGGTACCTAGGGACTGAGGTGGCTGTCTCCTACTTTGGTTCCCAAGGAGTGCATAGCCAGGACCTGATCCTGTCAAAAGCAGAATGATTTCTAACAGTTGACTGGTTCTCTCCCAGTCTGTTCCAACAGGTGAGGGTTTGAATCTGGCTTAAGGTCTCAACTGATGGAGCTTTCACTAACTTGTGATACTTGTGAAATGTTCTCATTTATACTGTCTGATATCTTCAACCCCATTTGGTGGCTTCCCTGGTATAAACCTCCTCCTACTTCTCCCAGACTTCAGACCTATTTTCCAGAGTTCAAGCTGATTTTCCTTCTCCCAGGGCCCCATAGATTCTTGACCATCTTTGTGAGAATTTTTGGATTGGATTCAAAAGCTTACTTCAGTTTCTTGTTGCCTCATCATTCCTCTTTTGGGTCCTTATTTGCTGGTGTGTGTGTGTGTGTGTGTGTGTGTGTGTGTGTGTGTGTGTGTGTGTGTGTGACAGAAAGAGAGACAGAGAGAGATAGAGACAGAGAGAGACAGAGACAGAGAGAGTACTTAGTTCCTCTACAAGCTTCCAGGCTACCATTTAACCAAATTTTGTTTTAATAATTTTAACAGGTCCATGACATTTTTAAGTTTAAGGGGATGTTAACTTATTTTGTTTAAAGCAAAATAAGCAGTGGGACTTTTTCCCGTTACAAAATGATAGTGTCAAAACAGAAACCTTCCATCTAGGGAGGTGTTTGACAGAGGCAGTAATAGTTCTAGTTTGAAGTTTTAGAGATGAATGTGTTTTCGTTCTCAAAGAGGACCACGACATCAAGATGATGACATGACTTGCAGTTGACTTTGATTTAAGTGAAGGAGAGTTGTGTAAGGCTACCAACCTCACTTTCTTCTCCTGAGCCATCTGGGACCAGTGGCCTGATATTCATCAGGATGACTAGGGATGGCCCTCTCCAGTCATCCTGAGGAATATTGGGTCACTGGATACAGATGGCTCTGGAGGAGAAGTGAGGCTGGTGCCCTGCACAGCCCTCCCTCATTCAAAACAAAGTCAAGTGCAAGTCATGTCATTATTTCTCTGATGGCATGTGTCTTCTTCGGCAAACCAAGGATGAACACAAGGGATGGTCCATGATCATGTGTGAGACCCTGGCCTTTTCAGGCTAAGTCTTATCACTTTCTCACTTTGAGTGAGAAACACCTCATTCAATAAATAGGCTTCTTTAAGTTACTCAAGGGATGGCACTTTTCAGTGAAGATTCAGAAGAGATGAATGAATGAATGAATGAAGTGCTTGTTATGTGCAGAATACTGTACTAAGCAGTGGGCAGAGGAATTAGAAAGATCTAAGCCTCTGCTCTGAAAGGGCTCACGTTGTAACTGGGGAGACAACGTATATAAAAGATTTCACCTGTATGGAAGCTGAAAGGTCCTAAGGGTGATGGGCCAGGTAGGCATGTGTTGGGGGGTGATGAGTAGGAGGGGGTGGAGAGAAGGGTTGGAGGGTATCGCAGCAGGGCATAAGGTAAAGATCAAATGTCTGTTATGGCAAGGTGGCCCGGCAGATGACAAGGTCTGTTGGTCCTCCATCTCAAAAGGAGGGTTACAGATGGTGACTTCCTGCTCAGGTGGGCAGTGTGAGCAGCCACTTCTGCTTTTCCAGCCTAGCCCCTCAAATGGGGTCTGGGCAGACCTGGGTCATGGGACGGTTGAAGGCAAGGGATGGACAAAGGGTGTCCTCATTGTCAGGTCTTTCTGCCCAACAGGAGTAAAATATTCAAGATGAGAGTTGAAGGAAACAAAAATATAGTCTAAAGAGAAACATATGGCTGCTTCTCTCCATTGACTGTCACCTCCTTCATAGGAATTTAAAGGGAGGAGCCCACAAACCCCTGAGAAGGCAGGGTAGGGAGCCACGGTGAGGATGGGGTCCAGGTCCGGCCCCTCATCACTGACATTCACCGGCCTCAGAATGCTTAGGACGGAACGCGTGGTTCCGACCCACGAGCAGATGGAACACACGTTTCAGGATTTCTGTCTCTGGTCCTGGCCCCCTCGGTCAGCGATGGAGAATCGTGGACAAAAGCCCACCGGGAGACTTTTCAAGCTCTGCCCGCACAGTTCCGGCTCCAAGGGGCTTAAGGAACAATTCTCCGACTTGGGACGGCTTCCCTCTTAGCGGGGGATCACTCACGCTGCTGGGGAGTCCACTTTGAGGGTAACCGGGGCAGCTGGAGGGGCTGGGGGCAGGCTGGACAGCGCAGGACACCGCGAGGCGGACCGCAAGGAGGACCGATATGCGGGCTGGGAGGCCCCGCCGGGGGGCCTCTGGAGAGGCCAGGACTCTCCGGGCAGGGTCACTGGCTGGCTGGAGCCGTACAAGAGGACAAGGGCTTTTCTTTTTCCCTTTTGGGTGGGGGAGTGGGAGGGAAAACGTCCTAAATCTGGTCTTCGAGTGCAGGGTGCCCGGATGCCCTTTAACTCCTTCGCTCGTGCGGCCGCAGCCCCGCTTCGGGGCACGTCCTGGGCAGCCCAGACCCACGCGGGCCTTCCCTCTCTCGGCGCCCCCTCCCAGGGACAAAGGAAGGAGGAAGAAAAGGGGTTAAGAAAGTTGGCCGAACAGATGAATGGCGTGGAGAGCGAGGGGCGGGGCCGGGCCGCACCGAGGAGGTGGAGGAGGGAGGAGCGCCGCCGCGGCCGAGGCTTTGAAAGTCAGCCTCGCAGACATTGCAGCAGAGCCCCGAACTAGCGAGAGGGCTGGCCCGACGGGGACCAGGAGGCGGAGGTTACGAGGCGGCGGCGGCGGCGGCGGCCGGACCAGCTCCCTCCCTCCTCCCTCGTTCCCTCCTCCCTCCCCAGCTTTGTGTGTCGGGGGAAAGCGAGGCCGGCCGGAAGCGGGCAGAGCTGCGGCTGCTCCCACAACTTGCCTGTCGGAGCGGGGCCGCTGGTCCCCGAGCCTTTCCGCTCGCCTCTCTCGGGCCAGAAACGTGCAGGGGATATTTCTGCGGAACCGTCCCCGCCCAAATGCTGTGGGTTGTTTTTGTTTGCTTCTCTTCGATCTCCACAGTTTAAAATGCTGTTGGGCTTTTTTTTTTTTTAATCTCCTGAGCGGAAGAACCTGAGGGATTGTTGAGGCCACGGAAAGCAAGGGGGAGGAGGAGGAGAAGGGGTGCCGCCGGGGCTACGTCGGATCTGCTGCTTAAGTGACACGGCCGAACGGCCGCGGACCGGGCCGAGTGCCCCCGGCCCAGGCGGCTCTCGGAGCGGCGGCGAGCCCGGCTCCGGCACGGGCTCCGACTGCGCCTCTGGAACGGGAGCGGGAGTCGGCGGCCCGAGACCCCGGCTGTGGGTGAGTCGGAAGTGCGGTCGGATGGGTCCTCCCGCGGCTGGCTGGATGTGTGTGCGGCCGGAGGGGGAGGGGCGAGCTGTGTGCGTGTGTGTGTGTGTATGTGTGTGTGCCGGGGGAGGGGGGGGGGGGAATCCTCGCGCGCGCGACCCCCAGCCCCTCCCCCTCCCGGGTCGCTTCTCTCGGGCTGCTCATCCGTGGCCGCGGGGGGTGGGGGGCGCTGCGGCCCGGAGCACCCTGCCCGCCGGGAGGCTGGAGGCGGAGCTGCCCGAGCGGGCACGCGGGGCGGGGGTGAGGAGGCGGGGGCCGCGCGGGCTTGCCCGGAGGGAGCGCGATTTCCAGACGGAGGGGAGGGGGAAGGGTGGGGAGGTGGAAATCCTAAACTGGCGGGGGTGGGGTGGGGAGGGGGCGGCTGGTTTCCTGCGAAATCCCGGCTCGCCGCCCGCTTCTCCTTCCTCCCCCATCGCCGCCGCGGCCCCTCCGATCTCTCCGTAGAAATAAAAGTTCAGACTTCATGTCCACCCCGCGAGGGAGGCAGGAACATGGCCGGTCACGCTGCCCTCTCCATCGCCCTCGGTTCCGTCCCCCTGCCCGGCCCGCCGGCTCCTCGGTTCTGTCTGCTTGGCCGCCCCCGGCGGGGCGGGGAGGACCGGCCGCCGGCCCGGGGGATCCCCTGGGTGCGCTCCCCGCCCGCCTGCTCCTCTTCCTCTCGCCCGTCTCCACGGTGCAGCACCGGGGCGTGCGGACGTTAGCTCCCTGCCTTCCTCCCCTCTGCTCCTGCCTGATTCCGGAGGAGAAAAATGAAAACGCCTGCTCAGACCCTTCTCCCTGCACCCCCCCCCCCCCCCCGCCATCTTTCCCCTCACCTTTGACCGGGGGCCTCTGGGACTGTTCTCTCTTAACCCGGAGGCCCGCTTCCCCTGATGACCCCCAAACTCATCAGGACTGTCGTCTTTAGTTTTATACGGATATTTTTTCTTTACCATCTTTAATTGGTCAAGTTAGTTTTTAAGGGGTTTCTGTGATGATTCGATACTAAAATCTTCACCCCTCCTAAAGGAAAAAAAACTTTTCAAAATGAACAACGTAGTGTAGAAATTAATATTCATAACTACCGGAATGTTTGAAAGAAAGTGCGGGATGGCGTGTGTGTGTCTGTCGCTCTGTCCGTCCGTCCCTCCTCCGTCAGTCCTGTTGGAACCGAAACTTAACACGTGTTGATGTTTAAAAAATTTAAAGGAGGTTCCCAACAACAGTCATTTATTGGGGTCCTGGGGCTGGTTGATAGGAGAGAAGGTTTTACGTGTTTCTAGTACTGGGTGCTACCGAGGGAAGGCGAGGAAGTGGGAGCGTTGTTGGGGTTCTGCTGGTTGGAGTTCACGCTAGGGGTGCATAGGTAATCGAATGTCAGGTTATAGATTGTTTTAGATGAATGGGAATTCTGAGAAAGTAAACGTGCTTACAAATACGGGAGTGTTTTTATCCGTTTCTTCGGAAAATTATGGCGTGGGAGTGGATCAGTTTTAGCTTCATTACGGGTAGTGGGAAGGGATTATTTTCAAAAGCTTTTGCATTTTTTTTCCCGAAGTGATTGCAACCCCCACCCTCACCCCTGACCAGTTATTGAGCATCTTTCTATGGTGACCCTTGTTGAAAGGTTATACTGCCTGTAAGTGGACTTGTTAAGCAAATGGGTAGAGCTGCTAAACGTTGGTAGTCATGTGGATGTATGGAAATCAGTTCTCTTACCCATTAGAAGCTGAGTTCTTTGGGGACTGGAATGGTGTGTTTATTCCCCCCTTTTCCTTAGAGCTGAGACTGTCCCTAACTTACAGTAAGCACTTCATAAATACCACTGGGCTGGTTGACTAACTGCGAACTTAGATTAGGTTTCTCTAGTTAAGCATGATGGTTTAGCACCATAAATAAAGCCTACATCTGCTAATAGTAGAGACAAAGATACGGAATTGATTATGGCTGGCTACTTAAATTTTTGGCTATAAAGTTATTGAGAAAGTATGTACTCTAATTGTAGTTGTGGGAGTTACGGGACTCCTCTCTCTCTCTCTCTCTCTCTCTCTCTCTCTCTTTTTAGAATGAATTTGAGTTAAAAATGACCCCCCTAAACTCTACTTTCCCTTTCTCCTCTCCTTCCCCCACACCTCCCAAGGAGTTTTAAATTACTGGTTCGCAGATGTGAATTCACTATGTTTCTCTTTGGGTCAGTAGGTGAATTGAAAACTAGGCTTAATGCCTACTGGGAAGTTGAATGAATGAGGGGGACTTTCCAGTAAACATGTCATTTGCTATATACCAAATTCTCAAGGAAAACTATGATATAATACAATGATTTAAAATAGAGTAAATTGTCTTAGAACAATACCAATGATTATATTATTGCCATAATACTGTCTCTACAAGTATGACTGAAAGATGTGGAGACTCCTGCGGGAATAAGAGCTAGAAATTCAAAGATTAAGGGTTGGATGAGTGGGACTGAAATCCCCCTCACCAACTGGAGTGTTAATCTATAGCTTGAGGTTTTGTTTAAATTATTGAATTCTTATAAGGTACATCCCATGAGGGGATATAGCTAAAAAGTGGCTTAAATTTTGTTTGGAAAAACCAATCCATACGAGATACAAGAATACAAGTTAATTTAAAAAAACTGAATGGCGTGATCAGTTTACATCATATTTCATGTCAAATCATATGTCCCAAGTGGGATATGTTATTTAAAAAATATTGACCCCAAATCAGGTAAGCAATGATTTCCAATCCCAATTTTGTAATATTCCAGAGAGCATCATTATTGCAAAGAGTGCTGTGCAATTCTTGAAAGAAATCATTTAAAATGTTATGTAGGATTTTAAGGTTCTGTATGTCACAATATTTTAAAAAAAAAATCAGAACTCCAGAAAGTGGATGATGGGCATCTTTTCCATTTCCAGTTCTTTGCCATCACTGAAAGAACTGCTGTAAATATTTTTGTACATGGGAGTTCTTTGCCTTTTTAAATTTTTAAAAATCTCTTTGAGATATAAACCTAACTGTAGTATCTTTAGATCAAAGAGTACGAGGGGCACCTAGGTGGTACAGTGGGTAGAGTGAGTGCCCTGAAGTCAATGAGGATCTGAGTTCAAATCCAGTCCCAGACAATTACTGGCAGTGTATATGTGACCCTGGGCAAGTCACTTAACCCCTGTTGCCTCTTAAAAAAAAATATTTTGTATAATTCAATAGTTTGGGGTGGGGGAGTAAGAGGACATAGTTCCAAAACGTTTTCCTCAATGACTGGACCAGTTTAAAGCTCCATCAACAGTGCAGACTCTAGCATTTGTCATTTTCTTCTGTCAACTTACCCAGTGAGTATGAAGTGGTACCTCAGAGTTGTTTTAATTTGTATTTGTCTAATTATTAGTGATTTAGAGCATTCTCTAATTATTGGTGATATAGAGTATTTTTCCCTATAGCTGTTGGTAGTTTGGGTTTCTTCCTCTCTGAAAACTGCCTAGTCATATCATTTGATCATTTTCAAATGGTCAGATTTGGCGAACAAAATACATTCAAAACACTTTATTTTAGTAAGGTATTTTACTCATTATGGTGCAGTGGGTAGAATGCAGGATCTGGAGTCAGGAAGACTCAGCTTACTGAGTTCAAATCTGGCTTCAGATGTTTACTTAATTCTGTTTGCCTTAGTTTCCTCATGTGTAAAATGAGCTGGAGAAGGGAAATGGCAAACCACTACAATATCTTTGCCAAGAAATTTCCAAATAGGGTGGAAAAGAGTTGAACACTACTGTGAAGGACCTAATGATAACAATGCATTTACATTTTACTTATAAACTGATCAGTTATGCCTTTCAGTGTATAAACCAGGTTCATTTTTTAAAAAAATGTAGATAATGTAGGAATACCATTATAGTTGGCAATATGTTTTTCTATTAATATATATCATTTGCATTACTTTGTAGCTGAAAAAAATCCAGTGAAAACTGTCCCCCTTCATTGTGCCCATTACAAGGTGAAATTACCCCTGCAACTCCTAAGGCACCAGATCACAAGTTTGGTGGGTTTCAGGTTTTTGTTTTTGTTTTCCCTTCATGTGCTATAGATGAGGAATAGAAAGAAGAGTCTCTTATGTTGGATGTTTTTTTATGGTAGCACATTTGATTACAGTAAAACTACTTATTGAAATCCTGTGGGCTATGCTACTTTCAAAGTTGCCGTGTTTGTCTTACTTTTTTTTTTTCCCAACTTCCTGTTCATTTAAAAATTTTTTTTTCAATGTTCTCTCCCACTTTTGAGGGCATTTTTATTGCCAGCCTATCCTTCTTGTTTACTCTGATTATAAGTAGTAAATTCTACCCTCTTTTACTTCTTTACAGTAGAGTTTTACTCTGTTTTCTTTGCCCACTTTCAGATCAGAACCAGTCAATTCCTTGGACCACTGTTTTCTTATTTAAGAAATATCTCTAAGGTTCAGAAGAGATACTTATTTTTTTCTTCTCCATCAGATTCTTAGCACTTACATTAGTAGATGGATGTGTAAATTTGAGAATCATTAATGATATTTGAAGATGAGGGAGAGTATTCTAGGCATGGGGACAGTCAGTGAAAATGCTCAGTTGGGAGATGAGTGTACTGCTTGAAGAACAACTAGGAGGCTAGAATCAGAGTATGTGGAGGCATAATAAGGTGTAAAAAGACTGGATAGATAGGGAACAGTCAAGTTAAGGAGGGCTTTGATAAACGATTTTTTATTTACTCCTGAAGGCAATAGAGAGCACTGGAGGTTATTGAATAAGGAGAATGATATGGTCAGATCTGCATTTTAAGGTCAGTTTGACAGCTTAGTGGAAGATGTATTAGAGCAGAGACTTTAGAGAGGTCATATAAGACAGATATTAGGAAGGTAAAATTGAGAGGTCTTGGCAACAAATTAGGTATGATGGGAGGGAAGAGAGTGCCCTCAGGATTTGAGGATGACACCTAGATTTTAAGTCTAGGTGATGCTGGGAGGATGGTGGTGCGCTGGATAGTAATAGGGAGGTGAGGAAGAAGGGAGAGGTGAAGATAACTGACTTTAGTTTTGGACCTGTTGAGTTTAAGATGTCTAGGGAACATCTAGTTAGAGATGTTTGACAGGCAATTGAGCTATGTGACCACATGTCCAGAGAGAGATAGGACTGGAAAGAAGGTATATTTGTGGTGCATCTGCATTTCAGGAGGTAATCAGTAGATCTTTTTATCTTTACTTTTCTCTCTGATATATGTCGGCAGTTTTCATTTATGGTTTCTTGAAATCTAGTGTTGAGAGTTTTTTTTTTTTTTTTTTTTTACAAATTATCATTTTTAGGAGATTGAGTAATTCTTCAATTTATCTCTGAAATTTCTCAACTTTTTTTTTTGCTTTTTGAGGTTTATTCCTAAAATTAAGTTATAATTAAGATGTTTGAAATAGAATACAATCATGATAGATAATTTAATTTTGTCTTGCCCCACAAATAACACTTGGTTGTTATATTTTTAAAATGGAAGATAAGTTCTAAGATAGGCAGGAAATTATACTAAGAATTTTTAATTCACTTCCGCAAACATTAAATGCTCACTCTGCTCAAAATAATTTGTTGCTTTAGGCTGCATAATCTGTTATGATGAACCCGAAATTCAATTTAATTTCCAAGTTTTATTTTTAAGCATTAAAAAAAGTTCTCCAAAACTTGAAGCATTTCAGGCCCTATGCATTCCAAAGTCATTTGATAACTTAAGTTCAGCAAAAATAGAGGAAAAGGGGGATGAGAGAGGAAATGTTATTCATATCTTATTAAATTGATAACTTGACCCTTGACCGGGCAAACACAACCTAAGATATTATATGAGTTATAATAAGAAAGAAATTTAAAGTTCAAAAACAGATTGTACTGAAAGATGTTGATAGTCACTAGTTATGGTGATGTGCTTAAGTTACAAAATTTCATAGGTGTTAGACATTAAAATTTTAATTTGGATGAACTTATTTTTCTTCTGGCTGAAATTAAAAAAAAAATCACAGTAAAAGAAAGTGGTTAGGTATGGTTTTTTTTTTTTTGTGGTTGATCTGAACTCACATAACTAAAAAAAAAAAATGCACATACTGTTAAGTCACTTTAAAGAAAAATTGTTCTTTGTCATTGTTATGCGCAAAGATAGTGCCCACCTGTACACTTTTAGCTTTGTGAGCCTATTGGAGAGCATACGTGTTGAATCCTGTATTAGGACATTTGGAGACTTTAAACTAACTTTTGAGTTCTCTAGGGAGAAAATGGCATTAAAAGGAGGAAATTGATACTCTTCATTTAGCTTAAATTTAACTTGAAGTCTAGCAATTAAAGAAATATTAAATTAAAAATAAAAGAATTAAATTAAAAATTAAATATAAGCCTGCTGAGAATTTGAATCATCAGTTCCAGATATCACCAGGAGCAGGACAATTTCAAACTGTCAATTGACTCCGAATGCTAATATGGTGGAGAGTCTTTGACTCTTAGGCTTTATGTCAAGATTTTCATTTCTAAGTCCTTTCCCACAAGTTCTCATTGAATACTGAATCATTTCATATTGGGGCTGAACTGGATCACAACTTAATTTTACTGAAAAGGGTGATTACTGACTTGTTAGTACTTAGTTTGCTATTTTTTATATTACTCCATTCCTTACCACTGTTAGCAGCCTCCTGAAGTTTTGTGGATGATAGTTATCAAGGTTCTATTAGATAGATGCAGGCCATGTACAGAGTGATAAAGTTTATAATTATGTTATGAAAATATGGTATATCTATTTCTTAACATTTACAAAAGTCACATGGTATTTTAGCATAACCAGTGAAAAAGAAGTTGTGTTACATGTAATTTTTAAATGTCCATTAATAGAAAATTTTTTCTGATTTGAGGAACTTCTATAGAAAACAAGAGTTGATATTTTAAACTCCTAAATTAGACCTGGTTTGGAAATGAGTGTTTTAAAGGTAGTATCTCTGAATTGCTTTTTAGTTTAAAAATATGTCATGGATATGCAAAATGAAAAGAAAAAAGTGAATTAAAGGATTTTCTAGATGTGGAATATCAGGCAAAAGTACTAGAAAATGTTAGCCCCTACCTGTGGCAACTTATAACCCTAAAGATGACTAATGTAAAAAGGTATAGTTTTAAAACGTGATTCATGTACTTAGTAGATGCTACACAGATCTAGAATCAGGAGGACTCATTTTCCAATAATGTCCACGTTCAAATAGACACTAAAAAGAAAATAAAAAAATCCCCAAATTTTCAATTTTGTTCCTTTTACTGGTCTCTACCAAATAATTATTTGCTGGTAATTTAAAAAAATGGAAAAATTTATTTGGGAGGAGCTGAGAAGGATGGGTAAAAATTCCAAGGTGAAACCTGATTTTTGCTTTATCCATCTCACCGTGGGAAGAGGAACGTGCTGTGTTTGGGAAGGAAAATTCATTTAAGCATTTTATTCTGATTGTTCAGTGTGTCTTTTAAAGAGCCTCGATAGAGATTAATTTAATTTAAAAACCATGCTTTCTAGTAGTGAGCATGAAGCATTGTCAGAACCTCAACACTGAACTCCCATGTTTCCCAGGGGGAAAATCCTGTTGTACTATTTTCATATGATAGATTGAACACATTCTATTGACATAAGCTATCTGGCAATATTATTATTATTTTTTTTGTTCAAATGTTATCCGTAGAGCTTCCTGATGTATTCTGTATATGTGTGTATCTCTAAACAAGAACATAAGCAAATATTGAACATTTATATTATGCTTAAAGGTTTGCAAAGCTGTTTACAAATATATTATTTCATTTTATTTTCATATTAATCCTGTGAGGTTGCTGTTATTCTTGTTCCTATTTTATAGATGAGGAAACTGAGTCTGAGAGAAGTTAAATGACTTGCGTAGGATCACACAGGATTCAAACTCAGGTCTTCTGACTCCAAGTCCAAATCTCTATCCACTGCATTATTTACATGTAGATTTAGGGAACTATAGAACTAATATAATCTTTGAAATAATTACAAAGGGGATTTCTCTCATTAAAATGAAATTATGTTTATAAGGTAGGCAGATCTGGATAGAAAGTCCTATCTTTGATCCTACATGGCTATCTGCTATGGACTGGGAAAATTAAATATATAACTGTGCTTCTAAGTGCAATTCATTATAAAGACACTTTGTGGTCTCAGTTCAGAAATTATTCTGTTTGTGATTTTTAGTTTCCATTGGACCAGTTGGACCAGACCAAGAATCGTAGTTTAGATATACCTATTTGAGGACTCATGTCTTACCTGATTTATTTACCACAAGTAGCACTTTTTTTTTTTTTACTAGCTTAAACTTCATCCTCAGTAATTGTATTTTAACGATAGTGCTCATACTCTAGTTTCTTTATAATAAATGAAGAAAAGATTGATAGTACTATTGCACATTGACTGGGGGAAAAATTAGAATCTTATGAAAAGATGTAGCAGGAAATTAGATTTGTGGGAAAGGACTCAATAGTAGGAAGCTAATGCCTAAGTGGCAGGGACAAGTCTGGCACATGATCTATTTTTAAGTACATATAAGGTATGTGTCTTTTGTTGAAGACTGTATCAAGTTATAAATATCTTCAACTTTTTAAACTTCATTTAATACCTATGTTTCTTTATGCTTTGATATTTATAGAATTTTTGAACTTCATTAAAACCTCCCCAAGAAAATCATATTGAATATTTCCCAACAGACAATCAAGGAGTAGTTAAATTAAATTAATATTAAATTAAATTAATATTGAAAGTGAAGATAAGAGCTGTTTTTGCTATAATTATTACTTCTGGAAACACAGGCATAATATTTTATTTAGGATGCTTAAAGTTTTAAACTACTAAGATAAATGTTGGAAAAACTGTAAAAGTGAGTGCTTTGGAAAATTAAATCTTTCTGGAGATCAAGTTGATATTTATATTACTTCTCCAATCAGTGTATTCTTTGTAAGTCATTGAACTGGCCATTTACACAATGGTAAATCTAAAATTCTAGTTCTTTTGTAACATTTCTACATATTATGCACAGAAATAAACTCTTGTTGCCTCCTCCTGAAAACAAAGCAAACTCCAGCCAGGTCCTTCCCCAGAGTTAATCCAACCAATGTATTTTAGTATTGATGGTACCATTTTTTTCCTGCTTATCTAGACTTTAAAACTTCAGTCATCTTTGATTCATCCTTCAGCCTCACTGTTTAATTGCCACATAATATGGATATAGCGTCTTTCAAAACTGGCCCTTCATCTCCATTCTCAGTGCAGCTATCCTAGTTAAAGCCTCCATCATCTCTTAGCTAGACTACTGAAATAGTTTCTACTGCCAATAACTCTCTTCTCCAAAGTAATTTTATTTTGGTACACCATTGCCCATATAATCTTTCTGATGTACCCCTCTGATCCTGTCACTCTTGTAGGAAAAAATCACCAGTGGTTCCCCATTGGCTACTGGATTAAAATTCCTTGGCATCCAAGCCCTTCAATGATCTGACTTCATGCCTTTCCAGTCTTACCTGTTACTATTGTCTTCTGTGCAATTTATATTCCATCCACACAAACTATGGGCTGCAAACCATCTCTTAGTCTTGTGTTTATCTTACTTATTTCTGTATTTTCTTCTATAATCTTCCATGCCAGGGAGAGTCTAGTTCACCATCCCCATTCTCAACCTATTTTAATCTTTCCCTTCCTTTTAGATTTAGCTTACTTGTCATCACTTCAAAAATCTTTCCTTTACTTCTCTCAGAGATTTAGGATCAGTTTGAAAAAGAACTTAATGCAATAAAGGTACCCAAAATAGAATACACTACCCACAAAATCTGAGATTTGGAAAAGGGATCTCAGTTTATCTAGTATAAACTATACCTTAATAGGAATCTGCTTTACAATACCTCTAACAAGTGGTCATGGAACCAGAGATTTATAGGCAGAAGGGACCTTAGGTCCCTTATTTTACAGATGAGGAAGTAGAGGCTAAGAGGTGGAATAATTTGCCCAAGGATATCCAAGTATGAAGAGCCAGAGTCAGGATTTGAACTTAGCTTCTTTCACTCCAAATTTAGTATGTTTTCCACTGTTATCATGGTACTTTTTCTCCTTGTAAACCATTTATAGGAGACTGACTGTTTCCTGACCTGGTCTGTTTTACTTTTGGGCAGCTCTCGTTGTTAGAAAACTTAAAATTTGCTTTTCTCTAACTTCTGCGTACCAGTTTCTGTCCTCTTAGCCAAGCATGACCAGACCACATATGTCTAGGACGTCTTGCTATCTGCCCTAACTACCTGTACATCCTTCTCCCTACCTTTCATGTCTATCTTTGGTAACAGTGATAAAACCAATTTGTACTGTTGCTTCTGGAAAGAGATGTTGTTGGTTGACTGCCTGTGAATCCTTTTTACCATCCTTGTGATTGTCTACTCCCTTGTATGTATTGACTTCCTTCTGCTTACTGTCTATTAGAATGCCAACTCCTTGAGGGGAGGGGACTGCTTTTTGTATTTGTATTCTTAGAGCTTTTGTGTTCCTTCTGACATTTGAAGAAAGCTATTTTTGCTAGTCTTTTCTTCTTTAAACCAGCAGTTCTCCAAATGTTGAGAAATGTGGTCTTGAAACTACTGGGAATCCCTGAGGCCCTTTTGCATTGATCCACAATGTCAAAATTATTTGTACAATAATAGTAAAATGTTTTAATTTCTGGTGTGGTAAATATAAACAAAAGATCTCTGGAGAGTCCTTAATAATTTTTGAGAGTGTAAAGATGTCCTGAGACCAATAAGGTTGAGAACTCTGCTCTAAATCAAAATCTTCAGATGATCTTTAGTGTTATTCCTGTCACTGTCTTGTTTTCTTATTCTGAATGTAGTATTTTCTCCAAAGGTGCAGATCACAAACCCTTTCTATACCACTTCTGGGGCAAAGTTCTTGGCAGTATTAAATTGTCTATTTAGTCATATCATAAATCTCTTCTTAGTCTTTTGGGTGAACTTTTAATGTTTTTTGTTTTTCTACTGGAGATCATACGGGCTTTTCTTTTTTAAAAATATTTATTTATTTTTCATTTTCAACATTCATTTCCACGAGATTTTGAGTTCCAAATTTTCTTTTCATGTCTCTCCTCCCTCCCACTCCAGGATGGCAGGCATCCCCCAGTTTGCCCTCCTTGTTATCATCATCCTTTTTATCTCCTTCCCTTTAACCTTCTTGAAGGGCAAGATAGGTATCTATACCCCATTGTCTGTATATCTTATTTCCCAGTTGCATGTAAAAACAATTTTGTAACATTTATTTTTAAATCTTTTGAGCGGCAAATTCTCTTTCTTCTTTCCTCTTCACCCACCCTCATTGAGAAGGCAAGCAATTCAATATGTTATACGTGTGTATAATAGTCACTTTATGAAACTGTATTTCCCTCCATTCTACCCCCCCAATTACTCTATTTTTTCCTTTGACCCTGTCCCTTTTCAAAAGCGTTTATTTCTGACTACCCCCTTCCTCAGTCTTCCCTCCCTTTTATCATTCCCCCCTCCCCCCTTTTTCCTTTTCTCCCCTACTTTCCTGTAGGGTAAGATATCCAGTTGAGTGTGTATGTTATTTCCCTCCTTAGGCCAGATGTGATGAGTGTAAGGTTCATTCATTCCTTCTCATCTCCCTCCTCTTTCCCTCCATTGTGAAATCTTTTTCTTGCCTCTTTTCTGTGAAATAATTTACCCTATTCAATCTCTCCCATTATCCTTCTCACAATACTTTTATCTTTTAGATATCATCCCTTCATATTTAACTCACCCTGTGCCTTCTATCTATGTATCTATCTATCTGTCTGTCTGTCTGTCTATCTGTCTGTCTGTCTATCTATCTATCTATCTATCTATCTATCTATCTATCTATCTCTCTATCTCTCTATCTCTCTATCTCTCTATCTCTCTATCTCTCTATCTCCTCCAACTACCCTAATACTAAGAAAGGTCTCATGAGCTACAAATATCATCTTTCCATGTAGAATTGTAAACAGTTCAACTTGAATAAGTCTCTTATAATTTCTCTTTCCTGTTGACCTTTACATGCTTCCCTTGATTCTTGTATTTGAAAGTCATATTTTCTCTTCAGCTCTGGTCTTTTCATCAAGAATGCTTGAAAGTTCTCTATTTCATTGAATGACCATTTTTTCCCCTGAAGGATTATAATCAGTTTTGCTGGTTAGGTAATTCTTGGTTTTAATTCCAGCTCTTCTGACCTCTGGAATAACATATTCCAAGCCCTCTGATCCCTTAATGTAGAAGCTGCCAGATCCTGTGTTATCCTGATTTATTTTGACAATACTTGAATTGTTTCTTTCTGACTGCTTGCAATATTTTCTCCTTGACCTAGGAACCTTGAAATTTGGCTCCAATATTCCTAGGAGTTTTCCTTTTAGGATCTCTTTACAGAAGTGATCAGTGGATTCTTTCCATTTCTGTTTTACCTCCTGGTTCTAAATTATCAGAGCAGTTTTCCTTGATAATTTCTTGAAAGATGATGTCTAGGCTCTTTTTGATCATGACTTTCAGGTAGTCCAATAATTTTTAAATTATTTCTCCTGGATCTATTTTCCAGATAAGCAACTTTCCTGTGAGATATTTCATAGTCTTCTATTTTTTTCATTCTTTTGGTTCTGTTTTATAATTTCTTGATTTCTCATAAAGTCATTAGCTTCCATTTGCTCCATTCTAATTTTGAAGGAATTATTTTCTTCAGTGAGCTTTTGGCCAGTTCTGCTTTTTAAGGCATTCTTCTCCTCATTGGCTTTTTGGACTTCTTTTGCCCTTTGAGTTAGTCTATTTTTTGAGGTGTTATTTTCTTCAGTATTTTTGGGGTCTCCCTTAGCAAGCTGTTGATGTCATTTTCATAATTTTTTTTTTGCATCACTCATTTCTCTTCCTAGTTTTTTCTTTACTTCTCTTACTTGATTTTCAAAATCCCTTTTGAGTCCTTTCATGACCTGAGAACAATTAATATTTTTCTTGGAGGTTTTCGATGTAGGAGCATTGACTTTGTTATCTTGTTCTTGTTTTGATCTTTGTTACTAAAGTAGGATTCTATAGTCTGAGTTCTTTTACCCTGTTTACTCATTTTCCTAGCCAAATACTTGACTTTCTAACTCTTTGTCAAGAGAGGACTCTGCTTCCAGTGGGGGTTGAGGTGGGGGTGGTGTACTGTCCCAGGCTTCAGGGGCTTTGTATCAGTCATTCCATCCCCCACCCTCTGTGGATCCAGGGCTCCAGAAGCAGCCTCTGCCACTGCTGCACTGTTGCAGCAGCTGCTGCCGCCACCACCCTTACTGCCCTGGGACCAGACCTGGCCAGATGGTGCTCTCCTCTTTCACCCACTTCCCACAGAGTTTTCTCACTGACATTTGGTGTTTTTGGGTTGAGAAGATTGGAAAGTGCCACAGCTGCCAATGGTTCAGTCCCCTGAGGCCAGCCCAGACCTTTCTCTCCTGGTGTGCCAAACTGTGCTCTGCTTCCAGCTCTTTCTTGTTGACTTTCCAGGTTGTCTTAGGCTGGATGTTTGTTTCATTCTGCCATTTTGTGGGTTCTGTAGCTCTAGAATTTGTTTAGGGTCATTTTATGACAGGTATTTGGAGGGCTTTGGGGAAGAGCTCAGGGAGGTCCCTGCTTTTACTCCACTATCTTTGCTCTGGCCCCCCCCCCCCCCCCTTTAATTCTTTACAGACTATAGTATTCCACACCTTGCAGACATATACAATCACTGAAAGACTTTGATGAGAAAAAGTTCCTTTTTATGAATTGATGAAGATTACACCTAATAAAGTAAATAGCAAAGACAGAGTTAGAACTAATTTATTCTGATCATTTGTTCTTTATGGTACATGTAAGTGGATCGCAGAAAGTGGGATTTTCCATTCAAAATATTGAGTTGTTAATAATCTTTCAGAGATGCTGTCTCAGCTGGTAACTGAGTGCTGGGTCTGGAGTCAGGGACTTTTCAAGTCCGACCTCAGACACTAGTTGTGTGACCCTGCGTGGATCACCTCCATTTGTCTGAGTTTCCTCAACTCATATAGGGATATTAACAGCACCTACTTTGTAGGGTAGTTATGAGGCTCAAATAAGGTAGTTGTAATGTACTTATAAGGGGCTTGATATAAATACTTATTCCCTTCCCCCTTCCCCTTGTTCATTTCCTTTCTTTCTGACTACTTTCCTTTCTTAGATCTTCATCCAGGTTATGTCCAGTAATCTGAATATACCCCCACCTGTGCTTTTTCCTGGGCTCTCTTCTCTTTACCCTCTGTACTCTTTCATCAGTTCCTCACGGATTAATTCAGTTGTCATCTTTATGCTGATACTTTTCTTAGATCTCTTTGTTCAGCCTTAAACTCTCTCCTAAACTCCAGTCTAGTATCTCCAACTACCTGTTGGACATCTTGAATTGAATATCTTGTAAAGATCTTAAATTTAACCAAGCTAAATATCTAAAACTAATCTCATTATCTGCTCTCTCCCCCAGCTTCCTTATTAATTTCAAGAGCACCACCATCCTCCCAGTCACCTATGCTCCTAATCTAGGTGATACCCTCTACTTCTCACTCTCACCCTTTCCTCTTCCCCTCCTCACCCCCAATCGTAATCTGTTGCCAAGTCCTGTCTGTTCAATCTTTGTAGTACTTCTTATATGCTTCCTTCTCTCCTACTTGGTGTAGGTCATCATCATCATCTCATGCCTGTTGGAATAGTCTGTTGGTTGGTTCCTTAGCCTCAGGTTTTTCCCCACTCCAATTGATCCTGCACTTTAGTTGTCAAATTGATCCTACAATGTAGACCTATCCAGATTCTCCCCTCCCCCCCATTCAAGAGACTCCAGTGGCATCTTCTCACCTGTAGGATAAAGTATAAAATCATCTCCTTGATGTTTAAAAACCTTCATAACTTGCCTCTCTTCCTATCTCTCCCATCTTATACCTTATTCTTCTCCATGTACTCTGATCAGTGACACGGGTCTTCTTACTCTTCCATGTACAAGACACAGGTATACTGGCTGGTCTCCATACCTTTAATGTTCTCACTTCCCTGACTTTCTGTAGGTCCTAGCTAAAATCCTACCTTCAGCAAGAAACCTTTCCCAGTTTCCCTTAATTTTACTCCCTTTCTTTGAAACCCAGTTTATCTTGTGTGCATATGTGTATAAAATCTTGTTTGTATGTAGCTTTTTTATTTGCACATGGTCATTTGATGTTTTCCACACCAGACTGTGATGAATTCTTTTAGTATAGAAAGTTTTTTCTTTCTTTATTTGTATCCCCAGCACTTTACAAAGTGCATACCATGTAGTTGGTGTTTAATAAAATGCTTGTTGACTTGATGTGAGGGATGTGCAGGATGCTTATTGAGAGGCAGTGTGGAATAATAAGTTACCAGACTTCAATCCTGGGTATGCCACTTACTTAAACTCTTAGTGATCTTATCCAGGTCATCTAAAATCTGAGCCTCATTTTTCTCATCTGTAGAATAGGGATAATAAAACTTATAATGTAAAGTGCTGTATATAAAGGTATGTTCTTATTACAGGAATATTATGTCTGAATTGGGTTAACAGTTCAGCTTTTAAAAAGTAATAGCACATGTTTAGCATTATAATGTTAGCCATTGTTTTCCTTTTGAGTTTTTTTGTACATGTATCATTTAAAAGGAGTATTTTTCTTAAACTTTTTAGTTTTTAATAATTAGAAAAATAAAATTTATTATTGTAACTGATACCTTAAATTTTATTTTCTGTCAAGTTTCTTAAAAAGATCCCAAGCCATTAGTCACTTAGGATTAGAAAAGTCATTCCTTTTTTCAGATGAGACAGAACAATTTTAGAATTGTGTTAAGAATTAGTTGTCAATTTTTTCTTATTTTTTATGATTTTGCTTGGAATACATTTCCAATAAAATTATGAGGCATTCTAAAAAAGCCAAATTGTTTAATGATTTATAAGTTCATATTTTCAGATAGTGTTCCATATGTAACAGTTTTAAAAATTAGAACAAATAAAGCTTTTAATTTTGTTATTTTGAAAAGCAGTGTATTTAAAAATTGATTATTTTATTTATGTCTTGTAGTCTTAAAAGTCTTTGGAGTTAAGAAATAAGGACAAGAAAAGATCTTTGGGTGGTCAGAAGAAAACATCTCACCCTTTTTTTTTTTAAGTTTGAAGATTTCAGTTAGACTTTACAAAACTATCAAAAATATTATATTTGAATAATTTGTGTAGATAGATGAAATTAGAAAATCTGTGAAGAGCTAAATACATATTCTTAGGATGGGTTCTCATTGTCCTGTTAATCGCTTAGATGAATTTTCATGAAAGGAAAAATAACTAGTATTGTAACATCAGTATGAAGTATTTAGTGACTCTTTCTAGGCATATTTTATATTGCTGTTCTTTACACACTCTGCTAGTGCAGCCATACTGGCCTGTTTGCTATTTCTCATATGAAACGCTCTTTCTCATATTCTTGCCTTTGCATTGGCTATTGTTAATGCTTAGAATATACTTTTTCTTCACCTTTACCTCTTAATATCCCTGTTTTCTTTTAAAGTTTAGTTTAATCACCATTTACAAGAGACTTTTCCTGATTCTGTTCCCCTCATCAGCTGCTGGTGCCTCCTCATCTCCCATCCTTATTATTTTATATGTATTTTGTAAGTTTTCGTGTAACATGTACATGTCTCCCACAATCAAATGTGAACTTAAGGACTTTTTTTTTCTTTTAGCAGCTACCACAATGCTTGCCACAGAGGTACTTGATAAATGTTTATTGAGTAAAGTGTTTTCTGCAAAGAAGAAAAGAAATGGGTAGAATGAGAGGGGTGGGGGGTGAGATATGAAGAATTTCAGGGAAAAAGACTGTGAGAAGTTAATTTGTGATGTTGCCCTAAGGTGATTTCTGTAGCATTTAAAATTGTAAAATATAGTTAAACAGAAAAAAAGTATTTCTGTGTGTGTGTGTGTGTGTGTGTATACACACATGTATACACACACACATATATCAATACACAGAGAATTTTATACGAAAAAATGAATCTCCATTGCCTACAGTTTTTGAAAAAAGTGTATAATTAATTCTGTACTTTAAAAAACTATTCTGCTTTTCTATACTTGTGAACTTTTCTATGTCATCCCTCCCCCCTTTCCTTTCTCCCTCCCTTTTTAGACTTCACTATTCCGTCCTTCCCTCCTCAATTAAACACTGAGAAAAAGAAAAAAAAGCATAATATGCATAGTGAGGTAAAATAAATCCACATGGTGGTCATATCCAAAACTTTGTTTCTTTCTATACCTTGTGGCTATGACCTCATATAATAACATGATTTGTCAAAAGTATAGCACTGATCAGAATTATGTTTATCAAAGTTATTTTTTTTATAATGTTGCTGCCTTTATATAAAGTGTTCTGATTCTAATTATTTCATTTTTCATCAGTTCCCATCATTTCTTATGGGGCAATAAAATTCCGTGATATTAATATACTACAATTTATTTTTTCAACTATTACCCAGTTATCTTCAAGGCATTCTGAGACACCCACTTACATTCTAGTTTTCCCTTTACTCCCTTCTCTCATCCCCCAGTCCCTTCTCAAGAATCAGGAAATTTGTTTTTCTTGTTATTATTTCCTCTCTAATATTATCTTCCCTCTTAACAACTACCCTTCCCCTACCCCATTTTAAAATTTCAAAACCAAACTGTGTATTTTCACCGTTTTCTTCATTTTTCACTGTTGCCCCTTTCAGATAAGAATATGTCTCCCTTGATGCCCTTTGCAAACTAAGTGGTAGTATGCTCTTCTCGTCCATCTCCAATTATGAGAAATAGCAAATTCTACCCTCTTCTTTCTACACTAACATGTCAAGTAATTTTTGGAGACTCTAAGGTTCTAAAGAAATGTTTGTTTCTTCTGTCCCTCTCAGAACGTCTGAACTATATCATCATGTAACCTTCCATTTCCTCAAATAACATATACCTTTCCATATTTCTCTGGACTTTTGTATTTGTATTTCAACTCTTGTTTTTCTTTTTTTGCCCCACCAGAAATGCTTGAAAATCTTCTCTTCCGTTGAAGGTCTATTTTTTCCTCTATCATCTTTGCAGGATAAATTAATCTTGATTGTAAATCTCAAGTCTTTTGCCTTTTGGATTATTACATTGCATTAGATCTTTTGTGATGGTGAAAGTAGTTCCTTGGTAATTGGACTGATCCTTTGTGAATGACTGAAGTTTTTTTTCCCCTTTGAAATGGAAGCTTTGAATTTATTTAGGCTGTAACATTCTTAGCACTTTTCCTTTTGAGTTTTCTCTCTATTGTGGATTCTTTCTGTCTTCTCCTTTCCTTCTGTTAATCTGGGCAGTTTTCATTTATGATTTCTTGAAATATAGTGTTGAAGCTGATTTAAAAAATTGTTTTTAGGGAGTCCAGTAATTCTTATATTTATCTCTTCTTGACCAGTTTTTTTTCAGACAGATATCCAACTACCTTACATTTTCCTCTTTTTTTTTCAAGATTTTGATTTTGTTTTTATATTTTTGGCTGTCTTAATGGGATCACTGAGTTTGGTTTGTTCTTTCCAAGTTTTCAGGGAGTCTGTTAATTGGGTAAGGTTTACTCTTTTCTGTTCTGTGTTATTTTAAAACTTCTGTCTGTTCTTTCCTCTAGAGCTTTTATTTCCGTTTTCATCTATTGCTTCATTTCTTCTGTGTGATCTTGTGGTCCTTGAAGAAATTCTCTTTTTTCTTTGAATTTCTTCTGCTAGCAGTTATTATGACTTATTCTCTAGATTTGGCACATAACTTTTATATTGGTTGGTTTAAAAATATTTTTGGATTTATACATCTCTCCAGTTTTACTTCCTGAGTTGAGACTTTGCTCGTTCTGGGCTCCATTTCCTCCTTTGCTTTTAGATGAGGGATGGTAGGTCATTTTGTTCTCATCCTATGTTGCTAGTCTGACCTCCACTTCTTAGGGTTAGGCCCCCCTGGATCTTTTAAGTTCAGTGGACAGAGGTTCTGTTCTGATTGCTGCTGAGCCTGAACTGATTGGTTAACTGCTTGAGGTGGTTTCCAAGGTTTTTCCTCCCGCCCCCCAGGTCTTTTTAATTACCCTGGCTTTCTTGAGGAGTCCTCTCCTTTTGCTGATGTTGGATACATCATTGTACAAACTGCAGGCTCCTGGGCCATCTTTGAGTGACCTGGGAGTCTGCCTGACTGGTTGGTGGTGAATTTTCTGGGTAGTCCATTTCCTATTACCTGTGGACTTCTTGCTGTCTTTTTGTGTTCTTTGGTGGAAGAAATTATGCACTGTGGTATCTCCCTTTGGATTTCTTGATAAGTTTGATGTGGGAACTAGAGGCTTTGCTTGAAGTATGTATATGGGAGCCAGTGATGGGGTCAGAGGGGCATTTGGAGGTGTGGGTTGCTTTTTCCCATTCAGGGAGCCATCTTTGCTGAAAGTCTTCTGTAGCATTTTCAGAAGATCCTGAAAGATTGTATTTCTGGGCAAAAACTGATGTTAGATCTAGACCTGTTGAAATGATTTCTCCAATTAAATGTTGTCTTAAAATTCATATTGTTGGTCAAATGAATTGGATAACCAGATTAACAGCCATACCATCACTGGTTCTGGATTAAAGGATCTGAGTTTAAACCTCACCTCATAAGTGTTTTACCCGTGTGACCTGGGGCAAATCACTCAACCTCCCTGAGGTCTCAGCTTCCTCAGTTGCAGAAAGAGGGAGTTGAATTAGATGGTTCTGAGGTCCTGTCCAGCTCAAGATCTGTAAGCTTAGGCTATGAAAGGACATTCATTGGGATTTTTCCAGCTAGACATTTAATGTTTTACAGCAAAGTTTTTAGCTTAACATATTTGAACTTGTACTAGATAAGGTTAATAGGCTAGAACAAAAGGTCAAAACATAAGGCATTAAGCTTAATTAAGGGAGAGCAGGAGTGGCAGGAGTATGTGACAGTTAAATGAGTTTCCCACAGACTAATGTCGGTTACAGAGGAACCATGCTTCAACTTAAGTGGGTTATTTTGTGCAAAGGGCAGCAGTGATTAGCAGATTGACATACCAGACACTGCTAGCCAATCCCATCTGTTTTAGAGGTTAAAAAAGCACACCCTTTATGAGCTGATGGATTGATTTGTGAGCTAGTCTGGTAAAGATTAGAAGTCCAAGGCCATTGCAGTAAAAATGTCAGTTACAGAACATTGTACTTTCTTGGTGGTTCCTTGTTTTAACTGTTTTATAATGGGGATGTATAGTTTGCTGCTTATAATACAAAGCAGGGGAAGTAGGTGAGGGAGGGAAAATGTCTCACAGAAATAATTGTCAAGTAACAGATTCTATAACAGGTACTTCAAATTGAGACAAAGCCGACCATAGGATACATTTGGTTTTATGTTGTAGGGTTTTTGTTTGTTTTGTTTGGCATGTTCATTAAGATATGTTGTTTGTACTCTCATGCCATTCCCCTGTTTTAAATAGGATTTAATTTTACAGATAGAATTACTAGGCTGCTTTACCTAAGGCATTTGCCACTATCAACATAGACACTTTAGTAAAAGTTTATTTCTTTCCTTCTGATCTACTGTATGCTATGATAAAGACATTTTTTTCATTTAATTGAAAATTTGCCCCTACACTCCCAATGACCAAGATAAGGAAGGATTGTTTTTTCTTCTTTGCCTATGAATAATATCTATTAAAATTACCTATGTACTATAAGAATGGAGGCAGGCAGTTAGGTGCTGCAGTTTATAGAGCACCAGGCCTGAAGTCAGGAAGACTGATCTTCCTGAGTTCAAAACTTCCATCAGACATTATTTAGCAGTGTGACTCTGGGCAAGTCACTTAAACCCTATTTACCTCAGTTTCCTCATCTGTAAAATGAGCTGGAGAAGGAAATGGTAAACCACTCCATTATCTTTGCCAAGAAAAGCCCCAAAATAGGGTCCCAAAGAGTTGGACATGACTAGGGGAAAAGACTCCCAAAACTATAAGAATGACTTATTTGTTGGTCAATTTTAAAAGAAAACAATACCATTATGAACATAATGCTATAAAATCTAGGCAGTAAAAACACTGGATAATATTTTAGCTTCATTTCTATTTTTCCCACTGTTCAGATTTATATTATATTTAAGGTTGCATAGAAAGTGTGAAATGAACCTATTTGCAAATCATTTTGTGTCTAAGAATTACTGTCTAAATATAAAAACCAAGCAGATTTTTAAGCTATTAAGGAATGGAGGAAAAAGCATGATAAAAAGGTTAGAGGGCATGGACCTTTTTGTGTGAAGCCATTTTAGAGAATCTGAAATACTTATTGGGCTATTTGGGGCTATTGAGGAGGGAACCAAAATACAAATGGAAGTCTCATGTACAACATTAATACATTAATTCATCTCTCCCTGCATGGCCCTTTCCCCCGTTTCCCCGCTCTCCCAATTCTAACTCGGAGCTGAATAAATGTTCCTGATACTTTGCCACCTGTGCTGTTTGACTTCATCCAAAGTTGTGAGCCACTCAGTATAGTTCAGTCAAATGCTGAAATTGGGAGTCAAGAAGACCTGCATTTCAGTCACACCTAAAATGATAGTTGTATTGTTCCTGGACAAGTTCCTTAACTTCTTTGATCCCTATGGCCTCAGTTTCTTCATCAATAGTAAAATGAGGGAGTTGGACTCAATGACCTCAGGGGTCCCTTCTGGAGGGTTTTGAAATTGACCAGTCTTCAAGAAAAACCACTGAGGCAGAGCTCTGAGTCAGTGACGCTTTGTTAAAGGTTCTGTGATCCCCTCTAATGAAGTGGACCTCACTTCTTCCTCACAGTCTGAGAAGCCCCTGGTCCCCAGGACCATGATTTTATAGGGTGTGATACCCAAATATGCAAAAATGACCTGGTAAAATACAGAATATCATTGGTTCATAGAACTTGCTCATGGGGGCTGAAAATTAAGATAGGCAAGGCAAGAATCATCCCTGGTGACTAAGTGATCATTAGATAGCTACCTGTTAATGTCAGACAAGAGAGTGGTCTGGAGACACAAAAATAAGGTAGAGAACTTTCCAAAGAATCAAGGCATCCCACCCAAGCTGGGTTTAGACGTGGAATTTGAGTAACAGAATGGTGAATGAGGTATCTGAGGATATGTCAGCCGCCTTGTGGTTGGGCAAGTGAACTTCATAACTGATAAACAACTAGTGAGCATCACATTAAAGTTTGAGGCCTATTATAAGATCCTATCTTATTTATATCCTGCTATAAGATCCTATGTTATCTAATTATCCCTGTATGATTTATGTAAAATATCAAACTGATTAATGCTCACATTATTCTAATGGAATAGAGTGGGGGTCCAAATGAATTATTTCTAACATTTCTAGCTCTAAATCTGTGCTTTTAATTTGTCTTTACAACACTTATAGTATGCATCAATGGAAAAGCAAAAGGTTCACTTTTTGTAGCATGGGGTAATATTGTGCCAAAACACTAGGCATTCAATGAAATTGCTTGGTGTCAACTATATTAATACTAACATGATATGGCTTCAACCAAAGAAAGAAGTTGTATACAAAAATCATGAAAATCTTTGTGTCAAACAAAGAACTTGAATATGAGTATGTTGGTTTCTTAAAAGAATATATAATTTGTATACATGTAGATGCATAAAATAACAATTCAGGGTTTTAGAAGAGTAGGGTGTTTAAAAAAAAACAACTAAGAAGAAATTGAATTAAAAATAATTGTAGATAGTGTAAATTACTTGGGAGTTTACTCAAGACAAATCCAGGAACTATATGAACACTATTACAAAACACTTTTCATACAAAATAAAATTAGATTTAAACAATTGAAAAAACTGAGTAATGGATAGACTGAGCTAGTAAAATTAAAATGACAATTCTACCTAAATTAATTTACCTTTTCAGTGCCATGCTAATCAAACTACCAAAAATTATTTTATAGAGCTAGAAAAAAATAACAAAGTTCATCTGGAAGAACAAAACTCAAGAATATGAAGGGAATAAATGAAAACAAGGGTGAAGGAAGATTGTCTACCCATACCAGATTTCAAACTGTATTATAAAGAGGTTATCATAAAAACAATCTGAAACTGGCTAAGAAATAGAGTGGTAGATCAATGGGTTAGATAAGGTACACAATACACAGTAGTAAATGACCATCTACTGTTTGAGTGTAAGAACTCACTATTTGACCAAAACATACTAGTAAAACTGGAAAACAGAAACTAAGCATAGACCAACATTTCACATCATATAGCACAGTAAGGTCAAAATGGGCACATGATTTAGACATAAAAGGGTGAGACTAGAAACAAATTAGGGAAGCATGGAAGAATTTATGACCAAACAAAAGATAAAGACCATTATGAGAGGTAAAATAGATTACTTTGATCATATTAAAAAGCTTTTGCACAAACAAAACCAATGCAGCCAAGATAAGAAGGAAAGCAGAAAACTGAGGAAAAAATTTACAGCAAGTGTCTCTGATAATTTTACTCAGTTAAATGTATGTAGAGAACTGACTCAAATTTATAAGAATGCAAGTCATTCCCCAGGAGGTTGATAAATGGTCAAAGGATATGAACAAACAGTTTTCAGATAAATAAATCAAAGCTATCTATAGTTTAAAAAATATCACTATCGATTAGAGAAATACGTATTAAAACAACTCTAAGGTACCACCTCACACCTGACAGAAAAGGAAAATGATAAATATGGGAGGGGAGGTGGGCAAATGGGAACACTAATGCACTGTTGGTGGAGTTGTGAATTGATCCAGCCACTTTGGAGAGCAATTTGAAATTATGCCCAAAGGGCTATAAAACTGTGCATACTCTTTGATCTAGCAGTACCACTACTAGGTCTCTATTCCAATAAGATTTTTTTTAAAAAGGAAAAAGGACCTATTTTACAACAATATTTACAAGCGACTCTTTTAGTGGTATCAAAATTGGAAATTGAGGGATCATCCATCAATTGAGGAATGGATGAACAAGTTGTGGTACATGATTGATAAAATACTATTGTGTTATAAGAAATGATGAACATGATTGAAGACTTAAATGAAGTGATACAAAATGAACTTTGTACACAGTAATAGCAATATTGTATGATCAACTGTGAATGACTTAGTTATTTGTACTTATTAATACAGTGACCCAAGAGAATTCCAAAGGACTCATGATGAAAAATGCTGTCCACTTTCAGAGCAAAAACTGATGCAGTCTGAATGCAGATGGAAGAAAACTTTTTCACTTTTTTTGATCTATGTTTTCTTTGACTAATATGGAAATATATTTTGCGTGATTGCACATGTATATCTTGTATCAAATTGCTTACTGTCTTGGGGAGGTAAATGAGGAAGGGAGAGAATTTGGAATACAAAATTTAAAAAAACAAATGTTAAAGATTGTTTTTATATGTAATTGGGGAAAATAAAATACTCAAAATAGAAAAAATACTAAATACATTGATTTTCATCAATCAACAGGTATTTTTTAAGCACAGAATTACCCAGCCACCTCTTTAAAAATTTCTCTCTCCAAGTTCATCTGAGATCAATTTATATCTTGGTGGCTTTTGTGTCTTGGCCTCTCGTGTCATTTCTCTTGTCTTTGTCAAGGCATTCTGTCTTCCTTTCTCCCCAGTTTCTGCCTTTATCCTAGGGAGCTTCAGTGTTCATATTGGTGCTCCTCTAAGCACCCGGACTTGACAGTTCCTTAATATCTTCAGATTATATAACTTACCCCTTCACTTTGCTCCACGCAGGGGTCCCTAACCCCACACAGGGGTCACCATTAACTATAGATGTTCCACTTGTGTGGTAAAAATCTTTGACATCTCTCTAATTGATTATATCTTCCTATCATTCTGTTTTTCCAACTGCTTCACCGTTCTAAAACCTTTTAGGTCATTACTTCTCCTTTGACAACTTTTAAGCCTTTTCAGTCTTGCTCATGAAATTAAACAGTTAAAATTCAAATTTTCATTGCCTTGAATCCCTTGCCCCATTGTCTTGATTTTCACTCACACCTTGCTAACCAGGCTAGTGGTTTGGGTTTGGGTTTAGAATGAAATGAGATATGTAGACGATCTAATGTTGGATAAAAGGAGGTTTGTCTAATAATAGCATGAAGGAGTATTCAACAAAGATGCATCATTAATTCATTTGGATAGTCTTCCCATTTTCGCCATTATGGTCAGAAGTGTGTGTCAAACCTAAGGATCCCTGACTTTTAATGGGTTAGGCTTTTATACTTGGACATCTAGTAAGATATGGTGGGTATCCTGGAAGATTTAAGTATTGAGGATGCTTTCATTGTCTTTTAGGGGAAAATTAGCCAATTCTAAATGGCAGAAACTTTAATGAAATATTCCTTTTATCATACTTGTAAAATACCAACCCTAAGATTACTCTCAACATCTGTATTCACTATTCATATGTTGGATATGGAGCTCGAAGAAATCATCTAACTGAGCAGATGGGCTCCACTGCAAATTTATGTTATCTAACCTCATCTGGGTCCTCAGTGAAGCAGTACAGTTCTTTTATTTGTTCCTAATACATTTTCTATTCCACTTTCCAAATCTCTTTTTTCTTTAAAACTCCCATAATGCCCTTCTTCCTACCCTTACCTAAAGAGTATTTCATATTGAGATATTTCTCATTATTAAGATAGAGACCATTTTCAGTTTACTGTCTCTACTTCCCTTTTCTTGATTTCAAAACTCTATGTGATATTATATCCTATATTCTCTTTTCTTCCAGCTTCTTGAGGTAGCATTTTTTTTTTAACAAAGTTAAGTTCTCTGAAAGGGCTCTTGATTTCACCTACTGTCTTCTCCAGCATCAGTTATCTTTTCTCTAGTTTTCAAATCTGCCAATTCTTTTACTACTGCTTTTGAACATGCCTAAATCTCCCTCATTCTTAAAAAAAAAAGCTTCATCAGACCTTACCAAATCCTCAAGTAATTATCTGATATTTCTGCTCCCTTAAATAACCAAACTCCTAAGAAAAGATGTTATTATTTGTTTCCTCTTTTTCACTCATTTAACCTTTTGCACTCTGGCTTTCCAACCTTGTCTCTTGACTGAAACTGCTGTCTCCAAAATTGCCAATAATCTTTAAAAATTTTTATTTTGTTATTTTAAAATTGTACACATATATGTGTATATCATATGTGTGTATTTTTTCCCTAGTCAGCCACCTTTTCTTCCCTCCTCTCCAAAGGAGAAGGAAAAAAAAATAAAACTGTAAATTACAAACATAATCAAGCAAAACAAATTCCTGCTTTGCCCATCTTCCTCAAAATATCTTTTTCATCCTACTCTGTCCTTCACTTGTCTGTCAGGAGGTTTGTTTCATTATTGGACTTCTGGAATTGTGATTGATTGTTATACTGATCTTGCAGAATTGTTCTTTAATTTAATTGGTGTCATTATATAAATTATTCTTCTGGTTCTGTTCCCTTCTCTCTGTATCAGTTCATACAGGTATTCTCATGTTTCTCTGATACTATTCCCTTTATCATTTCTTACAGCCTAACAGTATTCCATCACATTTATATACTGTAACTTATTCAGCCATTCCCCATTTTATAGGTACCTTCTCAGATTCCCATACTTAGACATCTTAAGAAGAGGTATAAATATTTTTTGCGTCTTTAGTTAGAGTTGGTTTTACGGATTAATCTCTCTTAATCTATCCTAATGCCCACCTCTCTCTTCCTCTTTCCCTCTTATTTCCCTGTTGAATGAAATATATTTCTCTATCCAGCTGTGTGTATTTTCTTTCCTTCTTTGACCAGTTTAGAAGACAGTGAATTTCAAGTCACAGCTACTCTACCCACTCTTTTCTCTTTGTATAGACTTCTACTTGTTCACCCCAGTTACATGAGATAATTTTTTGTAATCTCTCCCCACCCTCATGTATTTTTTTCCCCCTTTTCCATTTTTCTCTCATAATTGAGGTGTAAGAGAACTACTCTCAGGAGATCTGTCTAGTTAGAGTCTATGGCCTCTAATGATAATAGGGTTCTCTCTGTATTAGAATGTAAAAAGTTCATCATTGCTTAATCCTTTATCATTGTTTGTATTTACCTTTTTTTGGTGCTTTTCTTAATTCTTTTGTTTGAACTTCAACAAAGTTTCTATACAGCTATGGTCTTTTCATGAGGAATCCTTGGAAGTATTTTCTTTCATTACAGGTATATTTTTCCCTCGTAGGACTGTTACTTTTTTCTGGGTAAGTTATTCTTGTATAATAAGCCCCATATCCTTGACCTTCTGGACTATTTTATTCCAGGCTCTCCACTCCTTTATAGTGGTGATTACTAGATTGTATATGATCCTGATAGTGGTTTGTTGGAACTTAAATTGTTTGTTTCTGACTTACTTTGTCATGGACCTGTAGGTTCTAGCTTTTGGCTGTCATATTCTTGGAAGTTTTCATTTTGGGATTTCAATCAAGGGCTGATCAGTGGATTCTTTCTGTTTCTACTTTGCCCTCTATGAGGTCTGGACAGTTTCCTTTTAAGATGTCTAGGCTGCTCTTTTGGGGTATTTGTCGAGTATCATGTTGTTCTAGGATCCCAGAGATAGCTCAGACCAGGGACCTGCCAGCTTTCAGTTCTCTGAATGTAGTCTTATCAAGGGCAAAGTGTGATCGCTGCTCCCCTAGTCTGATCTTCTCCACTTTCTGACCTGGATAGTAGTCTGAACAACAGTAGAATACTGCTGAACCTAGATCTATCTTATTAACCATCTGGAAAGCTGTGCTCTGGGTCAGAGTTGGTCCAGGATTTCTAGCCTCTTAATCTTTTGCAGGCTTCTGACTGGGCTAGAAGCTAGAAGAATGGTAATTAATATTTATATAGTGCTTACTATGTGCTGAGTGCTTTATAATTATTATCTCATTTGATCCTCACAGCAACTCTGGGTGGTAGGTGCTATTAGTGTATCTCCATTTTACAAATGAGAAAACTTGGGCTGAAAAAAGGTTCAGTGACTTGCCCAGAGTTATACAACTAGTAAGTGTAAGGTTGGATTTGAACTCAGGTCTTCCTGACTTTAGGCTTAGTGCTATATGCACTGTATCACTATTCCTAGAATCTGAGCCAAAATGTCATTGCTTGTTTTAAGACCTGCTTCTCTCTTGGTACGCTCCCTAGGGCCTGAGATTGTTCCTTACCCCTGGACTGTCATTCCTGGGTTCAGGTCCCCTCCTCAGTTCACCCTTGATCTGTGCATTGGTGCTAGGAAGCAGATGATACAGCTACCAGTTTGTACCTATTCTCATTGGGGTACCCAGTTAGGAGCCTAGAGATAGATCCTCCAGTATGGCCTTGGGATAATCTCTTGCCCTGGTCTACAGTCTCTCTCTGCTGGAATGTTCTGTATATGACTTGCTCCTGGCTAGATTCTGTTCCTAGTCTTTACAGTTCCCTCTGTCTCCCAAGGCTGATCTCAGGCTGGAAAAAATAACTGACTTTTTCTTGGATTTCCTCATCAAGATTTAGTCTGATGTGTCTTCTAGATGTTTGGAGGAAATTTGGGGAGAAGATCATTGTACTGCTTCCTGCTACTTTGTCACCATGATTCTGCTCATCCTTTATTTTAGAAAGATTTTTAGTGATATATTTTATCTTTACATTACCTGGATTCCCTCCTACCATCTCCCAGAGAACCATCCCTTATAATGAAGAATTTTTTAAAAAGAAAAAGGAAAAAAAAACTTCAGCAACTAATTTTATGGTGGTTTTTTCTTTAATTTACCTTACTATAGTTATGATGTATATGGTTTTCTGGCTCTGCTTACTTTACTTTGCATAAGTTCACATAAGTTTCTATGCTTATCTTATTCATATTTGTCATTTCTTATAGTCTAGTAACGTTCCATTACATTTATGTACCACAGTTTGTTAAGTCATTGTTCTTTGTTATTACACAAGTACTGTTATATGTATTTTGGCACATATGAAGTTTTTCAGTTAATAACATCCTTAGGACATATGACTAAGAGTGGGATATCTGGGTCATTTGTATGTTTGGGTATTTTATTCGCTTGATTTGCCTCATATCTACCACCAATAACGTTCACCAATAATGCAGTAGTGTGTTTTCCACAACCCCTCCAATGGTGACTATCTTTTGTCATCTTTGCCAGTATGATTACTGTGTGGTGAAACCCACAAATAAAGCGAAACAGTTATTTTGATTTAGATAGTTACACAGGTGGATGGATAGCATTTATTAGTTTGTTACCATATGCAGACACCATGCTAACTGCTAGAGATATAAATATAAACAGTTCCTATATCAAGAACCTTACATTCTAATGAAGGAAGACAACATAAAAGTGAACTGAAAAGAAGTAGGGGATGAAAAAAGAGGAAGCAGTGCTGCTGCTGAGGAGGTGAAGTCCGGAGAATAAGTCTAACTAAGAATTTCCAGGTCATGTGACCAGCAAGATGATGAACTAGAGATTTTCTGTGATCTTTACAAGGTCTCAGACCTCTCCAAACCAGAAATTATGTGGCAGAGAGAAAAGCAATTTCAACTGTCTCTGGTCTAGGACACCACAGAACCAAACAAGGTAAAAACAACATGAATTGATACCTAACTCACACTCACTCAGCTCCCCTTTACCTATTGCCACTACCTTCCCATCAACAGGGTTATTTTACAAGCTGTGTTATGTCCTCCTATAACCCTTTTCTCTATTCCTTGGAGATCCAAACTCCAAACAGCAAGAAATTGGCTGGGGTCAAGATTGACAGATGTATGACAATGTTATGTTCTACAGGAGAGCTCAGCTAGCATAGAGGAACAGAGGAGAAAGGGGCAGACTGCATGAGTGGACTGTTCTATATACTGCCAGTGATTAGGACAAAGACCTTTAGATGCAGACAAAAGAAAATTTGAATAACCCAAAACTATTCTGCATCCACCAGAAAATGCAGGAGGGAATGGAATATGTTTTCTGAAGAGCAGTGCAGCTCAAGATGGCAACCCAAGGTGACCTACCTTGCAAACCTGAGCCAAACCATAAATGAAAAAGGATAGATATGTTCAATTATAAAGAGGTGTTCAGAACATTTTTAGGAAGAAGCAGACAACAAGAGGTGATTTTTTCAGACATCCCAGACACCAAATTCCATGACGGGTAAATGGGTACAGTACCCAAGGACAGCAACAAGAAATAACAACAGAGGGACCATTAAGAGACTTCTTTCTAAATGTACATGAAGAGATAGAAACATTATGAATGGAAGTTCACTGCACCTTACAGGTAAATCAGTGTTTTTGTGAGTAAATTGAAAAGTTCAAGAGAGGCTAAAAAGGTGGAAGACTAATAAAGTAAAGGCTCACAATGGAGGGAATAGAGCTCCTGTAGTCTCTCAGAAGGTGAACTGTGAGAGGAGAGGAGATGATGAGGCAAAGGAAGAGAACCTTGTTTCAGTGGTGGGAGGAGGTACCACTGATAAATGCCCCTTTGGGTGAAGGGAGATTATTATGCAAAGAGACATGGAGACTTTACAGTGAGTATTATCTACAGGGATTCAGTGCTGTGTCTCAAAATGGGGAATCAAAGTTCTTTATGGTAACTGACATCCAGAATACTGAGAGGGTATGGATCTAGACAAGAGATTTCACAGTGAATGGTAAAAAATGATTAAGGGAAGGACAAAGGTAAGTAATAAAATACACAGAGACATAGAATCCTACCATGGGAGCAATCATCTTTCTTTTTTTAAATCAAATTAGCCAGTGATTTATCTATTGTGTCCCCTCCCCCAAAAAAACCTAGCTCCTAGTTTTATTCAAGTTTTAAAAACCTTTTAATTTTATTTACTTCTCTTTAATGCATCTCCATTGGTTGTACAATCACCTTTTTTTTCATTTTTGATACTGGTAATCTGGATTTCTTCCAAGCAATGTCCTATCACCTGGATCAAACAGTCTTTTTTTCCTAAAAGTGAGGCACACCAGAAAAAAAGGGAGATGGGTTTAAACTCTACAAGGCAATAACAAAAACTGTTCAGAAGAAACAACTCAGAACGTGTACTTTAAAGGTTTTTAATTCCATGAGGAATACAGAGAATAAAGGAGGGTTAAATAAGCAGAAGGAACATGAGTCAAAGAAGAAAAGTCTAGAATAGGCAGAAAGGGAAGGTCAGTAATGAAGAGTCACCAAGAAAAGGAATCCTTTCTAGAGAAAAGGTGTGGGAAATGAAATAAAAATAACTAACGGTGAAAGGGAGGGAGAGGACAATTAGGTATTTAACTGAGGGGAAAGAAAAGATACAAACAAATAACCAGGTAAAACAAGGGAGAAAAAAGGAACCAATAAGCAAAAACTAAAACTAGGGAAAGCTGTAACGTACGGAAGAGTGAGATTTTGGGGTGTGGGCTGGGAGAGAAGAGAGCCAGTGGGAACAGGTCCACCTTAAAAGAAGAGGGCAAAAATTATAACTTGAAAAAATCCAGTATTAGAGGCAAATGGAGCAAAATATAAGCCTAACATAATTTTAAATGTAATTGAATTAAACCATGATATAAAATTTTAAAAAAGGACAACGGATGAGAAAACAAACCTCCATAATCTGCTGTTTATGAGAAAGAAGAAACATTTAAAAAAACAAAGGTATACACAGAATAAAAATGAAGGGCTAGAAAAAAAATTGCCATGGATCAAGTTTTAGTCATGCTATTAGGCAGAGAAAAAAACAACATTCTAAACATAAGCAGGGAAACAAAATTATCCTGAAAGGAACTGTAAAACAACAAACCAATAATAATACTAAACTTATATGCTCTAAATGCCTTAGCATCCAAATTAATTTAAAAAAATTAACTGAGCTACAAGAATATGTAGATCGTAACACATTAGTGGCAAGGTTTTCATTGTCCATCTCTCAGTTTTGGTCAAGGCTAAGAGAATGATAAAAGAGAAAATGCAGACCTTAACAAATTGCTGGAGACCACTCAAAGTAGAGAGTTAATAATGAAAGCTTGAGAATTGAATGGATTCAAAGAACAAATAATAGAAATAATAATTATATGAAAGAAAATGATGATGAAACAGCATAACAACATTTCCGGGATGCAGCTAAAGCAATTCTTGGGAAAACTCATGATAGCTAATAATAATAATATTTATATCAGACTTTCTGTGTGGAAGGCAGTGTGCTAAATGTTATACATTTATTATCTTACTTGATCCTCACAACAGTCCTGGTAGTTAGATGCTGTTTATATCCCTGTTTAAGTTGAGGAAACTGAGACTAACAGGTTAAGTGATTTTGTCCAAGGTCACATAGGAAGTTTCTGAGATTGGATTTGAACTGGGATCTATTGACTCCAAGTCTAGAACGCTATATATTCAGTGTGCTGCCTAGATGCCTATAATACAATATGATATAAGTGGCATAAAGTGACATAAGAATATGTAATATTTCTGTAAGCATACATTAACAATGTATGAAATAGAAGATCAGCATATATATGGCTTTTTAAAAAATTAGCCAGCAAATAACGCCAGAATCTGTAGAAAAGAAGACATTAAAGATTAGAGGAGAAGTAAATTAAAAAATTAAAATAATAAAAATATAAATAGAACTAAAAACTGCTTCTTTGAAAAGACTAACAAAACCTCTAAACCTTTATTTCATCTGATTTTTTTAAAAAGAGGGCAGAAAATAAAGTCAATAAAATACTAAATGAACAAGGTGAATTTACAGCAGTGCCACAATAAATAAAAAGAATGATCAGAATCCGTAGTTATGCTAACAAAACTGAGAACACAAAACAAAGAGAGATACCTTCAAAAATATAAAATAACCATACTGACAGAAACCCAGCTTGGTATTTCAAATGATCCAATTTGAAAGAAAGAATGAATTGTAAAAGAACTACCAAATTGGGTGAGAGAAACTTGTCTTGCTATATTCACAGGAGGATTTTATTAAACTTTTGAAGAACATTCAGTACACATAATACACATATTCTCAAAAATTAAGAAAAAACACTACCAAAATCCTTTTATGAGTCCTAATACTTAAGTCAGGGATGAATAAAACACAGAAGGAAAACTATAGGAAACTTATTAATGAATATTGATTCAAAATTTTAAAAAAATCATGTCAAGCAGACAATAGTAATTTGTCCAGGAAATTCATTGTAATAAAACTGGAGTTATACTTCGCATACAAGACAAGGTTGGTTCAACATTAGGAAAACTATAAAAATAACTAAATCATATTAAAAACAACATCTCAAACTGTATGATTATCTAAAAAACTGCAGAAAAAGCCTTAGACGTAGTATAACACTCGTTTATACTAAAAACTATACAAAATATAACCTTAGGTGGAGCTTCTTTTTTAATGTCTTAAAAAGCATCTACCTAAAACTAAAAGCAATTGTCTCATGCAGTAGGAATATACCTTTCATAACAAATCTGAGAGTAAAGCAAGGATTCCTCACTATTATATGAAAAAGTTCTAGAAACTGGTGACAACAGTAAGATGAGAAAGAAATTAAAGGGATTACTATATCCCTATATATGACTGTATACTTAGAAAATCTTTGGGAACCAGCAAAGATACTAATTGAGATATTTAATTAGAGTTTAAACGGAATTGCGCACTACAAAATAAAGCCTTAGAAATCAATACATATATGTTTATGTAGAATAGGCAATGAAACCCCCATTCTAAATAGCTACAAAACATACAAAATAATTAGGAATCATCCTAGCAAAGCATACAAAGGATTTTTATAGATTGAATGACAAAGTGCTCCTTAAAGAAATAACTTTAAAAACTGGTGAATAATATTCACTGCTCCTGTTTGTCAAGGTTGTAACAATGTAATAAAAAAAGGTAAAACTACCAAAATTAACTTATTATTTTAATGCTATGCCAATCAAATTACCAATGGTACCAAAATACCATTATTTTGCAGACCTTGATAAACTTAACAATTCATTTGGAAAAGCAAAAGATCTAGAATGTCAAGGGAAGTGATGAAAAGAAGTAGGGATAAAGGAGGAGTATCACTTTTAATTCTCAAACCATATTAAAGAAATAGTTATAAAAACTGCCTTCTTGTAGTTAAAAAATGAAAAGATGAATCACTGGAACTGACTAGGCAAGAGGAGAATCAGAAACAATGAAACTCAGTAACCCAGTGTTTGATAAGTCGAAAATATAACCTATCTAGGAAAGTTCTACTTATTTAAAAATTGCTGAGAAAACTGGAAGATAATGTGGCAGAAATTAGGCTTAAACACCTTATACCAGTATTCCATAATACATTCCAAATGGATGTGCAACTTTAATATTAAATGTCTTACTATAAAAAAAATTAAAAAGAAATAGATCATATACTTCTCAGATATGGTAAGGAATGTATTCTTAGGCAAACACATAAAAAAATCCTTTTCCTCTTTTTAAATAAATGAATACGGTACTTTCTCAAAGGTTTTTTTCTGCACCTATTGAAATAGTCTTTTAACTTTAGGTGTTTATTTCTTGAATGATTAATTTGGTTGATTTTTTTTCTAAATCTTTAAACATTCTTCCATTTCTGATATAAATACAACTTGGCCAAAAATTAGTTACTTTCTTGGGTAAATTGCTACATTGTCTTTTTGCCAAGATTTTAAAAATTAGGAATTTATTAATGCATTGGTGTATAGTTTCCCTTTTACTGCTTTATGCTTCTCTGGTTTACACATTTGTACTATATTTGTCTAAAATGAGTTCAGTAGAGTGTTTTCTTAATTCTTTAAAAGTTTGATAGAATTTTTCTGTAAATGTGTTTGGACTAGAAGTCATTTTCTTTGTTAGTTCCCTTACAGGTAGTTCTGTTTAGTTTTCTTAGACTGCTTTAAGATCTTTATATGCTGTTCTCTTAGTTTGAGTATTTTATGTTTTTGAAGGTAGTAATCCTGTTGTCTGTGTGTGCATTCTTTTGTGTAGTAGGCTTTGATAATTGTTTTTATGTCTTCACTTAATTGTGAATTTTGTTCATTTGATTTTTCTACCCTCTTTTTAAGTATATAGGCTAAAGCTTTTCAGTTTTAAAAATCTTTTCAAAGAACTAACTTTTAGTTATGTTTCCAGTTCTTCACTTTTTTTTTCCAATTTATTTTTCAGCTGGTTTTCAATGTCCCTTATTTTGTGCTTTTGGTGAGATTTATTTGTTGACTTTCTAATTTTAAAATACTGCATATTCAATTTAGAAATCCTCCCTTTTTCCATTTTAATGTGTTTTTTCCCTAAAATATAATTTTCCCTCTGAACATTGCTTAAACTGTGTCCCAAAAATTTTGGTATATTATTTCACCATTATCATTGGCTTTCATTTAGTTAATAGTTCTTTCTATAACTTGTTCATTACACTCTTTATTAAGGTTTTTGTTATTAAGTCTCCATTTGCATCAGTGTCTTTTGCTTTTCTTTCTTTAAGGCCATTTGTCCTTTGCTGTTGTTCCATCAGCTGTTTTCCATTTGACATTCCCTCTTTCCCTATTTATCAACTTCATTAACTTTTGGAATTCACATATTGATTTCTTTCCCCATCCCCAATTAATTTAGCTATCCCCACCCCCTCACCCCCTTGTGTTTCCTCTTCTTCTCTGACTTCTTTACAATTTTTTTTCTTCTGTGTCTTTTTCTGAGGATCTTTTTGTTTTTCATTTCTCTCCCTTTTCTGAATTTATATTCACTGATTCATGATATCCCTTCAGTATCCCCTTTGTGTTAACTCACGGATTTAAAATTCTGAAGTACCAATTGAATTCCCTCTTCTAACTCAGTAATTGCTGCCTTGTGGTCTTTTCCTCTCAGTCATTTTTCTTTCCTCATTCTTAAAGCTTTCAATTAATGAGCTTAGATATCAGATTAATAGCCCAATAGTACATTATTTCCCTGTGTCCCGAGTCATGCAGTCCAAAATCCAATTCTCCACTCTGCACTCCCCAAGATCATTCTCTTTTGCATTGTACATTCCCTGTGTCTGTGCCTTTTCACTCATCTGTGTGCTGGTTATCCCCTGGAGCTCTAGTTTGCCTTAGGCAGAGATAGATTGTACTCCATGAAGCCACAATACTCTCATAAAGGAAATAGCAACCTTTCTCTTTCATTTCCACTTTGCCTTTCTTAATCTCCTATAAAACTTTAGGAGTTGTCCTGTCTGACTCTTCATGAACCTTTTTGGGATTTTCTTGGCAAAGATACTGACTGGAGTGGTTTGCTATTTCCTTCTCCAGGTCATTTTATAGGTGAGGAGCTTAAAGTAAATAGGATCAAATGACTTGCCCAGGGTCACACAGAGCTAGTGTTTGAGGCTGGATTTGAACTTAGGTCTTCCTTACTCTAGGGCTAATACTCTGTCTACCTACCTGCCCCTTACTTAAGGAGTTGTTGATTTTTACCATTGCACTTAGCTATATAAATCACACTTTCCTTTCTGTCCTTCTAGTGCCCCCTCTATTTTTATGCACCCTCAGATTTTGCTATATAGTTACATAGAATACTTTTATTGGATGGTGGAGATTGCACTGTTTAGTATCTTAGACCTATCCTACATTTTTTCTTCAATTTCTTTAAATAACTTTCATGCTTTTAAAAAGAAATCTCTTGATTTTGTTGTTGTTGTTTTAACCCAATAGATTTCTTTCTCATTGTGTTTTTTTGTCTCAGGAAAATAATTTCATTATATATTCTTTCCTTGGTGGTTGTGTTTATTGACTTCTACTTTACTTCTGTTATTTAGAGTGTTTTCAAGTGGATATCATCTTCTCATATGATTTTCTTTGCAAGAATATTCATACCACTTTTAAAAATTGAATATCCCATCTTTTTTCGTGAATAGGGTTAGGATTGTAGGTAATGTGTTTTGGTTTGCGTCTGGAGCTGTCTGTAGTTTCTGATGTGTATAGAAATCTTTGAATATTCTTTCCTTTTTAGTTAAAGGTATTTCTCATGGTTGCAGAGTTTGTGTTTGTCATTGGAATTGCTAAAATTTAAACACTTTATATTTTGGAAACTGAAGAATAGGGTTTATTTCCTTGTCCCATGCTCCCATCCCCTTTCCCTTGAGGTGATCTGTGGATTTTTTCAATTAGTGCTTTATTTTCCATATTCAGAAGTTCTGGGCAGTTTTTTCTTTTATTATGATATTTAGGTATTTTGATTTTTCAAGTTCTTGTTGTTAGTTTATGACCTTTATTCATGTCTTCAGAATAATTGTTTTTGCTTGTCATAGAGATCACTTTAAAAATAAAAATTGCCTTAAACAATTTTTTCTGAATTTAACCAAAAAAAAAGTTGTATTTTCATATACATAACAGGGCACAAAACAATTGTATATGAAAATGTGAATATCCGTTATTTAAAGGTATATAATAATTGAACATGTTACTTTTCCAAGTTTGCCACTAGTCTGGGCTTCCTCTTGTCTATGCCTTTTTGAAATGTTTAACTGGCTCCTTTTTAGTATCACTATAGTTAGTACTTAAAAACTCCCCCTTAAAAACCGTGACAAATTATGAGAAATTATTAAAGGATCTTGTAACATATAAGTATAAACAAAATGAATCATAGTGGTGTGATTTTTTAAAAACCGTTCAAGAGACATAGTTTCTGGTTAATTTAATCATTTTATTAATAAGACCAGCATGTTTATTAGTAAAAGGAGGTCTGTGACACTCTCTCCAATGCCAAAGACCTTCATGGTGATGGGCTCACAGTCTATATACCCTGGGAAGAGTGGGTGTTCCTGAGAGTGGCAATCAATTCTGATTGCTTAATAATTAATGAGAAAATGAATATTACAGTGAAAGGTTGGGGTATACTACAGTGAGGATCTTACAATATGTCACTTGGATCACCCAAGTCTTAGTCAAAGAGACTTACCAATTTCCATTTCACTTGTCTGATCAAAGGGAGGATCCACATTTTTCCAGACCTGTCTGAACAAGCATAATGAACAAGAATGCACCTATTAACCCAAACTTATAATTTCTTTTACTGTCTGATTAGATCTTGGCCTGAGTAAGTCTTTGCCCAGGATTTCCCACATTGGTTGATTTCTGCATGAATAAGCAGAAAAGGTGAAAATTCTTGGTTTTGATTCAGTAATTAGTTATTAATACGAGAGAGAATTGATTATTTCTCTCTGTGATCATGTCTACTTTTTGTATCTCTAGTCCATTCATTTCTCTGTCAGGTCATCAGGAGATGTCATTGACCATTGATTTGATCAAAGCTCTTTAAATTGTTAATCTTTACATTATCTTCTTTGTATAAATTGTTTTTCGATATGCATCATTTTATACTTTGGAAATAATCTCTTTAATCGTTTTTTCTCCCTTTTAATTTCCTTTTCAGAGTCAGGCTACCCTTTTTTCTTCAGAATTTCTTGTTCAGTTGTGTCTGACTTTTTCGTGACCCCATCTGGGGCTTTCCTGACAAAAATACTGGAGTGATTTGCCATTTATTTCTCTAACTCATTTTACAGATGAAGAAACTGAGGCAAATAGGGTTAAGTGACTTGCCCAGGGCCAATACAACTGGTAAATGTCTGAGGCTGGATTTGAATTCAGGTCCATCTGATTCTAAGCCCAGAGCTCTCTCTAGTGTGCCACCTACCTGCCATATCTTTAGTTTAGTCTTTCCCTATTGTTATTTTCCCTCTTAATCCTCTCCTGCCCTCCCATCTATGCCTGTTTCCCTGTTGAGTTTGATGTTGTTCTACACCAAACTGTGTGTATGTTCAGCCATCCTTTGTTAGTTTCAGGTAATGCTCAGTCTTCTACTCCTTCCTCCTTGTTTGTAAAATCTTCTCATGTACCAGAGTTATAAGAAATCACATTTTTTGTTCCCTTTTTATTTACATTACTGTATTCTGCCCTTGCCATGCCATAGCTTTCCTCTTTTAAAATTTTCAGAACCAATCCACCCTTAAGACCTCAGTTTTCTTATTTAAGAAATATCTTACCCTTTGAAGACTTTTAGGTTCTGATACATTTGTTTCTTCTCTATCAGAATGATAGGACAGTATCTTACAACTCCTTCAAATTCCTTAAATAATTGGAATTTTGGGGGTTATTTTGACTTATTTTGCATTTCTTTCATGGAAGAACAGCTTCTATTGAAGATACATTTCCTTTCCTCACACACTCTGTTACCTTCTTAGAATTATACTTTGTTGGACATGTTATTCTTGGTTCTAAGCTTATATTTTGCTCATTGGAATGTTGTATTCCAAAATATCTTATTATTTTATCATTAAACTATCAGTTCTTGATATGCTGATTTTAGGTTCTTAGTGTTAATATTAAGACTGCTTCTTGTTGGATATTTTGAGGATGTTTTTCTTCTTTGAAATGAAAGCTGGATTTTGATTATCATATTACTATGACTTTAACTTTTGGGCTTCCTCTCAAATAATGGATTCTTTGTATCTTCACTTTGTTCTCAGGTCCTAAAATAGATGGGGGAAATTTTCACTTATGATCTCTTGAAATATAGTGTTCAGTCTATTTTTTAAAATTATCATAGGCAGAGGAGGACTTTTTTTCCATCTTCATCCTTCATTACTTTGTCTATTTTTTGGCTAGTTTAATATTTTATTTTCCCCAGTTACATGTAAAAGCAATTTTAATTTTATTTTTAAAACTTTGAGCTTCAAATTCTTTCCCTTCCTCCCCACCGCACACCCATTCCCTCATTGAGAAGGCAAGTAATCTGATATAGGTTATATAGATGTAGTCATGAAAAATATTTCTATAATAGTGATGTAATGAAAGAAAACATAGACAAAAAACAACCCTCAAGAATCATAAAGTAAAACAAAAAGTATGCTTTAATCTGTACTCAGACACCATCAGTTCTTTCTCTGGGGATGGATGACATTTTTCATCGTTAAGTCCTTCAGAGTTGTCTTGGATAATTGTATTGCTGAGAACAGCTAAGTCATTCACTGCTGATCGTCTTACAGTATTGCTGTTACTTCATACACAATGCATTTCACTTTGCATCAGCTTATGCAAATCTCTAGGGTTTTCCCAGAGCATCCTGCTCTTCATTTCCCACAGCACAATAACATTCCATCACAATCACATAGGACAACTTGTTCAGCCATTCCACAGTTGATAAACATCCTCTCAATTTCCAGTTCTTTGCCACCACAAAAAGAGCTGCTATAAATATTCCATATGTATAGGCCATTCCCCAAACCCTCTTTTAAAATCTCATTTTCAATACGAACCTAATAATGTTATTGCTATGTCAAAGGATATGTATTATTTTATAGCCTTTTTGGCATAGTTCAAATGCTCTACAAAATGGTTAAATCAGTTCACAACTCCACCAATACTGTAATGCTCTGTTTTTCCCACATTCCCTCCACCATTTGTCATTTTCCTTTTCTTTCCTATTGGCAGATCTAATAGGTATGAAGTTCTACCTCAGAATTGTTTTAATTTGCATTTCTCCAATCATTTGTTAGAGCATTTTTTCAGATAACTTTGATTACTTGATCAGAAAAATGTTCATATCTTTTGATCATTTATCTATTGGGGATTGGCTCTTTTGTAAACTTGACTCACTTCTCTGTATGTTTGAGAAATTAGATCTTTATCAGAGAAACTTGCTTGGAAATTTTTTTTTCACAATTCCTGTGCTTAACAATATTTCTGTCCATCCTCTTTCCATGTTTGTTCTCTTTTCTCTCATCTTTTACCCTGTCCCTCTTCAAAAGTGTTTTGCTTCTGACTACCCTTTCCCTCAATTTGCTCATCCATCACTCCCTCCCCCCTTTCTCTTATCTCCTTTCCCTCCTACTTTCAATCGAATGTGTATGTTATTCCTTCTTTGAGCCAATTCTGATGAGAGTAAAGTTCCTTCACTGCCCCCTCACCTCCTCCCTTTCCTCTCCACTGGTAAAACCTTTTTCTTGCCCTTTTAATGTGAGATAATTTATCCCATTCTACCTCTCTCTTTCCCTTTCTTCCAGTATGTTCCTCTTTCACCCTTTAATTTTACTTTTTTTAAGATATCATCCCTTCCAGGAATTTTTGACTAAACAGGAGATAGAAAACATTATGGAAGTGCAACATGGATAATTTTGATTACACTAAATTGAAAAGTTTTTGCACAAATAAACCCAGTGCAACCAAGGTTAGGAGGGAAGCAGAAAACTGGGAAGGAATTTTTGCAACTAGTGTCTGTGATAAAGGCCTCATTTCTAAAATATATAGAGAACTGAGTCAAATGTACAAGGATACAAGTCATTCCCCAATTGATAAATGGTCAAAGGATGTGAAAAGGCAATTTTCAGAGGAAGAAATCAAAACTATCTATAGTTACATGAAAAAAGGCTCTAAATCACTACTGATTAGAGAGATGCAAATCAAAATAATGCTGAGATACCATATCACACCTATCAGATTGGCTAACATAACAAAACAGGATGATGATAAATGTTGGAGAAGATGTGGGAGAGTTGGAACACTAATTCATTGTTGGTGGAGCTGTGAGCTGATCCAACCATTCTGGAGAGCAATTTGGAACTATGCCCAAAGGGCTACAAAAATGTGCATACTCTTTGACCCAGCAATACTGCTTCTAGGACTATATCCCCAAGAGATCATAAAAATGGGAACAGGTCCCATATGTACAAAAATTTTTATAGCAGCTCTCTTTGTGGTGGCCAAAAACTGGAAATAAAGGAGATGCCCATCAATTGGGGAATGACTGAATAAATTATGGTATATGAATCTAATGGAATACTATTGTGCTGTAAGAAATGATGAACAGGAAGACTTCAGAGAGGCCTGGAAAGACTTATATGAACTGATGCTGAGTGAAAGGAGCAGAACCAGGAGAACTTTGTACACAGCAGCAACCACAGTATGTGAGGATTTTTTCTGGTAGACTTAGAACTTCATTGCAATGCAAAGACTTAAAATATTCCCAATGGTCTCTTAAGGCAAAATGCATTCCATATCCAGAGAAAGAACTATGGCATTCGATCGCAGAATGCAGCACATCATTTTCTTTTGTATTACATTTTGGTTTGTTTTATGATTTCTCCCACTCATTTTAATTCTTCTTTGCAACATGACTAAGGTGAAAATGTATTTAATAGGACTGTATGTGTAGAACCTATATAAAATTGTATGCGAACTCAGGGAAGGAGGGGGGAGGGAAGGGGCAAAAATCTAAGTTACGTGGAAGTTATTGTAGAATACTGAAAAACAAATAAAATAATAATAATTAAAAAAAGATATCATCCCTTCATAATCAACTCATACCTGTGACCTCTATCTATGTATACTCCTTTTATCTGTCCTCATGAGAAAGTTCTTATGAAATGCATGTAGGAATGTAAACAATTTAACCTTGTTAAAGTTCCTTATGATTTCCCTTTCCTGTTTACCTTTCATGCTTCTGTTGATTCTTATATTTGAAAGTCAAGATTTTCTATTCAACTCTTGTTTTTTTCATCAAGAATGCTTGAAATGTCCTTTTTTTTTCCCCTGAAAGAATACACTCAGTTTTGCTGGGTAGGTGATTCTTAGTTATAATCTTAGCTCCTTTGCCCTCCAGAATTTCATATTCTAAGCCCTCTGAATGTTTAGTGTAGAAACTACTAAGTATGGTGTTATCCTGACTGTGGCTCCACTCTGCTTGTTATTTCTTTCTGACTGTTTGCAATATTTTCTGCTTGTCCTGGGAGTTTTTTGATTTTGGGATCTCCTTCAAGAGGTGATCAGTGGAGTTTTTCCATTCCTATTTTACCCCTTGGTTCTAGAAGATTAAGGCAGTTTTCCTTGACAATTTCTTGAAACATCATGTCTAGGCTCTTTTGACATGGCTTTCAGGTAGTCCAATAATATTTTATCTCTCCTGGATCTATTTCCCAAGTCTGTTTTTTTTTTCCAGTGAGATATTTCACATTGTGCTCTATTTTTTCACTCTTGATTTTGTTTTATTGCTTTTTGATTTCTACTGAAGTCATTAACTTCCATTTGCTCCATTCTAATTTTTAAGGTATTATTTTCTTCCGCGAGCTTTGTACCATTTGGCCAGTTCTGCTTTTAAAGGCACTATCCTCATTGGCTTTTTGAACCTCTTGTCATTTGGGTCTAGTTTTTTAATGTTATTTTCTTTAGGTTTTGTGTGTGTGTGTGTGTGTATGTGTGTGACTCCTTTACCAATCTGTTGACTCACTTTTTCATAATTTTCTTGTGTCATATTCATTTGTCATCCCAATTTTTCCTTCTCCCTCTCTTTGTTGATTTTCAGAATCCTTTTGGAGCTTTTCCATGGCCTGAGACCAATTCGTATTTTTTTTGGAGGCTTTGGAAGTAGGAACTTTGACCTTGTTGTCTTCTGAGTGTGTGTTTTGATCTTCTTGTCACCTAAGTAACTTTCTATGGTCAGAATTTTTTTCTGTTGCTTGCTCATATTCCCACTCTATTACTTGACTCTTAGTCTGTATTAAAATAGGGCTCTTCTTCCAGGGTAGAGGGTGCACTGTCCAGAAGTAGTTGCTGCTTCTGCTGATTTCAGTGGCTTCAGAAGCCTGCTCCTGCTTTGCTTTGTGTTGGCACAGCCTATGCTGGGACTAGTCTTCACTCCAACCCAGGTGTTGGCAGACCTTTCCTGCCAGCCTAAGTTGTTGGGCTGGAAAATTATTTCATTCTGTGTTTTTTTGAGTGATGGTGCTACAGAATTTGTTTAGAGTCATTATTTAAATATATTTTTAGGAGTTTGGGGGAGAGCCCTGGTGAGTCCCTGCCTTTGCTCTGCCATCAGGGCTCTGCCTAAACTCTGTAGCTTTTGACACTATTGATCACTCTCTTCCTCTTGATAACTTTCTTCTCTTTGGTTTTTATAACTCTTAAATTTCTCTATCTTTGAACAGTCTTCCAGGTCATTTTTTTCTATCAGCTATCTTACTGATAATATTTTTTCAGTCTTTTGACTTTTATTTTCAGATTTCTTGCTGTCTCGTGGAATCATTGAGTTTCGTTTGGTCTATTCTAGTTTTCTGTTCTATTTGGGTAAGGTTTACTTCTTTCTGTTCTAAGCTAAGTTCTTTTTCTACCTGTAATTTTTTCTTCTAGACTTTTAATTTCATTTTTCATCTCTTGCTTTATTTCTCTATATTCATGTGGTGCTTGAGAAAATCCATTTTTTCTTTGATTCTCTTCTGGTTGTAGTTGATATAGCATTGCTTATTCCTTCTTTTTGTGCCATCTTTACATTTTCCAGAACTTTTTATACTGTGAATGGTTTTTCATTGATTTAATCATCTATTTTAGTATATAGGATATTTTGTATTGAATATACAATCTCTCCCTTAACCTGTTATTTGACTTGTATGTGAAATATTAGATTCATTATGAGATGACCTCCTAAGTGAAAGTTATAGGAGGATGGTAATATTGTTGCTTTGATAAATATAATTCTTTCTTCTTATTAAATGTACTCAGTTTTGTTTAAATACATTTATAGCTTAATTTCTTTGGAATTTAATTATGACTTAAATTTCTTAAATTCTAGGCAAGATGCTTTGTTGTATGTGTACTTTCAGAAATGTAAGACAGCAACCTCTAGTGACTTATTTAGCAACCTGCATCAAAAATGGATACTTGTAACTTTATGTTCTCTGGGAATAACATTTTTAAAGTTTTATTCCCCCCCCCCCATTATATGTAAAAACAATTTTATCACTTTAAAAAAAAGTTTTGAGTTCCAAATTCTATCCCTGCTTTCCTCCCTTCTCCCTCCCTGAGACACTACACAGTTTGATATAGTATCCAATCATGTAGCACATTTCCACATTAGTCACCTTGTGCAAGAAGACTCAAACCAAAGAAAGAAAGAAAAGAAAATGAAAAACACTATATTTCAGTTTGTATTCAGACAGCATCACTTCTTTTTCTGGAGTCAGCATTTTTCTTCATGAATCTAATGGGATTGTTTTAGATCATTGTGTTTCTGAGAAGAGCCAAGTCATTCACAGTTACTTTATCATATAATATTGCTTACTGTGTACAGTGGTCTCCTGGTTCTGCTCATTTCACTTTAAATCAGTTTATGTAAGTCTTTCTAGGTTTTTTGAGAATATCCTGTTTGTCATTTCTTATAGCACAATTGTATTTCATCACAATCATATACCACAACTTGTTTAGCTATTCCCCAGTTGATGAGTATCCCCTCAACTTCCACTTCTTTGCCACCACAGAGAGCTGTTATAAATATTTTGTATATATAGGTCCTTTTTTTAAAAATCTCTTTGGAATACAGACCTAGTAGTGGTATTGCTGAGTCAGAGGGTATACATGGTTTTATATGTACTTTGGGCCTATATTTTTTGGGAACCTATGTAGTAGTTCTCCAGAATGGTTCACAACTCCACCAATGGAGCATTAGTGTCTCAGTTTCCCACATCCCCTCCACCATTAGTCTTTTTCCTTTTCTGTCATTAGCCAGTCTGATAAATGTGAGGTTATATCTCAGAACTGTTTTAATTTGCATTTTCTTAGTAATAATTTAGAACATTTCTGATGTCTGTAGATGGCTTTGATTTCTGTCTAAAAACTGCCTGTTTATTCATTTATCAATTGAGAAGTGATTTGTATTCTTACAAATTTGACTCTGTTCACTATGTATTTGAAAAATGAGGCTTTTATTAGACCTATTTACTACAAAAATTTCCCCCAGTTTTCTCCTTTTTAATTTTGCTTGCATTTGTTTTGTTTGTGCAAAAACTTTCTAATTTTATATAATCAGAATGATCTCTTTTACACTTTGTAATGTTCTCAATAGCTTATTTGGCCCTAAATTTTTTCCTTACCCATATATCTCAGGTAAATTCTTCATGTTCTCCTAATTTGCTTATGGTATATTGCCCTTTATGTGTAAATGATGTACTCATTTTAATCTTATTTTGACATACAGTTTGTGATATATTGGTCTATATCTAGTTTCTGTTATACTGTTTTCCCAACAGTTTTTCTCACATCATAAGTTTTTGTTCCCAAAGCTTAGATCTTTGGGTTTATCAAATACTAGATTACTGTGGTCATTACTGTGGTCAGTCAGAATCAAATACTAGATAACTGGTCAGTACTACTGTGTAGTGTGCTCCTAATCTTTTCCACTGATCTTCCACTCTTTCTTAGCCAATACTAGATTGTTTTGATATTTACAACTTTATAATACAGTTTGAGATCTGGTGTGACTAGGACACTTTTCCTCACATTTGTTTTCATTAATTCCCTTGATGTCATTTACTTTTTTGTTCCAGATGTTATTTTTTTTCTAGCTCTATAAAAGTTTTATTTTTTTTGGTGGTTTGATTGGTATGCACTAAGTAGATTAATTTAGTTATATTACCTCAGCCTGCCCATGAGCAATTATTAGTTTTCTAGTTTTTTGGATCTGATTTTATTTGTGTGAAGAATATTTTGTAATTGTGTTCATATAATTCTTGGGTTTGTCTTGACAGTTAGACTCTCAAGTATTTTATATTGTCTTTAGTTATTTTTGAATGAAATTTCTCCATTTCTTCAGTTTAATACATATTTACATAGAAGAAAAAAGTTTGCACCGTCTCCGCCAAGAGATGAGTTGACATAAATTTTCCATTCTTCGTTAATTATGCAAGGGAAGCTAGGTGGTGCAGTGGATATAGCACTAGCCCTTGTCAGGAGAAAGAGGGTTCAAATTCTTCCTTAGACACTAGCTGTGTGACCTTGGTCAAGTCACTTGATTTTATTTGCCTTGCTTTCCTCATTTGTAAAATGAGTTGGAGAAGGAAATGGCAAACCACTTAATATCTTTGCTAAGAACATCGCAGATGGGGTCAAGAGGGAGGGATAGGATTGAACAACAACCACAATAGATCTGTTCAGCATTTCAAGTGCCTGTGTTTTGCATTGGTGCAATAGATTATTCATAGTAAACTTGTTCTAAGCAAATTACTTTGATTGTTATTTAGTTTTTATAACTGAATCAGAAACTTTTAGAAATGTATCCTGCACTCTGGATAACGATAATTTCTAGTATTAAAGGTATGTATCATCTTTATCTTTTACTTTTCTTTACTCCATGACTTTGAAGTCACTAATTTTGCTCTGGAAAAATTTCAATGTAATTTAATTAAAGTACTGTTTTTCTTCTAGCACAGTCAGGAAAGCGGTTTGTTAGAAAGATTTGTTATGCTGTTTGTGGAAAGTGAACATAAGGTTAAATTTACTGCCTAAAGTGATCTGGTAATACTTTTATGTAGCTGCTGAAGAAATGGAGAAATTTCATTCAAAAATAACTAAAGTGTGAGAATAAATAAGTCAAATTTTTTTTTTTAACGCAAGTTATTTATTTTAGTTTTGTTCATTGGAGAAATTTTCTCAGTTTATCCCGTAGCTAACACCATTGTTGTCAAACTTAAATAGAAACGGAACTTTACAGGCTTAGAAAACCATGAATGAACTTTATCTATGTTGTTTTATATTTTTATTTTGCAAAGTATTTCCTAATTATATTTTTTCTGGTACCTGCAGCACTTACTGACTTGGAGTTTGACCCCTCTGGCTAATAACCTTCTCGACCTACCCCTTCCCTACCCATTCTTCACACTCCCACCATTCACTTCCTAAATTTTATAAAGACTATTCTGGCTTTAATTATGACTTTAGTGACAGATGATATTCTTAGTTGCCAAGAGGGCAGTAAGGAGTTGCAGACTTGTTTCTGGCATGAGTTTTCCTGATGTTGAGCTATAATGCTAAGCCACTTGGCGCAGGACCTAGGAAAGAAGAAACCTGAATCCTCTCTCACCTGCTTAGTTGGGAGCTCTTCCCTCCTTCTGGAAGATTATCCTTCGTGAAAAATATTGGCATGGATAAGAGTTAATTCTTAGACACAATTTTCTATGTACGGAATTAAAATAAAAATTATTAAGCAGTACTATTATTTCCCCTTCTGTGGCAGTTTTATGTATTTGTCTTTAACTTAGGGTAGTGTTTCCATGGAGTTCTAAAACACTGCTTTAATTTTCTCAAGGAATTTCAGAGAGATTATATGCCACCTTACATGTTGGTTTTGAACAAGTTGGACACTGATAAAATGAAATGGGAATAAACAGTAGGAACTGAAGAGCTACCTACTATAGAACCATGGCAGGCCTAAGAGTTTAGATTACATATAGAATTAGTCCAAAATCATGGGGTATTCCTTCTTTGAAAGCTTTTTTTCCTAGATGTGTGGAAGGGGGTGGCCAGTGCTGCTAGATGTGCCTTATTACTCTAGTATTGGCCAAGTCTAGGTGGGGTAGCAACTGTGAAATGATGAGTGTATGTGATTGTATTTAAACCTTGTCTTTTTCTGAAGCTCCCAAGGTTAACTACTAGGGGCGAGGAGTATTTTGTGTGTGTTGGAGTGGAGAGGAGCGGATCGTAAATCCTTATGCATCTTTTTTATTGACATACTTTGGAGGGAAGAGGGAATTCTCTTATCAGAACATGCAGAAGTTTGTTTAGCTTTCTGTTATAAGGACTCTTCTCCTTTAAACAAAATAAAGACAGTAGTAAAATAAAATTGGAGTACAGAATAGAAACTGAAGAGCTACTCTTTGGGGATATCAGTTTGGGGATTTCATATTGTATAAGCTTATGGTCTTAAGTAGGGGGAAAAACAGGTTATAGAACACAAGGTGGAGAAAATGTATACAAAACAAGACAGCAAGAGTGTTCTATAATTAAGTTTATTATTAAGTCATTCTGATGATTTCCCTTTTACACTTAAAAAACCCTCACAATTTCCTGGCTGTTTCTTGCACAGATTTCTCCCTTTCTACAGAAAAGTATCAATTTTTGAAGAATGGATACTTGATTTAGAACATTTTATACTCATCTAAAACAACAGTTTCCATTGGGTATGGTCAAAAGTCATCATCTGGGAAAGACTAGACTAGCTATAAAAGTACTCCACTCCTTGAATGAAGTACTTTCTTTTTTCCCTCCTTATTTTGTAAGAGGTGGTCTAATCCCTTATAAGACTTCTATTGAAGTCACAGAATGGTGTCATGCAAAGGGTAAGACTACAGTGTAGACAGATGTGTTTGAATCCCTGTTCAGACAGATGATAGGTATACCTTTCAGATCTGTAAAACTGTAATAATGTGAAAAAGTGCCTTGCAAATTTTCAAGATCTATATAAATATCAGTTATTTTTCAGAATTATTAAATGCTTTAAAGGGTTCCTTTAAAGTAATGAGCATTGTAAAATAACTCCAGTCCTCCTTAAATTTTTTTTCAGGAACTATTGGAATTGGAAAGATTGACCCACAGATGTATTTACCTGTTGCCTGTAACTCTAATTGATACATGGTTTTCAGCATCCATTCTTTCAGATACTGGGAGAAAATCAAAAGGTATGGCATTTTATTTATATAGGTTATTAAGTCCTTAGTAGGAGAGTAATTACGTTACTGTATGACTTATTTGGCCATCAGCTTCTAGGTATTGTTAAATTTGCTATCTATCAGTAGAAAAAGAATGTTTATTATTTTATGTGATGAACACTGAAGTCTACTTTCTTTGATTTTATGTAAGTAAAAGGCATGTGGTAAGAAAAGCTGTTTCATTTTGAGTACGCAGAGTCTTGCCCATATTAGTGCTTAGGCTCATTAAAACTTTTTTTGTAGCATAAAAGCTTTTAGAAAGTTTCTTTCATTTATGGATAATAAAACATAAATATATTTTCAAGTAGATTTACAGTCTTTTCTCACTTGCCTAAGTATTGGTTTACCAAACTGTGCTTGTGAAACCTTTCATTTTAAATAGAATTTTGAGGGAACTCTTGCATTAAACAAGCTTACAAAGTGATTTTAAAAAATATTTACTAGCAATGACCCTAGAGAATATGAAGCTGTTTTTTTTTTTTAAGTTTTATCATTCCTTTGCCCTGAACACAAAAAGAAAAAGTTACTTAAGAGTGAAGTGTACTTAAATCACTTCCAAATCCACATTTTCTTTTGCTTTTTAATTTTTCTTGATAGCTTTTGTTTTTAAATGATCTTCATTTCTGAACATATTCCATGTTCCTCTCCTACCCAAAGACCATTCTTGGTAACAAAGAATAAAAAGAGTGGAGGTGGGGGAGTATTTTAATGAAACTAACCACCATCCAGAGCCTGACCTGTTTGATGTTACTCATCCTTCCAAGTGTCCCTCGTTTGCAAAGTAGGGAAACAGATGCATTTTTAAAATTTCTTTTTCATAGCTGAAGTTGGTTAATATAATTTAAAAGTATTTTGTTATTACAGGTATATTGTATTTTGTTTAACTTGCTCTGCTTACTTCATTCTGCAACAGCTCATATGAGACTTCTAATGCTTCTCTGAATTGTTCTTATGCATCATTTTATGGCATCTTAATATTTCATTAAATTCATGTGCCATAATTTGTTTAACCATTCTGCATCCTTTGATCTTTGTTTATAGTTTTTCCACTAACATAAAAAGTGCTGCTATGTAACACTGTAATGTATATGGGACATTTCTTTCTGTCTGTGACATCCTTGGGATGTATGCCTATCGGTAGGCTCTGTGGGTCAGAATGATGGACATTGTAGTCACTTTTTAAAGAGCGTAATGCCACATTACCTCACGTAGAATGGTTAACCTGTTAATATCTCCACCAACAATATATTTTAGCAAGTGTGTCTTCAAATTCATCTTTTCCTTTCAAACCTATGACTAGAAAAGATGGGCTCTCTGAGAATCATAATTGTTTTTCTCCCCAACAAGATTCTTTTTATTATTGTTATTATTTTATTGCAACTAGATTCTTGCATGGGACCAAAGGGAGATTGACAGCAAATTAAATGGTAGGTGAGATTATCAAAGAGAATGCCCTATCCAGTATCTTTATCAATTATTATTCTTGGATAATCAGTTATAAAATATTTTGTAAAGCAGTTGTGGAGACAATTCTGTTTCCTAGAAGGAAATAGGGAACAATTGAAGTTTATTTAGCAAGGGATCTTAGAGGCCATCTATCCAGCTTAAGCCTCTTATTTTATAGATGAGAAAACTGAGACCAGGTGAGGCTAAATGAATTGCCATACAGATAGTAAATGTCAGACTGGTTATGAATTACTGACTCTAAAGCCTTACTCTTTTTACTGTACCATGCTATGCTTTAGTTATAGCACTTTGGTTGCTAAGTCTAAAACAGATTAAAGAGGAGAGAGACTTTAGGCAGGGAGACCAATTAGAAGGCAAAAGTTCTGTAGGAAAGTGATGAAACTTTGAACTATGGGATGATCATGTAAGTAGAAAGGGATAGATAAGAGAGCACAGATTATGTAAGCATCAGCCTGCAGTGTAAGAGGCAGTCATTTTCTCAGACTGCTGGAGGGGGGCAACTTTAGGGACTAGAGAAGAGAACAGCGGTGTGAAACCCACTTTGTGGGGAATGTGAAATAACAGCCAACAGAATAATTAGAAGGAGAGTGAAAGGGCTGCCTAACTGAGCTTAGATAGCACACACTGGAGCAGACTTGCAGCAAAGTTTGGCATCTAGGAAATAGGAACAGAGGAGGCAAAATAGTAAGAGTTACCTAAAGTTGAGAGTTAGGACGGGACAGTAGGAGGTCAGAGGCATCAAGGTGAAGAAGAGGGCTTTATTAAAATAGCTGACCGTGTGGTCAAGACTGTGTAAGGAAGGAAACTAAAGCTAGAACCTGGCTGATAACACTGGAGAACTAGGAATATAAACACTGAAACTTGTGGTGATGGCATTAAACTGGTACAGGAGGGTAGGGGGTAAGGAAATAGGAATAAATAGGACAGGACAGTGGGCTTCACAGGGGAGTTTAGCCATCTTCTTTCTATGCTAACGCTTATCCTTCTCACATACCCCGAAACCTCTTGCTCTTGAAATAGCAATCAAATCAACAATACCATCCTTGTGACTTAGACCATAACACTTCTCCCTGGCTTCTGTCTTGTCAGACTTCTCAGAATGTGACTTCGTTATGGGCACGAGGCCCTTCGGCTTTTTGTATTTGTATCCCAAGTGCTTAGCATAGTTCCTAGTACATTATTAGTGCCCACTAAATGCTGTCTTGCTTATTCATTCATATTTTGCCTGGAGAAGGGAAGGATTTAGACTCTGTGATAGCTGTCTTCAAGTATTTGAGGAGCTTTTATGCCTGTGAGTGCTTACAATTATTCTGCATAACCCTAGGAGACAAAATCAGTAGTTGACAGAAGCCAATTTAGTTTCAGTGTAGGGAGACAGTTCCTAACAATTAAGAGTCCCTTGAAGTGAAATGCCTCAGAATATAGTACCCGTAACTTGAAGTCTTCAAACAGAAGCCAGAGATGAAATAGATAAAGTGAACCAATCTGGGAAATAGTGCCAGATTGGGAGCTTGAAGACAAGATCAGAGGGTGGAGCTCTGAGGCATCAGCAGTTGCATCCATTGTAGAAGTGGACGGTGGACACAAGGCAGATCTGAGGCTGGCTTGAACTCTCGTTAATCAATAAAAAATGGTACTTTCCATCTTATTTTAAAATAAAAATTTGTGTCAATTAAAAAGCTTTTATTTTCTTTCCACTCTTCATTAAAAAAGAAAAAGTAAAACCCTTATAAGAAATATACATAGTAAAATCAAAAGACATTCCCTTCTTGGCCTTGAAAAAATTTATATATCATTCTGTATGTTGAATCTGTCACCTCTCTGTCAGGAGGTGTGGGTAGCATTCTTCAGCATCCACAGTTTGTTTTTATAATGTTATAATTTGTTCTGCTGATTCTACTCACTTTGCATCATTTCATAGAACTCTTCAAAGTTTCTTTGAAACTATTCCTTTCATTATTTCTTCCATTACATTCATATATTGTGATTTGTTTAGCCATTCTTCAATTGATAGGCACCCCTCTTAATTTCTAGGACCTTGCCACTACCAAAAAAGAATGGCTGTAGATATTTTTGTACATATGCATCCTTTACCTGTTTCTTTGATCTCTTTGGGGTATAGGTGTAGTTATAGTACAAAGATTTTTGTAAATTTTTTGGCATAGTTAAAAATTTTTATCCAGAATGACTGGACTAATTCGCAGTACCAGCAGCACTGCATTAATGTGGCTGTTTTCCTCTAGCTCTTCTAATATTAGGGCTTGTTTTTTGTACTGGCTTCATCAATCTGAGGATGAGGAGTATGAGATGGGACTTTAGAGTAGCTTTAGCAGTCATTTGTCTAACATTGAACTTTTTTTTCCATGTTGTTGAGAGTTTGGACCATTTACCAATTGGAGAAATGGTATTATTCTTAAGAGTTTAAATCAGTTCATTATGTATCTTGGATATATATTAATAAATATACATGTATATATATAATTGATATTATTATCATTGCAAAGTTTTTTCCCCCATTTAACTATTTCCATTCTATTTTTAGTTGTATTGGCTTTGTATAAAAAAAATTAAATTTTATGTAATTAAAATTGTCCATTTTCTCTTTTGCGATCTTCTCTGTCCTCTTTTTGCTCATAAACTCTTCTCCCTATTCATACATCAGAATGATGTTTTTACTTTGCTCTTTATTTTATTTTATATCTGAGTCATGTATCCATTTGGAGCCTGTCTTATTATATGGTGTGAAATGTTGATCTAAACCTTATTTTTGTTAATTGCTTTCCACTTTTCTTAGCAGTTGTTTTTTCTTATTTTAAATAGGTCCTTATCACAGTAGTTGGGATCTTTGGGTTTATTGAACACAAGGCTGTTAAATTTGTTTGTTTACATGTTTTGTACCTGATCAAACCTGATAAACCTCTCTTTGACCTGTAAAAAATTATTTTGAGATCTGATACTGCTAGGCCCACTTCCTTCTTGCTTTAAAAAAATATCTATTGAGATTCTTGACCTTTTTGTTCCTTCAGATGAATTTCATTATTACATTTTTTCATTCTTTAAAGTAATCTTGGTTACTTTGGTATGGCACTGAAATTTTTATCATTCACTTCATTTATCTGCGAGCACTTGATAGTCCTCTATTTAGGTCTATCTGTATTTGTGTACAGAATGTTTTATAATTATATTAATATAGTCTTTCTGTGGGTCTTGATGGGTAGGCTACTAAGTATATTAAACATTCTGTCTTTTCCTTAGAATAGAGTCTAATGAACAGAGGCTTGTACGCCTTAAGCGAGTGCTTCATATTTAATTGATAAGGATGTAGCTGGGCAACTGCAGTGACTACTTAGATACAGATTATGATAATATATGACATATATATAACGCTTTAAGATTTCTCAAGTGTTTTCTATCTTATTTCATTTAAATCTCAAGATAGTACTGTGAGGTAAATAAACTGCAACTCTGAAGTTCTTGGTGTTAAAGGTGTGATTCAAACTCAAATCTTTCTACTAACCATGGGGCCTGCTTTGCTATAACAAAATATAATGAAATAAAGCTGCTTTCTTGACTTGAAACAGTATGTATGAGAGGCTATTTCGGTTGAATTATTCACATTAAAACAGTAAGGAACATTTATTTTTTGTTGTGAAGCTTGGTAAATATTAGCTCCTCCTCTAAGATTTCTGTGAAATTTGTCATTCTTATTGTTATTACAGATGGTAAAACTTAACTGAAGAGTCTAAAAAGAATGTCTATAACCTGTATAGTGTATAGTGGCCTTCATACTATTTCTAAAGGTCTATCAAAGTACGTTAAGATTTATTGATGTTTTTATTAATTCTGGTGCTGCCAAAATGTAAGTTTGCATTTTTTCGAAAGTAATAAAAAAGGAATTGGAAAATGTCTTTTATCCTCTGTCAGAGATAAAAGAATATCATTGAGAAGTTGTTGGATCTCTCTTGAGGAGAATTACTACTGAGCCTAGCTAGTCTTATGGAATTATTACTTCATAGAACTTTAGAATGTTACTGTTGTAAACTCAAGCCAGCCATTAAGTTCCTTTAGAATACTGATTTCTTTGACTCTTTAGATCTCACTTGTGAATTGAGTTTCATGTATCAGTGGTTTTGGTTTAATTGGATGTTATAAAATGAACTTATAATATATTTAAAAGAAAGAACAACTTTGAATACAAATACACATTTATTTATAGATCTTGTTTCCCATAAGAGATGAAAGGCTAAATTGACACTTGCTTACAAATTTGTATTATTTATAGACATAGCTAGATGGTTCCAGTGGATAGAACACTGGGCCTGGAGTCAAGAAGACCTGAATTTACATCCAGCCTCAGACACTTACGAGCTGTGTGACCCTGGGCAAGTCACTTACCCTCTGTTTGCCTCAGTTTCCTTAACTTTAGAATGGGGATAATAATATTAGCACCTGCCTCTTAGGGTTGTTGTAATGATCAAATGATAGAATAATTGTAAAGTGCTTTTAATTTGAACTATAATTATTATTTTGAAGTCAGGGTATCCAGGATGAAATGCTGGATTTTATCAACTAGCTGTGTGATATTAGGCAGATTAACGTCTCTGACAAAAGTTTTCAAGGTGCTTTCTATCTCTAAATTGTCAGATGCTATGATAAAGGTACAAGAGTAGTGGTGTTGCTTAATTCGTGAAATATGACTGCAGTCTGTCAGATTTTATAATTCTCTTAATTTCTTTGTGATCTGAGGCAGGACATATGGTAAATATACCGATAATTGTACTTACGTGTAACCGTTTGAGTATTAATTGATTTAATTATCTATCTGGCTATGGTTAACTTAAGCTCTGTGAGCCTCAATTTCTTCCACCTGTATTGGGCTAATTGATATTGGGCTAATTGAAGTCTCTTCCAACTTTAAAATCCTGTGTTCTTAAAGGTTATTTTCCAACCTTTAACTAATCTAAATTTGACTTTCTTTTTTTCTGGGTGTGTAACTTTAAAAAAATGAGTTATTTTCCCATTAACCTACATTACAAACTATTACATTAGAATTTATAATCTTCAGTCAACAAGAACTCATAATAGCTTGGCAACACTAATTCTTACATACTTAAATTATTTTATAATATAAATTAACATGGTCAGATTTGTTGGGGAAGAACTTACTTTTTTATAAACATCTAATCTAGGCATTCTGTTCCATGCTTCTATTCATTTAGCTCTATTACCAAGACTTATGATATTTACTCATTCCTTTTTTTTTTTCCTGTGTGCACAAATAAGAGAAACTCAAGGAAGGGAGAGCAGTATTATTATGTATATAATGTTTTTTTTTTTTAAATGGTAGATAAGAGTGTGACTGCTACTGTTCTACACAAATTCCTGTCGGCTGCCATTGGTGAGTTGTTTTCTTCTGCCACTACTGAAGTTGGGTGTGGGTGCTTGTGGGAATTAGGAGTTGTTGTACGGGGGAAATCTATAAGGCAAAAGAAACTTAACTTTAAAGGATCAGATTGAGGAGATGCCTTTTCTCCTTAATAACTGAATTCCTTTAAAGTATTAAGGTGCTGAAATGGGTGGTGTTTTTGTTTCTGTCAGTTGGATGATTGGACTATTTTTGCTTGAGAAAGGGAAAAAAAATGTTTACTATTTAAATTAAATAATGTTGAAGTATAACAGTTATACTTTCCTGTACTTTCTTTTTCAGTAGACCTGAACCCTCCAAATTTAAGCCTCAGAATTTCTCCCAAATGCTAACAAGGCAAGCAAAATTATTGTTGTGTAAATGTGCTGATTAGAGTTCTCATTTTGGCTAGGTCCTACTGATATTGCTGAATCATTGTATTTTCACGTGCAGTTTGTACACGTGACCTTATTCTGGGACCTTAGTAAAATGCAGCCCAAATATCCGGCCTTATATATTAGCATGGGTTCCATGAACACTCAAAAAAAGAGATCTGCCTAACATCCATACAGAAAAGACCAAATGAATGAAAGATGCTTGATTTTTAGAGTATGATAGCACTGAATGGATGGTCTCTGGTAAGGTATTAATACATTTAGGTGGCACGGTGGAAAGAGTGCCAGGCCTGGAGTCAGGAAGACCTGAGCTCAAATGTGGCCTCAGACATTTGCTAGCTGTGTGACCCTGGAATAAGGGAAGTCATTTAGGAAATGAATGATTGAAGGAGGAGATGGACTAATCATGTAACAATGATGATAGTAGTAGTAGTAATAATAATAATAATGATAGCTGATCCTTCTAGAGTGTAAGATTTTCAAAGCACTTTATTTATTTATGATCTCAGTGCAACAGCCCTGTGAGGGAGATACTGTAGGAACAATTATCCCCATTCTATAGATGAAAAAACAGGTTTCGAGACTGTGAGTTGTCTATGCACACACAGCTAGTAAGTCACAAGTAGAATTTGAACCAAAATCTCTCCTGACAATCTAGAGTATGAAATAATAAACAACCTTGATGCTATGTTGGATCCCCCTCAATGTAGTGTTGGATAGGTTGTACTCTCTCAGGAACTGCTCAGTGGGTAAGAACGCGGATCCATTGAGGTAGATGTCCATTTTATACTATACTGTGGCCCCCTTTATAATCAATATATGTAGTTCATTTTGGCTTGGTTTTCAATAGTACTTGAATTAGGAAGGCCTTGTTATGTCATTAAAAAAATGTAGGGCTAAAAGGAAAGAGATTTGGCTTCTAGTCCTCTCTCTTCTAACTCTCTATGTAACCTCAAATAAGTAGCTAACCTTTCTGAGTCTCAATTTACTCAGCTGTAAAATTCAAGAGTTGGAATGGATGATCAGTGCTAAATTTCATTGACTTAAATCATATTTTACTATGAAAGATTATCAGAGAAATTGACACCTGATAAATCTGTTTATTTCGTGTGGCTGGTGATATGTATTATTTTCTTTGATGCAGAGATTCTTGAACTGATAGGAAGAGTTTACTTGAAGATATTCCACTTTATCATAGTTCCCAGGGATGCCAAACAGTTTCTAGTGAAAAATGGGACTGCCTACGAGATTTCTTAAAGGAGATATAGCTAAATCTGCAAATTATTCTCCCAAATAATTTTTATATAATAGATTCCTATATATGGTCCTGCATGCTAGTTATTTTTAAAATTAATTTATTTTTAGTTTTCATCAAGCTTTTGAGTTTTAAATTTTCTCCCTCCCCTTTTCCCTTCCCAAGATGGCATGCAGTCTCATACAGGCTTTACATATACATTCATATTAAATTTATTTTCATATTAATAATGTTGTAAAGAAGAATTAGAACCAATGCATTGAACCACAAGAGAGAAGAAACAAAATATCCCAAAAGAGAAAGAGAGAGCAAATAGCATGCTTTAATCTGCATTCACACTGTAGTTCTTTCTCTGGATATGGATAAGCATTTTCCATCATTTTTCAGCCTTTTGGAGTTGTTTTAGAACCTTGCATTGCTGAGAAGAGCAAGGTCTATCAAAGTTAGTCATTGTGTAGTGTGGCTGTAACTGTGTACAGTGTTCTCCTGTTCTGCTCACTTCACTCAGCATCACTTCATATTAAGTCTTTACAGGTTTTTCTGAAGTCTGCCGGCTCATCATTTCTTAGAGCACGATAATATTCCGTTACATTCATATACCACCACTTGCTCAGCCGTTCTCCAATTGATGGGCATCCCCTCAATTTCCAGTTCTTGACCACCACAAAAAGAGCTGCCTATAAATATTTTTGTACATGTAGGTTCTTTTTCCATTTGTGTGATCTCTTTGGGATACAGCCCTAGAAGTGGTATTGCTGGGTCAAAGTTCTACAAGCTAATAAACTCATTTTTCACTTCTTTACTTATCTATAAATCCAGTCTTGTGGTAGCATAAGTTTATATAACATGAAGTCTGTCTAGGCAGAAAGTGGGTCCAAGTAAATTATTTAATTTACCCACAAATGAATTTTTAGCATAGTATTTATTTTATTATATGTGGCTCTAAGAAGAGTGTAAGATATCATTAGGGCTACTCTCTTAGATGTCCAGATTTCATATGTGTCTGGTAAGACTTACTTTTGAAAAGTATAAACATAATAATAGAATTGCTAGGGAGCAAGATTAAGGGAAAATGAAATTAGAAAGTTCTAGAAAGAGAATATGTAACTGGGCAAAGTAATGAGATTGGTATTCTAGAAACACATCTAATTGTGTGCTATGCTTTCAAAGAAGTTAACTTACTATTTTTTTGATGGCTAAATTTTTTTTTTAGTTTAACTTCCCAAAAGTTAAAGGGAATCTGTCAGAAGAAAGGATGACAACAAAATCACATCGAGAAAGTTAGTCTCTTGTAACCTTGTAGTTGTTTTTCAGTTGTGTCTGACACTTCATGATCCCATTTGGGGTTTTCGTGGCAGAAACGCTGGAGTGGCTTGCCATTTCCTTTTCCATCTTATTTTACAGATGAGGCAAACATGGGTAAGTGACTTGCACAGGGTCATACAGCTAGTAAGTGTCTGAGTCTGTTCTTGAAGTCAGAAAGAGGAATCTTTCTGACTCCAGATGCAGTGCTCTATCCAGTATGCCACCTAGCTGCCCAAGTGACATTTTTTTGTTCAGTTGTGTCCAACTTTTTGTTACCCCCTTTGACTCCTTTGGAGATTTTCTTGGCAAAGATACTGAAGAGGGTTGCTATTTCCTTCTTTAGCTCATGTTATAGTTGAGGAAACTGAGGCAAACAGGTAAGTGACTTGCCCAGGATTACATAACTAGTAAATGTCTGAGGCCAGATTTGAACTCAGGAAAATGAATCTTCTGGGCTTTAAACCCAGCTCTCTACCTAATGCACCACCTCTCCCAAATGTAATTCAAGAAGAGGAATTTCAGCATTTTTGAGTAATGTCTCCTTGGGAATAATTGTACATACAGTCTTTCAATATGATGATTTTAAAGGACAGTACTTTTTAAGATCTATCATTTCTGGTTATTTTTGTTCATTTTGAATCAGTTTCATTGTATGATATGTATACTTTGCAAAAATCATTGGCAGAATGGGGCAGTTGAAAAGAAAGGCATTTTTAAATTTCCTTTGCTATAGAAAATAGCATATGGAACACTTGAGGAACACTAGCATATGGTACACTCATTTATAAGAGCTTGCACAGTATGAAAAATAAAGAATCACAGTATTGGACAGTGGAGTTGACTCAGGTGTTCTTAGCTCTGTAGCAGGGATTCTTACCTTTTTAGTGTATGTTGTAGACTTGCTTTACAATCTGGTTGAATTCTTCTCTGAATGTTTTTAAATACTTAAAAAATACATAGGATTTTAAAGGCTAAGGATCCCAATTGTGCTTTTAAAGGACAACTATATATTAATTTCAGTGATCCTTTTTATTTCACTCTCTCCCCAAAACATAGTGAGGATGTTTGAATATAACATTTTTTGTTGTGTGTCCAAACCACAGTGAATACCTTTCTTCCTCCCTGCCCCCATTTCAGTAGTTTTAAAAATGAAGTTATTTCACTTAATAAATGAGGAACATAACTGTCTTTTAAGTTTGTAAACTCATAATGCACATTTCAACCTGTGTTTTTAAAATAATGTTTCTGGGTGTATGTGTGTCTAATGAAATACTATCATTAAGTCGTTTTTAAAAACACATAGCAAATTTGTATAGACAGAAAATTGGTTTAGTTTATTTCAAGCCAGGAAAATCTCACATGAGAAGAATTAGTCCCTTTCTAAATTTGCATTGGAAATAAATGAAATAAGTTAATACTGTGAATTAAAACATCATTTTTAGTAACAGATTCTGAACAAAGATGCTCACTTATGAAAGTGTTTAACCTAATCCACAAGAGTGCTGAGGAGTGCATGGGTGCATTTTGATCTCTGTTAACTCCCTTAAATACTCATATTCTCTTCCCTTTCTCTCTCTCTCTGTCTCTCTCTGTCTTTCTCTCAATAATAATCCAAGATTTTTATGCAATATAAATGTGTACTGTTCTACTTCAGTGGTATTAAATTCCAACTTTCAAAGACATAGTGACATGAGCTTCATTTCATTTGTGTGCACAGGAAGATATGAAGCTATTGTTGAAAAAAAAAACGTGGAGGGCTGTAAGGCCTCTATGAGTCTGGGCTTTAGGGGAGTTATTTCCAAGACAGTTGCATTCTGTTGATTTGTATGCTTTTTTTTTTTTTTGTACTAAGTGGCACACAAAGTAGAGGTCTTAGGATTATTTATCTAGAGATTGAAAGGGCCTTAAGAGGTCATCTGGTTAAACCACTTTATATCATAGGTAAGAAATATGTTGACCAGTGATATCATATGATTTGCCCAAGATTACACATGGAGTAAATTCTCGACACCCAGTGTGCATCTGGAGGATCTGTTGGTCCTCATATAAGACTTAGGAAAAAAAACAAAAATCAAAACCAAAAAACTCAAAGGAATAGAAGAAAACAAAAGAAATAATTTGTCTCTCCTTCAGTATAAAGTCCATTATAGCTGTTTGGTTTTTGATATGTCAACATAAATTAGATAAAACTGACTTTTGGTATCTCTCCAGCTAGAATAATGCATAAATAATGTTGAATAGTTATTATTGTTCATCCTTTGTTTCGAAGATGACCAGTGATCTAATTTACATCCTCATAACTTGAGGATGTAAATTAGATAGTTTCACAGAGCTGTCAGCCTCACCCTCTCTTTGACCTATCAAAGTTTAATGGCAAGACAAAAATCATGTTGGATGACCTTGGTGTCTTTGATGTCTGATCAAGTTCTAAGTGCTCCACAGTGCCTGCTTCAGCTGCCTTCATGGTTCTTTGGAACAAATTGCTCTCCACGTATTCCGTTGGGGGAAATCTTCACACACTTGAGGTAGATAGCCCTCATCTCACCAACAGGATTGAGGCCTTTTGGTTACCCTCAACTTGGTTTTACTCCTCTGCAAAGATGGTTTATCAGGGTGTGGCCATTATGCGTGCTACAACTTCTTGGAGCCACTGGTGAGAGCCGAGTGACAAGGGGATACCAAAGGTGGATGAGCAATCCCGAAAAGGGTTTGACAAGCCCTCACATCAGAGGTGCTAGTGCTCCCCGAACACCCTATGTTTATTTTGTTTGATTTTTTTCCTTCATGTAATTGAGTCAGCAAGATATAAGCAGACACTAAGCAAGTTGACCTATATTCAAGGCTTCCCTCTGACACATACTGACTATATGACAGGCAAATTATTTAACCGTGTCAGACACCTCTCCAAAATTACAAATTGTAGGATTATTGCAGATCTGCATTGGTGTAAAGAGAATTACTTTACTGGGAGTTGCTTATGCAAGTGAAATCATGGAACTGGGCTGTGACTAGGGGTGGTGGGTGGGGATTTGACTTACATATCTAGTAGAAGAAAAACAAAAAAATAATACCAAAAGAAAATATTCCCACTATGGAAGCAAAACATACTGATTATGAAGACTGGATGCACAGAGTCAGTCTAAGGATCATAAACTTTTCAGAAGAACAGGATGAGACAAAGAACCTTAGTGCCATAATGCAAAATAACGATCTGACCAGAACTTTCTGAATATTGAAAATAAAAATGCTAATTGAAAGAGTTCAGATTGTCTGCAGAAAAGTCCCAAGGTTATATAAAATCCAAGACACTTAGGGGTTAAATTTGATAGTTCAATTCTGAAACAAGTTCTGCATGCAATCTAGAAAAAGACTGAAATACAAAGGAAAGGAAATTCAAATCAATGAAAAACTATTCTGAACTTGCTAGAAAATGTAGGTGGGAATGGAATTTTGTGTTTTGAAGAGAAGTGTTGCTCAGAATGCAGCCCAGGGTGACTTACCCTGCAAATCTCAGGTCTACTGTATGTGGAAAAAAAGATGGACATTCAGTAATAAAGAAGAATTTGAAACATTTTTTAGAAAGACCGGGTTTGCTTCTGGAATACTTCAAACAACAGAAATGCAGGGGGAATAAATGAGTTGACAGTAGAGAGACCACGAAGAGATTTACTTCTAAATATGCACAAGAAGATGGATGAAAGTAGTAACCTGGTAGAAGGAATAATGAAGAGGTGACTAGGGGGCATCATGGACAGAACTAGTGACAGTCTCTCTACAGATGAATCATTGTAATTTTGCAGGACTACTTTACAACATGGGAGAGTGTATGAAAATAGGAAGGCGAGCAGAGATATCAAGAGGGATATGTGATGTGCTGGGCCAAATCAAGGGCTCGAAATGAAGGGAGGTACCACTGTGTCTCAAAAGTGGAAGACCCTGCAAGGAAGTGAGAGGGGAAAGGATTCAAAAAGGAGAGAGGGAAGGAAGAGGTCATTATTTCAGGGGTGAGGGGGGTTTCCACAGACAAATGCTCTTCTGAGTGAAGAAAAGATGGTCTGAGAAGGGAGGTGAGGATTTTATTTGAGGTGCAGCCTTGGTGGATTTGGGACTGGAAAAGTCTGTCCTACTTTAGGAGTTGGGGAGTCGGAACCCCTTGGCAACTAGTGTCTGGGAGAGTGGGAGAAGATATACCCAGGGAAGAAATTTTCAGGCAAATAGGGGAAAACAAATTAACCAGGAAGGATATAAATCAGTAGTGGGCTGAATAATCAAGGAAAGATGGTGAAAGAACCCTGCTGTGGGGCAGTGTCCTCTCTAACAAATGGTAGTGAGACACAGTGGAAAAGGGGAGAGGCAAGCTCTGAGACAAGGTAGTGATACAAAGTGCCAAGAAGGGATATAGAATGGATACATTGTAAGCTTTGATTGCATGAGAAATACAGATAAAAAAGAAAGACCAATTATAAGGGTCATGAATCAAAGAATGAGGGTCTTGAACAGGGGTGGGGAACCTGTGCCCTTGAGACTACCTGTTGCCTTTATTAGATCTTTAAGTGTGGCTTTTTGACTGAGTCAAAATACAGATTTGTTATATGAAGTTTGGATTCAGTCAAAAGGCTACACTTAAAGATGTAGAAGGTGACATGTGGCCTCAAGGCCACAGGTTCCCCACCCCAACAGACAAAATGGATAACAAGAGTAGAGTAAGAGTAAGAGAAATAGTTTTTGGAGCGCACACACACACACACACACACACAAAATTAGCAGGACTTGTTGAAAGGGAGGCAAGGGTGGGGGGAGGGAATATATTTGAGAGGAAAAAAAGAGCAAGAATTTTATAGGCAGATAAAAGCAGAAGAGAAAAAGAAGCTAAAAAACTCTGAAGGGAAAGTGGTAAATATTCCTCCTTCTCCTCCTCCTCTTCCTACTACTACTATTGCTACTACTACCACCACCACCACCACCATCACCACCAGCACCATCACCACCAGCAGTGGCAGCAGCAGCAAAGACAAGAGAGCCAGAAAAACAGGGCCACTTCAAAAGAAGATTAAAGTAACTGAAGCAACATAGTATTGTGTTTGCAGCAAAAGAAGAAAAGTAACTCATAACTTTAAATGTTGGATTAAACAGTCTGATAAAACAACATTTGACACAGTAAGAAAACAAAACCCTATGATCTTTTGCTTAAAAAAAACAACATACACAAAATAAAAAACTGAAGGGATGGGAAAAATTATTATGCATCAAATGAATATTAAAAAAGCAGATACTATCAAATTATCTGAGAAAACAAGAAAAAGTTCAAAAATTAAAGAGATGCAGAAGGAATTTATATTATGTTGAAAGTAATCATAGAAAACAAACCCATACAGTAATAAGTTTTTGTATTCCAAGTGCCTTAGTATCCAAATTCATAAAGGAAATAGCTATAAGAAGAGATAGAAAGTAACAGTAGTAAAAAGAGATTTTAATATCCCTCTCTTAGTTTTGGATTAGTCTAAGTGAAAGATAAACAAAAGGGATAATATGGAATTGCACAAATTGTGGGAGAAAATAGTATTAAAGACATTGCAGCAAATGGGTTCCACACCATGTGGAACTTTTACCAAACATTTATAAAAAACATACTAGGGCGGAGAAATATCACAAATAAGTGTTTAGAGGCAGTAATAATTAATACATCCTTTGCAGATCATAAGGCAGTAAAAATGGTAATTGGTTCAGGGAACATAAACAAAAGATGTAGAACTAAGTGGAGACTTATCAATAAAATCCTTAATCTGGTTCAAATAATGAATCATAGAAACATTAGCTATGTAAGAGAAAATGAGAATGATAAAACAGCATAAAATTTCTGGGAGGCAGCTAAATCAGTCTTTGGGGGAAAATCAGATATTTAAAAATACAGAGTAACAAAATAAAAGCAGGGAAGATTATATGAGCCTAATATGAATTTTTATAACATTTGAAGCCCAGTGAATAATCAAACCTAAAGTAAGCATGTAAAAGTAAGGGAACTAGTTGGCACAGTGGATGGAGTCCAGGCCTGAAGTCAAGAAGAGTCATCTTCCTAACTTGAAATCCAGCTTCAGAAAATACTAGCTGTTGTGAACCCGGAGCTGGAGAAGGAAATGCCAAATCTTTTTAGTATATTTGCCAAGAAAACCCCAAGTGGAGTCACAAAGAATTAAACATGACTAAAAATGACTGACCAACAACAAAATAAGCAGAAGTGGCTCTCTTCACATCTGCTTTTCTCAGCTCTGGCTCTCTTAATATACGGTTCTACTCAGCGACTGATTGGCTGGAGCCCATTTGCACATGTCTCATTGGTTAAAACTCTCTTCATCATATATTAACTCTTTCTAGTTAAATGCTCTTGATTAATCAAAGGCAAGATTCAATCAGAGGCACTTGATTGTCTAAAACAAAAACAGCAAAAGATACTACTTTTGCTTGTATCCATATTTTACAAGTTATTCTAAAAAGTTGAGGAAGAAAATATCATATAGTATTCTTTTATGAGATAAATATAGTGCTAATAAATAATCCAGAAAAAGACAAAACAGAAAGAAAACTATAGGCCAATATCAATGAATATTGACTCAAAAATTTTAAACGAAATCCTTTCAGACTATGGTGAGGATAGTTCAGCATTATTAAAACAGCACAATCACATTAAAAACTAAAACATCGAAAATAACATGATCATGTCAAGAGATACAGAAGAAACAACTTCTGACAAAATAAAGCACTTCTTTATGCTGAAAACCTTACCTTAAAGTATAGACATAGGGGGACCTTTTTAAATATAATAAAAATAATCTAAAACCAAAAGAAAGCATGATATGTAATAGGGATACACAAGTTTTTTCCAGTAAATTTGAGAATGAAGCAAGAATGCCCACTCTCCTGAAACAGCTAGCAACAACAATAAGACTAGAGAAAGAACTTACAGGAATAAAGATAAGCATGGAAGAGGTAAATCTATCTGTTTGTTTATGATAAGATCGTTCATGTGGAAAATTACAGGGAATCAGTGAAGATAGAAATTGAGACAACTGATACCTGCAACAAAACTTGCAGCTTACAAAATCAGTCCTCAAAAATCAACAACATTTCTATATGATAATGACAAAATACAAGAAACATAATAGAAAGGAGATCTCATTTCAAATAACCATAAAATCTAGAAAGTCTAGAATTGATCTCCCAAAGAACACAAAAGATTTTTCTAAATTTAGTTACGTAGTGCTCCTTAAATAGTTGGAAGAATATTCTGTCATCATGGTTAGGTCATTCTAATGTAATAAGAATAATACTGCTAAAATTACTTTACACTTTTAATGCTTTTCCAAGCAAATTATCAAGGGAATACTTATAAAAAATGATGAAATTCATTTGGAAAAGCAGATCTGGAATATCAATGTAAATAATGAAAAGAAGTAGGAATGAATAATGAATAGTACTTCTAGGCCTCAAACTATATTCTAAAGAAGCAGTCATTTAAACCACCTCATTAGTTAAAGAAAAGGGTGATGTATTAGGGGAACAGACTGGAGAAGGGTCAATCAGAAACAATAGAACTCAGTAGTGTTTGATAAAGTGGAAAATGTTATGGAGGGTTGGAGGGTAGGAGGAGATCCTTATCTGATTAACACTTGGGAAAGCTAGAAAATAGTCTGGCAGGAATTAGGCTTAGACTACCAACTTATGCTATATTCCATATGTAGAATTCCATGAATTGATATGTGTCCTAAATATTAAAGATTTTATCATAAAAACATTAGAGAAACATATACCTCTCATGGCTATGGATCTGTTCTTATCCAAACAAGAGATAGCAGAAATTACAAAATATAAAATTGATTACTTGAAACTTTAAAGCTTCTGCCCAGATAATGCATGTAGGATAAGAAGAGAAGTGGTTGAACGGAGGAAAATAATCTTTGAATCACATTTCTCTGATAAGGTTTTAGTATTCCAGATAGGTAAGATCAATATTCATTCCTTTTCAAAGAGAACACTCAGTTCTCAAAAGAACTGGAAAGTATTCAAAACTATATCAGAGAATGTTTCAAATCACAAATAATAAGAGAAGTGCCAGTCAAAACATCTTTTGAGGTTTTATCTCACATGCTGCAAATTGACAAAAATGACACCAATGTTAGCAGGGTTATGGAAGGATAGGCACGCTATTGGTGGAGCTGTGAAATAGTATAACCATTTTGAAAAGCGATTTGGAATTACACAAGTAAGTGACTTAGAGGTATTCATGTTCTTTAAACCACGAGATTCTATTGTTGGACTTATAACCCACAGAAGACATCAATAAGAACATTCCTATAGACTCCAAAATATTTGTAGCAGTGTGATATCTAAGAATTGGAAACAAGATTGATACTCATCAGTTGGGGAGTGGTGAATACAAAGAAGCATGGAAAGATCCATATGAACTCATTCTGAGTGTAGTAAGTAGAGGCAAGAAAACATATACATTGTAATTGCAACAATGCACATTGAAAAAGAACATTAATATACTGAGAAAGAGAGAAATCAAAATAAATGTAACAGGATTGTTAAGATCAAACATGACTCAAATGAAGAGATAGGAGAAGACACTCCCAGCCTGCCCCTTCATGGAAGAGGGAGATCCACAGGTTTTACATATTGCACATATATTTAGCCTTTTTAATGGTATTGGTCAGTTGTACTAATTTCCCCCTTCCCCCCTCCAAAAAAAGACTTTGTCATATGAAATGGCCCTGGAAGTTGGAGGAGGGACACTTAGGATAACTATGATGATGTAAGAAACTAAGGTATTGGCTAAGTTAATGGAGAGATGATAGATAGGAGACATATGAAGGTAGAATCTACAGAACTTGGTAACTGGATATTTGTGGTGAGGCTCTTTGAAAGAAAAAGATGCCTGAGGTTGTAAACTTGGATGACTAGAAAGATTGTGATGCCCTCAGCAGAAAATGGGAACTTTGAAAGAGAGGTGGGTTTGAGGGATTCTGTTTTGTTGAGAATTTGAATTTTGGAAGTAACTATAGCAGTCATTTAGTCCAACTCCTGCATGAAAGGAATCTCTACTATAACACATCTGACAACTGTTTGATTATGTAGCCTGTTTGCAAATCTCTACTTCTTCAAATAGCTTGTTATATTTTTAAAGAGCTCTAATTATTAGGAAGCTTTTGCTGACATCAAGCCTGAATTTCCCTCTTTGTAATCTCTACCCATTGGGGCTAAAGAGAACAAGTACAGAATGGAACTCTAACCTCCCTATTTTGGGAAGCTGTGGCCTTCTTAATGGAGCCCAGGTTTGCATCAGCTTTTTTTAGCTGCTAAAGTCACACAGATGTCTCAAGTTTATAATCCACTAATACATCTAGGTCTTTTTCAACATATTCTTATTTGGATCCAAATGCCTATGGAACATCTAATTCAAGAAGTCTTAAGAGACTTGGTGATAAGAGACTGAAGCTTAGGAGTGAGACTAGGCTTGTTTATATCTCTTTGCATAGACATAATTAAGTCCTTGGGAACTGATGAAGTGACTCAGTGTATATAGGGAAAAAATGGTCCAGGGTAGAGCCTTGGGATTCATACAGTAAGATGATATGGTATGAATGATGATTAAGGAAAGGAGACTGAGAAGAAGTTGTTGGACAGGGAATAGGAAAACCAGTAAAGAAGAGTGTCATGAAAACCCAGAGAGTAGAGAGTATTCAGGATGACAGAGTGATTAGCTGTGTCAAATTCAGCAGGGAGTACAAGAGGGGCAAGGACTAAGAAAAGTCCTTTGGATTTGCTAATTCTCTTTTCTAGCATTAGGGGTATGTGATGTGGGAAAACTGTTAGCTCTAAGGGTATTTACAACAATTTACAAGTTGATGTCAGTATCATGAGCTTATTCTTACTATTTCAAGGGTTGGTGATATCTTTCATTGATTTTGTTTGTCTGGCTGATGTCCCTTCTGATCTCTACTTCTACTGAAAAAGAGATAGAAATGCATTTAAATAGTTAATGTATACTTCACAGAAGTTTTAGTATTTGAAATTAGATATATTAACATACTTAACGATAATTTATTGACTTTTTAAAATTATACTTCATTGCCCCTCTCCTCTTTTCTTGTTACCATGAAAGTGACTATAGTTGAAATTTCATCTTGGCTCTTTTCCCTTATTTCCCTGAATTGATGTTTATAGCTTTGTTATTATTGATTTCTCTTGTTATTCTTTTGTATTGTTCCTTAATGCAATAATCAGTTTCTCACTCACAAATTTAAGAACAAAAAAGGTTTGTAGGATTTTCTTTAGTTTGTAATAGTCAGCCTTATGGATGAAACTTTGGCAATTTATATGACAGTCTTTTTCATCCTTCCAGAAATCACTCCCACCCCCTTCCCTAAAATCCAAGGTGAAAGGCATATAAAGCTCAACACAAGCTTCTTGGTGAGACCATGGGGGAAACATTGCTTGTCTGGTTAATTTTTTACATTGAAGGTATAAAAATGGATCAGAAATAAGTACAATAAAAATATCAGCCCTAATTTGTAGCATTTCCTATAGGGAGGTGGCAAAAATTATTTTAACAACAACAAAATTAAATTTTTTTTTAGACATCTTAGTTCTACTTCATAAGAATTCTTTGGCCATAAAGTCTCCTCCTCCACTAACTTACTTCTCTGATACCTCCATGCCATAGCAGCAGAGAATAAGGTCCTACCAAACTGGAAAACCTGTGAGTATGGGTCCCATATTGGACTCTGTTATTCTAGGACCAGCCCAGATAATTCTGGGCAGAGTAATTACCAAAAGATTTGCAACTAAGGGTCTCTTAGAAAGTCATGAAGGCTGAGTCTTGAAGAAAGTGAAGGATTCTATCAGGCAGAAATGAGGAGGGAGTATATTATAGGCATGGGGGAGGGCCTGTGCAAAGATACAGAGACAGGAGATAGAGTGGCCATATATGAAGAAATAGAGAAGGCTACTTTGAACTGAAGAGAATGTGGCAAGAGGCATAATGTCTAGGGTCTGGAAAAACAATCTCTTTACAGATTGTGAAGGACTTAAAAACCAAACAGGAGTTTATATTTGATTCTAGAGATTGTGGGTAGCAGTTGGAATTTATTTTATTTTATTTTTTAAGTTAATTTTATTTATTTTCAGCATTCTACAGTCACTACCATATAACTTAGATTATTATTTTTCCCTCCCTCCCCCCTATCTCCCTCCTCCTTCCCTGAGACAGCATACAGTTTTATATAGGTGCTACACATACATTCCTATTAAATACCTTTTCACTATAGTCATGCTGTGTAGAAGAATTAAAATGAATGGGAGAAATCATCTAACAAACCAGAATGCAATACACAAACACAAAAATGATCTGCTACATTCTGCGATTGAATTCCATAGATCTTTCTCTGGATGTGGAAGGCACTTGGCCTTAGAAGACCATTGGGACTTTTTTTTGTGTTTTCATTGCTATGAAGTTCCACGTCGCAGTTGGAATTTATTAATAGAGTAGGAGAGTGACATGACCAGATGAATGTAAATCAAAGTACATTTGCATGTGCTTTGAGTTTAATAAACACTTTTACTTAGTACCCTCAGTTGTCAGAGTCTTCCCCTTTAACATTGTCTTCTATCTTATATAGTACATGTATGTGTATGTATATATATGTATATACACACACACACATATATATACATATATATATATATATATACATATGCTGTTTCCCTCATAAGAATGAAAGCTTCTTGAACACAGGAACAAGATATGTTTTCTCTTTCTTTTTTATTCTCAGAACTTAGCATAGCACCTGATTAAAAGTTGGTATTTAATAAATGCTTATTAATTGAATGGGAGAGGCTTGAGGCAGGGTGACCAGTTAGGGGACCTTATAATAATCTAATTAAGAGTTAGTGGCCATCACATGTGGTGGCCTTGTGAATAGGATTTGGCTTGATTTGTGTAGAAAGAGTGAGTTGAGGATAATTCTGAAGTTATGAATCAGGGACACTGGAAGAGTGGTTGTGCTCCTAGAAGATACAGGGAAGTTGGGTAGAGAAGAAGGTTTGGGGGAAAGACAAGTTCCGTTGTAGCCATATTGAGTTTAAGATGTTTCCAAAATATCCTTTCTGAAACATCTATTATACAGTTGGTGAGTAGGGAAGGGAGCTTAAAAGATCGACTCAGACTGGATATACAGATCTTGAAGTCATTTTCATAAAGTTGATTTTTAAAACAATGAAAGCTGACAATTACAGAGTGCTGAGAGAGAAAAGAAGTCCCAGGATACATAGAACCTTGGTGGTAACACTCAAAAGGTCTGCAAGGGTTTTCTTAATTAAGGTATTTAAGTTCATTTTGATTCATTCCAACAGACTAACTATAATGTATGAGAAATGAAAGAATGAAATTTAATGCTTTCCCTATTTTATGGGATTGTAGGAATATTATCTGCCAGAATACCCCATCATGTGGGATGAGCAAGCATTACTTGAGATCCTACCCTTCTTAGCTTAGTAAGATTCTCACCCCCCCTCCCATCCCCACCCCCCAAAGGCCTTGAAACATAATAAAATTAGACTTACTTAGCTGAGACAGTAAGAGCAGGAAAATGATAGTTCCTTGAGGATACAGCCTTAATTCAACTGAGTACAACTTTCCAGTGTTGTTGGTCATGTCATCAACCTAACAGTCTTAGCATGCTGGTTTTTCTACCCAGGCAACCAGGAACCCATGTCATTGGCCTGAGAATTAGTCCCTTGAGCGAGTCAGTGATTTTCAGGGCCTTTGATGAGGAAAAAACTCAACAGTCTAATCAGGGTGGGATTGTAGAAAAACTTTTGAACAGTATTCCTTATATAGTTTACTAGTATGCTGAAACATTGAATGGTTTATCTAAAATTGCAGTTTAAAAAAATAATGAGAAAATTATCAGACTTTATAAAGGAGAAGACAGAATAATCTGTTGACTAACACAACCATTGTGTATCACAGAAAGGAACTGAACCTAGGTCTTCTTGGCTTCAAGACAAATTTTTATCTATTCTATCATGCCACTTCTCATCCAGGGCCAAAGAATGACTAATTGATCTTCACCTCCCTGAACATACCCAATCTTGTGTGATCTCGGAAGCTAAGCAGGGTCGGGCCTGGTTAGTACTTGGATGGGAGACCACCTGGGAATACCGGGTGCTGTAGGCTTTGGCAGCTAGGTGGTGCAGTGGATAGAGCACCAGTGCAGGAGTCAGGAGAATCTGAGTTCAAATCTCACTTCAGACACTTGACACTCACTATCTATGTGACCTTGGGCAAGTCATTTAACTCCAATTGCCTCATCCAGGGTCATCTCCAGTTATCGGTCACTGGATTCAGATGGCTCTGGAGGAGAAGTGAGGCTGGTGACCTGCACAGCCCTCCCTCACTCGAAACAAAGTCCAAGTGCAAGTCATGTCATTATTTCTGTAATGGCATAGTCTTCTTCAGCAACGAAGGACAAACACGCATATGAAAAGTTTTGGAGTTTTAGAAATTCTCAAGTATGTCTTTGATTTCATTCCTAGAAGCATTTGTTGATTTTGTATCATGTGTTCACCATTTTGCAGTGTAAAATTGACCTAGAGGAGCTGAAATCTTACCTTAGAGATGTCACAATGAGGAGAATCTGAGGCACAAAGTTGAGAGCATAATCTCTTTATTAGCTAGGCTAGCATTTGCCAGTAATAGAAATCAGTGACTGGAAACACATTAAAGCAGACAGCAATCTTTTATACAATTAGTAAAGATGTAAGGTGGGCTTATATTTTGCTTAATCATGCTAATTTGCTTTCAAAAGAGAGTTTCCAGAGTTCATGGTAAGGAAAAAATAAAGAGTTTATCAACATCTTCTGGAAAGTTGTATGGTCTAGTGCTAGGCTCATGACCAGGCAGAATAATCTTATAACCACATAGACTCATCCTCCCTCCTCCCTTTTGGAGTAAGATAGAGTCCAGGTTGTGCGTGTAGCCCAGAGAAATGAGGAAGTTAAATTGTTATAAAGAAGTCAAAACTAAACCTCTTAATGAAGAAGTCAAAACTATGTTATAGAATTTCTAGTGTTAAGAAGTCAGAATTTCTTTTTAAATCCAGCTAATTCCTAAATACTAATTCCTTGATTAAATAAAATTCTCAGTCAGTAATTAATACAAAATAAAATGAGGCATCAATTTTCAGTTTCACAGAGAGCATTTAATCCAAGAGCAGAATAAAAATTTGAACCCAGAGCTTTTAACTATATACCTAATGCTCTTTTTATTATCATGTCACCTCCTTACTGTCGACTATACAAATAAAGAAGAAAGACACCTATACTAGTAGCGTCAAACTCTTTACCATTGGCAAAATCCTGGAATACAAGTTAACATGTAATTGGGAAATGTGCAAAAAAAGGTTAACACAACATAATAGTGTCCCAAAACATTATATGTTTTTTTTCCAAAATTACAGTTGAAAAAATTTATTAAGAGTATCAGACCTTAACAAAGGAGAAGACATAATATACAAAGGAGAACTCATAATAGTTTGCAAGCTAAAATGGGCAATGTATTTTATTTCACAAGCAGGACTTAAAGTCACTTCTTCCTGGCTTCAAGATCATATTTCTCTTTTAAAAAAATACAGTACAACATAGATAATATTAACTTGTGGTTTTACAAATCAGCATACTGATATAAACAGACTAGTAGCTATCACATATTATTATGTGGTATTCATATTGATGATACAATTTGGTATGTCTATAGCTTTTGGTTAACTAAAGTTAAAATATTGAGGAAAGAATTTACCCTTATGATCCATAAAAATTTCAGACCTTCAAATATGCTTGCATAATGAATCAGCATCTTATAATCACAATTTCATTAAAAGATATTTAAAAATCACATCCAAATAATATTTAGTTTTCTACCCATATTTTTATGTTAGAAGACTGTGTCAGTAGAAAATAGCTATTCTTCTCTGTGTTCTGGGACCTATGTCAAGAATTATACTGAAGAAGATTCAGTCAGTCTGGGGAGCAGTGGTGGGGGACCTGTGACCTCAAGGCCATAAGTCCTCAGGTTCAGCCTTTTGACTAGTCCAAGTTTTGCAGAACAAATCCTTTTATTAAGGGATAAGGGAATTTGTTCTGTGAAGTTTGGATTCAGTCAAAGGACCGCACTTTGAGGACTTAGAGGGTCACATGTGGCCTCGAATCTGCAGGTTCCCCTTCCCTGGTCTGAGGTCTCTAGATGACATCAGAGTTACTTTTCAATAGGTTATCTCGATTTCCTTCCTCAGAAAGTAAAGTATCAGTAAAAGATTAAGCTTTATAATTACACACTGAGAATATTTTCACAGACTGAGTGTAATCAGTGTGACCTTTAAAAGAATTCCAGACTATCCCAGTCAGTCATAAATTATCTTTTGTTAATTTTATTAGTCAGTCAGTAAGTGTTTAAGGGCTTCTGATAAATAAGTCACTATGCTAGATTCCATGAGGTACGTCTACATCTGTCTATCTATCTGTCTGTCTGTCTGTCTATCTATCTATCTATCTATCATATCCCCTACTTAACAGCCTTGATGACATGGTTAATTAATTATTAACCTTAACAATTAGAGTGAACTTGTGCACAGCTGATGTGAGACTAGAAAAAAGAGAATTCATGATAAGTAGACCAAAACTTTATTTCATTGTGTGATGCTTTAAATATATTACTCTTAATAAAATGACAAAGAAAGTACTATAGGGGTTTCAAAGAAGGAAAAATCATATCCTCCTGGAGTTTGGGAAGGGTTTCATGGAAAGAAGTAGTAGATTAGATTCTTACCTTTAAAAAAGCGTACATTGGTCAAGAATAGAGATTTTGAAGGAAAGGATTGTGGCAGGTCTTCTGTTGCTTTAAAGGTTGGTTACGGATGCTTAAAATTACCTGTCATTTTATTTATAAAACCAAAGTAAATTATCCATAATCATTTATGAGAAATGCTCGAATTTTATAATCCATTTAATATGTCTTTTTCTAAATGTAAGAGGAATGCAAAAGCTTGAGTAATGGATTCTACTTCTGTTATTAACACTCCTATTTTTGTAGATTGGGAATTTTGTAGTTCATTTTGTAGTAAATAAAATTGTCATTTCTTAAATCACTTAAATCTTACCATTGCTAGTTTATATAGGGTTCAATCGAAATAAACTTGAAAAAGTCACAATAAATGATTGTCATGAAGAACCAGTATCAGACATCTTGCTAAAAACAAAAATCAAAACTCCTTTAGAGTTCCACTAAGAGACTCATTCTGAGCTTGAAAGTATTAATGCTTATTTTTAGAAAGCTCAAAACTTCCTAGGAAAAATTCGTAATAGTTTAATAGTCATGACGTTTCCTTCAAAAGGAGCAACAGACTTGTCATTTTTTGTGACATACCACTGTATTGTGGCCATATATTATACCATACATCTCCAATAGTTTTTAAGAGGTAAAAATATTTTGTTTGTTACACATGGCATTATGATTTATCTGGAGACAAACTGAAACTTCTTTCATTCCAATAAAAGTGATTAATGAGAGTGTAATTTATAGCTTGGTTTGAGCACTGATCAGGTCTAGGAGACATTTTTGTTTCCTTTTGGGGAAAAAGTAATCTAGTCCTGGGGCTGACTAGGTAGCACAGTGCCAGGCCTGGACAGGAAGACTTACCTTTCTGAGTTCAGATCTGGCCTCAGACACTTACTAGCTGTGTGACCCTGGCAAGTAGCTTAATCCTGTTTGCCTCAGTTTCCTCAAATCTGTAAAAAGACCTGGAGAAGAAAATGGCAAATCATACCAGTATCTTTGCCAGCAAAATCCCAAATGAGGTCACAAAGAGTCAGACACAACTGAAAAAAGTGGTTGAACACAACACTGTGGCAGAGCTAGCCAGTGATAAACATAAAGTCAAGATATTGTTTAAAATTAAGATAATATTGATGATATAACTCATTTGTATAGTACTTTGCAGTTTGCAAAGCACTTTTCCTCATAATAATATTAGATATGTTAACATTGGAAGCATATTTGTAATCAGAACTAGACTAATAATGTTTCAGTTGGCAGAGGTCTGTAAGTGATCTGTTTTAATAACAAAACCATTTTGTAATTTTACATGTGTATAAATTAATGATCTTGAAATATTTTAAATATTTTTTCTTTTAAGTTGTTTAAACCTTGCTGAAATGTTTCTCCTTTATCTTTTTTGCAAGAGAAAGTTCAGAGGTAAATTATAGTTCACTTCTTAACCATATTATCACATATCCTAAATAATTACATTGTAAGTCAGTGACACTTATGTAATTTTCATATCACCACACTTAAATCCTGAAATATTGAGGATAGTAAAGGGAAATGGAAAAGACAGAAACAGATAAAGCAAATGTAACAGAGCATATGATATGTAAAATGTAAAGATTGTTTTCTTCTTTGACAAGATCTGCATTTCTGTAGTTCTTTATCTCACAAAAAAAATGCAGTGTGACAATAAAGAAAATCTTTTATTTGTACTTCACAGCAATATATGTTCTCACTATTTTCTTTTTTATCTCCTATCTAGTTCTCATTGAATTTGGATTTATTAAGTGGTTTGGTTGACAAAAGTACTAAATATATTGAACAGGGAATAACAAAATATTCCAAAATGGATTTGGAATACTAACTTTAAAATAGTGGTTTCCTCATTAAAGAATATTTTTGTTGCTTAATCAGTTTATGCTTATTGATCATTGAAAGAGAGGTTTCTGCATTCATATCTGGGCAGCTATGTGGCGCAGTAGATAGAGCACTGGGTCTTGAGTCAGGAATACTTTAATGAGTTCAAATCTAGCCTCAGACAGTACCTCTGTTATCCTGGACAAGTCACTTAACCCAGTTTGCCTCAGTTTCCTCATCTGTAAAAATAAGTTGGAGAAGGAACTGGCAAACTACTCCAGTATCTCTGCCAAGAAAACCCCAAATGAGGTCATGAAGAGTCAGACATGACAGAAAAACAACTCAACAAACAAATATTTGTAGCAGTAAACCACTGGGGTATGTGAAGCTAGTTTAAAAAAAAAAAATACTTTCCATCACTCATCATGGATACCCACAGATTTCAGTTTCTGTTTAAAATAAGCAATTTTTAAAATATTTAAAAATAGTTAAAGGATAGAAATCCATCTGATAAGGATTGAAATATAACAGGTCAATGACGTACTGAGTGGTAAGTTTTTTAATATATTTAGTTAACATATCAGCTTTATTTAAACAAATTTCATTTTTATTCTGATATGAGTAGACATAAACCTGTTGATGCAAAATATTAAAGTCAAAAGCTATTTTGAAAATTATGCATTATAAAATTGAACTATCCTGTAATAAGCTTTTTTTTAAAAAATGAAATTTTTTGAATATACAAATATTTTAGAATAGTTTTAAGAAGTAATTTTTTTCCCCTTTTTGATAAAAAGAGGAGCCTATGGGGTGAAAGATGTAAAGTCTTTTGAAAAAGCAGCCAATTTATTTTTTTTTCTTGATCTTTTAAGGGGGCTTGGAATAATCTATTTCTCATCCCAATAAACTCAATGCAACAATTTCAGCCCAAGGTTTTAAAAAAAAATAGCACTTTTAAACTATTGAGCTACCCCAAATCGGTATGTTCTAAGGTTTTTGGCAAAGGTGACGTAGGTGACTGTTTGTCTAGTATGTTACTTGTTCAAATACAAGTTGAACTAGTTGCCCTCCAAGATCTTTTCCAACTTTGAGATTCTTGATTCTGTGATGAACAATGGTACAGTAGCCAAATTTGTCTTTTTTGTCATTCTCTGTGTCTGCTTCCTCCCTCATGTGTTTTCCTTCTCCTTTTCCAGCTGCTTACTTCCCCTATCCTTATTCCTCTTTTTCAAACCTCTTCTTCAAGGCCCAATTCAAATCCTGCCTCCTCTATAAATCCTTTTTATCTAGAGCACACCAGAAAATAAGTAATCTTTGCTTTTCATGAATTCATATGCAAAACCTAAAAAGAAAAAGTCAGTTTACATTTAAAGGATATAATATGTAAAAAATGATGGTATATACATGGAGTATATTCACATACATATATATATATGTGTGTATATATATGTATATGTATATACATATATATATATATGGAGGAGAAGGAAAACATAAACAACTGGGAGGAATCAGGATACTGTACTGGGATAATTGGCCTTGTAGTTCAATACTCAATATTTGTGATCCTATGTGTTTTTTTTCTAATTTGCAGATTTGGGGTCATTACTCTGCTTGAAGATGTACTTCCTCCCAGTGGTCTGTTATTCAAATTAGGTAAAGCAGTAAACAAATTATCTTTCCAGTGTTGATAAGAATAATTAGAATTTAACTTCCTTAACTATTCTTTCAATAATCCATTCATTCTTTCAATTAACTCAGACACTTGTGGCTAATATGGAATATGATATATCCGTTCTGTATTGTTTAATACACATATCTCTTCTTTTCATTGCTTTTGAAATGTTACCCATTGTCACTTTGAATCTGCTTTGGAATTCCATCATATAGACTTATGATATCGAGAGTTTTACTGTTTTTCTTGGTCACATTCTTATAAGGACAAGCCACTAGTACACCTGAATAGGAGTCAACACAAGTACGTGTAAATTTGCATCCTTTATCTTGGGATGGGAGTCCAATATAATCTGTTAGCCAAATTTGGACTGGTACTTTTCCCCTTGCTATCTCTCTGGTTACTACCCAAGGAACAGTTCATTCCTTTTCCAACTGACATATAAATATTCTTCTGCTACTTGTTTTAACAATGAATGAGAGATACTAATACTTTGGTATTGTGCTCACTGGTGTGTGGCCTGGACCCCTAAATGGCCAGCCATTCGATGGACCCATTTTGCTAGTTGGTGTCAGAGTAGGGACAATATATTGAGACAATATGTAGGGACTATCTGTGCTAGTCCAACAGCATTTGTGCATTGTACTCAAGATCTGGTGTGATGAGGACCACATGAGCATCTACATGAAAAACTGATAAATTAGTAACCAGTGATATGTCCCATAAGTCTTTCCATAATACTTTGTCCCAGATTTGTTTGCCATGAATTTCCCAGTTTTGGTTTTTCCACATGGGCATCCATGTAGCTAACCCATTAGCTACTGCCCATGAATCAGTGAATATACCACACTGTCCTCCTTGTTCTGTTTTGAGAGCTTGATGTAGTGCCATAAGTTTAGCATATTGATTACTTGCACCTATCCCAGTACTTTCCAAAGTCTGCCTCGTACATGGGTTATAGGTTACTGCTTTCCAATGTCTTTTGTGGGCCAAATATTTTACTGTCCAGTCAATAAACCATGGGTGTTTCTTTTGTTCTTCAGTTAATCCATCATATCCCTCACTCTATTTTACCACAGACTGTACCAACTGTTCCCTCAGTGTCTGTGTTTGCTATAGATTCATGTAAAGCAGAAATCCCACTTTTGCCTGCTTTAGATCTATTTTGAATATACCATTTCCGTTTAATTATGCTACGTTCTTGAGCATGTCCAGTTCTGTCAGAAGCTGGGATACTCATTACCTAGGTCATAATTGGGATTCTGGGACTTAATATAATGTCATGGCACAAAGTCGGTTGTTCAATCTCTACTAAATCCCAATATGCAGCTAACAGCTGCTTTCCAAGGGGAATATTGAATTCCGGATGAAGGCAGTTTCTTAGACCAAAATCCTAAGGGTATATTTCAGCTTTGTTGTTTTTGCCCTAAACTCCAGTTTGCATATTCATCCTGTACAGTGACTTGTAATTCCACTGGGCCACTTTGCACGGGCTATAAATCTCAGGCCAACTGTATAGCGGCCTTTGCTTCTTCAAAAGCTTTGTTCTGCTCAAGTCCCCAATCACATTCATATTTTTTCCTAGTAATTTTATATAAGTGTTTCAAAATTTGTCCTAGGTGCAGTATGTGATGTTGCCAATATCCAAATAATCCTGTCAACTTTTGGACCTCTTTCTTATTGATGAAGATAGGAAAATCCTGATCTTGTGTTGGGTTTGCAGGAGAATCTCTCACAGCCCCTTATTTCATTGTATTACCCCAAATTTTACAGTTTGAACTGGGCCCTGAATCTTTGTAGGGTTAATTTCTCACTCTTTGCCTTTCACATGCTCGATTGAAAGTGTCAAACTCTTCTCTACTTTTACATTTTTTCCCCTGTGTCATGATATCATCTATGTAGTGGGTAAGCTGTACACCAGGTAGCTCTAATTCATCTAAATGTTCAGCCACAGTCCTGTGACAGATAGTGGGACTATGCAGCTATCCTTGTGGCAAGTGTGTAAAAGCATATTGTCCTGCCAAAAGAAAGCAAATTGGTCTTATTGTTTGGAATCTATTGGGATAGTAAGGAAAGCATTGGCTAAATCAGTAACTGCAAACCAAGTCCCATCATATTTCTGGATCCTTTCTATTAAGGTATTGGTATCTAGAAGAGCAGCAGACAGGGGAGGAGTCACCTTATTCAATTTTCTATAATCCACTGTCATCCTCCATGTCCCATCTGACTTTCCTACTGGCCAGACAGGATTATTCCATTGAGCAGTATGTAGGGACTAACACTCCTGCCTCAGCATATTCCTTTATAGTATTGGTAATTTCATCTTGCCCGCCTGGCACATTATACTTCTTTAAAGTAATCACTTCAGGTAAAGTGATTAGGTCCATTTTTATTTTACCCACTAAAACTGTATTAATTCCTTACTGCAAATTGGTATTTCCCCTCAGGTAAATTTAAAGTCATACCCCTCAATAAATCCATTCTAGTGATGTATTCAGGAATGGGTACAATTACCACAGTGTATTCTTTCTTAGATAATTGTCCAGTTTTCATCGTCAGTTTGACTTTTCTGGCTGATGTTTCAGCCCTTCCTAGACCTGTGATGGTGAAAGGAGTTCCATGTTTAAATTTATCAGGGTTTCCATATATAAGGAAGGCCTCCGTCCCAGTGTCTATTAATGCCCTAGTTACAGTATTTGATCCTTCTTTCCAATATATGGTCAAATTGATATGGGGTCTTCAGTCCCATCTCTATTTCTTGATTGTGAACTGGGGCTCAGCCAATTTACTATTCTCCCAGAAGGTGTGATGAACTTGGATGCACAATGGTTCGGATGCACAATGGTTCAGGAGGATTTATAGAAGCAGTTCTTACTTTTCTGTTTCGTCTAGTATCAAGCTCCTTTTCTCAGTATATTTTGTATATAGTTCATAAGTTGGAATGCCATCTATTCTTCCAAAATATACCGTTGCTCTCAGTAGAACAGTAAACAATTCTTTTCTTGTCAGTCTTTTCTGACTTTGAATCTGCTGGCTTTTTACTCTTCTCTCCTGAGGAAATCTATCTTTTCCCCAGTCCCTTTAACTGTGAAATCTTGTCCAGCACCTCCAAAAGAATGTGCCTGATATCCCCAATTATTAGAGTCAAAACTAGGTGCTTGTAAGCTGAGGGAACTATTATATTCCTCTGGCAAACTGCTAAGGGGGTCTCATAGTACGTACCTAAGGGGGTGTCATAGTGTGCATTTCTGATCATTGCAGCAGTCTTCATTACCTCCTCCTTTTATTTTCTTATACAGTCCCTAAGTGAATACCAGGGTCTGTCTCCTCTAGGCCACATAGAATTAGTAGGATACTGCTTACTGCATCCTTCTGCAGCCAAAGCTACCAGATTAGTTGTATTGTTACCTCCTTGCATATTGTAATCTCTAAAGGCTTACTGTACAAAAGGGTTTTGATTGATACCTATACATTTCAAACAATCCACCCTATCTATAGATACTCATTTGGACCCTTCATCACTGATTCTTGCCATCCAAGATATTAATGATTCTCCCATCCTTTGGGTAAATAGAATCAAAATATCTGTGACCACCGACTGAGTAAAATCCTGAATTATCTCCCTAAACACTGTGTTTTCCTGTTTGGTTCCCCTGCTTTTACCTTAGTATGGGGGAAGCTTCAGCCTGAGAAGTCTCCCCCTGTGACATTGTTTCAGTTTCCAACTCTGACTTCATATTTTCTGCCCAAGTACTCTCCTGGCAGCCATTTTCATATCAACTAGGCTGGGTTTGTATGCACACTTTTGCCAGCCTTCTGCTTCTTCTTAGCTAAATGAACAGCCTTTTCTTCCTCCTGAGACTCCCCAATTTGCCCTTTTAAAGGAGAGCCTGCATGCTGAGAATTCCTGTGCCAACTAGCTAACTCTTTTTCCATCTGAATTTTTTCCTTCAGTAGCTCATCTCTGCTTTTATACATAACATAGTAACCTGTTAATAAAACCCAGCCTCTCCTATACACTCCTGCCAATTCTTACCCTGGTTTTATTGGTATTCCTTGCAAGCACCTTTCCAAGTCTCTAGGTTCTGCCTCCTGTAATCTTGGTTCCCAGTTCTCACAGGGTCTAGTGCTTTTAGCCCATTCCCTTGCCAGGGATACAGTAAATCATTCCATCCTGGGAATCCATTTCTTCCTCTAAATCCTTTCTGCTTCCATATAGAGATTTTATATCCTGTGATCCTGTTCCTGATGCCAAATGTATCACCATGGCAATATTCATAGCACTGATGATGACTATGAATATGCCAGCATAGTTCTGAATCGCAAAGTATAACTATAACAGACTCCCTATAGAAGGCAAAAGAAAAATATTTATTCAGAAAGCCAAGTCCCAATACCGGAAAACCAGATCTATCATAGTAACCAAGAAGTCAGTATACATTAACACAGCAGGGGACAAAGGCATTTCCAAGCCTTTGCCTCACCCAAACCCCCACTTCTGGGGCCTTCCCACAAACAAACACTCATGAGCCTAGCTGTGCCTGCTTGCCTGTGTCCTTTCCAGCTCTGACTAGTCTGACCAACTTCCTCTCAGCTCTGCTCCACCCTTCCTGTTCTTGCTATTTAGCAAGCTCCTTCAGTCACATGTGATTTAGACTTTCATGCTTTTTAAGCAGGTCACTTGGGCCTATTAATAAATGGGAAAGATCTTCCCATTTAAATTACCATTACACCAATGTAGTTTTATCCTTAACTCCTCAGTCTTCCTAACCTTCCATAGTCAATCACTTGCCCAAGTCCTGTCATTTCTTTTTTTGTGTATGTTCTTTTGTATATACCTCCTCTCCTCTATCACTTTCACCACCTTGGCACAGACCCTTATTACCTCATGCCAAGAATATTGCAGTAACATGTTGCTGGTTGGTGTCCTTGTCTTGAATATGTCCCTCTTTAATCCATTCCTCACTCATTTCTCAAATTGGTCCTCCTAAAGGTCAGTCTGACCATGTCACTCCCCTATTCAGAATACTCCAATAGGTGTTAGGTTACCTCCTGAAACAAATGTAAAATCCTGTTTGGCTGTTCAAGGCCTTCATAATCTGGCCTCTTCCTGCATTTCTAGTCTTACACTTTTCATCCCACCATATATTCTTTAATTTGTTGGTACTCTGTTCTTTGTTGTTCTAGTGACTTGCCCAAGGTCACACAGCTAGTAACTCTAAGGCCAGATTTGAACTCAGAAAGATGAGTGTTCCTGATTTCAGGCCGTATCTCTATATCTACTGAAGCACCTACCTTCCCTGTAATGCAGTGGTATTCCATCACAGTCATATAGCACAACTTTTTCAGTCATTCCCCAATTGATTGGCATCCCCTTGATTTGCAATTCTTTGCCACCACAGAAAAAGGCACTCTAAATATTTTTTGTACAAATACGTCCTTTTGTTGGATCTCTTTGGAATACAGTTCTAGTAGTGGTATTGCTGAATCAAAGGGTATGCTCAGTTTTATAGCCCTTTGGGCATAGTTTCTAATTATTCTCTCCAAAGTGGTCAGACTAGGTCACAATATTACCAACAGTTCATTAGTATCCCAATTTTTTCACATCCACTTCAGCTTTGTCATTTTTTTTTGGTTATGTTAGCCATCCAGATAGGTGCCTATCTCAGTATCTCAGGGTTTTTTTATTTTTATTTTTCTACTCAGTAGGGAGTGATTTGCAACTTTTTTTATGTTACTATTTGTTAGCGTTAGATTTCTTCTTATGAAAAGTGCCTGTTAGTATTCTTTTACAGTTTGTCAATTAGAGAGTGGTTTTTATTTTTACAAATTTGTCTCAGTTCCCTATATGTTTGAAAATAAGACCCTTATCAGAAGAACTTGCTGTAAATTCTTCCCTGCCCCCTAGTTTCTTACTTTATTTCTAATTTTAGTTGCATTAGTTTTGTTTGGATAAAAGTGTTTTAATTTTATATAATCAAAATTGTCCATACTTTCTCTTGTTTGATCATAAACTCCTCCCTTATCCGTAGTTCTGATAGGTACATTTTTCTGTGTCCTCATTTACTTAAGATATTAACGTATTTCTAAATCATTTATCCATGTTGACCTTGTTTTGGTATACAGTGTGAAGTGTTGGTCTAGCTTTTGCCAGACTGCTTTCTAGTTTTCCCAGGTATTTTAGTCAGATTATGAGTTCTTGTCCTAAAAGTTTGGATCTTTGGGTTTCTCAGGCACTATGTATGGTCATTTGTTACTGTTCACTGTATTGTATACTTAATCTATTCTACTGATTCGTCACTCTGTTTCTTAGTACGAGATTGTTTTCATGATTACTGCTTTGCAATATAGTTTGAAATCTGTTACTCTGAAGCCACTTTGCTTCACATTTTATTTTCATTGATTTCCTTGATATTCTTGACATTTTGTTCTTCCAGGTGAATTTTGTGATTATTTTTTCTAGCTCTATAAATAATTCTTTGGTAGTTTGATTGGTTTGGTATTTAATATATAAATTAACTTAGGCAGATTTGTGATTTTTATTATATTGACTTAGTTTTTTACCCATGAGCAGTTGATATTTCCTAGTTGTTTAGATTTGTCTTTAGTTCTGTGAAAAATGTTTTGTAATTGCGTTCAGAGAGCTCTTGGGTTTCTCTTGGCAGGTAAGTTTGACTTATTTTATGGAATTTCTTTCTATCTCCTCTTGCTGGGTTTTGTTGTAGTATATAGAAATGCTGATGATATATGTGGGTTTATTTTCTTATATCCTGCAACTTTTCTAATGTTCATTGTTTCAGCTAGTTTGTTAGTTGATTGCTTAGTGTTCTGAAGTATAGTATATATCATCTGCAAAAAGTGATAGTTTTGTTTCCTCATTGCCTATTTTTATTCTTTCAGTTTTTTTCTTGTCTCTTTATTATGGCTCTCTTTTCCAGTACAATATTGAATAAAGGTGGTGATATTGGGCATCCTTGTTTCACCCCTAATGTTATTGGGAAGGCTTCAAGTTTATTGCTATTAATGCTTTCTCTGGGTTTTAGGTAGATTCTATTTATTTTGAGAAAGGCTCATTTGATTGCTAGGCTTTTTAGTGTTTTTAATAGAAACAGCTGTTGTATTTTGTCAAATGCTTTTTTTAAGTCTATTGAGATAATCATTTTTTTTTTGTTTTTGTTATTGATTTGATCAGTTATGTTGTTAGTTTTTCTTGTATTGAACTAGATCTGCATTCCTGGTATAATAACTTACATCAGATCATAGTGTAGGATTTTTGTGACATAATCCTGTAATTTCCTTGCTGGCATTTTATTTAAAATTTTACATTGAATTTTATTAAAGAAATTGATCTGTAGTTTTCTTTCTCTGCTTTTGCTCTCCCTGGTTTAGCTATCAAAACCATATTTGCATCAAAAAAAAGAATTTTTTATGTAATATTGGGATTATTTCTTAAATGTTTGGCATAATTCACTTCTAAATCCATCTGTTCTTGGAGTTTTTTCTTAGAGAGCTCATTTATGGCTTGTTCAATTTCTTTTTCTAAGATAGTGTTATTTAAATATTCTATTTTTTCATCTGTTAATCCTGGAAGTTTATGTTTTGATAAATATTCATCTATTTCACATATTTTGTCATTTATTGGTATATAACTGGGCAAAATAACCCCTAATAATTTCTTTAATTGTATTTTCATTGGTGGTGCATTCATTCTTTTAATTTTTGATACTAATAATTTGCAATATTTTTCCCAACACCTCCCCCAAACCCTAGCTTATTTATTTGTTAGTTTTATTTATTTATTGTTTTTTTAAACTTTTGATTTTATATTAATCTTTAATTTGCAGAATTTTCATTTGAATGCTTAATTAGGGATTTAAAATTTACCCATTTTTTCTAGTTGTTTTAATTGTATGCCCAATTCATTGACTTGCTCTTCATCTCTCTTTTTATTGTTTTATACATTTGGAGATCTAAATTTTTCCTAGGTACTGCTTTGGTTACTGTGGGAAAACAGGAAGTAAGTTCTTTTTCCACACTTATAGTTGATGGGGGTGGGGTGACCTAGTACAGTGAGGCAAAGGTCAGAAAACTACTGGGCATACTCAGTAAGTTTTTTGAGGGAAAGCCTGTCAGTGAAGAACATGAATTCACATGACCAGGGGACCAGGAACATAGAAGGCCTTCCCTCCTCTGAACTTCATTTTTAATAAATTTTTCTTGATACCTATTTTTTGTGTGTCAAATTTGTCTCTAACAGTTCCACAAGTTTTGGTATATTTGTCTCATTTCCATATTCTTTAATGAAATTATTGTTTCTCTGATTGACTCACTCATTCTTTAAGATTAGATTAGTTTCCAATTAATTTTTAATCTGTGTTTTTATGGTTCTTTTGGGGATGTAATTATTGCATTATGATCTGAAAAGGATGCATTTACTGTGTCTTTTTTTATCCATTTGCTTGTGATTTTAGGTCAGTTTTTGTTGAGGTGCCACATGCTATTGAGAAAAGCTCTACTCCTTTTTATTCTCATTCAGTTTTCTCCAGAGGGCTATCCTATCTAAATTTTCTAAGATTCTATCCATCTCCTTAACTTATTTCTTATTTGAGTTTGTCTAAGTCTTAGAGGGAAAAGTTGAGATTCTCCACCAATATAGCTTTTTTCTGTTTCTTTCTATAATTGATTTAACTTTCACTTTAAGAACTTGAATCCTCCACAGGAAAGTAGAAGGGAGGACAAACTGGGGGAAGGGGTGGATGGGGTGCATGCTCTCCTGGGGTGGAGGGTGGGAGAGATAGGGAGAAAATTTGGAATTCAAATTCTTGTGGAAGCAAATGTTGAAAACTGAAAAATAAATTATGTATTTAATAAAAATTTTAAAAAAAGAATTTGAATCTTCTGCAATTTGATGCCTATGTTTAATATTGATATTATTTGTCTGTGGTTCTTTTTCACAAGATGTAATTTTCCTACTTATTGCTTTTAATTAGGTCTATTTTGTCTTTCTCTGAGGCCATAATTGGTACCCCTGCCTTTTCACCTGAAATATAATACATTCTGCTCCAGCCCATTATTTAAACTCTCCATGTCTTTATATTTCAGGTGTGTTTCTTGGGAACAATATATTGTTGGATTCCAGTTTCTAATTCATTCTGCTATCCACTTTTGTTTTACAAGTTTTTATCCTTTTTATATTCAATTATGATTCGTAAATACGTTTCTGTCCATCCTATTTTCTGTGTATCCTTCTCCTGTTTCTTTCCATTCCTTTTTCTCAAGTCTCTTTTACTTGAATTTTTTTGTTGTTGTTGCCATATCATATCATACCATATCTCATGTCATGTCATAATCATGTCATATCATAGTTATTCCTTCCCTATCACAACTTTTTCCATCATGGTTTTGATATGTTGCAGGTCAGCATAAGAAATTAAATGGGATTTTGGGGGGGAGTTTTGCAGAAGCCATAGGTGACCCATGAAGGCCAGCAGACAACATAGAAAAAATTTAGAAACTCAGAAATGTGTAATACATATGTAGAGTATATATTATCAACATATTTTATCTTTTAATACTGTAAACACCCCATAAAAGAGAAAGGAAAAATCCAAACTTCTTCTCTGGTACAAAGGGAGGAACAAAAAATTTTACATGGATTTTCCAGTGAGTCCCCTAACCACTTGATAACTATGTATTATATTACTTTATGTTATATTATGTACATTACATTATCATTGGCTTTTCTTTGGTCCCTTCAAATTTTTAATGAGTTTGTTACTTGGTCAAGGTTTTGTACTTCTTGTGCTTGTTAGTCTTAGCAATTCTTGATTAACTTGTTTTTTCCCTCAGTTTTTTCTTCAAGTGCTTTCATTTCATGAAAAAAAAAATTCTTGCTTCATTTCTTCTAGGAATTCTAGTTGAACTTGTCTTCAGCACAGTCCCAGCTGCATTTTGTGTTTTTTTTCTTGAGGCAGTACTTGGAGATGTTTTAAAGTTCTTGATTTCTCCATTTGTCTTGATTTCTCTGAGACCATAATGGTGCGGTTCTCTTTTTTGTTTGTTCTTCTAACCTACTTCTTCACTTTGGACTTAATGTTAGATCTGGACTCTGAGGCACTTTCGGAGAGAAGGTCTGAATTAGACTTGTTGTTGCTTTTTTAGGATATTGAGTATTTGTGTTATTCCAGCATCTCAGTGACAGGCTGGTGGGGAGTGCAACCTTTCAGTGCTCTTGAAGTTGTTTGGTCCAGGGCAAAGTCTGATTGCTACCTCCCTTATCTGAGCTCTGCTAGTTATTGACCTAGTTTGGGTCTGAGCAAGTGTACTTTGCTGCTGAACTCCATCCTGTCAACCAACTGGAAAATTCTTTTGGCTCAGAGTAGTAGGGGTTGATCTGGGATTCCCACCACCCTGATTATTCCTCTGTAGGCTAGGTTAGGTGTTGGACCCTGCCTTGCTCCTGAAATCTAAGTCATACTACTATTGTTGATGCTGTGAAATTTGAACTTCTTTCTTCCTCAATATATTACCAGGGTTTCCCCATCTGGTATGTCCCATTCTCACTCAGCTCTGTATCTGCAACCCAGGACTGAGTAGTGGTACCCATCTACCTGTCCTTGTTACAGTGCCCCACAACTGTTCTGGGTATGAGTGTGTATTCCCAGTGTGATTCTGAGACCTCCTCTTCTCCTGTTGTATATAGCCTCTCTCTGGATGCATGCTCCTGATCAACTCTGTTTCCCCTTTGCCTGCTTGGACTGGACAAAGAGCTCAATGTGACTTTTTCTGAATTTCTTCATCAGGATTCTTTTTGATGCAATTTTTAGATCTGTTAGGAGGAGTTTGTGAGAGAAGCTCACTGCTTTCCCTCCTATCACTCTGCTTATCTTGCCTATACCTCCTATACTATTGGTTTGAAATAACCTCATAGGTGAGAAATGGGCAGTCTTTCAAAAAGTAGTTAAGTTGTTTGGTCCTTGTGCAAATGAGAGCAAATCACTTTTCCCCTTCGTGCTTGCCCTATGCTATGTATTTTATAGTGGATTCATTATTCTCACCTTTTCTCTGAATACCTTTAATCAGTAATGTTAGGAAGATTGCTGCTGTAAGGAAATGAAAATTTTGATGAGGGAAAAAGAGAATTTAAAGGGGTAAGAAGGGCGAGAAATTTTGAAAGTTGAGCTCTAAGAAGGAAGGCCTAGATTGTGTAGTTTGTGCAGCCAGAGGGCAGAATAAGGACCCCAGGACACATGGACGCAGGTAGATGCAAAGGTTCCAAGGACAGACTTCACCTTTGCAATTTTGCTTAGAGTCCTGGTGTGTTGGCAATGCCGCTAAAAAATCATCCCACCAGAAGTGTTAGACTGCCAAGCTAGATATAGATTCGCATTTTTGTGATGAACTAGATTTTGATTGTCATTTCCCACAAAGTAATTAATTTTGTGGATTTAAAAAAATGTAAACTTTTAAAAACTGACGAACTAGTTGGTTGCATAAAATCCTTCTGTATGGCTAGATACTTAAAATCTTTTTTTCTAAGGCATACTTTCCCCCAATACTACCTCATTGGAGGATGGCAGATAAATTGTTTTGAAGTCATAGATGTAAATGCATGAATTTTATGCTGAGTCCTACAGTAGTTATAGAGCATCGTATTCTTAGTCTTTGCCCACCCAGGTGACATTTTGGGGAAGAGGAAGGAGAGATGCCCTTCATGACACTTTACTCAGATAGTGTTTGTCTTCTATTTAACTGCTTGCCCTGTTATGGAAAGTACGTTTTCTTTTAAAGCTTTGTGTTTGTAAAGGAGTAAGTTTTACTTTTTAAAAAAGTGTCTGCAAAACTGCTAGCATTACCTTTTTATTAATGTCTAGATATTATAGAACAGGCTGAAACTTGTAACTAATGTTGGCTTGGCAGCTTTTAGATGGGGATGCTTATTCAAGGAGAAGTCGTTCTGCCTGGTTGGTTTTTATTTGTGGATCTCAATAAGGTCATTCCTAGTTGTGCCCTGTCAGTAATTCTGGCTTTAATCTGCCAGCCCTTTTAATGACATATGAACCTTTAGATACTCATCTCTTTTGACAAATACCGTCTTACTCCATGGAGTTGGAGAGTTGGATGGTGTGATTGTTTTCCTAAATTTGGTACAAAATAAAGTGTATCCTTATTTTTTTGAAGGGGGAGGTGGAAGGGAAAGAATCTTCTTTTACCTTACCAACTCTCCTTTGTTTGACCTCGTTTCCTCTCCGTCTGATCCTGATGTTGGCATTCCTACTTGAAAGTACAGTCTGCTCTCTGGCAGATATTTACTTGACCCTGGTGATTCTTGTTCTTTCTCATTCCATACCCTCTTACTTTGGCTGATATTTTGCTAAATTCTTTCAGAAGTCTAAGCAGGACAATCAGTCTCTAGCGTATCTGACTACGCTCCTCAAATTACATGTGCCCTGGGTCTTTCTTCCCTCAGTGCTGTGGGAATGCATTGTGTTTGTCTCAGTATGGTGAAAGATTTTCAGCTCACAGAATTGGCTTGATGTCTATCAAATACATATATTAGATTTTAAACTCCTTTGGTGTTATGAAATCTCCGGGTGGGTTGTAATTTTCAGAACTGTTTAAAAAGTACAAAGTTGATATGATTTTGGAACAGCTCCTTTAAATGACTCTACACCTTGCATGAGATAGCTAAATAGGTGCTCAATAAATAGCTGTGTTTGATTTAATGTTGATCAGATGTTTTCTTCTAAATAACCACAATCTTTAATGGTTTAAGCTAGAAAACTTGTATACTGAAATGGAGTATTTTGGGGAATAATCATGTTTACTTTAACCACAACCTTAGTTAATAGTCAAGATTGATTTTGAAGAAGAGACAGCATTTTATGATAGGATTTGCATATTCCATTTACTCCTTTTAAAGAACGTCTTCCACAGAAGATGCCTATATTCTGGTTTAATTTTTACAGATGTTTCTATAAGTTATGACAATTTAAGTCTTCCATATGTTGCTATAAGTGCAATAATAGTTTTAATAATTTCAAATTTAATTAAATGAAGTATCTGTTAAATAATACTACCTCTCTTCATCCTCAGTCTGTTTTGTACCATAAAGTTGCTCTATCTTATAGTCCTATAGTCCAAAATATCAAGAGATGTGAGAAGGCAAACTCTGGCTCATTAGGTATATCTGAGAAAATATGAAAACTTCTTTGTATGTGCTTTGGCTTTAGTCATCTGATACTTGAATCAAGGCTACAAATACTTCATTAGTTAAGGAAATAAAGGAGTTATGAGGCAAAATTCTCATGAAGTATAATTGAATCACATTTACAGATACTATATAGTTAAGAGTAAAAAACTTTTGAGTACTGTGTTGTTGAATGACTTGAACAATAAAAATTGACTCTATCATCTAAATTACACCTGTTTACCCTAAATGAACAACTAGAATTGTCACTGAAAGATAGCATCCAAAAATGTATAAAAATAGAATGTGTTTTCTTTTTGCTACATTTTAATAAAAAATAATGAGAATAAGAGTTAAAAATGAATTTTAGGGCATGTTTTGTCGAGAAAGTCAGTGTGAGTGATACTTTCATCAGTGTGACTTGTCCCTTGTAGCTGTAACTGCCAAGTATTAAATAATTTTTCCCTACATATAATTAGTAAAAGCACTTTAAAAGTCTTTTTAGAGCAGTGCCTAAATTAAACGGTGAATACATAGCCAGTGAAGAATTAGAACACCCTCTACTGGCATTTACAGTCTAATTTGGGGGAGAGGGGGGCAGGTAGGATCTTTTTTTTTTCCTGAGGATTTATGAGGCTTGTGCTTGAGGAATGCTAGGAAAGCATTAAAGAAGTAATCCACCTGACTTAGAAAGATATTAGGTCACTTTTATTTTGTTTTACTTATGTGCCTTGAACAGTAATATTTTTTACTAGAGTATTTATCATGTTATATAGAATGTAGCATACACATGGGTAATGTTTCTTATTTTACCCAAATGAAATCATTTTATTTCAGTATATATGATAGGGAGTAGGCAGGTGGGATTTCAGTGTATACACACACACACACACACACACACACACACACACACACACACACAAGATTTTCTGCATTGTGATAATTTGGAATATTTGTGGATTTGACTTTATTTAAAAGTAAAATAGTAACTTTAAAAAATATACTTGTGCTTTCTTTAGGGATTTCCTGGTGCTGAAACTCCTTTTACTTGTGCAGATATAGGACTACTCTGCAAATTAGTCATAGTATTGCTTGCCTGGGGCACTGTGAAGTTAAATGACCTTCCTGTTGTCCTAGAGCTGTTATTTTTAATAGGTGGAACTTGAACCCAAGTTTTTCAGAATCTGAGGTCTGCTCTGTCCACCACCCCAATTGCCCTTCTGGAGCAGCAACTGAGTAATTTAACTAGTTAAAACAATGATGTTTTAGAAAAAAAATATTTAAGTGGCCATGGAATATGAATTAGTATTATATTTACCTGAATTTTTACCTTATGCCCCTATATTGGATCATTAGATTGTTCAGATGTTAAAGTCTTAAATTTTTGCATGGTAGTAGTACCTTAAAAATGAAGGTAAGGAACAAATAAGATAAAACATTCCCTAAAGCTTTTTTCCTAATACATGTTCTAGGAAGTCGTTTAATTTTTCAAGACTATTTGCATACCCGATTTTTATGAAAGAATGCTGCTGTGTGTATTTCACATGGTGAACTGTGTGTATTTCATTTGCTTATTAAATTGTCTCTCCAATATACTCTTGATTTGTTGTATTCTGCATAAGAAGGGTTAAGAGGAAACAACATCCTGTTGGAGACCTTGTTTTTAATTTTGCTTCTCACACTGGAACAGATCCTGCTAAGAGCAGCCCAGATTAGTTTGGAAAAAACCTTTGAAGAGATTTAAGATGTCCTTCAGCCAGTTTGAAGGTTTTTGTCTTGCAAATCCAGTACAAGGGCGCCTGCAGGCATCTCGACCCTTGCTGTGCTGCTGATGCAGCTCAAGGTCACACTAACCCGCCCTGTGACATTCAACAACAAAAAAATTATGCGGTGAAACTGCTTTAGCATTCAGCCAAACAACTTCTTTAGTGAGGAACTGAGGAAGAAGTCTTCCTTTTTTTTTTTCTGTACCCTCTTTCTTTCCTTCTCTTTTTCTTTCTTTTTTTCTTTCTTTTTCCTCTTTCTTTCTCTCTCTCTTTCTTTCTCTTTTTTTTTCTGAAAGGGTAGAGGAAGGTGGAAATCCTTAAAATTTTGTTGTAGGAAATAATCCAGGATTTCTGGTGTATGTGATGGCAAGGTCATTTCTTAATTAGAACACATGTAAAGAACAAAGCTAAATGGCTTCAAAACAGCTTTGTAGTTGATGGAGAGGATTTAAATTATTTAAAGAGAAAGTCACCCAAGTATGATGAAAACTGAATTCTGTAGATATTAACTCCTTCCTTACTGTTCATTTATTTTAGAATATTCAGTGTTGTTAAAAGAAAGTTGCCCATGTTGTGCTTTGCATGGAGAATCCTTGATTACTTGAAATTTTATCAGATGACTTGAATTAAAAATCATATCCAAACTGGATCCCCAATTCAGTTAAATTAATTTCTTAAGGCTTGGAGACAGAGGTGATGAGTGAAAAACAACTTATTTCTTCTATACTTTCTTTAAAAACTCTACCCATTTTTTATTTAGGGTGAGTTATCCCTTTGACTTTAGAAAGCTGTAGCACAGGTCATGGAAGTGGTTGAAATTAAATGACTGGATGACTGGCTTAGGGATGTTTTCTATGTGATTGAAAAGAAATAAGGAATTTCAGACCAAATCAAACCTTTTTAGAAACGTATCAGAACAAGCAAACCAGGATAGGGGAAAAAGTCAGCCGAGACATGATTTGGGGCTTTGGCTCCTATGCTACTTAGCTGACATTATCTCCCTACTATTAAATATAAGCTCCTTGAGGGTACACATTTTTTTGACCTTTCTTAGTGTCTTCAACTCTGCCTAATATATTATATATTAAGCCTCTGATAAATGTTTGTAAGCTGACTGAGAATGTCACAACTTCTATAAACCTCAGTTTTTTATCTGTAAAATATGGATGATACATCACTTACTTTCAGGGATATTGTGAGGAATGTGCAATCTAAGTATTATTATTAGCAACCATTAGAGAATATTTGACTCATGTAATTATGACTTAAGTCTGTTGAAGAAACAGTTGCATTTATGCTACATTTAATGGAATCCTTTTGTTTAATGCCTAATTAAATTAATTGGTTTCTCATACTATTTGCCACTCTGTTTTAATTTACTTCCCCCATGTAGGTTTAAGCTAGTTTAGTCAGAGAATAATTTTCTATTACATGAAAAATTGTCATACTTTATAGGAACATGTAGTGTAATTTGCACTTGGAAAAGGTTGACAAAGCACAGAGAAATTTCATTTAAAAAATTGAGATACATAAGAATGTCCTTAGAACTTTATACCTAGTGGTATAAAAGTTATTTTATTTTAAAAAGATATTCTAAAAAGAATGTTAGAAGGAATATTTTCCTTTATCTTCAAGTGCAATTCTGAAGTGGGTAAGTAGCATACAAATGTAATTGACTTACAAAGTGTATTGCTATCCTGTTTTTAAAAAGAGATGTTTTGTTATGAAAATCTAAATTTGAGTGGGTAACATACTATAGAGTTTGAGCAGGAAAATTTATAATTAATTTTTTTTTTTTGTAAGAGAATTCCCTCCTTTTGAAGAAGTAGTTGTTTTTTTCAGTGAAAGAAAGTAAAGAGATTATACAGTGGGAAACAAAACTTCTTTTTGGATTTGTTTCTAAGGTAAAAATGAAAAGTAAAAGTATGCATGCAGGGAAATGGTTATAAGAAAACTGATAAGCTATGTGAAACTGTGTTCTTATTATTGCCCTTGCCTGGGGTGTAGAACGACCTTAATATTAAATGTGACCTAAGCTCACCTGCTAGTAATTTCTAATTTACTGTCTTAATTCATCGATTTGTTATCACTAATTGTTCTTCATTTACTTCTATGTCGTTTCCAGTACCTAAAGGGTTGAAAGGTTGCTGTAATTGGCACTCACAGCTGCTCTTTCTTTTGACAGGGGATAATTTTGCAGCCTATGCTTTGTGTGACAGCTGCCTAATTGGGCATTCTCCCCTTGTAGCAAGCCTGCCTCCTCTAGCCTCCCTGCTGACAAATGGTGGTGGATTATAGATGAGGACATGCTGACCCATTCGACCTTGCTGAGATAGCTGGGAGGGGCCTCCTGCTACTTGAGGGAAGCTTTAGGTCATTTAAAGGACAGGGTCATGAGGCAGGTGGGGAAATGGCATGATATCACATGACATTAGCCTGATGACTTGGTCAGTATGTCAAGGACAAATTCATCTGTATTGATTAGACATTTTTTAGAGTATTTCATTGAAGGCACTGATGCTTCTTTAGTTTGTTGCTAATATATTTTGGTGAGAGGAAAAATGTAGAATATCATATAATTGTTTTGGCTTCCATAAATTTCAATGCTTTCAAAGAGTTTTGAGAAAAGGCACCAAACCAAGCCAAGTAAAAAAGAAGCAATTTATTTGGCAAGGGAAAAAGAAATCAGCTTTTCACCATTGCTGATTTTTGGCATAAAATTCCCATTCCCATTTTGAATAAAAGATGAAAAGTAAAATGAAAATGCCCCATTTGAAAGGAAACTCAGAGTTTGGGGGTTATATGATTAAAGTTTATTATTGTTGTGTTTTCAAGAAATATCTTGGGGTTTTACTCCATATTTTTACTAATTTCAAGGTAAATGAAAAGCTTGTCTGACGTGCAGCGTTAGTAAAATGCTTACTTTTCTTGAGCATTTGGACTTAAGATATGAGCAATAACACTTTAATGGAAAAATCTTAACTCTTCCCAAACACCCCAAATCTACGTTAACACTTCAATCTGTAGTTCACACTATAACACAATTTGCTTTTTGGCTGTAGTAGAAATTTTAATTTAGAGAAAAGTACTTCATTTAAAACAATGAATCTTTTAAATGTTGAGAACATTGAACACTAATTTTCATTTCAATGGGATCATAATTATTGTTAGATTCTCTTGTGTCTAAATCTTCAGTTCAACAGGAAATAATTTTACACCCCTGAGGTAAAAAGCTGTCAGTGGTAAAGTGTGATGAATTAGTTCACTGAAGTAGACATATCCGTGTGTTCGTAGTGCGTGTATGTATGTGCTTAATTTTGACCTTGCTGTGTGTGTTTAACTGCTCTCAAAACCGGAGTCAAGCTTCGTGGAGGTTTAATCCTGTGCCCTTATACTTGATTAGTAGTTGTGGTTATCTCAGCAGAAGACATTCCGCCCTCTTCCTTGTATTGGTCAGGACCTGGGCATTGGGGAGTCAAGTCGAAGGAGAAAGAAAAGAGATTCTGCATTAGTATTCTATGAAAGCCTTACTGTCTGCAGAACAAATTGATTGCTACAGTGTACCTGTGCTTGGCACCACTGCTGTGAAAGAAAGGTAGGGTTGTAATCTGTTTTATTGTATTACATATTGTGACACTACAGGAATATTTAACATTCACTCTTACTGTGGCACTTGCTGTATGTCTAAGTAAAGAAAAAAATTTAAATGAATGAAAAGTGTGAGATATCAGTAGTTTGCAGCATTGTTTACTCCAGTCAAATGGGATCCATTCTAATAAGAAAAATTTGCTGTATACTTCCCAGGAAACATAATCTGATGGATAACAAAACCCTGTGAAATGCTTAGTGGCACAAATCTGCATGAGTGGTTGCAACATGCAGGGCAGAGATGAAATTCCAGCTACTATTGTCATTTTTGTAAACTATGAGATTGAAGGAAGGGGGAGGGGACACTGTCAGTGAACTCATAGACTTAGTTAAGGTACTTATTTATAATCATTTTTTAGACTTTATTGTTTTCATAAAGGTCCTGCATAGTATATTTCAGAGATGAGGAAGAAATTTTAGTAAAGAATTTTGGGAGAAGGTAAGCTTCTCTTGTTGTAATACCTTAAACTGTATTGAGGAAACTAAAGAATTTGTGATGTGGCTTTTGACTATTTTCATTTATAAAAACATCAGGCATTATCAAGATCTTTTGAGTGAGGAAGACAAGGAAGAAAAAAAATGCAGCCATTTGTTTTATACTGGAGTTCCTGGATTTCTATTTAGCATGTGGTGGAGTGTTGGGTTTCTGCTCTACGACATTATAATGATGCTTTCTTTTGAGCACTAGTTAGGTGAATGTATTGTTGAATATTTTCTTTAGTGACAAATTTTATTTTAAAATGATTAATGTTCTAACTCTTACCACCTGGGCTGTATCTTGCACTTTAAAATTTTATTATATACACACATGTTAACTTCCCAGCAGATTCCTCCTGCCAGTCCCTTGTCACAAGCAGAGTTGTAGGTATCTTTTGCTCCCTCTTTTCTTACTCTTCAGTGGCAGCTAAATCATTTAAAGAGGAGAAATAGTTAAATGTTTCATGGTAAAACTTGGGACTGCATGTTATAATTATGTTTGCTTATTTACTTTAGAATACTTTGAATTAGTTTATGTCCTTTTTCATACAGTAGTTTTTGAGATTATGCTCTCCACTGTGCTAAAATGTGAATAGTTTTATGAATATGAATTGTACATCATGAAGTTCCCCCCCTTTTATCTTCCGGTATGCATCAAGAGACTTGTTGAACACGTTATGTTGAAGGCCTGTGTGAGCAGGGAATATTTTCATGAACCTCGACTTGGTCAATAGACTTCCTCGCAGAAAATGCTAGGGGAAAATAATCCTTGAGTGATGATTGGGAATGTAATATAATAAAAACTCAAAAGAGACATCTCAGTTGTTGCACACTGATTTATTGAAAAATGGAATATTTGAGATCATAAAGCAGCATGTGTAATAAACTTTTACTCACTTGAGTCTTTTCTAAAGTGATTTAAATTTTCGGAAAATAAGTGACAGAACCATGTCCAAATTGGTGCTCTAGATTGTTTTAAACTCTTTCATTTCTTATAGTTATTTTCTTTTTTCTTTGATAACTTTAGTATTGATCACTACAGAGACTGTTTCTAAAAAATATAAAATTTATACCTCACAATTTTTTTTTGTTTATTTTAACTGTGTTTTCCAAAATAATTTATCCACAAAATTCTTTGGGACCTGAACTGTATTAATAATACCAGTAATTATAGTTCTGAGTATATGAAATATGAAATACTGTCAATAGAAAAGAGGTTAGAGAAATTTTGTATCAATAAAGAAACTACTCACTCTGGGGAGGAAATGCCATGTGTAGTTGTTATTGCATCTATTTCTTATTTAACATTTTAAGGGGGAAAGACTATTAGCATCTGTTTCCCATTGAATTTCCATTCCTGTCATAGGAAAATTTAAGGTTCCTTGCAGCATAGTTTGTGCAATAGCCATTTTTGTGAATTCTTGATTACAACTTGTTTTGGGCCCTGGTGTGAATAAAGATGTGGGTATTGGGGGAGTGTGTGTGTGTGTGTGTGTGTGTGTGTGTGTGTATTTTTTTTCTGTAGACAGACTAAGTGCCAGTATATATTCTCAGTATGCTAGTTGTTTTGCCAAAATAGTGTTCTTATGATTGGATAATAGTAGTAATGGTACCATTGATAGCTGCAAGAATTAAATACAAGATAGTGTACTCATGTTTCTATTTCAGTGGACTTGTGATCTTATTGATGTTGGTATTTCTTCCATTGGAACAAATCATAACCTGTCTATGTGTTCCTATCCTGTGTATTTCTTGTATATGCTTTCCTAAAATCTTTTTTTTTTTTCTTAGATACCAGTGGAGCTCTTGGGTTGCCCATCTTTTATTACGTCTTCTCAATACTTGATCATTTCACTTCCATTTGCAGTCATTTGTTTTTTGAAGAATATGCTTTACAAAACTCTTTTGAGTATGGACTTGAAAATATGATATATCTTGTCCTTTGTATCACTTTGCAGTTTTTAAGATGTTTAATATTAACAGTCACAACATCAGTGGGAGAACATTGGTGTTGAAAAACTGGGGTTTTGTATTAGTGAGAATCTTGGGCTAATTAAAAGCATGGCAGTTTCCCATAGGCAATCCATACCCTTCTTCCTGTTCAGTTCTAGGCTTAGCTCACATCCATTTGCAGGTCTCTTTTGATAAGTATGTGTATATCTACTGCTTTCAGTACTTGACCATTCCACCTCCATTTGCAGTCATGTTTTTTGTACAAAATGTTTTAGTTTCTGTATAGACTTGAAAAATTTTTAAATATGTATATATCTATATTTATATAGCCGCATAGTGGAGTAGAAACAGTATTGGCCATTCGAATTATTTGTTATATATGTAATTACTTTACTTGGGTAGTTTTCATTTGCTTAAATTTTTCTGCACAGGATTGCGTCCATGGTAGTGACAAATATTCTGGCAGTCTTACCATTCCATGTTTTCAATCTGACTTGCTAATCATAGGTCCTTGAGCAAAGTTATCTCTGTTGTTTCTTCCATCAGGAAAATTTTTTGAAGTCCTTAACAGTCTAGCTCTCACTGACATGTTACCGGATATCTTCTAGCCAGAATGACCTGCCTGCTGTTCTCCGTATACAGTATTCTATCTTCCACTTTTCTTGCCTTTGGCCAGACTTAGTTTGTACCTGGAGTGCACTGTCTCGTTCCTTCTCTCTCTCTTAGAGCCTCTCCCTAGCTTCCTTCGGTTCAAGTTCTGTCTCCTCCTGGAAGCTTATCCCTATCCCCAGAAACTACTTTGTGTATATATTGTATTTATTTTTCTGTCTACATCTTGTTTGCTCCCAGTAGACTAAGTTCTAGAAGAACAAAGACTGTTCTTTTATATCCCAGTGCCCCTGTAACAAGTGCTTATTACTGAATTGAATCTTGCAGGTGCTGACATAAAAGATTGTTTGTTAATGAGACTTTTTAGCTCACATTTTTTTTCCTATAAACTCTTGACCATGTTTTCCTGTAAATTCTTCAGAAGGAAGGTCTGCCTTTTAGTGTCTGTGCTCAAAATCTCTTGACATAGTCTATTCATTGGTTTATTCCTTTCCCATGCTTCACATATTAGAGTTTTTGAAGAATTAAAGTTGCAACTTATACAAAGGGCAATGAAGAGACATATTGGGGAATATTGAAAGACTTTTCAATGTAGAATTGAATAGGAGAAGTAGTATTAAAGTGTATTATTGGAAAAGGAGTTGAGCCAGTTATATAGTGAGAATGAGGAGACATGATCAAATGTGTCTAATTGTGAGTGGCATGGATTAGATTAATTTGTAAAATCCTGAAGACCCCTAGTAAGATAAATTTGTACCAAATAAATTGAATTATTTTACATAAACAGTAATAAATGTACATTCATTACTCACAATAAGTGATAGATAGAAAAGGGTATAAACATTTATGAAAATAGCCATGAATGGCTATTAGGAGAAATGATATATACAAAATCTTTAAGGTTGACATCAGGAAGGATTCTGTATTGTGTCCTTATTTTATCTCTACCAAAGGAACTAGAATAGGCGGACATAAATGAGCTATACATACATATATACAGAATCCATGTGTGTATTTTTGCCATAAACATGATTTTTAAAAAAACAATTGTCAGCAATAGTGTGCTTCATAATCTTTTGTTGGAGTTATGAGCTTTAAAACTCCCTTAGAGCCCTAAATCTGTGGTCCTGTATGTCCATATTATGTCTTGGAAAATATTTTTAACAGATTTTTCCTCCAGTAAAAATGTAAATACAATTTAAATGGAGATATAGATCTCATTTTAGAATTATAGCAATGGTAAATGTGGAAAGGGTAGACCATGGATGTCATTTCAAAATTTAGTTTTTTAATACTTTTTTGTGGATGGAATTCATTTGAATTTACAACTTTTAATTCCAAGAAAATTTTAACCAGTTATAAAACAAAACAAAACATGTTACTTATATGGAATGGAGCTAGTCCAGATTTAAACTTTTATGTGGAACTAGCTGAGTTTTTTCAATTTTTTTTAAAACCTCTACAATACTCCTTTATATTTTTAAAGTTGTAACTTGCCTACGTATTCTTGAAACACTGTAATCTACAAATATTTTTCCAGATTATGTTATGGAATTTTCATCAAGTTAGAGATTCAGGTTAACTTTTAAATACAAAACAGCTAAATGATCAGTAGCAGAAAGTGTTTTCAAATGTGATTATCCAAAATAATGTCTATTTACCCAGGAGTTTAGCTTTCACTGTATTTCTGGAATTGGATATGTGGGTATCAGTTTATCAATTCATTCTTCTGAAATTAATTGTCTAAAAAAAGAATTGTGCAAATTTAGGTATTTTCTATGTAAAGTTTGATACCAACTACTGAGAGGAGATAGTTTTATGTAATGAAAACATCCCTAGACTCTAAGTTAGGCTCAACTCTTTATCCTGTCACTCATTAGCTGTATGGCCTTGACCAAGTCACTTAAACTGTGTAGCACATAAGTTCATACTAACACTTGTTGAATTCAGAAGTATTATTTAGAGCAGGTCATACCAAGAGAGTTCATGGAAGTCTTTTAGAGAAAAAGTGAAAGTTTTATTTTCTTTGTTTTCAAATATGTGTGTGACATCAAGAAACAAATAAAATCAAAAGAATGAAATACAAAGAAATGTAAAATGCCTGATTTGAAAAACAGATGACATGGAAAATAAATCCAGGAGACATAATTTAAGAATTATTAGATTGATTGAAAGTCATGATCAGAAAAAAGGACCTGGACATCATACTTTAATAAACTTTCAAAGAAAACTGCCCTGATATCCTCGGAACAGGCCTGCACAACCTGCAACCACCAAAGGATTTCCTCTGCAAACAAGGGATGTTTTCTTCTACATTTTCACTGGCCACCAGAAATCCTTTTATCAGTTTATGGGTCACACATTGAGCAGACCTATCCTAGAAGCTGATGGTAAAACAGACACTGAAAGAATCCACCAATCACCTCCTGAAAGAGATCTCAAAATGAAAACTCCCAGGAACATTGCAACCGAATTCCAGAACTTCCAGGTCAAGGAGAAAATATTGTAAACAGCCAGAAAGAAACAATTCAGATATGATGGAGCCACAGTCAGGATTACACAGGACTTGGCAGCTTCAACACTAAAGGATTAGAAAGCATGGAATATGATATTCCATAAGGCAAAGGAGCTAGAACCACAACCAACCTATCCATTGAAATTGAACATAATCCTGGGGGTTGGGGAGAGCATAAAAAGAAGAGAAAACAGCAGATTTCATAAGGCAAACCTATTTACATCTCTGCATGGGAAGATGGTAATTGTAATTCTTAAGAACTCTATTATCACTATAAGTGCAGTTAGGAGTAGTATAATAGAAGGTGTGGGTATAAAGTGACTGAGGGGGTGACAAAAAAGGGAGTGAGAAAGGGGTTACACTGGGAGCAAAAGGAAGCAGAGTTAGAATGGGATAAATTATCTCACGTGGAGAGGCACAGAAGATCTATTACAGTGGAAGGGAAAATGGGAGGGTGGGTGGTAGACATTGCTTGAACTTTACTCTTTGGAATTGGCTCAAAGAGAGACATACAATCAGTTGAGTATAGAAATCCTTCTTACCCTACAAGGAAGTAGGAGGCGAAGGGTCAAGTAAAGGGTGGTTGGGGGTGGGGAACTGACAGAAGGGAGGATAGATTGGAGGAGGCAGTGGTCAGAAAGAAAACACTGGTGCAGAGGAAAAGGGTGAAAGAGAGAAAGATAAACAGGAGGAAAAATAGGATGGAGGGAAATACACAGTAATAGTAACTGTTATTTTGAATGGGATACATTCTGACTGAAGAGGAAAGCAGAGTGGATTAAAAACCAGAATCCTACCATATATTGTTACTTGAGGCAGAGACACACACACAGAGTAAAAGGGGTAGAGCAGAAACTATTATGCTTCAGCTGACAAAAAAAAAGTTAGCAATTATGCTCTCAGACAAAGTAAAATATATGTATGGATGGGAGGGGCAGTGTAAATTTAATTGAATTTGGTGTGAGAGGATCTGTGTTGGATCCTCATTTTTACTGTCTACCACCTGTGTGATTTTGTTCAAACTCATTAATCTCATATGTAAAATGAGGATCTTGGGCTAGACTGATGATCTCTGCAGATCTTTCTAGCTCTAAATCCTATGATTTATCCCTGTGCTTTTCCTTTGCTATTTTCAGTAAGTCTTGTTCTCTTTTGAAATACAAATGGTCAAATGGTTTAAATAGAGGTTTTTCTTTCTTTGAAATCAAGTATGTTGAGCATGCTGCTATTGGTAGGACTGTTATTGTTTGGTAAATAAGATAGCATACTTCTGCTAATTAAACATAATTAAAGTTAAATATATTCCAAAAAATTGTCAGATTATTTTAATGCCTCACCTCATACACACAAAGAAAAGTCAGTTGTGGCCAACCTGCATGATACAATTAAAAGACAAAGTATTTTTTGTTAGCCCATAATTATGTCCTCAAGTTTATTTATGTAAGATGATATATTCATGGGTTTTTTTTTTCAAATACTATGGTATTTTATTAGAAGATGTAAAATATATGTTACTTGATCTGACTGCCATTTTATTTGAATAGTAGTAAACTCCAATAGCTTCCTCTTGCCTCTGGGTTAAAATATAAAACCGTTTGGCTTTTAAAACTCTTTGTAGCCTGGCCCCACTTTAGGTTTGTAGGTTCGGTGTGCGTAACTCCCCTTAACACATGATGTGATCCAATCAAGCTGTCCTGTCTTTTCCTCACATGGCATTCTGTTATTCTCTTGCCTTTACACTGACTGGTTCCCATCTTTTCCCATCTCTCTCATCCTTCAAGATGCAGTTCATACAGCATCTTCTTCAAAAAGCCTTCACTAACTTCTCCAACTAGGAAGTATCCTCTTTCTCTGACTCCCTTTTATTTAATTATCCTGTGTGTCTGCATTTTCCTCTATTATTTTATATATATTTATTATATGTACTTTTCTTCCCCCACTAGAATGCAAGGCTGTAGAAAATGTGTTATTTTTTCATTCTTTGTCTTATACTCCCATTACCTGGAACAGTGGCTGTTACTAAGTAGGTGCTTAATAAATGTTTGTTCATTAATTGATTGTATGCCTAATTTGATCAATGTAATATTTTTTTTGCTATTGTTATAGAAGAAACTAGTTTCTGAGGTCCTTGAGATTATGGGCCATCAGTTAATAATCTATGTGCTTCCTCACCATTGGCACAATTGCACATAGTTGTATGATAATTTTAAAAATTTAATTGTTACATGGAAAGAAAAATTGTTATACTCAAAATGCTTTTACATGACAAACATCAGTGAGTATTTCAATGGACCTGTAATTTCATCAGTTTGGATATTCCTTCCATCGTTGCAGATCAGAACCCATCCATGCTGTCTCATCCAGTGTGAATCTTCTGTTTCAGAATCAAATGAGGCTTCTTTTCCCTGAAGATTATTTGGTGAACATTAAAACTCTGAAAGGCATTTTAAAATATCGCTTTTAGTTATTTCATTATCCCATAGTGGTGAAAGTACTATACCATGCTGCTTCCCTGTTGCATGATATATATTTTCCAAATGTATTTAGAAGCCAGAGTTTTTCCTTTGTGAAATATTAAAGTTGTTCCCAAAGTAGGAGGGGGATAATTTAATGCTAAATAAACTTAATTATTAGTTTGCAGCAAAAACCTTTGTGTTCACCTGGGAAAAGATTTTTTTTTTTATTTTGAAATTTTGATTGCTTAACAGCCCTTGCTACTTCTATGACACTTTCCCTCAAATATTTCATTCTCGGATGGAAATAACACTGGATTTTGAAAGTTTTATTTCAGTACAGCATAAGCTGTGGCAGGTCTTACTGAATTGTAAAGGCCCAGTGTGTTTGTCATCTTGAGGTCCAGTCTAGAGAAATTCAGATCAGCTTATCACCTGGTTGACTGCAGGGTAATAAAAAAGTTCATCCATAGGATCTCTTGAAGATTATCTGCTGAACCATGGACACTAGTGGAGGAAGTACCAACATGCATAAAAATCATGAGACAGAGATTAGATATGGAAAGAGAGAAGGAGCTATTTACCTGGATTTACATAGAATGGAGCCGTATTTTGCATCATGTGGTTCCTTACCAATGGTGACTTTTTTGCTTTTGTAAGAGAGTTTTACCCAAGTGTCTGCGTTGGAGAGGCCTCCTAAGAGAAGTTTGTCTTAACAGCATATGTGTACTAGAACTATATCTTTATGTTGCCTACTGTCAGATGAAACTTATATCCAGTATTGATGACTGCTTGCTTGGAAACTAAGGACTACAGGAAAGACATAAATTGCTCTAGAAGGTTATCTTGGTTTGAGGTAAAATCAGCCAAAGAGAGGGATTTAGATACACTTGTGTGAATGATAAGGACTATATAGATTTCAATATTTGCCTCATAGATCTGGGAGGAAATTTGCATTATTGATTGTGATTTTTAATTTTGATGAAGGTTTGATATTAAAAATTATTTGCAATAATGTACTTAACTTTCTAGTTCCCGAGTCAGTGGGAATTATTGGTAGTATATTATTCACAGAAAGACTAGGTTAAGCTGAATTCTATACATTAGGTAGTCTTAAGTAAAAGAAAAAAAATTGCCCCATCCCATAACGATCTCACCCCTCAATTGTCCCACCTCTACCAAGCGAAACATTTTTGTCATGGATGGAAATAAGTCCAATAGAAATTCATTGCTAAATGGAAGACAGTTTCACAGAATTTTGAAATTTGAAAGGGGCCATGACATCCATCAAATTCTATCCATATCTAAAAAGAATCCCTACAATAATGTGACCTCAGAAGTGGTCATTTAACCTCTCCTTGAAGACCTCTTGAGGTAGTCTGTTATACTTTTAGATAACTCTTACTGTTAAAAAGCTTGTATCTGACAACGGGCCTAAATTTACTTCTTTTACATTGTATCCATTATTTCTAGTTCTGTCTTAAGGGTTCAAAAAAAACCAAATTTAATTGCTCTTTGAAATGACAACTTTTCAGATCTTTGAAGACAACAGTCATACCCCTCTCAGTTTTCTCTTCTCTAGGTTAAACATTCCCAGGTCTTTGAACTGATCTTCATTTGACATGAACCCAAGACCCTTTACTATCCTAGTTGCCTCTAGATTTCCAGCTTATCGTGTCCTTAAACTGAACACAATACTGCAGCTATCATCTGATCAGAACAGAATACAGAGAGGTTATCCATCACTTCTTTATTAGTGGAAGTTATGCCTTTCTTAATTTAGCCCAAGATTACTTTAGCTTTTAATTAGCTTTTTTTTTTTTTTGGACTATCAAATTACAATGCTAAACTCAATGAGTTTGTCTTCCACTAAAACCTTGAGGTAATTTTCATACAAACTGTTGTCTAACCATGTCTTCTCTACTGTGAACTTGTGAAGGTGTTTTTTGTACCCAAGAACTTTATATTTATTTTTGAATTTCATCTTATTAGCTTTAGACCAGTGCTTTAGCCTCTCAAGATCCTTTTGATTATATCATTTATAGTGCAGAAGTTATTTTTTCTCAGTAGAGAAAACAAAACCAGAGCAATTCACTGTGCCATCTTTGTTTTTTTTCGGTTGTGCCAAATCAGTTAAACAGTAATTCTCTTTTCTCCCTATATAACTTAAAAAGTCCCACCTTTTTTTGTTGTTGTTTTCCTTAAATTTTCCAGCCTCAGTTCATTCTGAGTCTCAGAACACCTTACTTCTTTTTTTAAAAACAAAACTGTCCCATCCTCTTATATTAATCTTTTGTCACAGATGTTCAAGTTGGGATAGGTAAAAGAAATAGAGTGTCCCGCCCCCAACCTCAGTTAATGTGGTCAACAAGATTCTTTACCCATGATACCTTTTCAATTAAGAATACCTCTTAAGATATGAACTGGGTGTGGAGGGGAGTATAGGAGGGGAACTTTCATCAATTTGGAATGAATGAAATGCTTCCAGCCATTGGATAAAGTGAATTGACATTCAGAATACTATTGGGATTGATTGAAAAAGAATCATTCACACATCCTGTGGGGCTTGGATGGAAAAAACAAGACAATTCAGAATCTGAGATTCCAATATAGCAGGCCATCCAAGTAGTGGAGCATCTTTAGCCAAGTCCATGAGAGAAAACACTTGGGAAGGAGAAGGGGTCACCTTCCCCCATAAGGGAAATCTTGTTACTTGAAGAGTTGAAAGATTTAAGAGTTTCCATCTGGGATAAGAGCAACATCTAAGGAGCAGTAGTCCCTTGAGGACACATTAAACCTACCAGAGAAAGGCAGCTGCAAGGGCTAATATGCTTGGAGCCTAGCAAAGATGGTCATACACCTTAGGAGGTCTCCATTAGGACTCTAGGAGTAGATAAAAGGAGAACATCCAAACCATATGTACTTTTAAAACTCAAGTACCTTTACCCTTAGACTCAGTGTACTTGTAGGAGAGAGGGTCTCAAACTTTTAGAGGGAATATTTTTCTAGTTAGATCCTGGCTATATTCCTCAATATAAACCTTTCTCAAGCTGTCTCTTAGTAAAAAAACAAAACAAAACAAAAAAACTAATTGATCTTAATTGGGTAGTGGGTAGTACTCAATTAATCATTAAATGACAAGTATAGTAGTGGGGATACAAAAAGAGGCAAAAGACAGCCCCTGCATTTTGGGGAGCTCAGAATCTAATAGAGAAGACAGCATGCAAACAATTATGTACAGAGCACACTACAGAATAAATAGGGAAAAATTAACAGGAAAGGCACTAGAATTAAGAGGGTTTGGGAAAGGCATCTTGCAAAAGATATTGAGTAGATATTGACTGGTTAATTGATGCTGGGGCATGCCAGATGAAGGTTCCTGAATGACAATAGTAGAAAACAACCACTCCACTCTCAGGGTTAACTGTTGGAACCCTGAGGAGAGATATAGCCAGTTACCCTTTGAGAAACTGAAATGAGGTTTAGGAGAATGATGAGCCATACATAGCCTGTGCTATATGCACGTATCTTTTAAAAATCTAATTTTGTTGGTAAATTCCCTGGGCCATCTATATAGGTCTTATTCTTTTCTCTTTGAAGTTGTTTTCCCTTATGTCTTCAGAATTTTATTCTTGAGATTTTTCCATCCCACTTTGTCTGACTTCCACTGTAGAATTTTAGTCCACGGGATGCTAATCTATCCTTTGTTTGGATTCTTTGATATCCATATTCCAAAAATATAGAATGCATGTTTGACTCTGCCCAGTTTCCTTCTTCTCTATCCCAAAATTATGAGAGAAAGAATCTATCATATTTTTTCTATTTATTATCCTAGTTATTCTATTACATCACAGAGTTGTGAGGAAAACAGAATCTTCCGTTCTTTTGTTCTTTTTTTCCCCCCTAGATGTCAGTTCAGCATTTATTAAGCATCTTTTGTCTACATAGACTGTGCTAGGATTGGGGGCAAATGTAAAATTTAAATAAACTGGATATCTTTGCAGAGTTTATATGCTATCAGCAGAAAACAATTACTAAATATTATGGGAAGAGAGGTATACTTTAATCCTTCATGAGATTAAAGATAGAACTCTGCTTGTATGAACCATATGGTAAAATAGCCATGCTTAATTAGGAGTGGGAAGGGGCAATGAGAATATGTTAATAATTCTGTGTTCATGCATGTTTTTGTCATTATTTTAATAATGTTTAGCCATCCAGTCCCCATGTATTTAGGGGCCTGAAAAAGACAATGACTCCTAATTCTGAGGTAGGGAAGAGTGAAGGATGTTTTTTTAGCCCTTAGTTACGTTTGTTAGCTTTGCTTAGTTCTTAGTGGATGCTAATGGCAGAGAGATGTAGTTACTTTGGAATGGTAAGTCCTTGTAGTCAGTATACCAAAGGATGGGTCCAGGTGGCATAGGGGGTTTCAAGCAGTTTGTCCATTCAAATGCTTAAGCAGCCAGAACAGAGGAAATGAGCAGAGTGAGAAGGCAAGCAGCTTCTGAAGGAGCCAGAGCAGAGAAGTTTGCAGAATGGATGAGGTGACATGGTACCATGACTGAAGGACCCAGGATGGCTTGGTAAGGCCTAGGCCAGTGGTTTGAGGGGGGGAATCCATCTAGGATAAGGTCACTGAAGTAGGAGGTTGTTAGAAGAATAATTCCTGCCTATTTGGGCCACAGCTGCAGCATCTTCAGTGATAAAGTAAACATAGTTCACCTGTCATAGCCACAAAATCCGTTCATGTTGTTTTCCTGACTCTTTGTGTAGACTACCCACTTGCCCTTATCTCCCATGATCTGCTTCCTAATCTCTTTCACAAATTTCTTGGATGGCTAAATCTTGAACTATATGCTTGTTGAACAGCACTGATCAGGGTCCACTGAGTCTAAAGAGCTCTTTCAGCTCTGACTGATCAATCCTACTACAACGAAAGTAAAACTGAATCAATAATGATTGAGACCAAGAAGTAGAAAGTTAGTGAAAGAGGACACAAAGGGGAGTGGGAAATGCCATCTCACAAAGAAGATTGGCATTAAACTATTTAGAACTTGCATAAACTGAACTGTTTACATTTTTATCTATCACTGTACCTCTCCCCATGGTAGATAGTGCTTGATAAAAGTACTTTTAAATCACCTAAGAATTCCTCTGTGGAAGGAAGATCTCTTCTTTGTGGTTCCACCTCTGTGAATTTAATGTTCTCAATTTGTATCCTGTTTACTTGTATAATTTGTCCTGTTCCTCTCATGTATGTTTATTCAGGGAAAGGGCTGTTTTGTTTTTTGACTTTGTATGCCTAGGGACTTGTATGTAATAGGTACTGAGAAAATGTAATTTGAATTCTGTTGAACCCCCCTGTGGTCTTTCTTGTGTCTAGTGCATGAGGAATCTTAGCAAGAAATGAATAATGGATATGCAAAACCTGAAGTAGATACTGGTGAGTCAGGGCTTGGTTGAGGAGGAAAAAGAGTGCAACTCAAAAAGCATTGATTAAATGCTTCAGACACTGTTTTTTATTGGGGATACAAAAATGAAAACAAAACTATACTTAAGACAGCTAGGTGTCACAGTGATTAGTGCTGGGCCTGCAGAAGACAAGACTCTTAGCTATGTGATCCTGGACAAATCACCTAATCTTCCTGTTTTCTCATCTGTAAAATGGGGATAATAAAAGCACCTGTCTTACAGGGTTATCATGAGGATCAAATGAGATAGGTGCAAACCTTTTAGCGCAGTGCCTAACACATAGTAGGTACTTAATACATGCTTATCCTTGTCTGCCATCCATCAAGGAACTACTTGCCTACTAATGAAAAGTAACATGTACTCAGATAAGTAAATATAAACATAGATAAAGGAATTTTTTTAAGTGGGCAATCCAAGAAAGGCCTTCATTAGGAAATGGCCTTTAAATTGGCACTCTAAGGGAGCTAAGGAGTTCTAGAGAAAGGTTAGTAGAATGAATGTTTTAGGTCTGTAGGTTACAGCTTGTGCAAAGAAATGAAGACGTAGGAGATGGAGTTATAGGTATCTGGGATGACAGGAAGGAAATTTGACTTGGTCACAGAATGTGTAAAGAAGAGGGAGGTGCAAGGTAGACTACAGCTAGTTGTGAACAGTTTAAATACTAAAAAGATGTATAGTTTACTCTCCTTAGCAGCAGTTATGTTCTATTAAATTGCCACTGATACTGAATTAGCTAGTACTGAACCATTGGTCTTATGGGAAATATAGTTAGGTGCCCATGAGCCTCTGGTTACATTTGCTTTAGCATTTTCCAACATGGCCTCACATACCTTTTCTGGTTATACTATATTTATTGTTTATTCCTTAACATTGAACGCTTGGCCAATGGCAGTATAACTCATCCCTGAATGAAGCTTATTGAACATATGTGTTTTTTCCATAAGGCACATCACAACCCTTCTTAAGCTTAGGAACACTAGACAACACTTCAGCACTTCACATGGGGACCATTTTGAAATGCAAAATCACCAACAAAAAGCACAAAAATGCAAAAAGTGGCATTTGAGAACTGAAACAAGAAGGCAGAGTGTTTCTTGATTCATCATCAACTAGAAAAGTGTTTTTAGCTACTTTTAAGCAATTTACATTTTTATTGTCACTGCAAAAGTCTGAATGACTGCAAAAATGCCGCTAGTATTGATTCTGGGGTTACAAATAAATCTTAGTGAGTAGTTGCATTCACAGATATGTAATCCACTAATAATGAAGATCCAACTGTATTTGTATTTTATCCTAGAGTCAATGAGGAACCTTAGCAGCTTTAGGAATATTACTTTGGCAACTGTGTGGAATATAAATCAGAGAGGGGATAGAATGGAGTCCCATTAATAAGGAGGCTATTCTAGTAGAACACATGAGAGGTGGTGACAGCTTAAACTGGTGTTGTGATGTGAGTAGAGGAGGTAGTTGCCATAGATATTGAGGAAGTAATATGAACTAGATGTGGTAACAGATAAGATAGATGGGAAGGATTGGAGGGAAGGAGATGAGAGAGTTTGAGGATCACTAAGGCTGAGAACCCAGATGTGTAAAAATAGTGGTACCTTAGACAAAAAAGCGGGAGTTAGGAAGAGAGGAGGGGAATGGTAGAAAGATAATGAGTTTCACCTTGTTGACTGGATGAAGATGCCTATGGGGCACCCAATAGAGATTAACCAGCATTTTAGGAGAGTTTTTGAACTTATATATACAATCTTAAAACATACTTTACCAAATAACCTAATAGGCTTAAAGATAAATTATCTATCAGTTAATATTGTTTTAAGAATGACTTTGAGTGAATAAATTATTTTGTCTTATTATAAATACCCAAATTAATTGTAAAGGACATATGAAGAAAGATACTATCTGCATCCAGAGAAAGAACTGATAAATAGAAGTATGTGTAGAAAAATTTTACACACACACCCCCCCCACACACACACACTTATTTGTGCCTAATGGTAGCATCTCTAGGGCAAGGGGAGAAGAGGGAAGGAGAAAAGGGGTGGGAATTTACATGATAATTTTGTTGTATATTTGAAAGAAATAGCACGTTATGTATGCATAGTAGATTTGCAGTTTCATGTGCAGTCATCTTTTTATTGCATCATGTTACAAAAATACTTGTTTTATTCCATAAATTAAAAATAAAATTTTTAAAAATTATCTAGGAAGTTTGCATATGATAGTATAAGGATCAGTCTTCTTGGAGCCAGAACCCTTGTACTTTAGTTTAGTTTAGTTTTTTTTTTTTTTTACCACTGTGACTTTCCTTAGCTTAATGTCCTTTCTAAAGTTTCCTTATTTGTAGAATGAGGTGATTCTCTGAGCTTTTCTTCCTACCTTTTTGATTTGTCCAATTCTATAATTCTAATCACAGTGATCACATTCCACTTCCTAAAGACTTCACTACACTAAATTTTTGCCTGCTATAGTTTTCCTTTTTTCTTTTTTTTGACAAAATTATTATTCTTAAAACAAAAACTTCTTGAAAAAATATGACTGTTTATATAACTTCTCTTTCCTTTTATTTGTGCTAGGGGATAGTGCAGAACATTTTTGAGGAATGAGTGTGTGTGTGTGTGTGTGTGTGTGTGTGTGTGTGTGGATAGGCATTTTATGGGCAATAAGATGTATTATTGAAACAGAATGTAACCAGATATAATTTTAGTGAAAAGGATAAAAATTTTCATGTAAAATACCATTTGATAACAACACAGAACAATATACTTGATTACCGTGGTCAATGAATCCAAGTTCATCCTGTGTAATGTATCCTCAAATAGTATCAGTATGGATGGATGTAAATCTCTAGCCTTCTCTCATTTAGTTTAATGTCATTTTACAATATAGTTACTTGTTGGAAGAGATGTTGCCATTCTGGTTTAATAACATGCCATAGTATAATCAGTTATTCTAAGAGATATTCTGAAATTCTTTAAAAATTTTCTTTTACTTATTTTAAAGTTAATTTAACTCACTTTACATTAAAAATACATAGTACTTGAGTGGGGGTAGGAGAGTACTTTCGTTTTCAAAGGAGTATTCCAACTCCAGGAAGTGGGACATGATGCCTCTGTTTCCAACTTTCATAAAAAGGCTTATTAAAACTAGCAACACAAAACAAACTTAAATGAATGAATTTAAAAGACTTTCTTTTGACTCTATAGCTCATTTCTTTTAATATCTGGGATACAAGAGTCTTGCGTACCCTGTAGCACCACAACTGTGACCATGTGTAAAATGCCTGGGAATATGTATTAGGATCCATTCCTTCCTATTAAAGTCCATTGTGGGATACAGTCCAGGGTGAGAAACTCAGAAGTCAAGTGGCAAATATTAGATAGAGACAGCTGCACAGAGATTAAGGTTGGGCTATCGTTGACAGTATCAGGAGCACTGAACCCTCTGAAGGAAAGCAATAAAGTCACTGAATCTTAGCAATGGAAGAGCCATCTCATCCAGCCTCAGCAAGTCACCATAAAGCCATTTATTTCTTGAAGATCCCTAGTGAAGAGGAACCTATTTGTGAGGCAGCCCACTTGATTTTGAAACTTTGTGAGGAAATTTTAAGTAGAACTCCTGTGTACAATGTGTTCTCAATACATCCCAGGATCAGGTTATGGGGATAGCTTTTGGTGTTGCTTTTTTCACGGTTAGCTCATGTTCAGCTTCCATTCCACAAAAAGTCTCATGTATTTACCGCATGAGAAATTTGTTGTTTAATTGTCACTTCCAGTCTTGAGTTTATGAAGTTGATTTTTTGAACACAAGTCTACCTTTACATTTACATTTAAGATTTGACATACTATATTGTCAAGATGTTTTTGGAGCTTGACCATTTCCCAGTGTATGAACTATCCTACCCCTCTTAGTTTTCTGTTATCTGCAAATTAGATAAGCATTCTACCTATATCTTTATCTATGTCATTGTTAAAAACATTAAATAGTACTGGAATGATTTCAGGTCCTTGGACAACTCCACTTGAGACTTCTTATTGGGTCTGATCATTCATGTCATAGATCTTGAGAGATTACAGAGCTGAAAGTGACCCTGAGAAGCCATGTAATACAATCTCTGCTCATTTTAAGATCAGGAAAATGAGACCAGGAGAAGTGAAAGGACTTGCCCAGTGTCGCACAGGGCTGGGATTTCAAACTCAGGTCATCTTATTTCAACCATAAATCCACTCAACTATGGCCTTATCTAGCCCACATCTCTGTGTGCCTTGTCTCTACAAAAATAAGAAACTTAGGTTACCTATATGTATTTAAAGTGTTTGAGGCATCCTGACCGTCTACTAGACTAGCAACTTTAATAAAAGGAAATTATATTAGACTCCATGATTTTCTCTAAATGAAGTCTGGTTGACCTCTTCCTCTTTCTCAGTGTTCATGAACCACCTCTTTAATAATGATGGTTTTTTTTTTTTTTAGAATTTTACCAGAAGTCAGTCATACTTACTGGCCCAGAGTTTACAAGTACCATACTCTTCCCACTTTAAAAAATCTAGACATTTACTCTTCTCTAGCACTTTTTCACTTTTCTATTTCTCACATTATCTCCAAAATCACTGATAAGCGGAGTGTTTCAGCAATCACATTTGTTTTTGTTTTTGTTTTTGTTTTTTCTCCTAGTATTCTGTGATGTACTTCATCTATTCCTGGTGACTTCAAACCATCTGGGGTAACCATGTAAAATCTTGCTTTTCTCCTTACCTATTTGTGAGTTTCAACTCACTATTCGACATTTTTATACTTTTTAGTACATAAGTCACTCTCATCAGTAGATAAAATAAGAGCCAAATTAGAGTCTGTTTATCTGTCTCTCTTTCTCTCTGTCTCTGTCTCTCTCATCTCCCCCTTGCCCACAGTGCATTTTAATGAGCATTTTATGTTGCCCTTTGCATTCCTTGCCAGTATGAGCTCATTCTGAGCTTTGACATTCTTATAGGGAATGTGATGCTTAGCTGTCACATTCATCCTCAATTACTAGCCCTTGTTTTGTTTTTTAATATAAACTCAGTTGGGCATGGTGGTGCTTGCCTGTAATCCTTACTACTAGAGAGACAGTGGTGGTGGGTCATTTGAGCTTGGGACTTCTAAGCTTCAGAAAGGCTGAAACTGATTGGTTGTCCATACTTAAGTCTAGCACCAATTACATGAAATGGAACCCCCCAAGGAGCAGGACCACCTAAGGAATGAAGAACCAGAGCAGCTTTAAATTTCCATGCCAGTGACTAGTGGGATCAGGCCTTTCTCCACTGCCATTTAACCCTGGGTGAGATGAGGAAACTAAGTCTCCAAAAAAAGTAAAGGGAAAAAAAAATATAAATGGGCAGATGACTTCCTTTTGTATCTTTGTTTTCATATGAGTATTCCTCCCCCCTTCCCACCCCCCAGAACTTAGGCCTTTGGGATATCTAAGAGTGAGTTATTTTTTTCCACAGGCTGAGTACAAAATAAGCTAGGCCAATCATCAAAATAACATGGAATTCTTAAATATCAGGCCGCACCTGACCATATCTGCCTCAATCTACTCCAAATTCAAAGGTTAATATATACTTACCCATACAGATTTCTCCTCTTTTGAACTCTAAATGACTTCTTGCTTTTGCAGGGAAAGGGTAACACTCCCCACAGCCCAACCCTCCACCTCTTTTAGGCTTTGACAGATTTGTTTCTATATGTAGGGATCAGAAGCCTTTGTAAACCCTGAGTAATATTAGTGTTTATGAGTGCTGTGATCTCTTAGTTCCTAAATCCGAGGACCCTTTCTCAGTCCTTGTCCATCTTGGTGGCGTTCAACACTGTTGGACAGGCTCTCCTCCCAAGTACTCTCTGCTTGTTTTGGCACTGCTCTTCTTTGGTTCTCTTCTTACTTCGGCCAGGGAGGGCACTGTTATCTTTCTGGTGACCCTATTATCCAGACTCAGTTGTCTTCAATTCTTTACTCCTACTCATATACCCAGTTAGTTGTCATCTTTTCTCCCTCCATACCTCTCTTTGAATATGTCATCCCCTTATCACCACTCACACATTAAGTACTTTTTCAGATCACCTCTTCATTCAGATAAGGCAGTAACTTCCTAATTGGTTTCTGATGCATTTTTCTAATGTATAGATCTGCCCATATCACTTCCTCTACTCAGTAATCTCCAGATTGCTGTTACCTCCAAGATCAAATACAAATCCCTCTGCTGTCTACCTTATTACGCATTACACCCCTCCACACATACTTTACTGTCCTACTAAACTGGTTTTCTTGTTATCCATCACACATTTACACTTACTGTCTCCCATGCCTGGAATTCTCTCCCTTCTCACCTCCACTATGTTTTTCTAGCTAACTTTAAGACTCAGCTCAAATCCTAACCTTCTGCAAGAAGCTTTTCCTGGTATCCTTCCAGCCCCATCAACTGCTAGTCCCTTTCCTTCTGAGATTATCTCCCATTAATTCTGTGTGTATCTTATACATATATAATCATTTTTATTTTTATTTCTCCCATTAAAATGCATTCCTTGAGAGTAAGGACTGTTTTTGGCTTTTATATCTCTAGGTCTTAGCATTGTGCTTGTCACATATTTAGACTTAATGGTGGCTGACTTCAGCTAGTTCAGTTCCTACATCAAAAACCCAAGTAGAAAAAAAGGCAAAGACGATTATTTTGGTTTGCTTATATGATGAATTTTCAGCCTATGGTAGTTCTTTGACTTCTCTCAGAAGAAGGGAAAAAAACCAGTCATCTGTTTTAAAATTTTGATGGCTGGAATATAAGAAATCATGGACCGTTGGAGAACTTCCCACAGCTGCAGCCATGACTTCAAGAAAAGACGTGTTCAACCAGGTGGCCTGTGCTGGCGTCTTTCCCAGTACTGTGAAAGATGTATTATTCCCTCCCAGGGTAACTCAGGGAAAGAGCTGATTATGGAATTAAAACAACCAATGTATAATTAACCTCTGTTTTGGTCAATGTTTCCTACACAGTTTGGATAATTGACTCACTTTACCTCCATAAAGGGAGGCAGCTGTTTTATTGATTAGTATAATATATTGGAAGTAAGAAATCTGAACCTGTTACCACCTTTGCTTCAAGATGCTCAGAATGTGACCTTGAGCAATTATACCTCTCTGTGGCTTTTGCTTTTCTCATGTGAAAGATAAAGATAAAAATAAAGATGTCTGTTCTATGTACCCATTTGTGAGATGGAGTTATAGGAAGAAGTGCGGGAGAAAGGGAACACTTGAACATCATTAGATTATGAGCTTCTCAAGGGCAAGGGCTACTTTTGCCTTTGTATCCTAAATGCTTATCCTGGCACATAATAGTCATTTAATAAATGCTTATTGACTATTATTGATTAAATAGGAATGACTGTGAATACAAAATATTACAAGGATCTTTTGTTTTAAATAAACTCAGTAATAATTGCTGGCATTTAGATAGCACTTTAAGGTTTGCCAAGTACTTTATAAAGATCATCTCCTTTGATCTTCATGATAGCCCTGGGATGTAGGTGCTATTATTATCTTCATTTTACAGATGAAGAAACTGAGGCAAGCAGAGGTTAAATGACTTATCTAGAGTCACAGTACAGCTGGGAGTCTTCCTGATTTCAGATCTTTCACTCTATACATTATCACAGGGCAGCACAGAATTTGAAATATATAGTCATAAAAATACCAATGCCTCTGAGGGGGATGGAGAATCTCTTCACTTCCCTGCATTCTGGTAAAAAGTATAGTACCAGAAGAAAGATCCTTTCATGAAGTCATGTGAAACCTGCCACAGAGCCCTCACACGAACCAGCAGCTTGTTATTATCCTGACCACCACCCTAACTCTTTTCCCAACTTTTTTTTAACTGACTTCATGCCATCACCACTTGCCTACGGAACATTTCCAGTTGGTACACTATGATCCATGGGCTCACAGAGTTGGACACCACTGAACAACAACAGAAAAGTCCCATAACCACCTTAAACTCTACACGTCCAAAACAAAATTTATAACCTGTATCCCTAAACTTTCTCATCTGCCAAACTTTACCTATTTCTTATCATCTCTAATCTCATCACCATGCTGCTAACACAAGCCTTGATTAACACTGCCTCCTTCAGCCTCCTCTTCCCTCTGATTGGAGGACTGAAGAAGGGCTGTATACCAAACTCCTCCCAATACCCTCTTTTATGGAGGGCAGAAACCGGATTCTCAACTCTTCCCTTTGCCATCTGTGCATTCAACTCCGTGGAATAAGATGCCCCTGAGCCAGTTACAGCCTAGTGTTCATTCCTTCTCCTCTACACCTCTCCCTCCCACTTTGTGTGTTGTCTTTCCCATTAAGGTTACAAACATGGATCAAACTTTGGTCATAGACTGCCTTTTTTATTGTTTCCTGGGTGCTTAGTGGGGTAAATGGCACATTGTTGTTTTACATTTATACCCTTTTTTATGACCCTGTGGACCATCACACACCAGTACTGTCCATGGGGTTTTCTTGGCAAAAACTGGCACATAATAGGTACTTAATAAATGTTTATTGCATTGGATGAAGGACACCACAGTCCTCCAATTATGTAGGTCTGCAACCTCAAAGCCATTCTTGATTCCTTAGTGTCTGAGACCCCCCCCCCCCAACATCTCTGTCCCAGATATGTCATTTGCCCAGTCTAGTCAATTTTATCTCAACATCCCTTCCTTCTCTCCGTTTTTATAGCCAGAGCCATTATCATCTCTCTCCTAGATTACTGCAATTACTGTGATTCTAGTCTTTTTCCTCTCTAGATCATCCTTTTTACAGTTACTAAGTTGATAGTCCTAAAGCTTAGGACTGACTATGTCATAACCTTTCCTGAGAAGTTTCTGTGCCTTTCTTTTACTCCTACAATGTGATGGAAATGCTTTTTGTTTGTCATTTAAAGCCCTTCGCGATCTTGATACTTTACCTAGTTTATTGCACATTGCTTTCCTTCTTGCATTCTCTATTGTAGCCAAACTGCCTAACTTTTGTTACCCAAATGTGACAATTCATCTTCTTCTGTGGCTTTGCACAGACCACCATCGCCCACACCTCCGGAGTGCTCCCCATACTAACTCTAGGCAGTACTGCTTCTTCTTGCAGTCCCTAGATTCCTTCAAGACTCAACTCAAGTACAACCTTTTCTTGGAGGTCTTCTTTGATCTCCCGCAGGTGCAAGTGTCTTTCTCTCTGAAAAAAAAATATTACTTTGAATCTGGTATTTATTTATCTGTGTTTATGTGGTTTCCACTAAGAATATTAAATCCTTGAGGTTGGGAACTGTTATGTTTTCGTGTCCCTAGTATATAGTGCTTGACACATGGTAGGTATTTAACAAATGCTGAACTGCTGCAGACAGTAACTCTGGAATTCAGTAACAAAATGGAATTCATTCTGCAAAATTTAGTTAGGTTGAGATGTTACCTAATTTAGCTAATAAAAAGAGGTTTGTTTTTTTTAAAGCAGATGTGAATATTTTATATCTTGAAAATGTGAATATTATTTAAGTCTGCATTTCTAGAAAGCTTTACAATTGAAAAGTCAGATTGTTCTTAATATATTAAAATACAGCTTTGAATACTCATCAGCCAATTAGCAAAGATTTATTAAGCATTTATTATGTGCCGTATTTCCCCGTAAACAAACTGGGGCTTGATTTGAGCCTTCAGTATTACTGCATGTTTAAATATGGTATACTATTTTATAATTAATGTAATTATCTTCAATTGTAAAAGTTAAGGGCTTCACTCACGATGGCATTACCTATGTGCTATTACATCTATGTAAATGGTCTCATTGGTTTAAAAAGGAGTGAAATTTTAATTTGCTTTTTAAATATCTTGATTGTGCGCTATTTTCTGGAAAGGACTTAATCATATTACTTCAGCTTATATTAGCAAATTCTACTTTTAGATCATACAATGTTTTAATGTTAAATGAAGTTTTGTTTAATTTTCTCTAGAATGAGTGATTCTGAGAGTAGACAGGTAGTAGAAACAATAGTGAGATGACATGTTTGCTATTCTGCATGGTCAAAGATACATTAGAAACTACAAACTATAAATTGGTAGAAGATAATTATAAAGAAAATGATCAGCTTCATTCATTTTCACCTAACCAAACTTTAAAGAGATCCTACTGTTGTTTATTTGACTTTATTTCTATTCATAAAAAAATCTTAAATCTGACTTTATAAGATTACAAATTTTCTGATTTGCCTAATTTTACATAATGTTCTGGAGCTATTATAAGTTAAATTTAATAATAAGTACCATTGTTTTTAGCTTGTCATTCTCTTTGTGGTATATATTCATCTATAGTATCACCTTCACGTTGTTAATTAAGAATTTTATGGAATTCAGCTACCAGCATTCTAACCCCATTTTAATGTTTTGGTTAAGATTGTACAAAGTCATAGTATTTTGAGAGGTTGGTCTTGATGTGACATATTGAGTGTAACATAAATGAAAAATTCCCTTTGCCTAGATTGGCATGCTCTATTAGTTTTGTTGTGCCAAAGTTGCCATTTTCATTCTTGTGTAGGTTAGTTGTATTTTCATATAAAGATACATTATTAAACATTATTAAAAGGTGATAGGTTGCATTTCATAAACTATTAAGTGAAAGGGGGAACACCTAGTAAGCGAATATTGCCTAGCATCATTATTAGTAAAACAACTACTCAAAGTGAGTCAGTACATATTTTCTTCATATTTGATGGGCATCATCTTTTAGTTTGAAGTTAGATAATAAAGTATTATTGCTGCAATTATTTTTGGCTCGTATTTTTGGTTCTTTAGCATAAAGGAAGGGTTTTTGTTTGTTTGGAATACAGAATGGAATAGAGAATGGCATTATCCCAGTTGAGTGGTAATGGAGAGTTTTAAATGAAAGAGAGACCATAGAGATCATCTAGTAAAGTTTATTAACTTAGGGGCCATGCATTCCCACAAATATTCTGGATAGATTTCAAGAAGTCTCCGAACTTGCATAGGAAAAAATATTTTATCTTTATTTTTGCTAAACTTTAACTGAAATTTAGAATTTTCTTCAAATATGTAAGGGGGACAGGCTTTACCAGTCTGCAGAAGTATCCATGATACACAATAAAAGGTGAAGAACCCCTGATATATTCTAGTTTCTTTATTCAACACCAGAAAAAACTGAGACAGAGGTGGGAGTTTAGCCCAGATCTTAAATCCAGTGCTATTTTTAATGTAAAACCTGCTGCTTTTAACAGAAAGAATTATAATAATGCTTTTTTAGACAGATATTACTCTTAAATCTGGTTAGCCATCTCAAGGGGATACTTTGTTGTTGTTTAGTCATTCCAGTCTTGTACGTAATGTCCGTACATACGTTCATACACTCATACATATACACACACATGTACGTGTGTGATAGATATGTTGTTATTGCTGTTCAGTAGTACTCAATTCTTTGTGACCCCATTTGGGTTTTCTTGGCAAAGGTGCTAGAGTGGTTGGCCATTTCTTCCTCCAGCTCATTTTACAGATGAGTAAACAAAGATAGATAGGGTTAAGGGAATTGTCCAAGGTCACACAGCTAGTCTGAGGTCAGATTTGAATTTAGGAAGATGAATCTACCTGCCTCCAGGCTCAGAACTCCCTATCCACTTCACTACCTAGCGGCCTAGGAAGAAGTATTAGTAACAAAATTGAAAACCACCATGAGAATGAGAAAAAAAAAAACCCACCACCTTATGTGGTATCTTCATAATACATCTTATTTGCTTTATTTCTATGCCTTCAGTAATTTTTAAGGGACTTATTGGGGGATGTAGGGAGTAGAAAAGTTAAAAAATAATACTTAGCAACTATTGCTACATAGCCTTAAGATGTTTAGTATATATCTGTGATGGCAATCAAAATAGGATCTTTTGCTGTTTTTGTTTTAGTATAATCAAGTGCCTCTGATTGAATCTTGCCTTTATCAAAGGAGTCTTTTCTAGGAGTAAAGTACAGAAACAAGAGTTTCTTTAACTAGAAACAATGTATGTATTTGTATTATTAATTATTTTAATATGATTAAAGATGTTTCCCACTCATTGATGGGCCTGCCCATTGTGGGAAGCTTGATTAGGGGAATTGTTTTATAGGAGGGTCCCAAGAACTTTTTGTTTTTTCAATTAAGGCACTGGGTCCAAAGGGCTGTGATGTCCTCTGGCTCTCAAAGAGATAAAAATACTCTGAGTTAAGGTTTTACTTTGGGGTTTAGTTTTTGGGAAGAAGGTTTGAGTGCCAGATGAGGACCCTGGGAAGCCACTAAGTAGTCCCCCAGCTTTGAGAACCCAGATGCTGTGCTACCCTCTCTGTTAATGACAGTCAGACTGCTGTACCTGTCTGTTGAATTATGATCAGGCAGAGGAAGCCATGTCTATTGATTATTTTGGGGCTTACTGACAGAGGAAGTGTTTGTTTGGCCAGAGGAGGACTCTGGAAATCCCCTAAAGGAACCCCCCCCTCCCCTCCCCCCACTCTCCTCCTCCCCAGCTTTGAAAACCCAGATGTCATGCTTCCCTTCTTTGGTAACTATGGTCAGACAGTTGGAACTGTCTGTTGAATTCAGGCAGAGGAAACCTTGTCTGTTGACTTTTAATTTCACTGAATCTCTTTGAAGTTCAGGGTGCTGACTCACTTGAATTAGGTGAATGATATATATGCTTGGTTAAAGGAATGATACATGTGCTTAATTAAAGTGATTGTTAACCCCTCAAAAGTTGCCTTTCCTTTTATGAATGCAGATCTAAGAACCTCTGATAGCAGTCCCCTCTGTGTATGTTGGGGTGCTTACTGATACAATATCTTAACTAGTAAAGAAAATTTATTTTAAAGGAGTCCATTTTAAGACTATTTTTTATTCATTTTTTTTTTTTGAAGTCTGTAGCTGTAGTTTTTAATGTACTATTCTACTGTCATAGAATTGTGGCAATTTCAAGTATGCTTTGTAATGTAATTCACAAAAAATGTAAAACAAAGATCTTATAATTGAAAATTTTCTACAAGACATACTTACATATAGTATAAAGTTATATAGTAAATGGTGACTAATTTTTAAAAATGATTTTTTTTTTTTTTTATGTTATGTGCTCAACATTATGTAGCCTTAAAAAAATCCTTATTTTTCTGAATGGTCCAATAACATTCATATTTCTACTGTTTTCATTAAGAACTTAGTAGCAGAATTCAATATATTATTAATAACTATATCTAAAGGCTTATTTTTGTTGGATAATTATATGCCTTAACAATATAATAATTTAAAAATTATTTCTGTTAAGAAATGTCTTACATGCATCATAAGAAAAATATTAGGGTAAACACATTTTTCACCCCAAATTTCTGTAATTTACAAAATGCTTTGATAAATTATATATATAAGGCATAATGAGGGTAGATAGTCACTTCAACCAAGTAACATGGTGAAGTTTAGATACTGTATAACATGTATTTGACACCCAAATTATAGTGTAAAAATTGAAGGTTCTCTGGCATGCACATGTGTATCTACGTAGTGGTTTCTTACACTGCACCACAGCATTTCAATTGGATGTTCATTTTAGTACAAAGCTTGCATGGAGCTCTTGTGTTATATGATTGAAAATACTTTAAAACACGGTGTACTGTGTGAGGAAATTCAGAGAATGTCTGATAAGTGTACTAAAAACCCCAGGAGCTTTGATCAAGTGCCAGCTGTTACATCAGTCTTGTTTGTAATCTTTCTTGCTGATCTGTGACCTTGACCTTGTACTTCTGTCTGTATGTCAAATCTATTTTAGGGATGGGGAAACTATAGTTTAGTTTATTAGGTTTTATGTTTTTATTCTCACAGGATATGTTCCCTTTTATAATATAAAGACTAAAACAGGTTCAGGAGAAGGAAGGTTACATTTCCCATAACTTTCCTGCTTTTTAGGTAGAGACTGAAAAATATATGCTTTTGAAAATTGATGGAAATCAATAGGCACTTTTTGTTGATATTTTAGGAAGTTTGGAAAAGCTAGAAAGGTTTTTTTTTTTATTGTAATCATTGTGAAATACAAAAATTAGTCATTGCTCTTTGTTTTTGTTGAGCTGTTCTTCCCTTAAAAGCCGCAAAACAAAGGTGAACAGAAGATATTTAACTAATTTTAAATATCTTTTATATTACTACCGTTGAATGCTTGTTATATTTTCATAAATATTTAGCAGTCTTCTCTGGTATATTCTTTTATAACAATGTAGTGAAGCGTTTCAGAAAAAGTAGCATATAAGGCTAATCTTTGAGTTAGAAGGTGCTGTTTAATCCATTTAATATTTTGACTGGCTCTTGTGATTTCATATTATTTCCTTTTAGTGTTATTTTTTTTATAAAGTGAAAATGAAATGCAAATATAATTATGTGGTGAATTTGGTTAAGGTACTCAGGCCTTCTAGATAATTCATGTCAAACAAGTAACTATTTTTACCTCTGGTCTAATACTTACTTATTTCTGTTGCCTTCATAATTTCTTAATTACCCTTTTCACTTAATCTGTGTACAGTGGCCTTTAAATCTTTGCTACTATTTTGAGCTTTATAGAATATGTTGTCTGTTATGTGATAACATTTAGGTTTGAATTTAGGTTTCTATTTAGTTTTAAGTAAATGCCTAGATATGAACTTTTCTGGCCTCACCGAAATAGTGAATATAGAATGTCCCATTTTGTGCATTTTAGCTATTTGGTGTTTATTTTTATACCTCAGGATCCATTAGAATAGCTATAAAACATTGGTTATTGCTGTTTCTATAACTTTGTGATAGCACATCATCTTGTGGTTAAAATGCTTGTCATCTCTGTAAACTACAATTTATGAAATTACATAGGAACATATGTCCTTATGTTCACATTAATGTTTCCTACATGTTAAAAATTCAACTCATTTTAATTGGTATTGATAAGATTTATGAAGCAAGTAAATGTTTACTTTTGTTAACACCTTTACTTGTAGCACCCCCATCCAAGAAAAACAACAACAGGAAGATATTATTACACTTCTCTGGATATGTCTCCATTTGGGGAAAAGATGTTCAGTGAGCTTTTAAGGCAGCATGGTATAGTGAAAAAAGTACTTATTCCCTGTTTGACTTTTGATAAAACATTTGGCCTCTCTGGGCCTCTGGTTTCTAATTGATAAAATGAAGGGATTGGAGTAGATAATACTCCTTTTCTGGATCATGTACTATGCTTAGTTACTGAGATGGTCGTTAATAGTGCCCTTTAATAGTTAATAGTGCATGAATAGTTTTTCTTTTTAAAAAATTTTAATATATCTTATTTTTTCCCTCAATTATATATTAAAACAATTTTAAATATGTTGAGTTCCAAATTTTATTCCTCCCTCCCTCCTTGCTCTCCCCCCTCCTTGAGATAGTGAACAATCAAAGATATAGGTTATACGTATGAAATCATGTAAAAAATTTCCATATTAGTTATTTTGTAAAAAAGACTTGAATAAAAGAAAAAGAATGAAAGAAAGTAAAAAAATAGAACACTTCAGTGTATATTCAAACAATATCATTTCTTTCTCTGGTGGCAGGTTAATTTTTAGCCCTTTGGAATTCTCTTGGATCATCGTATTGCTGAGAATAACTAGGTTATTCACAGTCCATGGTATAATGTTCCCCTGCTTCTGCTTTCTTCATTGTGCATCAGTTAATGTAAGTTTTCCAGGGTTTTCTGAAGTCATTCCACTTATCATTTCTTATAGCACAATAACATTCTCTCACAACCATATACTTCTTTAGCTATTCTCCAATTGATGAGATTTTCAGTTGTTAGCCACCACAAAAAGAGCTGCTATAAATATTTTTATACAGATTGGTTTTCTTGATTTTGGGGGTTTTGTTTTGTTTTTGTTTTTTGTTTTTTTTGATGTCCTATAGACCTAGCAGTGGTATTACTAGAAAGGGTATGCACAGGTCCTTTGGGCATATTTCTAAATTGCTTTCCAGAATAGTTGGATCAGTTCATAGCTCCACCAATAGTGCAGTACAGTCTCAGTTTTCCCATATCCTCTCCAACACTCATCATTTTCCTTGTTTGTCATCTTAGTCAATCTGATAGGTGTGAGGTGGTACTCTTTTAATTTGCATTTCTCTAATCAAAAGTGATTTAGAGAGTTTTTTTATATGACTATAGATATGACTCCCAAGGATTTTATATTATCTGCAATTATTTTAAATACAATTTCTCTTTCTATCTCTTGCTACTGGGCTTTGTTAGTAATATATAGAAATGCCAGTGATTTATGGTGGGGTTTTTTTAATATCCTGCAACTTTCCAAAAGTTGCTAATTATTTCAAGTAGCTTTCTAATTGATTTTCTAGGATTTTCTAAGTATGCCATCATATCATCTGTAAAGAGTGATAGTTTTGTTTTCTCCTTACATATATTAAATAATAGTCATGATAATGGGTATACTTGTTTCACCCCTGATCTTATTGGGAAAGCTTTTAGCTTATCCCCATTACATATAATTCTTGCTGATGATCTTAGATACTGCTTATCATCTTAAGGAAAACTCCCTTATAGTGTTTTTGATGCTGCTTATTTGGTTGGTTTTTTTTAATCAAACTAACCAAAGGTTTATTTTATTGTTTTCATTTTCCCATAAAACCAAGTCTTATTTTCATTTATTAGTTCAATGGTTTTCTTACTTTCAATTTTATTAATCCCTCCTATGATTTTCAGAATTTCTAATTTGGTATTTTAATTGGGGATTTTTAATTTGTTCTTTTTTAGGTTATTTTTAATTGCATGCCCAATTCATCAATCTGCTCTTTCTCTATTTCTCTGTAAGCATTTAGAGACATAAAATTTCCCCTAAGCACTGCTTTGGTTGCATCCCATAAATTCTGGTATATTGTCTCAGTATTGTTCTGTTTGATGAAATTGTTGATTGTTTCTGTGATTTTTACTTAACCCACTCATTGTTTAGGTTTTCATTATTTAGTTTCCAATTAATTTTTAATCTATCTTTCCATGGCCCTTTATTACATGTATTATTTTGCATCATGATCTGAAAAGGATGCATTTAATACTTTTGCCTTTTTGCATTTGATTATGAGGTTTTTGGGCCCTAGCACATGGTCAGTTTTTGGGTAGCTGTGGGAAAGGTATATTCTTTTCTATCCCCATTCAGTTTTCTCCTAAAATCAGTTATATCTAACTTTTCTAAAATTCTGTTCACCCCTTTAATTTCTTTCTTATTTTGTGGTTAGATTGATCTGGTTCTGAGTGGTTGTGATCTCCCACTATAGTTTTGCTGTCTATTTCTTCCTGTAGTTTCTTAACTTCTCTAAGAATTTGAATGCATACTACTTGGTGCATACATGCTTAGTGTTCACTTCATGTTTATGGTACCTTTTAGCAAGATGTGGTTTCCTTCTTTATATCTTTTAAATAGATCTTTTTTTGTTTGTTTTTGCTTTGTCTGAGATCAGGATTGCTATCTCTGCTTTTTTTTTTTTTTTTAGTGAAGCTGAAACATAATAGATTCTGCTCCAACTTTTTACTTTATTCTGAGTGTATCTCTCTGCTTTAGATGTGTTTCTTGTAAGCAACATATTATAGGATTATGGTTTTTAATCCACTATGCTATCTTCTGTTTTATGGGGAGACTTCATCCCATTCACATAACTGTTATCTTTCCCTCCATTCTATTTTCCCTTCATTTATTCTTTTTCTTTCCTTTCACCCTGACCTCACCAGTGTTTGGCTTGACAACTGCCTCCTTCTGTCACTTATGCTTTTCTTTCCCCCTTTCCTCTCCTATTTCTGCCTCCTCCCCCTTCTGTCAGCTGCCCCTGCCTTTTCTTTTCTTTTCCCCTTCTTAGTTCCCTATAAGGCAAGAAATTTCTATACCCAACTGAGTGTGTCCTATGATAGTAAGGTTCAAATAATGTTCCCTCCCTCACTTCTTTCCCTGTGCTGTAAAAGGTCTTTCATGCCTCTTCATGTGATGAAATTTACCCTGTTCTTCCTCCCCTTTGCTCTTCTCCCAGTAAATTTTTTTAACCCCTCAATTTTTTTGTATCAAAGTAAAATCAAAGTAAACTTATAACCATACCCTCTGTCTGTGTATACTCTTTCTAACTGTCCTAATAGAGATAGGGCTCTCAAGAATTACAAGTATCATCTTTCTGTGTAGGGAAGTAAGCAGTAACTTTTTAAATCATGTTTGCTTGTTTCTTTGTTTTTCCTGTTTTCCTTTTTTGAATCTTGTATTTGAAGATCAAATTTTCTGTTCATCTCTGGTCTTTTCACCAGGAAAGTTTGAAAGTCCCCTATTTTATTGAAGGTCCATTCTTTGCTCTGAAAGATTATCTCAGTTTTGCTGGATTCTTGTTAGTAATCCAAGCTCCTTTCCCCTCTGAAATATATTCCAAGCCCTCCAATTTTTTAATGTTGAAACTGCTAAGTCCTGTTTAATATCAATTATAGCTCCTTCATATTTGAATTGTTTCTTTCTGGGTGCTTGTGCAGTATTTTCTTCTTGACCTGATAATTCTGGAATTTGACTACAATATTCCTTGGAATTTTCATTGTGGGATCTCTTTAAGGAGGTAATTGGTGAATTCTTTCAATGAGTGTTTTATCCTCTGGACCTCACAGTCTTGATAATTTCTTGAAAGAGGCTGTCCAGGCTCTTTTTTTTGATCGTGGCTTTCAGATAGTTCAATAATTCTTAAATTATCTCTCCTGGGTCTGTTTTCCAGGTCACTTGTTTATCCAATGATGTATTTTACATTTTCTTCTATTTTTACATTCTTTTTATTTTGTTTAATTCTTGATGTTTCCTAGAGTTTTTAACTTCTACTTGCCATTCTAACTTTTAAGAAATTTCTTTGGTTAGCTTTTGTACCTAATTATTTTTATGGAGTTGTTTTCTTCAGTGTTTTTTTTTTTCTATTTTGCAATTGTATTTTTTAAGGAATTGTTTTCTTCAGTCAGTTTTTGTCCTTCCTTTTCCACGATGTTGATTCTCTATTGCATAACTCACATTTCTTTTCCCAATTTTTCTTCAGCCTCCCTTAGTTGATTTTTAAAATTTATTTTAAGCTATTCCAAGAAAGCTTCTAAGTGTATTGAGACCAAGTCATCTTCCCCTTTGAGGCCTCGCATGTGGGTTTTTTGACATTGTTGTCCTTAGAATTAGAGTTCTTCCCTTTCATCATAGCAGCTTTCTGTGGTCAGGGTTCTTTTTTGTTACTTTTTTGTTGTTGTTGTTTACTCATTTTTAGCCTACTTTGTGACTTTTGAAATTGAACTCTGCTTATGGGACATAGAGGGGCACAAGCTTCTTGGGCTGGGGCACAGGGAGCATTTTCCAATCTTACTGTGCTAGGGACCAGAGGGTCCTGGTCACAGGATTTCTGCACTGATGCCTCAGGTGTTGTCGGCTTGCCTATTGTTCTGGGGTGAAATGGCCTAGTCCTGCATGTTGTGGAGACACTGTTTAGAGGGAGGGTTCCCATGCTGGCAGTTTGCCTGCTATACGGTGGCTAGAGGCCTCACAGCTGGCCTACTGTGCCAGGTCTGAGAGACTTCAGTTTCTGACCTGTGCTGTGGCTCAGAGGGTTGCACTGGCTTGCACTGTCAGAATTGGGCTGTGCTCCCCTTTTGCCAAAGTGAGATCCTCTTCTCCTGAAGTCTTTCTACATTATCTTAAGTAGAAAATTGTTTCATTCCATCTTTTTGTAGCTTCTGTCATTCTGAAGTCCATTTAGAGGCTTGAATTAAGGTTTCCACGGGGAACTGAGGAGAGCTCAGGCAGATTCCTGGCTTTTTTCTCCACCATCTTGGTTCTGCCTCCTCTCTCTATTTTATTGATATAAGCAATTAGATATAATATTTTCCCTAAGTACCATTTTGGCAACTTCCTATAAATGGTGGTACATTGTCTTGTGATTCTTTTTAATGACAGTATCAGTTGATTTGTTCTTTAGTTCACTTACTTTTTAGAATTTTTTACCAACTTTTTATCTTTCTATTGCCCATTGTTGAATGTAATTTTTACTGCATCATGATCTGAAAAAGGATGAATTTAATTTTTCTGCTTTTCTGTATATGGTTATGAAGTTTTTATGTCCAAATACATGATCAGTTTTTGTGTAGGTGCCATGTGCTGCTGAGAAAAAAAGGTATATTCCTTTCTTTTTTTCCAGAGATCTATCATCTCTAACTTTTTTCAGAATTTTGTTTTCTTCCCTAACTTCTCTTGTTTTTTTTTTTTTGGTTAGATTCTTCTAATTCTGAGAGGAGAGAGTTGAGGTCTTCCTCTAGTATAGTTTTGTTTTCTATTCCTGTAACTCGTTCAGCTTCAAAAATTCAGTTTGGCGCATATATGTTTAGTATTGATGTTACTTTGTTGCCTGTGGTACCTTTCAGCAAAATATAGTTTCTTTCCTTATCTCTTTTAATTACGTCTATTTTTGCTTTTGTTTTGTCCTGAGATCATGATTATTATCCCCTTTCTTTCCTTCAGTGGAAGCATGATAGATTCTGTTTCAGCTCTTGCCTGTGACATGAACATTTTAAAAGCAAATTACAGCAAGATATTTTGAATCACCAGTAGTAGAATTTGAGATGTTTAACTGCAGGAAATATTTTTGGATGATGAATCCTTTTAGGTGCTTGATATCATCCCAACTGAACTAGTCTATTCGCAAGAGTCAAAAAGGAATAGATAACATTATAATAAATATTAAGTTATGCTTTATTTTTAAAAATTACATAAATTTTTGTAAATGTATTCTATAAATGTTCATTTTGCTCTTTACTCTTTAAAAGAGTTGAAATCCATGTCATTCATTTTGCAAATGAAATTTTGAGGAAATTTTTCTCAAATGAAAGTCTGGAGACTCTACTCTCTTAAAATCTTTGTGCAGGATTTTAATTGTTGACTTTTGATTTGGAATCCTAAATTCATCCATTAAGTCTTTTATTGATATATACATTCTTGGTGTGAAATTGCTTTTGTTTTGTTTGTAAAGCTTATAAAAGTGCTGTGCCTGTTAGAGTCTATTAAAATAAATCCTAAAAGAATATTAAAGTTATTTATAGTACTGGATATTACTTTGAATAAATAGTCAACCCAACAAGTCAGGCCAGATACTGTTGTTTATTGGAATTTAATTAAACTATTCTTATATTCATTAAAAAAACTGCAAAAATTTACCCATATTGAAATAGGAACAGTGTTCTCTTATGGCAGTTATTCTTATAGGTATATTTAGGAAGCTCATTAGCTTGTTTAGGAATTAGAGCAGAAATTCTAATGAAAACTGCATACCCAATTCATTTTTAGTCCTATGTGGTGTCACATTTTTAGTTCCATCTGGAAAATATAATCTAGAAAAAATCTGGAGAAATTTCATGGAGAAGAAAATTAGGAAAAGGTTAGATAATGCTGATAATTAGCCACATAATTCCAAGTACATTACAGAGCAAATTTCTTTGAAGTTTTTTGCTGATCTTTGCTCTTAATAGGCCCAGTATTTGATTATAGATAAGATTTTTCTAATAAATAGATCTTGCCCAAATTTCCCTTGTTTCCTTCCTTGTTGGACCTGCAAGAGTGTAGTTCCACGTTATAGTCCATAGAGAAACACATCCTCTTTCACCTGATTAAAACTTTACAGTAAAAGACTTAAAAAATGAGAACTATAGTCACATCAAAATTAACATGTAACTTGAAAGTTATTTTTGAATCACCTTTAGAAAGTTAAGACTGAGAAAATTTATACAAATTATCTTACTTATCACAATTACTCATGGGATTGAAACACTTATCATTTAAGCTTTATTTTATAGAAATTTACTATTTGTCCTTCACTATCTTCCCCTCCCCCATGTTTTATTAATTTTGGAAACAGTATTGGGTGTGATAATGAAATAGGCAGGTCAGGTTTTTAAAAATTGTTATAGTAGACTTTTTCTTTTTCTTTTCCCTCCACCAAGCTGGTATAAAGAAGTGTCTTGAAGAAGCACCAGAAAACCAATTCAATTTGCATTTGGGTCTTTGTATTATTTTCTTTTAGGGACTTACTCAAATTATTGTCACCACACATTCCAATCAAAGATCTATTATTTATGATGGCTCAATTCAGTCTTGTTTCTGTGCTTCTGAATATCCTACTTTCTGTGTTTTTTTAACTTTTTTGTCTAATGCATTTGTGCTGTACAGTTTATTGTTAAAAGTCTGGCAACATTTTAAATTGAAATACATAAAATTAGTCAAGCAGGCAAATGTGTATTCTGATCTTAAAATGATTCTTGCTTTTGTGTTAAAAGCAACCATTGATCAACTTTGAATAATACACATCAGAATGAAATGTTAGGACCAGTTTTATAGTTTAAATTTACATAATGTGCTATGCCCACAAATTACAAATAAATTTTAGGCATTCTTCAGTCAATTAGTAAACATTTATTAAGTGCCTACAGTGTGCTGGGAATGCAAAGAAAGGCCAAAGTCGATCCTTACTTTCAATGAGGTCACAATCTAATGAAGAGAGACTACATGCAACCAACTGTCAAAACAGCATATAAACACACACATATATATTTTTATATTATATATATATACACACATGCATACATACACACACATACTTACATATACATATATGTATATATAAGTTAAATGGGAAATAATCAAGAGGGAAGTCCCTAGAATTAAGAGGGATCAGGAAAGGTTTCCTGTGGAAAATAAGATTTTAGCTGTGACTTGAAGAGGAAGCCAGGAAGTAAAAACTAGGAGTTGAGAAGTGTTCCAGGAAAGCCACTGCCCTCAGTTAAAATGACCTGAGTCGAGAGATGGAAGGTCTTATTTGATTTCTGAATAGCAAGGACTCCAGTGTCCCTGCATCATGTGGGTTTGGGGGTAGGGGTAGTTGGTAAACAGGTGATTATGGTTTAAGGTGTGTGGAAAGTTGATTTTTTTTCATCCTTTTTTGTTAAAACTTAATCAAGCTAGCATAGATATAATACTCTACTTTGTCTTTGCCTAAATTCCTTGCTCTTGCAAGTCATTTAGGTAACCAAAGGTCACTTGGGTCATGATTCTTCTCTTGTGATTATAACCTTACCCTTAAATTGTCACTTGTATGCCAACCCTTGTAAATTCACCCATCCACTCACATTCCAGAGCAACTTGATTAATCCTAAGGATCAATCTCATCAAACTAAACTGTTGCACCAAAGTTCAATGATATTAATTTAAAACTAATTCCATCTCCTGAGGACTACTCTGATTACCTGAGAACTGATCTCATATCTCAGTGATTCAGTGGGGAGGAGGTGAGATAACACTTATTCTACATCCTCATTGAAATTGCTAGCCAATTAAAAGACATACTATGTTGTTTAATATGTTGTCATTATTTTCACTATAAAAGATCCTGGGATACATAGGATCTTTAGAAAGGACTACCACTTCTGGTGTGAGGCTTGCTAAACCTTTTCTGGGATGCTCATCTACCTTTGGTGTTTACCTGGCACTCAACTGTCACCTGGGGCTCCAAGAAGCTGTAACATGCGTGCACAGTAGACAAACCCCTATAAACTGATATTGGCAGACAGGCTAACCCAGGTTGAGGGTAACTAATAGGCCTCATACCCATCAGCGAATTAGGGAGGTATCTGCCCCAAATGTATAAAGACTTCCCTTGGTGGAATGGGTGGATAAGAATGTTTCAACCACTACAAAAGAAGCTGAAACAGGTGCTGTGGAGACTTTAGAGCTTGGTCAGGCATCAAAGATGGCAAGGTCATCCACTGAATCCTGGGACATTTCCAATCATCTTGACTTTTGTCTTGCCACAGTGATGTGAGGTTGACAACTTTGTGCAGTTCTGTCTCACTTAAATCCTGTTTACATGTGAGTCAAGACATCACCCTATGGTGTCATTGATGCCTCTCAAAAATGAAGGACATACAACAGCAACTAATTTGAGGTCCTTGGTCAAAGGCCATTAATTGCATTTATTTATTGGTAAATACTAACCTTAGTGATAAATTGATTATGCTCAAATTTTGTCTCTCAGAATTGCTGTTGCGACTTTCACCCAGTACCAGTTGATTTTACCAAAAGATTCTTTGCAGGGAGCCACCCCTGGGTCTAGGCTCCTCAGGTCCAATCCAGTTCTTTCTGAGTCAATGTAAGCCCCATCTTAGGCCTGGGAACTGTAGGCTTTCTCTATGAGAAAGTTGGTGGAACTATAGGCATGCTCTATAATAAAGCTGGTATATACTCTCTCTACATATCAGTGGAAGCTTCTGCCCAGAATGGGATACATGTGAGCATATGTGTAGCAAATTTGCAATTTCTGATTAGCTATTCAGATTCTCTGATTAGGCCTTGAAAAGGAACTCCAGTTATTATGTATTTTGTGTGTGTGCTGTATATTTTAGAAAGTTGTCTAGGCAGGGAATCTAGAAGAGAACATGCTTAAAAACCCTCCTTCAGTTAGCATGGACTTAACTCTCACATAAGTGGGAAGCAGGGAAGGAGGACTCTGTCAAAAGACAGTTGTTATGTATCTGTCTTGATTTTCATGTGTGAGTTTTGTGTAGTTTGCATAAGCATTTTGACATTACAAATGTTTTTTTTTAGTTCATCTGTAGTACTGTCTGTCCATCTTACAATAGTTTATATGAATCTAGACAGTTCTCTGTCAGAACAGGCCCTCCTGCAGTTAGGAAATTCTTGTAGCACATAGTGCAACATCTCTTACACATAGAGACAGAAGAACCATTTTTTCCTGCATGCAGATAAAAATCATTCTCCAGGTAGAACAGCAATTCATACAAATAGGAGAATCTCTGCTGCAAGAAGAAAGTTCTCTTTATAAGTAGAAAATGCTAGATTCCTAAATTCTCATCAGATTTTGTTACAATCAAATTGAGTATGGGTGAGAAATTTTTCTATTTTCTGCAGTCTGGTCAACCAAGTTAAAAAGAAGAGTAAATCTAATATTGCAGATATTTGGAACAGTTTGCATTTCAGAATTTATCCAGCCTCAAAGAAACAGGTTGTAGAAAATTATGAAGTCCAAAATTAGCATGACAAAAGGAACCCCTTTAAAAACATTCCTATTATCCAGTTAGTTAAACCAGGAATGATAAAGAAATGTGCCATCCCATTACTTAAAATATGGTCTAAAACTGTAAGGGATTCAACCTGCAAAATACTTTAGCCCCAATTTGGAACTTTTGATTATTATACTTTATGGAAATTAAGATCAGCTATTGAGAATCCTCACCCATACCAAATGAATTATTGGTTTTGCTGGGGCACTCTATCTAGAGTCTGACCTGCAAAGCTTCAAAGGGCCTGCTTCTCACCATCCTACTTTACCTTCTCATTCCTCAGCTACTTCACTTTTGCTTCATTTCACTTTCTCCTTTTTCTGCTCCTTCAACTTACTTTCTTCTTTAAGGAGTTAGATACTTGGTTTCTTCTGAAACTGAGGGACATTCCCTGGCATTTTCCCTCTAGAAGAAAGGCTGACTCATGTCTATACTGCGGGAACCTCTCGTTTTTTATTAGACATCACCAGCATTTTAGCCCTTGTGACCTTTCCCTCCTAGATTTGATGAGAACCCTGGAGCGGTTGTTACTCAGTTTCAGGCAATTCCACCTGGGAAGATGTAACTGACTTAGTGCAGAATCTACTCTCTCCATGAGAAAGAACTGTTCTTATAGAAACAGCACATTGACAAGTCTTCCTATTGGCCCAGGGCGTCTTCCTAATTGGCCTCTACACGACCCATTGTGGAATCTTAACAATCCAGCAGTTACTACAGGATAGAGACTCCTTGTTTAGAGGGATGGAAGCATGTGCTGTTCACCTGTCTTGTCTGTCTTAATTTAAAATCAGCCAGCAAGTCTGTGGGCAAGCATCATCTGTGTTTTTGTGTGTTGTGGTAAATTAAACTCCCTTCCTTTTTCTGTGGCCCGAGTACAATGAAGAACTTTTTCAGAGAAAATTTTTCTCTTCCCTTCAGGCTTTTAGAAAATTGTGGGCACTTATAAGAAGGAATACCTTGCCAGCAAATACGTATCTGTCTTACCATATTTGTTTGTTTTTTTTTTTTTTTGCTTTCTGTTTGTGGCCTTTTCATCCAAAGAAAAGAGGGTACAGTTAATAACTTACCTGCAGAAGAAACAGAAAGACAATTTGTTTATCGACTCTCCTAACCCTGAGCTGATTTGAGATTGCTGAGACAGGCACAGATAAGAAGTAATAATGTCTGTCTGTCTCTTCTTTCTGTGTGTGTCTCTTTCTCTCCATTTCACCCCTTGTCTCCCTGCCCCGCTTCTAACTCTGATCAAATTAAAAGCAGACAGGAGACAGAAAAGAAAAAAGTGAATCATTGTTCTCTGATCTGCAGTAATCTTTTGTAGCTTAACACTAGAGACAAAATTTGTGGCTGCTTAATTTCCAAGTTATGACATGCTTTACAAATAGTAAAATATCTTGGTAAAATTTTAACTAATTGGATAGTAAGACTTTGGGAAAATCCCTTTGAGGGAAAAATGAGATCCCATGGTAGCATATCCATAGGAATCCCCTGGAAAAATTAAATACATCTTGGGACCAGGGGAAACTCCTGTATGAACAAGAGATCATGGTATTAAATTGTGTTATTAATGCTTGCCCATGTTTTTCTGATGTTTTGCCTTCTCTATATCTCACCCATTCTTCTCCTCCTCCTACTTTCACAGAATTTCAACATGAGGGACTCATTGCTGGCATTCTTCCCTTCCAAAAACTAGTCAGTACAACGATGCCCATCAGATATCACTAACCTTCTAGTCTCTCTTCTTTCCAGGTGAGAGGCTGAAGCTTTGATTTTTAATGAGGATTGAGGGGGGGCAGGGGGAGGTGAGCAACTTCTTTCTTAGGCTTATTTGTGTTATCTGTAATTTGATATGAACTAAAAGCTGCCAACAAGTCTGTATCTTCCTTATGGCATTTGTTTTGTATGAAAGTTTTTTTTTTTTTTTCTGTAGCTTTCTCAGACCAAGGAAAAGAGTATTCTCTAAGTAAAGTACCACTCTATAAAACTGAAAGAGTGGACCCTCTGTAAAATACTTCTCTTAACCACAGAAAAAAGAGGTAAGTGGGTAAATAAGAAAGAAAAATGTGTAAGAGTTCTAAAATCTTCACGAATTTAGAATTCTCTTACAAATATTTATAACACCAAACTGGCATTGCAACTATGAACTGCTTACCTGTACCCAGGTGGCCACAAAGCTATAAAATAAAGGCCACCTAAATTGAAAGATCATTGTAAGGAAAAAGAATATTGTCTGACACAGTAAGAATAAGGGAGTGAAGGCTAAAGGAATTCAGCAGGTAGAAGAAAATCAGAGAAATAATGGGTTCAGAGTATGAAAGAAATAAGGAAGAAACATTTCTGAAGGTCTTTATTGTAACTGCTAGATTAAGAATAAATGCTACAAATCTCCCTGGAACATGAGGGATGTATTGTATCATTCAAGTAGATATAATTTCAAAGGTCTCCCTTGTCTTTGTCTCAGCAGAAAGAGACAGAGAGAGAGAGACAGAGGTAGAGAAAGGAAAGGAGGAGAAGAGAAAAGAAGTTTAAACTAGTAAGGGATAAGAATGCTAAAGAGCAGTGAAATCCTGTGAGTTTAGGTTAATATGGAGGGAAGGATTTGGAGTTGAGAGGGAGGTTTGGGAAAGGTTGATTAAATTTTTAGAGATCTTTTACAAGTACTCAGTGTCATCTTCAATATCTTCCTTCCCCCAGCCAGTTTAAGATTACAAAAGAAAATTCTTGTGAATTGTGCACTAACTGACCCCATCTGTCCCTCTTTATCCTGTCTGATTAGATACTTAGTAAGAATCTAACATGCTAGTTAAATAACTGACTGATAAAGAAGATATTATTTTGTTTGGTTTGGTGTAACTAGTTATGCTAAAGGCTTTCCTTTAAAAAAAATTTTTTTTTAACAGGTAGCTATTCCCAGCCTACCTGTCTTGTCCTCTTAAACCTTTCCAGAGTTGCAACTGCAAAGCCTCAGGGTATCTGTCCTCTTAAGGTATCTAGATGAGGTTAAGTTGAGGAAACAAAAGGAATTGATTTGATTCCTTGGTTGATTTTAAAGGAAAAAGGTGCCACCACAAAAATTTTGAACCTGAGCTAACTGAGAAACAATATTGTAATTTTAAAAGTTACCATTATATGGTTATAAATCCAGATTTGACTTAGTCAGAATTTGTGTTGAAACTTAATCATAATGTGTGCCTGTTAGTGTAAAATGTAGTAAGTCAGAACTTAATGCAAATTATATTTTCTATTCCATATCAAGGCATTATGCTGGAAAGTACATGGATCGGAAAACCAGAGTTAAAATTCCAGTCTCAGAAATTGTGACCTTAAAGCAAGTTACTTTACCTCTGTTGCCTTCAGTTTCCTAATCTGTAAAGGGAATATAATAATAATGATGATAATGACGATAATAATAAAACCCCCACCTCCCAGGGCCATTGCTAGGATCATACAATTTTGAAGTGTTTAACACAGCCTGGCATGTGGTCGGCACTATATAAATGTTCACTCTTGCCATTATTATTGTTTTGTTGTTGTGAAGTTGAGCATGTTGACTCCAGGCCAAATAACTCTGTGCTGGATTTTAGGAGTGATTATGTGATGGCACTGCTCCAGGGTGCTCTGCACCAGGCACTGAAGCCGCAGAGCTCTGGAGGGAGTGGGGCAACACAGAGCCCTGAGAGGGAAAGGGAAGGGGAAGGTCCGGGAGAACTGGCTGTACTTTGATTTGTAACTTTAATCCAGTTAAGTGATTCATGGGAGACATATCCTCTCATCAGTCAATGGGAGGAATTGTAAAATTGAAAATTGATTTTTTTAAATTTCTATTTTGTTAAGACTTAATCAATCTAGCGTAGATTTAGTATTCTCCTTTTCAGTATGTGCCTGAAATTCCTTGCTCCTGCAAGTTAACTTAGGTAGCAGTTCGCTTGGGTCAGATTCTCCTTTTGTGTCTTGTAATTTCACCCTTACAATAAGACTTGTACCTTTGTAACTTCACCCATCACCTACTTTCCAGAAGTAGTAAAGCTCATCAACCTAACTGTTGTGCTAAAAGTCAGTCTCATCAATATAAAACTCCATTGCCTGTGGACTGAGCCCATCACCATAAAAGATTCTGTCATTCCTAACTTGGGGTCTTTGGTCATTGAGAGAGGCAATTCCTAACTTGGGGTCTTTCTTTGGTCATTGAGAGAGGCAATTGACTTCATTTGTTGGTAACTGCTACCCTTACTAATAAATTGTTTATGCTCAGAACTTTATCTCTTTTTGTGAGAAGTGTAAAGACCAGAAGGTTTTTAAACATATTTTCATATCATTTAAGTATACTTACTAATGTATTATTTTGTTAGAGTTATCTAGGTAGGAGTCGTCCCCCTCAAGCACCACCCTGGTACTGTAATCCTCATGAAAGCAAGGCTATAAGTCTTGTAGAAACTTTGTTTTTCATCCAGAACTTAGGATTGTGTTCCTTGCATGTTGAATTGAATTTGTTGAAGTTAACCTGAGAAGGAAAGGAATGGCAATAATCTTATACTTCGGTTTCTCTCACTCTCCTGCATCCATTTTCCTTCTCACTAGCTTGGCTCTCTCATCCTCATATATACCAGCAAACTGGGAAATAGAAAAACAAAGGCCTGGCCCTGGTATCACCAGCTGTACACAATAGGCTTCCTGACTGTTATTGTATAATGAGATGGCATGATTTCATGGTGTCATGTTATGCATCTAAGCTAGTTCTAGATTTCTGCTAGAAAAATCATCAGGGGAATTATTACTGAGGCATTTGTTGTGCCTGTTCTCACCTCATATGCCTTTGTTTTCTCTCTTATTTTGTTCTCTCCTGTCCCTCTCTCTTTTTTCTACTCTACTGCCTGTTGTTGCATTAGTAATACTTACAGATTATTTCTTATGCAGTGCAGCTAGGAGTAGGTATTGGAGTTATGAACAGTAGAGTGGATATGATTAGATCATTCACATTTGTGAAATAGTTACATTTGGAATTTTGTTCAGTATTATTTTAGTAAGAGGAACTCAAAATTGAAATACCTTTATAACTTCATTTTATCTTAATACAGATATATTGTCATAAGGGACTACGTTTCCATCATAATTTTAATATAATGCTACTTTAGAATTTCTTTTAAATGACTCAGAAAATGATACAAAAGCCTTTCATGAATTATGTAAAGTTCGCCTTGTTAGAACTATTTGTGGAGGGGAGAGTAAGGTGGTTCACTTAATTTTGTTATTCTTAAGTCATTTCAGTTGTGTCTGACTTTTTTGTGACCTCATTTGGGGTTTTCTTGACAAAGATACTGGAGTGGTTTGCCATTTCCTTCTCCATCTCATTTTACATATGAGGAACTGAGAAAAACATGGTTAAGTGACTTGCCCAGCGTCACATAACTACTAAGTGTTTGAGGACAGATTTGAATTCAGATCTTCCATACTCCAGACCTGGTCCTCTATCCACTGTGCCACCTAGCTACTTGATGACTTAAAATTTATTAGTATTTTCTTAGAGATTATATAAGCTATGCTTTCCATATTGCTATATAGCAAAAAGATTTTCATGAGAAATAATAATGTATGACCCATGCCTTTACTTGTTTCCTCTCAATCTCTTTTTTCTGTAGATTTTATTTATTTCATTTTTAATTTATGGAATAAAACAAGAATTTCCATCATATAGTATAATAAACATGCAACTGCAAATCTATTATGTATAACTTTTATTATGTATACTTTTAAGTATATAATAAAGTTACCGTATAATTTTTCCCCTTACCTTCCCCCATCCCTCTCCCTAGAGATGGCTACCATTAAAATCATTCTATACATACTTCTATTTTTCAGTTCTTTGGATGCAGACAGCATCTTCCTTCCTATGTCCCTTGTAGTTAATTTGGGCATTTATCATAGTCAAAATGATTAGTCACTCATTGTTGTTGTCGTCATTGGTATTATATGTCATGTTCTCTTGGTTCTGCTCATTTCACTCTTGATTATTTGGGGCAAGTCTGTCCACGTTTTTCTAAGATCATCGAGCTCATCATTTCTTGTAGCACACTAGTGTTCCATCCCAATCATATACTGCAACTTGTTCAGCCATTCAGAGAACTGCTATAGATACTTTAGAACATATAGGTTCCTTTCCTTTTTCCTGATCATCTTTGAAGACATATCTAATGGTATTGCTGAGTCAAATGCAGTTTAATAAACTCTTTGGGCATAATTCCAGATTGCTCTCCAAAGTGTTGGATCAGTTCACAATTCCACCAACTATGAACTAGTGTCCCAATTTTTCTTCTTAACTCTGTATTCCAGCTTCTGTCCTCATCATTCATCAAAATGATGTTAACACTCCAAAGCCGGCAGTTGCAAAATGTAATGGTGTTTTCTCAGTCATCATCCTCTTTGACCTTTTTATAGGCTTTCACGAAATGAATCACCCTGTTCTCCATGGTATTCTCTTTACTACCTAGCCACCTTTCCAGGCTTCTTATACCTCACTCCCCAGCAATCCAGTGACACTGGCCTCCTGGCTGTTACATAATTAAGACACTCCATCTCTTGGCATTTTTTCTGGCTGTCCCCCATGCCCTGGAATGCTGTCCTTCCTCTGCCCTGACTACTGACTTCCCTGGCTTCCTTTAAATCACAAATAAAATCCTGCCTTCTACAGGAAGGCTTCCCTGACACCTATTAATAATTCCAGTGCCTTTACTTTGTTAATTATTTCTTAACTATCTTGTGTATAGCTTGCTTGTATTTATTTGCATGTTGCCTCTGCATTAGATTATAAGCTCTTCGAGGCCTCTTTTTGTATCCCTAGTGGTCATTGGTGCAGGGCCTGACACATAATAGGTACTTAATAAATGTTGATTGATTGATCTTCCTAAAAGGCTGGTTTAACCATGTCATCATCCCTCCCCAACAAGTAAACTCAGGTGGATCACTGTAACCTATAGGATCAAATACAAAATCCTTTGACATTCAAATCCTTTCATAACTTGGCCCCCATCATACCTTTCCAGGCTTTTTGTACTGTATCCCCCTCTTTTGTTTTGTAATGTTTCATTTTTGTGCCTTCCTCTCCTTCTCTCAGCAAACAAGTCCTCCCCTTTAATTTTTTTTAAAGAAGAAAGCTAGGTTTAGCCAAGTTAGCCAAATGTGACTACAAGATTTGTTCTGTACTCATAATCACCAACTTCTGTAAAGAAGGGATAGACATATTTTTTCTCACTTATTTTCCAGGCCTAGGCTTGATCATTATAACTGTATAGCATGTTTTGTTTGCTTATTATTTCTATTTACATTGTTATGGTCAATGTTAAGTATTTTTCTGATTCTATTTATGTCATTCTACTTCAGTTCCTTTAAGTCTTCTAAATCTTATCTGAAATTCTTAATATTCATTATTTCCAGTGGCATGGTTACATTCATGTAGCATAGTTTGTTTAACCGTTACCCATTTTATGGGTATATTATTTGTTTCTATTTCTTTCGTATCACAAAAATTACTGCGCATATATGCTTACAGACATACGTAGGTATATTTTTGACCTTTCTGTCCTCTTTGGGTTTTATACATGGCAGTATGATTTCTGGTTTAAAGTTAAGTTTAGACACTGTTAAAGCATAGTTGCAAGTTGTTTTTTTGAATGGTTTGATCACTTCATTTATCTGCCTGTCTCTTTTTCATTGTCTCCATTATTATCTGCTTTATTGTTTGTCATTACCTATATCTTTGTTGTTCTGTTCCATAGGTATAGCTATGAAAAGTACTTGGTCTCATTTTCTAATTTTTATTACTGGGTGACATTTAATATTCTAGTCATGACTCCATTTTGAGCTTATTGTGGTATGTGGTGTGACATGTAGTTCTAAATTGCTTTCTGGCTTTCTCAGCAGTCTTTGCCACATAAAGAGTTCTTTTCCAAGGACTTTATGTTTCCAGGTGTATTGTGACCATTATGTTACTTAGTTTGATTTTTTTTCTGATTCTTGCTTATTCAGTCTATTTCATTGTTTTACTATTGTATATTTTAGACAATTACAAAATCTTAATGCTTACTTTATTAATTACAAAGTAGTTTGAGATCAGAACGTGCTATTTCCCCCTTCATTCCTAATTTTTAAAATTATTTACCTGAAATTTTAGACTTTTATTTTCCTCCAGGTATTTGTGACATTTCTTTTTAGTCCAATAAGGTGTTTCTTGGATGTTTTGGTATAGCACTAAATCTTACTTAAATCAATTTAGGTAACCTGATAATTTTTATTATACTGATGTGGCCCAGTTGTGAACAATGTCTCTAGTTATTTGTTATTCCTTATCACTTTATATAGTGTTTGGTGTTTATACTTATACATCTTGAATATGCCCCTATAGGTTGAGTCCCTAATATTTTATGCATTTTTATTTATTTCTAGTGACTTTGCTATGATTTCCTCCTGTATTTTATTATTGTTATTAAGAAATGCTTTTTTTCATTTATTCTAAATTCTACTATATTACTATTACTTTTGCTATCTCACTTAATGTATGCTTTTAAAAAATAATTTTAAAATGACTACCATCACAGTTAAAATAAATCTTTGATCGTATGTACTTTATGCTATAGGTACAGTCTTGAAAATACTTGTGTGAATTTGATTCTATTTCATCATTGATAGAATTTATCTTCATCTCTTTTACACTGCCTCTCTGTCAAATTGTAAAATTGTAGAGGAAGAAAATCCTTTAATGCAACAGAGGTGTTACTTCATAAAGGAATTCTGTGTTAAAACCTTTTGTAATTGACTTCATAAAAATTTATTTTAAACTTTCTGCATATTTTTACGATTCATTGTAGCCTAAAGGTGACCCTAGGTTCTTAAAGGCATGGCAATCGGACTAGCTAAGTTCGGAGATGTATATATTCATTGTATTAGCCAGAGTTGACTGAATTTTTCAGCCATATCAGTTCTTGAAAATAGTTTACTAAGTTAAGGTGGTTGAAATGTTTCCCTCCCCAAAATCATTTGTTCTTGAAGTGTTAAAGTAGATTTATATGATTCAAAATTAAGAGTGCATTGATGAAAGGGTCAGGGATAGCATGAGTCATTGAAATTTAACAGGTAACACTATTGAAGCTTTTTTTTTCCCTACAACTTACCAAATACTTATCTTAACTTTTTAGCTTAATTGTTTCTTTTCCCACCTGCAAAGGAGGAGGAAGATGGGAAAGTTGCAAATGATTTGGATAATTTGTGAAAATGAATTATTGAACATTGAAAGTTGGTTATAGATTGACAGTTTTTAAAGCAGTTGAATTATTAGTGATTAATATCATCTGCTCTGTTTTGGTATGGAAGCCAAAAAGCAACTTTTGAAAATTTCCTTTAATTTTTTATTTTTTTAAATGTACAAATTAATCAGTTTTAACATGTTGACTTTTTAAGATATTGTTTTGGGGTATAAATTTTGAAAGGAATACTTTTGGTTGCTTCAAGAAGCATATTCATTATTTTATTGGTTGGTGTCCTTCTTCAGCCTCTGTAGTAAAACTAGTCTTGCAAGCTTCAGTCTTAGCATTAAATTCAAGATCTTTGAGACACAATTTGCTAAAGGGAGGCTAACATTTTAGAATAAATATCAAAGTCATCATATCCTATTCTCCTTATCTAATATTGATACATATAATATTGTTTTTACAGGATAGATCAGTATTTGGACTATTCAACAGAAATGCCTAAATTTAACAGAAAGTGTTTGTGAATATAAGTTTTTAATGAATTGAGTTCAGTATATGTATTGCCATTCAAAGATTTTGCGGCGGGAGGGAGGAGAGGAAATATTTTGACTTAAAATAACCTTATTTCAGATCTTTACTTTATTTTACCTAACTTCTTTTATTTTGTTGCCATAGGAATCCTGAGACGTGATGAGGGAACGACAATGTCTGGTTACTGAATGAAGATTTCAACTTCTTGCTACTCTGGACCCATTTATTAAGGAATCCATCTGGCTTTTCTTAGTTAAAATTTTATCACCTTCATATACTAAGTTATCTTGAAGTTTTCCTGATTCCTTCTTTCCCAAAAGAGTTTCTGAAGGATTCTGGTCAGAATGTAATAGTTGATCAATGTCTGATTGCTAAACAAGACAATAGACTATTATTTCCTTTATATCTTATTCACCTCTAAAAACAGTCTTTAACGTAAATAGAAGCCAAGTCCTTGTTGAATACTTTTATTGAACATGACTCATGGAGAAGAGCTTGGCTCTGATATGCACCAGGATCCTATTGTTTTAACTTACCTAGAGGGATTACTAATGCATCAGACAGCAGCAAGGTCAGCTACTGTGGTTGATAAAAAGTCTACTGGGCATAGTGGAGAGGATCAAAACTTTAAGATTTCTGGAAATATATTTCCCACCTGTCAAAATAATGGTCCAAGTCTCAACACAAATACTTATCAGGGATCTGGCATGCTGCATCTCAAAAAAGCAAGATTATTACAGTCTTCTGAGGACTGGAATGCAGCAAAGAGGAGGCGGTTGTCTGATTCAATTGTGGATTTAAATGTAAAACAGGAAGCTTTGCTAGCTGGCATGGTTGAAAATGTGCCTAAAGGGAAACAGGATAGCACATTACTTGCCTCTTTGCTTCAGTCCTTCAGCTCTAGGCTGCAGAGTGTTGCTCTGTCACAACAGATTAGGCAGAGCCTCAAGGAGCAAGGATATTCCCTTAGCCATGATTCTTTAAAAGTGGAGAAAGATTTAAGGTGCTATGGTGTTGCATCAAGTCACTTAAAAACTCTTTTGAAGAAAAGTAAAAGTAAAGATCAAAAGCCTGATGCTAATATATCTGATGTAACTAAAAATCTAATCCAAGATGGGTTTATAGAGTTACCCCACACTGGACAGAGTGGAGCAAAGGTAATTAATGAACCCTTGTCATGTGCTGCAAGACTTCAGGCTGTTGCAAGCATGGTAGAAAAAAGGTCTAGTCCTGCTACTTCACCTAAGCCTAGTGTTGCTTGTAGCCAGTTAGCATTACTCCTTTCCAGTGAAGCGCATTTGCAGCAGTATTCTCGGGAACATGCTTTAAAAGCACAGAATGCAAATCAGGTGGCAAGCGAAAGGCTTGCTGCTATGGCTAGACTACAAGAAAGTGGCCAGAAGGACCTTGTCCATTTTCCATTGTCAAAAGGATTGTCGAGCCATCTTAATGGTCAAGCAAGATCATCATCAAATAAACCAGTAACTGACAAAAATATTACAGCTTTCCAAAGTCCAATGGGAATCCTTCCTTCTCCTCCCAGAAATGCAGAATATAAGAGCACACTGGAGAGAAACAGTTTAAAGCCAGCTGCCAATAATAGTTTGCTTTTACATCTTCTTAAAAGCCAGAATATAGCTAAACCAACTAGTGGACATGATCAGAAGGAGAGAGTTAGCATTTTTGAGGATAGCAGTACACCCACAACGATTGATGAATATTCCGACAATAACCCTAGTTTTACAGAAGATGACAGCAGTGGTGATGAAAGTTCTCACTCCAATTGTGTCCCCATAGATTTATCTTTCAAACATCGAATTGAAAAACCAGAGTCTAGCCAGCCTGCCTCTCTAGATAATCTTACTCAATCCTTGCTAAACACGTGGGATCCAAAAGTTCCAGGTCTCAGTATCAAAGAAGACAGAGACTCCTCCAAAAATTCTAAATTGAATCCTCACCAAAAAGTAACACTTCTTCAACTGTTACTTGGACATAAGAATGAAGAAAATCTAGAAAAAACAACTGGTTCTCAGGGATCACATAGTAATGTGACAAAATTCAGTGCACAAAATACTAAGAGGACTTCTGTAATAGAAAGCCCCAGCATAAATCGAGCTACTCCAGTGAGCACTCCACCATTGCTTGCATCTGCAAAAGCAGATTCACCTATAAATCTTTCTCAACAGTCTCTAGTCAAACACAGTTCACCCCAGTATGTTTGTAATGTTCAACCCAAAAGACTGATGAATCCAGCATCTAAACACTTAATAGACCTTACCAAAAGTAAAGAACTTCAAGGAGCTAATAAACCAAACCAAAGTGACAGTGCACAAAATTCTGCAACTTTCAGTGCTAGCAAGCTGTTACAGAATTTGGCTCAGTGTGGAATGCAGTCTTCTGTGTCAATGGAAGATCAAAGAACAAGCAAACATCTGTTAAATGTAAACATAGATAAACCTGTAGGTTTGATTGATAGACTGAGTAGTCCTCTACTTACAAATAAAACAAATATACTTGAAGAAAATAATAAAGCATTCAATACTCAGACAACAGTCCCTGAACCAGGACTCTCTGGTTCTGAAATAGAAAATTTGCTTGAAAGACGGACAGTTCTTCAGTTACTACTAGGAAACCCAAACAAAAGTAAAAATGAAAAGAAGGAACGAGTTTCCTTAAGAGATGAAAGTTCCCAAGACCATACAGATAAAACTTTAAGTGAGCAAATATTAACAGTAAAAATAAAATCTGAACCTTGTGATGATTCACATATCTTCCATAATGTGAATGTCCATCAGAGCCAAGATGCAATAAGTAATAAATTCGTCGGTGTGGTTCCTACTCTGCAGAGAAGTGCAGCTGCTTCACCAGCATCTGAAGACTTCAAATCAGAGCCTCTTTCACCTCAGGACTTTTCTTTTTCTAAGAATGGCCTGTTAAGTCGATTATTGAGACAGAATCAAGAGGTTTATTCTGCAGATGATATGGACAGAAGTCACAGGAACAGTGAACTGACTCTTCTAGAGTCAAAGAGTCTTTATACAGTTCCTAAGAAAAGGAAACTTCATATTGAGCCTTCAGAAAGTCCATTTAAAAAAAAGATGAAGAGTCATATTTCTGATGGTGCAAATAATCATAGTCCTTCTACAGAATTGTATGGGCCTTTGCTTAACAAACAAGAAATGAAATGTAACAGAAATGATGTTGAATTTAAATACCCAACATGTTCAAATAATGAACATGAAAATAGGAGTTGGTCTAGAGATAGTAAAGGCTTTAATGTATTGAAACAGCTGCTTCTCTCTGAAAACTGTGTGAGAGATTTGTCACAACATAGGAATAACACTATAACCGATGTTAAGAAGAAAGGAAACAAAAATAATATAGTCAGTAGCAAGTCTGAATTTAGTATTTCTTCTTTAAATGGAGTCATGAACCATTCTAGTCAACTGGGTAATTGTATAGATAATGGGACATTTTCATACCCAGTAGCAGTACGGAGCCCTGCCAGTTCTCCCTACCAGTGCTCTCCTGAGCCCTTGGGCAGTACAGTATCTAGACAAGAATCTGGGCAGTTAAGTGTGTGTCCCATTCCCACTGAAAAGGGTCCCATTAAGTGGGTTATTACAGGTATGGATAAGAATGAATGTGAAAAAGACTCACCCAGACTGACTAAAACCAACCCAATTCTATATTATATGCTACAGAAAGGAGGTAATTCTGTTAGCAACCAAGAAGCACATGACAAGGACATTTGGAATGAGTCATTTGCAAAAAATGCTACACAGGTTACAGTCAAGGAAGAACTGCTTCCTGCTGCAGAGACTAAAGTTTCTTTCTTTAATTTAAGAAGCCCTTACAATAGCCATATAGGGAATGTAGCTTCCCACCCCCATAATACAAATGGAGAAGTTTATGGACTCCTGGAAAAAGTACTGACCATAAAAAAAGAGTCTGAATAAAATCTGCCATCAAGATTTGAGTCTGTAAAACTAATATGAACTTGAATACTTTATAAATAAGAGCATGATTTGAAAATAGCATGTTCTAATTGAATTTATTTTTCTTCATTGGAAAATTATTGGTTACTGGTGATGTTTAAAATAGTCATAGCTCCGTTTTGCTTTACATTAGCTGTCACAGGGAAACTGTTGAACAAGCACTTGGTTGTATAACAGTTCTGTACGCATCTTACAGTACCTGTGAGTAGTGTGTGAATGAATTTTTTTTTCAACTACTAGTAATTTAAATACACATAAATTAAAATGTAAATCTGAACCCATGGTAGCAGTAATTCATTTTCTTCCAGTTTGTGTACTCTGGTACTGAATCTCACTTTGGGGAAGCATAAACAGAGCTAGCATTTCATACATCTACATATATATATATATATACATACACACACACACGCAAACTATATATGTGTGTTTTTTAAAGGCTTACTTTTAAAAAAGTAATTGTTCAATGGAAAAACATAGTGCCTGCTTATTTCTTATTATTCAATCCAAAAAAAGAAACTTAAGAGATCTATCGAAAGTTTTCAGTTACTCCTGCCGCCCCAAGAAAATCTTTTTTTTACAGGTTTTTTTATTGACTGTACCTAATCCATTTTTTCCCAACTTCTTGTCCTGCCTTATAGTATTACCATATTTCCCTTTGTTATGTATTTTCTTTTAAATTCTTAGTACTATTTTGTCAATGAGTGATATTAAAGGGGGGAAGGGGCTAATAGCTCCTTTTTAAGGAAGTATTTTTTATTCCCTTTAAACCCAATTTCATTCTTTCCTTTTTTTAGAATTGGGAACTTTAAAATATTGCTTATTCTATGCTGGATATTTGGGATTTCTCAGAAGTGATGTTTTGTAACAAAATCAAAATGCTTTACCTCTAATTCTGTCATCTTTTCACATTTCAACTTGCCTTGTTTGCCAATCATAACTATAACATTTCCTTTGATTCTTGTGGTTCTCTCAAGAATATTGAGCAAGATTGTTGAAGCCAGTATTACTTCCTAAAACAAATTTTACCTGGATGTCTACACCTTAAGGGTGCCTTAAGGTTCACACAGTATCCTTACATCTTTGGAAATCTAGGTTCAAAAACTCTTTTTTATAATAATAAATGGAGGTGGGAGGGCTTATAATCTTAGTATTTGGTTACTGTCTCAGGAAAACCCACTGTTTGTCTCAATTAGCTATATCTGCTTAACTGACCATAGAGTGAGAATAGATCCACTACAGCCCCAAACTGAGGTACTTTGGTTAAAATATGGTGTGCACAATTTAGGGATCACACAGTGATGAATTTTAGAGGTGGAAGGGACCTCAAAGGCCATCTAGTTTAACTTCCTCATTTTATAGATGAGGAAACTGAGGCCTAGGGAGATTAAATGACTTGCCTGAGGTCTCACAGGTAATAAGCATCAGAGGCAGGATTTGAAACCAGGTCCTCTGATTCCAGAGCCAGCACTCTTTCCACTGTACCACACTGCCTCCACTTTTATTCTGAATATATATCCTTAACTTCCATGAGAAGCAGTCACACAAGAAAAGTGCTAACATTTTGTTGAAACCCAAGAAAAATAACAGCAGATTTAGCCTAAATAATAGGAAGCACACTGGGGTAACTAACATCAAGAAATGTAACTATTAGTTCTGATTGAAAAGTAGCTCTTAATTTTATTTACATGAAGCTTAATATTGAGCTATGTATAGTTCAGGAAGTTTGCATCTTTAAACCACTGTAACAGTTATAAACTCCCTTTTTACAACCCACGCTTCAGTTACCCAAATCTTAGTTTTTTGTTTTGATTTTAAGTATGAGCCATTTTAGTAACTGGCCCTGTAAGGACAGGAACTTGTGGTGCAATTAACCATTAACTAGAAGAAATCTAAGTTAGGGTGTTACTAAAGTAGTTTGATAATTTTTATATGAAAGATTCAGTATAATATAAGAAAAGGGGATTTACTCTTACTTATTGAACGTCTGTCTAAAGTCTTAAGTGATTATTTTTCTCAAAATGATTTGTAAATAGTTACAAAATCTATAGAATAATAGATAACCCAGAGTAAATAAGGGGCTATATCAGGGTGACATGGAGGCATGCACTTTTCTTATTGTGAAATGAGAATTGTTCTAATGGTCAGTGAATATATGCATGGAGAATATGTTGTGCTCCATCTCATATTTACTGTGTGGTGATCTATTATCTATAATATATACTTAAACTTTTAAATAATTTTTAAAGATTTTTAAAGTTAAAATGTTAACTTTTTCATTGTTAACAATTTAGCTGTCCCTTTAAATGATGTCAGCGAAAGGACACTAGAGCTCTTCCAGTCCACAAACAGGCCTGTTTCTCATCAAACATGCTTCCAGAATTTCTTCCTATACATTGCATTTCTAACAACATACACTGTTTACTGTTGTACCAACTTAGATGAGATAGAAGGAGAGTGGATACTACTGCTAGTCACCAGGGAATACTAAGGGAGGTGTGTTTTGATGTAACAATTTCAAAAGGGCTAGAAACTGTTAAAATACAAGTTCAACAAAAATCCCTCTTCCCTTAAGCAAAATAATAGTTCTTATGGGGAGGGAGGTTTAGTCCTTGGAAAAACAATAGGAAACCAGAATTGCTTATTATTTTTGGTAACAAATAAAGGTATATAAATATGCAGTGTATAATATGACTTCAAGAAATATAACACTGATTCACTACAGGAAGTTCCCACTTGATATTTTAAAGAAAGAGAATTCATCAGTGTGTTCATATTAGTTTATGCAAGGTTATCTACGTAGACATTTTTTAGAAATCAGTTTTAGGTTTGCAGTTTCCCCTAATTAAGACTTATTTGTGGAAGGGTACTACAGCTTTCATTGACATCAGTAAGGTAGCTTTAGTTTATTTTCTGCTGCATCTTACAGAAGAGTGAACAGTTTTTCATATATTTGTGTGTGCGTGTGTGCGTATATACGCATATATACACACACGTGTATACACACACATGCACACGTGTGTATGTATATACATACACAGAGTATGTACATATATTGACTTGTTACACCTGTTAAAATTGGTTTTTAAAAGGTGATGTAAATAGTGATTTCCTTAATGAAAAATACATATTTTGTATTGTTCTAATTCAGAGGAAAAGCCTTTTAATCTCTTTAAGTTCTGTATAGCTAATGTATAAGTGTAAATATGATCAGATAGGTTTAAATTTTTTTGCATGTATGTATACGGTTGCAAGTCTGGGAAGAATGTATAAAATAAACTTTTTATTTAAAGTTGTGATTACCTGCTGCATGAAACGTGCATGGGGGACCCTGTGCATATGGCAAAATGTCTTAAGTCGAATCAGATGTTCATCCAAAACAACAGTATTCCATTTCAGGACATAACTTTTTTTTTCTTTTTCTTTTTCTTTTTTTTTTTGCTGTGGTATTTTAGCTTTGTGAAAGAACATGTTTTGAATCCAAGTGTCTAAAGGAATCAAGTTAATGACTTTTTCAAAATAAAGAACCCACACAACTAAGGTCATCAAGTTTTAATTCCATTGAAAACAAAAACAAAGTATTGTATCGGGACTATTCCAATGCTAGAAAATAATGGAATATTGTATTACCATTCATGATATAAATTATGAGGTTTACACAACCAATTTTGTTATGATGTGCTCAGTATAACTTGTCATTTTTTATTAGAAATTTAATTTTTTCATGTGATGTCATGAAACTGTGCATACTGCAGTGTGAAGTTTTTTGTTTGTTTTTATTTTTAAATCTTTTGGTGTTTACTTCCTGCAGTGGATTTGAATAAATGAGAAAATGGATTGTCTTGCTTGGAATGACTTTTATTTTGGTCTTTATCTAGTTCTTGTATTTTACTAATAATAGAGTATGTAAGTGAAAGACCTGGAACATGAAAATAAATCTTTATTGTATCCTTCCCAGAAAAAAAAAAATGGTAAAACTACTAGTCATCAGGTTAGTGTAACCTGTAAGAGTGCAGTTAATAAAATTACAATCCTTCATATCCTAAAATTTTGTTATTATACAACAGATAATTAATTTTAACTTAGTTTATGCATTATCACCATAGCAATTGAATTGCAAGTTTACGTGTGTATTATTTCTCTTTATTCTGTACCCTTTCTTTTTTTCTGAAGATACTATTTTTGATTGTTTTTGAAAAAGCAAAACTGAAATGTTATATATTAATTGTTCTAACAAATTTTAAAACTAACACTCAGTAAAAGACATTTTTTCATCTTTGTGTCTACATAAGTGGCCCTAGGATGTGCTGTTCTAAACATGTGTAACCTAGATGAGACCTCATTATGCCCTATAGTTTGTATTAAGTACATAGCATCACCATATGGTTAGGTGGTGCAGTGAGTAGAGCACCAGGCCTGGAATCAGGAAGATTCATCTTCCTGAGTTCAAATCTGGCCTCAGACGTTTAGCTATGTGTTCTGCACCCATTCTTAGAGAGTAATATCTAAAGAGAGTTTTCATTTTTGTTTTTGACTATTTTTCAGAGAATCTTTTTTTTTTTAAGCAATAAATATTGAGATGATCGTTTTAGCAATGGACTGTTAAAATGGATACGTAAGAGAATCACACATCTAGAAGGGACAAGGCAGGCAAAAGAGCACCCACTGTTGTGCTCAGATATAAAAATGAAATTAATAACAAAAAGTATTTCAATAGGAAATTAAGAATCCTGCCATGAAGTTCCACTATTTTATATAGGTATAATTGGGCCCGTTTATTTCACAGGTATCAATTTTCAGCCAACCTGTCCTTAGAGTTGCTAGCTAGCTTAAATTTTTAGCCAAAAAAAATTTAAGCACATGCAAACTACTAGTATTGTTCCCTTTGCAACAGGTCTTCTTCTAGCAGGCTTAGATCAGTTAATAATTATAACTCAGGCTAAAGGTAACTGTCATGTGACTTCTATTCAGGGAGTTTGGATTGAGCCCCCTACTATTGAATGCCTCCTTTTCAGTATTTCAGCTAATAACCTCATAGTCTAAGCTGGAATTTTTACAGTTTTCTCATTGTATGTAGCCTATTGCAGGATATTTAAGTAAGTGCCTACTCTGTTCAATGTATTTTTTAAAGTTTAGAACTTTCAAAAGAAATGGCCATTTTATAATTTGTGATAGAGGAAAAGAAAGCTAGAAATAGTATTATACGCTCTTTAGATTTTGCAGAACAGATTGCAAAGTATTCAGAGAAAGGATAGATAAGAATAATAAATTAAGAGTCTAGGGGTAGTCACCTAAGGAGTAAATAGTAGTTCCCCAAAGTGAAATTCTAAGAACTAAAACTTCCCAAAAGGAGGAAGAAATTATTGTATAACATTGTGTTTGCATAGGAAACTCACCAGTCAAGTTAAGGGTTTTTTGTTTTGTTTTTTTCCTTGCAATACAGGAACATTAACTTGAAGATCTTTCGACATCATTTTGCTCTTTCCTAGTACTATGCATATTTCTTTAAAAAAATTTTTAAAAACTAGCATTTATTAAAGGGGTTCTACTATACTCTTCCCTAATCAAGATGTCATCTAAAATGTGTCATGTATTGTACATGGTAGACAAAAGGAGCTGGAGATTTTCTTTTCATTTGGAGAAGAAATGATGTAGGGGACATGATCACTGTCTTCAAATACATACAGGAGGCATGTAATAAGAACAATTATTAGATTTCTTCTGCTTGGCCTCAGAAGGCCAAGAGTTGGTAGAGGGCAGATTATGTCAAACCAAGGACAAAATGATAACCATTAGAATCCAGATATTGAATGGGCTAGGTGCCAGGCTTGGAGTCAGGAATACTCATCTTGAGTTCTAGTCTGGCTTTAGATGCTAGCTGTGTGACCCTAGGATATTTGTCACTTAACCCTATTTGCCTCAGTTTCCTCATTTGTAAGGTAAGCTGGAGAAGGAAATGGCAAACCACTCCAGCCTCTTTGCCAAGACAGCCCAAAATGGGGTTGCAGTCAGTAACGACTGAACAAAAACTTGGATGGGTTGCCAGTAGGTAGTAACTGCTTCCAGAGTCCTGCCAGGTACACAACACTTAAGTAAGAGTGAGGTCTTCATCACTGGAGGTTTTTAAGCAGACTCAAGGGCTTCTTAATTCAACATGCTACAGGGAATATTCCCAGTTTGGGAGTGATCTCCAATGTCCCTTCCAACTCTATCAGATACTGTTTCTTTTTGTTTATTATTATAGAGGAGCAGTTTTCAAACTTTGGTTACAGTACCTGTTTACATTCTTAGAAGTTACTGAGGACCTCCTTCTGAAGAGCTTTTATATGAATTTTGTCAGATTGACATTTACTGTTAGAAATGAAACTATTTTAGTATTTTTGTGGAAATAGTTTTCTTCTATGGACCCCCAGGGTTCCTGGCTCACATTTTGAAAAATGCTTTTATAGAGAATAGGGTGTACTGGATTTAGAGTAATAAAGACTTGGATTCAAATCTCATTTTAGGATGGAGTGGAGAAAATGTTTTAAGCTAAGTTTATCCAATTTGTGCTTCACATGCCATTCAATGTTTAACTCCCATTTTAAGATACTAAACTCCATCCTGAATAATAACTAACCAATAAAAGCAATTAACACTTTTGTAGCAGTGTGTGCCAGACACTATACTAAGTGCTTTATGCCTATTATCTCATTTGTTCTTCATGGCAACTCTGGTACTACATGCTGTTATCCTCAAATGGCTTGAGAAGTATCCCAAATTTGTTTTTGCCTCCTGTTTCATTGAGCTTGAACCCTAAACAAATTTAAACTTTCTACCCTATTCCTCACTTTGTCAGGAGGATAGCCTCTAAAAGATAAATAAAAATGTGGTGTGTTTATATTTTGTGCACTTGTGCTACTTGGCCAAAAATAGTTTGAATGTTTTGGGGTTTTTTGTTTCCAGATCAAATCTGGAATTTGTGAAATGTCCTGCAGACCAGACCCATTAATGGTGTCATTCTAATTAGAACCCTGGGGCTGTTTAGTTCTACAAACTCCCTTGTTAGCCAAATTTTGCTAACTTACAACTATCCCCTATTGTGCTTTCCATTACACATAATTACTCATAAACTCCCTTGCTGTACCTGGTCTTTCATTCCTACTTCCCCTGACTTCATTGGAACCTACAAGCTTTTCCTTTGTGTCATTAGGAACCCCCATTCTGTTGGGGAAGAAGAGGAAGAAACCAACCTGAAGATACCAAATCTCTCAAAAGCATCTTAAATTGAGACTGCTGTGTTTGTTGCCCTTATTCATCTTAGGATCAAGAGAAGGTTCTTGGTACTTACTGCTCTTCACTAATATATTTACAATGCTCTTGTAGTATCACTTCTGTTACTCATGTTTAAAGTTCAAACCATCGGACTGTATAACTATTCTTAGACTTGTTACGATCTAAAAACATTTAGGACCTTCTCCTTCCTTGTTCAGTGATTTTAAACCCTCACTCAAAATCATCCCTTCGGGTTTTTGATATATATGATGATCTTTCTCATCCCCTCAACTTTAATTCAGATGACCATATCTCCATTCCATATAATTTCCCCACATACGATACATTAAACTGAATTTCACTTCCCCTGACGATAGTGTCCTGTGCATCCACACTCCCTCACTCTTGAAAATTATATTTTTCTTCACTTAGTCCTTTGAGACTTCTCTAATTCTATCTAGCAAATTTAATTCAGTGCATATTAAATATCTACTTCTAGCAAAGTACTGAGGATGCCAATACAATAAAATAATCCTTGGACTCAAGGAGCATATATTGTATCAGGGAGATAGAACATGAGTGCAGCTAAGGAAATATAAAAGAAGCAAAGAAGAAAACAAAGTATTATGGAAAACTGAAGAGTGAGAAAGCCCTGACTGGGAAGGCTTTGGGGGAGGGGAGAGAGGAGCAGCTGAACTGAGAATTGAAGTAAGGATTCTGAGATAAGAGGTAAGAGGCAGCAGTGCATTCTGAGATGGGAAGAGGTGGCTTGGGACAATTTGTGTATGGAAGTGGGAAATGCATTTGAAAAATAACTGGTATCTTGGGATGCCTGAACATAAAGAGTATGAAGAGGCTTAGTATGATATAAGCGTGGAAAGGAAAGTTGGAGTTATATAGTACAAAACCTTAAATGCCAGGCTAAGGAACTGTACTTTATCCTACAGGCAATGAGAATCCACTGAAGATTTTTGATCATGGGAAGGATGTGTTCAAGACCTCTATGTTAGTAAGATTATTTTAACAGTTGTGGGGAGAATGCAATAGAGAAGAAATTGATGGCAGAGAAATGAATTAGTTTTGGAGAAATCTAATAAATTGCAATCCCTGATTTCCTTCAAGACACTGCATATGTCCCACTTCCTACCAGAAACCTTTCTGGTACACCCCGTTATTAATGTTCTCTCCTTTAAAATATCTTGTATATATTTATGTTTATATATTAGACTCTACTGCTCTCCACACCCTATCATCAAATATAAACTTGAGACTACTTTTCAAATCCCTGGAACTTCATGCAGTAGGCATTTGATAAATGATTGTTGGATTGGATTCAAGGAGGAGGTGGTCACAATGCAGAATCCAATAAAAAAGAAATCAAGACGGTTATAAAGTATGTGGACTGAGAAAAGATCACTGAATTTAACAAGAGATCATTGACAACACTGAAGAAAGCAGTTTCAGTCAAATGGTAGAGCTGGAAGCCTGATACCAAGGGGTTGAGCAGTGAGGGGATGATTGAAACAGCACAGGCAGAGAATGTAGATGATTCTACACTGTAGAAAGGAAGATGAAGTATAATAAGGGGATTATAGCCTCAAGTGAGATTGAATGGAGAAGTCTGAGCATATTTGGCAGCACTAGGTAAGGATATAGTTAATAAGGAGAAATTAAAGATGAGAGCAAATAATGAGATAAGATCAAGGATACAAAGGTGTTACTCTGGGAAGAAAAAATGTGTTTTTGTGATATTGTAATAAAGGAAAAGATGGGTGAAGGTTTTGAGATATAGAATGGGGAGATGAAGCAGCTCATGATGCACATGCTCAGTTTTCTCAGTCAAGTAGGAACCAAGATTTTGTTAGTATTGGAGTAACTTTGGTATGGGAGATTAAGAGAAGTGTATCAGGATACTCATTTCCGTAGGAGCTTCACTGAGTGTGATAGTCAATCAGACAATAAAAGTATTTCTGTATAATAGTGAAAGCCCAGTTCAATAATATAAATGAATTATGGGCACATTTGTACAACTTTGTCTAATCTCCCTTTCTGTGGAGTAGGATCTTTCCCTGCAAATGTGTGGTGTAGACAGAAATTTTATCTCCACATAGGTTCACCCCCCCCCCCCCCCACACACACACACACGCACTTTGGTGTAGTCCAAGGATGTAAATGAAATCAAGAATTAAATTGCAAACTACCAAAGCTGTGCTAAGCTAAGAAAGCTCCCAGCAGTCAATTAATCAATAAGCATTTATTAAGCACCTACTGTGTGTCAGGCACTATGCTAAGCACAGTGGAGGGAAAGAGATAAAAGGAGACAAACTCCCCTCAAGAAGCTCACAACTTAGTGGAGACAAGAAGCAAAACAAATACATCCAAATGAACATACAAGATAAATAGGAGAAGCAGAGGGAAAGTACTATAATTAGGGGGTGAGAAAAGCTTCTGGTAGAAATAGAGATTTAAGTGAGGACTTGAAGCCAGTAGGAAGATTGAGGAGGGAGAGCATTCGAAGTGGGGGGTTAGGGGTGGGAGAGAAAGGCAATACCCAGAGCTGAGGGATAGAGTGTCTTGTTAATAGAACAGCAAAGAGGCCAGTGGCACTAGATTGAAAAGTATATGGCAGGGAGTAAAATGTAAGAATACTAGAAATGGAGTAGAACAAGTTATGAAGGGTTTTTAACATCAAACAAAGAATTTTATAATTGATTCTGAAGGTCATCAGGAGCCACTAGGATTCATTGAGTAAGGTAGATGACATGGTTGGACATACACTTTAGGAAAATCACTATAGTGGCCAAATGAAGGATGTATTGAGTGAGGAGAGACTTGTAGTTGGCAAATCTACCTAGAGATATTGTAGGTGTCAAGGAAAACACCTAGGTTTGAGCCTGGGAAACTGAGGATTGTGGTGCCCTTAACAGTAGTAGTATGGAAGTGGGGAGGGTTTAGAGAGAGAAAGAATGAGTTCAGTTTTGGACATGTTGAGTTTGACATGTCTACAGGACTTTCAGTTCAAGATTTCTGAAGGTAAGTGGAGATACAAGACTGAAAATGAGCAGAGAAATGAGGGCAAGATAGGTAGATTTGAGAATCATCAGCATAGAGATAATTTTAAATACAGGAGAGCTAATTAGATCATCAAGTGAGGTTGTACAGAAGGAGAAGAGGGTCCAAGACAAATCCCTATGGGTTATCTACATTTAATGGGCATGCTGTGGATGAGGATCCAGCAAAGGAAGCTGAGGAGCAGTCTGATAGATAGGAACAGAACCAAGAAAAAGTAGTCTCCTGGATATTTAGAGAGAAGAGAATATCAAAGAGAAGAAAATAATCACCCATGCCAGAGCCTACAGAGAGCTCAGCAAGAATGAGAATTGAGAAAAGAGTTGGGTTTGACAACTGGGAGATCGCTGGGAGTTTTGAAGAGAGGAGTTTGGGTGGGAAAAGATTGAAAGCTTGATTGTAGGGGAGAATTAAAAGAGAATGAAAAGAAAATGAAGGGACCTATTGTAGATGGCCTTTTCAAAATGTTTAACACAAAGAGCAGCCTCTTTATATATAGGGATATATAGTGGGGATAAAAGAATCAAGTGAGTATTTTTTGAGGTTGGGGGAGACATGAATGTGTTTGTAAGCAATAGGGAAGCAACTAGTAGAGAGAGACTGGAGACAGGCAAAAGTGAGAATGACAGAGAGAGCAATCTGTTGGAAGAGGGAATAGAATGGGATTTCCTGTATAGGTAAAGACTAGGACGATTTCTTTGTGAAATAGAAGTGGAGGAGATAGTGACAAAAGACAATTGAGTGATAAAAAATTTGGAAGAGTGGAGAAGAAGAATGTCATCGTGAATGGACTCAATTTTAAAAAAAAATATTAGGCAAAGAATTTGGCTGAGAGAATGGTTTTCTCCACCTTCATTCAACAACATATGTGTAGAAGCAAAGGCAGTGGATGGTGGGAGTGATCCAAGGCTAAGGTTTGGCAAGGGGGAATGTAAGGGAGCCAAGACCTCAAGAGAAGAGGATTAGTGTAGAGTTGAATTAGCTCACCAAGAGATCAAGACAAGAAAAAGAGGAAAGTGGAAGGTGGCCTGAGAGAGAACTGAGAGGTCAAGGGATCAGAATTTACAGTGTAGTCAGAATAGATTTTGGTAAGGGAAGACAGAAGAACAAGTGCCAATTTTTTTTTAATATGGAGGTCATCCATTTGTTGGTGATGGCAAGATCAAAATTATGACTATCTTTATGTTGGACCGAGATGGGATGGAAGAGTACATCATGTGAAGTGAGTAGGTTAAAGAACTGAAAGTTTAGCAGGTCTGAGTAGGGATCATGTTTGTTGAAGTCCCCTATTGTAAGGTTGGTAGTTGGAGAAGAGAGAAAAAATGTGAGCCAACTACTTACTGAGCTCATTGTACAAGGAAGGGGAATCACCTGAAGGTTTATAGGTAATAGCCACTAGGATTTTAATTGGGTGGAAGATATGGGTTGTATAGATCTGAAATGAGGAGGGGTTATTGAATGATGGAGATAGGGGGAGAACTTGGAAGTGGGGAGCAAGAAATATTCCAACGTCTCTGTTAGTTAACATAGGGAAATTAATGAAGGAGTATTTAGTATTGCAAAGGGTTGCCAGGGATCCTGTGTCATTGGGAGGAGGTCAGGATTCAGTGATTTCTAGAAGATAGGCGTGAGACAGAAAAGGATTTAAGATGAAGTTAATTTTTTTCACCTATGAAACAAGCATTCCAGAGGACACAGTGGAAAGGGGTAGGTAGCATTTGGTTGGGACTTTGAAGTGGGAAAGATTACGGAATAGGAATAATGAATTAGATGGTGGGGGATAGAGAACCAGGTTTGAATGATGAGCTGTAGGGATTCAGAATCAATGGAATGTGTAGAGTATGACCAGGTGGGAGTATGGTAATCATTGAGGGGAAGGTGCCACTCCTCTTCATGTACATGAAATGGAGGGATCACAGTAAGATGAGAGACCCTTTTTCACTTTTCTTGCACCTGAAGTCTGGAGATTAGGCAGAGGATAGCACACGAAGCAATGTAAGTTCTGGGATCATAGGGAATATCAGTCCTCTTTACACACAGAGGCTTTTCACAGGAAATGGGAGATCAGACTGGTAGATGCATCAGGAAGTGAAAGTTACCTTGGGCTGATATAGATGGAAGTCTAGCCTAAACCCATGCTGCTTTCCCTTAGAGTACCCTGCAACAGTAAATGGAAGACTAAATGTCAGATGAAAATTCTCTCTTCTCACCTGAGGCTGCCTCAGACATAGAAAACTTGCAGCAGCCATCAAGGGGAAGTGGAGTTGCATTCAATTAGCAGGTTGAGGGTAGGATAGGGGGCAAAGCAGTCAAGAAGAGAGCACGGTGCAGGGGTTAAGATGAAGACCAGAGAGGGTAGCCAGTGCATGGGTAATGACTGGGAAAGAAGTAAGGGGTAGAGGGATTAGAGGTTACAGTGAACAAGAAGATTAGGGGTTGCAACATAGAGGAAGAGGTGGAATGCTAGATTGTGATCAGACAAGTGAATTTCATTCAATGAATAGTGTGCATTTTTTGTGTGTGTTAGCCATGTAGCAGACACTATGTTAACCTGTGGATACAAAGAAATACAAACAAAACAACCAGAACAACAAAATCCCTGCCCTTGAGATCGTGATCTAATGAGGGAGACAACACAAATAACTATGCACCAATAAGCTATGGACAAAATAAAAAGGAAATATTCAACAAAGGGAAGGCAAGTGTGCTTAAAAGAAGGGAGATTCCTGTAGAAGGTAAGATTTTAGTTATGACTTGAAGGAAACCTGGGAAGTCAGGAGGTGGAGATGCATAGCAGACAATTAATTAAAATGCCCAGAGATGGGAGATGGAGTGTCTTGTTTACAGAACAGCAAGAAGACGAATGTCCCTCTACTATCTGCTCCCCAACTTGCCTCAATGCTAGTTTATTATATCTAAGTCCCTTTCTATTTCTTAAGTCCTATAGTCCTGTTCGCCAGGAGTTCTAGATTTAAGTAGAATGTCTCTGTATTTGATGTCTCAGACATCAACATAGGGCATGATTCTCTGTTTGTGATAGTTGGCCCCAATAATACTACAATGTAATATCCTGACTTTGATGCCTTAATAGAGAGAATAGATGAATGAATGAGCTTTTTCTGTGTGATCCACAAGAAAATTATATTTCCGCAGGACCAAAAGACCTAGTTTAGGACCAATAGTATAAGTCCTTCAAGAGCCACACAAGGATAAAGTCAATTAGAAACATAAGACTTCAATCTATGAATATTGCTTTAAGCAGGCCAAGACTTGAACTCATGCCAGAAAGTAGCCAAGGGAAGGGTCTATATGAGGGGAATTGGAGATATCTGTAGACAGTAATCAGTGATAAGAAAACCATCCCTCTGGTAATTTTTAGTACCCATTGCCATATGTACTCTTTGGGCAGCCTTCCCAGTTCCCAGCTGATTTGCAACATTCTGTTGGATTGACACAGCTCAGGCATCCTTCCTGAAACACTAGAATTTAGAATAGTATGTAAATCTAAAGCCAGTTTGCTCACCATAGAGCCTTTGCTCACTATAATTCTCTTTAAAATGCTCTCTATCTACCTCTCTGCCTGTAAAAAATATTGTAAATTTCCAAGAAAATATTCCAAAGACATTTATTTCTTCCTCAAAGATTTTCCTGATTTCCTAAGCTAGTACAGAATCTTGCCATTTCTGAGGTACCCTTAAGGAATTTGTCTTAATTTTTCTCATACTAAAGTTATTTATGCATTTGACTCAATTCTGTCCCTTCTTCATCTCCCCTCCCCTTGCTGGAGGACAAGAATATATCTTCCTCAATATTATGTTCTTCACAGAGCCTACTATTCCACAATGCCTTGTATATATCAGTTTCTTAAGAGATGTTTGTTGGATGAAATTGAATTTTGTCGTATCCTAAATCTTAAAAAATTAGAATAATAGCTTGAGAATGGAGACACAGAAGTTAGAAGATTGATTTTTTGACTAAGATTGCAATTTTTCTTAAAGGTAAATGACAGTGCCAATTCAAGTACAAAACTGTGAGATACCATTATTATTATTTTAAAATTACGCTTTCCCTTTCCTTTTTAATCTTTTTTTTAATTTTTTTGGCCATGTTCTGGCTTCAGTGAAGTTGAGGACTGGCTACCTGAAGATATAAACCTCTCTGATAGAAAGAAAGGGCAAATGAACATTTAGTTTGTAGACATAATCTTTAAAAGTAGCATTAAATCATTAGCATGGGTGGATAGAAATTGTAGCAGGACAGAAAAAGCTCAGAAAGGAAGAGTGACTGGTTCAAACTTGCTTTCAGTTAATCATTTCATTTGTATAGATGGTAAAAAGCAGCAAATGCATATTAGAGTAACCTTTTAAAAGTGAATTCAGGAGGAAGCAAAAATAGACTACAATGATAATCACTGTCACTTTCTTTTTTCCCCAAATTTATTTGTTTTCAGTTTTCAACAATCACTTCCATAAGTTCCAAATTTTTTCCCCCTTCTCCCCTCCCTCCCCAAGATGGCATACAATCTTTTATGGGCTCTACACATACATTTCAATTAAACACATTTTCACATTAGTCATGTTGCATAGAAGAATTAAAACAAATGGGAGAAAACATGAGAAAAAAAAACATAACAAAAGAGAAAATAGTCTGCTTCATTCTTCATTCTGACTCCATAGTTCTTTCTCTGGATGTGTGTGGTATTTTGCCTCAAGAGTCCTTTGGGAATGTTTTAGGTTCTTGCATTGCTGTGAAGGGCTAAGTCTATTAAAAATAGTCCTCATATACTGTGGCTGTTACTGTGTATAATGTTCTCCTGGTTCTGCTCACTTCACTCAGCATCAGTTCATATAAGTCTTTCCAGGTTTTTCCAAAATCCACCTGTTCATCATTTCTTATAGCACAATAGTATTCCATTGCATTTATATACCACAGCTTGTTCAGCCATTCCCCAATTGATGGCCATCCCCTCAATTTCCAGTTCTTGGCCACCACAAAAAGAGTACATGTGGGTCCTTTTTCCATTTTTATGATCTCTCTGGGATACAAACCTAGAAGCGATATTGCTGGGTCAAAGGGTATGCACAGTTTTATAGCCCTTTGGACATAGTTCCAAATTGCTCTCCAGAATGGTTGCATCATCTCACAGCTCCAGCAACAATGAATTAGTGTTCCAACTCTGCCACATCTTCTCTAATATTTATCATTTTCCTGATTTGTCATGTTAGCCAGTCTGATAGGTATTATGTGGTACCTTAAAATTGTTTTGATTTGCTTCTCTAATTAATAGTGATTTAGAGCATTTTTTCATATGATTATAGATAGCTTTAATTTCTTCCTCTGAAAACTGCATGTTCATATCCTTTGACCATTTATCAATTGGGGATGACTTGTATTCTTGTAAATTTGACTCAGTTCTCTATATATATTAGAAATGAGGTCTTTATCACAGACACTAGTTGCAAAAATTCCTTCCCAGTTTTCTGCTTCCCTCCTAATCTTGGTGGAATTGGCTTTGTTTGTGCAAAAAATTTTCAATTTAATGTAGTCAAAGTTATCCATTTTGCATTTCATAATGTTCTCTTTCTCTTATTTGGTCAAAAATTTCTCCATTCTCCATAAATCTGACAAATGAACTATTCCTTGCTCCCCTAATTTGTTTATAGTATCAGTCTGCAGATGTAGATCATGTCCTCATGTGGACTTTATTCGAGTATACGGTGTCAGGTCTATGCCCAGTTTCCACCAAACTGTTTTCCAGTTTTTCCATTAATTTTTGTCAAACAGTGAATTCTTATCCCAGAAGCTGGGGCTCTTGGGTTTATTAAACCATAGACTGGTATAGTCATTGACTACTATGTCTTGTGTACCTAACCTATTCCACTGATCAACCCTCTATTTCTAGGCCAGTACCAAGTGGTTTTGATGATTGCTGCTTTATAATACAATTTAAGATCTGGTATGGCTAAGCCACCTTCCCTAACATTTCTTTTCAGTAATTCCCTTGATATTTTGGACCTTTTGTTCTTCCAGATGAATTTTGATATTATTTTTTCTAATTCTACAAAATAACTTTTTGGTAGTCTGATTGGTGTGGCACTGAATAAATAACTCAATTTAGGTAGAATTGTCACTTTTATTATATTAACTTGGCCTAGCCCTGAGCAACTAATGTTTTTCCAGTTATTTAGATCTGACTTTATTTGTGCAAAAAGTGTTTTGTAATTGTATTCATATAGTCCCTGGGTTTGTTTTGGCAGATAGACTCCCAAATTTTTTTGTAGTGTCTACGGTAACTTTAATTGAGATTTCTCTTTCTATCTCTTGCTGTTTGGCTTTGTTAGTAATGTACAGAAATGGTACTTTCAATAGTAATATGAGGATCTTATGAGTTTAGAGAAACATTTATGATATTATTTTACTTGTCTCCTTCATTGGTTTACAACAGCTAATTTTATTCTGTTTTTCTTAAAGGAATGAGAAGGACTATAACAATTCTACTCTTTGATATTTATACAAACAGATAAATTTATGCATTGTGGAATATTTAATGTCATACAGCTAACTAATTTCTAGACACAAAAGAACATGATAAAAATTGTAGATTTTAATCTTGTCTCCCCCAGACCCTCATAATATATTATGACATTAAATTTTGAACTTGGAAATTATTTTTATAATAATGATAAGCTTAACTTTAGTTTTATTGATCTACTTTGTTTTTATATCATAGGTTACTCTCAACTCTGGAAAGATCTCTTGTAACAAAGGAAAACAAGTTAATTAATTAATTAACAAGTTTAATGCAGTTATGTCTTATGAAAGTGTAAGCAGTATTTCACATCTGTAGTCTACCTCTCGCTCTACCTTTCAATTTGAAAAAAACTAATCTGTTTTCCATCTTTCTCATCATTCACCCCATTTGGAAAAAATAAAACACACACACATGCACACATACACACACACACACACACAAAACCGCATATATATCTCCTTCTGCACCCAAAATATTTCATCTTTTTATAATAGCATGTTTCATCATCAGTCCTGTGTAATCATTAATGATCATTGTACTAATCATAGTTCTCATAGGTTTCAAAGTTGCTTTTATACTGTTATTATATGTAGATATAGCTTTGGTCAATAGTCTGTATATAGTTACTTGAATGTGGTCTGACCAATTGGAATGTCAGCCCTTGATGGCAGAGATCCTGATTTTGTCTTTATTTGTATCTTCATTGCTTAGCAAAATACATGGCATAGAGTGAGAACTCCACAAATGTTTGTTGTTTTGATAATGATGGTGGGTTTCACTGTAGTGGAGGAGGATAATTGGCAAACCAGGGGAGCACCTACTCTGGGAAACTATTGTGTCTCCATGGACAACATCATACCAAGGAGAAGAGCATACTTGGATGGCACAGAGGTAAATGGGAACTTATTATTGAAATTCTAAGCAATGAGTTAGTCAAAGAACAAAAAATTTGAAAGAATTACTACCTCAGAGACAATGTTAATATTGAAATAATACATCAAAAAAGAAGATACCTATAATTGGCCTTTTGGTCTACCTATAACTATCAAAAAGGGGTAGCTAGGTTGTATGGTGGATAGAGCACCAGTGCAGGAGTCAGGAGGACCTGAGTTCAAATCTTACCTCAGACACTTGACACTCACTAGCTGTGTGACCTTGATCAAGTCACAACCCCAATTGCCTCATCCTGGATCATCTCCAGTCATCCTGATGAATATCTGGTCACTGGATTCAGATGACTCTGGAGGAAAAGTGAGGGGGGTGACCTGCACAGTCCTCCCTCACTCAAAACAAAGTCAAGTGCAAGTCCTGTCATTATTTCTCTGATGGCATGGTCTTCTTCAGCAATGAAGGACGAACCCATATAACTGTCACAAAGTATAATCATTTCACATTTCTCCCAAGATTATCAAGATATTTAGTGCTTTGGATGATTCCAAAAAGTTGGAATTAATGTGGGCCAATTAATAATTTATGTGACAAATACATAGCAACAAGTCATCAGAAAAAACTGGGATGGGGGGTGAAGTGAACACATAATGGAGCTTGTTTATAAATATGCTGATAATGATTAGACCATGTGGACTACAGAGTTAAGTATATATGTATGACTCTGTATTGATATAATGTATTATTTTATGTTATAAAAAATGGAAGGATCTTTTGTTGGGGACTCATTCTCCTTGTGGCTGAAGGGAACAAATCAATGACCAATAAAGCAATGACTTCCCCATAAAAAAAGGGAAGCCCTATTCAAAATAGCTTCAAAATGCATAAAATATCTGGGAGTTAATCTACCAAAGCAAATGCAATACCTACATAAATATAGTTACAAAATATGTCTTAAAAAAAACTTACACAACCAGAGAAATATTCAGCGTTCATGGCTGGGATATTCCAATGTAGTAGTAGTAGTAGTACTAGTGGTACTAGTAGCAGCAGCAGCAGCAGCAGCAGTAGTAGTAGCAGCAGCGGCAACAACAACAACAACAATATTAATAATAATAATACCAGAATTCATTTAGGTATTTGGCATTATACCAACCAACAGGATAGTTTATAGAGCTGTGCTAAGCAAATATAATAAAATTCACTTGATAGAACCAAAGATCAAGAATATCATTGGAAATAATGAAAATTGGTATGAATAAAAACACTTCCATACCTCCAACCATATTACTAAGCAATAATCATTTAAAAACCATTTAATACAAATTAAAAATACAAATTAAAAAATAAAAACCAGACTAAGCAAGAAAGAATCAGACATAATTGAACTCATTAATTTAAATGTCATTTTACTTCAAAAAACTAAAGCCCTTAAATTATCTGCAAAAGAAATTCTTATTAGAGAAGAACTGTTAGGAAAACTGGAAAACAATCTGCAGAAATTAGTTTTAGAGCAACATATTACACCATATTCTAACTACACACAATGGGTTCATGATTTGAATGTTAAAAATCATGTTACAAAACAGAAGGAAAACATCAGATATTTTTCAAAAATATTGATTGGAAATGTCCCACCTAAGATGGGAGAGAGACAGTTACAAAAGATAGATGATTCTGATTTGTTAAATTGAAAAGCTTTTCCATGAGCAAATTTGGTGCGGCCAGGATGAGAAGGAAAGAGATCAACTAAGAAAAATACCAAACTTTATAGCATGTATCTCTGATATTGGTATAATATTCAAATATATAAATAAGTAATAAATATGCAAGGCCAAAAGCCATTATTCAAAGACAATTTCTCAAAAGATATTAATAGTATTTTCAAAAGAATTTCAAACTATTAACCATATGAAAGGGTGCTCCAAATCACTAATATGAAGAGAGATGCACATCTGAACAATCCATGGTTTTGCCTCACTCCCAACAAATTGGTAAAGATGAGAAAAGATGAGAAAAATCAATATTGGGGGATGTCATGGAAAGAAGAACATACTAGTGCATTGCTAGTAGAAATATACCATTCTGGTAAAAAAAATTTGAGATTATGTAAAAGAGTGACTAAAATGTCCATATCCTTTGACATGGAGATTACACTACATAGCACATACCCCAAGGAAGTTAGTAATAAAAGAGCAAACCCCACATAAAGCAGCTAGCTGGTGCAGTGGATAGCACTGAGCCTAGAGTCAGGAAGAAGACTCATCTACTTGAGTTCAAATCTGACCTCAGACACTTATAAACTTTGTGACCCTGGGCAAGTGACCTACCCCTGTTTGCCTCACTTTCCTCATCTGTTAAATGAGCTAGAGAAGTAAATGGCAATCCAGTATCTTTGCCCAGAAAACCCCAAATGAGGTCAAAAAGAGTCAGGCATGAGTGAACAACACACAGCAAAATATGGGGTGATTTTTATGATGGCAAAGAACTAGTAACAAAGTAGATGTTTATGGATTGACTAAACAAGTAGTGGTACATGAATGTAATGGAATATTACTATGCTATATGATACAATGTATATGATGAATACAGTGAAGAACGGAAACTGATGCAAAGTGAAGTCAGCAGAATCCGGAGAGCCATATACACAACGACTGCAGCAACATAAGTGGAAACAAAAGTAACAACAGCAAAACAACACTGAGGGCTACAAAATTAAATGACGAATCTTGGCACTATATGAAAAATGTGAGGAAACGCTTCCTCCTGTTCCTTTGGAGTCATGGATATGGATCACTACAAATAATGGCAAATTATAAAGATATATATATGCATATGTAAATATGTATGCATATGCTTATGTAGATACACACATATACATGTATCATATAATAATATACTTATATAATATAACTACGTATATATTATATACATTTATATATATTATTATATACCATATTAGTATATATGATATATACTATGATTTAAATATGATATAGATTGTATATTTATATAAAAGATATACATATATATGTGATGCATAATATATCACATACACATACACATATATTGGTTGGTTTTGCAGAATGTTTTTTCTTCCTCATTTTCATTTATTGTAAGTGATAGCTGTCTGAGAGAAGGTAGGGGGAAAGAATACAGAGGAAATGTATGAGATGTAAGAACAAAAGATAATAAAAATTATTTAACAATAAAAAGTAAATTATTTTTATACTTCAAAGTTCTAAGACTGTTTTATTCACTTGGTTCATTTAAAAAGTTAAAAAATTGGTAGAGAATCATTATAAAATATTTCCTTCATCATTCTCTGAATTCTCAAACACTTCAGACATCAATAAGATAGAGTAGCTAGAACACTTTGGAGGCACCTGCATGACCTTTCACAAATATCCAATGACAAAAATCTACCAGAACATATTTAATCTAAAGTAGGAATAACTAAAAACAACCTTATTGCTGAAGAGAACATTTTTTTAACAAATGATGTTCTGATTGAGGATCAAAATCAATACAGTCAATTGCAATTTATTTGAATATAATAGTTTTGGTTAGACTAAGAAAGGCTAGTCCTCCACGATGTACCATTTTCAATTTTATCAATAATAAAATCAAATAAAGCAGTTGGAGTCAAGTGCTACTTTGTCTTTCAGCCATATCTTTAATACCAAATATGGAAAAATTAGCAATTAAAAACAATAATCTCTCTCCTCCTTGCCCTTCTGTCTTCTCCCGTTAGAATATAAATTGAGTCCAAGAACTCTTTTTTGCTCATATTTGTAGCCTTAGTGTATAGCAGTTAGTTAGTTAATAAAAACGTTGTCTGTCCACCTCCTACTGATTTCTCTTCCCTGGAATTCCAGCAAGGGGGTTGAGGAGAATTCTCCCATTTCCTCCTATCCTTTATGGCAATTAAATTTATAGTAGAAGTACATGGCAATCTTAGACTGGCTCTCAAGTCCCTGGTTGCCCTCTTCTATTTTTTATTTTATTTTCTTAACATAGGTTAGTGATTAGTAAAACTGAGAAATGGATATTTTCAGCCTTAGTAGTTTTAGCTTAAGAGGGTCTGAATTTGGGATTCAGTCTCCTGTCAGCTCCAAGGAAGAGGATTTCTTTAAGAACCCACTCCTTGGAGGAAAAGAACTGTAGGGACAGGATTTTCTTGTAGCTGGAATATTAATTCAATTAATCATCAAACACTTATTAAATATCTATGATATACAAATAGTACTAGGGAAGCTAAGTATTAGGGATATGAAGACAAAAGTGAAACAGACTCTGCCCTCAGGAAACTTATACTCAATTGAATAATGCAATATATAAAAGATCTACAAAACAAATATAAGGTAATTTGGAAGGAAAGGGCACTAGCATGAGGAGATCACAGAAAGGCTTTATGTGGAGGGTGGCCCTTGAGCTGAGACTGAGGAAACTAGAGGAACTAAAAAAAACATAGCCTGGCTGACTGGGAGATCTAGACCTTATGAGTTCTTCAGACAGTGAAGGTCTCAAGTGGATGCAAAATGACTTTAGCTGTCCCAAAAGTTGACTTTATTCTCTTGGAAGACTGAGATAGTTTTATCTTCTGTATCTGTTGGTACACTTTTGTCATTCTGTCTTACACATTTTATGTATATGAAGGCTATTTTATACTTTTGTATATGTAACACCAAAGTATAGTGGTGTTCAGGGAAGACTGGTACTTTTGGTGTGAGGGCCGCTGAGCCCTTTTCAGGGCTGCTTTCCACCTTTGGAGTCCACTTGATTAACCAAACTCTCACCTGTCACTCCAAGGAACCATAGTATGCATTTTGGCAGATGGGCTAAACCAGGTTGAGGATAACCAGGGCCCTCAAATCTCAAATATGTGAAGACTTTCCCCAGCAGAATGGGAGGATGAAAACAATTTGTTCTAACAGCTATGAAGGCAACTGAAGCAGAGTCAGTGGAACACTTAGAGCTTGGTTAAACAAAGTCATGTACTACATCCTGAGCCATCTATCACCACTCTTCTTGACTTTTGTCTTGCTACTGGACCCAGAAGACTCTGGAAGAGTGAGGTCTGCAACTTTGCACAACTCTGCCTCACTTAAATCCTATTTATGCACAAATCAAAAGACATAAGCCATAACCTTTTACCATTTTTACTTAACTCAAAGTCCTGTGGCATCAGGCAAATTATGAACCTGAAGGCTTGGATACACTGGGAGCTGTAGTCACAACACTGTGCACAGACAACCCAAGTCACTAAACTGAAGTAGCAATGGGATTCAGCAGCCTCCTGGGTTTCTGAGCAATGTTTTTTGAGGACCACACTGCTCACTTCCTGGAATGAAAAAAGGTGATAGAAAAGGTGCTTGAAGAATTATCTGCTTCATTCAACTCTGGCATTCTTACCAGAGAAGATGGAGATCCCACCCTGCAGTTGAAACACAAAAAATGTACAAAAACTTCTTCAAAGATGATTCCACTCATGATTGGTACATGGAGTGTGCATATTTATGGAAAACATGAAAGACAAACATCTCTTGTTGTGAGAGAACTCAGCGAATATTATATCCAAATGGTATCCCTGAGTGAAATAAGGCTGGCAAAGGAAGCCCAGCTAACCAAAGTTGGATCTGGATGCACAGTTTTTCCTTGCATAGCTGCAGTGAGGAGGAGCACTGTGGAGCTGGCATGGGTTTTGCAATCAAAACTAGCTTGTATCCCTCCCCAAAGGAGTAAGAAGAAGATTCATGTCAGTGCAATTGCCACTTCCTGGAAAACACCTTGCCATCATCATCAGTGCATATGCTCCCACTGTGGTGAAACTTGATGAGGTCAAAGAAAAATTTTAAGAAGACCTGGAGACCCTTATCATCAATGTGCCAAAAGAGAACAAACTTGTAATTCTGGGTGCTTTTAATGTCAGAGTAGGCCCAGATTATCAGACATGGCAGAGGGTTCTTGGGAGGAATTGAGTCAGACACAGCAACAGCAATGGTCTCTTACTGCTGAAGACTGATATCTCATGACATTCTCATCAAAACACTGTCTTCTGTTTACCTAAAAAACAATAAAACTTTGTGGATACATGTTCACAGCAAACATTGGCATTTAATAGACTATGTCACTGTAAGGAGAAGAGACAGGATATGAGAATGATGAAGGTGATGTGTGGCACAGAGTGCTGGACTGATCATAGACTTATCCTCTGCAAATTAAATATTAGCACTCAACAAATGCAGCAGCCCTAAGGCAAGAAGACTACCAGCAGAGTATGTCAACAGAATAGAGTGCATCTCCAAGTGTGAACAATGGAAGCTAACTTAGAGGGAAAGCTATGTCAACACATGGTTGGCAAAAGTGAAGCAGAAAAGGAGTGGGCAGCTTTCAGAGATTTGGTATTTCAATACTGCATTTACTCTGAGTCAAAACACAAACATCAAGACTTGGTTTGACAAAAATGATAGGGAAAAACAAAAACTCCACAGCAGGAAAGCAGAGTTTAACTCCATCAAAAGTCAAGTGTAAGTGAAATTTAGAGAGATGCAGGATTCTTGGCTCAGTAAGAAGGCAGATTAAATTCAGTTTTGTGTTGATAGTAACAACACAAAGCACTTTTACAATGCCCGAAAAGCTATTTATGTGTCAAAGAACTTTGGTGCTTCTCAGCTATTCAGTGCTGATGGAGTCATATTGATCAGTGATAAGGACATGAACCTGGAGAAATAGGTTGAACTCTTTCATAGTATTCTCAACAGAACATCATTATTAACCAATGCTGAAGCCACTGAACATATACATCAAGTTGAAGTCAATCTTTCTCTAGCCAAAATTCCAACTGAAGAAGAGATTTTGAATGCCATTAGGCTCCTCTTCTGTGGCAAAGCATTTAGTGCTGATTTTATTTCAACTGAGATTTTCCATTGCTCATACAAAAGCAGACTGAAATATGTTATATGGCAAGAGAAAGTTATCCTCCAGGAGTTCGAGGATGCCTCCATTGTCCTTCTTTACAAAGTAAAGGGAAATAGTTGTCCTGTGACAATCATAGATGGGGGTCTCTCTCTTAGTCATTGTTGGCAAGATTTTTGCCAGAGTCCTCCTTTATAGGCTGATCCTTCCCTTGAAAGCTAGCCATCTACCCAAAAGCCAGTGGGCCTTGAAAAAGGGCTGAAGAATGATCAATATGGTGTTTGCTGCCACCATTGGAATGATGCAGGGCTGTATGCTTGCTCCCATGCTTTTTAGCACAATGTAAGCAGCAAGTACTCTAGCACACTGCATGGGCTGCTATCATAAGTTCTTTGATCTGCTTTTCTAAAAAAAAGACAACTTTAAAGGGGTCAACAATCTTGCTTTAATTACAGATAAGTAGAAAGAAGTGAGTATAGAAAATATGAGCATAGAAATTAGCACAGAGATTCAACAGACAGGGCTCCAACTGTCTAAACAAAGTAATACAATCACCTACATACCCCACCAGACCAGAAGAGCACCAACATCTTAGTTGGTGGAGGGGTGGGGAGTCAATCTTTCTCTAGCCAAATTTCCAACTGAAGAAGAGGTTGCCCAGCCAACACCACACCATCCATATGTGCAACCATCAGTTAAGCAGATGGAGAAATTTTGAATGCTGTGGATATGTTCACTCAACTAGGCAGCATTCTTTCCAGGGATGTACATATAGATGTTGAGGTTGACGAACATATCGCCAGAGCTAACTCATTGTTTGGTTAGCTCTGAAGGAAAGTATAGGAGAAAAGACTGCCTAACTGAAGTGTTCTGACCTCACTATTGTATGCCTGTGAAACCTGGACAGTACACCAGTGCATGCCAGGAAACAGAATCACTTCATTTTAAATTGTCATAGGAAGATTCTGAAGATCAATTGGCAAGATAAAGTACTGAATACTAAGGGTTTTTTTCAAGCTGCACTTCCAAGCATTCAGACTCAACAAGAGAGAAGACAACTTTGAAGGGCTGGCCACGTTCCTTGAATGCCAAATATACATTTGCCTAAAAGATTATTTTATGGAGAACTCATACAAGACAAGCACACACTTGGAGGTCAGAAAAACAATATGAGGGCACTACCAAGGTCCCTCTGAAGAACTTTGGAATTGTTTGTGAGACATAGAAGACCCTGACACAAAACAGCACAGCATGGCATGCCTGCATCAAAGAAGACACTGTATTCTATGCAGCAAAGGAGAATTCAAAGGAAATGTGAGATTTGCAAGTTTAGAGACATCTCCACTCCAAATGTTCACATGGACTATTTATGCCTGACTTGTGGTAAAGCCTTTTGATCTCATTTTGATCTGATTAGCCACAACTGGATATACTGTACGCCCCAACACAGTAATGTCATTTTGGTCCTCTTCAAGAATAAAGGTCAACAACCAACTAACATGTAACATCTTTTCTAGACAGGAAATTGTTACCAACATTTTGGAGAGAACTTAGACATAATTCATATTAAAGTTCCATTTTTAGAAAATTCTCTATAGTTACTCCAGGATGAGGGCAAAGCCAGAGAGTTAAGAAACTTAATCTTCCTAGTGGTGTCAGTCTTCTAAGGGTGGATTTGTGACTAGATTTGCCCTGCAAGCTCAGTTCCCCTTGGAGACCCTGGAAGGCTGGGTGCATCCCTTTTAATTTTTTTCTCCCTTTCATTATTATATACTTGATAAATATCAATAAACATGAATATAAAAGTATGTAAAAATGATTCTGCTATTCTATGAATCTCTACTACATGCAGCTTTTTAAAAGTATATTTCAAATTTATCATCACAGTCCAATATTGCCATACTTATATCTGTCCCCTTGTAAGCTTTCTTTTTTCCTTAAATTTTAATGATTCTCTGATGTTTTTCTTTTTTTTTAATATCACTAACAAGCCACTACTCCCAATAACACTCAGCCTACTAAAAGCCCAGTATACCTAAAAAGGTATAATCAGGCAAACCAAATCCATGCATTTCCTATAAGCTATTAGGAAGCTTCAATTACTCTTTGAATCTTAGACTCTTAGATGAATTAAGTTTTCAGAATGGTTTCCTTACCTTTTGAGGAAAAACTAACATTGCTTTCATGAAATAGTTATTTCACTTATGATATACTGCCCTTTGGTGAAATATTCTAAAGATTTTCTGAGTGCTGCTGAACCAAATTAAAATGCAATTGGGAAATGTTTAACCACATAAATGAAAATGCAACACAAATAATATTAATTTGTGGTTTTGTCACTCAATATGTAGCTCGTAGAAATACATTTCTATTTGAATTTAACAGTTCCGTTCTAGAACACCTTACACCAATTAAAATTCATTATTGGATTACCCATACAAACCCATACTTCTGCTAAGTTTCTCTTTCTTCCAAGAAGGCTTGAAAATTATATAAATGAAGAGGGCAAAGCTAAGATGGTGGAATAACAGAGATCCACTTGAATCCTCTCAAATTCCCTTCCAAACAACTTTAAAATAAAGCCTCAAATTGAATTCTGGAATGGCATAACCAACAAAAGGTCAGTATGAAACAATTTTTAAGCCCAGGATAACCCAGGAGGTCAACAGGAAATATCTGTATCACCAGAGTTATGTTCAGGCCTGGAACCCATGCAATATAGACCTGTGCAGAACTTGTAAGGCTCCCTGGATACCATAGAGACTGTTGCATGAGTAACATCATCAACTTCAGGAACTCTCAACCCATAGGTGGTAAGGGCATCTGACAATTGGTCAGAAGGAAGTTATAGGAGAACCTTTGTTGGCACTGAGTGCAGGACCCTATTGCCTTTCCCATACATAATTCCAGGTCATAGTCACAGGGCAAATAAAAGTATTAGCACATGTGACCATGGATGAGCAAAGGACATAGTCACAGTTTCAGGGTGGAAAGGAGTGCTTATAGTCACTCATGGGAGAGTGGAGCCTTGTCTCAGATTCAGGGCAGAAAGGAGAACTATCACTTGCACAAGTTTTATTTATGGAGCCAGAAAGAATGAGAGTGGTTGTGGGGAAAGAGGGACTTTGGTTGCTGTTAGGAGTACTCATGAAAGCTTGCAAGACAGAGTACAGGCCAGGATAGCAGTGACCACACCTCTCCTTAGATCATAGCACTTTGGAAGAGCAAAAATTCTCAGAGTCTTCCCCACTATCATCCCCCAACTATTTCCGAAGATAGCACCACAAAAAACCTGAAGCTTTGAACAATGCCCAGTCTACCTCAATAGCACAGCCAAATTTTAACATAAGTCAAAAAACAGGCTGACAAACTGAGCAAACAATGACATTAAAAAAGAACCTGACCAAAGAAAATTACTATTGAGACAGGGAAGATCAAGACACAAACACAGAAGACAATGAAATCAAAGCAGCTACAAATAAAGCCCTAAAGGAAAAATACGAATTGGGCACAAGAACAAAAAGAAATTCCTAGAAGAACTCAAAAAGAAATTTTAAAAATCAAGTAAGAGAGGTAGAAGAAAACTTGAAAAAAGAAATGACAGTGATACAAGAAAATTATGAAAAGATAGCTTGGTAAAAGAGGGACATACAAAAATGCTAAAAAAAAAAACAAACCCAAAAACATTAAAAAAGAAAATTTGCCAAATGGCAAAAGAGGCACAGAGATCCGTTAAAGAGAAGAACTCCTTAGAAAGCATAATTGGCCAAATGCAAAAAAGAGATACAAAAACTCAGTGAAGAAAATAATTCCTTAAAAATTAAAATTGGGCAAAAGGAAGCTAATAATTTATAGAAAGAAATAGACAGTAAGTCTACTAGTGGGGGATCTGAACTTTCTCCTCTCAGAACCAGATAAATAAGTTAACAAGATAGAAGTTAAGGAGATGAATAGAATTTTAGAAAAATTAGCTATGATAGACCTCTGGAGAAAATTGAATGAGATTAGAAGAGAGTGCATCTTTTTCTCAGCTGGACATGGCAACTTCAGAAAAAACTGACCATGTATTAGCATTTAAAAACCTCACAGTTAACTGCAGAAAAACAGAAATATTAAATTTGTGCTTTCCAGGTCATAATGCAATAAAATTACATTTAATATAGGGTCATGTAAACATAGATTAAAATTAACTGGAAACTAAACCATCAAACTTGAAGACTGGGTCAAAGAATAAATCAAAGAAACAATCAATAATTTCATTAAAGTAAATTACATCAATGAGATAACATACCAGAATTTATGGGAAGCAGTCAAAATTGTGCTTACATGGAAATTTATATCATTAAATGCTTACATCAATAAAATAGAGAAAGAGCAGATTAATGAACTGCGCATGCAACTGAGAAAAAACTAGGAAAAGGACAAATTAAAAATCCCCAATTGAACCAAATTTGAAATCTTAAAAATCAAAAAAGGGATTAATAAAATTGAAAATAATAAAACCAGTGAACTAATTAAAAAAAGGAGATGGTTTTATGGGGGATGAAAGGGGGCAGGGAACCAAATTACCAGCATAAAAAATGAGAAGAGTGAATTCACCACCAATGAAGATGAAATTAAAGCAATCATTGGGAGCTATTTTGCTCATTTATATGCCAATTCATCTAAATAGCCTAAGTGAAATGAATGAATATTTATGAAAATATAAGTTGCCCAGATTAACAGAAGGGGAAAGAAAATTCTTTAAAAAAACCTATCATAGAAAAGAAAATTGTACAAGCTATAAATGTCCTACTCAAGGAAAAAAAAAACGCAGAAATAGATGGATTCACAAATAAATTCTACCAAACATTTAAAGAACAATTCCAATACTATATAAACTCTTTGAAAAATAGACAAGGGCATTCTAGCAAATTCCTTCTGTGACATAAATATGGTACTGATATCAGCCTAAAGTAGGAAGAGCAAAAACAGAGAAAGAAAACTATAGATCGATTTCTCTAATGCATATTGATGCAAAATTTTAAAATAAAATAGTAGCAAGAAGATTACATATATATATATGTATGTGTATATATATATATATATATATATATATATATACATATTACAAAGAGCATAAACTATCACCAGGTGGGATTTATACCAGGAATTCACAGCTTGTTCAATATTAGCAAAATTATCACCATAATTGACCATATCAATTATAAAATTGAAAAAAAATTCTATGATTATTTTAATAGATGCAGAAAAAGTTTTTGATAAAAAACAGCACTCATTTCCATTTAAGACTAGAAAACATAGGAATAAATGAAATTTTATTAATAAGCAGTATCTATCTAAAACCATCACCAGAATAAATTAAATAAAACCATTATCTCTAATGAAGATAAGATCAAGGGTGAAACAAGGATGTCCATTATCACCATTATTGTTCAATATTGTACTAGAAATTCTATACCAATTAGGAATGAATTAAAACAAGGCAATGAAGAAACAAAATATCATTCTTTGCAAATAATATGATGATATAATTAGAAAATCAATTTAAAAAACTAGATGAAGTAATTAAAAACTTTAGAAAAGTTAGGAGATACAAAATAAACCAACATAATAACTCTTTGTGGGGTAATTTTGATTTGTTTCATCATTTTTCCATTCTGATTCTTGACTTTTGATTTTGTGTTAAGGCTGCTCTTTCCATACTTCTGGGTAGATAGTTGAGGGGAAGGTTTGGACTGAGCTTCTGTCCTGTTATGTCCTTCTGTTGCTTTCACAGCTTAGGCTGCGGAAATTGCAAGCTTTCAGTTTCTGATGAAACTTTTGGCCTGTTGGCTTGTCCATAATTGGAAGTTAAGCTGAAGGACTCAGCCCCTCATAGCTAAGTGAAGTTTCAGAGTGTCTGAACTATGAGATTACCTTTGGTCTAGGACTCCTACCCCATTAATTCTTCAGTAAGTAGAACTGCACCCTGTCTCCGCTCCCAGAATCAGAGCCATATTCAGTTTGCCTCTAAATTTGTTTCTTCCTTAGCACATAGCTAGGGCCCAATATTCTGCTATCACTTCTCTTTGCCACCCTTAGGTCCAACACCTCCCCCCTCCCACTGTTCCCACTGGATTTATTACCCACAACTGGATATTGGATAAAAGATCTGTCAGATGGCACCTGTTCCTACACTCTGTACTATTTTAGGGATTCCCTTGGATCTCTTCCAGCTTCAATGTTTCCTTCCTTGGTGTCTAGTCTCAGTCTTCTTTCAATCCATGCACACTGGATTGCTCTGTGTGTTATTCTCCTGGCCAGTAAACAGAGCTCTCTGTACATCTCCCTTAGATGTCCTGGGCTGAAAAAATGACTCACTGTGACTCTTTTTTAATTTCTTGATCAGAATTCAGCATGATACATTGTCTAGATCTTCATGGAGGAGGTTTGATGGGGAAGCTGGACTATGTTTCTAAATGCTATTCTGTCAATGCAAATAAAATAAGACAGAAAAGTTGACCAAAAATAAAATCTTTGTAGCAAGTTTCACTGTTAAAAGTCTTATGTCCAAGATATACAAAGAATTGATTTAAACATATAACAGTAAGTACTCCAAACAGATAAGTGACCCAAGGATATAAATATTAAATTATCAAAAAGTGAAATCCAAACTATTAATAGCCATATGAAATGGGTTTTAATAATAAAAAGGTTAATAATAAAAGAAACCTGAATTAAAACCACCTTGATGTTTCAGCTCACATCTGCCAGATTTGCAATGATGAAAAAGAACAATGGCAGTTATTGGAGGGGATGTAGGAAGACTAGTACATTGTTGGTGGTGCCATTATTGGCCTAGTCATTTTGGAAAAAAAATTCAAACTATATCAGCCAAAGGTCACTAAACCATGTAAACCTTTTGATCAAGTGATTATACCACTGCACTAACACTGCCAATAAAATGAAGAAAAGGAAACTAACATGCATACAAAAATATTTGTACCTCGTTTTTGGGGGGAGGGTGGGGAGAGCAGCAAAGAACTAGAAACTAAGATGTCTATCAACTGACAGATGGTTGTGATTGTGTGGTTTGTTCTTCATTCTCAAAGAGGACCATGACATCAGGGAGATGATGACATGACTTGCAATTGAATTTGATGTGAGTGAGAGAGGGCAGTGCAAAGTCACCAGTCTCACTTTCTCCTCCAGAGCCATTTGGGTTGAGTGACCAGATACTGATCAGGATGATTGGAGGGGATATCGTTGGAGACCTTGACATTTCTAAGCTAAGGTCTTTTCTTTTTTTAAATTTATTTATTTTTAGATTTCGACATTCATTTCCACAAAATTTTGAGTTCCAATTTTTCTCCCCATCTCTCCCCTCCCTCCACCCCATAATACCTTGTATTCTGATTACCCCTTCCCTCACTGTATCCTCCCTTCTATCACACCCCACCTTTCCCTTATCCCCATCTTCTCTCTTTTCTTTTAGGGCAAGATAAATTTCGATACCCCATTACCTGTGTTTCTTATATCCCAGTTACATGCAATAATAATTCTCAACATTCATTTCTAATACTTTGAATTCCAACTTCTCTCTCTCCCTCCCTCCCTACCCATCCCCACTGAGAAGGCAAGCAATTCAATACAGGCGATATATGTGTAGTTTTGCAAAAGACTTCCATAATAGTCATGTTGTGTAAGACTAACTATAGTGCCCTCCATCATACCCTGTACCCCCCCCTTTTTTTTCCATCTTCTCATTTGAATGTCAGGGCAGCTTTCCTTGATAATTTCATGAAAGATAACGTCTAGGCTATTTTTTGATCGTGGATTTTAGGTAGTCCCATAATTTTTAAATTGTCTCTCCTAGATCTATTTTCTATGTCAGTTGTTTTTCCAATGAGATGTTTCACATTATCTTCTATTTTTTCAATCTTTTGGTTTTATTTTTTAGCTTCTTGGTTTATCTCATAGTCATTAGCTTCCCTGAACTCCAGTTTCTCTTTTAAAGAGCTATTTTGTTCAGTGAACTTTTGAACCTTCTTTTCTGTTTTGCTAATTCTGCTTTTAAAGTCTCCTTCTCCTCATTGGCTTTTTGGACCTCTTTTTCCAATTGAGTTAGCCTATTTTTAAAGGTGTTCTTTCCTCAGCATTTTTTTGGTTCTCCTTTAGCAAGTTGCTGACTCACTTTTCAAGTTCTTCTATGGCTTGAACCCATTTCATATTCATTTCGGAGGTACTGGAGGCAGAAGCCTTGACTTCCTCTGACAGTATGCCTTATTCTTCTTCATCTGAAAAGATGGAAGGAGACACCTATTCACCAAGAAAGTAACCTTCTATGGTCTTATTTTTTCCCCTTTCTTGGGCATTTTCCCAGCTAGTTACTTGACTTCTGAATCCTTTGTCAAGAGGAGGGTCCTAGTGCTCTTCCTCTCCCCAGTAATGTGCTCAAGGCTGAGGTTCAGATCAGTTGCTCAATTCCCCCAGAGGCTTTAAGCTGAGCCGCCTGGACAATGGACCCAGGCTGCTTCCATGGCCAACCATAGCCTTGTGCCACCTGCTGCTGCTGCTGCTGCCTCTGCTACCACCTGAGGCCAGTGCTGGGGGGACTCCTCTCTCACCCAGCTGGGAAAGCCCTCCAACACTGACCTCTGGAGCTTTCTTTGTCGCTTATGGGTTGAGGGATCTGGGACCCTCCCTGTTGGGAATTCTCCTCTGGAGGTCTGTTCAGGTCCAGTGCTGCATGGCCAGGGCTGGGCTCCACTCTGCTCAGTGCCCCTGGGACAGACTTTTCATGTTGGCCTTCCAGGTTACCTTTGGCTGGAAACCTCTTTCACTCTGTTGTTCTGTGGCTTCTGCTGCTCTAGAATTTGTTGAGAATCATTTTTTACAGGTATTTTGTGAGCTGTAGGGGAAGCACTAGAGTATATGCATCTTTCTACCCCACCATCTTGGCTCCTGCTAAGATCTTTTCAAGTTCTCATTTTGAATGAGGCAACACCCATTCAGTGAATAGGTCTCTTTAAGAAGTTAATCAAGAAGGTAGAGTCAAGATGGTGGGGTAGAAGCAAAGACTTACTAAAGCTCTCTCCCAAACCTAGCCAAATACCTGTAAAAATGACTCTAACCAAATTCTGGAGCTACAGAATCCACAGAATGACAATGAAGCAAATCTCCAGCTCAACAGCCTGGAAGGTTGATGGAAAGTGTTTGTCATGTCACAATGGGAGCAGAAAGAAGTCCAACATGGGCCATGAGCAGACTTGTTGAGGGGAGGGAAACTGAATCTCTGGCACCTGTAGCAATTTCCAGACTTCACAACCCCAAAACACTGAGGACAAATTAGAAGGTTGGTGAAAAAAACCTATCACACTTGTATAAGAGAGTAGAGTGGTCCAGCCCCAGCCCCAGGGTAGTGGAGGAAGACAAAGACATAAAACCAGAAGACAATAAAGTCAAAGCTCCTACATCTAAAGACTCCAAGAAAAATATGAATTTATCTCAGGCCATGAAAGAGCTCAAAAAGGATTTTGAAAATCAAATAAGAGAAGTAGAGCAAAAATTGTGAAGAGAAATGAGAGTGATGCAAGAAAATCATGAAAACAGACCTCCAGAGGAGAATTCCCAACAGGGAGGGTCCCAGATCCCTCAACCCATAAAATCATGAAAACTGAGTCAAGTGCTTGCTAAAGGGGACCAAAACATGCTGAAGAAAATGACACCTTAAAAGTAGACTAACCAAAATGGCAAAAGAGATCCAAAAAGCCAATGAGGAGAAGAATGGTTTAAAAAGTAGAATTAGCCAAAAGGAAAAGGAGGTTCAAAAGCTCAAGTGGAGCCAAGTAAATGAGAGCCACGGAAGGAGACCCAGGTAATCTGCAGCAGCTGCACTCGAGACTTTCAGTTCTCAGATTAAACGTCTGTAAGTCACCTACTTGAACTTCTGGGAGCCAAAATGGTGGAGTGATTGGTAAATGATCTCTCCCCCTCCCCTTGTTGACCTTGAAAGAATGATAAAATATTTCCCTAGGAAAATCCTGGATTAGTGGAATCAGCAGAAGGGGCAAACAATCTCATATCACGTGAGGATAGGAAAATAGCTAGTGAAAATGTACTTAATAGGAATGTATGTATAGAACCTATATAAAATTGTATGCTATCTTGGGGAGGGAGGGGGGAGGTAAGGGAAAATAAGACATATAGGCAATGGGGTATAGAAATCTATCTTGTCCTACAAGAAGATAGAGGGGAATTAGCTTCTACTTAGAAGCTAATGACTCTATGAGACATCAAGAATCAGGCAAACAAAATCTAAAGAATGAAAAAATAGAAGAAAATCTAATTGGAAAAACAACTGACCTGTAAAATAAATCCAGGTGAGAAAATTTAAGAATTGTTGGCCTCTCAGAAAGTCATGATGAAAAAAAGAGTCTGGACAGTATCTTCCAAGAAATCATCAAGGAAAACTGCCCAGAAGTGCTAGATCCAGAGGGCAAAATAGTCATTGAAAGAATCCACCATTCACCTCTCGAAAAGGATCCCAAACTAAAAACACCAATAAATATTGTTGCCAAATTCCAGAACTATCAAGTGAAGGAGAAAATACTACAGGCAGCTAGAAACAAACCATTCAAATATAGAGGAGCTAAATCAGGACCACACAGAACCTTGCAGCTTCTCCATTAAAAAACTGAAAGAATTGGAATACGACATTTCACAAGGCAAAGGAGCTGGAACTACAACCAAGCATCACTTACCCAGCAAAGTTCAGCATAACATTTCAGGCAAGGAGATGGACATTCAATGAAATAAAGGATTTCCAGACCTTCCTGATAAAAAGGTCAGAACTCAATGGAAAATGTGATCTTCAAATGCAGATCTCAAGAGAGGCATAAAAAGGTAAACAGGGGCAAAGAAAACTTATTACTCAATTTGGGCAAACTGCTTACCTCTGTATAAGGGAAGATGATACCTGTTAATCTTGAGAGCTGTATATCTAATATGAAATATAAAAGGGATATTCATAGATAGAGGGAGTGGGCATAAAGTAAATTATGTGATGATAAACTGATTAAAAATGTGAAGGGATTGTAACAGGAGATGTGAAAAGAAGGAAGCAGAAAATGGTAAATTACATCACAGGAAGAAGTACAAAATTATATTACAGTAGAGGGAAAGAGGGAAGGAGATGAGCATTGTTTGAGAGGTACTGTCATCTGATTTGGTTCAAGGAGAGAACAGCAAACTTAATTAAGTATATAAATCTAACTACCTCTATAGGCAGTAGGAGGAGAAGGAGGAAAGAAAGGGGAGGGGAGGCTAAAAGGAGGGAAGAAGTAGTAAGGGTAAAAGGCAGTAAAAGGGAGGGAGGCTGAAAGAAGGAAGGGAAGACTATGGGAGGTGGTGGTCAAAAATTAAAACTATTGTGGAGGGGAAGGAAGAAGGGAGAACTAAAAGCACAAATGGTGGGAAAGAGGATAGAGGGAAAGACACAGATAGTAATCATAACTGTGAATGTGAATGGGATGAATTCTCCCATAAAACAGAGATGGATAGCAGAATGGATTAAAAGTTATAATCCAACAATATGCTATTTACAAGAAACACATTTGAAATGGGAGGATACACACAGGGTAAAGGTAAAAGGTTGGAGCAGAATATATTGTGCTTCAGATGATGTAAGAAAAGCAGGAGTAGCAGTCCTAATCTCAGACAAAGTCAAAGCAGAAACAGATCTAATCAAAAGAGATAAGCAAGGAAACTATATCCTGCTAAAATACACCACAGAAAATGAAGCAATATCATTACTAAACATATATACTTCAAGTGATATAGCATCCAGATTCTTAGAGGAGAAGTTAAGGGAGTTACAGGAAGAAATAGTCAGGAAAACTACTTGTAGGAGACCTCAACCTCCCCCTCTCTGAACTTGATAAATCTAACCTTAAAATAAACAAGAAAGAAGTTGGGGAGATGAATAAAACTCTGGATATGTATGAGTCTATATATATATGGACATGTATATATATATATATGATATATATGATAGATTTTTGGAGAAAATTGAATGGGGATAGAAAGGAATATACTTTTTCCTCAACAGTACATGGCACACATACAAATATTGACCATGTATTAGGGCATAAAAACTTCACAATCCAGGCAGAAAGGCAGAGATAGTCAGTACATCCTTCTCAAATCATAATGCAATAAAAATCATATGCAATAAAAGGCCATGGAAAGATAGACCAAAAATTAATTGGAAACTAAATAATCTAATCCTAAAGAAGGAGTGGGCTAAACAACAAATCATAGAAACAATCAACAACTTCATTCAAGCAAATGACAATAATGAGACAACCTACCAAATCTTATGGGATACTGCAAAAGCAGTTCTTAGGGGAAGCTTTACATCTTTGAATGCCTTCATGAATAAAATTGAGAAAGAGGCAATCAATAAATTGGGCATGCAGCTGGAAAAGCTTGAAAAAGAACAAATGGAAAATCCCCAAGTAAGTACCAAATTAGAAATACTGAAAGCCAAAGTAGAGAGCAATAAAAATGAAATTAAGAAAACTATTGAACTGATAAATAAAACAAAGAGTTGGTTTTATGAAAAAAAAACAATAAAATTGTAAATCTTTGGTCAATTTGATTTAAAAAAAAAAGGAAACCAATATCAAAAATGAAAGGGATAAACTCAACTCCAATGAGGAGGGAATTAAAACAATAATTAGAAATTACTTTGCCCAACTTTATGCCTATATATTCGACAATCTAAATGAGATGGATGATTATTTAAAAAAAAAATATGAATTACCCAGATTAACAGAAGAGAAAGTTGAATACTTAAACAACCCTATCTCAGAAAAAGAAATTGAACAAGCCATCAATGAACTCCCTAGGAAAAAATCTCCAGAGTCAGATGGATTTACAAGTGAATTCTATCAAACATTTAAAGAACAGTTAATTCCAATACTCAAAAGACTATTTGGGAAAATTGGGGAAGAAGGAGTCCTCCCAAATTCTTTTTATGATACAAATGTGGTTTTGATACCTAAGCCAGGGAGAGACAAAAGAGAGAAAGAAAATTATAGGCCAATTTCTCTAATGAACATAGATGCTAAAATTTTAAATAAGATTTTTGCAAAAAGAATACAGCAATTTACCATGAGAATACTATATTATGATCAGGTAGGATTTATACCAGAAATGCAGGGCTGATTCAATATTAGGAAAACTGTTAGGATTATTGATCATATCAACAACAAACTTAGCAGAAACCACATGGTTATCTCAATAGATGCAAAAAAAGCTTTTGACAAAATACAATACCCATTCCTATTAAAAACACTGGAGAGCATAGGAATAAAGGGAACTTTCCGTAAAATAATAAGTAGTATGTATCTAAAACCTTCAGCAAGCATTATATGCAATGGGGATAAGCTAGATGCATTCCCAATAAGATCAGGGGTGAAACAAAGATGTCTATTATCACCACTATTATTCAATATGGTACTAGAAATGTTAACTGTAGCAATTAGAGAAGATAAAGAAATTGAAGGAATCAGAATAGGCAAAGAAAAAACTAAGTTATCACTCTTTGCAGATGATATGATGATACACTTAGAGAATCCCAGTGATTCAAGTGAAAAACTATTTGAAATAATAAACAACTTTGGCAAACTTGCAGGTTACAAAATAAACCCACACAAATCTTCTGCATTTTTATGTATTGCTAGCAAAGCCCAACAGCAAGAGATAGAAGAGAAATCCCATTTAAAGCTAGAGTAGACACTATAAGATATTTGGGAGTCTACCTGCCAAAACAAATACAGGGACTACATGAACACAATTACAAGACACATTTTGCACAAATAAAGTCAGATCTGAGTAAGTGGAAAAGCATCAGTTGCTTGTGGGTAGCCCGAGCCAATGTAATAAAAGTGACAATTCTACCTAAATTAATTTACTTATTTAGTGCCATACCAATCAAACTATTGGATAATTATTTTCTAGAGCAGGAAGAAATATTCTGGAAGAAAAATTCATCTGGAGGAACAAAAGTTCCAAAATAGTAAGGGGACTAATGAATAGAATATTTGGGAAAGTGGCCTAGCTCTACCAGATCTCAAAATGTATTATAAAGCAGCAGTTATCAAAAACCACTTGGTACTGACTCAGAAACAGAAGGGTCGACAAGTAGAATACTCTAGGAACTCAAGACACAATAATCAATGAATATAACAATCTACTGTTTGATAAACCCAAGGACCCCAGCTTCTGGGATAAGAACTCACTGTTTGACAAAAATTGCTGTGAAAACTGGATAAAAGTGTGGCAGAAACTAGACATAGACCAATGCCTGACACCATATGCAAGAATAAAGTCCAAATGGGTACATGATCTACCTATAAAAATTGATAGTATACACAAGTTAGTGGAGCAAGGAATAGTTTATTTTTCAGATGTATGGAGAAGGGAAGAACTTTTGACTCAGGAAGAGATAGAAAGCATTATGAAATGCAAAATGGATAATTTTGATTACATTAAAGTGAACATTTTTTGTACAACCAAACTCAATGCAACCAAGATTAGGAGGGAAGCAGAAAACTGGGAAAGAATTTTTACAATTAATATCTGTGATAAAAGCCTCATTTCTAAAATACATAGATAAATCTATCAAATGTGCAATAATACAAACCATTCCCCTATTGATAAATGGTCAAAGGATATGAACAAGAAGTTTTCAGAGAAAGAAATTAAAGATATCTATAGTCGTATGAAAAAACGCTCTAAATCACTGTTGATTAGAGAGATGCAAATAAAAGCAACTCTGAGGTACCACATCACACCTATCAGATTGACTAACTTGACAGAACAGAAAGATGATAAATGTTGGAGAATATGTGGGAGAGTTGTAACACTAATTCATTGTTGATGGAGCTGTGAGCTGATCCAACCATTCTGTAGAGGAATTTGGAACTATGCCCAAAGGGCTACAAAAATATGCATACCCTTTGACCCAGCAAGACAGCTTCTAGGACTGTATCCCCAAGACAGCATAAAAATGGAAAAGAGTCCCACATGCACAAAAATATTTATAGCAGCACTCTTAGTGACCAAAAACTGGAAATCAAGGGGATGCCCATCAGTTGGGGAATGGTTGAATAAATATGGTATATGAATGTAATGGAATACTATTGTGCTATAAGAAATGATGAACAGGAAGATTTCAGAGAGGCCTGGAAAGACTTATATGATCTGATGCTGAACAAAAGGTACAGAACCAAGAGAACTTTGTACACAGCAATGACCACAGTGTGCAAGAGTTTTTTCTGGTAGACCTGGAACTTCATTGCAATGCAAGGACTTAAAAAACTCCCAATGGTCTTTTAAGCCAAAATGCCTTCTAAATCCAGAGAAAGAACTTTGGACTTCAATCTCAGAATGTAGCAGATCATTTTCTTTTGTGTTATATTTTGGTTTGTTATATGATTTCTCCCATTCATTTGAATTCTTCTACACAACATGATTATAGTGAAAATGTACTTAATAGAAATGTATGTATAGAACCTATATAAAATTGTATGCTATCTTGGGGAGAGAGGGGGGAGGTAAGGGAAAAAATCTAAGTTATATGGTAGTAATTGTAGAACACTGAAAATAAATAAAATTTAAAAAGAGATAATCTAATATAACCCCCTCATTTTATACATAAAGAAATTAAAATACAAAGAAAAGAAAATAATTCCTTAAAGATTAGAATGGAGCAGATGGAAGCTAATGACTTTATGAAAAATCAAACAATTATAAAATAAAATCAAATAAATAAAAAAAATAGCAGACCCTGTGAAATATCTCATTGGAAAAACAACTGACCTGGAAAATAAATCAAGGAGAAACAATTTTAAAATTGTTGAACCACCTGAAAGCTATGATCAAAAAAAGAGCCTAAATATCATCCTTCAAGAAATTATCAATGAAAACCCTCCTGATATTCTAGAAACAGAGGGTAAAATAGATATTGAAAAAACCCACCAATTCCCTTCTGAAAGAGATCCTAAAAGGAAAATTCCTAGGAATATTATAGCCAAATTCCAGAGTTCCTAGGTCAGGGAGAATATATTGCAAGCAGCTAGAAAAAAACAATTGAAATATTGTGGAAACACAATCAGGATAACACAAGATCTAGCAGCTTCTACATTAAGGAATTGAAGGGCTTGGAATATGATATTCCAGAGACCAAAAAAACTAGGATTAAAACCAAGAATCACCTACACAGCAGTACTGAGTATACTCCTTCAGGGAAAATAATGGTCATTCAATGAAATGGAGGACTTTTAAACATTCTTGATGAAAAGAGCAGAGCTGAATGAATAGAAAATCTGACTTTCACACACAAAAATCAAGAGAAGCCTGAAAAGGTAAACAGGAAAGAGAAATCATCAGGACCTTACTAAGGTTGAACTGTTTACATTCCTACATGGAAAATTCATATTTGTAACTCTTGAGACTTTTCTCAGTACTAGGTAATTGGAGGGATTATATACATATTGACAGAGGGCACAGGGTGAGTTGAATAGGAAGCAATGATATCTAACAAAATAAAATTTAGGGATGAGAGAGCAATATATTGGGAGAAGGAGAAAGGGAGAAATAGAATGGGGTAAATTATCTCTCACGTAAAAGAAGCAAGAAAAAGCTTTTTCAATGGAGGGAAGGAGCAGGGAGGTGAGAGGGAAAAAGTGAACATTACTCTCATTGGAGTTGACTTAAGGAGGAAATATCATGCACACTCAATTTGGTATGAAAATTCATCTCACACTACAGGAACGTAGGGGGAAAGGTGATAAGAAGGGAGGGGGGGAAATGATAGAAGGGAGGGCAAATGAGAGGAGGGGTAATTAGAAGGAAGCACTTTTGAAGAGGGACAGGGTCAAAAGAGAGAATAGAATAAATGGGGGCAGGATAGGATAGGGGGAAAGATAGCTAGTCTTTCAGAACATGACTGTTATGGAAGTGTTTTGCATGACTACACATGTATAACCTGTATTGAATTTCTTGCTTTCTCAGTGGAGATGTGTGGGGAGGGAGGAAGGGAGTGAAGTTGGAACTCAAAATTTTAAAATGAATGTTAAAAATTATTTTTATATGCAACTGGGAAATAAGACATATAGGCAATGGGGTATAGAAATCTATCTTGTCCTACAAGAAGATAGAGGGGAAGGAGATAAGAGAAGGGGATGAGAGGTGTGATGTAAGAGAGGGAAGACTGAAGGAAGGGGCAATCAGAATGAATGATCTCTTGGGGGTGGGCAGAGAGGAGAGATGGAGAGAAAATTTAGAACTCAAAATCTTATGGATGTGAATGTTGAAAACCCAAAATAAATAAATTAATATAAAAAGTATCCTTCAAATTACAATGAAGCACCATGACAAGACTTTGGTAGAGGATATTGTAAACAATGTAAGACATTTTATTGTGGTGCGTTGAGAATTGGCCTCATATAGGTTTAAGTCTTGCCTTTGACCCATACTGTCTGTATAACCCTGGACAAAATTCTAAAGTTCTCAGACCTCCTCTTGATGCCAGTAAATTACAGAAGAAATATCAGTTGGCATTGCTAGATGGAATTTCCTTACCAGGAGTTCCCTAAATCCATAAAACTATAGGTTATTACAATAAATTGCAAATGGTGGGCAAAATTTTTATTTTTTGAAAGAATAAAAGTGCTTTACAAATAATCAGTGCTTAATAAACACTGAATTGCCATAAGAAAAAAAAAAAAGAGTCCAAAGATGGCCCCTTTAATAAAGAACAACAGGCTGAGAGGGGAAGACCCCCAGGGTTGCTGACAAAAGAGAAACAGTTAGTATTTACATTCACTCTGAGCCAGGAGAGCCCAAAAAATAACCATTAGTTGGTGCTTGCACAGGGACCTATTGTTGTCCAATTCATGAGATACAGAATGAGCTGGGTTTAAGGCTTGGTTTTTTGAGAAAGAAATCTAGCCCATAAACCCCAAGTTAACTAGGTAGCTTTTGGCCATCAAAATTTGCCTTCCTTTAGGCAGAAGAATAATTCATGAAATATGATTGGAATATTATTGTTTCATAAAAATGAGGAAAAAAGGAATTTCAATAAAATCTAAGAAGACCTGTATGAACTGATGAAGAATGAAGTGAGAAGAACCAGAACAATGCATTCATTGATGAAATGGAGGTCAGGTGTATGTGCAGAGTGGTTTTAATAGCATCTACCCACATGGAGAGCCTGAGGACTTTGTTTCCAAGAGAGTTGTAATGACATAGAATAGAAGTACTGGAGAGCTTTTGGATCATGCAAAGATATTTTATAGCTGGTTTCAGGCTGCTAACTATGTGATGAGGCTACATGGGTAGAACTGAAGAGTCATTTGACTGGACAGGAGAATTGTATTACAGCTTGAATGGTGAAAGATAATGCTTGGTACTGTCTCTCCTCTGAAACCATGTGACCATGAGAGCAAGAATACAGTCCTGGGTTCTTTGCCATTCTTGGTATTTGTTCTTTTCCATTTTAAGTGAAGGACAGTAGTGTCCTAGAATCCAAGCATCTGGGTTTTGCAGCCAGCTCAGCATCAGTGTCTCAATGAGAAAAGAGTGACCTTTGGAATGTCGCCCAGTTACAGCTAAGACAAAGACTCATGTATATTCCTGTGACCTGCCTTCCTGCCTTCCTGTTTAATCTCCCTCACCAAAAATGGAAAAAGTATAAACACAGATGTCAAAGATCAGGGCTCATTTCACAGACTCACATAGCCTCAGAACATGTCAGTCTGGCAACAGCTGCCAATGACTAAGTGACCTGCCCAGTCCTATCCAACCTAGCAGTAAAGTTAATTTGTCTGTCCATCTGAGATGCTTTGCTTTACAGCCAACACAGTCTAGCAGTTACTTGTCCATCACTGATACTAGTAAACTTCATAAAAACCTTCAAAAGAAAAAAAAGACATTGAGGTCCTGCACTTCCATAGCTTTGAATTGGTTTGGTCACATATGTCACCCTACACAAATTCCTCAAAACCATCATACTTTAAGTTCATTCCCATGCACAACCCACCCCCACAGCTCTGTGTTTATTTGTAGGAGAGTTTGCCCCAGTCTGGGGAGTGGGGAGGGCTTTCTAACTACTGTTATTTCAAAAGGAATCCAAAATACAATAAATCCATTTTGCCCTCGTGCATTTAACAGACATTGATATCTGTAAATTTTGTTAAATATTTCATGTAAGAATACTTTTTGTGTTTAGAATATTCCAGTAAAAAAAGCACACATTTTCCCCAAAATGTTTCAGATCACTAAATTGAATAAATAATAATAAAATAAAAAAAGAAAGTAAGAGTCTGAAAACCTGATTCAGCACATCATTTTTTTCTCTGTGGTTTTTGTGATATACCTTATAATTACGTTAGTGTAGAAAGCTACTTCTGAGGAAATTCCTTCTACCAATACAGACCAAAAACTTCTCTCCAAGGAGGCTTAAAGACAATGAATGATTAAATGATTTACTCAACGTCCCAAGCCAGAATGTTTTACAGGAAGTACTTGAACCCAAGTTTTCCTCTCTCTGAGACCAGCTCTCTATTTACCATTCCACACCACTCTCTTCAACATATTAACTTAGGCTTAAGTTTCAAGATACCAAGTTTGGTAATGACAATTTAACTTATAGCTAAGTACACAATTTTTTCATCAGTATTAGAACAGAAGACCATCAAGAAGGAAAGATTGTTTAAAGCAGTTGTTTCTTTGCATTTACATAATCTGAGAGTTTCTTTTATCCTTTATTTTTGAACTAGGAGGAGGACAGCTATTATGACCATTTTGCATATGAGGAAACCAACAAAAGATTCTGGGTCTACCTAAGTTATATAGCTAATTAGAGTAGTTCATGGCTAAAATTCAGGTTTTTTGACTGTTCAGACTTTTTCCATGAAAGTAGTAGTAGTAGGAAGTAGTAGTAGTAGTAGTAGTAGTAGTAGTAGGAGGAGGAGGAGGAGGAGGAGGAGGAGGAGGAGGAGGAGGAGGAGGAGGAGGAGGAGGAGGAGGAGGAGGAGGAGGAGGAGAAGGAAGAGGAGGAGGAGGAGAAGGAGGAGTTAGTAGCAGTAGTAGTAGTAGTGGTGACAACACTAACAATAAACAATAATAATTTACATTTAATGAAAAGCAGAGAAAGAAAGATGTTTAAATTTGTTCCATTGTTTCATAACTTTTTAGGAATAAGAATAAAAGTAAAAAGATATGCTTTACAGTTTATGAAGTGTTTTTCTTAAATCAGCTCTGTTGGGCAGATAGTAAAAATAATACTATCCCTATTTTTAAAATTAGCAAACTGAGAAATGAAATTACTTGGGTTTCATGAATACTGTTAGAGCCAGCATTCAAAACAAGGTCTTCTGAGCATATATATACAATGCTGCACACCAAAATAAATGTGCTCACTTTCAAAGTAAACCTCGATTCAAGATGGTGAGCCGTTACATCATTGCTTCTTCGTGAGGGCTGACTAACTTGCTTCAGTACCACCTGTTTCTGGCACTCTTCTGGATTATACCTCAGATTGTCTTCTGGAGCATCCCAGCAATTCTAAAAGGAGAGAGAGTGACTGTAATACCAGAGATTCTTATGGTTGTGAGAATGGACACCATATGCTTTGCAGAAGCATTCCACTGTCAGAAAAAGACATAGCTTACTATTCTGATCTACATATTTGTTTGCTCTCAACATTGGAAATTTGAGGATTCCAGGAAAAATATTACAGGATGGCAGTATTGATGGAGAAGTCAATTTTTATCATACAGAATAAAAAAATTATATTAAAGTACATACTTATATACATAGATAGACACAAATGTATATACTCCATATGTTATGTGAGAGGGTGGTCTATATTCAGACCTATCTGTACTGTATAAATATATAAGATGAAAAACATATTAAATGTCAGACTTTGGAAATATGAGATAATTTCTCCAGAGAAAAAATGACTATATATAGAGGGAGAGCATGTCATATTTGGAAAAGTTATTGAAGTCCATTATAATTTAGTGAAAGTAACAAATGAGCATTTGGCTCTTTTTCAGTGAGAAAAGATATATGACACAGTCATGTTAATTATTATTAATGTACTAATGTGGCTGAGAATTTAGAAACATTAGTCAATGGATTTTGAAGAAATTTGCTGATAGAAGCAAAGCATGTTTATTGACAATAACATATTTCTACCTTTCTCAGTTTTCATAGGAAATAGCATTCAATTTGTCTTCAGTACCTTATCCTAATATTATACGAAGTGAATAGTCAAAGGATATGAATAGAAACTACAAAGAAAAATTCACATTTAAATATCACACTGCATTTTATTAATATTACTATAGATTTATAGTCATAAAAATTACTGCTTGAATGGGTGGAATCAGTGACAAAGTGTAGAAGGGGAACATTTGTTGAGTCTGGAAAGATGTCCTCTTAATGTTCATGACACTATTGGTGATTTTTTTTAGAACCTTCTGTTGACTGACTATATTTTTAGCAAGTTGCTAGAAATAAATCCATGTCTTTGGGGCCACATATAAATGATCTTTCATCACTGTAACAAAACAATATACCCTAATTATGAGCTATGAACTTTAATATAGCATATAAGACTTATTGAGATATAGAACCTCTCAGAAAGGTTAAGCAGCCCTATTATATTGACTTAAAAATTTTTTTAATTTTATTTTGAACACAAATGAAATAAACATTTCCATAACATAGTAGAGTAGGAAAAAGATTGCACATGAAACTACAAGTCTGTTATGTACAACTTGTTATTCCTTTTAAATATATAATAAAGCTATCATGCAGCTTTAATTTCCTTTTATCCCCTTCCATCACTACCTACCCTAGAGATGGCTACCACTTTAAGACAAATGTGGGTATACACACATACATACACACATGTAAAATCATTTCATTTATTAGTTCTTTCTCTGGATACAGAGAGCATCTTTCTTCATAGATCTTTGGTAGTTAATATGAGTATTTAGAATACTCAAAATGACTTAGTCACTTAAAGTTATTCTTAAAACAATATTGCTGTTATCACATATAACTTTCTCTTGTCTCTACTCATTTCACTCTTCATTATTTTGTGCAAGTCAATCCATGTTTTTCTAAGATCATCAAGCTCATCATTTCTTGGGGCACAGTAGTATTCTATCACAATTATATACCTCAACTTGTTCAACAAATCCCCAGCTGATAGGCCTTCCTGCATTGTCTAGTTGTCACCACAGAGAGAGCTGCTATAAGTATTTTATTTTATTATTTTATTTATTTTTATTATTTTATTTTTTATTATTTTTTATTTTTTAATTTTTTTATTTTATTAAATTTATTTATTTAACTTTTAACATTCATTTTCACAAAATTTTGGGTTGCAAATTTTCTCCCCTTTTATCCCCTCCCCCCCCAAACACTAAGCATTCTAATTGCCCCTATGACCACTCTGCTCTCTCTTCTATCATCCCTCTCTGCCCTTGTCTCCGTCTTCTCTTTTGTTCTGTAGGGCCAGATAGCTTTCTTTACCCCTTAACCTGTATTTCTTATTTCCTAGTGGTAAGAACATTACAGTTGATCCTAACACTTTGAGTTCCAACTTCTTTACCTCCCTCCCTCTCCACCCCTTCCCTTTGGAAGGCCAGCAATTCAATATAGGCCAAATCTGTGTAGTTTTGCAAATGACTTCCATAATAGTTGTGTTGTATAAGACTAACTATATTTCCCTCCATCCTATCCTGTCCCCCATTACTTCTATTCTCTTTTGATCCTATCCCTCCCCATGAGTGTCGACTTCAAATTGCACCCTCCTCCCCATGCCCTCCCTTCTATCATCCCCCCCACCCTGCTTATCCCCTTATCCCCCACTTTCCTGTATTGTAAGATAGGTTTTCATACCAAAATGAGTGTGCATTTTATTCTTTCCTTTAGTGGAATGTGATGAGAGTAGACTTTGTGTTTTTGTCTCACCTCCCCTCTTTATCCCTCCACTAATGAGTCTTTTGCTTGCCTCTTTTATGAGAAATAATTTGCCCCATTCCATTTCTCCCTTTCTCCTCCCAATATATTTCTCTCTCACTGCTTGATTTCATTTTTTTAAAGATATGATCCCATCGTCTTCAATTCATTCTGTGCACTCTGTGTCTATGTGTGTGTGCGTGTGTGCATGTGTGTGTGTGTAATCCCACCCAGTACCCAGATACTGAAAAGTTTCGCGAGTTACAAATATTGTCTTTCTATGTAGGAATGTAAACAGTTCAACTTTAATAAGTCCCTTATGACTTCTCTTTGCTGTTCGCCTTTTCCTGGTTCTCTTCATTCTTGTGTTAGAAAGTCAAATTTTCTTTTCAGCTCTGGTATTTTCATCAAGAATGCTTGAAAATCCTCTATTTCATTGAAAGACCAATTTTTCCCCTGAAGTATTATACTCAGTTTTCCTGGGTAGGTGATTCTTGGTTTTAGTCCTAGTTCCTTTGACTTCTGGAATATCCTATTCCATGCACTTTGATCCCTTAATGTAGAGGCTGCTAGATCTTGTGTTATCCTGATTGTAATTCCACAATACTTGAATTGTTTCTTTCTAGCTGCTTGCAATATTTTCTCCTTCACCTGGGAATTCTGGAATTTGGCCACAATGTTCCTAGGAGTTTCTCTTTTTGGATCTCTTTCAGGCGGTGTTCTGTGGATTCCTTGAATATTTATTTTGCCCTCTGGTTCTAGAATCTCAGGGCAGTTTTCCTTGATAATTTCATGAAAGATGATGTCTACGCTCTTTTTTTGATCATGGCTTTCAGGTAGTCCCATAATTTTTAAATTGTCTCTCCTGGATCTATTTTCCAGGTCAGTTGTTTTTCCCATGAGATATTTCACATTATCTTCCATTTTTCCATTCTTTTGGGCTTGTATTGTGATATCATGGTTTCTCACAAAGTCCTTAGCCTCCATCTGTGCCATTCTAATTTTGAAAGAACTGTTTTCTTCAGTGAGCTTTTGAATCTCCTTTTCCATCTGGCTAATTCTGCTTTTGAAAGCATTCTTTTCCTCATTGGCTTCTTGAACCTCTTTTGCCAATTGAATTAGCCTATTTTTCAAGGTGTTATTTTCTTCAACATTTTTTTGGGTCTCCTTTAGCAGGGTGTTTATTTGTTTTTCATGCTTTTCTTTCATCTCTCTCATTTCTCTTCCCAGCTTTTCCTCCACCTCTCTAACTTGATTTTCAAAATTCTTTTTAGCTCTTCCATGGCCTGAGCCCATTGGGTGGGCTGAGACACAGAAGCCTTGCCTTCTGTGTCTTTGCCTGATGGTAAGCATTTTTCTTCCTCATCAGAAAGGCAGGGAGGAAATGCCTGTTCACATAGAAAGTAACCTTCTATAGTCTTATTTCTTTTCCCTTTTCTGGGCATTTTCCCAGCCAGTGACTTGACCTCTGAATATTCTCCTCACACCCACCTCACCTCCTGATCCTCCCAGCCAGCGTTTGGGGTCTGAGATTCAAATGCTGCTTCCAGCCCTAGGGCTTTTGGCGGGGGCAGGGCTGCTATTCAGTGTGAGATTAAGTTCAGGTGGTCAGGTTGGGGCAGGGCCCCCTCTCAGGCTCAGTTCCCTCAGGGGGTTTATGCACAGACCTTCCACAATGGATCCAGGCTCCCGCCCGCTTGGGGAGCCCCTGTCTGCAGCCGCCTCCCAGCCTCTACCTCCTGGGGGTGGGCCCGAGTTATGGGGGCACCCCACTCCCCTCTCAACCCACCAAAGAGACTCTCTCACCAACCCCCGTCACCTGTGGGTGGAGGGACGTGTGCGCCTACTGGAGATCCCGTCCCTGAAGCCTGCTCGGGTCTGTTTCTCTTGGTGCCGTGGCCGCAGCAGGTCTGGGCTGGGCTGGGCTCCAAGTCTGCAGCACGACGGACCTTTTGCGAGAGGTTTGCAGATCCCTCTGGAACAGAAATCTCCTTCTCTTCACTGTTCTGTGTCCTCACTGCTCCAGAATTTTCCGTGAGTTAATTTATACTGATGTTGTATGGTTTGTGGGTTCGGAGCTATGTGTATTTGCGTCTTTCTACTCCGCCATCTTGGCTCTGCCCCTGCTATAAGTATTTTAGAACACAACATTTCTCTTTTGTTTTCCCTAATAATTTTTGTGGTATTGCTGGGTCAAATGATGTAGGTGGTTTAAACTCTTTGTACCTAATTCCAGAATGCTCTCTAAAATGCTTGGATCAGTTCATAGTTCCACCAATAGTGAATTAATGTCCCAATTTTTCCACATCATTTCCAACATTTGTCCCCTTCCCCTTCAATTATTTTAGCCAATCTCAGAGATGCAAAATGATCTCAAAGTTGTTTTAATTTGCATTTCTCTAATCAATAATGATTCAGAGAATTTTTTATATGACTATAAATTGTCTTTGGTTTCTTGATTGAAAAATTGCTTGTTCATATCCTTTGACTATTTATTATTTGGGGAATAACTTGCATTCTTATAGATTTGAAAAAGGTCTTTATGTATTTGAGATGTGAGAACTTTATTGGAGAAATTGTCTATAAATTCCACCCCCCCCCCCCCTTTTTCTGTTTTCCTTCTGATCTTGGTGACATTTGTTTTATTTGTATATAACCTTTTTAATTTAATGTAATCAAAGTTATCCATTTTACACCTCACATTGACCTCTATCTCTTGTTTAAACCTATCCATAATTCTGATAGGTAATATTCTATCTTCTTTGAGTGTCCTTGCATCTAGGTCATGTATCCATTTTGACCTTGTTTAGTAAATGCTGTAAAATATTGGTCTGTGCCCAATTGCTTTCACATTGCTTTCCAGATTTCTTTTCATTTTTAATACTAGTGATTTGGTTTTTCTCCCCTTTTGAAAAATCATATTAACCAGTGGTTTATCTATTTTATTGGTTTGTTTTCCCATAAAATGACTCCTCATTTTACTTATTAATTCAAATTTTTTCCATTCACTTTTATTAATCTTACCTTTAATTTTTAGTATTTCCAATTTAGTATTTAATTGGAGATTTTTAGTTTGTTTTCTGTTTCTTTTTAAATTGCATATGCCATTCATTGATCTGCTCTTTTTCAATCTTATTGATATAAGCATTTAGAAATATAAATTTTCCTCTAATTACTATTTTTGCTAAATCCTAATGTTTTTGATATGTTGTCTCATTATTGTCATTATCTTTAATGAAATTATTGATTGTTCCTGTGATTTGTTCTTTAACCTACTCATATTTTAATATTAGATTGTTTGATGTCAAATTCACTTTTAATCTATGTTTGTGTGGTCCCTTATTAAATACAATTTTTATTGCATTGTGGTCTGAAAAGAAATGCTTTTAGTATTTCTGCTTTTAAATATAAAATTTTGATGCCCTAATATATGGTGAATCTTTTTAAAGGTACCATGAACTGCTGAGAAAAAGGTGATTCTTTTTTATTCCAATTATATTCTCTACAGATATCTATTATATCTGGCTTATCTAAAGTTCTGTCCACTTCCTTGACTTCTTTCTTATTTTTTTTTTTGGTTAGATTTATCTAGTTCTGAAATGGGGAGATTAAAGTCCCACACTATTATAGTACATCTATCTATTTTCACCTGTATTTCATTTAGTTTTTCTTTTAAAAATTTAGATGCTATAGTGTTTGGTGGATATAGATTTAGCATTGATACTGCTTCATTGTCTGCAGTGCCTTTTATCAAAATGTAGTTACTCTGTTTATCTTTTTTAATTAAATCTATTATAGCTTTAACTTTGTCTGATATTATGATTGCTACTCTTGCTTTTTTTTGCATCAGCTGAAGCATAATAAATTCTACCCCAACCCACTATTTTAACTGTGTGTAGCTCTTATTTTTTAATGTGTTTCTTGTAAACAACATATTGTTTAATTCTTATTTTTGATTCATTTTTCTATCAGTTTCTCCATTTTATGAATTAGTTCATTCCATTCACATTCAAAGCTATAATTACCATTTTTGTATTTTCCTCCATTCTATTTCTCCTCACAACTGTTTTTCTCAGCCTCTTTTTTTACCGTTACTCTTCAAAAAGTCTAGTTTACTTCTAACCACTAATTGCTTAATTGCACTCTTTTAAAGAATCCCTTCCTTATCCTCTTCCCTTACCCTCCTATACTTTATTCTACCATCTCCTCTAAGAGTCCTTCCTTTATCCTGTTACCCCCACCATCCTAAATTTTAATCTACACACCCTTCTAAAAGCTCTTTCTTATCCTGTCCCCTCCTCCTGTTACTTCTTTATAAGTTTAGAAGACTTTTGTATCCTCTTAGATGTATATTTTGTCCTGTCTTTAACCCAGATCTGTTGAGAGTTCGGCCCTCTATCCCCACCTGCTTCTCTGTATTAGTTCTTCCTTTTGTGCCCCATTTGTATGAGATAATTGCTCCTTTTTCCTTTTCCTACCCAATTTTGTTTTTTTTTAGAATCACCCCATCATCCTCTGCTCAGCCCTAACCTTTCTTTCAAACAACCCAAGTAATGATAACAGTCTCAAGAATACTAACATTTTCATATATAAGAACTAAACAGTTTAACCTTAATGAGTCCTTCATAATTGGATTTTAATGTTTTCCTTATATTTCTTCTGGATCTTATATATCTGCTTTTCCATTGAATTTTTGGTCTTTTTGTCAAAAATACCTCAAAGTCTTTCAGTTCATTAAATATCCATTTTTTTTTTCATTTAGGCTCCTATTCAACTTTACTGGATTAATCTACCTGTCCCCCTCCCCCCATAGTTCTTTTGCTTTTCAAAACATAATATTCCTAGACCTACATTTTTTTAATGTAGGAACTGCTAGGTCTTGTGAAATCCTGATTGTAACTGCAGAATTTAAATTGTTTTTTTCTTGTTGATTACAATATTTTCTCCTTAACCAGCGAATTTTGAAACTTGGTTATGACATTCCTGTAAGTTTTCCTCCTGATATCTCTTTTGGGTGGCTAATGGTTGCTTTTTTTTTCCTTTTTCTTCTTTATTTGCTTATTTATTTATCTACCCTCTATTAATTTTTCCAGTATCCTACATCTATCAATATAATACCTTCTGAAATCTTAGCCAGTGATTTATAGCTATTTTTCTTGAATTGTACGGATATTTTATTTTCTTTTATACACTTGCCATTTCAACAAATGTTTATCTACTATATATAAGACATTTAAAATTCCCTTCTATTATTCCCCCATCTCTTGCTTTTCTGCTCAGCTACTTTATCTTTTATATAAGTATCAGATTTGGCCTAGTTCGAATTGGTTATTTAAACATGATAATCTTATCTGAAAATATGAGTTATTTGGAGATACCTTTCAATCATGTGGAAAATCTTTTAATACCTTAACTGTAAACAAGAAATGAATATTAATTAGCAAAAGCAGAAAAACAAACTGCAGGTACGGGGAAGAAGATCTCAAGGGAGACCTGTCTTCTCAAGGTTCTGCCAGAAAAACCCTATCAAAGCTATCTTTGGAAACAATTGGTATGTAAAAATCCATCTGCCATGCATGCCTTGCATTCACAAACACTGGGACTTACACATTACTAACCTTTGGGACAAGTAGTTGTCTGCTGTCCATCTGCTTTGCCTTTTGTCTGACCTCTTTGGTGGGCTCCAATCTTGAATTTGAGGCAGGTTAAAGTTTAAGATAAGTCTGGTGATCTTCATCTAGTTCCCCTCAGGCAATAATTCTGTGTCACAGAATTCACTGCAGTCTTTGTTATATGTGGAAGTTTCTGCTTATTAAAAAGGTAAGACCAGAATAACTGGTTTTGCATCAGTAAAGCTGGTATGAGCTTATCTGTCCTGTCTGTCACTGAGCTTGATGTTTGGGAATATCCAGGGTCATAATGTCATAATGATCTATTTCCTTCTTTTTCAAAACCAGGTGCTTCTCTCTCCCTATCAACATGCCTAGAAAAGTGGTTTCCAAACTTTTTGAATTATTCCTCACATCAGTAAAAACGTTTTGAACATATAATTGTGGTTTACGTATATTTATTTATAAATTATATGCATGTGCTACTGTGCTAATAAGCACAAAATATAAAAAATTTTATGGCTGAGATAAAGATAAAATGCACAATATTTTAAAATTTTAAACATTATATTTAATATCCAAAAATATTTTTGAGATCTCACTAAAATATTATGACAATGTGATTGGATATGCCTCATTATTTTAAAAAATCCCTATATAGACTTATAAATAACAACTATTTATTAGTAATGAATTATTCCATTATTCTATTATAGAGCAACTAGAAGGTTCAATGGATAGAACGCTAGGGCCTGAAGTCAGAAAGGACCGAGTTCAAGTCTGACCTCAGACATTTACTAGTTATATAACTCTGGGCAAGTCATTTAACCTCTGTTTGCCTTAATCCACTGAAGAAAGAAATGGGAAATCACTCCAGTATCTCTTTAAGAAAACCATGTGGACATTATGGTCCCTGGGGTCATAAAGAGTCAGACAAAACTAAACACCAAAACTCCATTAGTTTTATCAGTATACCTGGTCAATCCAATGAATTTCTTTTTAAAGATACTTTTTAATTGAAAGATACATAACACAACAATATAAGGCATGGCAAAAAAGTATTTATTGTTAATTCTGTGCCAGATGCTGTGCTAAGCATTGGGTGTACAAATAGAAATGAAAAAAAAGATAGTTCTTAGTTTCACATTTTAGCAGAGGAAGACAATAGCCAAAAGTGGTGGCAGTTTGAGGGATGTAATGAGGAAGACGTACCTGTGTGGGGGAATGGTGTTGAAGTTTTGAAAGCAGAAGTAGAATTGGGAGGGCAATGAAGATAGCCTACCTTGGACACTTCCCCTAAATGGATGCCCAGGAGAAACTTCCCAATGAGAGAAGGGGGCCATTCTTGTGGAGGGATATTTCGGGGTGAAAGTCTGTATGGACAATTGTATGTTCCAGGGCAAGGAAGCCTCAGGCTCCAAGGTAAATAAATCCCAGGCTACTGAGGCATGGTGTTGACGTTTGAAAAGTCAGAAATAGAATTATAAATTATAAAATTATATATAATATATAAAATAAACATATAAATTATAAAAAATAAATTATAAATATAAAAATGAGCATGACAGCTTTTCAGTATGATTTGTGTTTCTCAGTATGTAAGTAATCACTAAATACAATGTAAAAATAAGGATAAATGAATTATCTGAAAATTTTTAATATAAGTACACCTTTTTCTTTTTGTGCTTTTACATAATGGATAATATGATACATTGATTTTTCCTTTAATGTTTAGATATTTTTACTGTGATATTTTACATATTTTTGTATGAGTGTGAGGAACAACAAGGCCAATTTGCCTCAACCATTTTGGGCAGAAAGGGAAATAATAGATCATAACCCTAGAAAAGTAGGTTGAGAATGGGTTCTAAAGGTCTTTAAATGCCAAATAAAGTTTTTATTTAATTCTAGGATGCACTGGAATGGAGTAGGCAGGTGACATGTTCAGATCTTTAGGTAAAAGATGGATTGAGGTAAAGAAAGTTGAAGCAGATAGAACAATTAGGAGGCCATTGCCATAATTAGACAATGGGAGCTTAACATTTCAAATGGGTGACTGGAGATAAAGGGACAAATATTAGTGAGGCAGTAGAGACAGAAATGACAAGTTATGGCAACTGCTTGGATATGTGCATAAATATATCAAGTGAGGCCTTGAACATACCTAGGTTATAAAGTTAGGTGACTAGGAGGATAAGGCTATCTTTGACAGAAAAAGAGAAGTGTAGGACAGAGAAGGGTAGGAGAGAAGGATAATATAATGAGATCTACAATGAAACTTAAAAGATATCTATGCCTATCCATCCTTTGCAACTCTGTCTCATTAAAAAAAAAAAAAGATTTGGGAGGTCTTGCTCATCAGTTACTGCCCTGGATCAAAAAGTCAGACCTGCTACAACCATGCAGTGATGTGAGGTATGAGTTTGGAGAGTGGAAGTTTCCAAATAACACTTACGTAGCTACTTCAGTGAGTGGGTTATAATTGTCCTGGGTACTCAATGCCTGGGGCAAAAGACAGAAATCTGGGAGCTGGAAAATCAAAGATGTGAAGTGGGGGATTTTATGCCACAATTGATGGAAGGTAGTTGTGGTTGTGTTGGGGGCATGCCTCGTAACTAGCAATCTGAGGGTGGGGGGGATCCAATTCCATTCTCCAATTATTTGATCATATTCCTTCCAATGTCATGCCTTGGTCTCCCATGGGGTTGGGCTCTCCACTTTGGACTTAACTGTACTAGGACAGTGGAAAGCTAGTCTATGCTCCATTGTTCATGGTCTCTTAGGCTTTATTTTATTCTTGCTTCAGATTTAGTTTTATATTCCTTGAAGTCTGTTATCTATCATGATGAAATTTGAGGTTCATTTTCTTATCTTTTGAAAACTTGTACTATTTCTAGATACCTTAAACTTGAGCAAAAGCGGTTTAATATTGATCAAATTTATTTTAATGATAGTACAAATATGGAAGCTGTCTTGTTTTGAGAATATTAGGTGTTAATCAGGTATTTATTATATTCTACAGAGATCATGTTTCTAGAAAATATTGTCTTCTAGTACTTCAACTTCCTAACTAGAAGATGGCTCATGTGTATTTGACAACATTATTTAGTTCTAATGTATTTTATAGTTTTATACATTTGTAATATTGAGAATACGAGACAATTTATTTCTGTTGTAAGCTCATTACATAAAATAGCAGACACTAGCATATTGTTTTAGTCTTACACAGCTTTTTCTATAGATTATGTCATTTAATCCTCATGACAATCCTCTGAGGTAGGTAGTACTGGTATCATTTTCCCCATCTTGCAGGGGAAGAAACAGAGACCACAAGAGGTTAAATGACTTGCTAAGTCATAGAGCTTTCTGGGGACTCAAACTGTAAGTGTGAATATTATTTGGGAGAACAGCCCAGAGGGGTGCGATGATCCTATGATCTCCCAATTTAAAGGGGAGACATTTTAAAGATGAATATTGGCCATTTTCAGTTGAGTGAAGATGGATCTTGGGTAGCTCACAAGGAATCATTCCAGATGACTGAGATAATTGTACTAAATACTACACACATTTAGGTATTCATTTAACTATTGATTATTTTAAAAAATCTGACACTGTATTTACCTGGTAAATATAAATCACTTCTACTTTAGCTTTCCTCTCATTCTACAATGAATTGTATGTGCATGTAACATCTAAAATATCATATTTAAATCTCATTTAAAAAATAAGAAACAAAGAATTCTTTCTTCTCCCTTTTTCATTGTTTTTCTGCACTAAATCACAAAATATGGATATATTTGTGTATATACACATTATATATGTTTGTTGTGTATGTATATATGTATGTATACACACACATATCTATCCAAATAAAGAGACTTTAAGCCTATTGAAAGACACTTCCAATCTATTCCATGTCACTGCTAAATCTTGTCTTTATCGCTGCTATTGCTGCTGTCATCCTCCTCCTCCTCCTCCTCCTCCTCCTCCTCCTCCTCCTCCTCCTCCTCCTCATCTTCTTCTTCTTCTGTTCTTCTTCACCTTTATTTAAAGTAACTATTTATCCCCATCATAGAGAATTTTTAAAAAGTGAAAAAAATACTGCATAATTAATATTCATATATGCTAGGGAAATTAAATTCAATTAAGTAATGAAACATGTATATATACATATATAACAGTAAACTTATAAGGAGGAAATAAAAGTTTGCTCAACTTAGTCAAAGCATAAATACTGCACATCTCAGCTTAATTATCTTTGAATAATGGGTTATTTCAATAATATAACATACCAATTTTTAAGAAGAAAATCTATTTTTAAAATGTTTTGATGTTTGAAATAAATTTTCCTTTCTAATGTCTGCTACTGATTTTTTTTCAGGTAAATGTAAATGGAAAAAATTTGATACTTTAAAATTTCAAGTTATACCACAGAATTTTAATAACCATTAGGGAAATTTAATTAGGATAATTAATTTCATGACACTAACCACTGTTCAGGTGCTTATTATCTTACATTAATCCTTAAATACATTTTATAAGCAAAATGAGATATTTTGTTCACATAGTTCTTGTATTTTTCTGTTCTACTTTGTACTTTAATTAAATGTAGATCATATTTACCATATTACTTTCTTAATACACAATTTGATATTGTACAGTAGTAGTACTGTTAAACTCTGCTAATTGTGGGCTTAGGAAAGGTAAGGCTGATTACACAATTTAAAAACTTTTTTTTTTTTTAGATTGAGTCATTCTTTCTTTCCCAGGCTGGAAATCCAGTGACTCTTCATAGCCCTACCCCTCTGCTGATTAACATGGAAGCTATGACTTGTTCTGTTTCCAACCTTGACCTGTTCAGTCCTCCTAAGACAGCCTGAGCCCCACCCTCAGTCCCCAGGAGCCCACCATTTTGATGCTAGACTGAGTGTGAACATTCAATCAACTTTAGCACTCCTATAGTTTGAAACTCTCAAACTCAAAGAATACACCTGCCTCAGCTTCCCTATTATCAAGTACTACAAGCATGGACCACCATGCCAAGCTATATCTGTTGTTAAAAGAAATCAGTTTCATACTATTGCCAATGCCTAGTTTCAGTCTAGCTTCTAATTATAAAAATATATATGGATATTTATATACATGCACATGCTATGTACATATTAATATTTGTATTTATGTATATATATGTATATCTGTATGGCTATGTAGAGAGGAATAGTTAAAAGCATTCACAGGTTAGCCTTGCCAAGCTAAAGCCCATGTTCTCTAACTTCATGGTCAGAACTATTTTGACAGTAATTTTCATTTTGTCTTGAAAGTAAGTAGACCAAGGATTCATTTTCCTCATCATTAAAGCCTGTAAGTCAGCGTCAGTCAAACAATTGTGAGGTCAGCCATCTTAACTGAATTATGAGACATAGAACCTTTGAAATTCTTCATATTTAATATTCAGGTGGTTCCTTTTCTATCTCATTCATCTTTCACCTTGAAGGCAAAAACAATACCAGCTTTCTTCACAAACTCTTTTCTATTCTCTACAAGTGTTTTCTCAGCCTCTTTAAAGAAGAGATTTGCATTGAAGTCTTCAAATGCTGAATTGGTAGGAGAAGCTTTAATTTAATGACCTGGGTTGTTGATGGCTTAGGGGAAGCCTATCCTATAGAGCATCAGGAAAATGGCTCTCTGAGTTTAGGGTTGTCAGAATATTCTTTTGAATATGATCCAATGAAAAATTTAAAGATGATTGGAGTCATTGCTCAAATTTGGCATACTTAGAATAAGTTTATGAACTTCCATAACTTTGGAATGTAGTAATTCTGATATTTTTAAAAGTGGCATTAGGAACAGAAGGGATTTTACAGACATTTTGGTCCAGTCATTTTTCAGCTAAGGAAACTGTGGCCCAAGTAAGCTAAATGTCTTACTCAGGGTCACATGATGGAAGTACTATTTGAAAAAAAGTTCTTTGACTCCAGAGTTCTTTCTCCTGTGCCACACTTGCAAAGCATACTTCATATAGTCAACAACAAATTCCTTTCTTGGGAATTTTGGAGGATCAAAGGTTCATTGTTTCCCCCCTGCATGCACACACATGCATAGTCATTTAGAAGGGAAACTTATTCCTTGTAACAAAACTAAACTAATATTTTGATACCTTGGAAACATCCTCAGGTATTGATTATGAAAAAGGAGATGACACTGATTCAGACCCACTGGGAAGCATTTGGAACTAGATCATCCAGCTTGGTTTTAAAGATAACAGTCATGATGATGCATACCTAAGGAGTTAAACAGCTATAAGTGAGACATCTTTAACACTTCTTCTGGTAGTATGATTATATAATGGTCATTTAAATGAGTAGATCTTTCCCATTCGTTAATAGACTCATGTGACCTGCTTAAATCACATGGAAGCCTAAGTCACATGTAATGGGAGGAGTTTACTGAATGGGTGGAGCCGGAAGGGTGGAGCAGAACTGAGAGGAAGTGAGTGAGAGCAATTAGGGTGGAAAGAGAGAGATGACACAGGCAAACAGACAGCTAGGCACATGAGTGTTTGTGGGAAGGCCTGTTTGTGTGTGGGGGCGGGGGGAGGCTTGGGAATGCCTTAGTCCCCTGCAGTGCTAATGTCCATTGTCTTCTTGGTTACTATGACAGATTTGGCTTTCTGGTTTTGAGATTTGGCTTTCTGGTGTCTGAATAAATGTTTTTCTTCTGCCTTCTACATGGAGAGTCTGTTATATTTTGTGATTGAGAACTACACCATCATATTCATAGTCACCACCAGTGTTGTGAATATTGCCTTAGTGATACAGATTAGCAAAAGAGATATTAAAGCTATGTCAAGATTGCTTTTATTTTAAAACACTCATCTAAATATTTTCTTGTAATTAAGGCTTTTTTCTTGGTAAACTTTTTCTTTGGTTATACTGGTTGAAGATATTTGGAGGGCACTAAAAATTACACTTAACCTACTCCAATTTATCTTTCAGTAGTGGAATTGTCATTTAAATTTCTATTATATATACTGTTATTCTTTTAGTTCTAGTTAGTAAGACTATGGTAATTTTTCCTTCAGTCATATAATTCATGCTATTTCTATACTTGTAGAGATATTGAATTATAATTTTTTTCTTCCTACAGCCCTTTCCTTTCTGTGATTATGTAGCTAATTCACTATTTCTACTGAGTACTATGTTTCACCTCCATCTCCCTTATATTGAACATGCATTTGTTTATAATTCTACATGAAATGAGCATACATACTTAAGATATATTTCAATTTATTGCTCATTATAAATCACTCAAGTCTAACCATCTGATTTATGATACCATTTCCCTCAATGAAATGATCACCTGGTACATGTGTTTATACCACTTTTCATTTTTCTATCTTTTTACTCTTCTACTTTAGTCTACTAAATTGATAAAGTAGACCATCACTCTAGCTGCCATTGTTTCCTGGCAACAATATTCTATTTCACTTTACTAGGCCAGCTCAATGCATTGTGACCCATTCAGCTTATTTTCATTCAAGTTTCTTGACTAGCGTAGACATACAGTATACATCCATCTTCCTGAATTTGCAAAAGAAAGAAGTATAAAGGTGACTATTACATCTCATCTTTATTAGCTGCTGTGCTGGAAAGGAGCGAAGTCAGATAATGGAAAAGAACATTATGACTATTATAGAAAACAGTCCAAAAGTCCAAATCACTATGTGCAAAGGAAATTTCCAAATACTTAGAATCAACTAATACTTCATCAAGTGCCTTTTTTCCTTTGAATGACACCATTTCTACCTTGAAATCTGAAATAGATGTTTCATGTATAATATCTAATTTTATCTTATATCTTTATTTACTTATTTACTGCAACTCCAAACCATCCTCTAATTCAGACACCAAAGTGATTTTCCTAAAATGCAGTTGTGACCCTGTCAACCCCCTACTTAAAAAATTTCAGTGAATCTCTATTACCTCCAGGACAAAATGCAAAATTTTCTAGCATTCCAAGTCCTTCATAACTTACCCTCCTCCTACCTTTCCAATTTTATTGCACTTTACTGTTCACCAAATACACTTTGACACTAGTCTTCTTGTTATTCCTTGAGCAAAGTATTTCATCTCTTAGCTGTTACTTCTATTTCCGTCCCCTCCTCTCCCTCCCCTTCCTTACTTTAGATCCAGTGCACTCTGAAGCCCATGGATTGAACAAGGACTGGTCCCTACCCAACCTCCACTCAATGGCTGTTTTGGACCCTCCTGGCTTAGAGTGAATGTCAGTAGTAACAATTTCTCTTCAAAGTAACAACCCTGAGGCTCCTGTCCCTCCCAGAGTGATTTATCTATTTATTTTTTTCTTTTCTATTAAAGAAGCCATCCCCTGATTAAAGTGTAGTTTCCAGTTGTCCTTGCCTGAGATGCTTTCTCTCTCCATCTCTGTCTCCTGGCTTCCCTGGATTCCTTTAATTCCCAACTAAAATCCCATTTTCAACAGTAAGCCTTTCCTAATCCTTCTTAACTCTAGTGCCTTCCCTCTCAATTATTTACTATTTATCCTGTGTAAAGCTTGTCTGTACATATTTGTTTGCCTGTTGTCTCTTCCATTAGATTATGAGTTCTTTGAAGGCATAGACTATCACAGTGCTTAGTACAGTGCATGACATATAACAAGAACTAAATAAATATTGACAGATTATTAAATTAATGAGAAGTTTTGGATTTTAAATTCCAGATACGAGAATTTTTAATGGGTCCTACACAAGCCATCACTTAAAATAGGTACAATTAAACATTCATTTCATTGGTTGGAGAGATGTTAAAATGCCAATTCTGATAGAATATAAGGAAATTAGAAGAGAATTGAAGTCTTGATTGGCTGACCTCTGCACAGCTAAGAAAAAGGAAACATAAAGTTGTCAACTTTCAAATGCTGGCACCTTAGAATTGTGTCTGCACAACACCAAAAACAAATGGACAGTTTAGTTAATTTGATGGAAAGCATCTGTTCAAACTAGATATTTGGCATAGTGTAGATGAAGCAATTAATTGTAATTTTTTTTTACTTTCAAATTGCCTGGAATCCTACTCTTAAGCTGCTAAATTGAAAGAAATCACATTCATAAATATTCATTTAGATAATTAGTTTTTCAAATGATGCTTCAAATGAGATCACATATTTAGAAGGATTTGTGAACCATAAACCTTGTTATGGTTATGATGGTTATGATTAAACTTTAATACTTCAAGGATCTGTGCTTTCATTGATGAGGGTACTTCTTGCATTGTTGTAGATTATACACCTCTTTATTATACCCTCTATGCCTTCATTACTTGCTGTACAAATTTCCTGCCCTAGACTGGTCTTCGGATGATCGACATTTTTGTTTGCAGTCCTACATCTGAATCTTTTCAGCTTAGTTGTATTTACCAGAGCTTGTCAATAAATATCAGCACAATCTTCAAGAAACCAAGGTCATATGCATATAATGATTTGGGTAAGACTTGAGTAGGTTCCAATTTATAGACATGACTCAGTTTCACACAAGCCTAGAACATTTTACATCTGACTGTCTATGGAGAAAATGTAACTTTGGGTTGGCAGAGAGAATACTAAGCATATCATGAGCATAAAAACTTATGGAATGAATGCCAGAGCTTTTTCTAAGAGAGACCTGGGTGGTTCCAGAAACTTTTTGGGAAACAGATGTGAAAAGAGCAACAAGAGACATATAAGGGAAGTCAGATCCTCAACATGTCCCCACTTTCTAGCTTGTCAATGTAGAGACTATTAGAAAAGACATCTTTGAGTGATATTGATATGAAGAACTCATTTGCTCTTTTTTTTAAAAAAAATCAATTTTCATAGAAATAATTTTTACATCACCAAAATTTTCCTCAGTATGTCCTTCTTTACCCTTATAAAAAATCATTCCATAAAACCAAAAATATTTTAAAGAAAAAAATTAAAAAATCAGCCAAATTGATCAATATGCCAAAAAAGTTTGAAAATATGTACAGTGTGCTATACTCATTGACCTCTCAGCTCTGCAAAAGAGTGAGATAGAGAGTGTCTTCTCATTTCTCTTCTTTGAGGCTACCTTTGTTTTCAGTAACTTTACAACATTCACTTTTGACTGCTCTGAGGTTGTTCTTTCCATTTATGTTGTGGTAATCATTGTGTATATTATTTTCTTGGATCTGCTTATTTGATTCCTTATCAAATCATGTAAATCTATGTTTCTTTATATACATGTTTGCCATTTCTTTCAATAAACTAATCTTCTGTTACATATGCCACAATAAGATATTTTCTAATTAATGGTCAGAACAGGTAGGTGGCACAGTGGATAGAGCTCCCAGGCCTGGAGTCAGGAAAAATTTATCTTTGTAGTTCAAATCTGTCCCCAGACACTTACCAACTGTGGGTAAGTTTCTCATCTGTAAAATGAGCTAGAAAACAAAATGGCAAACCACTCCAATATCTTTGTCAGGAAGACCCTAAATGGCTTCATGAAAAGTCAGACACAACTGAGAAATGATTGAGCAACAAAAAGCAATGGCCTCATAGTCTTTGTTACTATAAGAAGTGCTATAAATACATTGGTATTTATGGGGCCTTTCTTTTTATCAATCCTCCTTGAAGTATAAGCCTACTACTAGTATCTCTGAGTCAGAGGGTGTAGACATTTTTATAACTTTATTTGCATAATTCTAAATTGCTTCTTCATAACTCCAACAACAATGCACCAGAGTGAATGTCTTATTATATGTATGTGTACTATGTATGTAATTATATTATGTGTACTATAATAATATAATATAATAATGTGTATCATAATAATATAATAATGTGTAGTTATAGTATGTGTTCTATGTATGTAATTGTATTATATGTTAATATATTTGTAAATTGTTTATATATCCTAGATACCAAATTCTTCTGAGAAATTTGAGACAGATTTTTCCCATTCAACTCCTTCCCTTCTTATTTTAGATGGACTAATTTTGTTTATTCAGAAACTTTTTCAGTTTCATGTAATCAAAGTTATCTATTTCATATTTTGTAATGACCTCTATTCTTTGTTTGGTTCAGAATGCATCTCTTATCCAGAGGTATGAGAGGTATACAATCTCTTTGTCTTCTAATTTTTTATAGTATAATCTTTACTATTAAGGTCATCTATCTATCTGTTGTGGGATGACATAAGATATTGCTCTAAACCTAATTTCTGTCAGATTTATTTCTAGTTTCTTCAACAGTCTTTATCAAATATCTTTCCTAAGTTATTTATGCTTTTTGGTTTATAAACCAATGAGTTATTGATTTCCGTTTCTTCTTGTTCTCCTTCATTTAGACTGTTCCATTGAACTACTTTCTTATTTTTTTAAATCAATACCAAATGGTTTTGATGATAGCAGCTTTTTAATATCAAGTTCTTTCACCTGGGTGTGCTTTCTGGTATGTTCAATCTGTGGAAATTTTCCAATATCTGTTTACTGTTTTACTTGAATTTACTTGAATGACACTGGTTTCTTAGCTATCCACTATTTGTGTTGGTCTTTTGTATAACCAGCATTTGGTGGGAAAGAGCTAAGTTGCTGAGTCTAAGCTGAAATCTACCCATTCTTTTAAGAGTGACCAGGAAAGTAGCTTTTCTTCTAAATTCCTAAAATTAATACCCCCAGGCCAGAGATATTTGAGGGCTTCAGATACATCTAATACTAGGCCAATACTCCTCTAAGAGGTTGGAGAAAAGAGCCTTGAACCTTGAGGTGTTCCTGGAATCTCCCTGCTCCTTCTCACTTCCCTCCTCAACTCCACCCAGTTAGAATTATGGCAATTACAGGTACTGTTTCTGGATCTCCTAGACTCCAAAGATGTGAGCTAGGTCTCAGCTCATAACTATCTATTCCACTCACAAGTTGTATTTATACACTTAGATATCGCATGTGGACATAGATACACATTTTCCATATAGTCATAAGGCATTTAAAAAACAAAATATTACAACTTATGACTTGTATAATAACCATAGCTTAAATAAAGTTCTTTAAAGTTTGCAAGGTGCTTCATATGTATATAATTCTTTTCTTCTCTGAACAATCCTGTGAAGTAGGTGATAATATTATCCCTGTTTTGTAGATGAAGGAACTGAGACTTAGAGGTTATCTGAACTGATCAGGATGATGCAACCAAGTGTCCTCCTGGCTCCATTACAACATTCTACCTCCCTTGCCACTTGGCTGTCCAAACATTTTAGTCAAAGATTAAGAGTATTCCATGTAAGTTTTATATTACAAATTAAAAAAAATTAAATCGAAATTGAAGGAAAAATAAGTTAATGTGAATTTCTATGAAATTTCTTTTTTTGGTTAGTATTTATTTTATTTTTAATTTATGAAATGAAACAAGCATTTTTGTAAGATAGCACAACAGAGAAGATGATTGTATATGAAATTGAAAATCTACTATGCACAACTTACTATTCCTTTCAAACACAAAAAAAATTTCATGTAAATTTATTTTTTTCCCTTTTCTTTCTTTCCCACCCTCCTATCCTAGAGATGGCTACCCTTGGATACAAATGTAAAGTTATTCTATGCATACTTCTATTTATCAATTCTTTCTCTAGATTCAAAAAGCATCTTTCATCATATGTCCTTAATAGTTAATTTGGTTATTTATAATAGACAAAATGACTTATTGATTTAAAGTCATACTTAAAACAATATTGCCATTACTATATACAATGTTCCTTTGGTTTGGCTCATTTCACTTTTCATTATTTCATTTGTCTTTCCATGATTTTCATCATTTCATACAGCCTAGTAATATTCCATCACAACCATATATCACAACTTGTTCAACCATTCCCCAATTGATGGACCTCCCTGCAATTTCCAGTTCTTTGCCACCACAAAGAGAGTTGCTGTAAACATTTTAGAACATATAAATTCTTTTTCTTTTTTCCTAATCATCTTTGGAAATACACCAAGTAGTGGTATTGTTAGGTTAACGAGTATAGGTAGGGTCAAGATTTTAGGAGACACCCTATTTTCCAGATGGAAGGTCCAGTAAGCAAGCTGTGCCCTGAGCTTGGCATAACAACAATCCCTTGTGCTCACCCTCTGCATGATCTCCCCCTCTGGAAAAATCATATAATTACTGTGATCTTTGGACCAGCATCATAGTCTCTGAACTTGTACAAACATCTGCTATGTCCATGTTCTGGTTATGAAGCTTTGCCATGAATTGAAATTGTCTTGTTACCCTCACCATTAGAGCTACAGCTTATTGTGTAGCCATTGGTAGAAGATTTGAGATCTCCCCACACTGTCCTGGGTCCCCAGAATATTGGCTGGGTCCCAGCGCATGTGTCTAGATCCCCTCCTTGTTTGCAAGCTGTTTCCCTCACTTTGAAATTAAACTTCTCTTTGATTTCTGACTCTCCAATGTCTAGCCTGCTTTGTTCCACACTGGCAATCCACAGGTTAGAGTGTCGTTTGGTTGGATTAACAGTAGTTTATTAACTCTTTGGGTATATTCCAGATTGCTCTCCAAAATGGTTGGATCAGTTTACAGTTCCACCAACAATGAATTAGTGTCCCAATTTTCTCACATCTTCTCAAACATTTGTCACTTGCCCCTTCTATCATTTAAGCAAATCTAATAGATGTAAAATCATATCTCACAGTTGGTTTAATTTCCATTTCTATAATCCATAATGATCTAGAACATTTTTTTTTCTATGATTGTAAATTGATTTTATAATTTTGTTTGTAATTCCTGAGTTTGTTTTGGCAGTTGTACTCTGAGGTATTTTATGCTGTCTAGAGTTATTTTAAATGGGACATCACTTAGCAGGATTTTGTTGGTGATATATAGAAATGATAATGATTTATATCGATTGACTTTATATTCTGCTACTTTGTTAAAATTATTGTTTCAACTAGCATTTAATTTATTGTTTCAAGAATATCATCATATCATCTGCAAAAAAAAATAGTTCTATCATGTCATTCCCTATTCTGATTCCTTCATTTTTTTCTTCTCTTATTGTCATTGCTAGGATTTTCAATATGATATTGAATAATATTTGTGGCAATGGGCATCCTTGTTTCATATCTGATCTTACTGGGAAGTCTTCTAGCTTATCCCCATGGCCAATAGTGCTTACTGACGGTTTGAGATAAATGTTTTTTTTTAACCAGTTTAAGGAAATATACATTCATAGCAATATTTTCAATAGTTTTCAGTAGAAATGAACGTTGAACTTTATCAAAAGCTTTTTCTGTACCTGTTGATATAATCATGATTCTCGTCACTTTTATTATTGATGTAATCAATTATGTTAACAATTTTCCTCATGTTAATTGATCCCTTTATGCCTGGTATAAATCCCACTTGGTCATAATGTATAATCTTTATAATATATTGTTATTATCTTATAGCTAATATTTTATTTTGGAATTTTGTGTCTATAATCATTAATGAAATTGGTCTGTAATTTTCTTTCTCTGTTTTTACTCTTTATGATTTAGGCACTAGTGTATTTGTTTCATAAAAGTAGTTTAGTAGGATCCCTTCTTTGGCTATTATTCCAAATAACTTATTATTGGAATTAGCAGATCTTTAAAAGTTTGATAGAATTCTCTTGTAAATTCCTCTGGTCCTGATACTTTTCTCTTCAGAAGCTCATTTATGGCCTGCTCAATTTCTTTTCCTAAAATAGGTCTATTTCGATATTCTATTTCCTCCTCTGCTAATCTAGGAAATTTATATTTTTGTAAATATTTTCCCATTTCACTTCTATTTTTAAATTTATTGGCATATAATTGGGCAAAATAACTCTTCGTAATTGCTCTAATTTCATTTTCATTAGTGGGATATATTTACCCTTGTCATTTTTGAGAGTAGTGATTTGGTTTTCTCCTCTTTTTAAAAATCAAATTAATTTTTTATCTAGCTATCTGTACCTACCTATTTATTTTTATAAAACTAACTTCTAGTTTTATTTATTAATTCAATGGTGTTTTTTTACTCTCAATTTTATTAATTTCACCTTCAATATTTTGGATTTCCAATTTATTGTTTAATTGGAGATTTTAATTCATTCTTTTTTTCTAGTTTTTTAAAAAATTCTATACCCAATTATTTAGTCTGCTCTTTCTCTATTTTATTGAAGAAAGCATTTAGAGATAAAAATTTTCCTCTGCATACTGTTTTTGTTGCATCCCATAGGTTTTGATATATTATTTCTCTTTAATGAAATTACTGTAGATTGTTTCTATATTCATTCTTTAAGCTACTCATTCTTTAAGAGTAGTACTTTTTAGTACTGACTTAGTACTAATTAGTACTCAAAATACTTTTTAATCTATGTTTCTGTGGTCACTTATTAAATGTAATTTTTATTGCCTTATGATCTTAAAATAACACTTTTTAATATTTCTGCTTTTCTGCTTTAGCTATAACATTTTTGTTTACTAACATATGGTCAATCTTTGTAAAGATACCATGAACTACTGAGAAAAAAAGTATATTCCTTTTCTATTTCCATTAAGTTCTCTACTTATCTATCATATCTAGTTTTTTTAAAATTCTATTCACTTCCTTCTTTCTTATTATTTTTTTTTTGGTTAGATTTTTCATTTCTGAGAGAGAAAGATTAAAGTTGGCCGAGTATTATAGTACTGTTATCTCTCTCTACTTGTAATTCATTTAGCTTTTAAAAATTTATATACTATAGTATTTGGTGCATACAGTGCAGTATTGCTATTGCTTTATTGTCTATGGAACCTTTTCTCACATTATACTTACCCTATTTATCTCTTTTAATTAGATCTATTTTAGTCATAACTTTTCTGAGATCATAATTGCTATCCTTACCCTTTTTTGAATCAATGGAAGTATGATAAATTCTACTCCAAACCTCCATTTTAATTCTGCTTAATTCTATGTGTATTTCTCATTCTTAAATGTGTTTCTTGTAAACAACATATTGTTGGATTCCGATTTTTAATCCATTCTGCTATCAGTTTCCCCATTTTTATGGATGAGTTAATTCCATTCCCATTCAAAGTTAAAATGACTATTTGTGAATTTCCTTCCATCTCATTTTTACGCACTATTTTCCTTCTCAGACTGTTTTTACCCTGTTCTTGTTACCCTTTCTTCTCCCCTTAGCCTCTTATTCCTTTTTCTTACCCATCCTTCTAAACTCTCCTTATTTACCTACTTATCCCACCCTCCTAATCTTAACATATATACCCTTCTAAAGGTCTTTCTCCTACCTTATCCCCCAGTTTTCTCACCTCTCTAGAAGTCAAAAGACTCCAAAGTCTCTTCAGATGTGCTTGTTGTTTTCTCTTCAACCAAGGGGAGAATTATGTTCCAATGTTACCAGCACAATACTCCCACCTGCTTTCTCTGAGGTCTCCCTTACATACCCTGTTTTTATGAAATAATTTCTTCTTTAAACCTTTTCCTATCCAATTTTGTTTTTTAGAATCATGTCATCATACACAACTCAGCCCCCGCCTTTCTTCTTTATTTATTTATTATTCTTGTTTATTATTTTTTAATTTTAAATGTTGATTTATTAATTTTTAGTTTTCAACATTCACTTCTACAAAATTTTGTGTTCCAAATTTTCTCCCCATCTCTCCCCTCTCTCACCCCATAATGCCTTGCCTTCTGGTTATCCCTTTCCCTCCATATGCTCTCCCTTCTATCACACCTCCCTTCCCTTATCCCCATCTTCTCTCTTTTCTTGTAGGGCGAGATAGATTTCTATACTCCATTACCTGTATTTCTTATTTCCCAGTTCTATGCAAAAGCATTTCTCAACATTCGTTCCTAATACTTTAAACTCCAACTTCTCTCCCTTGCTCCCTCCCTCCCTATCCCCACTGAGAAGGTAAGCAATTCAACATAGGCTATATATGGGTAATTTTGCAAAAGACTTCCATAATAGTCATGTTGTGTAAGACTAACTATATTTCCCTCCATCCTATTCTATCCACTATTTATTCTATTCTCTCTTTTGACCTTGTCCCTCCCCATAAGTGTTTACTTCTAATTACTCCCATCTCCCATTTGCCTTCCCTTCTATCATCCTCCTCACCACACTTGTCCCCTTCTCCCCTACTTTCCTGTAGTGTAAGATAGATTTTCATACCAAATTGAGTGAGGATGTTATTTTCCTCCTTAAGCCAAATGTGAAGAGAGTAAGCTTCAATTTTTCCCTCTCACCTTCTTCCTTTTCTCCTCCATTGAATAAGCCTCTTTTATGAGAAATAATTTCCCCCATTCCATTTCTCCCTTTCTCCTCTCAATATATTTCCCTTGCACCCCTTAATTTAATTTTTTTAGATATCATCCCTTCTTAATCAACTCATGCTGTGCTCTCTCTCTCTCTCTCTCTCTCTCTCTCTCTCTGTGTGTGTGTGTGTGTGTGTGTGTGTGTGTATAACCCCTCCAACTACCCAAATACTGAGAAAAGTCTCAAGAGTTTCAAATATTATCTTTCCATGTAGGAATGTAAACAGTTCAACTTTAGAAAGTCCTTTATGATTTCTATTTCTTGTTTACCTTTTCATGCTTCTCTTGATTCTTGTGTTTGAAAGTAAAATTTTCTTTTCTAGTCTGGTCTTTTCATCAAGAATGTTTGAAAGTCCTCTATACTATTGAATGACCATTTTTTTTCCTGAAATATCATACTCAGTTTCGCTGGGTAGGTGATTCTTGGTTTTAATCCTAGTTCCTTTGACTTCTGGAATATCATATTCCAAGCCCTTTGATCCCTTAATGTAGAAGCTGCCAGATCCTGTGTTATCCTGATTGTATTTCTACAATACTTGAATTGTTTCTTTCCAGCTGCTTGCAATATTTTCTCCTTCACCTGGGAACTCTGGAATTTGACTACAATATTCCTAGGAGTTTCTCTTTTTGGATCTCTTTCAGGAGGTGATTGGTGGATTCTTTCAATATTTATTTTGCCCTCTGACTCTAGAATATCAGAGCAGTTTTCCTTGATAATTTCATGAAGGATGATGTCTAGGCTCTTTTTTTGATCATGGCTTTCAGGTAGTTCTATAATGTTTAGATTGTCTCTCCTGCATCTATTTTCCAGGTCAGTTGTTTTTCCAATGAGATATTTCCCATTATCTTCTATTTTTTTATTCTTTTGGTTTTTCATAAAAGCTATAACTTCCATCTGCTCTGTTCTAATTTTTAATGAACTATTTCCTTCAGTGAGCTTTTGAACCTCCTTTTCCATTTAGGTAATTCTGCTCTTTAAAGCATTCTTCTCCTCTTTGGCTTTTTGGGCCTCTTTTGCCATTTGAGTTAGTCTATTTTTTAAGGTGTTAATTTCTTCAGCATTTTTTGGGTCTCCTTGAGCAAGCTGTTGACTTGCTTTTCATGGTTTTCTTGCATCATTCTCATTTCTCTTCCCAATTTTTCCTCTACTCTCTTGCTTGATTTTCAAAATCCTTTTTGAGCTCTTCCATGGCCTGAGACCATTGTATATTTATTTTGGAGGTTTTGTATGCAAAAGCCTTGACTTTTAAGTCTTTTTCTGAAGACCTAAATTGTTCCTCCTCATCCAAAAGAATGGAAGAGGATACCTGCTCACCACGAAAGTAATCTACTATTGTCCTATTCTTTTTTTCCCTTTTTTGGGCATTTTCCCAGCTAGTTACTTGACTTTTGAGTTCTTTTTCAGGGACAATCTCAGGGTTGACATTCAGATCAATGGCTCAATTCCCCCAGGGGCTTTAGGTGGAGATCTCCCAGGGCTGCCACTCAGGGCTGAGATTCAGGTAAGCTACTCAATTTCCCCACAGGCTCTAGATGGAGGGCTCCAAAAATGGAAGCTGCCACTGCAGCAGCTGCTACTGGATGTCCAGGCTGCACCTCCCTCTCCTGGGTGAAGTTCTCCCACTGACCTTTGAAGCTCTTTGTGGATTGAGCAGTCTGGGAACTGGTGCTGCTGGTGGCTCCCTGAAGTCTGTTCAGGGTCCTGTCCCTGCCACATCAGGCTGCACTCCATGCTTCCTGGTTTGCTCTGCATGTGCTCTGTGCTTTCCCAGCCCTTACCTTTCTTTCAAACTACCTTTGTAATGATAACAATTTTAAGAATACTATTACTGATAATAATAACCAATACTTACTAATATTAATAACATTTTCTTATAAGCAAACTGACCTTAATCAGTTCCTTATAATTAGTCTTTAACGATTTTGTTATATTTCCTCTGGATCTTTTATGTCAAAGTTTTCATTGAGTTCTAATCTTTTTATTACAAATACTTGAAAATCTTTCTGTTCATCAAATTCTATGCTTTTTAAAAATTCAGAATTATACTCAGCTTTGCTAGATACATTATTCTTGGATGCAACCCCAACTGCTTTACTCTTTGAAATATAGTGATTCAATATATATGATCTTTTAGTGTACAAGATGCTATGTCTCATGAAATTTTGACTTTTTCTACAGTATTTAAATTGTTTTTTTCTTGTTGCTTGCAGTATTTTCTCTTTAACCTGGGGATCTTGAAACTTAGTTATGATATTCCTGTAAATTTTCTTCCTGAGTCTCCTTCTGGTGGTGATTGATGGATTTTTTTCCATATTTATTTTACATTCTTGTACTAGAATATCAGGTCAATTATCCTTAATAATTGTTTTGTAATATTATATCCAGATTCTTTTCTTATAATAACTTTTAGGTAGTCTGAGAATTCTTATGTTGTGTTTCCCTGTTCTGCTCTCCAGATTAGTTGTTTTTCTAATGATATGCTTCAAATTCTTTCCTATTTTTTCTATTTTTATTATTTCTTGGTGTCTTATAATGTCATTCAATTCTACCTACCCATTTCTAGTTTTCAAGGAATTATCTTCATCCTTAAGATTTAATATCTCTTTTTCCAATTGGTCAACTTTTTTTTCATAATTTTGTTGGATTGCTTTTTGTTTACCCTAATCTGTCCTCATTCTCTCTTATTTGATTTTTGACTTCCTTTTTAAATTCTTCTGACCATTTGATATCTCTCTTAAGATTAGAAGTGGCTTTCCCCCCTCACTATCTCTGAATACATTTCTATAGAATTTTCATGAAAATACATGTGACAACGACATCAGTACCAAATTATTGCATCATGATTAACAGGACTAAAATAAAAAATTAGCTGAAAATTAGTAACTATGAACTAAATTAATCTGAAATATCAACTCACTAAGACAGTTCTTTGGTAAAAAAGGGCACATTAAGAAATTACAACGGTACAAAAAGTACAATTGGTGAAATTTTAAAGATCTGTACTTCATTAATAAAAGACAGGTTAACTTTAGTTAAGTAACCATTGTGATATTTTAATTTTGGGTGTTATTCATAGGTTCTACACATGTTCTCTGAACTTGACATATGCCTACTCTGCCACAAACACCATATTGTAGGTTCACGGTCATCCTTCCATAGATATTTTAATTATTCATAATATAAGCTGACCAATAGATGAAACAATGCTTTATGGCACTTTATTCTGGATCTCCCCTAATGAAATATTTTGGATACCATGATTGAAAGAAGTTTAAATATATTCATAGTAACTTGTAACAACCTGATCATTTTTACATAATTCTAAAGAATTTTGTGTTTTGAAAATTTGTTTTCCTGTAAAAATGTTAATAATTGATTCCAAGTAATTATAAAGTAGAAAGGAGTCGAAAGTCAAATTCATACCCAAACCAATAATGTCTGAAAGAAGTTGCAAAAGAAGAGTTTCAACAATGTTTTGAACAATGACAGTATCAAAGGATCAAGTACTCCTTTTCAGGATAAAATTATTTGTCCATACAATTTCTGCTATGTTTTCTTCAAATGGAATGGACAACATTTATTTGCTACCATCATAAAAATTCAGAAATTTTTATTGCTAAATGATGCAGATATTTTCTTTTTTTGTTTGTTTTGTGCCTTATTAATTGTATCTATTTTTCAATACTTTTTTGAGTTCCAAATACTCTTCCTCACCCACACCTCTTCCACCTACTGAGAAGGCAAGCAATATGTTATCAATTATACCTGTGAAAACTTGCCAAACATATTTTCATATAAGCCATGTCAAAACAAAAGCAAGAAAAAAGTGATAGAATTATATTTCAATTTGTACTCAGCATTCATCAGTTCTCTCTCTGGAGGTAGATAGCACTTTTTTGTCATGAGTTGTTTGGAATTGTCTTAGATCATTTTATTAATCAGAATAAAACTTTCACAGTTGGTCATCATTATAATATTGCCATTATTGTGTACACTGTTCTTCCAGTTCTGCTCTCTTTGATTTGCATCAGTTCATGTAGGTTTTCTCATGATTCTCTGTAATCATCTTGCTCAGCATTTCCTATAGCACAATAGTATTCCATCACAACTATATACCAAAATTTGGTCAGTCATTCTCCAGTTGATGGACATTCCCTTCAGTTTCCAATTCTTTTCCAACACAAAAAGAATTGCTAACATATTTTTGTACATATAGATCCTCTTCTTTATCTTTGATCTCTTTAGGGCACAGATCTGCACAGCTTTATAGTCCTTTTGAACTTTCAAATTGTTTCCCAGAATGGTTGGACTGCTTCACAACTACACTCACAGTTCACTAGTGTATCTATTTTCCCACATCCCCTGCAGTATTTGCTGTTTTTGATAAGTGTGAAGTGGAACCTCTGAGGTTTTTTTAAATTTGCATTTCTCTAAGCAGCAATGATTTAGAGCACATTTTTCATTTGACTCTAGATAGCTTTGATTTCTTTTTCTGAAAGCAGACTGTTCGTTCTCTTTGACCATTTAGCAATTGGAGAATCGCTCTTATTTTTATAAATTTGACTCAGTTCCCTATCTATTTGAGAAATGAGGTCTTTATCAGAGAAATTTGCTATACATTTAAAAATATTGCTTCATTATTTATGTTACCTTTTATCAAATATAGTTTCGCTGATTATATTTTTTAATTAATTCTATTTTTGCTTTTGCTTTGTCTGAGGTCATGATTGTCACCCCAACCTTTTTTTTTTTTTTTTTTACCTCAACTGAAGCATGATAGATATTGCTTCAGTCCCTTATTTTAATTCTCTGTGGATGTCTTTCTGTCTCAGGTGTGTCTCTTGTAAATAACTTATTGAATTCTGGTTTCTAATGCATTTTACTACTATTTCCATTTTATGGGTGAGTTTATCCCATTCACATTCACAATTATGATTATTATGTATTTCCTTCCATCCTATTTTCTTCCATTTATCTTTATCTCTCTCTTTTTATCCTGTCCCTCTTCAAAAATCTGTTTTACTTAGGGTCATGGCCTCTCTTAATCCACTCTCCCCTTATTCATAACCCACCTTTTCCTTAGAACCTTCTCTTTCTACTTTCTTGTTGGCTAATTTAGATTTCTATCCTCAACTGAGTGTGTGTGTGTATACATATACATATACACATACACATGTACATTATATATGGGTTCTACAAATACATTCTTATTGAACACATTTCCTCATTAGTCATATTACATAGAAGAATTAAAATGAATGGGAGAAACCACAAAAAATGCATTTCAGTATTAGCCATGTTGTGAAAGAAAACACATAAAAAAGAAGGAAAATAAATAAAGAGAAAAAGGTATGCTTTTATCTATATTCAGACTCCATCAGTTCTTTCTGTGGAGATGGATAGCATTTTTCACCTTAACTCCTTTGAAATTTTCTTGGATCACTGTGTAGCTATGAAGAAATAAGTCATTTACAGTTGATTATCATAATATATTGCTGTTACAAGGTATGATGTTCTCTTAGCTCTGCTCTCTTCAGTTTGCATCAGTTCATGTAAGTCATTCCATGTTTTTCTGAAATCATCCTACATATAATTTCTTATAGAACAATATTATTCAAGTACGGTGGTATACCATACCTTTGTTCATACATTTCTCAATTGATGGGTATCCTTTAAAATGTCCAAATTTTTGCCACTACTAAAAGAGCTGCTATAAATATTTTTGTACTTATAGGTCTTTCTCCTTTTTAAAAAACTCTTTGGAATACAAACCTAGTAGTGGTATTATTGGGTCAAAGGTGTGCATGGTTTTGTAACCCCTTGGACATGGTTCCAAATTGTTCCCCAGAATGATCGGATCAGTTTCCAACTCCACCAACAGTACATTAGTGTCTCAGTTTCTCTCTTTGCCCTCCAACATTTGTCATTTTTCTTTTCTGTCATATTAGCTAATCTGACAGGTATGAAATTGTATCTCAGAGTTGTCTTAATTTACATTTCTCTAATGAACAGTGATTTAGAACATTTTTTAATTTGAATATAGATAGCTTTGATTACTTCCTTTGAAAATTGTCTGTTCATATCCTTAGATCATTTATCAATTAGGGAATTGCTCTTATTTTTATAAATTTGACTCAATTCTCTATGAATTTAAAAAATGAGGCCCAAATCAGAGATTCTCACTGTAATTTTTTTTATTTAACTTTTAACTTTCATTTTCACAAAATTTAGGGTTACAAATTTTCTCCCCTTTTATCCCCTCCCCCCCCCCAAACACCAAGCATTCTAATTGCCCCTGTGACCAATCTACTCTTTCTTCTATCATCCCTCTCTGCCCTTGTCTCCGTCTTCTCTTTTGTCCTGTAGGGCCAGATAGCTTTCTATACCCCTTTACCTGTATTTCTTATTTCCTAGTGGTAAGAACATTACAGTTGATCCTAACACTTTGAGTTCCAACTTCTTTACCTCCCTCCCTCTCCACCCCTTCCCTTTGGAAGGCAAGCAATTCAATATAGGCCAAATCTGTGTAGTTTTGCAAATGACTTCCATAATAGTTGTGTTGTATAGGACTAACTATATTTCCCTCCATCCTATCCTGTCCCCCATTACTTCTATTCTCTTTTGATCCTGTCCCTCCCCATGAGTGTCCACCTCAAATTGCACCCTCCTCCCCATGCCCTCCCTTCTATCATCCCCCCCACCCTGCTTATCCCCTTGTCCCCCACTTTCCTGTATTGTGAGAGAGGTTTTCCTACCAAAATGAGTGTGCATTTTATTCTTTCCTTTAGTGGAATGTGATGAGAGTAGACTTCATGTTTTTGTCTCACCTCCCCTCTTTATCCCTCCACTAATGAGTCTTTTGCTTGCCTCTTTTATGAGAGATAATTTGCCCCATTCCATTTCTCCCTTTCTCCTCCCAATATATTTCTCTCTCACTGCTTGATTTCATTTTTTTTTAAGATATGATCCCATCCTCTTCAATTCACTCTGTGCACTCTGTCTCTAAGTGTGTGTGCATGTGTGTGTGTGTAATCCCACCCAGTACCCAGATACTGAGTAGTTTCAAGAGTTACAAATATTGTCTTTCCATGTAGGAATGTAAACAGTTCAACTTTAGTAAGTCCCTTATGACTTCTCTTTGCTGTTCACCTTTTCCTGGTTCTCTTCATTCTTGTGTTTGAAAGTCAAATTTTCTTTTTAGCTCTGGTCTTTTTATCAAGAATGCTTGAAAATCCTCTATTTCATTGAAAGACCAATTTTTCCCCTGAAGTATTATACTCAGTTTTGCTGGGTAGGTGATTCTTGGTTTTCATCCTAGTTCCTTTGACTTCTGGAATATCCTATTCCATGCACTTTGATCCCTTAATGTAGAGGCTGCTAGATCTTGTGTTATCCTGATTGTATTTCCACAATACTTGAATTGTTTCTTTCTAGCTGCTTGCAATATTTTCTCCTTCACCTTGGAATTCTGGAATTTGGCCACAATGTTCCTAGGAGTTTCTCTTTTTGGATCTCTTTCAGGCGGTGTTCTGTGGATTCCTTGAATATTTATTTTGCCCTCTGGTTCTAGAATCTCAGGGCAGTTTTCCTTGATAATTTCATGGAAGTTGATGTCTAGGCTCTTCTTTTGATCATGGCTTTCAGGTAGTCCCAAAATTTTTACATTGTCTCTCCTGAATCTATTTTCCAGGTCAGTTGTTTTTCCAATGAGATATTTCACATTATCTTCCATTTTTCCATTCTTCTCTCTTTGTTCTGTGATATCATGCTTTTTTGCAAAGTCCTTAGCCTCCATCTGTGCCATTCTAGTTTTGAAAGAACTATTTTCTTCAGTGAGCTTTTGATTCTCCTTTTCCATTTGGCTAATTCTGCTTTTGAAAGCATTCTTCTCCTCATTGGCTTTTTGAACCTCTTTTGCCAATTGAGTTAGGCTAGTTTTCAAGGTGTTATTTTCTTCAACATTTTTTTGGGTCTCCTTTAGCAGGGAGCTGATCTGCTTTTCATGCTTTTCTTTCATCTCTCTCATTTCTCTTCCCAGTTTTTCCTCCACCTCTCTAACTTGATTTTCAAAATTCTTTTTGAGCTCTTCCATGGCCTGAGCCCATTGGGTGGGCTGGGACACAGAAGCCTTGATTTCTGTGTCTTTGCCTGATGGTAAGCATTGTTCTTCCTCATCAGAAAGGAAGGGAGGAAATGCCTGTTCTCCAAGAAAGTAGCCTTCAATGGTCTTATTTCTTTTCCCTTTTCTGGGCATTTTCCCAGCCAGTGACTTGACCTCTGAATATTCTCCTCACACCCACCTTGCCTCCTGATCCTCCCAGCCAGCGTTTGGGGACTGAGATTCAAATGCTGCTTCCAGCCTTAGGGCTTTTGGCGGGGGCAGGGCTGCTATTCAGTATGAGATTATGTTCAGGTGGTCAGGTTGGGGCAGGGCCGCCTCTCAGGCTCAGTTCCCTCAGGGGGTTTATGCAGAGACCTTCCACAATGGATCCAGGCTCCCGCCCGCTTGGGGAGCCCCTGTCTGCAGCCGCCTCTCAGCTTCTACCTCCCAGCGGGGCCCGAATCATGGGGGCACCTCACTCCCCTCTTGACCCACCAAAGAGACTCTCTCACTGACCCCCGTCACCTGTGGGCGGAGAGACTTGTGCAGCCGCTGGAGATCCCATCCCTGAAGCCTGCTCAGGTCTGTTTCTCTTGGTGCCGTGGCCGCAGCAGGTCTGGGCTAGGCTGGGCTCCGCATCTGCAGCACAACGGACCTTTTGTGAGAGGTTTGCAGGTCCCTCTGTGGGTGGAGAGACCCGCGTGGCCGCTGGAGATCCCGTCCCCGAAGCCCGCTCGGATCTTTTCCTCTTGGTGCTGCGGCCGCGGCAGGGCTGCCCTCAGCTCCCAGTCCCAGCGCCCAGTCCGCAGCGCGAAGGACCCCCTGCGAGAGGTTTGCAGGTCGCTCCGGAACAGAAATCTCCCTCGCTCCAATATTCCATGGCCTCTGGGTGCAGAATTCGCCATGAGTTACTCTCTTGTAGCGGTTCTGTGGGTTGTGGGTTCGGAGCTATGTGTATGTGCGTCTTTCTACTCCGCCATCTTGGCTCCGCCCCAGAGTTCATATTCTAATGGGAGAGGCAACATAAGGATAGCTAGGTACGGCCGAGATATGTATGAAGTATATGTCACTGTAATTTTTTTTCACAGTTATGATTAACTTTGTTTCCCACCATCCTAATTTCTCCTTATTTGCTTTTGACAACTACCTCTTCCAATCTGTCCTCTGTTCTATCAACCCTCCCCTTATTTTCTATCCCTCTTATTTTCCTGTAAGGTAAGGTAGATTTCTATACCCAACTGAATGTGTCTGTTATTTCTTCTCTAAGCCAATTCTGATGAAAGTACAGTTATAGTGTTCCTTGCCCACTTCTCCCATCTTCCTCTCCACTGTAGAAATTCTTTCTGCTTCATTTTTAGTTATTTATTTGTTTTTAGTTTTTAACATTCACATTCATAAGTTTTAAATTTTTCCACCTCCCTGTCCTCTCCCCTCTCCAAGACAGCATGCAATATGATATAGGCTCTAAAAATACATTCCTATTAAACATTTTCACATTTGTCATGTTGTATGAAAGAATTAGAACAAATGGGAGGAACCATGAGAAAGAAAAAAAATAAAACAAAAAAGAAAATGTCTGCTTCACGCTGCATTCAGACTCCATAGTTCTTTCTCTAAATGTGTATGGCATTTTCTATCATGAATCCTTTGGAGTTGTTTTAGGACCTTGCATTGCTGAGAAGAGTTAAGTCTAGCAAAGTCAGTTATTGCACACTATAGCTATTACTGTGTACACTGTTCTCCTGGTTCTGCTGACTTCACTCAGCATCAGTTCATATAAGTCTTTCCAGGTTTTTCTGAAGTATGCCTGTTCATCATTTCTTTTTTAAAATTTAATTAATGAATTTATTTTCAGTTTTCAACAATCACTTCCTTAAGTCTTATATTTTCTCCCCCTCCCTCTCCCTTCTTCCCTTTCCCCTCCTTCCTTGAGATGGCATGCAATCTTTTATGGGTTCTACACATACATTCTTATTAAACACATTTCCTCATTAGTCATCTTACATAGAAGAATTAAAATGAATGGGAGAAGCCACGAGAGCAAAACAAAACAAAACACAAGAGAAAAGAGTCTGCTTCATTCTGTGTTCCAATTCTATAGCTCTTTCTCTGGGTGTGTATGGCATTTTTGCCTCAAGAGTCCTTTGGGGATGTTCTAGGTCCTTGCATTGCTGTGAAGGGCTTAGTCTATCAGAAAGAGTTCTTGCACACTGTGACTGTTACTGTGTATAATGTTCTCTTGGTTCTACTCATTTCACTCAGCATCATTTCACATAAGTCTTTCCAGGCTTTGCTGAAGTCCAGTTGTTCATCATTTCTTATAGCACAATAGTATTCCATTACACTCATATACCACAACTTGTTCAGCCATCCCCTAATTTATGGGCATCCCCTCAATTTCCAGTTCTTGGCCACCACAGAAAGAGCTGCTATAAATATTTTTGTACTTATGGGTCCTTTTTCCATTTTTGTGATATCTTGGGGATACAGTCCTAGAAGCTGTATTGCTGGGTCAAAAGGTATGCACATTTTTATAGCCCTTTGGGCACAATTCCAAATTGATCTCCAGAGTGGTTGAATCATCTCACAGCTCCGCCAACAAAGAATTAATGTTCCAACAATCCCATATCTTTTCCAACATTTATCATTTTCCTGTTCTGTCATGTTAGCCAAACTAATAGGTGTGATTTGGTACCTCAGAGTTGTTTTGATTTGGATCTCTAATCAATAGTGATTTAGAGCATTTTTTCATATGATTATAATTAGTTTTAATTTTTTCCTCTGAAAACTCCCTGTTCATATCCTTTGACTATTTATCAACTGAGGAATGACTTGTATTCTTGTAAATTTGATTCAGTTCTGTATATATTTTAGAAATGAGGCCTTTATCAGAGACACTAGCTGTGAAAATTCTTTCCCAGTTTTCTGCTACCCTCTCAATTTTGGTTGCTTTGGTTTTGTTTGTGCAAAAGCTTTTCAATTTAATATAATCAAGATAATTCAGTTTCATAACGTTCTCTATCTCTTGTTTGATCATAAATTCCTCCATTCTTCATAAATCTGAAAGATAAACTATTCCTTGCTCCCCTAATTTGTTTACAGTATCAACCTTTATATCTAAATCATGTATCCATTTGGATTTTATTTTGGTATATGGTTTCAGATGTTGGTCTATGCCCAGTTTCTGCCCTACTATTTTCCAGTTTTCTCTGGAATTTTTGTCAAATAGTGATTTTGTAACCCAGAAGCTGGGATCTTTGGTCTTTCTGCTTCTTTTATGTGCAATAATTTGCCCCATTTGACCTTTCCCTCCCTCCCATCTTCCAGCACATTCTTCTTTCTCAGCCTTTAATTTTATTTTTTTTTGATATCATTCCATCATATTCACCTAAATCCCTAAATTCTATGTATACTCCTTCTAACTGCCCTAATATTGAGAAAGCTCTTAGGAGTTAAATGTATCATTTCCTCCTGTAGGAATCTAAACAATCTAACTTTATTGAATCCCTGATAATTTCTCTTTCCTGTTTATCTTTTTATGCTTCTCTTGAGTCTTTCATTTAAAAATCAAATTTTCTATTCAGTTCTGGCCTTTCATTGAAAAATCTTGAAATCTCTCTATTTCATTAAATGTCCATTTTTACTCTGAAAGATTATACTCAGTTTTGCTGGGTAAGTGATTCTTGGTTGTAATCTTAGCTCCTTTATCCTCCAGAATATCATATTCCAAGCTCTATAACTCTTTAATGTAGAAGTTGCTAAAACTTGTGTTATCCTGATTGTGGCTCCATGATATTTGAATTTCTTCTAGTTGCTTGCAATATTTTCTCCTTGATCTGGGAGCTCTGGAATTTAGCTACAATATTCCTGAGAGTTTTCATTCTGAGATGTCTTTTAGGAGTTGATCAGTGGATTCTTTCAATTTCTATTTTGCCTTCTACTTCCAGAGTATCAGGGCAGTTTTCCTTGATTATTTCTTGAAACATGATGTCTAAGCTCTTTTTTTTTTTTACCATGACTTTCAAGTAGTCTAAGAATTCTTAAATTATCTCTCTTTAATCTGTTTTCCAGGTCAGTTGTTTTTTCCAGTGAGAGATTCTACATTTTATTCTATTTAAGAAAATTTTTTTTATTGCTTCTTGATGTCTCATGAAGTCATTAGCTTCCATTTGCTCAATTCTGATTTTTAAAGAATTATTTTCTTCATTGAACTTTTGTACCTCCTTTTCCATTTGGCCATTTCTACATTTTAAGGAGTACTTTTAACTTCAATGAATTTTTTCTGTATCTCTTTTGGCCATTTCTACATTTTAAGGAGTACTTTTAACTTCAATGAATTTTTTCTGTATCTCTTTTCTGTTTGGGTAATTCTGCGTTTTAAGAAGTTCTCTTCAGTGGATTTTTGTATCTTTTTCCATTTGACTAATTCTACCTTTTAAGACATTTTGCATCTTTTTACCATTTGGTCTTGTCTGTTTTTTAAAGTGTTTTTTCTTCAGTATTTTTTTGTGTCTCATTTACTGAGCTGTTGACTCTTTTTTCATGATTTTCTTGCATTACATTTCTTTTTCAATTTTTCCCCTACCTCTTTGGTTTGGTATCTAAAATTCTTTTTGGGCTTTAGCATAAATTCTTTTGGGCCTGATACCAATTTATATTTTTCTTTGAGACTTGAACGCAGCAGTTTTGACTGTTTTCTTCTTCCGAGATTGTGCTTTGATCTTCTTTGTCACTGTAACAACTTTCTATTGTCAGTAACTTTTATTTTTTTTATTTTTACTTATTTTTTCCAGCCTATTTCTTGTCTTTTAGCTTTATATTAAAATTCAGTTCTGTTCCTAAGGTAAAGGGAGGACTGTTCCAAGATTCAAGTTTTTAATGTAGCTTATTTCAGAGGTAGTTCTTGGCAGTCTGTAAGTTTCATTTCTTCCAAAGTTGTATGATCTAAGAAGAAATGTGTTTACTACTCTCTTGGCCTGTACTCTGGTCTGTGAGTGAACACAAGCACTTTTTTCTGACCTGGAACTGTGACCAGATTCTTTGTAGCTTCAAGCTCTGTTGTGCTAATCAGTTATCATACCTACATGATTTTCCTGCTGACTTTCTTAGTTGTTTTTTTTTTTGTCTAGAAAATTGTTTCACCTTGTTTTACTGTGAGTTTTATCAGTCCAGAATTCGTTTTGAGGTATTTTTAAAAGTTGTTTGGAGTGAAATATGGGAGAGTTCAGATGAATCCCTGCTTTTTCTTTGCCATGTTGGATAAGCCCCTTGAGATGTTATTTTCTTCATAATTTTTGTACCTCTTTTAACAAGTTGTTAATTATTTTTTCATAATTTCCTTGCATCATTCTAATTCATTTTTCCACCTTTTCCTCTACCACTCTTCTTCCTTCCTTCCTCTTCCCTCTCTTTCTCTCTCTTCTTTTCTCTCTCTCTCTTTCTTCCTCCTTCTCTTTCTTCCTCCTTCACTTTCTCTCTCCATCCCTCCCTCCCTCCCTCCCTGCCTTCCTTCCTTCCTTCCTTCCTTCCTTCCTTCCTTCCTTCCTTCCTTCCTTCCTTCCTTCCTTCCTTTCTTTCTTTCTTTCTTTCTTTCTTTCTTTCTTTCTTTCTTTCTTTCTTTCTTTCTTTCTTTCTTTCTTTCTTTCTTTCTTCCTTCCTTCCTTCCTTCCTTCCTTCCTTCCTTCCTTCCTTCCTTCCTTCCTTCCTTTCTTTCTTCCTTCCTTTCTTCCTTTCTTTCTTTCTCACTTCAAGAAATTCTTGTTGACCAATGAGCATATTTTTCTTTGAGGCTTTGTTGATAGCTTTTTTCATGTTTCTCATTTTTCCAGTCTATTTCTTGACTTTGACTTTTTGGTTAAAATTGGACTCTGTCCACTTGGGCTGGGGAGGCACTGTCCAAGCTTCAAACTGTTTTTGTACTGCTGTTTTCAGAGCTGTTTCTAGGGGTCTGCAAGTCTTTGGTGCTTCCAAGGTTGTGTGATCTAGAATGGGGATATGGTCACTGCCCTTATGGTCTGTTCTCTTTCCTTTACCCAGGAATGAACTCTACTTCCCTGTGGCTGAAAGTGTTAGGGTTCCTCTTGTCCCTGGAACTGTGGCAGTTCCTCTGCTCTCAGGAAGCCACAAACCCTAGTGCTTCTTTCCACCCTGGAACTGTGACCTGAAACTGCATATGGATAGTGCAACAAGGTACTGTGCCCAGTGCCAGATCAGGGTCCCTTGTAATCTTTTTCTGATGAGTTGTCTGATCCCTTACCATTTCTGGGTTGAGAACTCTTGAAGTTGCTGTTGCCTTCAAGGCCCACTGCTGGTGTTGCCAATGCATGTGGTCCAAGCCTGTTACCTACTCTGATGTCACAGACCTCTCCTGCCAATTTCTTAAGTTGTTTTAGACTGGAAAAATGTCTCACTCAGAACTTTTCTTAGCTACAGAATTTGATTTGAGGTGTTTTTAAAGTTGTCTGTGAAAGTTTTGTTGCTTGCCTATACTGGACCATTTTCTGATCTATATATTTTCAAAAACTTAATTCATATTGAAACTAATCTTTTGAGAAAAATCTTTCTGAAGCTAATATTAGATGAAGGACATCAAGATATTACCCTTTCTAACCATGTTCACCTCCTTACTTATCCACATATTGTAAGACTGATGCTTATTTTACATGGCTAAAGTAACATCAATATTTATAATTTAGACTGTTGAAATTAGATTCTGTGGTACACAATGTATACTGTGATGTGTTAACTATGTTTTAAAAAATACCTCTGACAGTTTTCTGGGCTAATTACTTTATCTACTGTCCATCACAGAAAATGTTCCTCCAAAACTGTGAGACAGAGAACACCGAGAATGTTGTGTTGTATGTCATGTCAGTGATTTTCTTTCCCTTATGTTCTCAAATCAATATGTTCCAGAATAATGAGGCATTTGTTCTCATCTAAGATGCCATCTAAGAACATATTTTCAATTTTAATCATTTATGATTGATTATTTCACCATGTCTTCTTCATATTTTTAGAAGATATTTCAAGACTGTTGTCTTTCCCAAATAGTACTCAGATTTCTGAATGCTTTTATATATCATAATTCTATGGCTCAAGAGACTGAATAACATTCTTTGGAAATTGCTCTGCCTAAAGTATGACTCATAGTTTGTAATAATGGAGAAGCACCTGTTAAACTCACAATTTAGTTACACAAGATATATTTTTAATGATCTTATTATATGTCTGAGAGTCTGCTTTTACCTTATGAAGAACAATAATGGAAATACTGGATAACTTGAGAACTCTTAGGCTTATGGATCTTGTCTGTGTTACTAATTACTAATCAACGGAAATAATATTTTACTATTTTTATTTCATTTTTTTACTTTAAATAGATAAGGAATTTTTTGTAGTTTTTGTTTTCATCTAATCTATAAAACTAAGTCATCAATAAATTTGTGGTTAAATGGAAAGTAGCTCTGATCCATTTCTGGCTTTGAAAGTGTTTTATTTCAGTTTTATTTTAAAAGTTTATTATCTGTATTCTTAATATTGCTTGAAATTTGCCCATTCTTTTATTCACCCTCTATTTAAATACCAAGTAGAAAAAGTAAGGTTTGCTTCTCTATTATTTTAGTTGTTCTAACTTGGTTACATGGAAGTAGAATTTACATATATGTACTTTATCTACATGTAGTTAGATAGACAGATATGTATCATCCTAAAAATACCAATGAACCTCAAATAGCATTTCGACACTCTACTAAAATTTTCATGTAATACTCTGCATTATAATTATCTCTGTGCAGTATTCCCTACATTAGATTGTAGGCTCTATGAAGTTAAGGAACCATGTTTATCTAAACTTACTATCTCCCCCAGAAACATAATGCCTTGCATACAGTAGACATTTTATAAAGGCTTGTTATTAAGCAGTACAGAATTTGGAATCCAGAGATGAGAAAAAAATTTAAGACATGGAAAAGAGGAGAGGTGGAAATAATTTGAGAATTTATCTCCCCTTAATGGGTGGGAGTATCCTATGAAAAAGCAAAAATGGGAGCAGGAAAAGTGCCATGAATTTGCCTTTGGAACAAATTCAGATATCTGTTTTTACTTGAAGCATATTTATTTCATTATAGTATTTCATGTACTCTGAAAAAAGTCAAGTGATGTGCAACACAAAGATTTTGCCTTTTTAAAATGTACTGATCTTTCATTTTAAATGATGCTTGATTCTTTTCCAATAATGTAGAGTAAAAAGAGGAAATGAGCATTTATATCTGTTTGACACTTTCAGTCTGTCAAGTCAAGTTAGTGTCCTGCATTTTACTTCCACATGTGACTGCCTCTTTTTTTTTTTTTCACCTTTGCAACTTATCGGCTCCAGTTCAAAAGATTTTAGGAAAAATATGAACCGCATTAAATAGAGCTTCTTGATGACATCCATTCTTTCATACTTTAGACCTGTTTAATGATTGTTTGGGTTTCCCTATGAGAACTAAAGTGAGAATTGTTCATTACATAGTTCTTATAATTTTTTTCTTCATGAATATCAGTTTGTCTCAGTGGCTCACTAAAAGCCAAAAAAATTGGTAGTTCACTTTTATCTTTCAAATAAAGAACTTTTTGTGATGTTCTTACAAGTCATCCAACTTTTTATGTCATAGTGGCTTCTCTATAAAAATTATATGGTGGAATATCTTGCAGACAAAAAATATTTTTTAAGCTTAAGAGAAGGACCAAGAATATAGGATGAATAACTTCTAACATTCTCAATCTAGCTGTTACTTTCTTAACAGTTACATCCCACCAAGTACTGCCCAATACACATCTTCAAGTAATAAAACAGGGCAAATAACTACATATAGGGATGTTTTTGTACATATACATACATTATGCATGCATGCATATGCATGTATGTATGTGGACATACATACATGCATACATATGCATATAATAACTCAATTTCTTCAGTTATGTATAGAACACTTCAAATGTCAGGAAAGAGGGAAAGTTAGGGAGTAAGTATTTATTCCTACAGTACTTACTATGCCAGTCACTGTGCTAAGTACTTTAGGGTTAATGGGGGAAAGTACTGAGTTCATGAAAGAACAATCTATTTATATGAGATACCATTGTTGGTAAGTGAACTTGCATACTCACAGGAAGTTGCAAAATTCTGCTCAAGCAAGGGCTCTTGTATTCTATTTGATAATAATAAATAAAATATCTGAGAGTCTGTTTTATTATTTTCCATATATATGTTGAATTTCTAGTAGAAAAGACAGGTTATATGTTAACCACCAAGAAGTATGAAACAAATAGCCCTGGTCCTAGTAGTCAGTACACACAATATATATATATATTGTTACATAATTTTTTGTATTTCTTTGCCTGTCAAGGAAATTATAAATACACCCACACATATCCATATACACATACATATATGTGTGTTTATGATCTGACTAGAATTAAATTCTAGGTTTCTAAGAAACCCAGTTCAGGGGGACAAAAGACTTGAGAAGCAGATGCATGTGTGTGTGTGTGTGTGTGTGTGTGTGTGTGTGTGTGTGTGTGTTGGAGGTGGTGGTAGCTAATGGGTAGAAAGAGAACCGTAGCTGTAGGGAGCAACAGGAATGAGTCAGATGAGGGTGGGTTAGCAAATAGCAGAAGTGAGAATTGGAAATGTAGGGTTATTAGAGCTAGAGACTAGCATAAACTTATAGCTCTGAATCTTAAGACAGTTAGGCCAGGAATGCAGTTTTACCAGAGCCAAGCCATAACAATCAGAGAGCTAATCAGAAAGGACTTATTTCAGTGATTAAGGAAACGTGAAAGAGCCTACAATTTGGAATGGTAGACCTAGGAAGAGAATCAGATTTCTCAAATACCCAAGCTGTTAGAAAGCTACATCGGAGAAGGAACTGAAATGGAGACATTAAACAAAGGAATTATAATCTGAGGTATCTTTAAGACATCTTTCCTAACTTGGACTTTGTAACAACTCTCTGTATTTGTAATTGCCTACCCACATACACAACTACTGCTTTCTTAGATCATTATACTTTTATTAAAATAACTTTGTACCCTGACCTCTGCTAAAGCCTTATTAAAGTGGTAAAAAGTCTTATTCAAGGCCAGGAAAGTAAAACAGTTCATGACGATGAAAGTAAGCCACCTAAGTCTGAAGTTTTGTCACACTACTCTTTTTCAAGAATCCTACAGACTTAATAGGAATACAAAATATAAACACATGAAGCATGTGGAAAGAATGAAAAGAGCATTTACTCTGGAATAAAAAAAAAATTTGGATTCAAATTCTACCTCACATTTGTGAGCATATGCAAATAATTTGACTTCCATGAACTTCAATTTCCTCACCTATAAAATGAAGGGGTTGGATTAGATGGCTTCTGAAATTCTTTCTAGCTTTTTATCTCTGATATTATAACCCTTTGAATATGAATGAGTTAATAGGATTAAATTATGCTGTCCTATTTCTGTGTAGATGCATTTCTTTCTGTGCTGATGCAATGTTAAATGGGCCCAATTTGACCTGTTATTGGTCTTCTGAAAATTTTTGATATTTCCTTTACTTACAGAGGGGCCACATGTTGTAACTTGGACTTTGGCCTATAGTTCATGAGCTCAAGTTAAAACATGTAGTGAGATCAGTCAATAAGAATTTATTGAGCAGAGAGTACCTTAAGTACTGTTTACAGAACACTGATCTAAGTGTTTGCTTTGTTTGGAAAGGGGCAGTAATTTTAAAAGGTAGTCCTAATCTTCATAAGTTAAAAACAATTTATGCTTTCAATGAGCCATGGGTGACTGTGAATTGTAGATACGGCACATGAAACTGGGCCTATAGAAGCTGAAGCAAAGCCTACAGGTTTGGATAGATCATGACATTCAGCACAGGCAATAAGTTTGTAATCTAGGGCAGCACTATGGGCAAGATAGAGGTAGAGGATATAGAAGCTAGGGAATAGTGGGTGTGGAACCTTAGAAATAAATAAGGTTCATGGTGAGTGTGAGTTATTGCTCATTCAACTTGTATGGTAGGAAAGGCAACATGAGCTATGAGATTTAATTAAGTCCATGGGAATTGGTGAGGTCCTTGAGTGAGAATGTCGAGAGAGAAGAGGGCCCAGGACAGAGACTTGGAGAATATCCATAGTCAGTGGGCTTGATATGGATTATGATCCACAAAGAAACTAAGAAGTCTGGTAGAAGAACTAGGAAAAGAATAATGTCATGGAAACTCAGAAAGGAGAGATAATATAGGAGGAGGGAGTGATCAACAGTGTGAAATTAAGCAGATAGATAAAGAAAGATGAGAACTATGAAAAGAACCATCAAATTTGTCAACTAAGAGATCATTGGTTATGTGAACAACAAGGACTAGACATTTTCTCTGAACTCCAAGACCTCTCTAACCTTTCCAAAAAAGAAATCTCCAGCCAAAGATAAAGCAACTTAAGCTTTCTCTATGGTCTAGGATACCCAAAATCCAAAAAGAAAAACCAAAAATAAACCTCAAACTCATTGATGCATACTGGCCTGAAGCTCATTCAGTAAACCTCCCACAATACAGGCAGCGAAAACATACTAGCAGATCCATGGACAAAGGCTTACACAGGCTTACAACAAAACCCATCCTCATACTTTGGTCTTTCTCCCAAACGATCTCCCCACTTTCCAGTGTTTTGGAGACATTATCTCTCATTTCTACAAATTTGCCCTGGATATAACATCTAGTCAGATAGCCATAGTGTCTCAGAAGCAAAAGCTGGGAGCCACAACTGTGTAGTACCAGCACTGCAAAGCTCTGAACTGCCAATGACTGAATACAAAACTCCGTAGCACCAGCATTGCAAAGTTCTAAACTAAAGAACAGAGAGAACAAGACAGGACACCACGACAGGAGTCTAGAGGTTCGGGACAGATGGTAGAGCACTTCACCACTAAGACTGAGGGAAAGAGCACCACATCCAGCTGGGGACAGTTCTGACCACCTGAAAATCAGTTGAGACAGAGACCTAGGCTGTTAAACTGTGCATTATGCAGTATAGGAGGAATCTGAGACACTTTGAGATCCAGCCCCTGAATAAATTACAATCAGAGAGGAGGGAGTCAGAAATAGAGCAGTAGGGAAAATAAGAGAGGAAAGACTGAAATTACCAAAGATTTCAGGAAAAAGAAAACTCAAAACTTTGAACATAAACAGATTAATTAATAGAAAAAGTGGTAATAAGAGAAGAAAATATGGCTTCCAGATCAAGTAAAGAAGTTCAGGCCTCTATGAATAAATGTCGGGGGGCAAAAAGGAAAATTATCCAATACAAATGGGATAGAAGACCCTGTGGAATTTGAGGAGCATGTAGAACTAGAATATGCTATTCCTGAGTAGTTCAAAAGAGAAATGAGAATTATGAGGATGTAATTTATGGATTATACAGCAAAAATAATGGCAAAATAAAAAAACTGGAATCTGTAATGGACAAAAAAGAGAACATTTTAACAGGAATGCAAATACATAGAAATGAACGACAATCTAGAAGAAGAGAAGCAACAAACAAGCAAACAAATTGAAACACTGTACATTGAAGGAAAATATGCTCACTATGCAAGCAAAATGTACTGGTCTTGAAGACAGGATGTGTAGAGTCTCCCAGGACAAAAACACTTAATACCTTAATGCAGAAAATAAAAGAAGTACTCAGAATATCTGAACCTTAAAAACAAAATTCCAATTGGAAAAAAAATGTACAGATCACTTCCAGAAAATACCCAAGGTTATAAACTCTAATACACATAGTGATTGAATTTAACAATTAAATTCAGAAACAACGAATTCTTCAAGGTCATCAGGGCAAGACTTTCAAATCCAAAGGAAGGGACATTTGAATAATGCAAGACCATTCTTCAATACCTAAAAATATAGAATAGAATGGAACAATGTATTTCAAAGAAAAAACAATGAAGTTCAGGATACAGCTTCGGGTGACCTACCCTGTAAATCTGAGCTTAACCACACAGCAAAAACATCATCATTCCATAATAAAGAAGAGTTTAAAATATTTTTAGAAAAAAAAACCCAGAACTGAAGACCTTCTTTGTCTTTCAGACACCTCAAACAACAGAAATACAGGAGGAGTAAATAAACTCAACAGGTAAGGACAGAAAAAGCAATGGAGAAACCAGTAAGACTTCTTTCTAAATGAACACAAGAAGAAGGGTGAAGGAGGAAATTTTGTAGAAGTAACAGAAAAGAAACAGATGGGGGCATTACAGATAGAACCTGGTGACAACCTGCCTACAAGTGAATCAATGTATTTTTGTGGAGCTACACTACAACATGGCTGGGTGAAAGGAGGGGAAGGAATTAGGGGATAGAGATGAATGTGCTATGTACTAGGGTCAAATCAAGGGCTAAAAGTGAGGGGAAAATGACCCCTTAGTCTCAGAAAGAGAAGAGAAAGAAAAAGAGTGAAGAGGAGAGGGAAGATGAAAAAGGGCAGAAGAGAAAGAAATAAGGCCTTGCTTTGGTGGTGGGAGGAGGTTCCACTGATGAGTGCTTCTATGAGTGGGGAGAAATGAATAGTCTGTGAAAGGAGATGGGGATTAGGAAAATAATCAGTCTAATTTATCATTTTAAAAACCAAAACAACCAAAACTACATGATCATATCAATAGATTTAGAAAAAGCCTTTGACAAAGTAGAGCATTCTGTTTTGAAAAGAAGTAGAGATGAAAGGGGATATTAATACCACTAGGCCTCAAACTGTAGTATAAAACAGCAGTCATCAAAACCATCTGGTATTGGTCATTAGTTCTATGGCTGTGGGGAAGTCACTTAACCTCTCTTTGTCACCATTTCCTCATGTATAAAATGGGAATAGTAACAGTATCTCCCTTTCAGAACTGTTGTGAAGATCTCATGATAAAAAGGGCTCAGCATAGTGCCTGGCACTTAGCAGGCAATATATAAATGCTTATTCCCCTTGCATTTCTACTTCCTATAGGTTAAAAAATAGAGAAATAGATCAAGGAAACAGACTAGATAATGGAGACTCAAAAACAAAATAACCCAATAATCTTGTGTTGGATAATATTGAAAACATGCCACCTAGGTAAAAAAACAAAAAACAAAAACCCAACAACTCTCCATTTGATAAAAATTGGGAAAACTGGAGCAGTCTGATAGAAATCAGGCTTATTTTATACACTTTTCACCATATTCCACAATACATTCTAAATGTATTGTAACATTAAAGATCATACTCAAATGAGCTGAGCTTGACTCAGAAAACAAAAACAACAGATATTTTTGTATATTTTTTGGGAAAGATGACTATACAAAAAAGCACAAGACAGCTGTTCATTTTGGATTGGACAATGATGATGAATGATGAAAGGGGGGTGTTGTTGTTCACCTCTGATTTACTTCTGTTTTATCTGCTAAGGAGAATGTTCTTTGGACTGAAGACAGAACAAAAATCACTAGTAGGGAGATGAAACGTAAGTTGTCTGGGGCATTTGTTACAGAGTGCTTAGCTGACCTGTGTAAGTTCAAGTGGCTAGGTTTATATGAACTATACCACTGGGTATTGAAAGAATTGGCAGAAGTAACTACTGAGTCATTGTCAATGATTTTTGAAAGACAATGGAAAATAGAAATACTAAAGAAGGGGAGAATAGCAAACATCCTGATTTTTTATAAAAAGAGAGAGAATGAAATATGCAAACCATATTCCCATAAATTTGACCTTTATTCTTGGTAAAATTCTGGAATGGAAGATTAACCCATAGAGCTGGTCCATCAATAAATGTTATTGGAGACAGATAATGAGCTGGATCCAGAAATGAGCAGTAGGAGAAAAATGGACTGTATCATCTTTGGGCAATTCATGACTTTAATCTTCTCACTAAAGAAAAACTCATCTTTTTGACGTGGGTGGGTATGAGTGAGCTAAAGAATATTACTAATGAAGAATTGTGTAGAAGAAGGGGAATAAAGGATATCATAAGACAGTGTCCCAGTTTTCCCACATTCCCTCCAACATTCAAACCTATAACCAACAAAAGGAAGTAGGCCTGTCATGGAGCAGCAGAGGGATAACTGATAGAATTAAGCTCCATTTTCCATCCATTTAATCTACTCTTGAATAAGAATTCAAAAATATGTCAGAATCATAGTTACTCATTCAGAGCTGAAAAGGACTTTTATGGTCATTGAATCCAACTCTCATTTTACAAATGAAGAAACTGAGACTCAAAGAAGTTAAACGAGTTGCTCAGAATCACAAAGCTAGTAAGAATCTGAAGTGGGATTTTCATCCAGGTGTTCATGACTCCAAGTTCAGTGTTCTATCCATTGTACCATGTTGCATTTCAAAAGAGATTTAGAGAAAAACTGACATGTTGTGTAGATCACCTGTGGAGGATTTATGGAAGAAAATGAGCAAGAGTTACACAATAGATGAAGATAGATTGTGATCTGTACCATTGCACAGAGTACCCACATATACTAATGCTGATCCACTGAAGTGTTGATATATTATTAAAGGAATGAGTAAGGGAATACCTTGAGAAAGAGGTAGTGATCACAGTGAGCCAACATGACTTCATTAAAAATGTCATATCACTCTTTTTTCTAAGATTGGGGATGTACAAGTTAATTATCATTACAAAAGCCATTCTGTGTGGAGCTAGGCAGGTAACAGTTCTACAAATTCTACTTGGCTTCATCTTGAAACTGTAAAAACAAAAAGAGATACTTTAACTCAAAATGATTCTCTGATACTAAGGCAAAGTTAACTTGTCACTAAGTTCTAAGACCTTACTTAGCTATTTTTTTTTAATAATAGCTAACCAAGAGAATTTAAAGAACAATTGTTCAGTCCCTACCATTTCATATCTTATTTCCTTCAGAACTCTGATATAAATATTTTACAATGTTAATTATTTAGAGTGCTTTACTTTTTTTTTTAAAATGCATTCTTTCTCAGTGGAAGCTCTAATCTCTGTCACAATGTTACCTGTGTACTGTGCTAACAGAATTGGAATTTCTTTCTCATTTCCTATACTTGAATGCTGTTGGAGCAGCTAGGTAGTGCAGTGGATAGATCAGTAGTGCAGGAGTCAGGAGGACCTGAGTTCAAATCTCACCTCAGACACTTGACACTTGACCTTGGGCTAGTCACTTAACCCCAGTTGCCTCATCCTGGGTCATCTCCAGTCATCCTGATGAATATCTGGTCACTGGATTCAGATGGCTCTGGAGGACAAGTGAGTCTGGTGACCTGCACAGCCTTTCCTCACTCAAAACAAAGTCAAGTGCAAGTCATGTCATTATTTCTCTGATGTCATGGTCTTTGGTAACGAAGGACGAGCACACACACTTGAATGCTGCTGAAAAAGAAGACTAAGTCCGTCTTTCCCATACTATTTATGATTCTCCCTAGGCTATCTAGATGATCTACATTCTATATTCAGCAAACTTTTTTTTACCGATATTTTTCTTGTCGAGTTTGTATTTTTAAGCTTGGATTTCTTATTTTTCAAAAATGGTCTTTTGCATATAGATGTCATATTTTCCTTTCATTTTAAGCTTGTTGCTCCCTTTTTACACTTTGTTTCTTTCCTCCATGACAGATAATTCATGTGCTGTAGCCAGCTCAAACTCACTCAAGAAAGCAAATTGTTACATTTTCTATGTGATCACTTATACTTTGGGAATCATCAAATGGTACAAATTGATTTATTATTCTGGTGTTTGTCTAGAGTTAAGAAAGTGATGATTGGGACACTCTTGTTGGTGGAATTGTGAACTGATTCAACGCTTCTAGAGATTTATTTGGAACTATGCCCAAAGGACTATCAAGTTGTGCATACCATATGATCCAGTAATACTACCAGTAAGTTTGTACTTCAGAAAGATAAAAAGAAAAGGACCTATATGTCCAAAAATATTTATATCAATTCCTTTTGTGGTTGAAATTGAAGGGATTCCCAATAATTGGAGAATAGCTGAACAAGTTGTGGTATAATTGCTATAAAAAATGACAAGAAGGATGATTTCAGAAAGATCTGGGAAGACTTACATGAATTGATGCAAAGTAGATTGAGCAGAACCAGAAGAACATTGTACACCGTAACAGTAATGTTGTAATGATGATCAACTGTGAATGACAACTATTCTCAACAATAGATCCAACAGATCCAAAATAATTCTGAAGGACTTATGGTGAAAAATACTACCCACTTTCTGAGAAAGAACTGATGGAGTCTGGATGCAAATTGGAGCATCTTTTTCAAAAACAATTGTATTATTGCTGGGTTTTTTTGGTTTGTGTTTTCTTTTGCAACATGGATAATATAGAAATATGTTTTGCATGACTGCATATGTATAACCTACATTAAATTACTTTCTTCTTAAGGAAGGAAGAGCCGTGGAAAGGAGGGAGAGAATATGGAACTTAAAATTTCAAAAAGGAATGTTAAAATTTTTTGTTTCCATGTAATTGAGAAAAATAAGTAAAAAAGAAGGTGATGGAGAAAATGTTAATAATGCAGATTAAATCTAAAAGTTTTTCTCTCAGAAAACCAGTTGTTAAATATTTGTCTGCATATTCCTGCTCCTGTGCCTTTATTTTCTTAAATAAGAAACTTACCCATGTATTGTTCTTCCATCCTTTAACTCTGGATCAACAATTTGGATGTCTTTGAGATGTCATAGAGAAATGAGGATCACTCTGCAGTTAGACTTTCTGTCTTAATTTGAAGACAACAATATTAGATTTATTATTCATCCAAGAAGACATATAGTAGAATTCCATTATAATTATAGTATTTGGGCCAAGGATAAAATAACGATGCTAATGGATTTACATAGTCCAGTAATGAAGAAATATTTAGTGCATAGAGGACTTGATTTGACCCAAAATGTAACCTTATATGTAAAATAATGAGATGCTTTACTATAACTTGAACTGGAGAAAAATATTTTGGAATCAAAAAAAAATTTTTGACATGATACGTAGTAATCTAAAAAGTCATTATTTATGATGTCTATTGATCACTTCTCATGGATGAATATATGCATATTCTGTTTTATTTCATTTACGTTTTCACATAATTTTATTGATATACTTCATATATTTTTCAGTCACATTAATGCATTTCATTAGTATAATTATTTTCCCACCCATCCAAAAGCCCTACTCTGATGGAGGAGAGCCTGGGAAGGTGATGTCAGAGGAACACAAGTTTTGGCAGTCTTCACCAAACAAGAAAGACTTCAAGTGTCAGCCCACTGATGCCCTGGAGATCTACATCTGAGGTGAAGTTCATCTAAGATTAGAAAGACTCATTACTAAAATATTGTCCATAAAGTAATGACTTTTTCAGGCCAGAAACTCATGAAAAGAATATAGTAAGGTGTGGAGGGAGCTGTGAACTCCATGAAGGGGAAGGAGAAATGAGGAAGGGCTACACATATAGGTGAAATCACAGATTTCAATGTGCTGAAATGACTGTTGTTGTATTAGAAAGAGAGGTCATGTAGGCGTTAGTAGGAACTTGGAAACTCTGAAGCTATGTATTACAATTCATCTCTGGTCCAAACTACTTAATTTTAGACAAGTCATTTTAAGTAAAAAAAAATTCCTCATACCTCAAATAGAAACTGAAGGAGGATAATCAGACACTGAAATCCAATTTTGTCCATTGGAAACTTTGATATTTCTAGACAGATATCCCACTTGAACACATAGATATTTTCAACCTAACCTCCTTGATATTAGACCTTTGGATACAAATAGCCTCATACCCTTAGCCTCAGCTGTGAGATAGTGGAGCCTTGATCAATGTCCGTCCAAGGACGTAGGTCCAGCTTGAATTTGAATGCAGGTCCTCTGATGCTGAATCTAAAATTATTTCCACAACCCTATAGTAGGCATTTACTTGGTTGTATTCCATACCATGTTGGGTTTTCTCATCTGATAAGGAAGACTTTAATTTTCTCCTATAACATTTATGGGACATGATTTATATGTCATTTGAAAGTATTTGGGAGTGCTCATTTTAATTATTATATATATGCATCACATTGACTTTCTTTATTGGCCTATCCTGCCCCTTGACTGACTTTTACGAGAACATGATCATAGATATTTAAAATTTGGGTCAAATGCTATGAATTATTTTTCTGTGAGAATTTCGTTTATGCTTCTGGAATAGGTAGATCAACATATGTCTTTTAGCTATATAACTAAAATCTATACTGTGTTAAATAATCAACTTTTTACTTGGTCTGATGCCTGAACACCATCACAATTCCTTATAACATCTAAAAGTATAATTCTGCCTACCATCTTCTGCCTTTGTGCTGCTCTTGTGCTTCTGAACAAAGCTGGAGAATGCCACAAAATTGTGAGATTTGAATCCACTACAATTTTATATTACATAATCTTAACTAGGTCCTCACAGTGCAGAGAAATTCATTTATACAGCCATAATTAATTCACTATTCCACTGACCATAGTGTCTCTTCCAAGCCTTTTCATTCCTCCTCAAACCTCTGTCTGCCCCACCCTCTATTCTCTCAGCAAAGAATCTTATTTCCTATTTTACTGAAAAAAAGAGAGGTCATTCATTTAGAGCTCCCTTTTATCCCGTTCTTCTCATCACCCAAATGCATTCCATCACTATCTCCTGCTTCACCTCTGTCTCATATGAAGAGGGGGTCTTTCTTGCCAAGGCAAACCCCTCTATGTCCACAAGTGATTCAATTCTTTCCCATCTTCTCCACATCTCCTTCTATCATTTCCACTTTCTCACTCATGTTCAATCTGCTTCCCTTACTGCCTACAAACAATCTCATGCATCTTTCCATGTTCAAAAAATCTCTGATCCATTGTCCATTCCCCACTAGCTGTCATTCTAAATCTCTTTCCTTTTGTGGCTAAAGTCTGTAAGAGGGCCACCTGTAATAGATGCCTCCACTGCGTTTCTTCTCACTCTTTTCTATAATCTGGCTGCCAGTATCATTACTAAACTGCAGCTTCTCTCTTCAAAGTTACCAAAAATCTTTTAATTGCCAATTTTTCACTCCTTATCTCTTTTAATTTCTCTGCAAGTCTTGTCAAAGACTTTTGATTAACCTCTTCTCCTTCATACTCTCTTCTCTCCAGGTTTCTATGACATGACTATATCCTTTGACCTATTTGACTGCTCCTTTAAAGTCTCTTTTGATGGATTTTCATTCGACTCATGCCCACTAACCATCAGTGCCCCATAGTGCTCTCTTCTTGGGCCCTCTTTTCTTTTTATACTGTTTCACGTGGTGATCTCATCAGCTCCTATGAATTCAATTATCATCTGTATGCTGATGATTCTCAAATCTGCTTATCCAGCCCTAACATCCCCTAATCTCCGGACTTACATCTCAAATTAAGCATTCTACAGACATCTCCTCGACTCAGTGGATTCAAAATTGAACTCCTCTTTCTCTCCAAGTCCTCCCTACTTCCTAACTTTACTCCTTTTCTTGCATGTACCATTATTTTCCTAATCACCCAGGCACATAATCTAGGCATTATCTTTGATTTCTCACTCTTTCCTCCTTGTCCAGTTTGTTACCAATTCCTGTTGATTTTATCTTCATAGCAATTCTGGATCCCATCTATGTGTAGTCTATACATAATGTCTGTCCAGTATACATGTACTAATACACCAAGCATATTCTGGAAAATAGTAATTTTTCTTTCTGAACTCTTTTAAGCAATTGTAAATATCATTTAAGAACCTCTCAAATAATGGTTTTTTGGAGTATTCTGCATCATGGCATATGAAAATAAGTCATTATTGGCTCTTATTGTCTGTAAGAAATTCTTTTCTTGGATTAAACATTGGACCTCCTTCCTGGTGGGAGCAAAAATTGTGTTATTAATATTAAATGGTAAGATAGGTTGAAAGAAAGGTTGAGGTTGAGTTGTGTATGATGAAGTGCAGAAGAAATATAAGGAAAACATTAAAGACTAATTACGAGAGACTCAAAAAAATTAAGTGGGGCATAAAATAGAGATGGATAACCATTTGACTGTTGAACAAAGTTACCTCTATCAAGGAATCTTGCAAAACTTTTTTAGCATGTATGTGTAAAACATCTTGTTGTAAGAGGACCTTTAAAGCTTTGTTTAGTTTGCTCTACCTAATCTTGTGCTTTCTTTAGTCAACAAACAATAAGCACAGTGAAATACTGTATTGTCTGCATCTCTGAATCACTCCGGTGACTATAAAAATGTAGACTGATATAAAACATTGTGGATTTCAATTCTAATATTTTCGTTTTTGTGTTCATCCTTCGTTGCTAAAGAAGACCATGCCATCAGAGGAATGATGACATGACTTGCACTTGACTTTGTTTTGAGTGAGGGAGGGCTGTGCAGGTCACCAGCCTCACTTCTCCTCCAGAGCCATCTGAATCCAGTGACCCGATGTTCTTCAGGATGACTCGAGGTGACTCAGGATGCAGTGGGAGGCCTTGGGCCCTTTAGGCCAAGGTCTTTGCAGGTACTCACTTAGGGTGAGGCAACACCTATTCGTTGAATTGGCCTGTTTAAGAAGTAGCCAGGGCATGGTGCCTTTAATGAGGTCAAGAAAAAGAAAGACATCAGGCTGGGTAGGAACTAGCAACAGTTATTATTGATAATCACTCTAAAGCTAGGAGGCCTTAGGCAGAGGCCCTTTGGAGTGCCAATTTCAGAATGCAGTAGAACCATTGCATATGATGTTGGACTGGGTGGATGTGTTGGTTTGTTTTGGCGAATTGTTTTTCATTCTCTTTCTTTTTTAATCTTTGATATAAGAGATAACTCTCTGGGAGGACAGGTATTTATTGAAAAATGAAGATGATATAAAAATTAAAAATTACGATAAATTTTTAAAAAGACAAATAGTTACTTTGTGTTACTACACAGTATTTGTGTGAAAACAATTGAATTCTCCCCTCAGGGTAATGCAGACTCCTTACAAGCAAGACTGTTGGCTTTGCCTTTGACTCTCCAACATGTAGCAGAGTGCCTTTCACACAGTAGGAGCTTAATAAATGCTGTTTTAATTGAACTGACTGAATCTAGTGTATATATGGAAATACAGATCATTCTAATTAACATTTTTGTGGAGAAATAAACGGGTTCCATTGTTCTTTAGTCTGTCAAACAAGAATTTTTTGGGTACTTGCTATGTTCTAGGCCTTCTACTTAGTGCTGAAGTAAAAATTAAGGCAAAAACAAAAATTAAGGCAATTCCCTGTCCTAAAGGAAATCACATACTAATGAGAGACAATGTATAAATAACTAGATACGTGACACACATATGTATATGTCCACATGTATAGCCATGTATTTATTCATTTTATATCATTGATGAAAGAGAGTCTCAGAGGGTAATTTTACCTTCACAGCAATTCTGGGCCCAGCTCACTGTCCATATGTAGTGTCTACCCACTATACATATATCAATGAACCAAATATAGTTTGGAAAATAGTAATTCTTCATCAGCTTGTTTCTTCCTGAACTTTTAAGTGGTTATGAATATAATTTAAAAACCTCTCAAATTATTTTTTGGAATAATCTGCATAATGTCATATGAAAATAAGCTGGGAGTAAGGAGAACTGGAAAAAGGCTCCTATGGAAGGTAGTATTTGAACAGAGTCTTAAAGGAAGCTGGACAGTGAGCATTGTAGGCATGGGTGACTGCCAGTGTAAAGGCCCAAAGAGGGAAGATAGTGTTTTGTATGTGAGAAACAGCAAGTAGGTCAGAGTAGCTGGTTCATAGGTTTCATAAAGTATAAGGAGACTGGAAAAGTAGGAAGGGGTCAGGTTATAAAGAATTTAAATGTAAAACAGAGGACTTGTGATCTTAGAAATAATATTCAACAATAGACTGTATATGTTGGGTAGAAGTGAGGGAGCTGAAGGTGGCACCAAAATTGAGGGTCTGGGTGGCTGGACAATAGTGATATCCTCAACAGTCATAGGAATTTTGAAAGAGGGTAAGGTTTGGAGGTAAAAATTATGAGTTCTGCTGGAACTGTTGAATTTGAGATGTCTATGGGACATCTAGCTTAAGATATCTAAAAGGCAGTGGGTATTGGAGGATTGTAGCATAGGAGAGAAATTAGGGATGGATAAATATACTGAGAATCATGTGCATAAGGATCACAGAGGGAGACAGTATAGAGGAAAAAGATGGCCCAGAACAGTGCCTTTGGAAACACCAAATGTCTAGTGAATATGACCTGAGTGGATAACCAGCAAAGGAAACTGAGAAGGAACAGTCAGATAGACAAAGAAAGTACAACATCAGGAAGATCCAGGGAGGAATGCATGTCAAAGAGAAGAATGACCAACAATGTCATGCTGTAGAGAGGTCACCAAGGATGAAGACTATGAAAAGTGCAATTGATGGATTTTGTTTTGGAAACATTTATATATTTTTTCTCCTCATTTTTCATCTATTTTATTTTTTGTCCTCCCATTTTTTTTCTGTAAAGTCACTTGTGATAATACAACTTATCTGAGTCCTGTAGGCTGGGCTTGACTCAGACAGGTCCAGTGCTTCAGCTCCTGATTTGGAATGATGGGAGGCATTTGTGGAACATCTAACTAACTGTTAACAAAAAGAGGTCTACTTAGTCATAGCATGGAAAAGATAGCCAACAAACATATTGAACTTGTTCATCTCTACACAGTCACCCTTGGCCTCCATACAAAAACAAGTATGCTCAGAAAAGTTTATTGATTCATATAACTGTGGGACAACTGTCAAGTGGGCTGGCTCATTGTGGGTTGGCCTTTTAATCCCTTAAACAACCATATAAGCAATTGTTTGAGTCTTAGCTGTCTTGACCAGTGAAGTCATGGGAACACACTCTCTGACTTTCTGGAAAAACTGGCTAGCCTCCATGGCAAGACTTCAGTAGACTGTATTGTTTTGGGGCAAAGTTGCTTACCAACTGAAGTCATTTTTCTCTGTAAGATGGGATCATTGAGTTTACATTCCACTTTGGTGTTATTTTTGGCTGTCATTACTCCTAGCTTGGCAAGGTGATCAAATGTTTCCTTGATGAGGTGGTTTCTAGGCTCTATTGCCCTCATTGCTGTGACAGTGCTTTTCGTCAATTAAACTTTGATAGGAAATAATGACAATCCCAGTCCTTGTCACTGTCTGTTTCTGTGACTATTTTCTTTTGTTTTTGTAATCAACAGCTTGTTATTCTAGATTAGAATGGAGATGTTTTCATTACAAAGCCATATCTTCTTTTTTTAGTCTTTTTTTTTCCAATTTGGTATTGATTTTTTGTCTTTGCTCTCATAAGTTGATGATTTAACTATGCATAGGTCATTGACAGGAATGATTCCGTATCTGCAGCCCTTAGGTTAAGATATAACCAATTTCATTTTTTTTCTTAGAAATGTCATTCTGTGCATACTAGTATCAGCACCTTTTGACAGTTTTGTTGAAGATTGTATTCATAATGTAAATTTTTATAATGATATTTTTTGTTTTTATAAGACCAAAATTTATCCCTGTATTCATCTTTCGACCTCCTTTCAAAACATGCCTTGTAAAAACAAAAGAAAATAAGGAGAAAGAAGAGAAAGACAGCAAAACTGATCAATACAAAACCAAAATCTTATCTATGCAATATTCCACACATCTTTGTGAAGAAGTAGAAGGAGATATATTTGATCTGCATTTTTTTTGGAGGGGGGAAGGCAAGGCAGTTGGGGTTAAGTGACTTGCCCAAAGTCACACAGCTAGTAAGTGTGTCAAGTGTCTGAGACTGGATTTGAACTCAGATCCTGACTTTAAGGCCCATGCTCTATGCACTGTGCTACCTACCTGTCCCTGATCTATATTTTTAATGTATTTTTCAGCACCTTTCCCTGTGTTCACCTTTGTATTTGAATCAGTAAGCATTAAAAGATATCCTGATTAAGTTGTTTAGGTAGACAGACCTTGGCAATAGATTGAATATAGGAAGGTAAGATAAAGTAAGGAGCTGAGAGTAACACTTAGGCTTCAAGCTTTGGTGACTGGCAGAATGGTTACATCCCTTTCAGTAATAAGGATGTTTGGAAAAGATTGGGGGAGTGTTGAGAAAAAGATATTGAGTTCAATTTTGAATATGTTGAGCTTAAACAGTCTAAGGGATGCCTTTGGAATAGTATTTTCTTCCTGGCATTTCTTGAGAAACTGACATATTTTCCTGGAATCCCAAGAATAATCAGTTGAGAAATTGGGGGGAAAGTATTAGACTTCTCCTGCGAGAATTAAAGTTTAACAATCAACCTAGAAATGTTATTGATTCAAAGAAATCCACTGCCATCAAGTTAAAAGTGAGAGCAGGAAATACTGACAGACCAAGTCAAAGGTCGAGGTCATCATCCCTGGAAACTGGGACAGAAGAATATAGGAGAGATGCAGTCAGGATCTTATTAATCAATTTTGCTTGTAACTGTTGTCGTGTTCTAAGTGTGTGTTCATGGCCCTATCTACTGTTAATCATGAGTCCTTCTTGCAAATAAATATCAGTATGTTTATACAGATAGCATACTCTAAAGAAATCTAATTAGTGATATTCTAAGAAATATCAAATTTTGAAAGCAAATTAAATCCTTATGTTTGCAGTTTAAGTATGTGCTTCTGTGTGGTGCTATTAACTTTACTAGGAGATCTAAATGATATGTTATTTGAATACTACCCAATAATGTTCACTGCCATTTTTCAGTGTTTAAATATTTGCTACATGCTGCCATTCTTTGTAAGTACTACTAAAATGAGTATTTCTTATTTGTTAAATAATTTTTTAAAGATTTCATAATAATGAATAAAGAATATGAAGAACTTTGAAAATATTTCAAGAAAGACAAGTATTGTTAGATATTTTAAGTCATTATCATACTATATAGTTCATAATAATAATAATAATGGATACAAATATTATTACATCTTTTTTAACCTCTAGGTATTTTAGTATAAACATATCTATGTGTCAGACACAGTCCTTAGTGCTAGGGATCTAAAGAAAGGTAAAAGAGACTCTGCTGTCAAAGAATTCACAGTCTAATGAGGAAAACAACTATGTACAAATAAGATATATACAGGATAAAACAGACTAATCTCAGAGGGAAGATAGGGAACTGGGAAAGGTTTCCTCTCAAAGGAATTTTAGCTAGGACTTGAAGGAATCCAGAGAAACAGGGAGGTAGAGATAAAGAGGGAGAATATTTGAGGTACGTAGGACATTCAGTGGAAAAACCCTAAGTCTGAAAATGGAATATCGTTTGAAGTAGAGCAAGAAAGACCAATGTCTTTGGGTTGTAGAGTAAGTGGACAGTTGTGAGGTATAAAAAGACTGGAAAGGTCAGGGTTTGAGGGGGCAGATTATGAAGGGCTTTGAATGTCCAACAAGGTCCTAGAGGTGATAGAGTGGCCGTTTGAGTTTATTGAATAGGAAAGTAACATAGTTAGATCTGTGCTTTGGGAAAATGAGTTCCATGGCTGAGTGAAGGATGAACTAGACTAGGGAGAGACTTGAGGCTACTGAAACGGTCTGGTGATGATGCCCTGCACCATGATAGTGGCAATGTCAAAGGAGAGAAAGGGGAATATTTGAGTAATGTCATGACGTATACAGGCCTTGGCAATAGACTGGATGTAGGAAAGTGAGAGAAAGTAAGAAGTTGAGTCTGACACCAAGGTTTCAAGCTTGGATATCAGTAATCGGGACATTTTGAAGCGCGTAGGTTTGGGGAAAGAGATAATGAGTTCAGTTTTGGATGTGCTGAGCTTAATATGGCTAAAAGACATCTATTTTAAGCATCCAACAGGCAGTTGGAGATGTGAGACTGATGATCAACAGAGAGATTAGGGTTAGATGATTTAGGGTTAGATTTAAAAATCATCAACATAAGAGATGGTAATTAAATTTGTGGAAACTGATGAGATAATCAAGTGAAGCAGAAATGAGGAAAAAGAGATGAGGACCCAGGGAAACACCCTGTAGCAAAGGAGACTAAGAAGGAGTAGTCAGTTAGGTAGGAGGAGAATCACGAGAGAATAATAACATGGAAACCTGGAGAGGAGTATGAATAATGCCCAAGTCCTGTGGAGAGTTCAAGAAGGATGAAGACGGAGAAAAGGCCATAATATTTGACTATCAAGAGATATTTGGTAACTTTGGAGAGAGCAGTTGCTTTTGAACGTCAGAAGCTGGCTCATAGAGTTAAAGAAGACAATGAGAAGAAAGATTTAGAAGCAGCTATTGAAGACTGCCTTCTGGAGTTTAGCCACAAAAGGGAGAAGAGATAAAGGGCAGTATCTAATGGGGATGGATGGTGGATCAAATGAGAGTTTGGGGGGATATTTATAGACAATAGAAAAGCAGTCAGTAGACAAGGAGAGATGAAAGTTCAGTAACAGAGTGGGGTTGACAGAGAAGGTAATATGTTGGAGGAGATGGCATGGATCCTGGTCCATGTAAAGGGGTTTGCCCTGGCAGAATAAGTCTACTTCTTCACGTGAGTCAGGGATGAAGGAGGAAATAGTGACAGAAATAGTGACATCTGGGTGACATGAGATGAGGAGGAGAAAAGACGGAACTCTCAGAAAATAACCTCAATTTCTTTTTCATTAAAACATGAGGTGAGGTTCTTAGCTAAGGGAGGATGAGGAGGAAAGGGGACCTATCAAAGATTTAAGGAAGAGGAGTATTTGTGGTGATTGGTCCAGTGAGTCAGGGTTTTGTAAAATGAATACTTTGCAGCAGTGAGGGCCCAGCAAAGGTTATTTAACTTAAATTTGTAGTGGACCCAGATTGCGTGGTTTCGTGATTTTCTCTAAATTTGTTCAGCACTACATACATGTGCAGGAGGGAAGGAAGTAAATGGTAGGAGTGACTTAAGGCTGAGACTTGTCAGGGTAAGATATTCAATAGAATAGGGGGTAACGGACTAGTGAGAAGAGGACAGTGGAGAGCTGAATTGATTGACCAAGGAGTCAGGATGAGGAAGAATATTATAACTAATACAGGGATGATGACTTGAAAAGAATATTGGGCGAGTCACTTCACCTTTGTGACTCAGTATCCATCTCTCTTTTTTAAAAGGGGATTTTAGTACATTTTACTTAGAAGTCAAATGGAGTTGTATTTCCAATAAGCATTTTGTGCTATACTCAGTCTTCAGTTTAACAAATTAAGCTTCCCTTCCACAAAACCATCATTTATTTGATCTGTCTGTAACTATCTAAATAGTAAATAAAAACTGCTCCACATGTTGAAGGGTCCAATATATAAAATAGAGCAAGAAATATCTCAACATAATCATGACCTGAAAAAATTTCTCAGAAAAACATACAACATAAGATTAAACTTTTGCAATATTATTTCTGTATGAAATACTAGAAAATATTTTTCTTAAAAATTAAATAATGAAATAACCAAGTGTGAATGTGAATGAAGCAAAATATGCAGTGCTTTTTCTCTCTGGTGGCAAGAAGTTCTATAACATTTTTTGTCACTAGCAGGCAACTCAGTCAAGACCCCTGACTCATGAAGTAGTCAGTGAGAAAATGTTTACAACCTCACACTTGGCCTTTAGTGGACAGATGTGACTGAAAATTCTCCTAGGAGAGATCATGTTTACTTCAGTGGGTAAAAAATGACAACTTTTTTCCTGATACAGCAGCCAATGTTTTCCTTTAGGCTTACTGCTTCTAGCTCAGAGCTTTGTATTTGAGAGCAAAGCTTAGCTTAGTATATAATGATTTGTCCATTTGAAAGAAGTCTCATTTGAATTATCTCCCTTTTTCATTCTGGCATTTGCTTTACTAAGTTAAAAGTTATTTGATCTTACAACAGACTTCAGATTACCAAATCAAGGAAAATTGATAAAGGATCTGCATATCTCTAAGAAATGAGTTTTGACTTCAAAAACACAAAGAATTCATAGATAATCTTTCCAAGTGTAAGTCATCAAAAAATATTCCTTATTTATACATTTGCAAAGCTGACATTTTGCCTTGAGAAATCTAAGCACTCTGCTAGAATGCTCTGCAAATATTCTACTGCCACCTAGACAAGATGGACTTCTTTTCTGTATTCAAACTATATTTCTAGTAAGTGTAGGATATACTTCTCAGCCTCTTTTTTCATGCTAATCTTTTTATGTCCCTTTTACAGGGATTATCAAAAATTACAATGACTGAATAATTTGGGTCATTTAATAAGAACTTGTCAAAAATTCCTTCTACTACAGTAAACATCATCAATTTTTTTTCTTCCTTCCTATTCTTCTCTAAGTTACTAATAATGTTCTTCAATGTTTGGCTGCACTTGGACTAGAGGGATTGCTGTTTGCATTTAAGTCCTTTTCTGTGATCCAGGTATGTTTCCTCTGATCTGTATGTATTTTAGAACCTAATGACCTTTTCTCTTTGTCTTTGCCATTGGAGTTTTTTAGCTTCATTCCCTGATTTTCTTGAAGATGTAAAAACAGTATATGAATCTACTGCCTCTTTTACCTCATCTTCAATTATTATTTTCCCTTCTTTGATGTATTGAATAATTTCTTCAGAAAGGATGACATTCTTCTTTTAATTAGGAAATGGAAAAATCTCAGATGCATGCAATACTTACATAGCATATACAGTGGGATCATTTAAGGTCCCAGGAAATCTACCTCACTCTGTTCTGAATGAACAGATGCAGATCATGTAGAAACCAACAGTTCACACCAATGGGCTTGTGACCCAGCATGGCATAGAAGAGGCACACTTTGAAGACTTCATACCAACACTTCCTCACCAGGCACTGATTCCGTGGGGTCCTTCCCATGGCTAGTGCTAAGTTCTGAGCCAGGGTCACCAGTCAACTTTTCCATATCTGTTAAATGAGGATTGTATTAGATGACCTCTAAAATCACTTCCAGCTCTAGACTCTATGATCCTATAATCCTAAAAGGAAAAGAAAGCAAACACAAGTTTGTGTTTGTAAAGTGACAAATGAAAGAAACAGGTTATCATTAGGAAATCACAAAAGAATCAGGTTAGTTAATAGTCAATAGTCAAAAAACTTTTATTAAGCCCCTACTAAATGCAAGGTAGGGGCAGTTAGATGGCTCAGTGGAGAGTTTGCTGGGTCTGGAGTCAAGAAGACCATACTTAATGCCCGGCCTTAGGCATTTAGTAACGGTGTGACCTTGGGCAAGTCATTTGATCTCTGTTTGCCTTAATCCCCTGGAGAAGGAAATGATAAACCACTCCAGTATCTTTGCCAAGAAAACCCCACAGACACTATGGTCCACAGGATCATGAGGCATCAGACACAACTGAACAACTTAACAACATGCTAGGTATTATACTACATGTTGGGGATACAAAAAGAGGTAAAAGTTAGTCCCTGCCTTCAAGTCCCTAGCTACAATCTAACGGGGGAGATGATATGCCAGGCCTAGAGGCCTGAGGGCTACCCGAGTCTTACCTTACCTGTCCCAGGTCTTTGGTTGGCCAAACCGGATAAACGTATGAGAGAAGAGACTTTCCGGAGTCGAACAAGGGTTAGGCTTTATTCAGGGTCCTGGTTACATGTGCAGGGGGAGCTCTTCCTTAGGAGGGAGAGAGAAATCTCCCAAGGAGGCAAAGATCTTACAGTAAGAGATTGGAAGCAGAAGTGTAAGTGGGGAGAGAGGGGGAGGGGAGAGCGAAGAGAGGAAAAACGGAGCCTTCTGTCCTGTCAGGGCCCCTCCTCGCTAAGAGTGCCTTCAGGCTTTCCTGACCCTAATTAAGCTCTCTGGACGCGTAGTTTGCACCTGAATACCGTGCCTGTTAGATAACAATAGGTGTGCCCAGATCCGGGACAGTCTCGAGGGCGGGGATGCTCCTCCCATCACGTTTCTCACGGGAAGAGGCGGAAATACACGAGATAGCTCGGTCTCACTCCTCGATTCCCTGCTGTTTTCTGGGGGGCCTCATGAGAACTCTAAGATTTAGAAGTTCCCACCTTTACCCGCCCGAGACTGTCCACATGGAATTGAGCTTCCATCCCCAACAATGATAACCAAACAAAAATATAGAAGCAAGGTACATATAGGATAAATAAGAAATAATTAAAAGGAGAAGGCACTAGAATTAAGAGGTTAGGAAATGCTTTCTATAGAAGAAGGGATTGTAGTTGAGAATTGAAGGAAGTCAGTAGACAGAGAAGAAAAAATGCCAGGAGATGGAGTGTTTTATTCAAGAAATAGCAAGGAGACCAGGGACAGTGGATCAAAGAATAGGGAGTAAGGGGCAGCTAGGTGGCACAGTGGATAGCGTTCAGGACTTGAAGTCAGGAAGGCTCATCTTTCTGAGTTCAAATGTGACCTCAGACACTTGGGCAAGTCACTTAACCCTGTTTACTTCAGTTTCCTCATTTGCAATGAGTTGGAGAAGTAAATGGCAAACCATTCAAGTGTCTTTGCCAAGAAAACCCCCAATCTGGGGTCATTAAGAGCCAGAAATGACTGACTAACAAAAATAAAAGTGTAAGAAGAATGGAAAGATAGGGGTGGGAAGCATTGATCCTTAAGGGTTTTGAAAGCAAAAGAGAATTTTTTTTTTATTTCTAGAGGTGATAGGGTATCACTGGGGTTTATTGAGTTGGGGAATGACATTATTGGACTTGCACTTCAGCAAAATCACATTGGTGTCTAAATAGAGGATGGATAAGACTGGGGAGACTTGAGGCAGGCAGACTCTGCAGCAGACTGTTGCAATAGCCCAGTTGATGAGGGTCTGCAGCAGGGTGGGATGATGTCAGGATCAGAGTAGAGAAGGGGGGGAGTGTATTCAAGAGATACTACAAAGGTGAATGTGAAAGTCTTTAGCAACAAGGAAATGAGGAACTGAGGATGACCCTTATGCTTTTGAATTTGAAGGATTGGAAGCATCAGCCTCAATAACAATAGTAATAGAAAAGCTTTGGGGGATGCAAGGTTTAGGGAGAAAGATAATGATGTCCATTTTAGACATGTTGAATTTAAGATATCTATTGGACATTCAGTTCAAGATGTTTGATTTCTTTTGAGAGATTACCAGTGGATTCTGTGTACCCTTTGTCTTATAGTTTTAGGAGAGCTGAACAGTTTTCTTTTAAGATTTCTTAAAATAGGATATCTTCAGATATGCTCAGAGAGTCCAATGATTCATAAGTGAGCAGAACCAGAAGAACATGGTACACAGTAACAGCAATATTGTATGATCAAGAATTGTAAATGACTTAGCTATTCTCATCAATGAAGTGATCCAAGACAATCCCAAAGGACTAATGATGAGCCATACTATCTACCTCCAGAGAAAGAACTTATTTTTTTTTGTATTTTCCAAAACATTTGTTTTCTTTTCCCCCCACTTAATTGTATTTTATTTTTTCAATTACATACAAAGATAGTTTTCAACATTCACTTTTATAAGACTTTGAGTTCCAACTTCTTTCTCCTTCCTCCCCTCCCCCAAGATGGCATGCAATCTGAGATATACATGTACAATCTTGTTAAACACATTTCCACATTAGTCATGTTATAAAAGAAGAATCAGAACAAAAGGGGAAAACCATTATAAAGAAACAATAACAAAAAAGAGAAAATAGTATGTTTCTATCTGCATGTAGATTCCATAGTTCTTTCTCTGGACGTGGACAGCAATTCTCATCATGAATCCTTTGGAATTGTCTCAGATCATTGCATTGCTAAGAGGAGCTAACTAAAAGGACTGATATTGAATGAATACAGACTGAAGCATGCTATTTTCCACTTTCATTCTTTTTCTTTTACTCAAGTCTTCTTGTACAAAATGACTGGAGGCAGATAGTATGTTGTAGAAAACTCAAATGAGGAATAAGAGATGGTGACATTATTGATTAGTGTGTACCACACCATCCACTTTTCTAAAGCAGCATCTCCCCAGCAAGCATAAAAGAAATGAGGTTTTCTCAAAACACATCAGGTGAATCTGGCTGGTGCTCTTGTCATCTCCAGCATTTCTTATACTTATTGAACAACCTTCAGGACAATTAGGTTGAACCATTGGTGACATTTATTTTTTAGGTGACTAGTTCATGACAGGGATCATTTAGTAACTTTCCAAAGTTATCCTCCTGTGATCTGTCTCCAAAGATTACATATTTTTGAGTTCTGTCTCAAACCTCTAGAGGCAGTAGGTAATTCCTAGCCTTTTGTCTAGGACAGGGTTGGGGAACCTGCATCTTCAAGGCCACATGTGGTTTTCTAGGTTCTCAGGTGAGGCCTTTTGACTGAGTCCAAGTTTTACAGAACAAATCCTTTTATTAAGTGGATTTGTTCTGTGAAGTTTGGATTTAAAGGGCTTCACTTGAGGACCTAGAGGGCTACATGTGGCCTTGAGGCTGCAAGTTCCCCACCTCTGGGCTACATCTTGCTGCTTGATATTATGGTGACCATCAACAGCTCACATTTCTATTTTCAATTTCTATTTTGAGCAATGGCAGCACAGTGAATTGAGTCATGAGTCTTGGAGTCATGAGTACCTTCTTTCAAGTCACGTCTTTGACACATACTGACTGTGCAACCCTGATTAAGTCACTTATATTTCCATGCAACAGCTACTAAAATTAAGTTGCAAATACTCGCATTGATACAGAGGACTGGTCCAATCCCCATCTTTTCTAAAATCTGCAGATATATTATCCTCATAGAAACCTGTGATATGGAAAGTGTCAGTAATATTATTCCCATTTTACAGATAAAGAAAGAAGGTCAGAGCTTCAGTGAGTTACCCAAGGTCATATAACTAGTAAGCAGTTAAGAGATGGGAGTTCTAAGTCCAGTATACTTTTCATATCATACTGATGCTGTTACAACATCCTTGCTTTTGCCTAAAAGTTCCATGATGTCATGATCTCCCCCACCCTTCCTTGAAACAATTTACAATACCGAGGACCTTCACATAACTATGGTGAGGAAATATCACTAAGCTGACTTTTTTCTCTACTTTCCTGTTTAGGAAAAAGTTCACATTTAATATTGTACTCCTTGTCACTTGTAAACAGATATTAGAAGCTCTGTAGCTCCACTACATTTCATTACAAATTTATATTTGAAAGAAAGATTGCCCAACGATCACCTGCACATACAAGCTACAACTCACTTCCAGGGCCTAGTTAAGTGTTTTGATTATAATAGATTCTTAAAAACAAAACCAAAAAAAAACCCCCAAAGTTAGAAAATACATTTTTAACATTTATTTCTAAGGCAAGTAACAAAGATCAAAGGATTTTTTTATGACAATATTTTCATCCTTGCTTAATAGAGTCACTTTGGACTTTGGCTCACATTTGAAATGTTTACTTTTTAATAAGTGATCTGTTTAAATGTGGATCAGAGAACAAGGATTTCTGTTATAGAGTTCAACTTTTGACCTTGGGGAATGAATGGGTGGAGGCTAAGAGAAAAAGTCTGCTGTGTCTCCAGTGAACTTTTTACCCTTTTAAAAGAGTGAGTAAGTTTAAGGTTCATGCCTTGAACCAGAGGTCTCCACTGGGGATTTCTGGTATTATTAACTTCCTGACCTCAGATAATTAAAAGAAAAGAGCAAAGGCGGCTCAGACTTTGACTCAACTTTGAACTTTTAACCTCCCAAGTACAATATTTCACTTGTAAATGGTAGAGACTCGGTTGAGTTTTCTTTGACTATTAACTTCCTTCATCCCTGGCCACAAAAGTCATAAATGAGGACAAATGCACACCTTGCTTTTTGCTTTGTACTCACTTAACCTCTCTAAGGGGAAAGGGTTGGGAACATTCTATTTAGAAACTGCAGGGATACTGATTTTTTAAAAAAAAGCTCAGTTAAAAAAATATATCCCAAAATAAGAATATTAAAATGTAGAAGGAGGCTTAGAGCTCATCTAGTCATTCCCCTTCATTTTGTAGATAAGGAAACTAAGACTCATCTGCCCAGAGGGGAACAGCAATGACCTGGGTTTCCTTTTCTTCCATGAAGAATATTCAGTTAACCATGGCCTAGCTACTCTAGCCCTTGCCCCACACCACCACCCTGTGGAGATCTAGAGTAATGCACAACACCCAGGACTAGTTGTTTTTACCCCTGTCCTATGTAATTACTAGGTACGTGGAATTAAACTATCCCCAATCCCATCCTCCTCAACTCTGCTTCTACTTTGTCTACATAACACTGGATGACAGATTGGCAAAGAAGCATGAGAAGAAGCAGTCAGACAGGAGAAGAGCCAAGAGGGAATAAATCATGAAAAACATAGGAGAGAGAGCAGCTAGGAGCACAGAGTGGTAAACAGTATCAAACAATGTGGAGAAGTTAAACAAAATGAAGACAGAATGTAACTTAGCAGTAAATGGAGAGAACAACTTCAGTTGTTGAGTTGGAATCCATATTACAAAAACAGAATGGGAGAGAAGTGGATGTTTTTAACTAGGAGAGATATAGGATGTTAGCTTAAGGGGTTAGTAGTGTCTAGTGATTGTTTTTTAAGGATGAAGGAGATTTGGACTTTGTTGAAGGCAGTTGGGAAAGGAAATAGTAGATTGCAAGAGAGTGATTAGAAGGAATGAGTGATTGAGCGGGCTGTTTGCAGGAGAAAATGGGTGGGGATGAGATCAAGAGCCTTTGTAGGGAGATGAGTCACCTCATCAGAAGCTAGGGGAAAGGAGGAGAGAATGGGACATGATGTCAAGGGCTTCAATTTTCTCAGTGTGGTGGGAAACAAGATCCTTAACTGAGAGAAGGGGAAGAGATGAAATATGTAGGAGGCTTGAGAAGAGAAAGATTGGAATAGCTTCTCTTGGGAATAAGATAGGGAATCAACTAGGAAGAAACACGATATTTGCCTTGCTGGAGTGATGTACAGTCGGTACAGACATGACTTCTTCCAGCTCTGTTTTACAGTATATGAGTACAGGTGGAGAAAGTAGACAATAGGAATGATCTAATGCTGGGGAGAAGGGCTAGAGTAGCTAGGCCATGGTTACCAGAATACTGTTCACAGAAGAAAAGGAAACCCAGGTCATCGCTATTCCCCTCTGGGCAGATGAGTCTTAGTTTCCTTATCTACAAAATGAAGGGGCATGACTAGATGAGCTTTTCAATATGATAAGGGGATGAGAGTGTGGAGTTGAATTATTTACCTATAAGGTCAAAATTGGCAAAACAGGATGTGATGGTCAAGGGTAATAACCTGAGTAAGTGTAGAGGTTTGGAGGGATTAAAGGTCACACTGAGTTCACAGAATAGGCATGGAATTATTGAACATTATGAATAGAGAGTAGGATGTCAGAGTTTTTGAGTAATATCTAAAGATTCTGTAGTGAGATCCAACAAGTAACTATCCCTGTGTGTGACTATGTTGGAACAAAGGTCAAGGGATTTAAAGAGATGGAGGAATTAGAAAATTATAAATTTGGAGAGTATCAGTATGGATATTGAAGCAATTAATGTAGTAGGAGTTGGCAAGGAGATGATAGTGATCCATGTGCTGAACTCCATGAGAAAGGAAAGAGAAAAGAAAAATGAGTAAGAATGAGGATGGTTGAGAGGAGAGAAGAGGAGGTGAGTAGGGAGAAAAGAGGAGAAACAGAGAAAGGAAGTGAAAATACGGAAATCAGGAGAAAAAGATCTGGGCATGAGATTTGGAGGCTATGAATGAATGAAAAAGTATTTATTTTGTGTTTATTGTGCACTAGACATTTGTGCTAAATCCTAAGAACATGATTACAAAATAGACAGTGTTCTGGAGGAGCTGACAGTCTGGATTTTTTCTTCTTTTTCTAAGAAAGATTTCTTTTTTTCCCAATAATTCTCTTCCTTTTTTGTCTATTCTGAAGCTTTTGCTTTGATTCATGGCCCATGCGCTTTAAAAAATTTCTTTGTGTTCTTCATGGAATCAAAGTTTCTGAAGCCAAGTCTGTGTTCCAACTTCCAGTCAATTTTTACATGATAACTTTTGTAGATCTTGCCTTCTTGTTCTTTTTTAATGTCATTCTTCATTCTTAGAAGTATCAATTCATGAAGGAAGTCACTGCAGTAGAAATATTTCTCCTAAGAGACCTATAAGAGTAAGACCAGTAACAATGGCTCAAAGTTCTTTTCTTGCCAATGGAAGTTTGAATATGAACTAACCACCAGTTCTATCAGGATTCTTCCTCCTCACTTCAGAAGTATGAATAAACCAGACTAGTTCCTAGGTCTAAGTTCCTTGCTCCCTTTTCCCAATGTCTGTACGTGCTAGATCCCGACTAAGAATCTTACCAAAACCTGCCTGACTTTACTAGTGGGGAGTGTTCCATTTCTTCTGTGGCTCTGACCTGCTTTCACCATTTTTTGTGACTGTCCTTCATACTGTAACTATGTCCCTTCAATAAAGCTGAATTGCCTTACTGTCATTGTATGCTTCATGTCTCCTGTGTTCAACCTGAACCTTCCTAAATCTGCCTTAAGATACCTGTTGTACATCCTGTTCTCTCCTCTCACCCCTCACTATGATCATTTTCCATTGATTTAGCTTGCAGTCTTTTCTGTGGGTCCATGTTCCATTCTTCTGAGCACTGGTTGCCCCCAGGAGCTCCAATTTCTGTTTTCCTGAGGAAGGATGTTATCCATGGAGGGGCAATAGAGTCTCAGAAAAAGTGGTCTTTTTATGTACCATTCTCTCCCTCCCCCAAATAGATCCATTGTAAAATTATTTTACTGAAATTTGCCTCTTGTCTTAGAGACAGCTGGTAGTACAGTGGGTAAAGTAATGGGACTTGAGCTAGGTAAGCCTGAATTCAAATCTCACCTCAGATCCTTAACTGTGTGTGGCTGTATGACCCTGGGCAAGTCACTTAACCGTTATTTGCCTCAGGTCTTCAACTATAAATGAGAATACTAATAGCACCTATCTCCTGTCATTGTTCTGAAGATCAAATGAAATAATATTTGTAAAAAGCACTTAGCACATGGTAGACACTATATAAATGCTTATTCTCTCACAGGAGTGTTTTTCAGTGACATCCCATTGAGTTGATATTTCCTTTTGGCATTCCCCTGTTTCAGTCCCTTGATTTACCACATTTCTCTTCTCCTGTTGTCCCTGACTCTTCTTGTTGAGACTGTAGGAGTTACCTTCCCTTCATTGTTCAACCATGGGCTTGGTTAGGATATATTACATTCCTTTCTACCTTCCACTTCCCATGTGACCATTTATAGATCCTACACTTCGGCAATTTACTACCACAAAATTCATTGATTCATTTATAGAGAGAGGCTTGACATTAAGTCGATGGTGTTTTAGCCCTGTTCATCCATTGTCACTTATTCCATTTGTTTAAAATTGTTCAACATTTCAATATGTATATATTCCAAATCTGTTACATAAATTTGTAGTTGACAAATTTATGTTGCACGATTTCAACTGGGCTGTTTCTGCTTGCTGCTAGGCAATCCTACTATACTTCCTTTATCAATTCACTATCCCACTCTCCACAATGGTTCTTCCAAATCCTTTCTTATCCTTCCTCAAACCTCCTATCTCTCTCTCTCCTCCCATCCTTGCAGCCAAGAACCTTGCCTCAATATTTTATAGAAAAAAGTTGGAGTCATTTTCCATGAGCTCCCATTTCTACCACTTCTTTGTCTCCTATCACTCAGATACTTTTTGCCACTTTCTCTCCTTCATCTCTGTCTCACGTGATGAAGTGGCCTTACTCCTTCCTAAATTAACCCTTCTATTTGTTCAAGTGATCCCATTCCATCCCATCTCCTCCAACAGATTGCTTCCTCTGTCATTCCCCACTCATTCACTTATTTTCAATCTCTCCCTGTTTATTGACTCATTCCCTACTGCCTACAAGCATGCCCTTCTTCCCCCTGAGAGAAATTATTTTCTATTACATTAATAACCCAATATTAATTAGAATCCAGACTTTTTATTTCCTCCTTCAAGGATCAGCCCCTGTAGGTCAGTTAGCCAAAGGGCAGGACCCTACCCAAGTAGGAGACGTTACTTCTGTTTGAAATATAAACTGAATCTAATGCATGTAAATTCTTCCCTGAGAGTAGAAGCCAAGTCCTTGTACCCCTCCACTGAAGTTTAGGGTGGCTTAGCTCATGAAGGAGAAAACCAGCTAAAGTGGTTTGGGTAAAGATGGATTCCCCTGTCCATATTGCAGGAGGTGGCTGATTCTCATGATTAAGCCATCTTCTCAACAGAAGCTGAAGACTTTTAGCCGACTTCCTCATTTAAATGTCCACCCTTTAGGTTTATTTCTCCTGTTAAGGCCTTCTCTTTTGAAAAAAAAATATTCAGTGTCTCTATTAAGTCTCTGATTATGAGAGAAACCACTGACCATCAATTTATTGATTATTAGCTAGCCTAATTAATAAATTGCTTATTAATCACCTAGAAATTCTATCAGAGTTTTCATTCATCATACCCCCATCCTGAAAAAAAACCCTTTACTTGATTCTTCCATACCCCAAAACTATTGACCTTTTGTTGCTAAAACTCCCCAAAAAGTTGCCTCCACTTTCTTTCCTCCCACTCTCCTCTTAACCCCTTACAATCCAGTTTCTGACCTTATCATTCCACCAAAATTGTTGTCTCCAAAGTTACTAATAATCTCTTAGATTATCAAAGACTCATAGAATCATTCAATATTAGAGCTAAAGCTTCCTTAGAGATCATCTAATCCAACCTTCTCCTTTCAGGTTAGGGCACTGAGGCTAGAAGAATGGGTCTTGGCCAAGGTTATACAATAAACTAATGATAGAACTAGGATTAGAATTCAAGTCTTCTAGGCAAAACTAAAGTGGTGGAATGGTTAGAAGCAGAGCAATGAACATACCTTCATAAAACTCCTTTAAACATATCTGGAAAACTCACCATAGTAAATCCTGATGTGGAAATCAAGAAAAAGGCATTTGTTCAGCCCAGCTCTGTATAGAGAGATAGATAGGGAAGGCTACAGATACTGGGGACAGAGATGGGCCAGGAGCACTCTGGGTTTGAGTACTCTAGTGCCCAGAAAAGGCCATGCACCAGGACAAGAGGAGGTTCCAAATCCCCAGACCCACATCACTATAGGGACAAGTATGAACTGCGACTTTGTTCTGCACTATACAGTTTCAGGTCATAGATCCAGAGAGGAAGGGGACATGTACACAAAAGTGGCAGTTCCCTGGTAGGGAGACCCCAGGCAAGGCACTGAGAATGGAGAAAATTCAGAAGCCAGCAGCACTAGAACCCAGCTCTCAGTTTCAGCATCTAGCCCTGCTTATAGAGGAATAATCAGGGACCCTATGATTTGGTCACTCAGAAGCAACAGTTTCTCAGCTGCCTGATAAGGGGCTAAGTCCAGTAGAAGTCTACTTTTGCTCAGACCCAAACCCATGCCCAGGTCCATGTCAAGAACTTGCAGTATTTGAAGTGGGAGACTGGGCAGCAATCAGATTTTGCCCTGGATCAGGCTATTTCGGAGGGAACACTAAAAGCTTAGAGATCCCCAGCCTGTCCTTGAGACCCTGTAATAACTCAACACTTGATACCCCAAGAAAGCAGCAAGAGGAGCAACCTAAACATTCTTTCCAGAAGTCCACAGAGTTTGGCACTAACATTCAGTCCAAAGTCCGGAAGCAGGCTGGAAGAATGGACCACATAAAAGCCAATAAATACAAACAGAAACCAATACAGGCCACAGAGTGGTGAACATAGCGTGATTTAAGTTAAATAGAATAAAATCAAAGGTTATCTCATAGAAAAGCAACCGCCAATTTTTAACACTGTTCTCACCAGAATAATACTTACCTTCCAAACTCCCCAGTTTATGTGACAGAAATTATCCTTCCATTCAGAGAGATATTTTCTGTGAGTGCTCTCCTTAGCAAGCTAATACATATTTCATTAACTATCTCTGTCTCACTCCTGGTTTCTAGACTTTCTTACCTCCATCTATGAACCACAGAAGGGTGAGCAGCTCCCCTGAGGGTTTGTTCCCCAGAGTAGAGGTACTTATCTTTCAAATCTTCCTCTCAGAAGTGGGATAGCCTGGACTCTTGAGATCTTATGACTTTACCAAGAACTCATCACCCTCAGCACTGTGGTAAAAATCAGGTAAGTTTTTTTTTTAATGTTTAAATTGTTAAAAAAATTTATTTTAGAATCAAATGCCAGAGCACAAAAACAGAATAGATAAAAGAACCAAAAACATATCATAAACTTAAATATTGGAACTTAAATACAAAATTAAAAAGAAAAAAAGCATGTCATGTGCATAGCAGAACATAAGAGAAGATTCAAATTATGTAACAATATATTTTCATTTTAAGAAAGCCTGTATGGTAAATAACATATGTTGTGTTGAAAATTGTCCATCTTTTCCTTGCTTCTTTGTGAGTTCTTTTGCTCTCTGTTGTGCACTTTTTACTTTTTTCCCTTCTCCCCAACCTCCTGCCCCAGAAGGCTACAATGAAGTTTAGATATGTTTCTCTATGGCTATAGTTATATATATATATATATATATACACACACACATATACATATACATATACATATATATACATATATATATACATACACACACATACATATGTATATATAGACACATATATAGACACATATTTTCCCAAACCTGCTCTGTACCTGATCTTTGGTTCTTATATTTGTGCTTATCTCTTGTTTCCTATCCCTCCTGCCTCCTTTACTTAACTTCTACCCACTACTTTTCCCTCCTATTACTTGCCTACCCCTCTCCCCACCCCAGGATCCCTGCCCTATCCTCCCATTCCCATAAATCTAAACACCCTCTGTACCCCCCTTTACCTATTCCCTCCCCCTCCCCTCTAAACATCCCTCCCTTGTCGTCTCCCCCTCCCTATGCCTGTGCCATTTTATTTCCTCTGTATTTAGAAGATTTTTATATTCTTCTAAATAAATATGTATCACTCCCTCTTAAATCCATTCCCAATGAAAGTAGGTTACTAGAACTATCAGCCCTCCCCCCCATCTAATTCTTCTGTATCAGTTCTACCATTTGCACCTCATTTGTATAAAATAGCTGTTCTTTTTTTAGCAATTCCTAAATGGTTTTAACACAAATCAGGTAAGATTTTTAACCTAATAATGCTTTCTCAACTTCTTGTTTTATCTAGGCTTCTTAGACAGTAAGAGTCATTTCTCCTTAAAGTAATCCTGTTGATACTAGAAATCTGAACTAAGAATTACAAGAGGTTGATTATTTTTCTGTTGGCACAACTTTCCGAGAAGCACTCTTCTGCTTTAGGGATTTAATTAGTCATGAACGATTGACCAAGACTGGTCTATCCATCTTGGCAGCCATACCTACATGACTTGTCTTAGGGAAGTAGAACACAAGGGCCAGATAGGGAGAAGCACAAGTCTCAACAGGAGAGATCTTTGTGTTTAGTCAACACCAAGGCTGAGACTAGCTTTGCAGTCTAAACTTCATGCTCCTTTGATCTTCATGAAATCCTTCTCCAGTAAAATTGGCAGAGGAAAGCCACTTGGTTGGGCTGCCAGTGTATATAACTGATAGCTAGTGATTGTGTGAATAAATGTTTAAACCCAAACCTAGGTGAAACTCTTGGAAAGACTTGGAGACTTATGGGTAGATTTCACATCTAGTTCCTGCTTAGTAGTGGTTTCCAGTATAGCCTTAGGATAGATTGTCTCCATTGTCATATATGATATAAAGTAAATCACTGATTCCCAAACAGAGTCTAAAGATAGACTAAGTCCTTTCATATATTTATTATATGGAATATCAGTGAATGCTAACCTAGGCTGAGGTCCTTTGTTATAAGTTATGTGATGAATCCTGTCTTTCCTGTGAGTTGGAATCTGTAGATAGTGGCCCCTGGTTCAGACTATGGATCTGATAGACTGAACCAAACGTTAAAGCAGCAAAGGTACCCAGAACCAGGCAATCTCCTTGCCCAAATGGTAAAAATGTATTCTCAGCCTGGGCTAGTCTGTCTCTCCCTTAAAAGATTAATTTCTCTTTGTCATGTGTGGAATGGGCATATGCAGGATGACCCATGTCAGGGGATCAACTTCTCTATTTGTGAGACTTACATGAGTAGCCAAATCCAAAACAAATGAGTTATCAGTTTTTATGGGAAAAGCAAATCCAAGCAAAAAACTGTCCATATTCCAACTAACCTCAGAGTCTCAATAGAAAAAATCCAAAAGAAAATTTATAATTAAAGCATTAACTTAAAGTTTTTAAAAACAAAACTGATCAGCAAGAAACTAGGCATGGCATTAAGCCTACTGCTTCTCAGCATATTGCCTCTGTCTTTTATGACTCCTTCCTTTATCCCCAGCTACCTATTCCTGATCCTAAGGAAGACTTTCTGGATCTCTGCATTGCTCCAACTCACCCACCATCTTCTCCTCTTTCTTGTATTCAATTATTCCTTTCTTCTTTACTAATTTTCCCTTCCCCTTTATCTTCCTTCAACACCAGATCATCTACTTCACCTTCTACCCTTACCACCCCATCAAATCTCTCAACACTCAAATATTTTCTTTTCCTTACTATCTCTTCCTTGACAATCAATGATTTACAAGAAGGTTATGTACTGATCTTAAGGAAAAAGGGGTTAAAGTTATTAGCATTAGAGATCCTGCTCTCAAAATCCCCAACTAACCAATCACATAGAGGCCTCTAAGAGTGATTTTTATCCTGATATGACCCAGAGGAGTTACACAAAGGATTTAAGACACAGAGACTGCCTTATAACCTAGAGGACTATGGCTGCTACCACCACCACCACTACCACCACCACTACCACCACCACTACCACCACCACTACCACCACCACTACTACCACTACTACCACTACTACTACCACTACTACTACTACTACTACTACTACTACTACTACTACTACTACTACCACTACTACTATTACTATATGTTCTCCTCCTTCTTTTCCTCCTCCTCCTTGTTCTCCTTGTCCTCCTCCTTCTTCTTCATCTTCTTCTTCTTCTCCTTCCTCTTCTTCTTCAACAAAAGCATCAACTAAAATCTACCAAGTGTCATTCTATTGTATGAGGATACATCCTGGCTCCCCTAGAAAGAATCCATGTACTCTTGACAGCAGCTAATATTCAAAATTACAACAATCTTCAGTTTTTGAGAAGATCCTTTATAATTCAGGAGAACCCTAGGTGGCCTGATGGCCCTTTATAATCTAACACAATGACATATGAAATAGCTCCTTCATTATATACTGTCCTTCTATGAAGATACCACACTTGAAACAAGCAAGTGAAAAATATGAATATTAAGTGAAGAGGTGTCCTGATCCATTACCCCGGTTTGCCTAAGTCTGATACAGCTTGAAGATACTTAGATACAATATTTAGGGGTTACTGGGTATGATTAGTGAGATCTATCCTTCAAAATCAACTGGGCTGAAGTTGACCTATGTAAGTAAATAGAAAAATACTCAAAGGTTTGGGTTGAAAGATTTGTAGACACTTTTAAGAGGTATATACATATACATAGACATATATACATACATATGTATATGCGCACACACATATATACACATATATGTGTATGTGTGTGTATATATATATATATGTATACATGTATGTATATAGCCTTGGACCCAAATGCACCAAAATATCAAGCTTTACTAATTTCTGCCTTAGTGAAAAACATTACCAAAAAACTAATGCTCTGTTAAAAGCACATTGGTAAACTGGGATGATTTACCTTTGAAAATTTAGAGCAAGACTCTCAAAAAAAAAAAAAAGAGCTTAAATCCACAGTTTCAGCTTTACAACTTGAGTCAATTTAAAACAAAGATTACCACCCTATTTCCTAAGTAAATGGTCCCCTGAAATAAAAATAATCAAAACCTAGGCAATGACACTTTTTGTAAAAGATATCGATATTGGCACAAGTGTAAGCAGCTCTTCTACCAAAGAGGTGTCTATAACTAACCTAACCAATGCTTTTATGACCCTGATAGGCCATACCAAATGAATCTAACTTCCTAGAAAACTTCCTCGACTGACAAGTCCAGCTGACACTGAATAAAATCCCATATCCTTATGACCATTTGGGGGTTGGAGGATGAACTTTCTTTAATTTTGTCTGGGGCAGTCTTTTCAACCATAAGAACTGAAGATATTTAGGGCTTAGTCCATGCTATCAGTGTAAAGGATAACCCTTTTTTAGTTCTGACTGCAGGTACTGTTGCTCCCCTACCTGCAAAACCGTTTGTTTTAGTATCACCCTCAGCACCTATGAACCTCTTGGGAAAGTTTTGTTGTGCAGATTAAATGCAAAATTTTATTGCTCCCCAGATAAGGTCTTTCTAGAATGACTTCCAGCCACAGTGCCCCAATTGGTTCAACTCTTAATGGATGACACCTTAATAATTGGGGAGGGAAACCATCTAAATCCTGAGTCTGAGGTCTCTCAGTCTTTGAACGAGGTTTCTTCTACCTTGTGGCAGTCCATCCAAATGAATTGGGCTTGTCTATAGCAAGATCACCTGTAAAAATCCAATACAAAGCAACAAGCCCTTTCCTGCTGTATTGGAATATACAATATTTTGAGATGCTGAATGAAGAATCAGTGTTCATATATACACACACATGCACACACATATATGTATACATACATACATACATGTGCATGTATATATAAATATATAGGTATACACACATACACACACATATATACATACATTCCTTGACAACCCATATTTAATACTGTTTAATACATGATGGATCATGTAAGTGATCAAATGCTGAGAGCCATATAGCTGCCTGTGTAGTATATCAAGCCCTGATGAAACCCTAGAAATTTTTCCTTACCAAAAAATAAACCCTCTCAAACAGCAGAACTGACTCCTTTAACTTAAAGTCTTCCAAATAGCCAGAGGCCAGTCAGCAAACATCCACACCAACTCCAAATATGCTTTTGGTGTTTGCTATTCAAGAGGACAAATTCACAAAAATAGAAGATCTTACCATCTCTGGTTGTTTTTAAAAATAATTAATTAATGAAATAAAACCAGCATTTCCATAACATAGTGTAATCATAAAAAAATGATTGCACATGAATCAGCAAATCTGTTATGTTCAATTTGCTATTCCATTTAAATATATAATAAAATTATCATATAAATTTCCTCTTCCTTCCTTTATTTTTCTTCCACTCCCCCCACCCTAGAGATGGCTACCATTAGACAGACACACATACATATATATTATATATGAAAAATTATTCTATACATGCTTTTCTTTATCAATTCTTTGTCTGGATGCCAATAGCATCTTTCTTCATATGTCCTTATAGGTATAATAGTCAAACTGACTTATTCACTCAAAGTCATTCTTAAAACAATATTGTTCTCTTGGTTTGGCTCATTTTACTCTTCATTATTTCATGAAATTCTTTCCATGTTTTTCATTGAATTCATCATTTGTTATTACACAGTAGTATTCCATCACAATGAGCCTCAAAAAATAACAGTAAGGAAGACCTGAAGCCTGGGACAACATTACCCACAACTAGAGTTTAAAACTTGAATATAAAAATAATAAAAAAAACTACTGAAACAAATTAAAAATGAGCAATATGAAATGATCACAAACCCAAAAAAGAGCTCTTAGGAGAACCTCCTCTGGTGCTGCCATAACATGTAGGTAATTATTATACTGTTTGTCTTTCGTTCTCAAACAGGACCATGACATCAGACACCATGACTTGCAAGTGAATTGGATTTAAGTGAGGAGGGCTGTGCCAAGTCACCAGCCTCACTTTCTCCTCCAGAGTTACCTGGGTCCAGTGGCAAGATATAGATCATGATGACTGGAGATGACTCCAGGGACAGTGGGAGACATTGGCCTTTTTAAGCTAAGATCTTTCCAAGTTCTCACTTTGACTGAGGCAAGGTACATTCAGTGATGAAGCCTAGGTAAGAGATGAACCAAAGACTGGCCTCTTTTACCTAATCAAAAAAAAAAAAAAAAGCAATCTTGGAGGGAAACACCGCCAGGGTTTCTGGTCAAAACAGAAATAATTACTATTTACATTCACTCTGAGGCTGCTAATAGTGGAACTCATGGAGGAAATAAAAAGGCCCTATTTACTAGCAGCCATGCATTGTCCTAATTACACGCAACACTTAGATTCCATCTCTCTGGACCATACTTGTGCTTAGGAGGCTGCAAAAAAGAAAATGCTTCACAACCCAGGATTCTTTCTACTCTTTGTCTTCCTTTCTCAATTTCTGATTTCCTTAATTTCCAATAGGTTCACCTGTCAACAAGCAGGAGCAATGATCCCTTTTAGGCTGTATCTACTCTAACAATGGTTTTGTAGAAAGGATAAGATGGAAAACTTATCTGCTGAGTCTCTACTCCTGGCTTGAACTTGTGATTCATCAGATGAGTCACATGTGCTAAGAAGAAATAGCAATGAAATAATGAAGGAATAGTTTTGTCTGGAATTCATCAAATAGCAGCTTATTACCTAAAGTTGTTCAGCATGCAAGTAGTTTAATGTAGGAAGGAGAAAAAAAGAGTTAAGTAAATCGCTTCATGGAGGTACCACATTCCTTTCTAAGTCCTTCAGGTAGATTTTATGGAACTATCACACTTGTTGGGATTTAAATACTGCTTGGTCAAAATATGATATTAATTAAATATTAGCATGTTGAACATATGTTTAGGTGAAATATTCCCCAATTAGGAAGACAGATTTGCTGACTGGCACCAAGAAATTGCTAGTTGAATACATCTCTAGGCTTAGAATTCCTCTTAGGATTAAATTAGAGCAAGGAACACATATCTCTTCTGAAGTAAGTCACCATCTAACTACATCCTTTAGATGCACTTTAGAATTTCACATTCCATAGCACTTCCAGGCCTCAGAATAGGTAGAAAGGAAGATTTTGGACATGAAGTTACCCTAGGGAAAGAAATGCCAGAATGTGGGGTTGAAGTGGCCAGAAGGCCTTTTGGTTATGACATAAACATATGCCCATGTGAAATTTGGACAACCTGTGCCAACAGGCACAAAATCTACTTTAATCATTTGATTCAATCACCAGATATATAATTTCATTAACAAAAGTGCTCTCTAGTCTTCACAAGAAAACTGCTCAACCATGGCCAAATCCCAATAATCATCCCTGCCACAACATCCATCCAGGAGACCAACTATGTGTTAAAGTGCATTTGAGAAAGTGTTCTTGGGCTCTCAGGAGGGAACAATCCTTCCAAATGTTGTTGGTGACCCATAATCCTATCACAGTAGAAGGAAAATCTTCTTGGATGCATAATAGCTACCCATAACTGAAAAAAGCAAAAGAACTGGGGGTGTTAACCTGCAGGAGACTTAAAACTGGATTATGGCAAAAGGAGAAAATATTCCCTAGAAGCAGGTGATAGTACTTGTGAGACAGCTTTTCCTGAGACTCAAGTTATGAAGCCACTGCATCCATGACATTGACCAGAACTCTTTCCAGTATCCCACTTGGACCAAGACACATTCCCTGATGCATATCTTATCGTTTCTTCCCTTTATGTCCAGGGTTCATATTGCAGGAAAACATCTACAATGGCTTCCAGAGACTCAGCACCCATTTAGCAAATCACTTCAAAAGATGACTATTCCTTCAAACCTTGCTGACTGGATTAGATTTGTCAAAAATTTGGAAAGACACCATATACCAAAATAAAGTCCAAATAGATAAATGATTTAGATATAAAGGCTGATACCATAAACAAATTAGGGGAACAAGGAATAGTTTATCGGTCAAATTTATGGAGGACAGAGGAATTTATGACGAACCCAAAGATAGAGAACATTATGAAATACAAAATGGATAATTTTGATTACATTAAATTGAAAAGCTTTTGCACAAAGTCAATGCATTCAAGGTTAGAAAGGAAGCAGAAAACTGGGAAAGAATTTTTATAATTAGTGTCTCTGATAAAGGTCTCATTTCTAAAATATATAGAGAGCTGAGTTAAATTTACAAGAATACAAGTCATCCCCCAATTAATAAATGGTCAAAGAATATGAACAAACAGCTTTCAGAGGAAGAAATTAAAGCTAAGTATAATGATATGAAAAAAAATGCCTTAAATCACTATTAATTAGAGAGATACAAATCAAAGCAACACTGAGGTACCACATCACACCTATCAGACTGGCTAACATGAAAAACAGAAAAATGATAAATGTTGGAGAAGATATGATAAAGTTGGAACCCTAATTCATTGTTGGTAAAGTTGTGAGCTGATCCAACCATTCTGGAGAGCAATATAGAACTATGTCCAGAGGGCTATAAAACTGACTCAACAATACAACTTCTAGGCCTTATCCCAAAGAGATCATAAAAATGGGAAAAGGACCTATATGCACAAAAATATTTATAGCAGCTCTTTTTGTGGTGGCCAAGAACTGAAAATTGAGGGGTTGTCCATCAATTGGAGAATGGCTGTACAAGTTGTGGTATATGAATGTAATGGAATACTATTGTGCTACAAGAAATGGTGAACAGGTGGACCTCGGAAAAACCTGTAAAGACATATAACTGATGCTGAGCGAAGTGAGCAGAACCAGGAGAACATGGTATACAGTAACAGCCACATTGTGTGATGACTGACTGATAGACTTAGCTATTCTCAGCAATGCAAGGACCTAAGACAACTCCAGAAGAGTCATGATGGCAAATGCTATCCACATCCAGAGAAAGAGCTATGGAGTCTGATGCAGAGTGAAGCAGACTATTTTTTTGCTGTTGTTTTGTTTTTTTCTTTCTCCTGGTTCCTCCTATTCATTCTGGTTCTTCTATATATGATGAATGTCAAAGTAAATTTAACGGGAATTCATATATGGAGCCTATATCAGATTGCATGCTATCTTGGGGAGGGGAAAGGGAAAAGAGGGAGAGAAAATTTAAAACTTATGAAAGTGAATGTTGAAAACTGAGAATAAATAAATTAACTTTAAAAAATTTGGGAAAATAATGGATGAAAGTCCCTTGGTGTCTCCAGATCTCTATTTGAGTACCTCTGTGTATGGGCTATGGTTGTTCTTCCCAACATATGAACTACTAATTTTCATGGAGATACATTGGATAAGGGAATCTTTGGGAAAACTCCCAAACATAAGAGAGATACACCAATTTAGGAACACATCTGTATTTCAAAAATATATTTTATATTTATTATTGTTAATGATATCTCATGTTAGTTTATAAAGCACTTTTCTTACAACAGTCTTATGAGGCAGATAGTGCTAGTGATCATCATCTTCATTTTGCAGAGTGTCCTAGTCCTGTGAACCCATCAGAGGTAATAAAACAAATAAATTACTGAATGAATTACATATTATAATAATATTTAATAAATACACCAGCATTGGTGGATGGAGTTTCCTTATCCAGGAAACTATGTCTGTATATCAGTGAAATCACAGATCTATTCACTGTCCCTGTCCCTAACGATAGGCACCAAAATACCATCATTCATCTATTTCAATAGCTTACAAAATACAAGCCTACTGCACATATTGTAAATGCAACAAAAGGAATGACAAACTTTGTGCTTAGTCACATCACCACAAAAACAATGACTGGTTCACAGATAGATTTGCCTATGTTGTATACTTTGATTTTGCTCCAGTAATCTACTAAACAGAATAGTCAAATATTATCTAACAGAGATTGTTTGCTTTTCAAAATTAAGATGTACAGTCATTCATTCTGCAAATATCTTAACCAATCATTGGTAAGCTGATGAATGGGGAGGTAGATAGTGAGAGCAACAACACTGACAGAAAATCTAAAGTAGGTTTCATAAAATGCCCACAGAAAGCAACCTCTCTTTTGTTTGTTCCAGGCTAGTCCATATCTGTCCTGAAAAGTAATTTCCCCCAATTTCTATTATAGTTGAGGATTTTTGCTTCATTTCAAATTGTTATTCTATTTATATTTCTCCTGTAAATTAGCTTTGAGTTGGCTAATGAATATGGTCACAGAGTGAAGGAAAAGTCCTGTGATATTCCAGGGGAGAAATCATTGTTTGGCCATCTCCCCATACACCACTTGATTTTGTTTGGAGACATCTCCTGCTTTCCCGCCATGTATTGGTATCCCCAGATCCTATCCATGAAAATAACATTAGTTATGAAAGAAGGATTAGTGGTCACTAATTTAGTTTATGTACAGAGGAATAAACAGCTCTATAAATGGAGAGAGCAAATGGGTAAAGGGATACGCTTCAGTGTATAGAACAGTGGTCAGCACCACTACTTCTGAGTGAAAAAAAAGTTATGTCTTCTTAGAGTCCTTCCCTTTCCTGGGAAGAAAGGAGAAATAGACCACCGAGGAATTGTTGAGTTAGAAGAGTAGTGTCTGTCCTTGACTTCGAGGCAGAGGAGAAGGTTGAGGTCTCTGAAGGACACTCAAGTTATCTCACTCTCTACTGTCCAGCAAACACCCTCATCAGCTACAATTCTGAGGTTTGTCATCACTTGTGGGGAGAAAGTTCCTGGGTACCCTGCTTCTCCCCATATGGCACCAAGAATGGAAACTGCCTTGTAGAAACAAAGTAGAGCAATGCTTCTTTCCTTGTTTTTTCCTCTTTCTGGAGTCTTTCTCCCAAAATTCCTTATGAAACACTCCTCATACTCTCCCAGTTGCACAGTATCAATGCTGGTAGATTCTAGGGAAGTATCTCATCTTCCTGATGATTCCAATTTAGTGTCACACTTGTTTTGACCTAACTACTTAGCCATTCCTATGACATATCCTATGATACAACTTCATGCTTTCCAGATGCCCATATAAAATTGAGAACATATCTGTGGTGTTCAATCACTCTTTCATTTCATGACTGTTTGTACAGTCATGAAAGTTTTGGTCTGTATTTCCTAGGGTTGGTCTTCTCATTTAGTGTCAATCCTTCTGGACTAAAGCTGAGTCTTATACTTGTGTTAATCAGGAGGTAGAGACTCATCACCTGACAGAGATTTTAGAGCAAAAATTAGGGGTAAAAAACTATTGCCCATAAAACTGTTATCTTTTCCTCAAAAAACTTTCCCTCTTCCAAACTTCTCTATTAGTTACCAGGACACTACCATCCTCCTAGTCACCTGGGCTCACCACAGTAATGGCATCATCTTCCACTCTTTATTCCCATTCACCCCACATATTGAGCCTAATTCCACATCTTATCTCTTCTGTCATTCTTTGTTTTGCCTGGGCTCAGCTTAGTGTCCGTTGCATAGTGAATACTTAAGTAAACACTTTTGATTGATGTGAGTGACTGAAGTCTATCTAATACTTCTCCTTCACAATACTTGATGTTTTCTCCCCAAATGAACTCACAGCAAATTGGGTCTGAAAAAGGACATAGATCCAAAGCTAATAATTAAAAGGACCTTTTTGCAAATGGAAAGAAAAGTCAGGCTGGAATCGCTGGAAAAGTTCCTGGGGATGGCATATGGTAACAGGGAAAACATTGCCTTATAGTCATGTTACAAGAGCAAAAGTGATACAGATTGAAGCTTAAGAGATGAATATATCAGCTAAACCAGCCAGAATTCAGCCTTTCATGGAAAAGAAAAATAGTCCTTTTTGGGTTTTGGTTTGTTTTTATTTACATAATGTAGTATATGTTGGGAGGGGAGGTTGTTCTTCTGATTGTGAACTGTTAACAGATGAATGGTGATATTAAAAGCTTTCCATTGCAGAGACACTTCTGATGAAGGTAACGTTAGACCTAGTCAAAGGTACTGTTCCAGTTCCTGAAATTTATGTTCTTTGGGCGAGTTTTTGTGACTTCTAAGAATAAAATTTTACTGTCTTTAAAAGGAAATAATTTTATAAGTGTGTGAACTAGTCCAAGACCACGTATTAACTCAGGAGAAGTAATAAGACACAATATCTCTAACAGTCTGTGTTTTTTTCCATTCTAGCTTTTCCATTAACTATGAATCCTTTTAAAAATACCTTCTTTATTAAGAACTCTAAAATAACAAATATAAACATTTTAATAAGGAGTGAATTATATATACACATATATAGTCCTCTTTTTATAGCAAGAGCACATATGTTCACACACATTAATGTACATATGAAGATATAAATACACATATAGTATTGTATGTGTGTATATATGAATATGACTTGACTTTGCTTCTTTAAAACATGCATTGAATTTAACGTGATAGCAACAAAACTCCTGTACTTTTCAATGTCCCCTTATGGAAGTTCAATTTAAATATTTTAAAGCATTCAAAAATGTTTCTCAGTTTTCTTTTTTTGTTTAAATCACTCATATTGCACCCCCCCAACTCTCCCCACTTCAAATAGAAACCCTACTTTGTTACCAACAGTATAGTCAAGCAAAACAAATGAACACATTGATTATATTTATAATTCTTTCTCACACATATAATCCCTTCACCTTTTCTCCGAGAGGTGGAAAGATTGTTCCATCACCAGTCTTGCAAAGTCTGAAGTGGTCACTGCATTGATTAGGACCTGGCAGCTTCCACATATAACTCTTGAAAACTCCCCCTTTTTTTCTCCTTGTCAGAATTGTTGATGTTTGGATCCAGAACTTTATTCTTGAAAAATTTTCCATCCATACTAGGTTGACTTTTTTAATAAAATGGTTCTTACACATCCTCTCTCTAAGCCCTTTGAATTCTGCTCTCCAAAAGATATGTTGCAAGTCACATAAGGCCTGGCTTTCCTCAACTTTCCCACAAATATAAGTTTGACTGGCCAAACTTCAATAACCGGTTCTTTCTTATTAGTGAAAATCAGATCCAGTCTCTCCAGCACCTAGTGATTTCATCCAAATTTTCAAGAATGAAATTATCATTGGCTCATGTGAAGAAGCTTCTATTTTGCTTGGGTTACAGAGAGTTCTGGTGACTATCTGGATGACTGAAGTGTCTCATCAGTGATATATCTATTTTTCTTTTCATACCTGGTAACCTTAGGGCTCAGTGACCAGAATGCTAGGCTTGGAGCCAGGAAAATCTGATTTCAAATTTGACAGATATGACAGAACAAGATTTTTGATGGAATAAGGAGGCAAGGGATTTGATAGAAGAGGTGAATTAGTTCATCAAAGGGTCAAGGTGGATGCAGAGATTGGAGGCCACAATGAAGAAAAAATAGCATGGTTGGGGAATGCAAGGTAGAAGAAGAGGTAGAATAACAACATATGATCAGATACAGAAATCTCATCATTCATGAACATGAAATTGGATTTTGGAATTTTTTTGTCCTTAAGTGAGACAGAGCTACACAAAATCATCAGCCTTGCTTTCTCCTCCAGTCATTGGAGTTCAGTGATAAGACATAAATCAAGATGACTGGTGATAGCCCAGCCACATAGAGTCAGACACAACTGAACTGAACTCACCCTTGTACATTTGCATGTCTCCAGCTAAGTCACAGTGTTCCCTTCATCAGGCCAACTATTAATAGCCTACAGTTTGCAATATGGGCTGTCTGATTCTTTTCTGAGGCCCCATTTAAATCCAGAAATGGCCTCAGCATATTATTCCACCTCCAGTGGGGAAGAATTCCATTCCAGAGACTGGGTCTGTCCCCCACCCCCACCCCTTTCTTAGTCTGTCTCTCTGACCGCTGTGGGTTCAGGCCAGAAAGGGGAAAAATGCACCAAAACAACATCAGTATATGCCTTGAGTATAGGGAGTCACTAAGGAGACAGTCCTCCTGAAGGATCAGAGCACCAGCCTCCCTGACCTGGTTGTGATCTTTCCATTCCATGGCTTACAAGAGGCTAATTTCTAGGGGTCACAGTTATTGCCCTTCCTGCTGCCTAAGCGGAAGGAGAGGGGAGACCCTATCGGAGGGCAGGGCAGATTTCTTTCTTTCCCAAGATCAGTTAGGGGAGAAAGGAAGAAGGCAATCATGTCCTCTGTGGGGATATCACAGCTATCTTCAATTATTTGCAAAGTTGTTATATGGAAGATTGGGGTTCAGAAGAGAAGGACGTGACTGAACAACAACATGTGGAAGAGAGAACAGACTTGTTCTATTTGGACCCAGAGAGACCAGAAGCAAGTATAGTGGGAGTAGAACCAAGATGGTGGGGTAGAAGCAGGGATCTGTCTGAGCTTTCCCCCCAAACCCCTCAAAATACCTGTAAAAAATGATTCTAAACAAATTCTAGAGCAGCAGAAACCACAAAATGACAGAGTGAAAGAAATTTCTAGCCTAAGACAAGGTTGACCAGGCTCAGAGGGGGGTGCAGCCCAGTGTGGGCTGTGCTGACACAGATGGGACTGGAACAGGCCTCAGAGTGCTGAATCATTGGCAGCTGTAGCTGTTTCCAGAATTCTCCACTGGCAAATGCCAGAGACAACTTCAAAGATCAGTGGGAAAGCTCTCTTTTCTGGGTGAGAGAGGAACATGGTTTGGCCCCAGGCCCAGCCCCAGGGTGGCAGCAGTCACTGCTACAGCAATGGCCACTTCTGGAGCTCTTGGTCAACAGATGATAGGAGCATTGAGAGACTCATCTAGGTCACATACTTAGTGGCAGTCCTGGGACAAGAAGAAGTGCTGGCATGGCAGAGCTGTTGGTGGATGTGGAGAGGGAATCCTATTCGCAGAACCAGGGCAGAAGCGAGTGCTTGGTGGTTGCTCACAGAGCACAGTGCAGGCCAGGAGAGGAGTAAACACTTCTCTTTTCATTGTACCACTTTGGAAGAACTGAGAATTTACATGTCCCTAGAGATACCTCTGAAAACAACTGCATAAAACCCCTGAAATTTGGGGCAGTACACTCTCCATTTAATGAAGAGTTCAAAAGTCAAGTAATTGACTGGGGAAATGACCAAAAAGGGAAAAAATAAAACTACAGAAGGTTACTTTCTTGGTGAAAAGTTATTTTCTTATGACAAGGAAGATCAAAGTATACAACCAGAAGAAGACAGCAAAGTTGAGGCTCCTACCTCCAAAGCTTCCAAGAAAAAATATGAGTTGGTCTCAGGCCATGGAAGAACCCAAAATGGAATTTGAAAATCAAGTAGGAGAAGTAGAGGAAAAATTAGGAAGAGAAATGAGAGTGATGCAAGAAAATCATGAAAAATGAGTCAACAGCTTGTTAAAGGAAACACCAAAGAATGCTGAAGAAACTAACACTTTTAAAAATAGATTAACCCAAATGGAAAAAGAGGTCCAAAAAGCCAATGAGGAGAAGAATATCTTAAAAAGCAGAACTGACCAAGTGAAAAAGGAGGACCAAAAGCTCACTGAAGAAAATAATTCCTTTAAAATTAGAATGGAGCAAATGGAAGTTAATGACTTTTTGAGAAATCAAGATATTATAAGGTAAAACCAAAAAAATGAAAAAATAGAAAGTAGTGTAAAATATCTCATTGGACAAACAACTGACCTAAGAAATAGATCCAGGGGAGATAATTTAAAAATTTTTGGTCTACCTGAAAAATATGATAGAAAAAAGAGCCTTGACATCATCTTTCAAGAAATTATCAAGGAAAACTTCCCAGATATTCTAAAACCAGAGGGTAAAATAGAAATGGAAAAAAAGTCTGCTGATCATATCCTGAAAGAGATCCCAAAAGGAAAAATCCTAGGAATATTATAGTCAAATTCCAGAGTTCCCAATCAGTGAGTAAATATTACAAGAAGCCAGAAAAAAACAATTCAAGTATTGTGGAAATATAATAAGGATAACACAGGATTTAGCAGCTTCCACACTAAGGGTTTGGAGAGCTTGGAATATGATATTCCAGAGGCCAAAGGAGATAGGATTAAAACCAAGAATCATCTACCCAGCAAAACTGAGTATAATACTTCAGGGAAAAAAATGGAATTTAAGGAAATGGAGGACTTCCAAGCCTCCTTATTGAAAAGACCAGAGCTGAATAGAAAATATGACTTTCAAATAAATGAATCAAAAGAAACATGAAAAGGTAAACAGGAAAGACAAACCATAAGGGACTTATTAAAGTTGAGATGTCTATATTCCTACATGGAAAGGTGATATTTGTAACTCATGAGACCTTTCTCAGTATTAGGGTAGTTAGAAGGAATGTATATATATATATATATATATATATATATATATATATATACACACACACACATATACATACATATATATGTATGTATATGTATATATACATATATGCATATTTGTGTGTGTGTTATATATGTGTATGTATGAATGTATGTATGTATGTAAGATAGATAGGTAGACAGACAGACAGAAAGAGGATACAAAGAAAACGATATGAAGGGAAGATAGCTAAGAAATAAAATTAAGCGTTAACAGGAATGTACTAGTAGAAAGAGAAAGGGAGAGGTAGAATGTAGTAAATTATCTCATATAAAAGTAGCAAGAAAGAGCTTTTACAATGGAGGGGAAGAGAGGGGACGTGAGAGGGAATAAATGAGCCTTACTGTCATGGGATTTGGTTTAAGGAAGGAATAGCATGCATTCAATTGGGTATGGAAATCTATCTTACCCTGCAGGAAGTCTGGAGCAACGGGAATAGGAGAGAATAGCAGATTGGGGGAAGGGACAATCAAAAGGAAACACTATTGTGGAGGGACAGGTTAAGGGAAAGAATGGAATAAATGAGGGCAGGACGAGATAGAGGGACATGTGGTTAGTGTTTCTCAATATGATTGTTATGGAAGTGTTTTGCATGGCTACACATTTATTACCTCTATCAATTTGCTTGCTTTCTGAATGAGGTTGGGTGGGGAGGGACAAAGGGAGAGGATGTGGAACTTAAAGCTTTAAAAATGAATGTTAAAAACTGATTTTGCATGCAACTGAGAAATAAGTTGTATGGGCAATGAGGTATAGAAATCTATCTTCCCCCACATGAAAAGAGGATAGGGGGTTGGGAGAAGGGGAGGGTGATAGAAGGGAGGGTCTATTGAGGAAAGGGGTGGTTGGGGTGCATGTTGTCCTGGGGTGGGGGGAGAGGAGAGATGGGGAGAAAATTTGCAGTTCAAAATCTTGTGGAAGCAAATATTGAAAACTGAAAATAAATAAATTGTATTAAAAATTTCAACATTTATCAGTGAAATAAATTGGTTACATATTATATAGAAACAGGAAGGACCAGTACCATAGAATTTAGAAAAAAAAAGACCCCAGTTACTAGGGGAACACAAAAATTGAAAATTCCCAATTAATCAACAAAGATGAAACTCTGAAAATTAAGGAGATTAATGAAATTGAAAGCAACATCTATTGAATTGATAAATAAACCTGGAAACTTTTTTTAAGTTAATAAAATGGTTTAAAAGTTAATTGGATCTTTTCTTCTTAAAAATTATTTAACATTTTACTGTCCCACAATTATATGTGAAAACAAGTTTGACATTCATTTTTTTTAAAAAAAAAATTGAATTCCAAATTCTCTCTCTCCTTTACTCTCCTTTCTCTTCACTAAGAAGGGAAGCAATTTAATGTAGGTTATACGTGTGCAGTCATGCAAAACACTTCCCTATCAGTCATGTTAGGAAAGAAAACAGACAACAATGAAACAAAACAAAACAAGAAAAGTAAAGAAAAAAGTATATTTTGCTCCACATTCAGACTTCATCAGTTCTTTCTCTGGAGATAGACAATATTTTCTTCACAAGTGCTTAAGAATTATCTTGGATCACTGTACCTCTGAGAATAGGTAAATCATTCACAGCTGATCATCATACAATATTGCTATTACTGCCTATAGTGTTCTGATTCTGCCCATTTCATTTTGCATCACTTCATGTGAGTCTTTCCAGTTTTTTTCTGAGAGCATCCTGATCATCATTTCTTATATCATGTTACATCACAACCATATTACACAGTTTGTTCAACTATTCCCAACTGATGGAAATGCCGTCAATTTCCAGTTCTTTGTTACCATCAAAAGAGCTACTATAAATATTTTTGTATGTGTAGGTCATTTTTCCTTTTCTTAAAAAAATCTCCTTTGGAATATAGACCTAATAGTGGTATTTCTGAGTAAAGGGGTATGCGTATACATGTATACATACATATACATATATACATGCATATACATTTTATATTGCTTTGAGCATAGTTCCAAATCACTCTAGTGAATGATTGAATCAGTTCACAACTCCACCAACAGTGTGCGTTAATATCGTATCCATATCTCCTGCAATATTTGTTATTTTTGCTTTTCTGTCATGTTAGTCAATATAATAGAGTGTAGTTGTACTCAGAGTTGTTTTAATTGGCATTTCTCTAAACAATAGTGCTTTAGAATATCTTTTCATGTGACTATAAATAACTTTGATTACTTTGCCTGAAAATTGCCCGTTCATATCTTTGACCACTTGTCATATAACTCTTGTTTTTATAAACTTCACTCATTTCCTATATATTTGAGATACTAGGCTTTTATCTGAGAAATTTGCTATGAATTTTTTATTATAATTACTATTACTAACTATAATTACTGTTATTCATCTTATTTTCTCCCTGTTTATCCTACTCTCTTCTTTTCCCCTGTCCATTTTTTCCTTTTTACTCTGTCCATTTTTTTAAAAAAAATTATTTTTAGTTTTCAACATTCATTTCCTCATTTGAGTTCCAAATTTTCTCCGTCTCCCCCCTCCCCCACCCCAAGACACTGTTCATTCTGATTACCCCTTCCCCCAATCTGCTCTCCCTTCTATCACATTCTTCTCTTCCCTTATCCCCATCTGTGACATCAGAAGCAAAACTGAGAAAGAAAATGTAGAAAGTTCACATTATCCTTATAGATGTCTTTATAGGCAAATTAAATTCACTGATGCTAAATGGTGAAACAGTAAACAAGAAGTTTTTATACTCCAATGATTTTAAAATGTGAACACTTGGCTTCTATAATGTAATTTCCCTGAAAATTCTGCAACACTGGGAAATTCCTGTTGGTAGCAATTAGTAGACTTGATGGCTTTATTTATTGTAAATTAATTTGGTTCAGCTCAGATAGAAGAAGAGTCTCTATTTAAAATAAATTTGAATTGAGTTTGAATTCAAATGAGTTTGAACTGAATAAAAAAATCTGCAGTACAAATTCATTTTCTGCCAACAGGTCATCGACTTGAGCAATTTGCCTGGCCTTTGGATCTCAGTAAATTTTTACAATAGCATTTTCACAGTCACAGAGATAAAATTTTGCCAAAAGTGCAGTCAACTTTCTTGGAGTATTATCTATCCTATTTGAAGCAAATTAATCAAGCCACTATTCTCAGTCTCTTCATTTCCTCAATCAGGCATGGAAAACACAGCAAATTAGCCGCACATTTTTAGCCACACAAATCAATCAACAAAAATTTATTGTATTCAAATTATGCACAAAGCATAACTCCTTGGTCAGTCAGTTAATACGCATTTATTAAGCACCTCCTACATGCCAGGTACTGTATTAAGTCATAGGGGGTACAAAAAAAGCAAAAGATGATCAAGGACCTCAAGAATCTAAATTCTCGATCTGTAGGGGGAGACAGTATGTAAATATAGGGAAATGCGGGGAAAACAGCAGAAGAAAGGCAATACAATGAATGAGGATTGGAAAAGTCTTCTTGTAGAAAGTCACATTTTAACTGGGTTTTAAAGAAAACCAGGAAACCTGGGAAGCAGAGATAAGGAAAATAAGCATTCCATAAATGGGAGAAGCCAGTGAAATTGTCCAGAGCTGAAAGATGGAGATTACTGTTTAAGCCATAGTAAAGAAGCACTGTCACTGGATCAAAGAATGCATGGGGAGGGATGGTTTAAGAAGACTAGAAGTGAGGGAGAGTAAGTACATCATGAAAAGTTTTGAATGACAAATAGGATTTTATATTTGATTCCAAAGGTAATAGGGAGCCATTGGATTTTATTAAATACAGCAGTGACATGTTCAGACCTGTTCTGAGAATGGACAAAATTCAATGAACTATTAAATTCTTTAAGAAAGGATTCACTAGTGCATTTGCATATGAATGATGACTTCTCAATTTGGAGATTATTTTCATGTACTGTAAGCTTCAGTATAGCTTTTCCTTTAAATGAATGTGTCAAATCACTTACATTAATATAACAGAAGTGCTCCCTTGTACAATTTTTACTATCACAAATAACTAAGAATTAGTTGAAGTATATTTGATATCATTTTCCAGTCTAGACTGACTAATGCATTCCTTTGAAGAAAATATACAAACAATGAGACTTAAAAACAATTGTTAGGATGGAAATTGCTTAAGTATTCTCATATCAACATCCCAGTCTACGAATTTTACAATTAGATTGTATCTGAAAGATCATTTACTCCAACTCCCTCATTTGACAGCTAAAGCAACTAAGATCAAGAAAAGTTCCGTGATATGACAAAGCTTGTACAGCTAATTAGTGTAAGAACTGGAACTAGAAATTAGGTTACAAGACTTCTGTCTCAGTCCTCCTCTTACTGGGTAGCAAGTATCATGCTTCCTCTTTAGAGTGTCTTAGACTCATAGCTTTTACTCTGTGAATTTTTACCTCTCTAGTACTACTGTATGAAACAAAGCAAATTAGAAAGGCAACACCAGCTTTTGGATTACTTCTACTTCTTTTGTGCTGTTTGTTTGTTTTCCTGTTTAGGAAATTAGTAATGACAGTCTTCAACTACCATGACTCTTCTGCCTTCCATTCTTGCCATGTATTTAAAATTCATGAAAATGAGACATTATAAAGGTCCACTTTGCTACAGATCACATAGACATTTATGAAAATACTCCAGGATCAAGGGACCCATAAAATATAGAATCCATGCCAAGTTCAATGAACGGTTTAACTAGGCCACTGTAAGCATTAGGGAAAAAAAAAACAAACCAGCAAAACAAATTCCCAAATGGACCATTTCTAAGAAATATTTTATCTTATTCTGCACCCTGAGTATATCACTCTCTGTCAGAATATTGATAGCATACTTCATCATTGGTCTTCTGTAATCAATGCTGGTCATTGCAATATAAAGAATTGTTATGGCTTTCTTTTTTCAATATTTTATTTTTGAATGACAGGTAAAAAATTTTTTTTAAATCTCGTTTTTTAAAAGTTTGAGTTACAAATTCTCTCCTCTCCCTTCCATTTCCCCTCTTTTGAGAAGGGAAGCAATTTAAAATAGGTCATACAGGTGTAGTCATGCAAAACATATTTCCATATTCACTCTATTGTAAAACAAAAGGCCCCAAGAAAAATAAATAAAATTTAAAAAGGTATGCTTTGATCTACATTTATACTCCATCTATTCTTTCTCTAGAGGTTGGTAGCATTTTTTCATCACAACTCCTTTGAAATTATCTTGGATCATTGAAATTCTGAGAATAACTTAGTCATTCTCAGTTGATCAACATCAATATTGCTGCTCCTGTATGAAATGTTCTCCTGGTTATGCTAGCTTCAGTTTGTTATCAGTTCATGAAAGCCATTCCTGGTTTTTCTGGAACATTCTGCTTGTCATTTCTTACAAGAATATTTCATCACAATGTTTTATGACAACTTGTCCAGCCATTCCACAATTGACGGACATGCCCTCAGTTTTCGATACTTTGCCACCACAAATACAAATATATTTTGCTATAAGTATTTTGTACATAGGAGTTCTTTTTCTATTTTTAAAAATCTCTTTGAGACATTAATCTAGTAGGATTATGGCTTAGGTAAAAAGGGTATGGATAGTTTTATAATCGTTTGGGCATAATTCCAAATTGTTCTTCAGAACTGTTCTTGGATCAGTGTGTAACTCCACCAATAATTCATTAGTGTCCAATTTTTTCCCCATCCACTCTGTCATTTTCCTTTTCTGTCATATTAGCCAATTTGATAGATGTGAGATGGTACCTCAGAGTTGTTTTAATTTACATTTCTCTCATCAGTTTGTAATTTAGAATTTTTTTTTTCATTTGACTAAAGACAGCTTTGACTTCTTCATGTGGAAATTCCCTGTTCATATTTTTGACCATTTGACAGTTGGGATATATGGGGTACAATGACTTGTATTGTTATAAATGTTAGTCAGTTCTCTCTATATTTGTGAAATGAGCCCTTTATCAGAGACACTTGCTATGTTGTCCCCCACTTCTGCTTTCCTTCTGATCTTGGATGCATTGGTTTTGTTTGCGAAAACTTTTTAATTTAATGTAATTTGGATAGTATATGATTTGGTGCATATATGTTTATATATACATATGGGTATATATAATATTGATATTACTTCATTGTCTATGGAATCTTTTAGCAAAATATAGTTTCTCTGCTTAACCCTTTTCATTAGATCATTTTTTTGCTTTCCCTTTGTCTGAGAACATGATTGCTACCCCTGATCTATTTTTTACTTCAGCTGAAAAATTCTACTCCTGCACCTTATTTTTACTGTGTCTCTCTGCTTCAAGTGTGTTTCTTCTTGACAATATATAGTAGGATTCTGACTTTCAATCCACCCTGCTATCTACTTCTGTTTTATGTGGGAGTTCATCCCATTCACATTCATAGTTATGATTACTGTGTATTTACCTCCATCCTACTTTTCCCCCCTTTTTATTTTTTTCTCTTTTCTCCCTGTCTGTCCTCAAAAATACACTCAAAAGTGTATTGCTTCTGACAGTCAGTTACCCCAAGTCACCTTCCTTTTGATCACCACACCCTTCTCTTATTCTTCTCCCCTCCTGGTAAAATAGATTTCTGTACCTCCTGAATGTGTATGCTATTCCCTCCTTGAGCCAATTATGATGAAATTAAGGTTCAAACATTGTCTATCACCCCACTCCATCTTCCCCTGAACTGTAAAAGCTATGTTGCTCCTCTTTTATGTGAGATAACTTAACCCATTCTTCCTCTCCCTTCTTCTTTCTCCTGGCACATCCCTCTTTCTCATCCCTTAATTTAATAATTTTTGGATATCATTCCATCATAGTCAACTCATACTTGTGTCTTTTGCCTATATATATTTTGTCTAACTACTCTAGTAATGAGAAAGCTCTTAAAATTTACAAGTATTATCTTCTTTTTTAGGAATGTAAACAGTTTAGCTTCATTGAATATGTTATGATTTCTCTTTTCTGTCTACCTTTTTCTGCTTCTTTGGAATCTTATATTTGAAAATCAAATTTTCTATTCAACTTTGGTTTTTTCATCAGGAATACTCAAAAGTTCTCTATGTCATTAACTATCCATTTTTTCCTCCTGAAGGATTATATTCATTTTTGCTGGGTAGGTTATTCTGGGTTGTAATCCTAGATCCTTTTCACTCAAGGTTATCATATTCTAAGCCCTTTGGTCCCTTAATGTAGAAGCTGCTAAATCTTGTGCAATCTGTTTTTGGCTCCATGATATTTGAACTATTTTTTTCTGGATGCTTTCAACACTTTTTCCTTGACCTGGGAGCTTTGAAATTTGCTTATAATATTCCTAGTTTTTATTTTGGGATCTCTTTCAACTTCTATTTTGTCCTCTGCTTCTAGAATATCAGGGCACATTTCCTTGATAATTTCTCAAGAAAAAGTCTAGTCTATTTTTGATCATAGCTATAAGGTAGTCCAATAATTTTTAAGTGATCTCTCCTGGATCTTTTTTCCAGGTCAGTTGCTTTTCCAAAAAGATATTTCACATTTTCTTTTATTTTTTCATTCTTTTGATTTTGTATTATTGTTCCTTGATCTCTCATGGAGCTATTAGCTTTTACTTGCCAAATTCTGATTTTTAAGGAATTTTTTTCTTCAGTGAGCTTTTGTACAATTTTTTCCAATTTGGACATTTTTCTTTTTTTCCAATGAATTTTTTACATCTTTTCCCATTTGGTCCCTTTTATTTTTTAAAGTTCTTCTCTTTGGTGAATTTTTGTCCATATGGTTTTTTTTCCCCCATTTGGGCAATTCTGTTTTTTTAAGGATCTACCTTCAGTGAGTTTTGGTGTCTCTTTCACCATTTGGCCTATTCTGTTTTTAAGCTATTGTTTTCTTCAATATTTTTGTGCCTCTTTTACCAAATTGTTCTCTTTTTTCATAATTTTCTTCTGTCACTCATTTCTTTTCCCAATTTTCCTCTAACCTTCTTATTTAATTTTAAAAATATCTTTGAGCTCTTCTAGGAATTTTTTTTGGATCTGATACCAATTTGATATATATATATGTATATACACACACACATACATATATACATATGTATGTATATATGCACATACACACACATATGTATTTTCAGTTTTCAACATTCACTTCCACAGGAATTTGAATTCCAAATATTCTTCCCACCTCTCCCCACCCCCAACCCTGGACAGCATTCACCACATCCACCCATTCCTCTAGCCTGTCCTCCCTTCTACTACCACCCTTCTTCTGCCCCCCTTCACTCTATTTTCCTGAAGGGCAAAATAGATTTTTACACCCCATTGCCTATACATCTTATTTCCCAATTGCATGCAAAAAAAATTTTAACATTCATTATTAAAGCTTTGAGTTCCATATTCTCTCCTTTCCCCTCTCCCTACACATCACCATTGAGAAAGCAAGCAAATCAATATATCACACATGTATAGCCATGCAAAACACTTGCATTATACTTATGTTGCAAGACTAACCACATTTCCATCTGTCCTATCTTGCCCTCCATATATTCCATTTTCTACCTTAACCTGTCTTCCCACAATAGTGTTTGCTTCTGATTATGCCTTTTCCCAATTTGCTGTCCCTTCTATTATCTTCCATCTCCTATCCCTTTTCCCACTGCTTTTCTTCAGGATAAAATAGATTTCCATATCCAATTGAGTGTGTGTTATTACCTCCTTAAGTCAAATCCCGTGAGAGTAAGGCTCACTTATTCCCTTTCATCTCCCCCCCTTCCCCTCCATTGTAAAAGCTCTTTCTTGTCTTTTTATGCGACATGATTTGCTAGATTCTACTTCTCCCTTTCTATTACTCCTTGTACATGCCACTCAACAGTAAATTTTATTTTTTAGGTATTCTCCCTCTGTATTCAGCTCACCTTGTGCCCTCTATGTGTATATGTATATAAATATATGTACATACACATGTACACCCACGTACACATACATACCAACACACATAATATACACATACACACATACCCATACACACCTAAGTATACCTCATATATTATATATATATATGTATACACACACATATATATATGTATGTATGTACGTATATTCTTTCTAACTACCCTAATCTGAAAAAGGTCTTGACTTACAAATATCATCTTTCTGTGTAAAAATGTAAACAGTTCAACTTTAATAAGTCCCTTAGGCTTCTCTTTCCTGTTTACCTTTCCATGTTCCTCTGGATTGTTGTATTTGCAAGTCAAAATTTCTACTCATCTCTGGTCTTTTCAACAAGAATGCTTGGAAGTCCTCTATTTCATTGAAATTCCATTTTTTATACTATTATACTCCGTATTATACTCAGTTTTGCTGGGTAGGTGATTCTTGGTTTTAATCCTATTTCCTTTGACCTCTGGAGTATCATATTCCAAGCCCTTTGATCCCTTAGTGTAGAACCTGTTAAATCTTGTGTTATCTTGTGATTGTATTTCCACAATACTTGAATCGTTTCTTTCTGACTACTTGTAATATTTTCTTCTTGACTTGGGAACTCTGGAATTGGGCAACAATATTCCTAGGAGTTTTCCTTTTGGAGACTCTTTCAGGTGGTGTTTGGTGAATTCTTTCCATTTCTATTTTGTCCTCTCTTTCTAGAACATCAGGGATGTTTTCCTTGGTAATTTCTTGGAAGATGATGTCTAGGCTCTTTTTTTGATAATGGTTTTCAGGTAGACCAATAATTTTTAAATTTTCTCTCCTGGATCTATTTTCCAGGTCATTTATTTTTTCTAATGAGATATTTCACATTGTCTTCTAATTTTTCACTCTTTTGGTTTTGTTTTATAGTTTCTTGATTTCTCATAAAGTCATTAGCTTCCATCTGCTTCACTGTAATTTTTAAAAGAACTATTTTTTCAGTGAGCTTTTGGACCACTTTTTCCATTTGGCCAGTTCTGCTTTTTAAGGCATTCTTCTCCTTATTGGCTTTTTGCACCTCTTTTGCCATTTGGGTTAGTCTATTTTTAAAGGAGTTATTTTCTTTAACATTTTGGGGGTATCCTTTAGCACGCTGTTGACTTATTTTTCATGATTTTTCTTGCATTGCTCTCATTTCTCTTCCCAATTTTCCTCCACCTCTTTTGCTTGTTTTTAAAAATCATTTTTGAGCTCTTCCATGGCCTGAGACTATTGTACAGTTTTTTGGAAGTTTTGTGTGTAGGAGCCTTGACCTTGTTGTCTTCCTCCAGTTGCATGCTTCAGTCTTCTTCTAATTGTAGGCTTTGCTCTTCCTCACCCAAAAGGATGGAAGAAAATTTCTTTTCACCAAGAAAGTAACCTTCTATAGTCTTATTTTACCCCATTTTTGGACATTTTCCCACCCAATTACTTGACTTTTGAGTCCTTTATCAAGTGGAGGGTATATTACTCCAGACTTCAGAGGTTTTGTGCATCTGTTCTCTGAGATATCTCTAGGGACCTGAAAGTTCCCCCAAAGTGGCATAGTCAAGGGAGAGGTGTTTACTCCTCTCCTGGCCTGTGCTCTGGTCTTTGAGCAACTGCAAGCACTCTTTTCTGTCCTGGAACTGCAAGTAAGATTCCCTCTTTACAGCCACCACCAGCTCTGCCATGCCAGTGCTCCTTCTCACCCCAGGACTGCCACTCAGGACTGAGACTCAGATCAGCTGCTTGCTTCCCCCAGGGTCTGTGGGACAAGAGCTCCAGTAGTGACTGCTGTGGTAGCCCTGGGGTTTGGTTTGGGGTTGGGGCCCACAATTCTCCTCTCTCATGCAGGAGAAATAGCTTTTTCACTGACCTTTAAACCTATCTTTGGCGTTTCTGGGTTGAGAAATCTGGAACCACAACAGTTTCTCAACATTCACTGCCTGAAGTCTGCTCCAGTCCTGTCTGTGCTGCTCTGCCCATGCTGGGCTGGGCTCTGCTCTGAGCCTGGTCTGAAAGACCCTTCCTGTCATCCTTCCAGGATGTTGTGGGCTGGAAATCTGTCTTACTTTGTCATTTTGTGGCTTCTGCTGCTCTAGAATTTGTTAAGAGTCATTTTTTGTAGGTATTGTAAGGGATTTGGGGGGAGAACTTGAGTAGGTACCTACCTCTACTCTGCCATCTTTGCTCCACTCCTTGACCAATTCACATTTTGATGCTTTAGATGTAACTGTTTTTGACATTTTTGTCTTTTGAGTTTGTATTTTGATTTTCTTTGTCTCTCCTACAATTTTCTATTGTTACATTTGCTCACTTTTCTGGCTTAGTTCTTGATTTCTAAATTTATGTTAAAGCTGAACTCTGTTCCTGGAGTGGAAGATGCACTGTAACAAACTTCTGGTTTTTTCATGTTTCTGTTTTCAGAACTAGCTCGCGGGCTCTGTAAGTTTTCAGTTCATGCAAGTTGTTGTAATCTAAGGCAAGTCTAGTCACTTTTCTCTTTGTCTTTTCTCTCATCTGTGAGTGCCCATAAGTACTCTTTTCTGCCATAGAACTGTGGGTAGGGTCTCTGGTTTCCTAGGGCTGCAGGCTCTGCTAGTACTCATTCTTGCCTAGGAACTGAGACACAGGACTGCCACTAGGTTTTGTAGGGTATTGCTAAATCTCCCCTGTAATCTTCTTCCCTTCAGTTGTTTGATGGTGCCCTTTATTGTCTTTAGAGAGAGAGTTATAGAAGCAGCCACTGTCATCTTTAATTCAAGAGATCTTAAAGCCTGGTGTTGGTTTGCTGGGGTGTATCATTGACACAAACTGTGTACCATGCTAGCCCCTGCTGACAATCTAAGTTGTCTTGGGTTGGAAAATTATTTTACCCCATGCTTTTGTGGCTTTTACTGCTCTATAATTTGTTTTGAGATATAATTTAAGTTGTTTGTAGGAGAATTTGAGACAGCTCAGGTGAGTCCCTGTCTTTTTTCCACCATTTTAAAATAAATCTGATTTTAAAAAGAATAGAAAACTAAATTGTAAAAAAACAAACAGGCAACCTCAATTGAAGAGAAAATATCAGAAAATATCCAGTTACATGCTAGCAATTCTGATAACTCAGATGAATTAGATGCATACATACAAAAATGTAGAACACACTGATTATCAAAAGAGATAATTTTTTAAAATTATCTGGTATCAGAAAAAGAAATTGTATGTGAGAAAGTGAACTCCCAAAGGGAGAAAAACCCCACAGCTCCAGAACCAGATGGATTTATATTTATACTTTCTCTTTTAGTATAAAAATATGGTCTTAAACCTAAAACGGGGATAGGAACAGCAGAGAAGTAAAACTACAGACCAATATCCTTAATCTATATTGATGCAAAAATTTATAAAACATTAGCAAATAGGTTATAACAACATATCAGAAAGATTACACATTACTAGAGTGTGTTTATGCCAGGAACATAGGATTTGTTCAACATAAGGAAGACTGGAAATATAAAAATCCATGTTACTAATATAAATAATAAAAGCTGTGTGATTGTACCAATAAATGTTGAAAAAGATTTTGGGCAAAATGCAGTTTTTTTTTATTAAAAACTCTAGAAATTATAGGAATAAATGAACTTTTCTTAAATATACATAGATAATGTTAATCTTAATTCAAGAGCAAATTTTATTTGTAATATTGAAAAATTAAAGATCTTAACAATAATGCCAAAGGTAAAACAAAGATACCTATTATCACCACTACTAATTGATAAAGTGCTAGAAATTTTAACTATAGCAATAAGAAAAGAAAAAGCCAATGAAGGAATAAGCATGGCCAAAGAGAAAATAAAATTATAATTTTTGAGAATATAATTATTTTTACTGTAGAAAATCTTATATAAAATTAAATAAATCTAAATTATAACTTAGGTAAATCAACATTAATTATCAACATTCCTATCAACATTCCTGTAGCTTTCTAGGTTACACTCAAGATCATCTTGGATTTTCTCCACAATGCCCTGCACTGATACTTTCATATTTCCCCAATTTACTTCACCTTTTTTCAGTTATGTTTTATGAGTTGTTTTCCCCTTTAATTCTGAATGTAAACCTCTTGAGAGCAAGGATTTTCCTTCTTGCTGTTTGTATTTGCATTTTCAATGCTTAGAGAAGTATCTGGCACATAGCAAATGCTATTAATTATTAAATTGCTTGTTGACATGTTTAAGAGCTAGAAAGAGAAATTTCATTAAAAATAATTTCCATAAAGTGTGAAATATTTGGGAGCATATCTGCTGATATTAACCCAGTTTCTCTATGATTCCAACAACAAAATACTCTGCAGAAATAAGGAAAGACCTAAATAATTAAGGAACTATTCATTACTCATTGGTGGATCATATCAATATAATAAAAATGACAATGCTAATTTACTTATTTACTGTTGTACCAATAAAATGCCACAAATAATATTAATTCCTATAAAGGGATAAAATGTCAAGAATCTTAAGGGAAATAGCAAAAAAATAGGAAAGAAAAGGGCTTAGCAGTATTAAATCTCAAATTGTACTACAAAGGTTTGATAATTGAAATGATTAGGTTAAATGATACCTATTAAAAACAGGCATCACCTAGTGGAACAAATTAGATGAACAATATACAAATGCAGGGCAGTTAGGTGACAGTGGATAGAATGCCACAATTGGAGTCAGAAAGACTCATGTTCCTGAGTTCAAATCCAGCCACAGATATTTAATAGCTGTGTGACCCTGGGCAAGTCACTTAACTTCATTTGCCTTAGTGTCCTCATCTGGAAAAATAAGTTGGAGGAGGAAATGGCAAATCACTCCAATATCTTTTTCAAGAAAAATCCCAAATAGGGTAATGTAGAGTTAGACATGACTGAAACAAGTGAACAGCAACATACAAATGTAAATTAAAAAACGGTAATCTAGCTTGGATTTAATAAATCCAAAAACACGAGTTACTGTGGGAAGGACCCATTACTAGGCAAAAACTGCTTGGAAAACTAGAAATACTGTGGCAAAAATTAGATTTAGACCAATAGCTTACACCATGCTACCAACTGAGATTGTTGGTTGGTTGGTTGGTTGGTTATTGTCCTTGGTCTAGAGGATCAAAATGAGATCACCATTGTAAAGTGAAATTTCATTGTGTCCAGCTGTGGCTGAACAGACCAAGATGAGCTCAAAATGTTCTACCACAGATTGGGCACAGATAGTCCATATGAATAATTGGGGTGGATATCCCAAATACGCATATCCTGCATTTTCTTTGTGCTGTCTCAATCCTGCTTTGCTCAAAGAGCACAGCACCCTTTCTGATGTGGGCACGCCATGCTAAGCGCTCCTGTGCCAGTGTCTCCCATGTTGTACAGTCAAATCCAAAGTTCTTGAGAGTGTCCTTGTATCCCTTTTTCTGACCACCACGTGATCACCTCCCCCATGTAAGTTCTCCATAAAAGAGTCTTTTTGGCAAGCATACATTTTGCATTCGAACAATGTGGTTAACCCATTGGAGTTGCACTCTCTGAAGCATAGTTTGAATGCTTGGCAGTTCAGCTAGAGCAAGGACTTCAGTGTCTGGTAACTTGTCATGCCAGGTGATCTTCAGAATCTTCCTAAGGCAGTTCAAGTGGAAGCGATACAGTTTCCTGGCATGATGCTGGTAGACTGCCCATGTTTCACAAGCATGTAACAATGAGGTCAGCACAATGGCTCTAAGATAACCTTCAAATGGATACCTGACCTAGATATGAAAATTTACACCATAAGTAAATTAGAGGAGCAAGGAAGAAATAAATCTATGAATAGGTAAAGAGTTCATGAATAAATAAGTGATAGAGAGGATCACGCAAGATACAATGCATAATTTTGATTACATAAAATTAAAGTTTTACCAAACAAACTTACTGAAAACAAACCAGAAGAGAAAGCACAGGGGAAGAAGTGGTCTTGCAGCATCTGAGAGACTAGTTACCCCTTCACATATGCCATTTCGCAAGTGATCCCTGTGTGTGTATCTCATCATGTTTGTACCATGGATATATATGTTCCTTCCATCTGCCCCTCTACGTTCCCTCAATATAGCCATCTTTCCCATAAATATTGTATGTTTTGGAGGGAGAATACATGATAGGTATATCAAGAAAATGTTTTGTTTCTCTTTTTAAATATTGTGCCATTTCATTAAATGCTTTAAACTTTGTTTTGCTTTGAACTAATTGTGTGTCTGATCATTAAGGACAAATACTTGGTCCCTCAGTTGATGAAATGCCATACAGCCCCACACAATCCTTTACTTGCAATGTCCTGTTCTATTTCCTATGTTCCTTGGTTGCCTGATCCAATAGTTTAGAGTGCCAGTACTACTGTAGCAATTGGTTGATTTCAGTCTTTTGGAATTTGCACTGCTGAGACCTTGTATCTTTGGTTGAAGTTTTGGCATATGCTCCTGAACCATCTGTATGATGTGTTTCTCAGTGAGAATATTTCTGAGCATCCCTGTGCCTATTTACCATGTCACTAATGCTGTCTAGTAACTCTTCAAAATGAGGAGGGTTCTGGGGCAGCTAGATGGTGCAGTGAATTGAGTTGGAAGATCTGAGTTTAAATCCAGCCTCAGACACTTGACACTAGTTCTATTACCTTGGGCAAGCCAATTAAACCCAATTGCCTCACTTCTCGCCCCTTCAAAATAAAAAAAAGAGAACAATAAAACTAGTCTGATAAAAAAAAAAAGACTAAGAGGGTTTCACTTGAAATTCTAACTTCCCAATTGTACTCTAACATTCATTACAATGAAGACATACGTACACTCATTTCAATCTTATGCCATCCTCTATCTCAGAATTTCCTACTCCTAGTTTTACCAACTTTCAATATTTGGCATCCACCCAGAGGACAAAGTCATATAGTTTCTCACTTTTGTTCTGGTATGCAGATGCAAGAAATATGGGACGTGGTTGACTTAGTGTTTCACCATCCCTGAAGCATTTTTCCAGTTTTCGGCCTTCCAACATAAAAGCTCTTCTGCTTAGGGTTCTCATCAACCATTCCCTCTTCTCTGTATCATATGTCTGCCAACCAGGAAGTGCTACTGTTATTCTGTTTAATCTGGTTGCCCATATTTGTTCCCCAGGGGGTGCGGAGTGTCTCCTAAGAAAATATCCAAATTGAGTAAGTAGCATTTCTCTGCCATAATATACCTAATCCTATATTTACTATCAGGCAAATTTTTCTCCCTCAACCTCCTTTTTACATACAGAAGAGATTTCATTGTATGACCCAGAGGAAAAATGTCTGCTCCAATAGTGACGTCTATGAGGTTCTATTGACCTATTTTCCCAGGGACCTACTAGACTTGGTGTTAGATTGTCCCTGCGGTGCCATGCTGACATCAGTCACAGGGGAAATATCTTGCCTTAGACCTCTAGAGATAAGGGGCAAATTTGTTGCCTGATGAACTACTACTGCACCATTTATAATATAATCAGTACTTTTCTGATGCACACCTTCTTTCAATTCCAAATTCCTCAATGATTCCAGTTTTCCTGATGGTCCAAATTTCCTTTTTCCATGCAACCTGATTGGCTCAGCTTCTCTGATGCAGCATCCTGCTCAAGAGGCATAAAGAGTCTCAAAAAGACATGCACAGTCTGAACCTCTTAGACTTGGTGGGTGGCAGGGACCCTGCAAATCATCTTATCCTGTTCACTATGGCCCAGATGGAGACAGGAAAGCAATATTCAGAGAACACTGAGTGCCACTATATCCTTATTGCACACCGTTGCATATTCTTGGCATGTTAGGGTAAACTAAACCTCCTTTGTTAAATGTTTAATGGCTTGAGAATACTTCATTTTGTCCCAATATTGAATTTGAACTAAGTGGGTATTGGTGTTAAAATCTTACCCACAACATGGTCTTTAACTCAGATCATGGTTAAATTGAGGGAAGAACATTGTAAATACTGAAGAAGGTGACCTTAACTGATTGTAGGATACTGCCTGGCTCCTTGACTTCAGACCTCTCTCCCCATCTCTCTCTCACTTCCCCCTACCCCACCCCTTCACTCTGGTAGTCCTCTCTGTGGGACCTGCTTCCACTTTGGCAAATGGAGAAGTTTGGTGTGTTCTGGAAGAAGCTGTCTGAGAGGGTTAAGAAGGTATCAAGACCAGCATTCCATGGTTGTTGTTGACTGTGCTGTATAAATGGTACTTTTAGAATAGTCAGAATCAAAGTAAAATATGTCATCACATTCAGCAGCTAGTGATGGACCTAACAACTTCCAAGGGAAATGCAATGAATGCTAGGGTCAGTTAGTGGAATCGATAATTGCACAAGTGAAGAGATCTCTCCTGATGTGGACAGCACCTAGGGGCCCCAGGTGCTAGGAATCCACTACTCTCAGAGATAGGAGAAATAGGAACTGGGATAGAAACTGTGAGACTGGAGGAGAGCAGACTTGGAGCAGATACTAGAGAACTCCAAGAAGATTAGGAAGCCCCAAGCTCACCCTAGCTCTCCTCCCAGGAGGAAGGTGGTGACTCCCTCTTCATCCAGGACCTGAGATGGTTGCAGAAGTTCAAAAAGTAAACTGAGAAGTCCTTGGAACAAAGGCTCCTGAGGGTATGGTCTAATGGGTCCAATACTAAGAAACTCTCCATTTTGGTCTTCCATAGCCTGGCATAATTCTCTGAGGAACTCCTTTTACAGAGCCAACTACATTTGTTAGAGACTCCAGACAGAGTATGCTCTTTGTCTCTTTTTTGGGTGGCTAAGATGGGGAGTTCTTTGTGTCTGGCCTCATAAAGATGAATTTCCCTTACAGCCAGTTTCCAGATGGGTCTCTGAAAAGGAGGGGTAAAGTTCTTAAAGAAAATGGATTTGACCTGGAAAGATTTATATGAACTGATATTCAGTGAAGTGAGCAGAGCCAGGAGAACATTATACACAGTAACAACCACAGTGTGCAAGGACCCTTCACAACAAACAACTCATGATGCAAAATGCCATCCGTATCCAGAGAAAGAATGCAGAATGAAGCAGATTATTTTCTCTTTTATTATGTTTTATTTTTCTCATGGTTTCTCTCATTTGTTTTAATTCTTCTATGCAACACGACTAATGTGAAAATATATTTAATAGGAGTGGATGCGTAGAACCCACATAAGATTCATGTTGTCTTGGAGAGGGAGGGAGACAAAATTTTGAATTTATGGAAGTGATTGTTGAAAACTGAAAACAAATTGATAAATTTGGGAAAAGTTAAAAAAAAGAAAATGGGCTTGATAGATTGGATGTATATACTTCTCCCCAAACCTCCACCAAAGTCTGTCACACCTTCTGTCCAGTCAATCTTTGGGGCAAATTTAGATTCTTCCTTCTGGTTGGAGTCCCATCAGGATTTAGCGATGGATTACCCCCACCATAGAACCATACAAGTGTGGGTTGATTAACTGGTAAAATTTGAGTAGGAGGGTCAGGACAGTTGAAGTTTGAATAAATACTGCTGTCGGTACAAATAGGCTCTCTGGGAATGAGGAGAGGAGTCACAGAACACACTGGAAATAGGTAGAAATAGAGATGGCAGTAAGTTCTTTAGGAGGCAATAAGTCTACTAGTACTCGACATATCACAACTCCATTAAGTTTAGGGAAGTTTAGGGGCAATGTACTTAAGCAGGCTAGCCAAAGGATTATGATATAGAGCATTGCAATGGGATCACTTCAATGGGATTTGAGTGACATAATGAAACATAACTTTAGATAAATTGTAAAGCATTTCTGGACTTCTGGGAGGCACAAGGAATAGGGTAGATTCTTTCTGGAGAAATGTTTTGGTCAGTGTAAATCTATGTAGCAGCAAACCCAAGTGTATGTACCAAGGACCTTTAAACATGCAGTCATTATTTGGTTATGTTGTATGTGTGCATACCAAGCACCATCACTACCATTGTTTATCCAAAAGCCACAGAACACATCAATGATATCTCTTTGAATCAATAAGTCAACATTGTCATCATTTGAGAGACTATTTGATTCATAAAACATCTACATAAGAAACAAAGGAACAGGCCCTCTGAATTCATTGGTAGGTATTAACTAACATAAAAGAGTTTCAGTTTCCATGGTCAGATACCACTCTCCCATAGGAACTCTCATTTTTCCTTCTTTGTTTTTGAGTTAAGAATGGGTTACTACCCATTGGAAGCAACTGGTGGCTTAGTGAATAGATCACTGGGTCTACAGTCAGAAAGAACTGAGTTCAGATTCAGCCTTAGACAATTGCTACGTGACCTCAGGCAAGTCACTTAACCTCTGATTGCCTGACAAATGGATCCACTGGATCCACTGGAGAAGGGAGTGGTAAACAACTCCAATATCTTTGCCAAGAAAACCCCATATAGGGTCACTAAGGATCAGTTATGACTGAAACGATTGAACAACAGCAGTAATCATTAATCCTTTCACTTATATATTGTTATGTATTAATAGTAATAAAATATTTCATTGAGTTCACTTTGGCAAAGGATAAAGACAAAATCATATTCTCAACAGAAATATATCGTAAATCATTTAGGATTAAATAGAATATCTTTGATTGCGTCCTCGTACTTTCCTTTTGCTCTCTCTCATCTGCAAAGGGTCACAAGAATTTTTTTTTTTAACCTGCTAGGGAGCTTGGGATATGTAAGATGATATAAGATAATTGGAAATGCAAAGTATTTCCTGAATTCTGATGATATTTGATGTTTGATTGATGAGCATTTCATTCCTCTTTGCAATTTCATATTCTGCATATAGACAGAACTGTATATGTGAATTTGAAAAGGCTGCTATTCAGGATACAAACTTGACATTAACCTTTTGGAAATTGCCTGTCCTTTTTAAATAGAAAATCTCCAACTCCCAAGATTCTAATGTATTGAAAGGTTCTAAGGATATTGACTATGTGCCAATCATCCATTACACATTGTTTCACTATACATCGATTTGTCATGAAATTTTCACTGACAGATTCAAGGAATTTTTTTTTCACCTCATTGGAACATATCAGAAATTATAAATAATTAAGTCTACAGTAATCAATTTTATTTTTGATCAGTGAGCCTTTCTCCCAAAAGAGTAGAATTTTTGTTTTCCTTTTCTCTAATTAATGTTCTTATTAAACAGTATATACTATTTAATATATATACATACATATTATATGTATGTATATATATATATATATATATATATATATATATATATATATATATGACCAGAAAGTGGTTTTATTCAGAAAGTACTATGGAGGTTGATCAGTCAGGAAATAAGCATTTATTAAATACCTACTATGTGCCAGGCACTGAGTTAAATACTGAGGATACAAAAAAATACAAAAGATGGTTCCTGCTGTCAAGGAATTCACAGTCCAGTGGGGGAGACAACAAGCAAATAACTATGTAGTCATAAAATATGTACAAGATAAATTAGAGATGATCAATCGAAGGAAAACACTAGCGTTAAGAGAGAAAAAGGGAAGCTTCTTGTAGAAGATGGGATTTTATCTGGGACTTGGAGGAATCTGAATCTAGGAGGATGAGAAGGAAAAGTAATCCATGCATGAAGAGTAGCCAGAGAGAATTCCTGGAGTCTGGAGACAGGGTTTTAGGGTAAATAAAATGTAAGAAGCCTCGAAAGGTAGGATGGCTCCAAATTGTGAATGGTTCATTGCCAAGCAGATTTTTATACTTGATCCTGGAAGTGATAAGGAGCAGCAGAGTTTATTAAATGGGGTGAGGTGGGGGGAGCCAAGGTCAGATCTGCATTTTAGGAAGATTAATTTGCCAACAGAGTGGAGGATGGATTGTACTGGGAAGAGATGAGGTAGGGAGACCCACCAGAAGTCTATTGCAGTACTCTAGGCATGAGATAATGAGGATCTACATCAGGGGTGAGGAACCTGCAGTCTCAAGGCCATATGTGGCCCTCCAGGTCCTCAAGTGCAGCTCTTTTTTTAAAAAATCATTTATTTATTTTTAGTTTTCAACATTCATTTCCACAAGGTTTTGAGTTCCAGATTTTCTTCCCATCTCTCCCCTCCACCCCACCTCATACAGCATGCGTTCTGATTATCCCTTCCCCCACTCTTCCTTCCCTTTTATCACCTCCCCCATTTATTCCATTCTCCCTTACTTTCTTGTAGGGCAAGGTAGATTTCTTTACCCCACTGCCTATATATCATTTCCCGGTTGCATGTGAAAACAATTTTTAACATTCATTTTGGAAACTTTGAGTTCCACATTCTCTTCCTTCTTCCCTCTCCACCCACCCTCATTGAGAAGGCAAGCAATTCAGTATAGGTTATATATGTGTAGTTATCCAAAATACTTCCTTAATAGACATGTTGTGAAAGAATATCTATTTCCCTCTATCCTATCCCACCCCCCACTTATTCTTTTTTCAACTTTGGCCCTGTTCCTTTTCAAATGCATTTGCTTCTGACTACGCCCTTTGCTAGTCTGCCTTCCCTTCTATCATCCCCACCTCTTATTCCCTTTCTCTTTACTTTCCTGCAAGGAGAGATACCCAACTGAATGTGTATGTTATTCCCTTCTTACCCCAAATCTGACTAGAGTAAGGTTCACTCATTCCCTCTCACCTCTCCCCTCTTTCTCTCCACTACGAAATCTTTTTTTGCCTCCTTTATGTCAGACAGTTTATTCCATTCTGTCTTTTCCTTTCTCCTTCTCCCAATACATGCCTCACTCACCCTTTAATTTTTTTTTTTTTAGATATCATCCCTTTATATTCGACTTACTTTGTGCTCCCCATCTCTATTTCCTCCAACTACCCTAATACTAAGTAAGGTCTCATGAGTTATAAATATCATCTTTCAATGTAGGAATGTAAACAGTTTGATTTTAATAAATTTCTTTTGATTTCTCTTTCCTGTTTACCTTTTCACGATTCTCTTGATTCTTGTATTTGAAAATCAAATTTTCTATTCAGTTCTGATCTTTTCATCAAGAATGCTTGAAAGTCCTCTATATCATTGAAATTCCATTTTCCCCCTGAAGTATTATACTTAGTTTTTCAGAGTAGGTGATTCTTGGCTTTAATCCTTGCTTCTCTGACCTCCGGAATATCATATTCCAAGCCCTTCGATCCCTTAATGTAGAAGCTGCTAGATCTTGTGTTATCCTGATTGTATTTCCGCAATGCTTGAATTGTTTCTTTCTGGATGCTTGCAATATTTTCTCCTTGACCTGGGAACTCTGAAATTTGGCTATAATATTCCTAGGAGTTTTCCTTTTGGGATCTCTTTCAAAAAGCAATCATTTCTATCCATTTCTATTTTATCCTCTGGTTCTAGAATATAAGGAAATTTTCCTTGATAATCTCCTGAAAGTTGATATCTAGGCTCTTTTTCTGATCATGGATTTCAAGTAGTCCAATAATTTTTTAATTCTCTCTCCTGAATGGATTTTCCAGATCAGGGGTTTTTCCAGTGAGATATTTCACATTGTCTTCTATTTTTTTCATTCTTTTGATTCTGTTTTATAATTTCTTGATTTCTCATTAAGTCACTGGCTTCTATTTGCTCCATTCTAATTTTGAAGGAATTCTTTTCTTCAGTGAGCTTTTGGACCTCCTTTTCCATGTGGCTAATCCTGCTTTTTAAGGCACTCTCCTCATTAGCTTTTTGGACTTCTTTTGCCATTTGAGTTAATCTATTTATTAAAATGTTATTTTCCTCAGTATTTTTTTTTTGTATCCTTTAGCAAACTATTGACTCATTTTTCATGATTTTTTTGAATCATTCTCATTTCTCTTCCCAGTTTTTTCCTCTACCCTTACTTGATTTTCAAAATCCTTTTTGAGCTCTTCCATGGCCTGAGACCAATTCATATTTTTCTTAGAGGTTTTTGATGTTTGGCTTTGTTTTCTTCTATTGCATATTTTGATCCTCTTTTCCAGCAAAGTAAGATTCTATAGTCTGAATTTTGTTTTACATTGTTGGCTCATGATCTGAGTCAAATATTTGATTTTCTAACTCTTTGTCCAGGTAGGGCTCTACTTCTAGTGGGGGTGGAGATGGGTGTGGATGTATTGTCCCAGGCTGCAAGGGTTTTGAATCAGCCACTCAATCCCCCACAGTCTTTGGTTTCAGAGTGCCAGAAGCAGCTGCCCTAGCCACCACCTCTGCTGCTGCTGACACTGACACCCCTTTTTCCTCTGTCCTGGGGCTGGGACTGAACCCCAGCCAGACCAGGTCCCACAGCATTCTCACACTGACCTTCCATGCTGTCTTAGGCGTTTGTGGGTTGAGAAGTCCAGAAAGTGCCACAGCTGCCAGGAGTTCAGTCCCCTGAGGCCTTCTCTGACACCATCTGTGCCAGTGTGGCTCTGCTCTGCTCTGCTCCCAGTCCACTGTAATAGATGTCTCCCATTGATCCTCTAAGCTTTCTGGTGCTGGAAATATGTTTCATTCTGTCATTTTGTGGGTTATTCATATCTAGAATTTGTTTAGAGTCACTTTTTACAGGTATTTGGAGGGGTTTGGGAAGAGAGTACATGAAAGTCCATGCTTTCACTCTACCATCTTGGCTCCCTGAAGTGTGGCTCTTTGATTGAATCCAAAGTTCATGGAACAAATTCCCTTAATAAAAGGATTTATTCTGTAATACTTGGACTAAGTCAAAAGGCTGTACCCGAGGACCTAGAGGGCCATATGTGGCCTTGAGGACATAGGTTCCCCAATCTTGTACACCACAGAGTTGACAGCAAAGAAGAAACTGGAGCGGGGGAGAAGGTGTATACAAGAGATGTCATGGGTATGGAGGATAAGAGAGAATGACAATTTCAGGATGGAATCTAAGTTATTACCCTGGGTGACTGGGAAGATGGTGATGCCCTCATCAGAAATAAGAAACATAGGAAGTGGGAAGAGTTTGGGAAGAAATGTAAAGAATTCAGTTGTGAACATGTGTTTAAGATATCTATGCTACATCCAGTTTGAGATGTCTAATAGAAATTTTAAGATATGATTTCATAGGTTATAAGAGAAGTTAGTGCTAGATAAATAAATCTGAGAATTAACAGCATAAACAGGGTAATTAAAACTATGGGAGGTGATAAGATCACTAAATGAAAGAGTATAGAGAGAGATGAGAAGAGGACCCAGGACAAATGAAAACAGGTAACAACAAATGAGAAACAGCACTTCTAGACCTCAAACCATGTTATAAAGGAGCAGTCATCAAAACCATTTGATATTGGTTAAAAAAAAAAGGACTCACTGGAATAGACTATATGAGGTAGAATAAAAAATGATTGATCTCAATAACTTATTGATAAGGTGGAAACCATGAATTACCTTGGAAAGAGATACTTATTTGATGAAAAGTGCAGGGAAAACTAAAAAGAAGTCTGGCAGAAATTATGCTTATACCAATATGCCAACAATACATTCTAAATGAATACATGATAGTAATAATAAGATAATACTATTGAAATTAGAAGAGAAATAGATTATATGCCTCTGTCAACTATGGGTAGGTCTTAACCAAACAATGGAGTTAATTACAAAAAATAAATTAGATTACTTTGTTAAATGACACCAAAATGCTTCTGCACAGACAAAATTAATGCACCTATGATCATGTAAAAAACAGATAGCGATAGAAATTACTTTTGAAAAAAGGGCAAAAAGAAAGTGCTGGAAATTAAATGGTTATTTTTAGTAAACTAAAAGGATGCATCTCAAGTCACAAATCTTTGTGTGACTTATCAGCATGTTGAAGAAGTCTCATTCATGTGAACACATTCTGGATAAAGTAATTTCAAGAAAGTAATGATACAATTTCCTGGATTTAATTTATAAATGTAGTGTTTTGATACCCAGTTATCATTTTAATATTTTTAAAAAGTAAATATTTACATACATACATAAGAATGACATTATTTTAAGCTTTCTTCTCTGAAAACTGCATGACAGGAGAGATTCAAAATTGGTGAAACTTTTTAAAAAAGCCATTCATTACTTTCTGAAGACCTTTTATTTTGAGAAGTAATCTTAACAACCTTCATCTGGCTACCTAACAAAAAATATCCTTTTGACAGAAAAACACAGAAAAGAATTCCTGAAAAGTAAAATTTTTTCAACTAGAATTGATCTTATGAAGACAATTACAGAAACAAAGAGTTCCTAATTTGTAATATATTATAGGACATGTAATTTTCTTCTTCCTCCAATTTTAAGATGTATTTTTTCAATGGGCAGTGTTTCAACCACATCCTTTCTTTTCTCTAAGCTTTTACATTCACATTTATTACTCTTGCAATTATATCCAGAAGATATTGAAAAGGGACTACCTATAGTGAAAAGTGATATAAAACTAGGAAATTCAAAGAACCATACCAGATTTTCCTTCAAGTACTTTTTATATTTCCCAGTGAAGCACTACATTTCTTTTAGTGTATCTTGAGAATGAGGAGTAAATATCACCTATGGGCCAGGTCATTTATGTTAAGTAGACTTTTTTTCTTTCTTTCTTTCTTTCTTTCTTTCTTTTTTTTTTTTATTAATTTATTTAACTTTTAACATTCATTTTCACAAAATTTTGGGTTCCACATTTTCTCCCCTTTTGTCCCCTACCCCTACCCCAAAACACTGAGCGTTCTAATTGCCCCTGTCTGCCAATCTGCCCTCCCTCCCTCCCCATCCCTTCCCTTTGGAAGGCAAGCAATTTAATATAGGCCAGATCTGTGTAGTTTTGCAAATGATTTCCATAATAGTAGTGTTGTGTAAGGACTAATTATATTTCCCTCCATCCTATCCTGTCCCCCATTACTTCTGTTCTCTCTTTTGATCCTGACCCTCCCCATGAGTGTTGACCTCAAATTGCTCCCTCCTCCCCGTGCCCTCCCTTCCATCATCCCCCCCACCCTGCTTATCCCCTCATCCCCCACTTTCCTGTATTGTAAGATAGGTTTTCATACCAAAATGAGTGTGCATTTTATTCCTTCCTTTAGTGGAATGTGATGAGAGTAAACTTCATGTTTTTCTCTCACCTCCCCTCTTTATCCCTCCACTAATGAGTCTTTTGCTTGCCTCTTTTATGAGAGATAATTTGCCCCATTCCATTTCTCCCTTTCTCCTCCCAATATATTTCTCTCTCACTGCTTGATTTCATTTTTTTTTTAAGATATGATCCCCTCCTCTTCAGTTCACTCTGTGCACTCTGTCTCTCTGTGTGTGTGCGTGTGCATGTGCATGTGTGTGTGTGTAATCCCACCCAGTACCCAGATACTGAAAAGTTTCAAGAGTTACAAATATTGTCTTTCCATGTAGGAATGTAAACAGTTCAACTTTAGTAAGTCCCTTATGACTTCTCTTTGCTGTTCACCTTTTCATGGTTCTCTTCATTCTTGTGTTTGAAAGTCAAATTTTCTTTTCTAGTCTGGTCTTTTCATCAAGAATGCTTGAAGTCCTCTATTTCATTGAAAGACCAATTTTTCCCCTGAAGTATTACATTCAGTTTTGCTGGTTAGGTAATTCTTGGTTTTAGTCCTAGTTCCTTTGACTTCTGGAATATCCTATTCCATGCCCTTTGATCCCTTAATGTGGAAGCTGCTAGATCTTGTGTTATCCTGATTGTATTTCCACAGTACTTGAATTGTTTCTTTCTAGCTGCTTGCAATATTTTCTCCTTGATCTGGGAACTCTGGAATTTGGCCACCATGTTCCTAGGAGTTTCTCTTTTTGGATCTCTTTCAGGCGGTGGTCTGTGGATACCTTGAATACTTATTTTGTCCTCTGGTTCTAGAATCTCAGGGCAGTTTTCCTTGATAATTTCATGAAAGATGATGTCTAGGCTCTTTTTTTGATCCTGGCTTTCAGGTAGGCCCATAATTTTTAAATTGTCTCTCCTGGATCTATTTTCCAGGTCAGTTGTTTTTCCCATGAGATATTTCACATTATCTTCCATTTTTTCATTCTTTTGGTTTTGTTTTGTGATTTCTTGGTTTCTCATAAAGTCATTAGCCTCCATCTGTTCCATTCTAATTTTGAAAGAACTATTTTCTTCAGTGAGCTTTTGAATCTCCTTTTCCATTTGGCTAATTCTGCTTTTTAAAGCATTCTTCTCCTCATTGGCTTCTTGAACCTCCTTTGCCAATTGAGTTAGCCTATTTTTCAGGGTGTTATTTTCTTCCGCATTTTTTTGGGTCTCCTTTAGCAGGGTGCTGACCTGCTGTTCATGCTTTGACTGCATGTCTCTCATTTCTCTTCCCAGCTTTTCTTCCACCTCTCTAACTTGATTTTTTATGAGCTCTTCCATGGCCTGAGCCCATTGGGTGGGCTGGGATATAGAGGCCTTGACTTCTGAGTCTTTGCCTGATGGTAAGCATTGTTCTTCCTCATCAGAAAGGAAGGGAGGAAATGCCTGTTCCCCAAGAAAGTAACCTTCTATAGTCTTTTTTCTTTACCCTTTTCTGGGCATTTTCCCAGCCAGTGATTTGACTTCTGAATATTCTCTTCACACCCACTTCTCCTCCGGATCTTCCCAGCCAGCCCTTGGGGTCTGAGATTCAAATGCTGCTTGCAGCCTCAGGGCTTTTGGCGGGGGCAGGGCTGCTATTCAGTGTGAGATTAAGTTCAGGTGCTCAGGTCAGGGCAGGGCTGCCTCACAGGCTCAGTTCCCTCAGGGGGTTTATGTGGAGACCTTCAACAATGGATCCAGGCTCCTGCCTGCTTGGGGAGCCCCGGTCTGCTCCTGCCTCCACTGTTGCCTCCTGGGGGGGCCTGAGTTATGGGGGTACCCCACTCCCCTCTCGACCCACCCAAGAGACCCTCTCACTGACCCCTGTCACCTGTGGGTGGAGGGACCCGCGTGGCCGCTGGAGATCCCGTCCCTGAAGTCCGCTCGGAGTTTTTCCTCTTGGTGCCGTGGCTGCGGCAGGGCTGTACTCAGCTCCCAGTCCCGGCGCCCAGTCCATGGTGCAAAGGACCTTTTGCGAGAGGTTTGCAGGTCTCTCTGGAACAGAAATCTCCTTCACTCCAATGTTCTGTGGCCTCTGGGTGCAGAATTCGCCGTGAGTTACTTTTTTGTAGATGTTCTATGGGTTATGGGCTTGGAGCTATGTGTATGTGCTTCTTTCTACTCCGCCATCTTGGCTCCGCCCCCCTTTTTCTTTCTTTTTATGTCTTTTAAAGTACTATCTGTTATATGGGATAACTTTATTGGAGAGGAAAGGACAGGGTTAACTATGATGGGAAGGATGACTAAGATAATAAAAAAACAGAAGACATCAATAAATGCTTTTTTTTTTTTTTAATTATGCAACAACCAGAAAATTAAAGGTTGTTACTTTCCTGGCATCTATTATATGACCGATAGAATTATTTGGAATTGACATCTGTTTTGTAATTGTTGTCCATTGCCTGATTATGATTCAACTGGCAGAGATAAAGATTATGTTAATCACGCTCCTTTTATACCTCCATAAATAATTAATTAATTATCCCACTTACCTTAGCAGCTTTTCTAAAGCTTTTCTTGCCTCCTCAAATCTCCTATACGTAGCTCTTTGTCTCCCTTCTAACATTGTTACAACTGAGAGCAATCACCCCATCCTTGGACTATTGCACTACCCCATTGACTGTTTTCTCTGACTCAAGTCTCTCCCCAGTCCAATGCATCTTCTGCTCTGTTCTTAAAGTGAACCTCCTATAAAGCACAGGTCTGATCATGTCACCAACCCCCCACTCATTCAATAAACTCCAGTGGCTTCTTTTACTTCTAGTTTCAATTAGCATCCAAAGCCCTTAAAAAACTGGGCCCTTTCTATCTTTCATCTTCTTATGGCTCATTCCCACCCTTCTATTCTCTGGAGAACACTACTAGCCAGCTTCTCTGCAGTTCCTTGCACAATACATTCCATATCTAGATTTCAGGCATTTTCACTAGCTGTTCCCCTGTCTGTAATTCTCTCCCTGCTAATTTCTGCCTATTGGCTTCCCTAGTTTTTTTTTAAGTCCCAGATATAATCCCTAATCTCCCTTAATTCCAGTGTCTTCCCTCTTTTTAATTATTTCCTATTTTTCCTCTGTATAGCTTGTTTTGCATAATAATTTTTGTGTGTGGAGTCTTTTCCATTGGATTGTAAGTTTCTAAATGGCGGGGATTGTCTTTTTACTCTTTTTTTATCTCCATCACTTAGCACAGTGCACAGGCACTTAGTAAAGATTCATTGGTTGTTACTGGACATCTAGTTTGAGAAGACTGAAACATCAGTTGGAGAAATGTCTCTGTCCTGGGACCTGGTGCTCAGAAGAGCTGAATGGCAATAGAAAAGAGAAAACCTTTGTTGCCCAGTCAAGTAAGTAGGTGAGAAAACTGAGGCACAGAGAAGTTAAGGAATTTGTCTAGGTGTCTACAGCTAATGTGTCTGAGAGAATTTGAACGCAAGTCTTCCTTTCTCTAAGTGTAATGCTCTTTCTCTTATATCGTGTTATCTCTCTCAGATATTATATCAGAGTATTGAATGATTCTGGACAAGGTAGAATGCTTAGTGAAATGAACATTGGAATTTTAAAACTAACTTTTTAACATATTAATTAATGTTAATTTTTTCCTATTGGAACCTTTTTTTGCAACTGTAGTAGAAGCCAATGATAATGTTTAATTTCATATACACACAATATTTTATGCATAAGGTTCTATTAAAATAAATGTATTTCATATAGTATTTCACAAAACTCAGAGGTTCCATGGAATGTGGAGTCATAGTTCAGCCCCCTCATTTTTAATAGCTCAGGAAAATGAGGCCCAATGAGGTTTCATTTCCTTTCCATCTAGATCTTTCTAACATAATAAAAACAGAATGAGATATTAGTTATAAAACATTATAAAATTCAAGATATGCAATTAATACTCATCATATTTATATAATGAACACAGAGCTCAATTTTCCAGCTGCCTCCACAGCAGTTATTCTAACATAATATATAACAAGACACAATGATACTTTACTGAATAGTGTAAAAATAAGATCTTAAAGGACAAATCACAATTCTTTAATTTAGTATTTTATTTTGCCCAATTACATGTGAAAACAATTTTCAATGTTCATTTTTTAAAAAGGAGTTCCAAATTTTCTCTCTTCCTCCTTACCTTTCTCATTGAGAAGGCAAACAATTTGATATGTTATACATGTGTAGTCATGCAAAACATATTTCCATGTTAGTCCAGTTGTAAAACAAAATATAGACCAAAATTAAAAAAAATAAAGAAATAGAAAATAAAAAAAAAATAGTATGCTTTGATCTATATTCAGACTCCATCAATTCTTTCTCTGGGGAGGGATAGCATTTTTCATCATAAGTCCTTCAGAGTTGTCTTGGATCACTATATTGATGAGAATAGCTAAGTCATTCACAGTTGATCGTCTTATTGTAACTGTGTAAAAGTTTCTTCTGCTCCTGCTTCTCATTTCACTTTGAATTAAGTCTTCCAGGTTTTTCCCTTGTTATTTCTTATAGCACAATAGTATTTCATTATAAGCAGATACAACGACAGTATTTCATTATAATCACATACAACGACTTGTTCAACCATTCCCTAATTGATGGCATCCCTTCAATTTCATTTTTCTTTTTTGCTACAAGAAAGGAGCTGCTATAAATATTTTTGTGCATATAGGTCTTTTATTTTTTTGTTTCTCTCTTTTGGGATACAGACCTAGTTTTGTTATTACTATGTCAAAGGGTATGCATAGTTTTATAGGCCTTTGGGCATAGTGCAGGGTTGCTTAAAGGTTGAATTGCAACTCCATCAGCAGTGCTGTAGTGCATCAGTTTTTCTATATCCCCTTCAACATCTGTCCTTTTCCTTTTCTAGTCTATTAGCCAACCTAATATGTGTGAGATAGTACCTCAGATTGTTTTAACTTGCTTTTCTGTAATCAGTATTGATTTACAGCATGTTCTCATACGGCTATAGATAGGTTTGATTATTTCAACTGAAAACTGACGATATGTTTTGATCACTTATCACTTGGGGAATAGATTTTATTATAATAAATTTAAGTCATTTATATATTTGAGAGAAAGGCTTTTATCAGAGAAAATTGCTTCAAAATGTTTTTTAGTTATAATTGTTATTTATTTGCCATTTTATGATTACCATTAATCTATACTCTCCTTTCACCTTGTCCCTCCTCAAAAGTGTTTTGCTTCTGATACCCCCTCTCCCATTCTGTTCACCTGTTCTATGCCCTGTCCCCTCCTACTTTTCTGTAGGGTGAGATAGATTTCTATAACCAGTTGAGTGTATGTGTTATTCCCTCTTTGAGCCAATACTGATGAGAGTAAGGTTCAAGCATTCCTTACCACTTCCCCCAGCTACTGACTTATTTTTCATGATTTTATTACATCACTCTCATTTTTCTTCCAAATTTTTCTTCCACTTTTCTTACTTGATTTTGAAAATCCTTTTTGAGCTCTTTCATGTCCTGAGACTAATTCATATTTTCCTTTGAAGCTTCAGATGTAGGAGCTTTGACTTTGTTGTCTTCTTCTAAGTGTATGTTTTGATCTTCCTTGTCACCATAGTAACTCTCTATAGTCAGAATATTTTTCTGTTGTTTCCTCATTTTCCTCATGTATTTATTTACTTTTAACCCTTTACTAAAGGGTTGTTCTGCTTCCAGGGTGGAGGGCACCCTGTACCAAGCTTCAGGGATTTTGTCCAACTCTTTTCAGAAATACTTCTAGGGATCTAGAAGTTTTCAGTTCTTCTAATCTAAGGAGAAGTGTGTTTACTACTCTATTGCCCTGTGACCTGGTCTGTGAGTGGCCACAAGCATTCTTTTCTGCTCTAGAATTGTAATGAGGGTCCCTGCTAACCGGTCTGCAGCCACAAGCTCTAGTGTGCTAATGTTCCTCTGTGCCACCTAAGACTATGACCTGGATCTTAGTATGGGGAAAGCAACAGATCCCTGTCCTCAGTGTCAGCAAAGCGATCCTTGTAATCTTCTGACTATTTTTTTGGCTCCATACTATCTGTGGGCTGAGAACACTGAAAGCAGTCACTGCAATTGCTGATTCAGTTACTCCTAAGAACTGTTCTTTGTTTACTGGGGCCCAGTCTGCCCTGGTACACCCTAAGTTGAACTATGCTCCACTCTCATCTTGGTGCAACAGACCTTTCCTGCCTACTTTCTAAGTTGTCTTGGTCTGAAAAATTATTTTACCCCATCCATTTGTGAGTTTTGCCACTCTAGAATTTGTTTTGGGGCATTATTTAAAGGTGTTCAGAAGAGCTGGAGAATGACTTTAATGGAGTCTGAACGTAGATTGAAACAACAGTTTTTTGAAAATATTTCTTTTTTGTTTGTTTGGGGGTTTTTTGCTCTGTTTTCTTTTACAACATGACTAATATAGAAACATTTTCTGTATGACTGTACTTACATAACCTAAATCAAATTTCTTGCCTTATCAATAAGAGAGGAAGGAGACAGGAAGAGAATTTGGCAGATTCTGCCTTTTCTAAGTCATCTTGGCTCCACCACCACTCCAATCACAAATTTCATAACTAGCATTTACCGATCCATTGATTCTACAATATACTATTACTGTGGTTAGATTTTATGTGGTCACATTTCAAGGTTTAAAAATTTTTTGTTTTGTTAACTTTCATATCAAAGAAACCACAGTTAAACAAGAATGAAAGAATTTTGTCTTCCAACCCTTCTTTTACATTTGTATAGTTTAAATGAGATTTTGTTTTTAGTATTCACTAGTCATTAAATATTGATCGGCAGACATCATGGTTCAAGTATTACCTGACTGACAATAACAAATCTCCCCTTAATTTTGCACCTTTATTATTTTTTTTGTGGTGATTCCCCTCCCATAATGTATATGACACATTTCCAGCATACTTCCTTAATGTCATGTTAGATATCTCTTTGTCAGCTAATACATAAGTACACATACCATATTGGGCAAATTTGTACTGTACCATACTGCAGCTCCCTACCCCTATGATTCTATGATTCATATCATTAGCTTTAATCTCTCTTCTGAACTACAAAACACTATAAACTGCCTCCTAGCCATTTCTAACTGTATATCCTATAGGCGTCTCATTATGCCTCAGATAATTTATTTTCTTCCAAACCAATTCTTTCTCTATGCTAACCCCGTTCTCTTAAGTGCACCTTCTCTAATCACTCAATTTTGCAAACTTGAAGCAATATTTTTTTGCTCCCTTTCCCAAACCTTAACAAATCAGTTGCCACATCTTGTTGCTTCTACTTTCACATCTCTTGCATTTATCTCTTCTTTACTCCCAGAAACCTCTACCCTACTTCAGTCTCTAACAAAATCACCCTGCTCCTCCTTGCCTCATCACCTCTCACCTGGAATCTTTTCAATAAATTTTTAGTTGGTCTCTCTGTTTCCAGGCTTTTCTCTCTCTAATTCATCCTCCACGTTAATGCTAAACTGATGCACTGAAACATAGCTTCAATGTTACCACTCCCTAAATTAATAATTGTCAGAGCCCTCTTGCTCTAGGCTAATGTATAAAATGCTCAGTCTCACATTTAAGCTACAGTTGCGGCAACATCTTCTACTACTCTGATTATAATCCAAATTAATAAGAATACTACATCCCTGTCATAAACCTGGTTTTCCCCTAAAGAGGAAATGATTTAATTAATCTAATGGACTAAAACTAGGACAACAGACATACTTGTTTAAAGCACGAAGGCTCAGCCATGAGTAGTCGGGCTTAATGAACTGCTATAAGAGATAACACAGCCTTATGACTAGGTGTGTCACCAATGTAATTATAGAGGCATGCCCAACTCAGTTGAGATGGCATCTTTGTTGAATACCATTCTTTGTCCTTTCTAATGTGTCCTTTTATCAGTTATTTTCTTTCATATAATTATTGGTTATTTCTGTGATTTGTTCTTTGACAACCTCATTATTTAGGATTTCATTAGGTCTCCATTTGGGTTTGTGTCATTTGTTTTGTATTCTATGAAGCAATGATCATATTTATTGCTTTATGGTCAGTAAAGGATATATTGACTACTTCTGCCTTTTTATGTTTGCTCACAATGTCTCTGAGCCCTAATACATGATCAATTTTTGAGAAAAGTTCAATGTAGTACTCAGAAATAAATATGCTCTTTTGAAGTCCCACTTAGGAGGCAGTCTTTTAGCTCTGATTTCTCTAGCAATTAGTTTAATTTAAAATTTTGCCTTTTTAAAGTCATTCTCTTAGATTTATTCATTTATCAATAATAATTTATTTTTAACATTTCATTTTTTTCAATTATAAGTAAAAACATTTTTTAAAATTCTGAGTTCCAAATTCTCTTCCTCTCTCCTTCCTCTTTTATTGATAAGGCAAGAAATTTGATTTAGGTTATGTAGGTACAGTCATACAGAAAATGTTTCTATATTAGTCATGTTGTAAAAGTAAACAGACCAAAAAACCCCCAAACAAACAAAAGAGAAAGATTTTGAAAAAAATGTTGTTTCAATCTACATTCAGACTCCATTAATTCTTTCTCTTCAGGTGGAAAACATTGTTCATCATAAGTCCTTTGGAATCATCTTGGATCATTGCATTACTGAGAATAGCCAAGTCACTAACAGTTGATCATTGTATAGTACTGATGTGACTGTGTATACTGTTCTGATTCTGCTTACATTACTGGACATCAGTTCATGGAAGTCTTTCCAGGTTTTTCTGAAAGCATCCTGCTTGTTATTTCTTATAGTACAATAGTATTCTATCACAATCATATACCACAACTTGTTCAGTCATTCCTTAATTTATGGAAATCTCTTTAATTTCCAACTATTTGCCACCACTAAAAGGATTGCAATAAATATTTTTGTACATATAGGCTTATTAAGAGGATTTTTACTGAGTCAGTCTCTAGCCTTTGAATGCTACACAAAACAGGCCTAGAGATGGGAGTGCCAGTAATCAAATACTTTAATTAATCAGTTTCAGAGTGAGGAATGCTCTCATAGCTGAAGAAAAAGCACAGCTTATATACTTAAATCACAAATGGGAAAGAAGAGGGGAAGGTGGATTACAATCATTTAGGGGGTTCCCATAAAAACCCCACACATCCCACAATACAACAATTCTGGAGTAAAGTCTTCAGGGGTCATGACCACCTCCCCCTAAGTTACAGAACCAGAGTTCTATGACAGGAACAGGTTCTACAATTTTTGATTTGCTTCACTTAAGGTCCAGTGATTGTGAATGTTGTCAGAGTTTCAATTGATCAATTTATGCTGTATTGTGAGCTCTGACTTCAGAGCTGGAGAGACAGCTCTTGAGAAAACTAAATTATTAGTATATTCATTACACATATCATGTTGATTAATATGAAAATTATATTCCCTTCTCAGGTTGTTTACTTTTCTGTTTTTTATGTCTTTGGGATACAGATCTAGTAGTGGTATTGTTGGGACAGAGAGTATGCATGGTTTTATAGCTTTTTGGGCATAGTTACAAATTGTTTTCCAGAATGGTTGGATCAGTTCGCATCTTGAACAACAGTGCATTGATGTCTCAATTTTCCCATATTTCCTCTAACATTTGTAGTTTTCATTTTATGTCACATTAACTGATATGATAGATATGAGGTAATACATTGCATTTCCCTAATCAATAGTGATTTTGAGCATTTTTTTCCTATGACCATAAACAACTTTATTTTTTTATCAGATAACTGCCTTTTTATATCTTTTGACCATTTGTCAATTTAGGAATCACTTGTATTTTTATACATTTGACTCATTTCTCTCTCTGTATGAAAAATGAGAGCTTTATCAGAGAAGCTTGTAATTTTCTTCACAGTTATGATTACTGTATATTTTCCTCCATCCTATGTCTTCACTGTTTATCCTCCTCTTTCTTATTTTACCTTGTCCCTTCTCAAAAGTGTTTTGCTTCTGACCACCACCTCTTCCAACCTACCCTCTCTTCTACCAGACCCACCCTTGTTTTATCCCCTTACTTCTACTTTCTTATAGGGTAAGATAGATTTCTATACCCACATGAGTGTGTATGTTATTCCATCTTAGATCCAATTCTGATGAGAGTAAAGTTCAAGCACTGTCTGCCACCTTTTCTCACCCCACCCCCACCATCTTCTCCACTGTAAAAAATTTTTTCCATCTCTTTTAGGTGAGATAATTTATGCCATTCTACCTCTTCTCCTAGGGCATCCTCTTTGTCAGTTCTTAATTTTATACTTTTAGAGATCATCCCTTTGTAGTCAACTCACAACTCTGCTCTCTGTCTATATATACTCCTTCTAACTGCCCAAATAGTGATGACGTTCTTAGGAGCTACAAATATCATCTTCCTATGTAGGAATATAAAAAATTTAACCTTACTCAATCCCTTATGATTTCTCTTTCCTGCTTACCGTCTTATGCTTCTTTTGAGTCTTGAATTTGAAAGTCAAATTTTCTATTTAGCTCTGGTCTTTTCTCAAGAATGCTTGCAATTCCTCTATCTCATTGAATCTTCACTTTTTTTCCCTCATGGGTTATACTCAGTTTTACTGGGTAGGTGATTCTTGGTTGTAATCCCTGCTCCTCTGACCTCTGGAATATCATATTCCAAGCCCTCCAATCCCTTAATGTAGAAACTGTTAAATCTTGTGTTATTTTGATTATGACTCCACAATACTTGAATTATTTCTTTCTAGCTTCTTGCAATATTTTCTCTGTGACCCTGGAACTCTGGAATTTGTCTATAATATTCCTGGGAATTTTCATTTTGAGATCTCTTTCAGGAGGTGATCAATGGATTCTTTCAATTTCTATATTTCTATTTAACCTTCTGGGTCTAGACTATCAGGGCAATTTTCATTGACTATTTCTGGAAAGTTGATGCCATGGCTTTTAGGTAGTTCAATAATTCTTAAATTATCTCTAATTTGCTGATTTTTGACACTAACTGGGAAAAAATACCTGATGGACATTAATATAGTTGTTTGAAATGAACATGGTTTGGGAAAAAAAAAAATCTCTCCTCAATCTGTTTTCCAGATCAGCTGTTTTTTCAATCAGATATTTCACGTTTTCTTCTATTTTTTTCATTCTTTTGATTTTATTTTATTGTTTCATAATGGTTCATGGAGTTATTAGCTTCTATTTGGCCATTTCTACTTTTTAAGGAATTATTTTTTTAATGAACTTTTGTATCTCCTTTTCCATTTGACTGGTTCTACATCATAAAGAGTTCTTTTTCTTTTAGCAAATTTTTGTATCTCTTTTTCCATTTGGTCAATTCTCCTTTTTAAGGAGTTCTTCTCTTCTCAGATTTTTAATCTTTTTTACCTTTGACCTATTCTGTTTTTAACATGTTATTTTCTTCAGTATTTTGTTGTTATTATTCTTTGTCCTTTGTCTTAACTTTTATGAGAATTGGGAATATTATTCGAAGAGTTGATATCTTTGCATTTATTGAACATGTTGCAATATTTATTTGTGGATTTTGCTTACCCAATCTATTCCATTGATCAAGTGTGTGTGTGTGTGTGTGTGTGTGTGTGTGTGTGTGTGTGTGTATACACATACATATCCATACACACACGTATAAATACTCACATATGTATGTGTATATATGTGCATGTGTGTGTATATATATAGTTTCCATTTTGTAATGTTATATATATATATATGTATATGAATACATAGACAATTGTTGCAGGAAACATGATATATGTTTTATATATAATATTATATAAGATATAATATATACATATACAATATATATGTATATAATATATAATAATATATAACATATATATAATACATATGTATGTGTGTATATAACCATATACATACACATAACCTCAGAGACATTTCTAATAATAAATTATTATTGAATATAATCATTGAATAAATCATTGAATGAAGGCAAGTGGCACCACATGGGAAATGACTGTGGTTTATCTGAGAAAATCAGCTTGTGTCTGTATTAAAAAGCAAGGTAACCAACTCTAGGGATAGCTGAGAGAGGAGCTTTGGCATTTTACAAGAGGCATGACTGTGAGGAAAGAACTCAACGGTGGAATTCTTGATCTTAACTTTTTCATTTGTATGTCCTAGAACTTAGAGAAAGTGGGAAATAGAATTTCTTTCTCCCTCTCCCTCCAAGTTAATAGTGTCTTATGACAGAAGGGCATAGCCATTTGTAATGGTAATCTATTTTTGCTATTGTTAATATAATTTTGCTTTTCAATGGGAAGATATTCCCCACCAATTAATGGACCTGGAAAGATTTGTAGGAAGTCCCACACCTTTTGTTAATGAGGCATGGATTCTCAAGGGTTGTGATGCCCTCTGTCTATAAAAAAATATTTAAGTACTGTGAGGTGGGGCTTCAGTTTCAGGTTTGGTTTTTGGAATAAGTTTTGTGTGCCAGATGAGACTCTGGGAAGCCTCTAAGCAGCCCCTTGGCTTTGAAAACCCAAGTGTTGGTGCTTCCCTCTCTGGTAACTGTTGGGGATGGAAGCTCAATTCCATGTGGACAGTCTCGGGCGGGTAAAGGTGGGAACTTCTAAATCTTAGAGTTCTCATGAGGCCCCCCATGAAACACCAGGGAATCGAAGAGTGAGACCGAGCTATCTCGTGTATTTCTGCCTCTTCCCATGAGAAACGTGATGGGAGGAGCATCCCCGCCCTCAAGACTGTCCCGGATCTGGGCACACCTATTGTTATCTAACAGGCATGGTATTCAGGTGCAAACTACACGGCTGGAGAGCTTAATTAGGGTCAGGAAAGCCTGAAGGCGCTCTTAGCGTGGAGGGGCCCTGACAGGACAGAAGGCTCCGTTTTTCCTCTCTTCGCTCTCCCCTCCCCCTCTCTCCCCACTTATACTTCTGCTTCCAATCTCTTACTGTAAGATCTTTGCCTCCTTGGGAGATTTCTCTCTCCCTCCTAAGGAAGAGCTCCCCCTGCACATGTAACCAGGACCCTGAATAAAGCCTAACTCTTGTTCGACTCCGGAAAGTCTCTTCTCTCATACGTTTATCCGGTTTGGCCAACCGAAGACCTGGGACAGGTAAGGTAAGACTCGGGTAGCCCTCAGGCCTCTAGGCCTGGCAGGTAACAATGTATGTATGTAATGGTCAGACAGTTGGATCTGTTTGTTGAACTATGATGTGTGTATTATTTATGTCAGATAATTGGAAGCATTTTGAGTTCTCTATATTTTCTCTGAAGTTCAAGAAGCTGACTTTTCCCCCTGAACTAAGTGAATGATATATATGTGTTTGATTAAAGTTGACCCCTCAAAAGTTGTCTTTCCTTTTAGAAAAGCAGAACAAAGAACCTGTGATAGTAGGCTCCCCTGCGTGTGTTGGGGTGCTTACTGTTATACCATTCAGGTTCTCCCAGAAAGTGAGCTACAGTGAATTACAGGTTAAAGTACTCTGGCAGAGAGATCTTTCTAACAAAAATTTTATACCTAAAGAGAAGATGGTGATGATACTATGAAGAGAGGGAAAAAGAAAGCAGGCACTTCAGTGCCAGACATGTGAATTGCCTTGGCCATTTGTATTCCCTTCATGTGTGTCTCTTTCCTGGGGGGGGGGGGGGTATTCCCATCCTTCTTACTGATGCTGTGTTTGCCTTTTTGAAATATTTTTTTCAATTCATAACCATTTATATATCCCTTCCTCTTACTTTTCAATTTTAAAAGAAAAAAGAAAGATCATTATAACAAATGTGCATAATCAAACATGTTCCATATTGTCCATGTTCAAAAATGTATTAACTTATTCTAGATGCTGTATATTTCTGTCAGAGAATCTTCCCCAGCCAACTTTTTAATTAAGCGAATTTTTTAAAATACTCTTTGTGGTTGGTGGGGATAAGATGACAGAGTAAAGACGGAGACTCACCTGAACTCTCCCCCAAACCCCTCCAAATACCCTGAAGAAATGACTATAACCAAATTCTAGGGCAGCTGGACAGGAAAGATCTGTTGGACTTGGGTGAGAGTCCAGAATGGGCTATTCCAGCACAGCTTTGGCCCCAGGACACCAGGAGCAGACTTTGGGAATGACTAAACCAAAACAGCTGTGGCTGCTTCTGGAGCTCTCAGCCCACAGATGGTAAGGGGTTTGAACAGCTGGTCAGAAGAAGATTACATGGGTCTCTTTGTTAGAACTGATACAGGGCTCTATTGCTTTGCCCATACTTGGATCTAGGTTGCAGTCCTGAGTGGCAGTCCAAGGGCAAGGAAGAGCACTAACATAGCAGAGTTTATGGTGGCAGTGGAGGGGGGACCCTATTTACAATTTCAGGGCAAAAAAGAGTGCTTATGGTTGCTCACATACTAGAGCACAGGCCAGGTGAGGAGGAAACACCTCTCCTTAAAGGATCATGCCACCTTGGAAGAAATGAAAACTCACAGTTCCCTAAAAGTGTTTCTGAAAATAGCTGCAAAACTCCCCTGAAGCTTGGGACAGTGTGCCCTCCACCTTGGTAGCAGAGCCCTATTTTAACAAAGAGCCAAAAAGTCAAGTAATAGGAGAAATGAGCAAAGAAAGGGTAAAAGCAACTCTAACTCTAGAAACTATCTTTAGGGGCAAGAAAGATCAAAACATATGCTCAGAAGAAAACAAAATCAAAGTTCTTGTATTCAAAGCCTTCAAGAAAAATATGAATTGGTCCCAGATCATGCAAGAGCTCAAAAAGGATTTGAAAATCAAATAAGAGAAACAGAGGAAAAATTGGAAAGAGAAATCAGAATAATGCAAGAAAATAATGAAACAACTCACTAAAAGAGATCCCCTCAAAATAATGAAGAAAATAACACCTTGACAATCAGACTAAGCCAAATGGTAAAAGAGGTCCAAAAAGCCAATGAGGAGAAGGATGCCTTGAAAAACAAAATTGGCCAAATGGAAAAAGAGGTCCAAAAATTCGTTAAAGAAAATAATTCCTTAAAAATTGGAATGTAGCAAATGGAAGTTAATGACTTTATGAGAAATCAAGAAATTATGAAGCAAAACCAAAAGAATGTAGAATATCTCATTGGAAAAACAATTGACCTGGAAAATAGATGCAGGAGAGATAACTTAAAAGTTATAGTACTACCTGAAAGCCATGATCAAAAAAGAGCCTAGACTTCATCTTTCAAGAAATTATCAAGAAAAACTGCTCTGATATTTTAGAAACAGAGGACAAATAGAAATTGAAATAATCCACTGATGACCTCCTGAAAGAGATCGCAAAATGAAAATTCCCAGTAATATAGCCAAATTCCAGAGTTCTAATTTCACAGAGAAAATATTGCAAGCCGCTAGAAAGAAACAATTCAAGTATCATTGAACCACAGTCAAGATAACACAAGATTTAGCAGCTTCTACATTAAGGAAATAGAGGGCTTAAAATATGATATTTCAGAGGTCAGAGGAGCAAGGATTCCAACCAAGAATCACCTATCCAGTAAAACTGAGTATAATCCATGAAGGAAAAAATGAATGTTCAATGAGATAGAGGAATTGCAAGCATTCTTGAGAAAGGGCCAGAGCTAAATAGACAATTTGATTTTCAAAGGACTCAAGAGAAGTATGAAAAGATAAACAGGAAAGAGAAATCATAAAGGGCTTATTAAAGTTAAACTGTTTATATTCCTACATGAGATCATATTTTTAACTCATAAGACCTTTCTCATTATTAAGGTAGTCAGAAGGAGTATATGTAGACAGGGGACACAGGTGTGTTAAATATGAAGGGATGATATGTAAAAAATAAACTAAAGGGAAAGAGAGGAATGTGTTAGGAGAAAGAGAAATGTAGAATGGAGTACATAATCTTACATAAAAGAGTCAAGAAAAAGCTTTAACAGTGGAAGGGAAGAAGGGGAAGTTGAGTAGGACTGAGTAAACCTTACAGTCATGAGAACTGGCTTAAAGAGGGAATAACATACATGCTGCATTGGGTTTAGAAGTGTATCTTACCCTACAGAAAGTAGGGGGGATGGGAATAAGAGAAGAGGGAGTTGATAGAAGAGAGGACAGACTGGGTGAAAAGCAAAACACTTTTGAGGAGAGACAAGGTGAAAGGAGAGAGAGAATGGAATAAACAAGGAGAGGGAGGATAGCATGGAGGGAAATACAGTTGGTCTTTTACAACATGACTTTTATAGAAGTGTTTTGCATGACTGTACTTATATAACCTATATCAAATTGCTTGCCTTCTCGATGGTGGTAGGGTGGGAAGGTAGGAAGGGAGATAATTTGGAACTCAAAGTTTTAAAAATGAATGTTGAGATTGTTTTTACATATATAACATATAACTATTTGTACATCATTTTGGCACATGCTTTTACTTTGAGGTAACTGTGTCAGCTAGTTAATTATTAGAGAAAAATAACAGTGATGGGGTTTATGAGTGATAATTTGAGGACTGTGAACACACAGAATAGCTTCAATCTGAGGTAATCAATCCTGAGTTCCCAATTTTCAAGTGTGATTTGGTGTGTGGTATCCCAGATTCTTGAATTAAAAAACAACCCAAGAACAATGCAAGTAGAACTTGAGAAAGGCATCACATATAGTTCAATGTGAGTTAACAGGATTACTTAGAACCCAGGAAAGTTGATGCCCTCTTAAGCTGCAATCACAAAAAGCCTAGAATCCACAAAAATTTTAGTTCATTTATATTCTTACTGGTTTGCATCACATTTTTAGGACTGTGTTTGATTCTGGACATCTTGGTTTAAAGTACATGGATAAATTGAATAATGTCTAGAGAAGAGCCACAAGGATGGCAAATGGCCTTGAATTCAAATGATATGAGAATCATTGGAAGGTACTGCAAATGTTTACTATAAAGAAGCCTTATACACAGAGGGGATAGAACATGACAATATAAAAACAAACTCCAAACTTCGTTATAATTATACAACAGTGAATTCCCAACTTGGGAAACCAGATGATTCAAAAGAATGAATGAACATAGTGAAGCTGAATGAAAATGAAAACATCTCTAGGCACAGTGTTACATGGACATGGGAAAAGTCTGGTGAAGCAATGTGAGGCAAAGAAAAAGAAAAATGCAACTCTACCAATGTGTTACAATTAGAACGAAAAAGAAAATCAGGAGAAAATATTATTATAACATTACATATTTGGCCAAGAAGACTTCAAAAGATCACTTTCTCCCCTAGTTTCCTTGATTGGATGTTTGTTGATGTCCATTCTCAAAAAGGACCAAAACGACACCACTATATTAGAATCAAGTCATAGTGTGTCTGATTGTGACTGATCAGACCAGTCTGAGCTTGGAATGCTTTACCACAGGTTAGGCACAAATAGTCCATGTGAATATTTGGGATGGATTCTCTAAATTTGCACATCTTGTATTTCTTTTGAGCTACTTCAATTCTACTTTGCTCATAGAGCACAGTACCTTCTTTGATGTTGGTATACCATGCTGGGCAGTCCTTTGCCACACAATCAATTACAAAGTTCTTTGGAGAGACTTTCAGAGTATCCTTGTATCACTTCTTCTGAGTTCTCATAAAATAGTCTTTTTGGCAAGTGTGCATTTTGCAATATTCTGAAGATACCCTGGCAGGATAAAACACCAGAGACTAAGATTCTATTTTCCTTAAAAGAAGGGGGACCAATAAATCAAGCACCCATAGAATACAGATGGAATAATTTTAACTTTGAATATGCACATAATGAGACTCCTTACTTTCTATCCCCTTGCATCCAGAACAGATTCATTTTCTCCTTTGGATAACTTTGTAGTTGTATTAGGATGGTAGAGAAAAGGGAACCATCACTGAAGTCAGGGCTTAAGATGGAGGAAAGAGGTGAGAAGAGGGGAAAAAAGTAGTGAATTTTTGTCTTACTGTTTAACTTTATTTTTAATTCAAATTTAAAAAATTAAGTAAATAAAAAACTGAATTCAAATTAGAAATGATTTTGTAAGCAAAAGAAAGACATATTACATATATGAGCAGGATGCAATGTTACAAAATTAACTTATGTGTAAAAGATGGATGAATACATTATTTAGTGTATTATATATATATGTATATATATGAACACACACACACACACACACATATATATATATATATATGAACAGAAAAGAGGTATACAATCATGTAGTGAAGCTGAGTAACAACAGATGGGCAACTTGAGTGGGACATATGAAAGCTATGTGGTATGGTGAATAGCACACAAAACTTGGATTCAGGAAGACCTGAATTAAAATCTTGACTCAGATACTTTACTAGTTATATGACCATGGACAAATCATCTAACATCTCTGTTCCTTGGTTTCCTCATCTGTAAAATAGCAATAATAATGATATCCCTGATCTCATGGAATGTTTTGAGGATCATATAAGATATCATATAAAGAGCTTAACAAATTATAAAGCACCATATAAATGCCAGGTACAATTGTTACTATTATTAATCATCATCGCCACCACATAGACACTCCTAAGACACTAAAAAATAAAAAGAGTGAAGCTGAGTTGATGTCTTATTTAAAAACTTATGAGAAAATTTGGACTAAAATTTAAAAAAAACTATGTTTAAGTAGATGGATTATTCAAACTTATGAAATGTTTAACTCAATTTAACAAATGTTTTAAAGTATTTTCTACATGCAAAGTAATTCTTTTCAAGTTATCACAGTAAAATGAAAAGAACAGGCTAAGCACATTTTCTTGGGTGAAAATTATAATCCTTCCTCCTCTTTAGTGCAGTCTCCATGGTATAGTCTGCAAGCCTCTTTCCTTTTCTCTAGGTCTGAGAAAGTTTGAATACCCCTCTCTCCCTCATTGTTTCTCATCATAGCTTTGAATTCCTTTCTATTCTCTCTCATCAGGGATTCTTTTGGTATATACACTTAAGTCATGTGATTCTCTATAAAGACTGCATATGTCTCAAGATCAGAGTTTGAGAAAGTTTGGAGGGAACTTTACAGGTTACCAAATCCAATCTTTTTATTTTGCAGATAGGCTTTCAAATCTACGTGATGCACCTTGACTCTTTTCCTGTGTCTCTTTCAGAGTCTCCTCATCTACCTAATTTGTGTATCCCCTTCTGTTCTTCTCTGTCTTTCTTCTACCTCTGCCTCCTGGTGGGTCTATTATAATTTCTTTTTAAAAACCCAGTCTGAGACTAGTTCTAGAGTGTGAACTTCATCATTCCTCAAAAGTCTATTGGGTGATTCTTCTTTGATGCTACTCAACTTTGAAGCTAGGAACTTGAATCACTTGAGTCAATGGAAACAAAGGTCTTATTGTTGGATCCTGGAATGGGAAATTCATTTTTTATAGTGGGTGTCTAGGGAAGGAGGTTTGCCAAATTGCTTTCATCACATGCATGGATATGTCTCTTACATAAATAAATGAGAGTCAAGGCTAAAATAGGGATGAATTGAAAATTTACAAAATTATGATTTTAGGTCATTGGACTTATAATGGAGGGCAAAGTTTCTTTGAAGTGATGTCCCCTCCTGAAAAGAATGCTATCGTGATTTGATTTAATTTGTTATCTTTAAATAAGTCTCATCCTATAAAGAGTAATTGGTGAAGTACATCCTAGAACGTTTTCTTAATTTGTTTCAGAAATATATGGAAAACACTCACTACATTTTCATTTATGACAGGTAATAGACAGCTCGTCGATGAAACATTGTATAAATACTGCTGTGAGGTATAATTTGTCTAGTAAATTAATGGTTTCTGGTGGACTTAATGTTAATGCAACATTTGGAAGGATGGCTCACCAAGGGTGCAATACTGTGGTTCACAAGATACATGAGAGAAAGACCCTTAATGAGTTTTGGCTTCACTGAACATATTGTGTATAATTCTATTCTGTTACAGGCTTCTTGCCAAATGATGTAAAAGAAATTGCTTAAAAGATTAGGAGTAAAGGTGATTCAGTCTCCTGCCATCTACCCTTGCGATTACTTTGTCAGCAGTAGAAGAAGTTTTATGTGAAGACATTAAATAACTATTTTGTTAGTTCATTGCAGTAGTGGACTCCTGACAAGATTCGTGAAGAAGGAAATGATTAGTTTCCTCTTTGATTATAGATTTGATTATAGATAGTTTTTAATAGGTAAAGACTGTTCTTCATATTCATTATTTATGCTCTTTCATATTTTAATAAAGCCAATAGGAATGCCATTTAGTGTATTCCTAAAAATGTGATAAATAGATAACTTGCAGATTCATATTATCATCCAATTTTTATATGACATTTAAAAATTATCTATAGCATCATTGAATTGCTTAATATTGATACATAAGAAATGATTGTTACTCAGGCAATGAGAAGTAGCAAAGCAAATATCCTATATGGTCTTGTTTTAAAAGCTCCTACACTATGAGGTACTTGTATTACTGCCAAAATTTTGGAGAATATGATTATTTTGGGAATAGAGAGGGCAAATATTTGCAAATTTTTCTGTGTAAAATAAGCAGACATCTCATTCTATGAAAATTAAGAAAACAAATTATTTATATTTTGTTGATTTAGAGCCCATTCTGCCTCTCTTTGTAATTTCATTTTTTTTCATGATCACTACTACATTAAACTGATTTTTTAAATACTTATTTAACACTTAGGATTATAGATATAAAGTTAGAAGAGATTTTATAAATTGATTCCCTCATTTTACAGATGGAAAAACTGAGTCCTAGATAGGTAAAACTATGTACTTGTGGTCACACAAATAGTCAATTTTTTAAAGTTTATTTATTTGTTTTTAGTTTTCAATATTCTTTTCCACAAGATTTTGAGTTCCAAATTTTCTCTCTATTTCTCTCCTCCCCCACCTCAAGACACTGTGCATTCTGATTACCCCAATATACCCTCCTTTCTATCACACCCCTCCCTTCCCTTATCCTGATCTTCTCTCTTTTTTTGTAGGGCAAGATAGATTTCTATACCCCATTACCTGTATTTCTTATTTCCCAGTTGTATGCAAAAACAATTCTCAACATTCATTCCTAAAACTTTGAGTTCCAAGTTCTCTCCCTTCCTCCCTCCCCACCTGTCCCTACTGAGAAGACAAGAAATTCAATATAGGCTATTCACGTGTAGTTATACAAAAGACTTCCATAATAGTCATGTTGTGAAAGACTCATCCTCTTGCTGATTTAGAGTACTTTTTTATATGACTACAGATAGCTTTGATTACTTTGACACCTGCCTGTTAATTTCCTTTGAACATTTATCAATTAGACAATGTCTCAGATTCTTATAAATTTGACTCACTTTTCTCTATATGTTCAAGATATGAGGGCTTTATCAGAGATACTTGCTGTAATTATTTTTGCAGTTATAGTTACTAACTGTATACCCTTCATCCTAGCTTCCTCTTGTTTATCCTACTCTCTCTCTCTCCTTTCACCCTATCTTCAAAATTATTTTTCTTCTGACTACTGCCTCTTCTAAGTCACCTTTCTTTCTATCGGTGAGCTCCACCTTGTATTGTCCTATTTCTCTCATACTTTGCTTTAATTCCTTCTTTGAGATAATTCTGATGAGATTAAGGTTCGAACATTCCCACCCACCACATCTTCCCTTCTACTTTAAAAACTCTTTCACATCTCTTTTATGTGAGATAATTTACACCATTTTGCCTTTCTTTCCCTCTTTCAGTGTATTCCTCTTTCTCATTCCTTAATTTTATTTCTTTAGATATCATCCCATCACATTCAACTCACATACATGCTCTATGGCTATGTATACTCCTTTTAACTGCCCAAATAATGAGGAAATTCTTAGGAGTTACAAGTATCATTTTCCCATGTAGGAATATAAATAGTTTAATCTTATTGAATTCTTTATGATTTTTCTTTCCTGTTTCCCTTTTTATGCTTCTTTTGAGTCTTGCATTTGAAAGTCAAATTTTTTATTCAGCTTTGATTCTTTTGATCAGAAAGTCTTGAGATTCCTCTGTTCATTGAATATCCATTTTCCCCCTGAAAAATTGTGCTCAGTTTTTTTGGGTATGTGATTTTGGTTGTAATCTTGCTCCTTTGCAGCCAAGATTGTCATATTCCAAGCCCTCCTCTAATGTAGAAGCTGCTAAATCTTGTGTTATCCTGACTGTGGCTCCATATCTGAATTGTTTCTTTCTGACTGATGGAAATATTTTTTCCTTGACCCTAGAGCTCTGTAATTTGATTATAATTTTCCTGGAAGTTTCCATTTTTGGATCTCTTTCAGGAGATGATCAGTGGATTATTTCAATTTATATTTTACCCTCTGGTTCTAGAATATCAGGACAGTTTTCCTTGTTAATTTCAGGAACCATGATGTCTAGGCTTCTTTTTTTTAAATCATAGTTTTCAGGTAGTCAAATAATTCTTAAATTACCTCTCCTGAATCTGTTTTCTAGGTCAGTTGCTTTTCCAATGAGATATTTCACATTTTCTTCTATTTTTTCATTCTCCTGATTTTGTTTTATTGCATCTTGATGTCTCATGTAGTTATTAGCTTCCATTTGCCCATTCTAATTTTTAAAGATTTATTTTCTTCATTGAGCTTTTGTACCTTCTTTTCCATTTGTCCAATTCTGCATTTTAAGGAACAATTTTCTTCAGTGAATTTTTGTGCCTCTTTTTCTATTTGACCAATTTTGCTTCTTAAGATATTATTCTTTTCATTGGATTTTTATGCTCCCATTGGGTCTATTTTTTAAGTGTTAATTTTTCAATATTATTTGTGCTGCCTTTACCAAACTGATGACTCTTTTTCATGATTTTCTTGCATCACAATTGATTCTGTCACCCCAAGGCCTATTGCTGGTTTGTTGGGGCACAGCCTGTGCTAGACTGCATTCCATTCTTAACCCAGTAGACAGACCTTTCCTGTGGACCTTCTAAATTATATTGGGCTGGAAAATAATTTCACCCTGACCTTTTGTGGGTTCTGCTGCTGTAGAATTTGTTTTGATGTATTATTTAAAGTTGTTCAGAGGGGAATTTGTGACTGCTCAGGCAAGTGCCTGCATTTCCTCCACTATCTTTGCTCTGCCCACTGCCTTATAGTTTTTAAAAGATGTTTATCATTTCTGTCTTTCCATATATTTATAATTTTTCTTTGTCCTAGTACACTATTCAGTTTTGGTAAAGGTACATTAAGGTGCTCAGAGATGTACATGTTCTTCATTGTTTTCCTTCACTCACTCATTCAATCAATCAATAAACACTTATCAAGAGCCTAATATGTGCCTGGCACTGTGCTAAGCACTGGGGATACAAAAAGAGCCCTCAAGAAGGCCGCAATCTAACGGGGAAGAACGCAAACAAATATATGCAAAAAAGCTATATTCAAGATAATTACAAAATAATTAAAAACAGAGTGAAGTCACTAGAATTAAGAGAAGTTGGGAAAGGTTTTCTGTAGAAGATGGGATTTTAGTTGGGACTTAAAAAAATCCAAGAAAGTTATTAGGCTGATACAACAAAGAATTGCATTCTAGGCATGGAGGATAATCAAAGAAATTGTCAGGAACTGAGAGATGGGGTGCCTTGTTTGTAGAACAGCATGGGGACCAGGGTCACTGGACTAAAGGGTATATAGCATGTTTGAAAAGTTAGGAGGGCATTTGAATGTGAAACAGAGGATATCCTCCATCCTTAATATACTTCCACTAGACCATACCATGCCCTCAAGCTATTATCTTATGTCTTTCCCTTTCCCAGCTAAACCAGAAAAAAACAATTCCCCTCCTTTTACTTACTCCAGCCCTTTACAATCTGGCTTCTAAACTCATTCAACTAAAATTGCTCTTCTCCTTGTTAGTTCCTTCATATTTTGAAAGATAAAATTATTGCAATGCCAAGTTAAGAGGTTATTAGCTGTTCTGCTTGTGGCAAAAAAGGCTCCAGAAGATGTTTGCATAACTGAAGTGTCCCAACACTGTTATCTCATGTCTGGATTACGTGCTTGTGATATATTTCCCAGATTCCTCACCTAATTCCTCTTTCTGTCCAGGCAGTCTTCAAAACGGCCACTCATTATTCTCTATATAGCTGCAAAAGATTATTCTGTAGACACAGGGTGACCATTTTACTCACCAACTCAAAACCTTCTAATAACTAGCTCCCTATTACATGTGATGGCAAATACAAACATCCCTGTTTGGCAGTTAAAGCCCTTCACAATCTGCCTCCCAACTACCTTTCTAGTCTTATTATGTTTCCCTTAATTTATTCTTGCAGCCAAATTGACCTTATAGATATTCTTTGCACATCAGATTCCACCTCTCATTTCCACACCATTGCACAGGCCTGCAAAGCACTCCTGCTCTGCTTCTTAGAATTTCATTTCTTTAAAGGTCAAGCACCACTTCTTACATGAGGTCATTTTTTTTTTTTTGGTCCTATCAATTCCTAGCTCTTGCACACACAAAAAAAGTTTGGTTCTTATTTTGTTTATTCTTATAAATATTACCTACTCCCCCTGCCCCCTGAATATAAGCTTCTTTAGAGAAGGATTTGTTCATTTTTATCTTGATACCTATTTTAATGCCAGGCAAATAATACATATTCAACAAATGTTTGTTGACTGAGTAAGGAGAAAGGGTCTATGTGATCAGAAGTAGCATTAATGTTATAAAAATGAACACTTTTGAATGATTTTATCAAATGATTGAAGAATGAGATGAACAATAGGAGGAGAATAAGTTATACAGTTACAACACTATAAAATAAGCAACCTTAAAAGTGGTAAGATCTATGGCCAATGAAATTACCATTCATGATTGTAACAGTAAGGACCCTGGCATACACAGGAGGGCCTGCTGTACAGATTCTTAGATCTGCTTTTCTAAAACGAAACTTTTGAGGGGTCAACAATCACTTTAATCAAGTACATACATCATTCACTTAGTTCAGGGGAAAAAGTCAGCACCCTGAACTTCAGAGAAAATACAAACAGAGAAACAAAGTCAACAGAAAGGGCTTCCAACTGTCTGACTTTAAGCAATACATCCACCACAGATCAACAGGTAAATTCAACGTCTGACCATGCATACATAGTTACCAGGGTCTCATCTGGTCAAACAAACATTTCTGATGAGTAAGCCCCAAAGTAAAACCTCACCTCAGAGTATTCATACACTTTTCAAAGCCAGAGGGCATCATAACCCTGGAGAACTAGTCCCTCAGTAGAAAATTAGCAAAATGTATGGGCCTCCCCTAATTGATCTTCCCTTAAGAAGCAGGCCCATTGATGGGTGGGGAAGATCTTTAACCCTCATGAGCATTACAATGATTCCATAGGATTGACTATGAAACATACTATGCATTACAAAGAGATGATAGACTTGGAATACAGAATGAGGCAAAGGCACACACATAAATAAATGCGTATACACAATATACATATGTCTATATCTATCTATCTATGAAAATTGAGGGAAAAAAATTCCTTCACTATCTATCTATTTAGCCACTGAAGGGATTTGTTTTGCTTGACTATGCATATCTGTTAAAAAAAAATGTGTTTTTCTCTTTTTTTTCTTTCAATGGACTGTGGGATGGAAAGAAGTGAAAATAGATCTCTATTAATTTTTTAGAATGGAAAACTGTAGGAGGACACTATTGGAATGAAATGCTCTCATTTCAGATGAAGTATTTAACCATTATACTTTGATACAAGAGATTTTTCATGAAATAGGAATAATATGTAAAAGTTTATAATGTAAAAACTAAACACAATAAAACTTTTTTTTTTTAATGAGAGGTATAGGGAGAAGACTGGTGGAGAGGATGCAAGGGAGGGTAAGGTAGAAAGTGTATATTCCTCATTAAAAAGAGCTCTAGTAAACTATTATTATGAGTATAATTATAGTCAAATGCAGCCGAAAGAGTTCCACTGTAGCATACTGGATGACCATCAAGAGATCTAGTCAAACATCTGCTTATACAAAAATAGAAACAAATTAAATGACAACTTCCTTAGAGTTCGTTATTATCCATTAGAGAATGGTTAAATGAATTATGTGCATTAATTGAAAAAATATAATAATAAAACTAAAATCAATATTTATGAAGAATATTAAGAAATCTGGAAAGACTTTTAGAAAATAATGTGAAGTAAAAAAGTGCTGATCCAATACACACTAATCATAACCATGTAAAAGTAAAGTGAGTGAAAATGAAAGGAAGGAGATTTTTGTTAGAAACTTCTCTGGAATTGCTAAATGTTGTTATGGAATTTTATGTGCTGAAATCTATTTAAATGTGAATAGTTTCAAGGAGGTGTTATTGTCTTTCTTGATGTTTCATAACATTTATAATAAATGATTGCAAAAATAAATAATAATATGTTAGCCCATCCTTAATATCAAATGAAAGGGGATAAACCAGAGATATTGTGGGTTCAGTTCCAGAGCACTGTCATAAAACAAGTCAGATGAATTTTTTGTATTTGTAAGTGCATATACTATTTATGTTTACATCATATTGTAGTCTTTTAAATGTCCAGTAGTACTGTGTCTAAAAAAACATATACCTTAATTGAAAAATTTCTTTTTTGCTAAAAAATGCTAATCATCACTAGAGCCTTCAGTGAGTTGCAGTCTTTTTGCTAGTGGAGGGTCTTGCCTTGATGTTGATGGTTGCTGACTTATCAGGGTAGTGGCTGCTGAAGGTTAGGATGGCAGTTGTAATTTTTTAAAAATAAGACAGCAGTGAGATTTGCCTCATCAATTGACTTTTCCTTTCACTTAGAGGCCATTATGGGATTATTAATTGGTCTAATTTCAATATTGTTTTATCACAGGTTATAGGAAGGCCGAAGGAGAGGGAGAGAATTGGAGGACAGATGGCAGTGGAACACTCAGGACATACACCACATTTAAGTTTGCTGTCTCATCTGGGTGACATTCATGGCATCCCCAAAATAATTACCATAGTAACCACAAAGATCACTGATCACAGATCATATCAGATTCAACAGTAATGAAACAATTTGAAATATTGTGAGAATTACCAAAGTGTGACACAAAGATGCAATGTGAATGCATGCTGTTGGAAAAATAGCACTGATAGAATTCCTTGATGCAGGAAATCCACAAACCTTCAATTTGTAAAACAACACTATATCTGTGAAGCACAATAAAGAAAGTGCAATAAAAAGAAAAGGAATGCTACAGAAATTCAGAGAAATGTGTAAGCACAGAGAATCCAAGTTGTGGGTGAAAGCCTCCAAGAGCAGATGAAACTTCAGTTATTCCTTGAAGCAGGAACAAAATTGAGACTCATAGAAAGGAGGGAAATGTATATTTTAGGCAGGGAGTGATGATGTGGGCAGAGGTGGGGATGTGCATGCTTCCTTCTGGGGAGACTGAGTAGATTGGAGAATTGGATTGTTTAGGAAAGTAGTGTAAGGATTCCAAATTTTGTAGGGCACTTGAGTAAAAGAATCTTAAGTGAAAGAAATAGACAAATTTCATTCTACACTGGGAAGACATTGAAAGTTTTTCAAGTCAGTAGTAATGTATGCTCAAAGCACTTTACATGTTGCCATCTCAATAATCTGATAAACATATAATTGAGGATGATACATACATAATAATGACTACCATGGCCTTCAATGACTAAAGGACCAAGTAGATTAGATTCCTTTCCACTCCCAGGGTTCTTTGATACACACAATGGCTCCAAACCCCACCATTGTGTGTGTGTGCATGTGTGTGTGTGTCTGTGTGTGTGTGTGTGTGTTTGTGCATAGGGAGGCTGCGCATTACCTCTGTTTAGTCACTAATAGATTAACTTTTACAAAAGATTGCTTCGGTTAAAATATATACATTCATTCATACACATATATACATTTATACATGCATACACACACATATTCACAAATATAGACATTTGTTCCCCACCACAGGAGGCTTAATCCCTCCTTGGCCTTCCCAGGTAGGCTAGTTGGCTGCACTCCTGGCTCCAAGGTTACCCTCTAAACTGAGGGCAAACAAAACAGATGAAAACAAATTCTCCAGGTGTGTGACAAAAGAGAAAGAACGGGAAAGAAATGCTTTTCCCTCTCACCAGTTTGATTCATGGTGCCCACACCGTGGGTGAAATGTGATCTTCAACCTATGGACACCACAAGAAACAATGCTAGCCAGGAAAAAGTTACAGCAAGGGAGTGGCCATCTCCGTTGATCCAGTTTTAGAGAAAAACTTGTTTGATTTATCAGAGACAATCAGAGGATGTTCCATCTGACCATAGTAGGGGAAGAAGTGTGCTTCCATCTTAGGAAATCTGGATATGCTCAGTCAAGAAAGCTCCTTTTGACATTTCCATTTGACCTAGTTTATGAGCTGATGAATATATTACAGTTTTTGTATGGTAGTCATCAAGAATCACTTATTATATAGCACTTTTCCAGACATCTCGATCTCTTGCTATGCTCAGAAATTTAAACAACAGTGGATATAGAGATATATTTTATATTTGATAGTTTTAACAATAATAGCCACATAGATGTATTTTCAGCTTTCTGTTATATGATCTCCTCTGCCACTTACACTTTATTTCTTGTGCTTTATGATGTGGACTTTTGAACAGTAAATCCAAATATTCAATCATCATCATATAGATTCATGCTCTTGACATGTAACTAGTAACTAGTCAATTATCTACATCAGAGATGTCACACTTAAGTCTTCCAGCCCCAAGCTAATGTAGAACTCCCAAGTTTAATAAAATAAGTAGAAATATGACATAGATAATATTTATTTTTGGTTTCCTAAGTCAATATGGATCTGCAGCCATCTGTTTCTTTTTTTAGTTTTAACACCAAGTCACTTGATTGCATTAAATCAATCCAGATTTAAAAGGATGGAATCCTTCCTAATTAACCTTAATTTTTAATAAGACTATACTGCAGATTGATATTGACAGTTCATTTTATATTCTTTATTTAGAGTTTAAGGAAGCACTTAATCACTTAATACAAGTTGTCAAAGCGTATGCTATTCTGGCAAGCCAAATATAGACCATAATTACAACCCTTTAAAAAACTTCAAGATACTAAATTAGAAAAAAAAAATCCAAGTGATTATACATGCTATTGAGTAGATATTAATCCCATTAAAGAAAAATAGACAATTAAAATTAATTATTTTTTCAAGGTTTTTGGTATACCTTTACTAATAAAAGAGGGGAGGCTTTCCAATGACAGAATTTATTGTAAAGGAAAAAAAATATTGTAGGAAACAGGAAAGGATCTTAAGCTATAAGAAAAAAAGGTTATAGTAATAATGATGTCAGCATTTCAAATGATAATAATACTATGTATGTCTTCATCCTTCATTGCCGAAGAAGACCATGCTATCAGATAAATAATGATATGACATTATATGATGAATAAAGGGGTAAATATGTCCCTGATTAGGGGATTTCAAAACTACAGTTGTTACTTTCTTTTTAACAGTCCTTTAAGGTATGTGTTAAAAATGTATCTGCTACCTTTCTTAGTATCTTTTATCACCTCTGAGGTCCAATATAATATCCAACAGCAGGATAGCCTCATCTCAAATTCATATTATTTCCACTCAAACATTATGTGTTCTTAACATCCTCTACAAAGTCTTCATTATGGCACGGAGGTTACTCCAAGCTATCCAAAGTAATGTCACTGGCACGCATGAAGGTCCAAGACTATACATGATAGATACTGAAGATGGTACAGATGTCCTTACAGATAATCGCTGGTTTGTTTTTACAGTTTCATTAGACATTTCTCCTACGCATTTGGAAATCTAATTGTGAAGACATTAAATATCTATTATTTTAATAGACTATGATAATACTCAGAGTAATTACAGAAGAAGAAATATTTAAGGGCTTCAGAAACTAATTTTCCATAGTGATGGAGACTGGAAAATGAGTTTTGTAAAGCTTGTTGGTGGGTGTGTGAAGGGATGGGGGGAGGTTGTGGGAGATTAGCTCCCCTGTTTTTCATCTGGTTCCTTCAATGACAGAAAAGTAAAGGGTAGATTGTAGAGATAATCAGATAATGATACACTAACTAAATGTAAAAGTTTTTCTAGGTCTTTCATCTCTTTGTGAAGTGTGAAGGAGTTATCTGATTAAAATGGAAGGGCATCTGGCCATGGTCTGCATGAAGGCTGGCTATACTCCTGTTTTGTTTATTGTTCATCCTCTGTTCTAGAAGAGACATCTGGAAGAGACATCTGATACCAGGATGGTGATGTCTTGACTTGTAAGTGAACTAGATTTACGTGAGACACAGCTGTGCAAAAGTCATTAGCCTCACCATCTCTTCCAGTCATTGAAGTCCAATGGTAAGATATATGTCAAGATGGCTGGTGATGCCCTCCCCTCCCACCACACACACACACACACACACACACACACACATACACGCACGCACGCACGCACGCACGCACATTCCTGTAAGTCTTTAGAAAATAACCTAATAAGCCCTAGAGATAGACAAGTAGCTTGAAAATTTGATGCATTTGAGGTAAGAAATAATTTCCATACACACACCAACACAAAGATACAATAAGTAGTTGGAATAGAGAATAGAGCTGCCTGGATTCAGGAGAGAAATACACTAGATGGCTGAGAGTTGGACAGTGGGGAGGAACACACTCAGGAATTTCAAATGAGTGAGTTGCCTAGTAAAGATGATAACCAGGGAAAGAAGCATGAGGTCTCCATGAATTGTGTCTACTGGATAACTACTAAATTTCAACTTACCATCTGCAGTTCTGCCTGGTTTAAACTGCAAGGAACTTGATGACCCTCTCAGGATAAGCTGGTCACCTGAAATCTCATCATTATGCCACTAACTCAGCTTTAGATGCTCAACACTTTCCCAATTTCTTCAGCCTCTTTTCCCCTCTTATTGAAAGGATGGAAAGTAGAGTATTAAACTCCTCCCAAAGTTTTCCTTTATAGAGATTTAGATCTGAACTCTCCAGCTAATTCTCCATTTTCCATCTGCAGTTCTTGGTTTGAACTCCAAAGAACATGATGCCACCACAATTGATACCCCTGTTTTCTTCCTCAACTTCCTTTTCCAGTTTTCTTTTATATATTGTCTTCCTCCATTAAATTTTAAGCTCCTTCAGGGAAGGAACCGTCTTTCTTTTTCTTATTTGTATTACCAGTGCTTGTCACAGTGCCTGGCACATAGTAGGCACTTAATAAATGTGGATTGTTTTGTACCATACTTCTAAAATGTTAAGTAGCCATTGAATTGATTTAGCTTTTGTTTCTAGGTCACATCACATTACTCTGAATAAACTTAACCTTTTTCTGCAGCATTTAAAATTAGTCTAGAAAAACTTTTGTGAAATTTTTCCAGTGTATCTGAACCATTTATGATGATTAGCTCCAAGCTGATATCACAAGGGGATATTTTATTGTAATAAAAATACTTCTATTATAAACTAGACTTGAACTTCCTGAACTGTGGTTCATGACACCATGAACCACAGTTTAAGATACGAATGGAAAATTTGAAGAAGCCTGAACTAAACACTCAGTAAACACATCTTAAAATACAAAAAATGAAACAGATTTATACAATCATAAGCTTCCATCATAGTTTATTTATTAAAAATATGTAAGTTAACTTTGATATAATAAATTTATATTTGTCTATGCCTCTGTTCCCCCTAAATTTGTTTTATATTTTCTAGAAATGGTTGATTTTATTGGTATAGCTGCTTACATAGTCAATAGTTAATAGATATCATTTCCCACATGGCTGATGTGCTGGATTTCAAAATCTCCAGAAACTTATCATTGTGCAAGATGAAATTATCTCTGAAACTCATGCCTTCTCAATACCCGCAACTTTAAGATTCATTGCTTCATATTTTCATATTTCTTCATAGTTGACATTTCTTATCATGTAATAATATTGTTTTGGTTCTTGCTTCTACCTTCCCTCTGATCCTGCTACCCAAGTCCATTTGAAATTGTCAAAGAAAGTAAAAGACAATAATAGAAGTAATGAAGTGTCAACGTGATAACACATTGATCATCTTATGATCACTTTATGGGGGGAGGGAGAGTGGAGAATAAGTATTTATAGAATGCCCACTATTGCCAGCTACTGCTCTAAGTGCTTTATTTTACAAATAATGTTTCATCAGATCTTTACAACAACTGTTCAAGTTAAATGCTACTATTATTCCCATTTATTATCCTTATTTATTTGGTAGTTAAGAAATCCAAAGAAAATATCAATTAAGTGACTTAAGCAAGGTCACACAAGAGGTGTCTTAGCCTGTAGTTAAATTCTGGTTTTCCTGATTCCAGGCCTAGCCCTCTATTTATTGTGCCATCACTTTCCTGTGTGTGAACACCTTTCTTGAGATATCTGGTAGGGCAGTAGAAAGAGCAAGACCACTGGTTCTGGAAGCCTTAAGGGAGTCAAATCAGCAATCCATTGCAGTAGTCCGGAAAGAGAAGCAGAGGGTAATATGTCCCATAGGCACCTCAAATTCAGTGTGCCCCAAACAGAACTTACGGCCTTCTCCCTTTCCCAAGTTCTCCCCTTTTTTTAAACTTCCTTATTGCCTTGAAAAGTACTACAGTCTCTTCTATCTAACCTTGGTGGCATCCTTGACTCTTCAACCTCACATATCTAATTCATTGCCAAATCTCATACCAAACAGCCATGTGAATAGAAAGAATATGGGGAAGGTGTTATGAAAGTAGAAATAACAAGATTTACTCAAGTGGGGAGAAATTTGCATTATCTCATTCATGCAACAACCTCCTCTTGATCTACTTGCCTTAGGTCTCTCCCAAATCTTTCAAATCTATACTCAACCAACAAATTAATCTTTCTAAAGCAGATGTCTGACCATGTAATGCCCTTACCATTCTCTCTCCCCCCAAAACCCCAACAACTCCAATTGCCCCCTATTACTTCAAGATCAAATAGAAAATTCTATTTTGGGCTTTTAAAGTCCTTCACAAACTAAGCCCTTCCTATCTGTCCAGTGATTTTATGCTTTACTATCCTGCACAAAACCTATGATATAGAAATACTTCTTTACCTCTCATGACATTTCATTTTCTGACGTTGACTTTTTACTCACTGTCTCCTATGCCTGGAATTCTCTTCTTCCTCCCTTCTCCTTCTTGACTTTCTTGACTTTTTTCAAGACTCAGCTCAAATGCTTCCTTTTGCAAGGGACTTTTCCTAGTCCCTTTGACACCTCTTTAGTGCCTTACCTCTGAAATTACTTCTCATTTACTCTGTATTTATGCCAGATATATACAATTGTTTATATGTTTTCTTCCCTATTCAATTGTGAAGGCAGGGACTTTGTTTTTGCTTTTATTTGCATCATCAGTGCACATATTTAGTATTTAATAAATACATGTTCACTTACTGATTAAATAAAACATGAGGGCAGTGGAATGGTAACAGGGCATGAGAAGCCTAGAAAGAGATTATCAGGTCGTCAGTGTTTCACAGGTTCCAAAGCTGGTAAGTATATTATAAGGTGCCTACTTCTGGTAAGACAGCTACAACGTACCAAACAAAATTATCTGCTAGATGACAGATCCTTTTAACCTTATGTGGTTCCAATGTGATATTCACAGTGCCTACAGTGGCTATGAGTATGCCAGCACAGTTCTGAATAGCAAAATATAACAGACTTTCCACATGGAAGACAGAACCAAAACATTTATTCAAACACTAGAAAGCAGAACCCTAACACCAGAAAATCAAATCCATCATAGCAACAAAGAAATTCATCATAGTAACCAAAAAGTCTATACCCATTATGAGGCTTCTTCACAAACAGGCTCCTCTAAGCAAAGTGCACTCTTCTCGCTCACAGCCAGCTACTTGCTTGCCTGCTTCTTTCCCAGCTCAGACTAGTCTGTCCAACTTCCTCTTAGTTCAGCTCCAGTTCCAGCTCTTCCTGTTTCACCCATTCAATTAAATCTTCCTACTATAGTCTTCATGTGACTCAAGACTTCCTTGTGACCCAGTTAGGCCACATGGACCTATTAATGAATGGGAAAAATCTTCCCATTTAAATTACCATTACCCCTTACCTTAGATTACTTGGGTCATTCAAGTTCTGCTGCTATGGCTCTGTTGACTGTATGTAATTGATGGACATGGTCATAGTTGTACCATTGGCAAGGTTGATTAGATCTGTAAATCTAATGGATCTGTTCCATCTTGTTCCATCATTGATAAATATCTCTGCAAAATTCCTAAGAATTAGATTAGAGAATGCCTTAAGGTATTTCTGATCATTTCTGAAATTTACTAATGAGGAAGGGGTCATCTAAACTCTAACAATGTTTCCTAATCTGAACTGTGCTCCATAGTGAGGAAAAATGTTTAAATTCTTTACCATGGACCACTCAGTCCTCTGTACCTTCATCACCAGGGGATTCAGTTTTTTAGAGGTAAGGAGGGAAAAAAAAAAGGAAATTGTGAAATGCAAGAAAAGGTGCATAGGAATAAAAAGGAGGTTGAGCCAGTCTTTTAGGCTTATAAGTTTGAAATAGGAATCCCAGGTACTAAAAGTTTTGCAAACTAGCAAAAATATCTTGTGGACTAGCAAATATGGGAAACAATCATCCTAGAACCTCAGTTAGGTCACTGGAAGATCTAAGGGAGTTTAAAACTATATATATGAAGTTGGAAGGATCTTTGACTTTAGAGTCCAACACTCATTTTACAGACAAGGAAACTGAGGGGCCACTCTAGCTTAGGTGACTTATTTAGGGTCACAGAGCTAATGTCTGAGGCAGAATTCAAATACAAGCTTCCTGATTTCCATATATAGCGCTCTATCTAACATACCTTTCTGTCTCATTAGGACTTTCATAATTACCTATGTTGATCTATACTTGTCTTTGGCTTTGGTTTGGTTAAAGTTAATCTCTCAGGTTCCTGTGATCAGCTCCAAGGCAAACAGCTCCAGAATTTCTCACATGGAGGTTTGTGGGAGCCAAAGATTCAGAGCTTCCTGGTAAAAAGGAAAAACACTGCAAGTAGCCAGAAAGAACTTAAGCATCAAGGAACCACAGTCAGGATCATAAAAGATTTAGCAGCCACAACTACAACGAGCAGAAGATTGGAATATTGATGTTCAAGATGGCAAAAGATATACTCAAAGATAACTTATTCAGCAAAACTGAGCTTAATTCTAAGGAGAAAATGGACTTTCATTGAAATAGAAGACTTTTAAACATTTCCCAATGAAAAGATCAGAGCTAAATAAAAACTTTGAAATACAAACACAAGAGTCAATGAAACATAAGAAAACATCAAAGTGAATGAGCAATCAAAGAGACTAAATGAAGATGAACATTCTAAAAGAGAAAGGCATAATTCATGTGTCCTTTTAGAATCTTATCACCGTACAATGGTAATAAAGGAAATATAAAAAGACAAAGGAACTGGGAGTGTTTTGAAAAGTTTTAATGATCACAAAAGAAAATAAGAAGGGGAAAATAAACAGAATAAGAGGGAAAAATGAAGAGGAAGAGTGGGAGAAATTATAGATTTCTTAAGGAGTTTAGCCAATAACAGCAGAAGATATAGGATGAAAGTTAGTGAGGATGGTTGGATTAAATGAATGTTTTTTTAAAGATAGAGGAAATCTGGTCATATTTGTAGGCTGTAGAGACTAAAGATTGGTGAGTGAGGATCATATACAGGGCAATCTATGGGAGAAAATAGACAGGATATTCAAAGGTACATTCAGATAAGTTTGTCGTCCCAAGAAAGGCCAAATCTTCACGTGAAACGGGACTGAAGGAGGCCATAATGGAGAAAGACATGAGAGTAATTCAAAATGAGTAGTACAAGGGAGGAAGGAGCTCTCAGTAAATAATCTCTCCCTTTTTTTTTTGCATGAAATATGACTCATGAAAGGTCTTTAGCTGAGGAGGTAAAGCAGGGGTTTTTATGGGAGGTTTAGTGAGGGTCAAGACATCTAGAATAGCTGTTGTGGTGAATGCAATAGTGAATCAATTAAAGATGTATAAAAGGATTTCTTTGCAGCACTGAGAGTTCAGTTGATATTGTGTTACATAAATTTTAGTGGACCCAGTCAACAGTTTTGTGATTTTGGTTCAACAGTTTAGCAGCATATTTGGGACAAAATCTGTGGATCATAGGAATAATCAAAGTTTGAAATTTAACAAGGTATGATTGGCAATAGCATGAAAGGGCAAAAAGAGGAGTATAGAGAGCAGTGTAAAGCTGAAGTGGTTCCCTGAGAGGTGATATTTTTACTGTTCTCTGGTAAAGGTTATCGCATAGAGGGAACTCTGAATGAATCCACAGCTAGTAGGTTAGTATAATCTTTTTAAGCCAAAGAATTTTTCCCCTATAGCATTTGGACTTCTTTCTTCAATTGCCCTTTTGCGTGAACTTCTCTTTGTCATTTGGCTGTTTCATGATGAATGTGAACCCTTTCTAGTCTGTGTCTGTCTGTGGATGGGCAGTAACCCCATGGCTTCTGGATTGTGCTGATCTGTGGATAGTAAGAAAGAATGGGTCAGTTTTCCATGGGTGGTAACTCTTAATGAAAACAAGTTTGAAACTAGGCTAATCAGTCAATTCACAAGCATTTTATTAAACATTATGTGTTTGGCTATGTGCTAAGAATACAATAACAATAGCAACAAAAAAATCAAAATAATCCCTGTGTGTTGTGGCTTTAGAACTGGCTCATCTCTGTTACAAAGGAGATACACACAAAGAAAGCTACAATGCCTTCTTTTTTCTTACTGAGAATAATGGTTGTGAACTATTGTGATAGGCTTTTTAAAAAATTCTAATTTATTTATTTATTTTTAGTTTCCACAAGATTTTGAGTCCCAAATTTTCTCCCCATCTCTCCCCTTTTCCCACCCCAAGATGGTGTACTTTCTGATTACCCCTTCCCCGTATCTTCTCACCCTTTTATCACATCATTCCCTTCTCTTAACCCCATCCCCCCATTTTCTTGGAGGACAAGATAGATTTCTATACCCCATTACCTGTATATCTTATTTCCCATTTGCATGTAAAAAAATTTTTAACATTCATTTTTAAAATTTTAAGTTTCAACTTCTTTTCCTTCCTCCCTCCCCATCCATCCCCACTGAGAAGGCAAGAAATTTGAGATATATTAAACATGTGTGGTTATGCAAAAGACTTTCATAAAAGTCATGTTGTGAAAAACTAACTATATTTCCCTCCATCCTATCCTGCCCCCATTTATTCTATTCTCTCTTTTGACGCTATCCCTCCTCAAAAGTATTTACTTCTAATTACTCCCTCCTCACATTTGCCCTCCCTTTTATCATTCTCTCCTCACCCCCACCTATACCCTTCTCCCCTACTTTCCTATAGTGTAAGATTGATTTTCATAGCAAATTGAGTATGTATGTTATACCCGCCTTAAGCCATATGTGATGAGAGTATGGTTCATGTTTTCCCTCTCACCTCCCCTCTCTTCCTTTCCATCTACAAAGCTTTTTCTTGCCTCTTTCATATGAGAGATAATTTGCCCCATTCTATTTTTCCCTTTCTCCTCCCAATATGTTCCTCTCTCACCCCTTAATTTTATTTTTTAAATATCATTCCTTCCTATTCAGCTCTCCCTGAGCCCTCTGTCTATATGTATATAGACCCTCCAACTGACCTAGTTGTAACCAACGGTGTGGTGGTGGCTGATGGAGCACCTGTGTATTTTTTGGTGTTAATTATTAGGCCAAAATTAACACAGGCAGCAGAGAATTGATTCATACTTTTTTGCATCTCAGCTTCAGAGGCTGCATTTAGTGCACAATCGTCTGCAAACAGAAAATCATGCACCAACACTCCTTCTACTTTGGTCTTAGCTTGTAACCTGTTCAAATTGAAGAACTTACCCTCAGTACGGTAGTTGACCTTGATGGTAGGGTAGTTCATCCCTAGTACTGAGAAAAGTCTCAAGAGTTATAAATATTATCTTCCATGTAGGAATGTAAGCAGTTCAACTTTAGTAAGGCCTTTATGATTTTTCTTTTCTGTTTACCTTTTCATGCTTCTCTTGATTCTTGTGTTTGAACTTCAAATTTTATTTGCAGCTCTGCTCTTTTCATCAAGAATGCTTGAAAGTCCTCTATTTCATTGAATAGCCACTTTTTCCCCTGAAGTATTATACTCAGTTTTGCTGGGTAGGTGATTTTTGGTTTTAATTCTAGTTCCTTTGACTTCTGGAATATCATATTCCGAGCCCTTTGATCTCTTAATGCAGAAGCTGCTAGATCTTGTGTTATCCTGATTGTATTTCCACAATACTTGAACTGTTTCTTTTTGGCTGCTAGCAATATTTCTCCTTGACCTGGAAACTTTGGAATTTGGCTACAACATGCTTAGGAGTTTTCCTTTTGGGATCTCTTTCAGGAGATGATCTGTGGATTCTTTCGATATTTATTTTACCCTCTGGTTCTAGAATATCAGGGCAGTTTTCCTTGATAATTTCATGAAAGATGATGTCTAGGCTCTTTTTTTTGATCATGGCTTTCAGGTAGTCCCATAATTTTTAAATTGTCTCTCCTGGATCTGATTTCTAGGTCAGTTGTTTTTCTAATGATGTATTTCACATTGTCTGCTATTTTTTCATTCTTTTGGTTTTGTTGTATAATTTCTTATTTTCATAAAGTCATTAGCTTTCATCTGCTCCATTCTAATCTTGAAGTAATTGTTTTCTTCATTAAGCTTTGGGACCTCCTCTTCCATCTGGACAATTCTGTTTTTAAGGGCATTTTTCTCTTCCTTGTTTTTTTTGGATGTCTTTTGTCATTTGGGTTAGTCTATTTTTTACAGTGTTATTTTCTTCAGCATTTTTTTGGCAAGCAGTTGACTTGTTTTTCATAATGGTCTTGCATCACTCTCGTTTCTCTTCCCAATTTTTGCTCTCCCTCTCTTGTTTTATTTTCAAAATCATTTTTTGAACTCTTTTGTGTCCTGAGACCAATTCATATTTTTCTTGGAGACTTTAGATGGAGGAGCTTTGACTTTGTGGCCTTTGGTTTGCATGTTTTGGTTTTCCTTGTCACCAAAGTGAGATTCCTTAGTCTGATTCTTTTATTGATTTTTGCTCATTTTCCAAGCCATTTACTTGACTTTTGAGCTCTTTGTTAAAGTAGATCTCTGCTTCCAGTGGCAGTGGGAGAGGGTGTGTACTGTTAGCCTCTGCCCCTGCTGCTGCTGTGGCTGTTGCAGGTTTCTCTGTCCCCTTCCCCCTCTGCCTCCCTGGAGCTGGGACCAGACCACTCCACTCTCCCACCCTGGTCCCACAGGCTTTTTCCACTGACCTTCCAATTTGTCCTTGGTGCTTGGGGTCCTGAAGTCTGGAAACTGCCACAGGTGCAAGAGATTCTGTCTCTTCAAGGCCTCCCCTGGAGTGGCCACACTGGACTTACTGTGATACTCTTGTCTACCTTGGTTCTAGCTTACTCCTTTAAAGCTCTTCATAGAAAAGAGAATCTTAATCAAGTACCAATAAACTTATTTAAAAATATTTTTATAACAGTATTTCAATATTATTGATTTCTTATATAGTTCTACATATTTCTTTTCATGTGTTTAAAAATATTATTCTGAGAAGGGGTCTATAAGCCTTCCTCTGACTGCCAAAAAGATTTTAAAAAGGTTAAGGACCTGTAACCAAAGAATCCAAATCCTCTAGCCAGAAACAGAAGATAGAGGTAACTATTGACTTTTATGAGTTTAGATAATAAAACAACAAAAGCAGAAGCAAAATCTAACTGATCATACAGCTCATAGTCTTGTAACCAAGGGTTTGAGCACTCTTGAAGCTACATTAGAGAGATATGATATATTTCTGATTTATTGTAATCTAGTTGTAAATAATTGAATGTAGTTCAGAATACCATTGGACAATGTTTCCTGCATTGTGTGTATGCTTTAGTATGTCCTAAATCAAATACTTCAGAAGATCATAAATCAGTTTATGATCACAAACTTTAAAGTGGGCTTAATTAAACAGTAAACAAGAAATAATGTTTCATCTATATCCTATTCTGCATCTGAACTCTTCTTACCATAGACAAAAAAAAACTAGTTTACTGACATGTTCAAATTTCCAGGAATTTCAGAACATATGTCATTCACAAGTGACAGAAATTATATCAGGGACCTGGTAATTCTTAATGGAAATTACTTGGACAACACCTTATGCTTATTGAAAATTTATGTTGTAGTAGCTTTTGTCATATTTGTTTCCTGCAAGTAACATACTTCATTTTTTATAAATATCCCTGGTAAAGATTAAAAATTATACAGAAAGGGATTAATTATTATTAATCTCCTAGATACTATGGATCATAAAGCACAACTCAGCTTGACAAAGAGATCAAGGATTAAGAGAAAGCATAGTATTTATTGGCTTTACATCTGTAAACAAGAACATTTTGCCTTTTCCTTCTTAAAAGGAACAAAAGAAAGATGTTTTAAAATGATGGACATATTTTGCAAAGAATGTATTATTTTAATAGAGAGAACCATTGATCATGGATATGTGTTATAGTTGGATCACTACACTTTTAAAATTGGCATGCATTGGAGCACTTAAAATTTATATCTTCATTTGCTCCATTCATTTAGTAGGTCAAATCATCATTACATTTCATGGGTATGGTGAATTTTAATTTATGTAACATTTTAATCTTTCATCACTTTTTCATGTAAGAGGATTTAAAATACATTCAGGATTTGTATAAATCTTTGTGCAATAAATTTATTCTTTTAACAGTTTTATTCCTTAATCAGAAATTCATTTAAATGGACTCCACTATATATTACATCCACTTCCCAAGCAGCTTTGGGTCAGGATATAATTGATGAAAAAGCAATGAGGTATTAAAAGAGATAGGAAATATCTGAAATTGGAAAGAATTCAAGAGATGTGCTATTGTGAGGTCATTACACACCTCAGATAAAGGTAGGGAAGGTAAAATAATAAACTATTATGATCCACATCTTTGAACGTTTTAATTCTTGACAAAATCAGAAACATCTCCCCACATATATGCCTTTAAAACAAAATTAATTGTGCTAGTTCCTCAACATAGACCCTGCCATGGCTCTATGGAGATACATTCCTCGTCTATACATGTGACTTAATGGCAATGACTTCTACCTTTCTCAGACAAATATATTACATGACATCCAAAAGATAAACATTAAAATGATAAATATAGTAGCTAATAGAAAAAAAGGACATGGTACATTATGTCAGATTTTCGTGGAGGAAACAAAAATTCACAGGAATACATTATAGTTGGTGTTAGAAAACAATAAGGAGGGCTTCCTTACTCAGTGAAAAGAGGCAAAGATACATTTTTTTCTTTTGTTTACATTTCTAAAGTAATATATGACCTTGAGAAAGTTCTCTTTCTGTGTATAGGAACTGATACTTTTTCAATCTCTGTCACACAAGAGAGCTGGGGAACTCCAAAGATATTTTTGAGGTGTTTCTAGATTTGTGAGAAAATGGGTTTTTTGTTTGTTTGACTTTTAGAGAAGCACAAGTGAAAAACGTATAGGCTAATAATGTCTACTCTAAGCAGTTTGAATAAAATAGTATGACAATTTTACAATACTACTTGTATTTTATTATTTCACATTTACAGAGAACCAGAGGCAAAGAAATGAAGATATCTATTTTCCAATATCACAAAATGAGGCAATGTCTGAACTGAGAAATGATTTTGCATGCTATTGTGTTCATATAATCTTAAGAAATCCTTTCTCTTTATTAAGTATGATTAGGGAGAAAGTGTATTCATATTTAATCATACCTATGTTAAGTGTAGACAAGACAAGAAAGCCTAGACAATTAACCAACCCTACCTAAAATGGAGAAATTTGTCAAATGAAGACATATCTAGATTGCTCACTGCATGTGAACAGAGCCTGGTCACCTCCCTGGTTGCAAAGGAAAATCTGTCCAGATTGGCTGAAGGTCTTGGCCATGACCTCTCGGGCCCATGTAAAACCACTGAGTAAACTGGAATCAAAGGTGTAAGTCACTGGCAACAGAGTGGAGAGAGAAAGCCATTATCTTTGGGAGGACAAGTACCTTGGCTTTGCCAAAGGTCTGTTCCCTGGTGCCTTGACAAGAGGAGGATCTTTTGAGTTTCAGAGGATCAGGAAGACTTTGGATATCCCATCGTCACATCAATTTCCTAATAAGATCCCTGGAAGAGAAATGCCTGGTGACAGTATATGTATTAGGAGTGAAGAACAGACTAGATAACAGAAAGAAAGAATGGTTAAGCCTCTCTACAATGCCTTGCAGGAACACTACATCACACTAAAGGGGAACTTTAGGACCCCAGCAAAAAGACTTCCAGGAACTGCGAATTCCCCTCTTTGCCACAAATACTGTAAGATTGAGCACACTTTCAAAATAGATTAGAACACACACACACATGAGTTTTTTTTACAGAAATATATTTATTTTAACAAGGATACAGATAAAACCAGGAAGAAGAGAAAGGAAATATAAGAGAGAAGGGAAATTAAGTGAGGAATTAATTATAAGCAAAATAAACTTTATGTTTGAAGTAGGGAGAGTGAAGAAAAAGTTAAAAAACAAAAAATATTTCTTACACAGATGTCTCAGCACTATTATGGTCTAAGTTTAATCTTATTTCTCCCATGGATGCTTTGTGTATTTGTGGTAAGGAATAAACCAGGTTCTTTTTAAAAAAATTTTTTTATTTATTTATGATATGTTTTCAACATTCATTTCCACAAAATTTTGGGTTCCAAAATTTCTCCCCATCTCTCCCCTCCCCACACCCCAAAATTCCTTGTATTCTGATTGCCCCTTCCACCAATGTGCCCTCCCTTCTAACACCACTCCCTTCCCTTATCGCCATCTTCTCTTTTTTCCTGTAGAGCTAGATACATTTCTATAGCCCATTACCTGTATTTCTTATCTCCCAGTTGTATGCAAAAACAATTCTCAACATTTGTTCCTAAAACTTTGAGTTCCAACTTCTCTTTCTTCTTCTTCCCCACCCATCTCCACTGAGAAGGCAAGCAATTCAATATAGGCCACATCTGTGTAGTTTTGCAAATGACTTCCATAATAGTCGTGTTGTGTAAGACTAACTATATTTCCCTCCACCCAATCTTGTCCCCCCATTTTTTCTATTCTCTCTTTTGACTTTGTCCCTCCCCAAGAGTGTTTACTTCTTATTGTTCCTTCCTCCCATTTGCCCTCCCTTCCATTATCCCCCCAACCCTGCTTATCCCCTTCTCCCCTACTTTCCTATAGTGTAAGATAGATTTTCATACCAAATTGAGTGTGCATGTTATTCCTTCCTTGAGCCAAATGTGATGAGGGTAAGTTTCACTTTTTCCCTCTCACCTCCCTACTTTCCTGCTCCATTGGAAAAGCTTTTTCTTGCCTCTTCTATGAGACATAATTTTCTCCATTCCATTTCTCCCTTTCTCCCCCCAATATATTGCTCTCTCACCCTTTAATTTTATTTTTTTAAATATGATCCATTCCTATTCAACTCACCCTGTGCTCTCTCTCTCCACACACACACACACACACACACACACACGTGTGTGTATGTATGTGTGTGTGTGTAATCCCTCCAACTACACAGATACTGAGAAAAGTTTCAAGAGTTACAAATGTCGTCTTTCCATGTAGGAATGTAAACAGTTCAACTTTAGTAAGTCCTTGTGATTTCTTTCCTGTTTACCTTTTCATGCTTCTATTGATTCTTGTGTTTAAACACCAAATTTTCTTTTCAGCTCTGCTCTTTTCATCAAGAATGCTTGAAAGTCCTCTATTTCATTGAATGACCATTTTTCCCCCCAAAGTATTATACTCAGTTTTGCTGGGTAGGTGATTCATGGTTTTAATCTTAGTTCCTTTGACTTCTGGAATATCATCTTCCAAGCCATTTGATCCCTTAATGTAGAAGCTGCTAGATTGTGTATTATCCTGATTGTATTTCCACAATACTCGAATTATTTCTTTAGAACTGTTTGCAATATTTTCTCCTTGACCTTGGAACTCTGGAATTTGGCTACAATATTCCTAGGAGTTTCTCTTTTTGGATCTCTTTCAGGAGTCGATCAGTGGATTCTTTCAATATTTATTTTACCCTCCAGTTCTAGAATATCAGGGCAGTTTTCCTTGATAACTTCATGAAAGATGATGTCTAGGCTCTTTTTTTGATCATGGCTTTCAGGTAGTCCCATAATTTTAAAATTGCCTCTCCTGGTTCTGTTTTCCAAGTCACCTGTTTTTCCAATGAGATATTTCACATTATCTTCTATTTTTTCATTCTTTTGGTTTTGTTTTGTAATTTCTTGCTTTTTCATAAAGTCATTAGCTTCTATCTGTTCCATTCTAATTTTTAAAGAACTATTTTCTTCAATGAGCTTTTGAACCTCCTTTTCCATTTGGCTAATTCTACTTTTTAAACCATTCTTGTCCTCATTGGCTTTTTGGACCTCTTTTGCCAATTGAATTAGTCTATTTTTCAAGGTGTTATTTTCTTCAGCATTTTTGTGGGTCTCTTTTAGCAAGCTATTGACTGGTTTTTCATGATTTTCTTGCATTACTCTCATTTGTTTTCCCAATTTTTCCTCTACTTCTGTTACTTAATTTTCAAAATCCTTTTTGAGCTCTTCCATGGCCTGGGATCATTGCATATTTATTTTGAAGGTTTTGGATGCAAAAACCTTGACTTTTAAGTCTTCCCCTGATGGCATGCTTCGTTCTTCCTCATCTGAAAGGGTGGGAGATAATACCTGTTCACCAAGAAAACAATCTTTCATAGTCTAATTTTTTTTTTCTCTTTTTGGGCATTTTCCCAACCAGTTACTTGAATTTTGGGTCATTTGTCAAGAGTATGGTATGTTCTGGGGACCTGTAAGATCTCAGTTCCTTTAAGGTGGCCCAATCAAGGGAGAGGAGTTTACTCCCCAGCCTGGCTCATGGCTGAGATTCAGATCAGCTGCTCAGTTCCCCCAGGGGTTTTAGGCAGGGGAAGGGCTGCCACGGAGGGCAGAGGTTCAGATCAGATACTCAATTCCCCCAGGGGCTTTAAGCTAAGGCTCCAACAATGGAGGCTGGCTGCTGCCTGCCTCCACCACCACCACAGCCACAGCTGCTTCCTGTACCTAGGGGAGGACCCTACTCCCTTGTCACAGAGGTAGAAAAGCTCTCTCACTGACCTTTGAAATTTTTTTGGTATCTCTGAGTTGAGGGATTTGAGATCTGCTGCTGCTGCCAAGGATTCTGCCCCTGAGACCTGTTCTGGTCCTGCTCCTCCAGGTGCCATGTGGCCAAGCTGGGTCCATGGTCTGCTCTGTATCTGGTGTGACAGACCTTTCCTGTTGGCTTTTCAGGTCATCCTGGCCTGGAAATCTCCTCCATTCTGTGGCTTCTGCTGCTCTAGAATTTGTTGAGAGTCATTCTTTACAGGTATTTTATGGGCAGTGGGGGAAGAGTTAGAGTATGTGGGTCTTTCTACTCTGCCATTTTGGCTCTGCCCCCTAAACCAGGTTCTTAGGAGAATGATTTATGTTAACTACATGTAACATGTTATCTCAGAATGGTACTAGCTGCCCTATGGAGACCTACCCTGCCAATTCAGACAGAAGTTGGGGAATGTTATTATTTCTTCTTGTTCTTCTTCCTCATTATTTATTTCTCTAATTTTCCAAAAGTTGGGGCAATTTACTTTTGTCCTGAGTAGTTTTCATTTTTGATTTCTTGAAATATAAGTCTGAAAAGACAGGCTTTAAAAGAATTCATTGTTTTTTTAGATTTTATAAACATTTTTATTTAAAGTTTCGAGTTCCAAATTCTATCTCTCCTTCCCTGAGACATTAAGCAATAAGATATAAGTTATATATATGCAATTATATGCACATTATAGCTGAGCATTTCCATATTAGTAATTTTTGTTCAAGAAGACAAACGAAAGAAAAAAGTGAAAGAAAATGAAAAATAGCATGCCTTACTTTGTATTAAAATAATATCAGGTATTTCTCTGGAGGTAAATATTATGCTTCATCATTAATTCTTTCAGATTGCATTAGATTGCTAAGAATAGATAAGTCATTCACAGTTCTTCATTGAATAATATTCCTGTTTTGTGTACAACATTCTTCTGGTTCTGCTCACTTCACTATGCATTAGTTCATGTAAGTCTTTTCAGGGTTTTCTGAATTCATCCTTCTTGTTATTTCTCATAACACAATAATATTCCATTACAATCATATACCACAGCTAGTTTAACTATTTTTCAATTGATGGACATCCCTTTAATTTCTAATTCTTAGCCAGAAATCCTACATACACACATATATAGGTACATATTTACATGTACGTATATATGTGTGTGCATATGTATATGTGTATGTGTGTGTATATGCATGTATATGTGTATACATACATGTGTATATATGTAGGTATATATGTATTTTTTTAATAAAAAATCCACTTGAAATACAAAGGTCAAAATAGTTAAAATGTTAGAGGAAAATCTATCACGTATCAGCTAAAAAAAAATTCAGGGATTCAGCTCAGCTTTAATTGTCATCTCCATATCTGAGATATAATATAGAAAATTCATAACTAACAATGTATTTAAAAATAGATTTTATTTATGTCTATTGTTTTTGCATTGCCTGTATATTTCCCCTTTATTCACCTCCTTTCTCTTCCAGGAGAATTATCTCCTATAAAAATGAATTTAAATGAAAGAAAGAAAAAGGGTGTGAAGGAAAAAAATAACAAAATCAATCAAGGCACCCCCCCCAAAATCCCTTATTATATACATTGTTTAACTTCCAAAGATTCCAGGTCTCCTCAAAAGAGTCTGGCAAGGTATTTTTTCTTGTCTCTTATCTGGAGGCAAAGCTTGGTCTTTGCAGGAAGCTCTGTGGCACAGTAGATTGAGTGTTTAGCTGGTTGTCTAGAAGACTTGAGTTCAAATCTACCCTCAGATACTTGCTATCTGTGGGATCTTAGGTATGACACTAAACTTTTGTTTAGCTCAGTTTCCTTATCTGTAAAATGAAGATATTAGCACCATCCTTCCAGGGATGTTGTGAGGACCTGAATGAGATAATAATCGTAAAATCCTTAGAATAGTTTCTATTACATAGTAAATGCTATTAAGTATGATTATTATTAATTTTAGAACATTCACTTTTTGATTATGTTGTGTTTTTTGTTGTGGTCATTGTGCATATTCTGCACCTAAACCCCTCCCCCTTTCACCTCACCTCTGCTTACTGCATTTTGCTTCAGTTCAGTTCACGCAAGCCTTTCTATGCTTCTCTGTATTCATCATCTTCATCCTTTCTTAAAACGTAGCAATATTCCCTTACATTCATGTGCTATATTTGTTCAACCATTCCTATATCTGTAAACAAGTGTGTATACATACACACATATGCATATGTATATACATATATATGTATAAGTATACACATATATATGCACATTTATATATACACACATGCATATTTATATACACATATACACACATACATACCACATACTTATATACATACATATATGTATACACACATATATACATATATATACACACATCTGTGTATATATGTGTATGTATATATATTCCGTATATATACTCCATATATACCAAATAATGGAATCTCTGAGTTAAAGGTATAGACATTTTAGTCACTTTATTTGCATAATTCAAAATTGCTTCCCAGAATAATGGTCTCAATACATAGCTCCAACAAAAGCATTTATTATTGTACCCCTTTTTTCATAATCTCTTCAAAATTTGCTGTTCCCATCTCTGTCATCTTTGTTAATTCGCTGGTCTGAAATGCAATTTCAGGGTTATTTTGATTTGCATTTCTCCTATTAGTGATGTGGAGTATTCTTTCATGTGATTATTAATAGTCTGCAATTCTTTTTCTGAGAATTGTTTGTTCATGTATTTTTGAACAATTATTGGGTAGGGAATGACTTTTGCTCATATGTTTCTGTTAGTTCTTTGTGTATCTTATGTAGTATACCCTTATCAGAAATATTTGATACAAAGATTTTTTTCCCATCTGACCACTTCCCTTCTTATACTAGATTCATCAATTTTGACTTTCCAGTGTCATTTAATCAAAATTGTCTATTTTATCTTTTGTGATTATCTCTGTTCCTGTTGGTTTAACAATTCATCTCCTATCTATCAAAGTGAAAAAGTTATCATCTTGTCTTGTAGTTTTTTAATAGTATGATCTTTGACTTAAAGGTGGCACATTGTATGGTGACGTCATAATGTTTGTCTAGGCCTAATTTCTGCCAGACTGCTTTCTAAGTTTCATAGAAGTACTGGTAATATATCTTCACTTTGCATCTGCTTTTCTGCCTGGTTTCCACTACGAAAATAAGAAGATCCCTTCCAAGATAAGTTCATTGTTTCTCATCTCATCACCACACTGCTAGCTAAAACCTTGACACCACCTCCCTCAGTCTCCTCTCCCCTCTGATCAGAGAGCTAGTGAATGTAACACCAATCTCCTCCCAAAGCATTCCTTTAAAGAGAAGAAGCTTTGAACTTTCAATTCCCTCCACTTTACATTCGATGCTATGCTAAGGTTTCAGCTCCACAGAACGAGATACCCCTGGAGTCCCTCCCTCTTCTCCAGATCCCCCTCCCACTTTCTGCATCCTTTTGTATGTTCTCTACCTCCATCAGAGGGCAGAGGCTGTCTTCATTTCTCTTATTTGTGACTCCAGTGCTTCACACAGTGTCTGGCACATAGTAAGTACTCGATGAATGTCTATTGAATTGAATTAAATTTATCTTTCTATTGGTAATCCACACAAATGAGAGTAGAGAACGTTGCTAATTCACATATGCCATATACTATACATACATATATACACAAACACACATATACTATATACCATACATACATATATACACAAACATACATGTAGATATATGTACATATGTGTATACCTTTAGAATTCTTTGTATCAAGTTCTACAGCAGAATCAGGAGGTGAGCAGATATCTTCTCTTACAATATACTAAGATTACAATGTCCAAGGGCAAATTTTGCCATGGAGCCCTTAATGTGGGTGTAAGTGAGGTAATAAAAGGATGGACCCAGAAATGTGGGTGAAAGATAGCTGCTTAGTTTGTGTATGAAAGAGAAAGTAGTAGGAGCAACATCTCCTGGGATTTCTTTCTTTTTTTAAAATTAATTAATTAATTAATTTAACTTTTAACATTCATTTTCACAAAATTTTGGGTTCCAAATTTTCTCCCCTTTTGTCCCCTCCCTCCACCCCAAAACACCGAGCATTTCAATTGCCCCTATCACCAATCTGCCCTCTCTTCTAACATCCCTCCCTTCCCTTATCCCCATCTTCTCTTTTGTCCTGTAGGGCCAAATAACTTTCTATACCCCTTTACCTGTATTTCTTATTTCCTCGTGGCAAGAACAGTACTCAACAGTTTTTCCTAAAACTTTGAGTTCCAATTTCTCGTCCTTCCTCCCTCCCACCCCTTCCCTTTGGAAGGCAAGCAATTCAATATAGGCCAAACCTGTATAGTTTTGCAAATTACTTCCATAATATTTCCCTCCATCCTATGCTGCCCCCCATTACCTCCACTCTCTCCTTTGATCCTGTCCCTCCCCATGAGTGTTGACCTCAAATTGCTCCCTTCTCCTCTTCCATCATCCCCCCCACCCTGCTTATCCCCTCATCCCCCACTTTCCTGTATTGCAAGATAGGTTTTCATACCAAAACAAGTGTGCATTTTATTCCTTCCTTCAGTGGAATGTGATGAGAGTAAACTTCACATCCTTCTCTCACCTCTCCTCTTTATCCCTCCACTAATAAGTCCCTTGCTTGCCTCTTTTATGAAAGATAATTTGCCCCATTCCATTTCTCCCTTTCTCCTCCCAATATATTTCTCCCTCACTGCTTGATTTCATTTTTTTAAGATATGATCCCATCCTATTCAATTCACTTTGTGCTGTGTGTGTGTGTGCATGTGTGTGTGTAATCCCACCCAGTACACAGATACTGAATAGTTTCAAGAGTTACAAATATTGTCTTTCCATGTAGGAATGTAAACAGTTCAACTTTAGTAAGTCCTTGTGATTTCTCTTTCCTGTTTACCTTTTCATGCTTCTTTTCATTCTTGTGTTTGAAAGCCAAATTTTCTTTTCAGCTCTGGTCTTTTCATCAAGAATGCTTGAAAGTCCTCGATTTCATTGAAAGACCAATTTTTCCCCTGAGTATTATACTCAGTTTTGCTGGATAGGTGATTCTTTGTTTTAGTCCTAGTTCCTTTGACTTCTGGAACATCAAATTCCATGCCCTTCGATTACTTAATGCAGAAGCTGCTAGATCTTGTGTTATCCTGATTGTATTTCCACAATACTTGAATTATTTCTTTCTAGCTGCTTGCAATATTTTCTCCTTGACCTGGGAACTCTGGAATTTGGCCACAATGTTCCTAGGAGTTTCTCTTTTTGGATCTCTTTCAGGCGGTGGTCTGTGGATACCTTGAATACTTATTTTGCCCTCTGGTTCTAGAATCTCAGGGCAGTTTTCCTTGATAATTTCATGAAAGATGATGTCTAGGCTCTTTTTTTGATCATGACTTTCAGGTAGTCCCATAATTTTTAAATTATCTCTCCTGGGTCTATTTTCCAGGTCAGTTGTTTTTCCAATGAGATATTTCACATTATCTTCCATTTTTTCATTCTTTTGGTTTTGTTTTGTGATTTCTTGGTTTCTCATAAAGTCATTAGCCTCCATCTGTTCCATTCTAATTTTGAAAGAACTATTTTCTTCAGTGAGCTTTTGAACCTCCTTTTCCATCTGGCTAATTCTGCTTTTGAAAGTATTCTTTTCCTCATTGGCTTTTTGAACCTCTTTTGCCAATGGAGTTAGCCTAGTTTTCAAGGTGTTATTTTCTTCAGTATTTTTTTTGGGTCTCCTTTAGCAGGGTGTTTACTTGTTTTTCATGCTTTGCCTGCATGTCTCTCATTTGTCTTCCCAGTTTTTCCTCCACGTCTCTAACTTGATTTTCAAAATCCTTTTTGAGCTCTTCCATGGCCTGAGCCCATTGAGTGGGCTGGCATAGAGAAGCCTTGGCTTCTGTGTCTTTCCCTGATGGTAAGCATTGTTCTTCCTCATCAGAAAGGATGGGAAGAGATATCTGTTCACCAAGAAAATCACCTTCTATTGTCTTATTTTTTTTCCCTTTTCTGGGCATTTTCCCAGCCAGTGACTTGCCTTCTGAGTATTCTCTTCACACCCACTTAGCCTCCAGATCTGCCCAGCCAGTGCTTGGGGTTTAAAATTTAAAGCCTCAGGGCTTTGGGTGGGGGCGGGGCTGCTATTCAGTGTGAGATTAAGTTCAGGTGCGCAGGGCCACCACTCAGGGCTCAGTTTCCTCAGGGAGTTTATGCAGAGACCTTCCACAATGGATCAGAGCTCCTACCTGCTTTGGCAGCCTCTGTCTGCTGCCACCTCTGCTGCTGCCTCCCGAGGGGGTCTGAGTTATGGGGACACCTGCTCCCCTCTCGGCAAGCTAGAAAGACCCTCTCACTGACCTTTGGCACCTGTGGATGGAGGGACCAGCACTGCTGCTGGAGATTCTGTCCCTGAAGGCTGCTCGAATCTGCTCCTCTCAGTGCCATGCGGCCAAGGCAGGGCTCGGTTCTGCTCCAGGTCTGGTGTGCAATGGACCTTTAGTGTCAGTTTTTCAGGTCTCTCTGGAACAGAAATCTCCTCCACTCCATTGTTCTGTGGCTTCTGCTGCTCCAGAATTTGTTGGGAGTCCTTCTTTACAGGTATTTTATGGGCTGTGGGTTTCGGAGCTAGCATACGTGTATCTTTCTACTCCACCATCTTGGCTCCTCCCCCAAGTAAAGAGTATTCTAACTTTCCTATCATGACTAGTGAGTCTGAGGATATGCGTGAAAGTCCAAATGATATTTCCAAACCACTAAATGGTGGTCAGGAAAACCTTGTTATTAGAAGAGAGCTAGGTCTCATTGAATGAAGGATGAAAGGAGTGAGCGGTGAAAAGTTTTAAGATTAAAGAAAGCTTTTCACTATGGAGAAAGACATTCCAGAGAGTGCAGTGGGGGTGGGTGGGTGGGTAGGTTTTGAGTTAGGTGTTGGGAGGGTAAGGGGATGAGAATAAAAGGAATACACCATTACACTAATACACAGTAAGTGATGGAGAACAGAGTTTATATGAAAACCAGGGGTACAGAATCACTGGGATGAGGAATATGCTAATCATTGAAGAATAAATTCAGACAAATCAACTTTATCTCTGAGTGGCTCAGACAGTAAGGACATTTTAGCACTGACCAAGCCTGAGACCTCCCTCAAAACTCCTAGCTGGACTCTTGGATACCATCAGTCAGGTACGATCATACCAGGAAACCTCCAGTAGATCCATTGAGAATCTTTATTTTCTATGTAGTATTTGTGAGAAGGAATAAACATCATGAGCTTTCATGATTTAGTACCTTTTTGGGACTTAGGATAGCCTTCTATGATTGTGAATAGGGACAGAAAGAAGCTGTTGGAGTTTCTCAAGGCATCCTAGAAAGTTATCACTAAACGATAATAAGTCTTGGGAAGGCTAAAACTTTTTCCTTCCCAGAGGTGTAGATCACTACATTAGCTCACTCTACAATAATCCTGTGTGACTGGTGTAAAGTAGATGGCATCTGGTAGCATACAGTGCACCCAAGGGAGCTAAACAAAGTTGTCATGCCAACCTCTGAGGCTATTTCTGATGTCCTCAATATGGTGGACCATGCAGACCAGGTGCCAGGTGACTAGCATTGAGCTGTCAACATCCATAAAGTCTCATTCTGTATTTGTATGACTGAGACTAGTCAGGAGCAGTTCATTCCTTAGAAGGAGTTCAGCATGCTTTCATCATCCTTCCCCAGAGCTCCCTGATCTCTCCTTTCTACTGCCATAGATTAGTGGTCAGATATCACAAAGAGGCAACATTTCCAGAAGGCAATGATGTCCACCAATATATTAATGTTGAAATGTTGACAGCACTAGACAAGGCCATGGTGGCAGAGGCCCTAGATTTTACAGAGACATGTATGAGAGTTGAAAGGTGAGAAATAAATCTTTTTTAAAAATGTACTCATTTGGTAGGGGAGTGGTGGTGTGTGAAGTCAAGAAGGTGGAATGGTAGAAAACAATTGAAAGAGCTCTTCTCCATTTACTTTTCCTAACAGATCTAGTAAATGTACCAGATTGAATCCTAATGGAAAAATCTAGAAAAAGTCACAGTGAGTTCTTTGTCCAGCCCAGTTTGGCATAGGGAGATAGACAAAAAAGTCTATGTACTCTGTGGACTGAGTCACTTCAAGAGTATGCACAGCCCATGGGTGTTCCTGCATTGAAAAACCTTGGGCAGTAATTCAAGAAAAAGAGGAGTTCAGAAGCCATTAACAGTGGTGTAGCTCAGATCTCAGGAGCAAAGCAGCGTCTGACTTCCATCATCTAGCCCATCCTGCAGAGTAAAAATCAAGGTGGAAATTTCTGACCAAAGGGGAGCTTATAATATCGCCACTCTGAGCTAACAGAGCTATCCATTTAACTGACAGGGGAGTTCATCCGCTATTTGCTCCTGCTCAGACTTAAACCCAGGTCAGGAACTTGCAGAGATCAAATCAAGGCACAGCAATCAAACGTTGTCCTGAATCACACAACTCTGGTGGCACTGAAAGCTTGCAAGTCCCCAGGCTATCCCTGAGATCTTAGAAAAGCACTGCCTTCAATATCTCAAAAAAGGAACAAGACCATCCCAGACCATCCCTCAAAAGTGCTGCAGAGCTCCAAACATTATGTCTGAAGTCAAGCAGCAGACAAAAGAATGTCCAAACAACATTAACAACCAACTCCACCATATTGAACTCTTATAGTTCTAAAATACTGAAGACATAGCCACAAAAAAGAATGACTCTAAAACATGTAGAAGCATTAGTCAGAGAAAACAGTTTGAGCACAAACTAACCTAGAGATGAAGAGATGAAGCAGGAGTTAAAAATAGGTTAAAATGTTTTTGTAAATGGAATGAGAGCCCTTGAGGAAAAAAATTGGAAAATAAAGGAGAGCTATGTAAGAAAGAATTAGCTTGGCAAAAGAGCTACAAAATGTGGTCCGAGTATGGAAGTTCCTGAAAATTTGAATAAACCAAATTGAAGTCAAGGCATAAGATAGATTTGCTAAATATGATAAATATACATATATGTATATCTATGTGTATATCTGTCTATATAAACAGAGTCAAAAGACTGAAAAAATAGAAGAAAATGTAATATATCTCCTAGAAAAAAAAACAATTGTGAAAAACATATAGAGAAGAAAAGAATTAAAAATCATTTGACTATCTAAATGCCATGACCAAACAGAGAACCTATACAACATTTCTCAAGAAATCTTGAAAGAAAACTGCCCAGTCTCTTACAACCAGAGGGCAAAGTGGAAATAGAAAAAATCTACATGTCACCTATTGAAAGAAATCTCAAAATAAAAAATCCTAGGAACATCAAAGCCAAAATCTGGAGCTTCTAGGTCAAACAAAAAATATTATAAGCAACCAGAAAAAAAAGATTTCAATTGCTGAGGAGCCACAGTCAGATATCACACATGACTTAGAAGACACCACCATAATGAAGTAGGGAACTTGGAATATAATATGATATTTCAGAAAGCAAAAGATATGAACTTACAGGCAAGATTAATTTACTGCATAAAATTGAGTAATGCTGCAGAGAGAAAAATTGCGTCTTCAAAATGAAATAAAAGACTTTAAAGCATTCCTGATAAAACCAACCAACCAAACAAACAAAAAACAGACCTGTGAAGAAACTTTGAAGTAAAAATAAAGGAGTGAAGGTCATAAAAAAGTAAATATGAATAAGCAATGATAAAGAACTAAGCAAGGACAAACTGCTGAAGTTTAAATATATGTGTCCCCTCTAAATCCTATCATTATTGGGGTTCATAGAGAGAGTTCAATTAGATGGGACCTGAGAGTGGTTTTGTAACTTCTTGATGTTCATTAAGAAATGAAAGGAAAGAGAGCAGAAGGGAAATACACTGGGGGAAGAGGGAGAAGAGGCAAAGGGAAGGTTAGGGAAAATTATTTCACATAATTAGGGCACATAAGAATATAACTAGAGAAACAAGGAAGCGGCAGGGGTAAGAGTTGCTGCTGAGACTTGAATCTCACTCTCATCTGAACTGGTTGAAAGAACATACACATACATGCAGAACTGAGTACACAAATAAATTGTGGTCAAAATGGAAGTAGGAGAAAAAACAGGGAAAGAGAAGGGAAAAAAGAGGGAGGACAGATTAACTGAGGGATTAGTCCCAAGCAAAACAAATTTTAAGGATATGCAAAATCATTTATAGTTCTTTGTAACGTGGCAAAAAAATGAGAATCTGAGGAAATGCCCATAAACTGGGTAACAAATGAAGAAGTTATTGGATATAAATGTAATGAAATACTTATGCTAGCTCTTATCAGTACAATGATCAAGTGGTATTCTGGAGGACAAATGATGAAACATGTTATCTCCCTCCTGATATAGAAGTTAAAGACTCAGAATACAGAATGAAACAAATGAATTTTATAGGACATGACCAATTTGGATAATTGTTTTCATTCTCTATAAATATGTGTAATGGGGGATGTGAGTGGGGGAGAGGTCATATATATATATGTATATGTACATATATACATACATACATATATATATAAACTGCCACATGGTACAATGGATAGAGTGTCAAGGCTGGTGTCAGAAAGTCTCATCTGCATGAGTTCAAATCTGGCCTCAGACACTTACTAGCTGTGTGACCCTGGGCAAGTCCCTTAACCTTGTTTGTCTCAATTTCCTCAGCTATAAAATGAGCTGGAGAAGGAAATGACAAACTACTCCAGTATCTTTGCTAAGAAAACCCAAAATGGGGTCACAAAGAGTCATGTACAACTGAACTGACTAAGCAATAAATGTGCCAGGCACTATGCTAAGTACCCAGGATTTGAAGAAAGACAAAAGATACTTTCTCCACTCAAGGAGCTCAAAATCTGATGGGGGAAATAAAATGCAAATAATAGTAAATAAACAAGACATATGCAGGCTATGGTGGAAATAATTAGTAGAAAGGAAGCACTGGAATTAAGAGGGACTTGTAAAGAATTCCTACTGAAGCTACCATTTTAGCTGACACTTGAAGAAGCCAGAGAATTAAGGAGGCAGAGAAAAGGAGAGAATTCCACGAATGAAGACCAACCAGTGAATAAAGCCTGGAATCCAGAGACAGAGTATTTTATATGAGGAAGGGCAAGAAGGCCATTGTTATTGGATCACTGTACATAGTAGGAGTATATAAAGTTTAAGAAGATTGGAAATGCAGGTGGAGGCCAAATTATACAGAGCTTTGAACGATAAAAATATTTTATCCTGTAAGTCAGTACTGTCAAGCTCAAATAGAAACAGGACAGCTAAATTATACAGAAGAAGAGCTGGCAGGCCACACATTGACTTAGAAAACCACATATTTACACAATCTATGCTCTATTGCATTTTCATTTACTTTGTTAAATATTTTCCAATTACATTTTAATCTAATTTGGGCTGCACTTGGGAGTACTACCAGTCACAATGGTGTTTGCTGGTCACTTGACACCTCAGCTGTGATAGGGAGACATTGTGGTTTTTTAAATTGGAGGGTGACATGGTCAGATTTGCACTTTAGGAAGATCATTTTGGCAGCTGATGGAGGATGGAATGGAATGGGGAAAAGACATATGATAGACAGACCAACCAACAGTCCATTGTAATAGTTTAAGTATGAATTGCTGAAGACCTGTAAATGCATGGTGACAGTGTTACAGGAGAGAAGGTGACATATAGGAGAAGTGTCATTAAATCAAAATCAGCAGGCCTTGGCAATGAATTGGATATGTGGGGTGTAGTGAGAGTGAAGAGTTGAAAATGTCAAGCAGGTAAAGGCCACTCTTCAAAATGTGAGGAGTCCAAGCTGAGTTGAAAGCACAAAAGTTTTATTGGCAGGAAAACCAGAGGCTAGTGCTGAAACCCCCAGTACAAGGTACAAAGGAAGCCACAACCCAGGAGAGGCAGGGAAGATTTATGCTTGAAAGCCACAAAGGAAAGCTTCAGAGAGGGGTTTGGAGAAAGAATGGACAATCTTTCCCAGGAACAGGTGGATGTAGAAGCAGGATATATTTTCAGGAACAGTTGACTAGTTTGAGCCAATTTGGGGGTGGGGTTGGGCACTGCAAAAACAAGCACCAGACATACACAGGAGGGCCTGCTGTACAGGTTCTTAGATCTGCCTTTCTAAAAGGAAAGCAAGTTTTGAGGGGTCAGCAATCACTTTAATCAAGCATATGTATCATTCACTTAGTTCAGGGAAAAAAGTCAGCACCTTGAATTCAGAGAAAATACAGAGAAATAAAATCAACAGATAGGCCTTCCAACTGTCCATCACAGATAACTATCTGACTATACATACATAGTTATCAGAGAGAGACGTGCCAACATCTGGGTTTTCAAAGCCAGGGGATTCCTTAGTGGCTGCCCGGAGTTTCCTCTGGCCAAACAAACACTTCCAATGAGTAAGCCCCAAAACAAAACCTCACCTGAGAGTATATATACATTTTTCAGAGCCAGAGGACATCACAAGGGCATCACATAATCCTTGAGAGCCAGTGTCTCATTAACAGAAGGTGTAGGCCTTCCTACACATCTCCCCTAATCAAACTCCTCTTAATGGGCAGTCCCATTAATGGATGGAGAATATCTTTAATCTCATTAGCATTACAGACACAGCCCAGGAAGGTCAGCCAGCAAACCAGGAAAGGAGTCTGGGGGGTAAGCAAGGTTCACTTCAGGCTCTTGATTGGTTCCTTTCAGGAGGCTTATTCTATGTCCAGAGCATCAACATGGTGAGGTAACTCACAGAAGACGTTAATCTCAAGGGTACTTCCACAAAGATAATACCTACTTTGGAAGCCAGGAGGGGATTAGGAGGATGGTAGTACCCTCAACAGTAATAAAAAAGTTTGTTAAGGAAAAGGGGGTTGAGGGGAAAGATGTGATAAATTCAATTTTGGACATGTTTACAGGACATCCAGTTCAAGATTCCAATAGGCAGTTGGAGATTTGAGCCTTGAAGGTTAGGACAGAGGTTAGGGCTGGACAAATAGATTTGAGAATCATTAGAATAGAGATGATAATAGAATTTCACCAAGTGAACTAGTACAGAAGTATAAGAAAAGAGAACCCAAGTCAGAATCCGGTGGGACACCCATAGTTGATGGGTATGACCTGGATAAATATCCTAAGAAGAAGACTATGAAGGAACTTTTCTATCAGTAGGAAAACCAGAAGAGAATGGTGTCACCAAAACATAATAAAGCAGAATATCAAGGAGAAAAGGGTTATTGGCACTGTCAGTGGCTACATAGAGGTCGAGAAGAATGAGAATTGGGAAAAGAGCACTGAATTTGGCAACTGAGAGATTATCGGGGACTTTGATAAAAGTAGTTGCAGTTGAATGATGAGGTTAGAAGACAGATTAAGAAAATTAAGAAGAGAGGGAGAGGAGTAAAAGAAGAGGTCCCTGCTGTAGATGAACTTCTTGAGGAGTTTAGCCATGAAAAGCCATAGAGATTGGAAATGATAGATCCAGTGAGGGGTTTTTTGAGAATGAGGGATATCAAGACTGTCACATCATGTTGAAGTGGGCATATGACAAATATAATCTCTCAGATGAAAATTCTCTTAGCCAGTGTAGTAGCAATTCTGAGTGTCTGGATGAAGATGAGGGAAAATCCTTACCCAACTCTTAAAGGAAACATAGCAGCCCCTCATCAGAGACTGCTAAAGAGGCAAAATTTTAGTATCACTCCCTGCTGCCACCTATCCTCCCCTATGGGGCTTCCAGTGATACACAGATCTTAGATGGTCAGCTGGGTACATTGATTAGTGGTATAGCACAAGTCTCAGTATCAACTTTAGCACAGGGAAAGACTACATAACAAGAGAAAAATAACATCTTAGTTACCTTATTACAGTTGACCTTGATCTGTGATGCTTAGTGATTATGCTGAAAATGTCATCATCTCCAATATTCCTGGTACCATTCCAGTTCATTGTCACTATTTTCTGTCAGGAAATCTATTGTGGACTGCATCTAACATCACCTACACTATGAGACTCAGTCATTCTAACATTGAATCTTGGTTCCCTTGGTTACCCTGATACTATACTCTTTCATAGGACTATCACGTTTCTCACCTCCCCCCTTCTTGCCCCACTTCTTTTGTCTGTCTTTCCATTTCTGTTTTTCTTTTACTTGCACTAAGCTTCTCCTCCAATGCTTCTTGTAATCAATAGTCCAAAAACAAAGAAAGTTTTGAAAAAAGCAATCCCTCCTCTCAAGGGACTCACAGTCTAGCGGAAGAGACAACACAAAAATAACTGCATTTATCTACACAAGAAAATGGGAGCTAATCTTCAGAGGGAAAGAGCTATGACTAAGGAGGTTTAGGGAAGACTTCTTTAAAAGATGGGACTTTACCTGAAACTTGAAGGAAGTCAGGGAAGCCAGAAAGTGGAGATAAAGAGAGAAAAAAGTTCTAGGTATGGGGACTAGCCAGTGAAAATGCCCCGAGTTGGGACAGAAACTTCTTACGTTCTTGAGCTCATAGCACTCTGGTCATTTTGGTGGAGGACAGCTAAGTCGTGTAGTGGGTAGAGCTCTGGGTCTGGAATCAGGAAGAATCAAGCTCAAATCTGACTCAGACACTTAGCAATTGTGTGACCCTGGCCAAGTCACTTAACTCTGTTTTCCTCAATTTCCTCCGTAAAATGAACTGGAGAAGGTAATGGCAAATCACTTCAGGATCTCTGCCAAGAAAACCACAAATACAGTCACAAAGAATTGGACATGACTGAAAACAACTGAACAACGAAAACAGAGTAGTGTATAGATACATACACAAACACAGAGACGCACATGTGTATGTATATGTACACTACCGTGACCACATCTGACTAGATAGATAGTCCTATCAATATATCTATATATTTACATATAGATAGGTGCCAATTATTTCTTAAAAATTTGATAGCTTTGTTCTGTAAATTCATCAGGAACAGGAGTTTTTATTTGGTGATTCCATTATAACTATTTCTATTTCTTTTTCTGAAACTGGATTATTTAAGATTCTGTAACTCCAATGCAATAGCCCCACAGTAGATGCTAGGAATGTACATATGTATTTCCAGGGCAGAACTCTCTTCCTCAAAGGCAAAACCAAAGTATTTATTTAGAATATCACCATTAGTATACCAAGAGGTAAGATTTAGCAAGGTACTCCTCACCAACCCAGAGAGGGTAATCTTAAGCATTCTTTCTGTTAGACTTTCCTACAACCAAGTTCCCCTAGGTAAAATTTCTCCCTCCACCCCCACCATATGACTCAGGCTCCATTTGTCTCAGGATGTATCAGGTATGAGCTGGCCCAGAGCTTAAAGCAGGTCACACAGGCCTATTAATAGATGGGGAAGATCTTCCTATTCCATTAACATTACAGATTCGTATGTGTTCTTCTGTCAGCTTGGATACTTTATATTTTTGAAGATATTCCTTCAAAATTCCTTCAGTTTTGTTAGCATATTACTGTGCATAAAGGATTTTGATTATTTTGTTTATTTCTTCTTATTTTGTTGTAATTTCGCCTTGATCATTTGTTATTATGTTGATTTAATTTTAAGACTGAAAATTAAATTGTCATCATTCACTGGATTATGGAAAACACAAGGGAGTTCAAAAACAAACAATCATCTATTTGTGCTTCATTGACTGCACTAAAGCCTGTGGATCTTTGGAGATCCATAAAGAGATCATTTTATTTATCTCCTGAAAAACCTATATGCAGGTCACAAAGCAATAGTAAAACCAAACATGGAACAACCTTTAAGTTTAAGATTGGAACAAGGTTGTATATTGCCATCTTATTTATTTAAGTCATATACAGAGTTCATCATGCAAAATGCTAGATTGAATGAAGCAAAAGTCAGAATTAAGGTTGCCAGGAAAAATATCAACCATCCTTGATATTCAGGCAACATCATTCTAATGGCAAAAGTAGAAAAATTAAGAAATTGTTTTGATGAGGGTGAAACAGAATAGTGTAAAAGCTGTCTTGAAGCTTAACATCCAAAAAAACTAAGATCTTGGTTACTGGTCCCATCATTTCCTGACAAATAGAGGAAGAAGAAATGGAGGCAGCATCAGATTTTATATTCTTGGGCTCAAAGTTCAATGCAGATGGCAGCTTCAGCCATCAAATTAAAAAATTCTTGCTCCTTGGAAGACAAACTATAATAAATCTGGATAGCACACTGAAAACCAGAGATATTACATTGCTAGTGAAGGTCCATGTAGTAAAAGCTATGGTTTTTCCAGTAGCAATATATAGGTATGGGAGTTGGACTATAAGGAAAGCCGAACACTACAGAATTGATACTCTTGAATTGTGGTACAGGAGAAGACATTTAAGAATCCTTTGGAAAGCAAGGAGATCAAACCAATCAATACTTAAGGAAATTTATTCATACTAATTACTGGAAGGTCAAATACTGAAGCTGAAACTTTGGCCATATAACTAGAAGACAGGACTCATTGGAAAAGACCTTGATGCTCGGAAAGATTGAAGGCAAAAGGAAAATGGGATGGCAGAGGACAAAATGGATAGGTAGTATTTTGGAAGCAATGGACATGATCATGGACAGACTTTGGGAGATAGTGGAAGAGAGAGGACCTGTCTATGGAGTTATGAAGAATCAGACACAACTGAATGATTGAACAGCCACAAAATGCAGATTTCCTTTCCTTTATATTTGAAATTCTTTCTTTTGAATACTTTATTGCTTCTCAATCAAATTGTTCAACTTAACCACTATATTTCTTGAAATTTGAAGCCTCAGCATTTTTTTTCTGGGATGATCTCTGTATTATTTTAATAAATATTTCTTTTCTGTGTTAAAAAGTTCTGGGTTGTTCTCTTGACTTTATTCTTTTTTTGAGATATATAATCCTTAACTTATCTTTGTGCATCCAGTCAATGAAATTATGCTTTGTTTTTATGGACAGTATGATTTCTTTTAATCTTACTGGATTTTGCTTCTTTTCTTCCAGATTATTCTTTACCTTCAAGTATTTGCATTCCTAATTGATTACCCTTTGTTGGTTTGTTTGTCTGCCACTGCCAATTCACAGAGCATTGTACACTTTATCACAGTCTGCATAAATTTTTGCCTTTTGGAGTTTGGGTCTTCCATAGTACTGGGAGAAGGGGGAGGGATGCAAACTCAGATGCATCCTTCCCAACTTCCTCTACTAATGCTCTGCTCCATTGCAAAACAGAGTACTGTCAGGTAACTGTCATGGCCGAAACCAATTGCTGCCTATTGAAGTCTGGATCTCTTAGACACTGGGAAGAAGGAGAGGGATTGGGTGTGGAGTTGAAATCTGTTGCAATTAGTGGCTTGGCTTGTACAGCCATGATATGAGGAGTGAGGTGAGTGGTGCTGGTGGTGGGGAACTGAGTGAGTATTAGTTAGGCATTAGCTCATGCAATTTTTACTTTGTCTGGGTTCTTGATATTTTAAACTGGAGACAGCTGAAATTGCTTTATCTCTGGCTCAAAATGTCTATTTTGGAGAGATTTGGATAATCAGAGAAATATCTGCTAATCCATCTTGTTGGTCCCATTGATTCCCTCTGGTTTTGTCTCTTCTCTTTTCATGCTCACTTAAACAAATAATTTACAATCTTCCCATACTTTTTTTTCTCCAGCTTCATATTTCTGAAATCCTGAGCCCAGGAGAACCAAGATGGTGGTGTAGCAGAAAGAAGCACAGCTGAGTTCTTATGTAACTCCTCTACCAAGAGCTAGAAATTCACTAGATCAAGTCCTGACCAGTAAATTCATGAAAGTATTACAGCGAGGCATGTTTCCAACCCAGTTCAGCCTAGAAAGATAGAAAGAGAGATCTGTGGATTCTTCAGATGGGGTCTAGATAGTGGTATGCTTCACAGATCACTTTAGCATACAGCAATTAATAGAGGACCTTGACTATGCATCGGTAAAGAAGGAGTCCAAGATCCATACAAGAGATCCCTACCTTGTGCAAGTGTTTCTTGAAGCAGAAGCATTTCAATTGATAATTCTGTAATTAACTGGACAGATCAAAGACAAAGGTCCAGAGCAGATCGAGGAGGAGACCTGTGCCTAGGGAAACTGTCCCATGTTATGGAGCACCCCTGGCCCTAGTTTGTATACTGAGCAAGCAGTTCAAAAGGAAACAGTAGCAGTGTGACCCAGGAAATGATCTGGGTCTCATTTCTAGCCACAACCCAATCTTAGGTCTATAACGGAACCTGTAAACTTTCCAGTTGACTAATAACACCTGAGTCCTGCATTTCTAGAACTCTAACCAGAGGCAAACCCACAGATGTGTTTCTCAGACCCAAAACTAGGCATAGAATTTTTAGTAGTGATCAGACTATATACTCCTTATCATACCATATTGTGTACGAAATAAAGATCTTACCAAGTGCTCCATGGACAAACCAGTGAAACCAGGAAAAGAATTTTATTTAAGGTCTTATAAGATCTGAGTGTCTAAAAAAAATAGGTGCACCCTGACATAAAAAAATAAAATCATTTATTCCCTGTCTGGAATGCAAATTCCCTCCTGGATTTCCCATTGGTTAAGTATTACAGAGTTTTCAGCCTATCTGAAAATACCTAAAACTTCCCCACCCATGTGAGTCCCTGCCTTTTGTTTACATTTCCCATTTCCCTCATTTCAATTCCCTCCCCTCCTTTCATTTTCATACTTTATACTTCATTTAGTAAAGAAATTCAAAATCATAAATACTCTTAGGCTTCCATCACTCAGATTGTATGATCTCCATAGCATGAGAAACGAATTTTCTCATTTGGAAAGAGAATTGACAAAAATGTGAATTGAAGATCCAACCCAGGATATTCATAAGAAAAAGTCTCATCATCTAAGCCAGTGTCTGGGTTAATGGGTCCCTATCCTTGGTGAGCAACACCTAATCTGGCAGTTTTTTCTTTCCTTTTCTTTTTCTTTTTATTTGATACAAAGCAAAAAAGGCATTTTCAGAGCACAAAGGAGGGGAGTCTGCTCTTTAGATATATTGATTAATAAGTGGCTAACATACTCCACTGCTTTCTTTTTCAATCAATTTATCTCTTACATTAGCAAATTTGGCTCCTTAGGTTTCACAAATTATGTTTTGTATAATTTCTGTGGAAACAAAATTCAATTATCCTTTACAACTGGGAACACTGAAAATTTCATGGGCACCAGTCTGAGTTGTCCTTGAAATTTTGGAATAGCATAAAACTCAATACTCTAAGAAATCAACATCAGCAACTTAGAGATAAAAGTTTAGCTGAGATCTTCTATACAGAAATGTGAGAAGCCTGGACCTAACATAAAGACTGAGGTCAGAAAGGACATTGAAATAATGAGCAAACAAAGGAAGAATCCCTTAATAAAGAGCTTATATGGTGACAGAGACCCTCAAGAAATAAATCCCAAAGAGGAGAATGACTCTAAAGCATCTCCAAGCAAAGCCTCAAAAAAAAAAAAAAATCCAAAGATCTCTTGGGCACAAGTTCAACTAGAATTCTTGGAACAAAATCATGAAAACTAAAATAACAACAAAGCTGAAATTATTTTTAAAACCAGATGAGAAAACTGAATGAAAAAAATAGAAAGAAATGAAAGCAATGAAATAAAGAATTGGAAAGAAAATTAGCAGCTTAGAACAAGATGTACAAAATCTTATCCAAGAAACAAATTCCTTGAAAATTAGAATAAACCAAATAGACAATAACAATACCATGAGACAAAAAAGAAATAATGTGAATTTTAAGAGTTGAAGAGACAGTTTCTGGGTAATTTAATCATTTTAATAATGATTTTATTATGTTTATTAATAAAATGAGCTCAATGACACTCTCAAATGGTAGAGACTCCTCTTCGTGGTGGGCTCATAGTTTCAATGCTCTTGGAAGAAGGAGCGTTCCTGAGTGCAGCAAACAATGCTGATTAGTTAACAATTAATGAGAAAATAAATATTACAATAGAAGCTTGGGTGCGTGACTTGGATCACCCATGTCTTGATCAAAGAGACATCAATTTCCATAGCACTTGTCTGACAGAAAGGAGGATCTTTGACCTGCCTATGTAGACACAACGAGCAGGAATCCTCCCATTAGCCCAAACTTAGAACTTCTTTTCCTGTCTGATTAGATCTCAGCCTGAGTAAATCTTGGAGAAAGATTACCCACACTGGTTGATTTTTGGATGAAGAAGTAGAAAAAGGGGAAAAGCTTTGTTCTGATTCACTTATTAGTTATTAATACAAGAGAGAAATAATCATTTTCTCAATGATGAAGCAAAATTGAAAGACTAAAAACATAAGTAAATGTAAGTATTTCATAGCAAAAAACAAAAACCAAAACCAAAACCAAAACAACTCACTAGGGAAACAGAGCAATGAGAGATAATTTAAGAATCAATAGACTGCCAGAAGGTTATGAGCTCAAAACCAAAGAACCTAGAAATTATATTCAAGAAATAAGAAAATGTCCAGATATCTTAGAGAAATGCAAAATAAAAATGAAAAGAAGTCTTTGGTAGAATCCTAAAAGAAATTCCAAAAGGATAACTCTAAGGAATATTAAAGCCAAAATTCACAACTTCTATGTAAAAAACAGACAAACAAAAAACTGCAAGCAGCCAAAAACAAAGAATTCAAGTACATGGAAACCATAGTAAGAATCACTAAGATTCAGCTGCTACCACCATAAAGAAATAGAGAACTTAAAGTTCCAGAAGGAAAAGGATATGGGTTCACAATCAAGAATAACCTACCCGTTCTATCCACCCAAATTGACTCATTTTGCTGATTATATCCCTATAGCAGGAAAAAAAAATATGAATCTCTAATGAAGTAGAGAACTTCCAAGAATCCTGATGAAATAATCTGAGGTGTGCAATGACACAGATATTCTGTCAGAAACTCTATATGCATCACATTAACAGGAGGCCTAGGATTTGTTCTTTGTTGTCTTGATTACAAAAACATGAAAAGGGAGGTTTAGGGAAATAAAGAATGGAAAAAATTACTGAAATAGAGATTCAGTGTTCTTTTTTTTTAAGTGAATACTTCTTCAAATTCACTTACTAACTTCTCTTTCCTGTGTCTAGACTATAGTAATTTCTGGCAAATTTTAGCCTAAATCTAACTCTAGCTGACCACTATTTTTCCAATTCAAATTCAGCAGCTTTCAATCTATTTCAGAATTTGTAGTTTCTCATTTCCTTAAGTCACCTAGGCAACTCTCTGCAGACCCTCAGAGGCTAGGAAATTGAACATACAGATACTAAAGAAATAACTTCTTTAGAGTATTAACTCCATTTTGTAGTTTTGAGAGGCTACTTATTTTTTTGTTTTTCTGCTTCACATTGGAGAGAAAGTGTTTAGAATATAAGGGTTTGGAATTCAGAGATATTGTACTACAAGATCAAAAGCTGTATCCCAGGACTGATTTTTTCCCCTTTTGCCTTGAAGTCAGAAACTGTGATATTTAGTTACCTTTGGAAACAGAGATAGATCAGTACATAATGTACACACACACACACATATGTATACACACACAAATAATTCACTTGAATCACAAGTACAATTTTATCTTTGTGCTGCAGAAATAAAATGGTAGCAAGTGTTTCAATATTCAGCTTTATTTAGATGCTCATTGCTTATCAAAGTGAATTAGGTAAGCCCTTCCTACTTTATCATATTGTCTGAGAGTGTCAAGAACATATTGGTGTTCAATAAATAGCAGCAGAGGATATTTAATTAGTTGTACTTCCTGCTAAACAAATAGACTGTCATGAAAATGCTGTTAACTTGTTGCTATAAAAAAAGTTAGAAATGTAGGAAAACACCTCATGCTGGCATTTTGTCATTCTATCCTCATAACCTTCTGAAAAATAAAGATATGAAAATGAAATAAATGAAGAAAATGCTTTGAAATAACTTCTAAAAAATTCAAACAAGTTTCAATTTCACATTTAGATAGTTTATGACTTCCTACATGTTTTTTCTGTTTCTAGACAAGATCTGACTATGTAGGTTAGGATAGGTCTTTACTTGGAAGATGATTGTTATCTCTTGAACTTGATTGTCTCAGAGGTTTGCAACTTTTTAGTGGTCTCTGACCATGCTGGTCATCTAAGGGCATTAAGTCCTTTAAACTTGATTGATATCCCAAGATCCTGAATTACTATTTCCTGCCATGCTGACCAGATACATTTTCCTATGGAGGTAAGGGAGATTGCATTTATCTAAGCTAAATGCTTCAGTATCATTGTTGAACTTTTTTTCTTATGTTTTGCCTAAGTAAATCTCTATTTGTTCATTGTTGAATGACCTATGAGTGCCTTGATTCATTCTAATAGCATGCCAGAACTAGAAGAGCCTGAATTAGGTCTGTCCAATATATATGTGTGTGCACACACATGCATATTTATGTCTACCTGTACAATTTGGAACTTCTGGCTCCTTTCAAAACTCAGTTCTTCTACCACCTCCTACCCTAAGCCCTTTCTAATTATCCCAACAAAAGTTCCTTGAGGGCAGAGGCTATTTTGTTTTTATCTTTGAGTCACAAGTGTTTAGCACAAAGTCTTATACATAGTGGGGTAGCAATAAATGTTTATTGAATTTAATTAAATTGAATATTATTTTCCTATTCCTCAGAGTAGCCTTTTGACTGCTTTTACTATTTAACTTTTTAAATTATAGTGTATTGCTTTTCCACACATTTAATCAAGAATATTACTTTTCTCCCTTAAATTTGGCTCTGCTAAGGTTGAGCTTCTTAAACCCAACTGAAGTAAAAGGTCGAATGATTCGATTCAGCTTGATAACCAATAAGAAGACAAAATCCATAATTACAAATTGGCACATTTGTGAAGTGATGAGTATAAAATAAACTGAAACTTTGTAAATTACCTAGTACCAACATCTAAACCTTTAATGCTTTGATATCTTACACCATTCAAGAGAAAAAGGAAAGAAAGAAAAGAGGAAGAAATGAGGGAAAAAGGAAGGGAGGGAAGAAAGGAAGGAAGAAAAAAGAAAGGAAGGAAAGAAAGAAAAAAGAAAAGAATGAATAAAGAAAAGATGCTTTTTCAGTACAGAAGCTTCTATCCCTTCAGTTGTTGTAGATGATTTATATGACCTTTACTTGAATTAACTGGAATAGTGATTCACGAGCTTTTGGAAATTAATGGCCTACTTTTTGATTTCATGATACCTCCCTTCCATCATCTAAAAGTCATTGATAATATATTTATTTAAAACAAATTAATTTTGATTCTAGAATGTCATCCCATGATAAACTTGAGTTGAGTAGAACTAGACTATACTGAGCATTTTTGGTTTATTCATTAAGATTGTTACTAGTACACATCGGGCTTATTTCTAGTAGTAGGCTTATTGAAAATCATAGAGAACATGCAAGTTCTTTCAGTAAAACATGATTTATATTATTTCTAAAATGTAGTCTTGACTACATGCTAAACAAGGACATCATACATAAACCTTGGCTGATATGCCAAAGATACTTGAATTTCAGATTAGTAGGGTAATAACAACAAGGAAGAGTTTCAGTTGCAAATAATTTTCTTTAGAACCCATTTTTTTTCAAAGACTATTGTCCTTGGGTCAGAGTTTTGAATGTAACTTTTTGGTGCCTTATGGTCTATTATCTCTGTCTCTCTTAAGTGTTGTATGTATTATGCGTATTTGTGTGTGTATCTCTATCTATCATCTATTTGTGTGTATAAACTTTAATACCCATGCACCACTCCCCCATTTATATATACATATATATGTGTGTGTATACAGTGTATTTTTGTTTATATCTATGTATATATACACATATGTGTGTATATGTATATACATATATATTACACTTATGTGGTCTACTCTAATAATTTTATTTCTTTCTTAATTAAATCACCCTCCAAATACTTTCATTTATATGAAGGCTTTTGGACATTTCTACAAAGTTCCTATTCTGAATAACTACAAGCAAGGAACATACTTCCATTTTTTTCATCAACATAGCCTTTTTAGGTACTTTAATTGTTTTTGTAACCCAATTTATTTTTTCTGAACTATGACTATATCCACAATGCTTTGCCCCATGCCTCAATTCTTCATTCCAATTACTTGGCAAGCCTGCACTTGTTGAATATTATACAACATTCACTTTTGCTTGTGTGTGTATATGTGTGTGCATGTGTGTGGTTCTTTGCATTTACCTTGTTACAGTCATTGTACATATTGTTTTCTTGGCTCCGCTTATATTTTTACGTATGAGTTTATGTAGATCTTTTCATGGTTCTCTGTATTACTCACATTTGCTGTTCGTATAGCATAGTAATATTGCATTATATTCATTTACCACAATTTGTTCAGCCCCAATCAGTAGATGTGTACCTTATTTCTAATTCTTTGCTATCATCAAAAATGCTGCTATAAATATTTTTCTGTATATGAGGAATTCTTCTTATCAAGGAGCTCCTTAGAAGCAATGGAATCTCTAAGACAAAGCATGACAACTGTTTATTCATATTCTCTGACCACTTCTTGTGTGTTTGTAGACATATGATTTCTTCCTGAGGAATGTTTTAGTGCTTTTTTTATGCCAGAATTTTAGTATGTTGGTTCATCATGACTTTCTTCGCATGATTATTATTTGTATAACTTATTCTTTGACCCATTCATTGTTTAAGATTTCATTTTTATTTATTTAATTTTTAACATTCATTCTCACAAAATTTTGGGTTACAAATTTTCTCCCCTTTTATCCCCTCCCCCCCCAAACACCAAGCATTCTAATTGCCCCTGTGACCAATCTGCTCTCTCTTCTATCATCCCTCTCTGCCCTTGTCTCCGTCTTCTCTTTTGTCCTGTAGGGACAGATAGCTTTCTATACCCCTTTACCTGTATTTCTTATTTCCTAGTGGTAAGAACATTACAGTTGATCCTAACACTTTGAGTTCCAACTTCTTTACCTCCTTCCCTCTCCACCTCTTCCCTTTAGAGGGCAAGCAATTCAATATAGGCCAAATCTGTGTAGTTTTGCAAATGACTTCCATAATAGTTGTGTTGTATAGGACTAACTATATTTCCCTCCATCCTATCCTGTCCCCCATTACTTCTATTCTCTTTTGATCCTATCCCTCCCCATGAGTGTCGACCTCGAATTGCATTCTCCTCCCCATGCCCTCCCTTCTATCATCCCCCCCACCCTGCTTGTCCCCTTGTCCCCCACTTTCCTGTATTGTGAGATAGGTTTTCCTACCAAAATGAGTGTGCATTTTATTCTTTCCTTTAGTGGAATGTGATGAGAGTAGACTTCATGTTTTTCTCTCACCTCCTCTCTTTATCCCTCCACTAATGAATCTTTTGCTTGCCTCTTTTATGAGAGATAATTTGCCCCATATAACTTCTCCCTTTCTCCTCCCAATATTTCTCTCTCACTGCTTGATTTCACTTTTTTTTTTAATATATGATCCCATCCTCTTCAATTCACTCTGTGCACTCTGTCTCTATGTATGTGTGCGTGTGTGCATGTGTATGTGTGTACTCCCACCCAGTTCCCAGATACTGAAATGTTTCAAGAGTTACAAATATTGTCTTTCCATGTAGGAATGTAAACAGTTCAACTTTAGTAAGTCCCTTATGACTTCTCTTTGCTGTTCACCTTTTCATGGTTCTCTTCATTCTTGTGTTTGAAAGTCAAATTTTCTTTTCAGCTCTGGTCTTTTCATCAGGAAAAGTTGAAAATCCTCTATTTCATTGAAAGACCATTTTTCCCCCTCAAGTATTATACTCAGTTTTGCTGGGTAGGTGATTCTTGGTTTTAGTCCTAGTTCCTTTGACTTCTGGAATATCCTATTCCATGCCCTTCGATCCCTTAATGTAGAGGCTGCTAGATATTGTGTTATCCTGATTGTATTTCCACAATACTTGAATTGTTTCTTTCTAGCTGCTTGCAATATTTTCTCCTTCACCTGGGAACTCTGGAATTTGGCCACAATGTTCCTAGGAGTTTCTCTTTTTGGATCTCTTTCATGCGGTGTTCTGTGGATTCCTTGAATATTTATTTTGTCCTCTGGTTCTAGAATCTCAGGGCAGTTTTCCTTGATAATTTCATGGAAGATGATGTCTAGGCTCTTCTTTTGATCATGGCTTTCAGGTAGTCCCAAAATTTTTACATTGTCTCTCCTGAATCTATTTTCCAGGTCAGTTGTTTTTCCAATGAGATATTTCACATTATCTTCCATTTTTCCATTCTTCTCTCTTTGTTCTGTGATATCATACTTTCTCTCAAAGTCCTTAGCCTCCATCTGTGCCATTCTAGTTTTGAAAGCACTGTTTTCTTCAGTGAGCTTTTGAATCTCCTTTTCCATTTGGCTAATTCTGCTTTTGAAAGCATTCTTCTCCTCATTGGCTTTTTGAACCTCTTTTGCCAATTGAGTTAGGCTAGTTTTCAAGGTGTTAATTTCTTCAACATTTTTTTGGTTCTCCTTTAGCAGGGAGCTGATCTGCTTTTCATGCTTTTCTTTCATCTCTCTCATTTCTCTTCCCAGTTTTTCCTCCACCTCTCTAACTTGATTTTCAAAATTCCTTTTGAGCTCTTCCATGGCCTGAGCCCATTGGGTGGGCTGGGACACAGAAACCTTGATTTCTGTGTCTTTGCCTGATGGTAAGCATTGTTCTTCCTCATCAGAAAGGAAGGGAGGAAGTGTGTTTTCTCCAAGAAAGTAGCCTTCAATAGTCTTATTTCTTTTTCCTTTTCTGGGCATTTTTCCAGCCAGTGACTTGACCTCTGAATATTCTCCTCACACCCACCTCGCCTCCTGGTCCTCCCACAAGATTTCATTTTTAAATCTACATTTTGGACTTTGTTTTTGAATATGCTCCTGAACTTATTTCTATCTTAATTGTGTTATAATTTGTAAGGGAAGTGTTTACTATTACTGCCTTTGTAAGTTTGTTGCCCTATTACATGATTAATTTTTGTAAAAGGTAGAGTATTCCAGAGCCCAAGGAATGTTTCCTTCTCTGTCTGGCTCAAGAAGCATATTTTTTTTGATTTAGTGAGACAAGCTATTATGTGACTTCGACTTCAAGAAACCTGAGTGGTGAGCACTGACCCTCTTGAATTCGCCCCAAATTCTACTATAGCATATTAATTTATGTTAATTTAGTAGCTTTTCATTATTCATCTTTTCTTCAATTTTTGTAGTTATTTTACTTTGCCATTTTTGTTGATTTGGTATTCTATCTTCTACTTTTAAGTCAGGTTTATAAAAGTGTGATAGGATCAGCCTTTCCTTGCCTACTTCCTTTCTCCCCTTACAAAATGGTGAGACTTCCTGAAAAATAAGGTTATCTGGAGGCTTTATATTCACTTCCTTGAAGCAGGTTTCTGTTCATCTAAGGACTTAAAAAGTCCCAGCCTCAGGTAGTCTTGGACTCTCGGACTTGGTGGATGCCTGAACCCATGCAAGTTGTCATACCCTGATCTCCTGACATAATGACCAGTTGCATTTCTAGAAGGAAATGGAGGAGGGGCTACCTCCAAAAAAGCTAAGTGCCCCTGTATTCCTGTTGCATATTTTTACTGTTATAACAAAGTAAATGGTCTCTTTTGTTAAATGTTTAATGACTTAAAAGTGCCTCATTTTACCCCAATATCAAACCTCAACTAAGAAGACATTGTCATTAGAGCTTTAACTCCAACATTTGGCAGTCTTAGAAGATAGGATAAAATGAGATAACATCTAGGGTCACATCATGGTTGAGTTGAGGGACTAACATTGCACATGCAGAGGAGGGTCACTTGATCTGATGGCAGAACTTTGCCTGGCTCCTTGTACTCAGAGCATTCCTGATCACATAAGGGGCAGGGTGGGGGGGAATCCTCCCTGTGGTACCTGACGCACGCTCCCACAGAGGCAGATGAATTAGTTTGATGGGTGCTAGAGGAGGTTGCCCAGGGTGGTAAAGAAAGAGTCAAAGACAAGATTCTCTTGTTGTTTTTGACTATTTTGCTGAAGTTGGACAGTGAACAAAAAATGGAAGCAAACTAGGCAGGACTACTGGGGCAAGCCAGTTTGCAGGATCTGGGCAATGAAAGCAGAAAGGGGAACTAACAAAGCTGGTGACTGCACAAATGAAGAGATCTTTTCTGGTGGGGAAGGGAAACCAAGGGTACAAAAAGGAGCCCATTCTATGGTCTTTAACTTTTATGGTTTTTGTTCTTGCTGGGATGGGAGCCATGAATGAGAAGGAGAGCAGACTTGGGGAACTCCTGAGAGGTAAGAAAGCCTCAGGCTTATCCTATCACTGTTCCCAGAAGGAGGTTGGTGACTCTGATTTGGGGAAAAGGGTATGGGCAACATTCTCCACTAAAGAGCTAGGGTAGTTATAGAAGTTCAAAGAGAAACCTAAGATGATTCCTTATTGAAAGTGACTCCTGAAACATAAGACTAAGAAAACAATTATTGATGGTCAGTTTTTGGGGTGTTAATATAAATAGGTTGGGAAATGAAGAATCTATACAACAGGGTCTTTTAGCCCCACCCAGATGTGAAGTATCTTCTAAAGATTTTGCTCCATTTACATAATTCAAGGGAGGTTACAGAGGGCAGTCCATGGAGAGAAGGGATATTATAGATTCAGGATCTGTATGGCCCCTTTTAACAAACTCTAGGCATGTTACTGTAAGTAAAGGTGAATGGAAACTCTTGGAGTTCCTAGAATCATCTCATCATTCAATGTTGAGTCTTTAACAGATGAAAGATTTTTTTTTTCTGGTGATGGAGGTGAAAAAAGTTGGAATATTTTATTATAGCAGATCCTTTTGTAGTTGTCCTACGTTACCTGTGAGGAAGACAAATGGTACCTAGCAGCTACAGTGGACTACAGGGAGATAAACAAAATTATCATGATTATCTCTGAGGCTATTTCTATCTTGTTAATATTGTAGACCATGTAGGGCAGGCTCAGGGTGAGTGGTGAGGAGCTATCAACCTTGTCAATACCGTTATATATTTTTCCTATTTCTTTGTCTGAGACTAGTTAGGAACAGTTTGCTTTTACATTTGAGGGAGTCCAGGATGCTTTCACTGACCTTCTGGTCTACCTGAACTTTATATTGTTACATTACGGTGGGCAGATGCCTAAAGGAGACCTTCCTTCCTGAGGGTATTGATGTGCACTACTGTATCAATGATATAATAATGAGTGAACCATATGAGGCCATAGTGGCAGAGGCTCTAGATAAGAAGATAGTAGATATGATAGATGAGGAAGGGGAGAATCAACCATAAGGAATATCCAAGATCCAGCTTTCTCAATCAAGTTTCGGTGGAATACAATTAGCTGGAAAAATCCAGGTACAATCTAGAATAAGATTAATACTTGCTACACAAAGTATTCTCTAAGAAGGAAACCATACTTTTTAGGATTGAGGAAACCCAAATTCCTCATCTGGTGATCCTGATGGCACCATTTTGACTAAGTCTAGGTGTTTGCAAGGAATACCAAAAGAACCAGAGAAAGAAGTGGCAGGGGTATGTAGGAGATGCTGGGTCTTGCTAACAAGTTATCTCCTTATGTGTAAAAGCAGAGACAAGCTGCTGCAAGAGAAAGCTCAGATAGAAAGGGAGTTGACTGGTTTGCATGAGAAGCTTTTTATGCTGCAGCATTCAAACTCTGCTTTAGAAGAACAAGCTAGAAAGTCTCAGGTGGTCAAAGAAAAAGTTGCTAGTTTAGCTCACAAAAAGAAGCAAAAAAGTAACAAAAGAAAAGTGAATCCAACTCTTGCATAGGCTGGTCCCGATTAGGGCCTAGACACCTGGGAGCAAGACCCTCTGTGGGAGGGAAATGAAGTAAATGTAGATGAAGAGGCTTCTAAGAATGTGGGAGCATGTCCAATATTACAAAGGAAGCAGGAAGATCAGAGGGCAACGCAATGTTTGGGGAGGTAATTGAGGATTTTACTTAGCAGGAGGTCAAAGATATTTTGAGTTGGTTCACCCAAGGATGGGAGAATCATTGGTATCTTGGATGGTGAGAATCAGTACAAAAGACAAATTTCTTTGAGAGAGAGAGAGAGAAAAGAATAAGTGGCCAGCAGATTCAAAGTCAGAATGGATTGACAAAACAATTCTTTACTTTTCTATTGAGAGCAGGGGCAGACTTTAGAAGAATAGATGTTGTTCCAACTAATGAACTATATGCAAAATGCACCAAGAAAAGGACTTGAAAGTAGATTGAGCAAGGGAATGAGAACTGCCCCTACAGATCCTCCTGAAACATTGTATCCAATTAGTCACACCTGCAGAAGGAACAGGAAATTGACCAGGCCCAGCTTAGATTAAAGAAAGTATACCTCTAACCAGAATGATGACCTCAAAACTGCAAATTAGAAAAGAGCAAACAACAGTGAATTTAGGCTATGATAGTGGGTTCATGGACTCCAGAAGCATGGTTTATCTTATAGCTGCCCTGCTTCTAGTTATTGTCTCCTTGTTTCTTTTGGCTTTTTGTCTGTTCACCTTCTTTGCCAGATTTATTTTGTGCAGCATTAATTCCCTCCACCTGCAGATGTACGATTGTTTAAGTAGAATTTCAGTCACTGTTCAGTGTTCTGTGTCACCTCTGGACCTGGCATCGACCAAGCTCTGAATGTCAACTGAGGAACTGACCCCTCAAATGAGACCTCTTAGGGGCAAGGACAGCTCTATGTCCAATTTCAGCAGAAAGAAAGTAACTATGGAAGAAGAAACCTTTGTTCCTAAACTCAAAGGATTTTGGACTCTATGTGTTCGAGGGGACAATGATGGGGTGCTTGTGCTCAAGCCTCACCCTGAGATATTGTTCTGTATGCTTATTTTCTGTTAACCCTGTTGCAGTTCTGTTGATGCCAGTTGCCCCACTCTCCTATGCAATGAATATGAAAGATCTTAGGGCAGTGATTTAAATGAGAAGATCTTTCCCATTCATTAATAGGCCTACATGAATTGCTTGAGTCACATGGAAGCCTGAGTCACATGAGTCTGTGGTGGGAAGAGCTTTGTGAATGGCTGGAACAGGAAGGGGTAGAGCTGGAAGAGTGGAGCAGAGCTGAGAGGAAATTGATCAGATGAATCAGAGCTGGGAAGGATAGAGAAAGCAGTAAGCTGGGGAAACAACTAGCATAAGTGGGAGAGCTTGTATGTGATTTTGTTTAAGGGAGCTGGTTTATGGGAAGCCTAATAGAGGGAATGCTTGGGGATGGTAGTGCCTCCTTCTTTGTTTGTGTATAGACTTCTTTGTAACTTTGATGGATTTGGTTTTCTGGTGTTGGGATTTGACTTTTTGTTGTTTGAATAAATGTTTTGGTTCTGTCTTCCATGTGGAGAATCTGTTATATTTTGCTATTCAGAACTGCAGGAATATTCATAGTCACCATAGGCATTGTGAAAATTATATTAGCGCTGCATAGTATTAAAAAGAAAAGGCTAAATATAGCAACAACTAAGATGAAATTAAAGCAATTATAAGAATTTATTTTGCCCAGTTATAGGCTAATAAGTTTTACAATTTAAATGAGAGGGAAGAGTATATACAAAAATTTAAATTGCCTGGATTAGTAGAAGAGGAAATCAAATACCTCAATAGACTTATTTTTGAAAAGGAAATTGAACAGGTTAAAAATGAGATTCTGAAGAGAAAAGCACCAGGACCAAATGGATTTACAAGTGAATTCTATCCAACATTTGAAGCTCACCTAATTCCAATATTAAATAATTTGGAATAAAAAAAAGGGATTCTATAAAAGTCTTTTTATGAAACAAATATGATACTGATGCGTAAACCAGGAATAGTAAAAACAAACAAAAAAAGAAAATTGTGAGCCAATTTCACTAATGATTGTGGATGCAAAAATTTTAAAGAAAATATTAGAAAAGAGATCACATCAATTTATCATGAAGATAACACACTATGACCAGGAATGCAAGGATGTTTCAATATTAGGAAAACTATCTTCATAATTGACCATAATAATAACAAAACTAACAGAAATCATATGGTTATCTCAATAAATGTACAAAAAGCTTTTGACAAAATATAGCACCTATTCTTATTGAAAAAAAAACCACTAGAGAGCATAGAAATAAATGGAACATTCCTTCAAATAATAAGTAGTATCATCTAAAGCCATAAGCAAGCATTATCTATAATGGGGATAAGCTAGAAGCTTTCCCAATAATATCAGGGGTGAAACAAGGATGTCCATTATCACCACGGTTATTCAATATTATACTAGAAATATTAGTGTTGGCAAAAGAAAAGAAAAATAAATGAAAAGAATTAGAAAAGGTAATGAGTAAACAAAGCTATCACTCTTTGCAGATGATATTATGGTATACCTAGAGAAACAACTAAAAAAGTATTTGAAATAATTAACATCTTTAGCAAAGTTGCAGGATATAAAAGAAACCCACATAAATCATAGGCATTTCTATATATTACTAAGAAAGCCCAGCAGCAAGAAATAGAAAGAGAAATTGCATTTAAAATAACTGTAGACAACATAAAATATTTAGGTGTCTACCTGCTAAGACACACCCAGGAACACAACTAGAAAACACTTTTCACACATTGAAAGTAAGATCTAAATAATTGGAAAAATGCCACTTGTTCATGGGTAGGCCAAGCTAATATAACAAAAATGACAATTCTACTGAAATTAATTTACTTATTCAGTGCCATACCAATCAAACTACCAAAAAATTATAAGAGAAAAAGTAAAATTCATCTGGAAAAACAAAAGGTCAAGAATATTATTGATTTAAAAAAAGACAAAGAAAGGTGACCTATCTGTACCAGATCTAAAACTATATTCTAAAACAGCAATCATCAATAGTATTTGATACTAACTAAGAAACAGAGTGGTGCATCAGTGAAATCAGTTCATAAGACAAAGTAGTCAATGACTATAGAAATCTACTGTTTTATAAACCCAAAGACTCCAGCTTCTGGGATAAAAACTAGCTATTTAACAAAAACTGCAGGGAAAATTGGAACATAGTATGACAGAAAGTAGGCATAGACCAACATCTTATACCATATACTAAGATAAGGTCAAAATGGGTACATGATTTAGATGTAGGGGATGATAATAAGTAAATTAAAGCAAGGAGTAGTTTATCTGTCAGATCTATGGAGAAGGGAAGAATTCATGACCAAACAAGAAATAGAGAACATTTTGAAATGCAAAATTGATAATTTTGATTACCATAAATTAAAAAGGTTTTGCACAAACAAAGCCAATGCAACCAAAATTAGAAGGAAAGCAGACATCTGGGAAAAATTTTTTACTGGCAGTGCTTCACATAAAGGGCTCATGGCTTTCAGGTAGTCCAACAAGTTTTAAATTATCTCTCCTGGATCTATTTTCCACATCAGCTGTTTTTCCAATGAGATATTTCACATTGTCTTCTATTTTTTCATTCTTTTGGTTTTGTTTCATAATTTCTTGATTTTTCATAAAGCCATTAGCTTCCATCTGCTCCATTCTGATTTTTAAGGAATTATTTTCTTCAGTGAGCTTTTGGACCCCCTTTTCCATTTGACCAGTTCTGCTTTTTAATGCCTTCTTCTTCTCATTGGCTTTTTGGACCTCTTTTGTCATTTGGTCTATTTTTTAAGGTGTTATTTTCTTCAGCATTTTTGGGATCTCCTTTAGCAAGCAATTGACTTGTTTTTCAGGATTTTCTTGCATTACTCTCATTTCTCTGCCAAATTTTTCCTCTACTTCTCTTACTTGGTTTTCAAAATCCTTTTTGAGCTCCTCCGTAGCCTGAGACCAATTCATATTTTTCTTGGAGGCTTTGGATGCTTTGATTTTGTTGTATTCTTCTGGTTTTATGTTTTGATCATCTGTATCACCAAAGTAAGCTTCTATGCTATGATTTTTTTCCCTGGTGTTTATTCATTTCCCTAGCCAATTACTTGACTTTTGAGTTCTTTGTCAAGGTAGTTCTTTGCTTCCATTGGAGGTGCACCCTTCCAAGCTTCAGGAGTTTTGTGCAGCTTTTTTCAGAAATACTTCTAGGGACCTGGGAATTTTCAGTGCTTTCTAGGTTGTATGATCAAAGGACAGGTGTTTACTCCTCTCCTGGTCTGTGCTCTGGTCTGTGAGTGACCTCAAGCACTCTTTTCTTCCTAAGAAATGTGAGAAGGATTCCCTCTCCACTTCTGCTACAAGCTCCACCACATCAGCACTCCTCCTCACTCCAGTATGACCACCCAGGACAGTGACAGATCCAGTCAACTAGCACAAAAGAACCCCACCTCAGTACCAGCAAAGAGATCCTTGCAATCCCCCTCTGATCAACTGCTTGATCACCTCACAATCCATGGCCCTAGAACTACAGAAACAGCCACTGCTGCTGCTACTACTGCAGTTCTGCTGGCCCCTCTTGCCCAGGGGCTGGGGCCCATCCAGGTCACTCTCTCACACTGGCCCAACAGGCTTTTTCCACTGATCTTCCAAGTTGTCCTCTACTTTTTGGGGATGAGAAGTCTGGAAACCACCATAGCTGCCAGTGATTTAATCCCCCAAGGCCTGCTCAAGTACTGTCTATGAAAGTGTGGCCACACTGGACTATGCTCCACCCCCAGTGCAGAGCAACAGACACTTCCTATTGACCTTCCAGGCTGTCCTGGGCTGGAGATTTGTTTCACTCCATGATTCTGTGGGTTCTGCAGCTCCAGAATTTGTTTAGAGTCATTTTTTTACTGGTATTTGGAGGAGTTTGAAGGAGAGCTCAAGCAAATCCCTACTTTTACTCTGCCATCTTAATGAAGTCAAGAAATGAAATTAAAACAACTCTGAAATTAAAACACCTCATACCTATCAGATTGGATAATGTAACAGAAAAGAAAATTGATAAATGTTGGAGAAAATGTGGGAAAATTTGGAATATTAATGCATTGTTGGTGAAATTGTGAACTGTTCTAGCCATTCTAAAGAATAATTCAGAACTATGCTCAAAGGGCTATAAAACTGATCCAGCAATATCACTACTAGGTCTGTATCCCAAAGAGAGGATAGAAAATGGAAAAGGGCCCATATGTACAAAAATATTTATAGCAGCTCTTTTTGTGGTGGCAAAGAATTAGAAGTTGAGGAAATGTCCATCTATTGGGGGATGGCTGAACAAATGGTGGCACATGAATGTAATGGAATACTATTGTGCTGTAAGAAATGATGAGCAGACAGATTTCAGAAAAACCTGGGAAGACTTACATGCTGAGTGAACAGAAGCAAACAGAAGAACATCATACACAGTAACAGCAACATTGTGTGATAATCAACTTTGATATACATAGCTCTTCGCAGAAATATAATGATCTGAGACATTTCCAAAAGACTCATGATAGAAAATGTCATCCACATCCAAAGATATAGGGAGTGTGAATGCAGATTGAAGCATACTATTTTCTCTTTGTTTCTTCTTCATGGTTTTTTCCTCTTGTTCTGATTCTTCTTTTATAACATGACTAATTTGGAAATATGTTTAACATGATTGTACATCAGATTGCTTGCCATCTTGGGGAGTGGGAAAGGGAAGGAGAAAAAATTTGGAGCACAAAAATCTTATAAAAGTGAATGTTGAAAACTAAAGTAAATAAATAAATAGATGAATAAAATTATGTTAAAATAATTGGGTGAAAATAAAATATTAAATTTTTATAAAGAAAAAAGTAATTAAACAGGCCATAAATGAGTTTCCTAAGAGGAAAAAAAAACCAGGACCAGATCGATTTACAAGGGAATTCTGTCAAACAATTAATGATCAACTAATTCTAATATTAAATTAGTTATTTGGAATAATAGGTAAAGAAGGAATTCTGCCAAACTCTTTTCATGAAACAAATATGATACTTGATACCCAAACCAGAGAGAGCAAAACAAGAAAAAGAAAAGTATAGACCAATGTTATAAATGAATACAGATGTAAATATTCTAAATAAAATAGCTAAAAGATTGCAGCAATTTTGCAAAGATCATATATGTGTATATATACATATATATGCATATATATAATAAAAGATTACAACAATTTATTACAAAGATTATGTGCATATGCATATGCATATCCATATCCATATTCATATTCATATATTTATATATATATATATATATATGCCACAATACTGGAAACTGAAGTGTCCAGTATATATTATATTCCAGAAACATGCTTCCTCCCCAGGACCAGTGGATTCCCATCTAAAAGGACCTGGTTCTTAAGAAATACTATTTTTCTTGGTTAATCAGTGTTTCCATCTGCTACAAAAAAAGGTATATATAGTTAGACTTCAGCAGTCACTAATTTGATAAGGGTAGATAATTTAAGAAGTAGGATAAGGGTAAGTCCTTCTAGTCAGCTGAACTCTGGAATGCATAGCTGGTATACAAGAAAGCCTTGAGGGATGGGGCAAAAATCTTCACCTACATTATTAATTCCTGAATACTTGCCCTAAGTCTAGTGAAGTGGTAGTCCAAGGAAGACAGAGAACTGGAAAATCCAAGGCTTTCCTCTTTGTGGTAAAGACCATTGAAAACATTTTTCCAGTGTCCTTCCCTCCCCTCCTCCCTGTATGTGGGGCATGTCATCAACACCCTTTAGAGACATCATTTGTTAAACAATCCTGTTGCAGCTGCTACAAGAATAGCAGAATTTGCTGAGTGGTTTCATTGTTAATGAGGAGACTGGGTGGTATCGATACCATAGGTTCTAGGAAAGGACCATCTGATCCCCCTCACTAAGGCCAAGACAGCTATACCTTACCCAGGTAGCCCTCAACCTGTTCCCCTTTAGCAAAATGGAACTTTTTCATCTCAGAAAGAGAAATTTATCCTTAGTGATCAAAAATTGCATTAGTATTCATCTGTTTACTCAGGTGAAATATCAAATATTCTGGAAGCCATGTCTGTGATAAATCAATGCCAACCTGGAAAGTGAAGAGTTCTCTTGTTCAATGGTTTCTTGGATACTTCTTCCAGGAACACTTACCTTAAGAGTTCTTAAACAGGGAAGTGGAACATTTCTGGGGATTCCCCATTTCTAGCTCAGGTGAAGTGAAAGAGTAGTTAATGAAAGTTGAGTAGGTTGAGGAACTGGTAAGATAGAGTCTTTGAGGAAACATCCCCATTTGTGTTATGTTTCTTAGGGGGAGCTGAGGGAATGAAGAAAATCTGTGAGTAAGACACTAAACTTAGGGAGGAAACAGGTTTAGCCCAACTCTTGTGGTTCCAGTGGCTCACAAGAGCTTTGCTATCATAACTTCTCCCAGCTCACATTTATGGTGGCTTCTTCTTATGCCATTTTTTCCTCCAAAAAATTCATTCCACCTCAAAATCAGGGGCAAGACCTCAGGAAATTAGGAAGTGCTGAATAAAGTGCCTAGCCTGAAGATAGCTCTCCTCCTTCCCAGGCTTCCAAACGCAATGTCCCTGTGGATGGGGCTAAATGCTACATATCTAACTGTAGAATAAAAGGAAAAAATACAACCAGGACATTCCCCAAATTATGAAGGGATCTGTTCATAAAGTTCACTCATAAGTTAGTTGTTTATAACTTATAGTATGATTGGATTCCAAAGCAGCCTAAGAAAACCTATTCAATCTGTAATGTTATTGAATTACAGTATCATATAAACTAATCACCATTTTTTAAATGGTTGGGGGGTGGGAGTATTTCAGTTCATTGTGGATGCCAGGAAAACATCGTTCTCCCCTATGTCCATCCTGCATCAGCAGCTTTATCAGGGTGAGGAAAGGGATAATCCTAAGCTTGTCCCATAAAAGCTCTTTCCCATTTGATAATGAGCTCTGAATCCATTGGATTATTACAGGGATTTTGTTTTACAGTAATCTTTCAAGAAAAGCAAACAAACAACTGAGAGGGCAAGAGGAAGCCACACTGAGAAATTTGTGTTCTTTAAAGAATAAATTTGAGAGAATCTAGGCTCATCAAAATGAATCTCTTCTGTTTTTCACTGGTAAGTTTTCTTACTTATACTATTCATGTGTTCTTGTTTTTCTCCAGTGTTAGTGATGGGAAAGATCGAGGATTTCATTTGGTGAAATACACATTAAAGATGTCTAAGGAAATTATTTATCAAAAAGGGAATTTTGGTAAAGGCTCAAACTAAATCTACTTACATATAAATAATAACTTATATTAGTTATGCACGTTCATCTGCAAAATTTACAAAACTGTTACAGTGGAAATATTTTGGGAGGCAGCATACCAGACTGGAAAGAGGGCTCAATTTGGAGTTAGAATGAGTTAGAATACTGGCTTTTCTACTTACCATATTATGACCTTAAGAAAACTATTTAATCTTTCTGTAAAATTTATAAATTTATAAAATAAAGAGTTAGATTGATAACTTCTAAAGATACCTTTGAGCACTAGAAAACTAATGTATCATTTATATAGCATTATGCTTAATATGACTGCATATTTTATATTAAAATATATGTATGTATGCAAATATATTGATGCATACATATATGCTGTTTATGTTCATATAAATTTTATTTATTAGTGCACTCATCATATGTTTGCAAAATGCTGTTATTTACTTTACTTGTTTAGCCATTGACACTTGACACTTCAGTCATTCTGGAAAGGAGAAGCTTCCTGGCCCAGTGAAAAGGGCCCTTGATGTGGATTCAGAGTTTGGGTTCAAATTCTAGCCCTGCCACTTACTGCCTATGTGTAAACAGGCATGTTAGGAAATGTCTCCAGATCTCAGTTTCTGTATCTATTAAGAGAAGGAGTTAGTCTCGATGACCTCGAAAGTTTTGTACAGCTTTGAATCTATGGTCCAAATTTTTTCTTCAATGTTTGTGTTATGAACTTCCTTAAAATGTCAGTAAAGGCAATATTAAATTTCTGTGGAAGTGTTTTTTCCAATTTGTGATACACTGCAAATGGAAAATACAATGGAAGCTTTCGAAATTACACTCAAGGCTTAAAATTATTTCTCTGAATTATTTTTCTTTCTTGGATTTTCCCCTTTTGACCAGGAGAGGAGAATCAGAGAAAGTTAATAGGCAGATATAGTTCTATAAATACATTACAACTGAAATCAGCATTTGTGCCCATCTGCTACTGCTGTTGATTTCCGAAATAATCTTGTGTAAAGTATAAAGATTGATGATGATACTACTGCATATTTCTTGATGGTAAAAGAAGATGTCAGTCATTTTGGGAGAGGGACAAAATGGGTCATACAACAACAGAACAAGGAGTTTGTTTATTTTAGGTTCAATTCCAAATAATATCAACTTATCAGTCAGAGGTAGTGCTTACTCGAGATATAATAATATTGTCAGAGGAAAGCAATTTTGAGCCAAGATAAAGAATTTAATTTTACAGCACCTTTAAAAATAAAATAAATCAATGGATTTTGAGGAGATGAAGCATCTGATGTGACTTTCTAAATAGACCCAATTTCCTGAATTAAATTTAATTAATTGAGTTTGACAATCATTTGAAAATATCTGTCATGCACAAAGAAGTATGCATGCTATACGTTGGGGATGCAATGCGAACCAAACAGTTCATGACCAAAAGTAGTTTATATTCTAGTGGATTGTCTTTAAAACTAAATTATTTGAATTTTGTTGCTAAAATGTTTCTTGTTCATATGAAAAAATAAAGTTCATAAGTGTTCATATGAGCATTATATGAACTATAAAATATTTTTAATTATTCTGGATGAATATCAGAGTCCATACATGAGTGTTTCTGTAATATTTCTTGTTTGGGTAGAGCATGTATTAATTTATGATCTAGTGACAAAGAACACACTATAATGACAAGTTAATGAAAATGGCTACCCTGCTTCACACATAAAGAAGGGAACTTAAGAAAGTACTGATTCCAAATCATGCACACATTTGCTAACTCTTTCTGCTAGGACCTAGTGACCATCATATCATATATCAAAGAAGTCTTGCCTTATAAATTTTTAATAAAGAAAAATATTACTTCTCATCTAAGGTTTTCCTAAGAAAGTTTCTCTGAGAAGATGAGATCTTACTCTTTTTGTCAGAATTTTGTCTTATTTTTGGTTAAATGCTCAATAGCTCATGTTGCTTCATAATTAATTACTTAGTGTTTTAAAATTCTGTGATTTCACTGATTTGGGTGTCTGTTTTATCAATATAGATTGTAAACTCCTTACCACAGTCTTTGTGAATCAATCTGGCATAAAAATTCATGATATTATGAGCAACCTTCTAATGAACAAGTCTCTCCAAATTTAGTTAAGCTGGTCGTGAAATAGCAGATTGAGGAACTCTTTTTGAAACTACACTGGAAGCTTTTCCTTTTGGTTGAATTTTCCAGAGTTTGGGCTCCATGAGATTAACCTTTGAGACCTGAGGGTTAATTCTACTCCAGAAAAATTTAATTATTACATTAAAATTAATTGATTGCTGTTTGTGTATGTGTATGTGTTTGTGTATCATGTTCTGATTTGTTATACGATTTCTTTCATTTATCTTACTCTGACTACATAGCATGACTATAGTGAAAATATACTCAATAGGAAAGTATATGTAGAATCTATACAGAATTGTATGCAGTCGTGGGGAGGGAGGGGGGTAGTGGAGGGTAGGTGAGGGGGATAAAATCGCAATTGTATGGCAGTGATTGTTAAACATTAAAAAATAAAAATAAAAAATAATAAAAAAAAAGAATTTAAACCTTAAGGATTACTGCAATCACTTAGGAAGGTTTAGAAGGCATATCACAAGCAAAAGGTGAGAGGGGCTATGCCTGAATAAGAATATCAACTCAAAAGTTCAAAATTAATTATTTGTTAAAACTGAGAAGTCATAAAGTCTAGTTAGCTTACCTGAATCCTTTACCCTGCCATAATGGGTAACCCTCATATTACAGAAACAATACATTTTCCAGAATTTGAAATAAAGCAGATCATGTTATAGCTAAAAAAAAAAAAAAAAAAAAAAAAAAAAAAAAAAAAAAAAATTAATTGATTGCAATAATGAATTCATTACTTTAATTAAAAAATTTGGAGAGGAAATTACCTTTAAAATAGGGATGTCTTCTTTCTTGAAGAGCTCAACGAAATTCTTTACTGGAAAGGAAATGATCTGGCTTTGAAAAGAAGAACATTAGCATATATTTATTTTGACCTTTAAAGCTCTAGAATTTTGTCGATTTTTAAATAGTATGCATCACTACTTAGGAAAAACAGAAAAAAAATTAAATATTGAATTTGGAGAGCCTCTGACAGTTGTCTCAAACCCAGTCGCTGGAATGATGTAAATACAACTGACCTGACAGGCTAGGAGTAAAAAAGTTTTCCTGAGTTTCTAAGGATGCAGTTGTCAAACAGAAGGACAAGGATATATGTTGCTAGTCTTGATTTTTATTCTGGTCATGTTGAGCACCAACCTCCCTTTGTCTCCCTTCTCGCTATAGAAATTGCTTTAAAATGGTGGCTGGTTCATCCTTCACAAGGTCTGAGGAGTGCAAAGGTTCTCCTGCCTTTGATTGCTTTTATGCCTGCTAATGAATGCAGTTCCTATCCAGAGACTGTTTCAGAATACGTCTAAGTCCTGTTCTTTGTCTTCATCTTGAGCTCTGGTCCTTGATACCCTCAGTTACTTCCCAGACCATCATCCCTGCACTGGCTGCCCTCTCCTCCCTTCCCTATCTTGACCAATTGGTGAACCCATTTAAACTACTCTACCTACTCCTCTAGTCCCTTACTTTCTTATTCTATTGTTGATTTTATCCTCCAATTCGCATCCTGCATGATTCCAACCATCTTCTGCTTTGCCTTTTACTCACATGCTGCTGAATGAAACTGAAGAAAATCACAACATTGGACTGACTGGGTTCACTACAAATTCCTGTTACATAATCTTAACTGGTACCTCACTGTGGCAAAGTCATCTTTTTATACTCACTATCACATTCATCTCAGTGACTTTGCCAAACCATTTCATTCTTCTTTAATCATTTCATGGCTCCCCCTCCCCCACCACCACAAATGAAAAAAGTTGAGGCCATTTGATGAGATCTCCCTCTTCTCAACTCTCCTCAGATCACATCTCTCAGATGCCTCCCACCACTATCTTCTCCCTCACTTGTCTCACATGAAATAGTCCTCGCCAAGACAAACCTCTTTATACATACATATGATCTCATTCTAGCCTATCTTCTCCAGCAGTCCCTGACATATAGTAGGTGCTTATTAAATGTTTATTGATTGATTATTTTTTGATTGAGGGCAGCTAGGTGGCACAGAGGATAGAGTGCTAGGCCTGGAATCAGGAAGACTAATCTTTGTGAGTTCAAATCTGACCTCAGACACTTAGTAGCTATGGGTCTCTGGGTGAGTCACTTAACCATGTTTGCCTCAGTTTCCTCATCTGTAAAATGAGCTGGAGAAGGAAATGGCAAACCACACCAGTGTCTTTGTCAAGAAAATCCCATGAAGGGTCAGGCATGACTGATATGACTGAACATCAACATTTATTGATTGAGACTGCCCTTTCCACCATACCATACTGTCACTTATCTTTAATCCCCCCCACCAAATGGCTGTTTCCCTATTGTCTACAAACACAACTATGTCTCTCCCATCCTGAAAATATTCTCACTTGATCTGTCCATACTCATTAGCTATTCAGACATATTTGTCCTTCCTTTTGTGGTCAGACTCCTTGAGAAGACTGTCCATAAGAATGCTTCTTTCTCTAGTACTTCTATTTCCTTTCTTCCCATTCTCTTCTTTTTTTAAAAAATTCAACTTAATTTTATTTTCAGGTCTGCATTGTCTTCTTCCCACCTCTCTTCATCCTACTCTCATTTAGAAAGCAAAACCAAAACCAAATAAAATCCCATTACAAATAAGTATAGTCAAACAAAGCAATTTCCTGCCTTCCCCATGTCTAAAAAATACGTTTTAATCTTTACTCTGAGGCTATTACCTTTCTACTAGGAGCTGGATAACACGTTTTTATATTTTAGCCATTTGGGACTATGTTGGTCATTGTGCTGATTAGAGTTCCTAAGTCTTTCCAAGTTATATGGCTTTATAATATTGTTGGATTTTTTTTCATTTTTCTCTAAATTCCACTCAATGCTCTCTGTAAAGATTCATATAAAACTTGCTAGATTTCTTGGAATCTATTCTTTTGACCATTCCTTATAATTTGAGTAGTTCACCACATTCATATCCGATAACTTGTTTAACCATTCCCCAGTTGACACTCTTTCACTTTTGCTCTGTGCAGTTCCTTTGGGTGGCTACAAATTTCAGTTCAACTCTCTTCTCTGGATCTGAAACCAAGAACTCCTCTCACCTATGAGGGATGATCAGCAGGGCCCCACCCATATGCCATTTCACTCACATACATGTGCTCACTCCTCCTTGCCCACAGCAACAGCCTGGACTATGTCTGGTGAATATGCCTGGGCCCTGAGACCAGTGCAGAAGGCCACCCTTCTTCCCCTATCCCCCACCCCCACAATCTTCCCTGATCAGCCACTCCATATGATCTGTTGGACAAATGTTCCCAAAGGCTTGCTCTTTGTTGATTGGGCATATCTACCATAGACAGACCCTAGGAAGTCAGATTTTCCCTAACATCCTCCCAAATTTTCTAAGGCTGAGTAATAGCTTTATCCAACTTTTAATTTTGCTATTACCCCAAAAATTCACTTTGAGGAGTTATTTTAAGTTATTTTTTGGGGGGACATTGAGGGAACCAGATAATCCTGTCTTATTCTGTCATCTTCCCCCACTCGCTATTTTTCATCTGGACTCTTAAAGTTTCCTTATTGACTCAAGTTTATCCTCACTTCAATGCATTCTCCCTGCAGCTGCAAGAATGATTTTCCTAAAACTCAAGATTGACCATGTCACTTTGCCTATTCAATAAATTCCAGTAGCTGTCTATTAATTTTAAGGTCAAACATTAAGGCCTCCATTTGGTATTTAACTTCCTTTGTGACCTGGCTGCAATCTATCTTTGCACTTTTATTTCCCATTACTTCCCTTCTCTCTCCTCACAGTTCAGTCAAACTGGCCTTTTTACTGTTACTTGTACAAGGCAATACATTTCTCATCTCCCTGCTTTTCAATTATTTATCCCCAGTGTCTGAAATGAAATCCTTTTTCTTTTAATGAAGCTGCTTTCACGGAAGTTTAATGCAACCTGAGATGACATTTAAGGGAATTTATAATATGGAGCTGGTCAAGACTTTTAAGGGCAGCTAGGTAGTACAGTGACTATAGCACTAGGCCTGGACTCAGGAAGACTCATCTTCACGAATTTAGCTGTGAGACCCTGGATAATTCAATTAACCCTGTTTGCCTCAGTTTTCTTACCTGTAAAATGAACCAGAGAAGGAAATGGCAAAACTATTCAGTTTCTTTGACAAGTGAACACCAACTGGGGTCTTGAAGAGTTGGGAATGACTTTTAAAGGTTATCTGGACCTAGCAGAATTCCTATTGTGCTTCAAAACAGGTGTGGTGGATAGAGTACTGGACACGGAGTCCGGAAGATCAAATATCAAATATGGCATCAGACTAGCTATATGACTCTGGAGAAATCCCTTATCCTCTGAGTTTTCTCATCTGTAAAATGGGGATAATAATAGCACTTACCTCCCTGGGTAGTGGTGAGAACTGAGATAATTGTAAAGCACAGGGCCTGGCACATAGTGTTAGATAAATATTATCAATAAATGAATTAATATAAGACTCAGTTTGAGGTCCCCCTTCTACATAAGGTCTTTTCTTCTCCACATGTTGGTACCTTCTCTCTCAAAAGTCACTATATAATCTATTTTGTATATATCTATAAATAGGTTGTTGTATAACATGATAGAATGAAAACTCTTTTGAGAGTAGAGAGAATTAACTTCTGTCTTTGTGTTCCTGGAACCCAGGACATATAATTGGTGCTTAATAAATGCTTGATGATTAATAAGTCTATCAATGCACAGACATGCATAGAACATGGCTTGGATGGCAGATAACCCACAGCAGCATTACTATTGACATCTTTCTAAGGGAAAGAGGAAGAATCAGTGGTAATACTTGTTCCAAGGTGTGACAATAAACTGAGGTATGGGAGGCCCAAATTCTGTAAACCATATACTGTAATATTATGCATATTTCTCTGGCAATAGCATGGACAAGCTCATGCCTTTGATTTTATGTTGTTATACCAATTCTATAGAGTATATAATTTTTAGGAGACAATTTTGTTTTGTTGAACTCATATAGATATTGAATTTAGCATGACTAATGAAATAAGGTTTTCTTTCAAGCATTTGAGTTTTATACTTTTGATAGGAAAAATCACTTACACTATATTTGAGAATAGGGGAGGAAGGTAGTTCATAAGACTGTTCTGACTATAACTTAGAATTTAGAAAACCAGAATATAGATTGTGTCACTTTAATTAATTTAATTTAAGAGTAATATGAGCAAGTTGAAGAATTAATAAAATCCTTTATACTTTGTGAATATTTTTGTTTTAGGAAGGCTCCATGGACAGTTTGTATGAACCAGTGCCAGAGCAACAAAATGATAAAGAAGATGCCTACCTATCTACCAATACCTTTGTGAAAAGTGGACAGTCAAAAAGATCTTCAGTGGTGAGTCAAGCCATGACTTTACTTCCCCCTGTATGTATGTCCATATTCATTTTTTGAAAGGTAAGAGCACTGACTCTAGAATGAGAGCTACCTTGCAATCAAATCCTGTCTTTAATATTTTATGCATTTAGAGGAGGAAGAAAACCTGGAGGTAATTTAGTTCAGTTGTTTTTTTTTTTCCTGGTGAGTAAACTGGATCCCAGACAGGTAAAGAGACTTGCCCAAGGTTAAGTGACACAACTGGGATTCAAACCTATCTTATATGATTCCAAAATAATCCCTCCTTCCATCACATCATAATTTCTCTAATAGCGATGCATTTGACAGGAACTTAAGTAATTAGTGCTGTGAGTTTTCTAGTGACTGAATGACTAAAACTTGGGAAGAGTTTACCCTAAAATTGGGACACACAATAAGTATACAGATAATTAAATAAATAGAAAGAAAATACAAAGTAATATACAAAGGAGTATTTACAGCTGAGGGATCAGAAAAGGCTTGACTTAAGCAGAACATAAGGTGGCATTTTTAACATGAATATTTTTTCATCAAAGAGTTCAATTATGGTACTTCAAAGAGAATAAAACACATTCTTGTCTAAGTTGTCATCAAGGGATTTGCCACTACACCTTGCTTTTTCTAGTTGTAAATATTCCTTTGTCTTGTGTAGGGAAAGGCATAAAGACATTCGAATTGGTGTCAGGTCCCAGGGTTCATATGCTGGGTCTAAAAAAATGCTAACTATTTGACCTTGGGAAAGTCATCTAGCCTTTCTTAATTTTAAGTTTTCACAGCTGCAAAATATGAAGTATTACTGTAGCTCTTTGTGTGTATGCAATATACCTTTGTAACCCAAATGGCACAGCCACCAAAGAACTGTGAGTAAGGTCAGATCATTTAGAGAGGTATAACTGAGATCAGATGACTTTAGGTACACCTAACTTTCTTTGGTTTCATGAGTAACTTTAATCACTAAGCATTTAGGTACCTACTAAGCGCTGAACACTGTATAAACACTGTATAAGTATTTGCATATGTGAATTAAATTAAATTGATTATTGAAAATTACTTCCTATACTGTTCTAATGCCAGGATGATTCTCTTAGTAAATAGTTCCCATACCCTCAGAAGAAGAAATAGATTTAGAAGTATTGTCAACTCATCATAATGAAAAAAGCAAGCCTTTGTATCAGTCATGTTCACTTTCTGTCTCAGAATAAAAACTTCATAGAGTTCCATAAGCAATCAAAGGCATATGTATATAATAAGTGAATGAAAATCATTGTATGGTAGGTTATTAAATCCATAAAGAAAGCCATTTCTGATTATCTCTCAAAATATCTGTTGGTTGGATGAATGAATAGGGGAATGAATAATATGACTAACTAGGTAGCATTTTCAATGGAAAGAGCATTAGATTGGAAGACAGGAGACCTGGGTTCTGGACCTAGGGCTGTTGCTAACTATATTATGTTATGTTATGCTATATTGTATTGCGTTGTGTTGTATTACTATGGTTATCACTTTTTCTTTTAAGGCTGTAGTTTTCTTGGCTGTAAAATGAAGGATTGAAATGGATAGCCATTAATGTTACTTCTAGCTCCGTGATTCTTTTATTTAGTGAGAATATCTTAGTTTATTTCTTATATCATTAATCACTAATATGATAGTCATTCCAGGAATATCTTTGCAATATTTTATATTGTATTGAATATGATAAACATGTATTCTATCAGAAAGGTTATGGGAAATAATATACCACTTTAAAGCAAAAACCAATAAAAGCAAGAGAAATTCAAGCTATTTTAAGATAGCCTACCTTCCACTCCGTTTCACCCTTATCAATTTCTATTTGTACTATTTCCTGGTTGACTTCTCTACACTCATCCTTCCCTTTATGTTTGAAATCTCCCTGTCTGATTTGCTTATATTCAGGATGCATATTTAAGGATTCTCATGAGCTATTTCAAAGTCTGAAACTTTTCAATAGTTAAAACAAGGGGTTGAAGGAGCAGGAGGCTTCTCCTTATCAATCTCCCTCAAAATTCCAAATTGAGTTGGATGCTTAGACAAAGAAATGATAACCATAAGAACATAGTTACAAGTCTAATAATTAGAATTATCCCCAAGTGGAATGAGTTATTTTAAGTGGTGGTGATTCTCTGATCGCTAGAAGTCTTTAAGCAGAGATTGAACACTACCTTGGTTATGCTATGGAGAGGGTCCATGATTTGCGGTTGGGTGAGATGATCTCTGAGTTCCCTTCCAACCCTTAGATTCTAAGATTTCCATTAGTCAGACAAGATAAACTGCCAATAACTGTACTGTTTACCACCTGCTTTGACTTTTTAATTTAAAAGAAAATCCGCTTTAACTCAGGAATGGGAAAAGCTTGTGGATTTTAGACTTTTAATATTCTAATCTTAATGAAAACTCATCCCCATGACAGTAGAGGGATAGAGATGACATCTGGCATCTAGAATTTTTTCTTTGTGAGATAGGTTTTTCTTTCTCAAATTTCTTTCTTTTACTCACCATAGAATTTTATAGTACTTACACTGTTTAAAGTCATGAAAATACCAATTTTTTCAAGTTACCCTTATTTACTTTTTCAATAGCATGGACTTCATGCAATCTTTATTATTACATATCACAATATGTAATACTATATAATGTGATAACATATAAGATTAATAATTGTTTCATATAACAAATATAATGTAATAATTTTAAACCATCCTTAAATATTGTTCAAAATAATTTTTAGGAAAAAATAAATCAAAATATATCTTAGCCATAATGTCTGTTCATTGTAAAATGCTTGTATTACTATGTGGTTTTAGCAATAACTAACAAAAAAGTGAGCCCTGGTGGGTGCCTGACATATCAGACCAATTTCTCTTTAGGGGTTCCAGTTTACAATAATACTGATGGCTCATTTTTGTACCCACCCTGGTGTCTTCTGAGAAGTTCAGAATTTGGTCCATCTCCCCACTGAAGACCTCAGCATCCCTGCAAATTTTCATGCCAAAAGATACCCAAGATAGGTGTCTTTTTACTTAAATTATTTTATATATTATAAAATTATTTAAATTTTATTTGTTGTTGTTGTGTTCACCCATCATTGCCGAGGAAGACCATGCCATCAGGGAAATGATGACACGACTTGCACTTAACATTGTTTTGAGTGAGGGAGGACTGTTCAAAAATCATCTGCTTCACTTCTCCTCCAGGGCCATCTGAGTTCAGTGATCAGATGTTCATCAGGATGACTGGAGATGACCCAGGATGCACTGGGAGACCTTGGCCCCTTCAGGCCAAGGTCTATGCAGGTACTCACTTAGAGTGAGGTAACAATCCTTCATTGAGTATTGAGTTTAAGAAGTAGCCAGGGCATGGCCCCTTTAATGAGGTAAAGGAAAGAAAGACCTCAGTTTGAGAGGGAAACAGCAATAGTTACTACTGATAAACACTCTTAAGCCAAGAGGGTCCAGAAGAGAGTGTTTAGGCAGGGGGCAGGGGCCACATGGAGTCTGAGCTTCACGGTGTAGTAGGTGTAAGGTTCTACACATAGATTCTTATTAAATATATCCTCACGTTAGTCATGTTGCATGAAAAAATTAAAATGAGTGGAAGCAACCATGAGAATAAACAAAACAAAACACAATAGAAAATAGTCTGCTTCATACTGTGATCCAATTCCATAGTTATTTCTCTGGAGGTGGAAGACATTTTACCTCAAATCCATTGGGAATTTTTTAGGTGCTTGCATTGCTATGAAGGGCTAAGTCCACCAGAAAAATTCCTTTCACACTGTGGTTGTTACTGTGTACCAAGTTCTACTGGTTCTGCTCCTTTTGCTCAGCATCTGTTCATAAAAGTCCTTCCAGGCCTCTCTGAAGTCTTCCTGTTTATCATTTCTTATAGCATAATAGTATTCCATTACATTCATATATCACAACTTGTTTAGCCATTCCCCAATTGATGGGCATCCCCTCCATTTCCAGTTCTTGGCCACCACAAAGAGAGCGGCTATAAATATTTTTGTACACGTGGGATGTTTTCCTATTTTTATGATCTCTTCGGGATATAGTCCTAGAAGCAATATTGCTGGGTCAAAGGGTATTCACATTTTTGTAAACCTTTGGGCATAGTTTCAAATTGCTCTCCAGAATGGTTGAATCAGCTCACAGCTCCACCAACAATGAATTAGTGTTCCACTTCTCCCACATCATCTCCAACATTTATCATCATCCTATTTTGTCATGTTAGCCAGTGTGATAGGTGTGATGTGGTATCTCAGAGTTCTTTGTATTTGCATCTCTCTAATCAATAGTGATTTAGAGCATTTTTTTCATGTGACTATAGATAGCTTTAATTTCTTCTTCTGAAAACTGCCTGTTCATATCCTTCGACCATTTACCAATGGGGGAATAACTTGTATTCTTGTACATTTGATTCAATTCTCTATGTATTTTATAAATGAGGACTTTATCACAGACAATATTTACAAAAATTCTTTCGCAGTTTTCTGCTTTCCTCCTCATTTTGGTTGCATTGGGTTTGTTTGTGCAAAAAGCTTTCAATTTATGTAATCAAAATTATCCATTTTGCACTTTACAATGTTCTCTATCTCTTGATTTGTCAAAAATTTCTCCATTCTCTATAAAACTGACAAATACACTATTCCTTACTCCCGTAATTTGTTTATAGTCCCAATCTTTATACCTAGATCATGTGTCCATTTGGATGTTATTCTTGTGTATGGTGTCTGGGTATTGATATATGCCCAGTTTCTGCCACATTTTTATCCAGTTTTCCAGCAGTTTTTCTCATACAGTTAGTTCTTATCCCAGAAGCTGGGGTCCTTGGCTTTATCAAATAGTAGATTGCTATTATCTTTGACTACTGTATCTTAAGTACCTAACCTATTCCACTGGTCTACCCCTCTATTTCTTAGCCAGTACCACATGGTTTTGATGATTGCTTCTTTACAATACAATTTGAGATCTTGTAGGGCTAGGCCACCTTTCCTAGCATTTCTTTTCATTAGTTCCCTTTATGTCTGGACCTTTTGTTCTTCCAGATGAATTTTGATATTATTTTTTCTAGCTCTAGAAAATAATTATCTGGTAGTTTGATTGGTATGGCACTGAATAGGTAAATTAATTTAGATAGGATTGTTATTTTTATTAGATTAGCTCAGCCTACCCAGGAGCAACTGATGTTTTTCTACTTACTTAGATCTGACTTTATTTGTGCATAAAGTGTTTTGTAATTTTGTTCATATTGTCCCTGGATTTGTTTTGACAAGAAGACTTCCAAATATTTTATAGTGTCTGCCATAGTTTTAAATGGAATTTCTCTTTCTATCTCTTGCTGTTGGGCTTTGCTACTAATATATAGAAATGCAGATGATTTTTGTGGGTTTATTTGTGACCTGCAACTTTGCCAAAGTTGTTTATTATTTCAAGGAGTTTTTGACTTGATTCTCTGGGATTCTGTAAATATGTCATCATGTCATCTGCAAAGTGATAACTTAGTTTCTTCTTTACCTCTTCTAATTCTTTCAATTTCTTTTTCTTCTCATTGCTACAGCTAATATTTCTGAGTAGCAGTGGTGATGATCAACATCCTTGTTTCACCCCTGATCTTATTGGAAATGCATGTAGCTTATGCACATTGCATATAATGCTTGCTGATGGTTTTAGGTAGATACTGCTTATTATTTTATGGAAAATTCCATTTATTCCTATGTTCTCCAGTGTTTTTAATAGGAATGGGTATTGTGTTTTGTAAAAAGCTTTTTCTGCATCTATTGAGATAATCATGTGGTTTCTGTTAGCTTTGTTGTTGATTTGATCAATAACGCTCATAGTTTTCTTAATATTGGACCAGCCCTGCATTCCTGGTTTAAATTTTAGCTGATCAGAAAGTATTATTCTCCTGATAAGTTGTTGTATTCTTTTTGATAATATTTTATTGAAAAATTTTGCATCTATATTCATTAGAGAAATTGGTCTATAATTTTCCTTCTCCATTTTGGCTCTTCCTGGTTTAGGTATCAGTACCATATTTGTATCATAAAAAGAATTTGGTAGGACTTCTTCTTCCTCAATTTTTCCAAATAGTCTATATAGAATTGGAATTAACTATTCTTTAAGTGTTTGATAGAATTCACTTGTAAATTCTTCTGACCTTGGAAATTTTTTCCTAGGGAGTTCATTGAGGGCTTGTTCAATTTCTTTTTCTGAGATGGGGTTATTTATGTATGCAACTTCCTCTTGTGCTAATCTGGGCAATTTACATGTATGTATGTATATATATATTTATATAATATTCATCTATCTCACGTAGGTTGTCAAATTTATGGGCATAAAGTTGGGAAAATTAATTTCTAATTATTGCTTTAATTCCCTCTTTGTTGGAGATGAGCTCACCATTTTCATTTTTGATACTGGTAATTTGGTTTTCTTCTTTCTTTTTTTAATCAACTTGACCAAAGGTTTTTCACTTTTATTGGTTTTTCATAATATCAATTCTTTGTTTTATTTATTAGTTCAATTATTTTCTTTATTTCAATTTTTATTCTCTCTATTGGTTTTCAGTATTTATAATTTGGTATTTACTTGGGGATTTTCAATTTGTTCTTATTCTAGTATTTTCAGCTGCATACCCAATTCATTCATTTCTTCTTTCTCTATTTTATTCATGTAGGCTTTCAATGATATAAAACTTCTCCTAAGAACTGCTCTTGCAGTATCCCATAAATTTTGGTAGGTTGTCTCATTATTATTCTCTTGAATGAAGCTGTGGACTGTTTCTATGATTTTTTGTTTAACCCATTCTTTTTTAGGATTGGATTATTTAGTTTCCAATTAATTTTTGATCTATCTTTACATGGCCTTTCATCACATATTATTTTTATTGCATTATGATCTGAGAAGGATGCATTGACTACCTCTGTCTTTCTGCATTGGATTGTGAGGTTTTTATGCCCTAGTACATGGTCAATTTTTGTATATGTGCCATGTACCACTGAGAAAATAGCATATTCTTTTCTATCTCCATTCAGTTTTCTCCATAGATCTATCATATCTACCTTATCCAAAGTTTTATTCACCTCCTTAACTTCTTGTTTTTGTTTGTTTATTTTGAGGTTAAATTTATCAAGTTCAGAGAGGTGGAGGTTGAGGTCCCCCACTAGCAGAGTTTTGTTCTCTATATCTTCCTGTAACTCCCTTAACTTCTCTAAGAATTTGAATGTTATATCACTTGGGGTATATATGTTTAGTAATAATATTGCTTCCTTGTCTGTCCTTTTAGCAGGATATAGTTTCCTTCCTTATCTCTTTTGTTTTGATCTATTTCTGCTTTTGCTTTGTCTGAGATTAGGATTGCTACCCCTGCTTGTATACATCAGTTGAAGCATAATATATTTTGCTCCAACCTTCTGTCTTTACCCTATGTATCTCCCTGTTTCAAATGTGTTTCTTTTAAACAACATATTGTTGGATTATGGTTTTTAATGCATTCTGCTGTCCATCTCTGTTTTATGGGAGAGTTCATCCCATTCACATTCACAGTTATGATTACTATCTGTGTCTTTCCCTCCATCCTATTTCCCCATTTATGCTTTTAGTTCTCCCTTCTCCCTTCCCCTCCACAATAGTTTTAAATTTTTACCACTACCTCCCTCAGTCTTCCCCCCTTTCTTTCAGCCCCCATTCCTTTTACTCCCCTCTTCCCTTGCTACTTCTTCCTTCCTTTTTGTCTCCCTTCCCTTTTACTTCCCCTTTCCTCTTCTACTACCTATAGAGCTAGTTAGATATCTATACTTAACTGAGTTTGTTGTTCCCTCTTTGAATGAAATCAGATGAGAATAAATCTCAAACAATGTTCATCTCCCTCCCCTCTTTCCCTCTATTGTAATATGTTTTTGTGCCTCTTCTTGTGATGTAATTTATCTTTTTCTGTCTCCTCCTTTTCACATCTCCCATTACAATCTTTTCGCACCCTTAAACAACAATTTTTATCATCACCTCATTTAATTTATACCCACTCCCTCTATGCATATCCCTTTTACATATAAAAATAAATGTGCAGTTCTCAAGATTAATAAGTATCATCTTCCCCTATAGGGATGTAAACAGTTTGCCCATATTGAATATCAAGTTCTCCCCAACCCTTGTTTAGCTTTTCATGCTTTTCTTGAGATTTACTTTTCTGTTTTCTATTGAGCTCTGGCCTTTTTATCAGGAAGGTCTGGAAATTCCCTATTTCATTGAATGCCCATTTCCTTGCCTGAAATATTATGCTCAATTTTGCTGGGAAATTGATCCTTGGTTGTAATCTCAGTTGCTTTGCCTTACAGAATATTATATTCCAATCCCTCTGATCTTTTAAGGTAAAAGCTGCAAGGCCCTGTGTGATCCTCATGGTCTCTCCTCAACATTTGAATAATTCTTTCTGGCTGCTTGCAGTATTTTCTCCTTCATTTGATAGTTCTGGAATTTGGCAATGCTATTCCTTGGTGCTTTCAGTTTGTGATCCCTTTCAGGAAGTGAATAGTGTATTCTTTTGATGACTATTTTGCCCTCTGGATCGAGGACCTCTGGGCTCTTTTCCTTGATGATTTCTTGGAAGATGTTGTCCAGGCTCTTTTTTTCATCATAACATTCTGGTAGACCAATAGTTCTTAGATTTTTCTCTCCTGGATCTATTTTCCAGTTCAGCTGCTTTTTCAAAGAGATATTTTACATTTTCTTCTATTTTTACTCTTTTTTTTTTTTAGGAACTCAAATCACTCTTTCATATAGTTGGAAAAACTTCACAGCATGAAGAATTAGCTCTTATAATAAATTCAAGGTGAGTCAGAGTTAAACAAAAACGTAAAACAGAATAACATTTTTATCATCTGTGAAGGGGACATGTGAAATGTAGTCTTAAAAGTTGGCAAATATGGTCAGTCACTCTCTTTATAGCATAAAAAATTCTACCACATATCACAGAAATAACTGTTCATTAATCCACTGAGTATCAATATTAATGAAGTAAAAAAAATGGAGACAAACGCTCAGTAGGAAACTACTGTTACAGACACGAATGGCTGTCACTTTTATTTTCTGTGACAATTATCTACCACTATATAACTTGCTTCTCCACATGAGAGATCTAGAACAGTTGAGAAACTAAAATGTATGCAAAACAAGCTTTACAGTATCTATCCTCAATTCTTTTTATAGTTGAGTTGGTTCTTACCACAAAATAACAGTAAGTTTTATTTTGAGAAGGAAAACCTTGGAATAAATATGAGAATTATAGAGGATAAACTATTTAGTCTATTATTCCCAAAACTCTTCTACAACCAGTCTTCCCTCAGCTATTGTCTTCTTATTAGTGCGCGAGTTTCTAGAAAAATTAACAATTTTACAGAGAGAGAAATGGGATGAAGTCAAAATAGGCAACAGAAAAATGGTGAAATGAAAATACAGTCAAATTTCCAGATTAGCGATGTATATTGTCCTCAACCCAAAGGATGGAATATGAGGCATTTACCAATGTGAGGACAACAGTGAATTTGCAGGCAGAGACCTCTTATTTTTCCAGGAGTGATTCTAGCTGCTCCTGCAAGGAACTCTCTTTCTTCCTGCTGTTTGAGCTCAACCAGCACAGCCTGAAGACAAGTCTTGAGTGCCAGATTTTCTACTTTGATGATAAGGTCTTCCTGTCTTATTTCTCTTCCTTGAGTTTCTTGAAGTTTACCTTCATTATATCAATCTGCTTTGAATTTCCATGACCACCTGATTTGGTTCCTCATTTTCTTGGCGCTGTTCATCAGATTCATCAAACTTGTCTTGTAGTTGCCTCTCTAGGTCTTCTTCAGTGTCAATGGTGTTTGTATCTTCATCATCATGAGGATCTCTTTCATCTTCCTTTTCACTACTGCTGCTAATATCATTAAATATCTCCTGAAGCTCATCATGTTCTGAGGAGCCATGGCCCTACTTATGGCTCATTTCTGTAGATGAAATTTCTAAGTCTGCTGGGGAAACCTGGTTGTCCACTTTCTTTGCTTTATCTTCTGCAATCACCTCCCATCTGGTATTGACAGCTTCCTCATCTGTACTGAGAAGCCTCTTTACTTCTTTTTCCAATTCTGGTGATTCAATGTACTTCTTCTTGGCTGTCTTATGGAATCTCCTCTTTCTGATATTCTTCAGAGGCAGAGTGATACCATGGTTCCAGATGAATTTCCGCTCCTGGTCCTTACTTTTTTTCTTACTTGCTTTTGGATCAGTGGTAGCAACTGGTTCTTCTGGACATGGGTGAAATCCCCATCCCCACCACACACAAGCATCTGGCAGATATTTGCTGTCTTATAAGAGGTCTTTTTATCTATAGTTTTCAAGGATTCAGTAATGCAGGGCAGGTCAACTACCTTAGCAGCTAACAGGGCCTGGTCCACTCAGACAATTCCATGACGTCTATCTGCATATAATTCAATGGTCAATTTATCTTTCAGGTTGAAACTTCCAGACTGTATTCCCCTTCTCACAGTGGAAGCATAATCCAGAGGCAGGTGTAATATGAACTGGCTTTCCAATTCATGGAGAGCATCTTTTTTGTTCTTGCTCATTTTCTGCCTTGTAACAGTCATTTCTTTTTGTCTTACTTCACAATAAATGACTATCACTCAAAATCTGTTGTGTGACATACTCAGGCAAGTCACAACCTGCTTAAGCTTCCTTTCAGTGTCTTCACCTCAAATGAGCAGGAGACATAAACAATGCTGATTTTTCATTCTTTAGATTCTGTTTGACTGATTCTTGATGTCTCATAGAGTCATTAGCTTGTACTTGCCAAATTCTAATTTTTAATAGATTGTTTTCTTCAGCTGATTTTTGCATCTCCTTTTCCATTTGTCCAATTGTTCCTTTTAAGGAGTTATTTTCTCCAGGTGGGTTTTGCACTTCCTTTTTCATTTGTCCAATTTTCCTTTTTAAGAAACTGTTCTCTTCAGTGAATTTTTTTCATATTTTTAAAATCATTGGCCAGTTTTTTTTCTACTTCTCTAATTTGGCTTTTAAAATCCTTCTTGAGCTCTTCCATCAATCCTCTTTGGGCTTAAGACCAGTTCATAGTCCCTTCTGAAGTTTCAGATGGGAGTACAGTTTCAATGATGACCTCTTTGGTATTTGTCTTTTGATCTTTGTCCTCATAGTGAGATTCTATGGTCTTTTCTAGTTTGCTTCCTGCTCATAATGATTGCCTTTTTCCTGGCTTTTAAAAAGACTCTCTGCTTCTGGGGGGACAGTGGGTTCTGTCCCACAGTTCTTGTACTTGCAGCTTGAGGCTTTGTGTATTGTGACCTCTGGTTCTTTCAGCTAGAAGCTAAAATACTGCCGCTTACCTGGTGCTGAACTGACTGGTGTGCCAAATCAGAGACCAGGTGAAGTCTTTCTGAGTTTTGCCAGAGTTGCCTTGGAGCTTGCTGGACAAGGTGTGAAAGAGGGTTGGTCTGGCCACTGGAAGTCTCCTCTCCCGAGCTAGAGCATAGGCAAGCTCAGTGGTTGATGAACCAATATGTGATAGTGTCTTCTCGATTCCCCTGGTTGTGCTGAGGAACGCCTGGGGTCCTGGTGTTGGTGCTTATGGACTCCAACTCCGGGGGCCCAGGATCTCCTCCCAGTTTACTGAATGGGCCTGCCTGGGAGAGCTCTGGTCCTGCACTGGTTCCCTTCAGACACAGCATTAGGGACCCTCCCCCCCCCTTAGAGATATTCCTAGCCTCATAGACTAAGAGATTGTTTACCCCTTTGAGTGATCCCACTATTCCAGGATTTTTCCTGAGGAAATATTCTCTGGGTTTTTCAAGGTCAGCAAGTGGAGGAGGATAGCGTTTATTTATCACTCTGCCATCTTGGCTCCTGGAAGTTCAAGTAGATGAGTTACAGACATTTAATCTGCGGGCTGATAGTTTCAGGAGTGGTTGTTGTTATTACCTGGGGTTCTGCATTTCTCTCTTACTCAGTTCCACTGGACTCCTGTCCTGGGCTGAAATATTTGAAAATCCACAGTGCTGCTGCTGCTTCAGACTGCCTGGGCTTTCTGCTCGACTTTGCTATGGTGGGGTCTGTGCTAGTACAACCTGTGCGCTGTGCACTCCTCCAGCTCTGTGCAACAGAACCTTCCCATTGATCTTCCAGGCTGTCCTGGGCTGGAAATCTGCCACACTCTGTCTCCTATTGGGTTCTGCCACTCTAAATTTTTTCAGATTCTCTTTTTAGAGGTTGTAGAGCTTAGGTGAGTATGTGCTTTTACCAATCAATTGTATTTTTGATCTTCATACTTCATTGCTGTGAAAAAGAAAGCCAGAGAAAAGTATGTGTGTGGGGCTTATTATAGCAAAGTATGCAGGCAAAATTGAAGTGAGAGTACAGATTCTTTCCTTAATTGGTTTCTTTCTCAAAAGGAAGCACCTGACTTATATGAATTTTATTGCTTATTTATTTTTTCCTATTAATAAACACTTATTTTCTATTCTTTCACTTCCTTCTCATTGTTATGTTTGTTAAAGTTTCCCCCATTTTCCCACCCAGACTGATACCATGAACTTTGTGGCTATGTCATGGGTCTGGGCCACCATATCAATCATATTGCCTTTCTACATAGTTCTTTTCCATGCATTCCCAAAAAGACCCACAAAAGTGGACTTGATGGTGGCAAATAGAAAGTACAACATGCTGGTGGGAAGATAAAGGCAGTGGTTAAAAAAGATCATCACCTACATCCCAAGGATTAGGGTTACCTAAGAGAATGGAGCTAACTTTTCACTTTATGTAGGCAACCTTCATAGACACTCTGCTACAAGGTACTATATAGGCATGGAATTATTATATTGGAATTTTATCTGAGAAGATCTGTGCTAAGTGTTTAGATCAGTCTGACACACTGCAGCATGGGGTCTGTGTATATTGTGCATTTAGGTCTGATTTAAAAAACATATACTGTGATTTCTGATTTCTTCTTCATAATTCCACATTAATTAGCCCTCTAATTGGAGCAATTAAGAAAGTCTGAACTTTAGGTCTCCATATAAATAACATAAAATTAATTAATAGCTTAGCAGTTGCAAGAGCAAGAAAGAGCAGGATGAATTAACAGAGGAAACTCAGGCATCACACTAGCTTTTTTATATCACATTGGCACCCTTAGACTTCTCCTTTATCATTTTAATATTTTTATTACAAAATCTATGAATCTTATAACTAACCTTAATCAGAGCAGTATGTCTGTCAATAGGGAGAGATAATGTAGAATAAAAATGGTTTTGTGTGGGGAGAAGCAGGAAGTTTAGATTTTGCAGGCCCAGTCTGACGGGTGTTAGAAATTAGAAAATACAAGATTAGAGTGTGGCAGGCAATGTCTACTACTTATTTTAATATCTTCAAGGAGCAAAAATGATGCTATGTTAGTTTCTTTGATTACAGGGTTAGGTTTAACTTTCATATCTCATATAGATTACAACCCTGTGCATGCACAGTTGTCAGTATTAGTATATCAGAAAACCTTATACAAATAGTCTTATGTTATCTCACACTTGGCATTATTTGGAGGTGAATTTATACCTAAAAATGCAATCTCATCCTACCAATTTAATATGAATTTTGAGGGATAATATCTTATTCGATTCTTTTCTGATAGCAAGAAAAATCTGCTGAATTGCATTAAAAGCAAACTAGAAATGTTTAAAATATATAAAAATATTTTAGATTTCTTTCTAACAGAATACATATTTTAGAAAGAAATGTTTCATAAAATCTTTAGAAATCTTAGAGAAAATTCTTAAAAGTAGGGGAATGCAATTGTTAAAGTTGGTACAAGCAATAGTCTTTTGTGTTTAAGTCAAGAAATTATATTGTTATGGCAAGTATACATAGCTGTATTTCTTAGGTGAAACAGTATTGATTATTGTTGCCACTTTTTGATAGAAGAGTAGAGAATTTGAGGAGGTGTGGGCCACTGGAAAGTAATCTGAATACTCCGATTTGAAGATTTCTCAATTTAACAGAAAGCTTTTTTTAAAAACAAGAGCCAACTAATTCCGAAGTGCCACATTTGGTATGCCAAATTCACATTTAAGTATTTTGTATATGGTTGTGAGGTGGAGAAGATAGACACTTTCTTTCTTGGAGGACAGAGACAGAGCTGATGTTGAATGCTGTAGCACCAATGCAATATTTATGGTGCCTATAGCAGCCATGAATATCCCACCACAACTCTAAATCACAAAATACAACAGACTCTCCACATGGAAGACAGAACCAAAACATTTATTCAGACACCAGAAAGCCAAATCCCAACACCCAAAAGTCAAATCCATCATAGTAACACAACTCTATACACAATAATAGTGCAGAGGACAATGTGTTCCCCCTGCTAGACTTCCCATAAACCATCTCCCTCAAACAAATCACGAGCAGGTTACTTTAATTAAAATCACAAACAAGTTCTCTCAGTCACTCCAGCCAGCTGCCTGCTTGCCTACATCCTTCCTAGCTCTGACTGCTCTCTGACTAACTTCCTCTGAGCTCTGCTCTGGCTCCACCTCTTCCTGTTCCAGCCTTCCTGCTCCACCCTTCCTGTTCCACTCATTCAACAAACTCCTCCCACCCCAGGCTCCATGTGGCTCAGACTTTCATGTGACCCAGGCAGGTCACATGGGCCTATTAATGAAAGGGAAAGATCTTCTCATTTAAATTACCATCACAAACACCCTTTATCCCTCTCCAACAGAAGCGACCATTACTAAGAAGGGACAAGGTCATTCTATGAGGATCTTGACTCCAAGTCTTAGGTTCTTAGCAATGGTTTCAGCATGAATCAATGGAAAGAAAATGAATTTGTAATCAGAGGACCTGGATTTATATTTCTCTTCTGATATTTTCTCCCTTTGTAACCTTAGGAAAGTCACTTTATCTCTTTCGTTCTCCATTTTATCATGGGTACAATGAGAGAACTGAATTTGTGAATATCCATATCTCTTCCAGTTCTAGGTCTAAAATCTTAGGAAAGCAAGATAGTTTGGAGGAGTGATAGAGTGATGGAGAGGAATCTATCCTTTCACACGTTTCATACATTTTTCTACAAATAGAATTCCCATAGATAGTCAGACTCACAAGTAGCCAATCCCCTTAAAATATTTCTTAAACAATATTTCTGAGTTCTACTTTCTCCTTACCATTTCTCTGATAGTAGCTAGGAGAGATCATAAAACAAAAAATATTATCACTATAGCGTCACACTTATAAAATGCATATTGAAACTTAGCATTATTTTGGAATGGAGAGCTGAGCCAATAATTGGAGTGCCCATACAAAGACTTAGGTAACCATAGCACTTCACAGTTCATCTAAAGAGGAGAAAGGGATTAAGGAAGGTCAGGAGTGAGTAGAGGTGAAAAGATATAAAATGCTTTCCCTCAAACACATTTTACTCCATAAAGATTTTGAAGATTTGATCTAACATAAACATCTTCACCAAAAGAAAAAAAAGCACCTAGAAACATTTCTAGTTTCTAGAAACTAGAAAGTGGATGTGCTGACAGTAACAATTTGAAACTGAGTAGTATGACTGGCACTGCCATCATTATAGTCTAACATAAAGATTATCTTATACAAACTTTATTCTCAGCATTTCTTTTTGCATCCTGTTCTTGTTCTTCTCTGGCAGCATTCAGTTGATGGCTCAAACCATTTGTAGCATATTGAAAAGGATATAAAATATGCAGTAATGCAGACTCTGGGCTAATATATTTTCAAAAATGTTTCATGCCTCATTTCTCACATAAATTCTTAGGTTGCATTCAGCCTTCAAAGAGTCATTCATATTCATGATACAAAAGAGAGATAACATTTATTACTTTCACTGTTGATGATATTAACCACTGTCAAGCTTCCCCAGTGGAGATGGCATCAAGCAAAAGTTCTAACCTCTTTTAGGGGGTAATTGTGACTAGGACTAGAAGAGTTCATTTAAACAGTGACCAGAATTGTCTTTTCCTCTGAATCTCTGAAGTGCCTATATCTTCCCCATCACTTTCCTCTTCTCCCTCTGTCCACATGAAGAATCATAACGTTACAAGTGGGTGCTCTGTCCAAGGAAATATGGATTTGATCATTTATTCTTTGCAAGATATCTTGGGACTTAGGAGCTGGATTTTTTTCTTTCCCATTTATTTATTCTATCACTTTTTCTCCAAAAAACTGGGACAATAACTTTTTATCATGTAGTTTACATTTATGATTTATTGATAAATAGCTTTGGTAAACCAGACTTTGTTAAATCCCACTGGGATTCAAATGGAGCTACTTAACTATACTTTTGAAATAAAATTACACTGGCTCTCACTGATTGACCAATAATAGATCCCAGTCCAAGCCTCACTTGCTCCTTGTTTGGATTTTGATGGCTCAGAGGGAGTGTAAATAGCAATCATTTCTGTTTGGGCCAGAAACTCTGAGAGTCTTCCCCTCTCCATTGATTCTTTTGTGAAGTCAAACTAGGCCATCTTTTGGCTCAACTCTTACCTAACCTTTAATCACTGAATGGGTGTTGCCTCAAACAAACTGATCATTGGGAAAAACCTTAGCTTGAAAAGGTCAAGGTCTCCCACTACATCTAGTGCCATCACCAATCATCCTTATCTATGTCTTGTTGCTGGACTCCTATGACCTTGGAAGAGTGAAGTTGATGATTTTGCACAGTTCTGTCTCATTTAAAAACAATTCACTTGCAAGTCAAGAATCAGCCTCCTGATGTCATTGATATTCTTCAAGAACCAAGAATGAGCAACAATAATCTTGCCCTTCATTTTCTCTAATCATAGTTTTGAAGGGCTATCCACTAGACCAAACTGAATCTATTGAATGCTTTATTTTCCTTTGATTATGACTATAGGACATGTAATATCCATTTCATAAACACTATCACCAGCAACTTCTATTAGCCAGACAGCCACTAAATGCCAGATTGGATTGCCGACAGAATGCCTTCAGTGCACCAATCTGAAGCAAAGGTTCCCTTGGGAAGGATGTGTGGCAGAGGAATCAAAGCATAATGGCCCAAGTAATGACAATCTCATGATGTGAAATGAGTTCACTTCACCTGGTAGGGGTCAGAGGGTAGAGAAGGAGCAGGGGAAGCACTTTCAAGATACAATGAAGTACAACTTCAAATGTGCAACAAAGCTTCCAAAGACTAGTCAACAATAGTGGCAGACAGAATGACTTAGCAGGTGGAAATCATAAAGGGATTCTGAACAAAAAAAGATGAATAGACATTGAATATAAAAAAGAGAAGTCAAGAGTACCAGACTGTTCAAATAAAAGCTGCACTCAGAAAATATGTGACTGTTTTAGTGTATGCTATAAAAATATCAAGAGCACTTTGCCCTGGTATTTGGCTTCCTACTTTTCAAAACACTTTCACATCTAATGCCTCATAGTCTTTCTATACTAAGCACATGAAAAAGCCAAGGATGATGTGATTTCCATTTTACAATTAAGGTAACAGGCTTGGAGAAAATGAATGACATTCTTTGTTTGATATAGTTAATTTGTGGGAACGGGAACAGTACTGATTCCTAGCCAAAGTTCTGTGGGGATTTTTGTATTTGCTTGTCTTTATTTCACTCATTGTGAATATCTCCAATTTATGGTGTTTGGCAAGGATGTATTTGTGCAAAGCAAGTCAAACCATCACTATCACTATCACCACCTTGACCAACCTCTCTCTTTAGAGAGCCCAAGATCCTTTCATTTGTAATAGCTATGTTTCTACACTATCCCCCTTCATCAAACCTCAACCGTCTCATCATCCTGGGAAGCAACCCTTGTTGAGATGCAACCTAATCACTACTCCTCCAGGTGCTATAGACACATGAAAACCCAGAAAAGAAAGCTCTTCCACCAAAGTCCTGGGCTCTATCAAGTGGTACATCAGAAATTGTTATGATTTTTCAGTGGAAATCATGTTAAGGAAGAAGCATTAATATTTTATTTGTCCCTACACCATAAGGACCACAGGACATTTGCAAATGAATTACAGTTGACACTTTCTACATGTGTTATCCTGTCCAGCCATTAGAATGTATGCTTCTTGAGAGCAGAGACTCTCTTACTTTTCTATTTGTATTCTCAGCACTTAGCACCATACTAGCACCTAGTAAATACTTTTTTTCATTCATACATTCAGGTTTTTTTTCTTACTATGTTTGAACTGATACTCTCCTCATTGCTTGTTGCACTATCTTTGAGTCTGAAATACAATTTTTATAGAGATCACAACTTTGTCTTTTCCCAAAGAGTTCATAGATAATGGTTTAGTGAAATTACATTATATTACATATGCAATTACATTTCATAATGTAAGTGGGCACTGAAAGGTATGAAGAGATGAATTGAATGCTGCCTTTAGCAAATATCTACAGGCAGTGTGTTATGGTAAATGAAAAACACACTATATCCAGAGTTAGGAAACTTGAGTTGAATTCCCAGCTCTGACACTTGAGAGTTGAATAATCCCAGGCAAATAACTCAATAGTTCTTAGCCCGTGAGATAACTACCAAGGTTGGAAATCCCTATTGCTCAAATCAACTAACAGCTAACATATTCTGAGCAAACGGGGATGGGGTGGAAGGTAAAAATATGTGTGAGAAATTATAATATCTAGGTACTTTCTATCTTGTTATGTACAAATCCATTCTTTCCAAGGTCATGTGCTTCTTTTTATTTTATTTTAATTTATGGAATGAAACAAGAATTTCTGTAACATAGTACAACAACAACAAAAAAAAATGATTGCCTGTGAAGCTGCAAATCTACTGGTGTGGTGGTAGCTGATGGAGGACCTGTGTTTTCTTGGTATTGTTAGGCCAAAATTAGCACAGGCAGCAGAGAACTGATCCATACTTTGTTGCATCTCTGCTTCATCTGAGTGTACAATCATCGGCAAACAGAAAATCATGCACCAAAATTCTCTCCACTTTTTTCTTGGCTTATAGCTTTTTCGTATTGAAGAATTTACCATCAGTACAGTAGCTGACCTTGCTGCAGTGTTCATTCTCATTGAAAGCATTTGACAACATGGCTGAATAGGTCATACTAAAAAGCACGGAAGTAAGCACACAGCTCTCTTTCATTCCACTGGTGACTAGGAAGGCAAGAGAGCATTGTCCACTATCCAGAATTTGGTAAAGCCCTGAAACTGATGTACAATACTGATGAATTTCTCTGGGTAACCAATTTGACATTATTTTGCATTAGCCTTCATGACTAACAATATCAAAGGCCTTGATCAGATCTACAGACGTAGAGTACAGACCTCTGTTCTATTCCTGGCATTTTTCTTGGAGTTGTTGGGCAGCAAACAACATATGTAGAACCATTGGTTACAACAAACGGAGAAATTTTGAATGCTGTGGATAAGTTCACTTACCTTTGTAGTGTACTTTCCAGGGATGTACATATTGATAATGAGGTTGACACAAACATTGCCAAAGCTATCTCAGTGTTTGGGAGACTCCAAAGAAAAGTATGGGAGAAAAAAGATATCACACTGACTACCAAACTGAAGGTCTACTGAGCCATTGTGCTGACCTCATTGTTGCATGCCTTGAAACATGGACAGTCTACCAGTGTCATGCCAGGAAACTGAATCGCTTCCCTTTGAACTGTCTTAGGAAGATTCTGAAGATCACCTGGCATAATAAGGTACCATACACTGAGATCCTTACTTGACTGCCAACATTCAAACTATGCTTCAGAGAGTGCAACTCTGATGAGCTGGCCAAATTTTTCAAATGCAAAATGTATGCTTGCCAAAAACACTATTTTATGGAGAACTTGGGTGAGGTAAGTGATCACATGACAGTCACAAGGACACTCTCAAAATCTCTCTCAAGAACTTTGGAACTGATTTATGACATGGGAGACACTGGCACAGTACCACTAAGCATGGCGTGCCCACTACGAGCAAAACAGTATTGAAACAGCTCAAAGGAAATGTAGGACAAGTAAATTTAGAGTATCCACCCCAAATGTTCACATGGTGCCCAGTCTGTAGTACAACATTCTGAGTTCATATTGGTATAATCAGCCAGAGTTGGACACATTGAAACTTTTCTGTATCATAAGCATGTCATTTTGGGCCTCTGAGAACTAAGGACAACAGCCAACCAACAAATCTACTATGCACAATTTGCTATTCCTTTCAAATACACAACAAAAGTTATCATATATATGCATATATATATATATATAATGTGTGTATATATAATTTATTTATACATCTATTTATCAGTTCATTCTCTGGATGCAGACAGTTTCTTTCTATGTCTTTATGGTTAGTTTGGGTGTACATAATAGTCAAAATAACTTATTCACTCAAAGTCATTCTTTTTTATTGTTCCATATTTTATTATTCTGACATTTTGCACTCAGGGGTTTTTTCTTTTTTCCCTCAAATTTATTAATCTTTTGCTTTCAGTTTTCAACTGAAAAAAAGTACCAAATTTTCTCCCCCTTCCTCCTTAAGGTGGCATACAATCTTATATAGGCTCTACATATACAGTCCTATTAAACACATTTTCACATTAGTCAACATCATATAACAAAAGAGAAAATTCATTCTGCATTCTGGCTCCATAGTTCTTTCTCTTGATGTGGAAGGCATTTTGCAACATGTATCCTCCAAGTCATTCTTAAAACAATATTGTTGTAGCTATATACAATGCTTTCTTGGTTCTTCTCATTTCACCATTATTTTGTGCAAGTCTTTCCATGTTTTTTTTTTCCTAAAATCATTGAGCTCATCATTTCTTATGGCATATAAGTATTCCTTAACATTGTTGTTGTTCAACCATTCTCCAACTGATAATTGTAATTTCCAGTTCTTTGCCACCACAAAGAGAGCTGCTATAAACATTTTAGAACATATAGGTTCTTTCCCTTTTTCCCTAATCATCTTTGAAAATAAGTCAAATAGTTGTTTTGCTGCATCAAATGGTATAAATAGTTTAGTAACTCTTCGGGCATAATTCCAGATTACTCTCCAAAATAGTTGGATCAGTTCACAATTTCACCAATAATGAATTAGTGTCCAAATTTTTCCACATCTCTTCCAACACTCGTCACTTTCAACTTCTATAATTTTAGCCAGTTTGGTAGGTTTAAAATGATATGTCCAAGTTGTATTAATTTACATTTCCTCTAGTAAATAATGATTTAGAGCATTTTGAAATGACTAAGAGTTGTTTTGATTTCTTCATTGGAAAACTATCTGTTCATATTCTTTGATCATTTCTCAATTGGGGAGTGACTTGTAATCTTATAGATCTGAGGGAATTCTCTCTCATTTTAGATATGACCTTTATCTGATAAATTGTCCATAAAAATTGTTCCCAATTTTTTGCTTTTCTTCTGATCTTGGCTACATTTGTTTTATTTATGCAAAAGTTTTTTTTTTAATTTAGTGTAACTGGAATTATCCATTTTGCACATAACTTTGCTCTCTATCTCTTATTTATTCAAATATTGCTCACCTATTCATAAGTCTGGTAAGTAATATGTTCCATGTTCTTCAAATTTTGTTGTAAAATCTCTCTTTGTATTCAGGTCATGTATCCATTTTGACCTTATTTTGGTAAATGCTGTAACATATTCTGCCAGACTTCTTTCCAGTTTTCCCAACAATTTTTACCAAAGAATGAATTCTTATCCTAAAAACTTAAGTCATTGCACCTGTCAAATACAAGGAAATCATGTTTATTTGCTGCTGTAAATTGTGAATATATATTCCATTGATTTATCTTTCTGTTTCTTAGCTAGCACCAGAGAGTTTTAATAATGACTACCTTAAAATATAAAATCTGGTACTGCTAAATTCCTTTATATATACATTATATTAATAATTAATAGTAATTCATAATTAATAATATATAAAATATACAGTTTTTCATTATTTCTTCTCATATTCTTGACTTTTTGTTTTTTTCCAAATGAATTGTGTGATTACTTTTTCTAAATCAGTTTTTAAAAAAAGGTAATTTAATTGAAATGGCATTTAATATATAAACCAGTTTAAGTAAAATCGTCGTTTTTATTAAATTGGCTTTGCCTATCCATGAACCGTTAATATCTCTGCAATTATTTAAATATGATTTTATTTGTTTAAAAAAGTTTTTATATTTTTTTTGTATACTTCATGGATTTGTTTTGACAGGTATACACTCAGGTATTTTTTTGCTGTCTAGAATTATTTTGAATGGGGTATATATTACTATCCCTTCTTACAGAGTTTTGTTTCTGACAGGAATGCTGATGCTTTATATGAGTTTGCTTTATATCCTGCTACCTTGCTAAAATGATCATTTCAATTAACTTTTTATTTGAATCTTTGGTAGCTTCCAAGTATATTATCATATCATCTGTTTTTGTTAAAAGATATCTTTATTTCCTCATTCGCTATTCTGATTTCTTTTATGTCTTTCTTTCTTTTTTTTTTTGCTCTTGTCAGGATTTCTAATAAAATATTGAATAATATTGGTGATAACGGACATCCTTGTTTCATACCTGATCTTACTAGAAAGGTTTCTAGTTTATCGCCATTATAAATAATGTTTGGTGAAGTTTTTAGATAATTTTTTTAAATCATTTTAGGGAAAATCAATTAGTATCAATACTTTCAAGTATTTTTTTTAAAGAAATGAGTATTGAACTTTATCAAAAGCTTTTCCTGAATATAATCATATGATTTTTAGAAAGTCTATTAATGATGTAATCAATTGCATTTATAGGTTTAACCATTCCTGAATTCCTGGTATAAATCCCATTTAGCCATAATACATAATTTTTATAACATGTTGTGATCTTATAGCTAGCATTTTATTTAGGATTTTTGCATTCATATTCATAAATGAAATTGATTTATAATTTTCTTTTTCTTTTTGTACTCTTCCTTATTCATGTATTGGTGCCATATTTGTTTCATAAAAAGAATTTTGTAGAATCCTTTCTTTATCTATTATTCCAATTGATTTATTTAATATTGGAATTAGCTGGTCTTTAAGTGTTTGATGAATTCACTTGTGAATCCACCTGATTCTGGTGCTTTTCTTTTAGGAAGGTTATTTATGGCTACCTAATTTCTTTTTTTGAAACTAAGTCTATTTAGATACTCTATTTCATCTTTTGCTAATGTAGACATTTTATAATTTTGTGATTATTCTTCCATTTCACTTTAATTATTAGATTTATTGGCATATAATTGGACAAGACAAATGCTTACAATTGCTTTAATTTCATCTTAATTAGTAGATTTTTCATTTTTAATAACAGTGATTTAGTTTTCTTTTAATTAAATTAATCAATTGCTTGTCTATTTTATGTGTTTTTTTTTATAAAACCAAGTACATTAATTCAATGTTTTTTTAACTCTCAAATTCATTAATCTCATCTTTAGTTTTTAGGATTTCCAATTTAGTGTTTAATATTGGATTTTAGTTCTTTTTCTGGTTTTTTCATTGTACACTAAATTTATTAGTCTGCTCTTTCTCCATTTTACTGATGTAACCATTTAGATATATAAACTTTCCTCTAATCGACACTTTTGCTGAATCTTATAGGTTTTGATATGTTAACTCATTAATGTCATTCCCTTTAATGAAATTAATCATTCTGTGTTTTGTTCTTTAATCTATTCATTCTTTTTTTCTGCTTTTAAAAAAAATCCTCTATTTTTAGTTTCCAACATTCACTTCAACACGATTTTGAGTTCCAAATTTTCTCCCCATCTCTTCTCTCGCCTTGGCCCAGCCCAAGAGGTCATGATTTCCGATTACCCCTTCCCGCAATCTGCCCTCCCTTCTATCCTCAACTCTCCCTTCTGTCATTCCCTTCTCTATTTTTTTGTAGGGAAAGATAGGTTTCTATGCCCTGGTGCCTATGTATCTTATTTCCCAGTTTCATGTAAAAACAGTTTTTAACACTCATTTTTAAAACTTTGAGTTCCAACTTCTCTCCCTTCCCCCCTCCCCACACATCCCCACTGAGAAGGCAAGCAATTCATTATGGTTATACATGTGTAGTAATGTAAAATGCTTCTATAGCAGTCATGATGTGAGACTAACTATATTTCCCTCCATCCTATCATGCCTTCCATTTATTCTATTTTCTCTTTTTACCCTGTCCCTCCTCAAAAATATTTACTTCTAATTACCCACTCCTCCTATTTGCCCTCCCTTCTCTCATCTCACCATCCTCTATTTATCTCCTTCCCCCCCCCCCCACTTTGCTGTAGTGTAAGATAGTTTTCATACCAAATTCAGTGTTCATTTTATTCCCTCCTTAAGCCAAATCCAATGAGAGTAAGGTTCACCCTTTCTCACCTCCCCCCTTTCTTCTCCATTGAAAAAGCTTTTTTTTGCCTCTTTTATGTCAGAGATGATTTATCCCATTCAATTTCTCCCTTTCTCCATCTCCCAATATATTCCTATCTCACTCCTTAATTTTATATTTTTAGATGTCATCCTTGCCTATTCAACCCACTCTGTACCCTCTGTCTACATGTACATAATCCCTCCAACATCCCTAATACTGAGAAAAGTCTTAAGAGTTATAAATATTATCTTTCTATGTAACAATGTAAACAGTCCAACTTTACTAAGTCCCTTATGATTTCTCTTTATTTTTTGATAGCAACCCAATGTATGCAAATTTATTGGCAAAGCACTTGTCAAACCAGAAAATATTAAGGCAATATTAGTTATTGATGCCTGCAGAATGAAATCACTCCATTATCTTCCTTCCTTATTCTCCCATCATCTCCAAGCAGTGTAAAATGTTGGTGATATTGTACCTTTACAAAGCCCATTTGGCTTTTATTTTTTGCTTTTTTAAAATTTAAATTTATTTATTTATTTTTAGTTTTCAACATATATTTCCACAAGATTTTGACTTTCAATTTTCTCCCCATCTATCCCTTCCCCCACCCCAACATGCCAAGCATTCTGATTACTTCTTCTCCCAATCTGCCCTCCCTTCTATCACACCCCTCCCTTCCCTTATCCCCATCTTCACTGTTTTCTTGTAAGGCAAAATAGATTTCTATACCCCATTACCTGTTTTTCTTATTTCCCAGTTGCATGAATAAACAATTCTCAACATTCGTTCCTCAAACTTTGAGTTCCAACCTCTCTCCCTTCTTCCCTCCCCACCCATCCTCACTGAGAAGGCAAGAAATTCAATATATTCTATATATTTGTAGTTTTGCAAAAGACTTCCATAATAGTCATGTTGTGAAAGACTAACTATATTTTCCTCCATCCTATCCTGTCCCTCATTTATTCTATTCTCTCTTTTGATCTGGTCCCTCCCCTTAAGTGTTTACTTCTCATTTCTCCCTCCTCCCATTTGCCCTCCCTTCTGTCATCCCTACCATACCCTACTTATCCCTTTCTCCCCTGCATTCCTGTAGTGTAAAATAAATTGTCATGCCAAATTGAGTGTGCATGTTATTCCCTCTTTAAGCCAAATGTGATGAGAGTGAGCTTTACTTTTTACCTATTACCTTCCCACTTTCCCCCTCCATTGAAAAAGCTCTTTCTTGACTCTTTTATGAGAGATAATTTGCCCTATTCCATGTCACTCTTTCTCCTTCCAATATATTCCTCTCTCACCTCTTAATTTTATTTTTTTAGACATCAACCCTTCCTCTTCAACTCACCATGTGCCCTCTGTCTATATATGTGTGTATAATCCCTCCAAATATCCAAATACTGAGAAAAGTTTCAAGAGTTACAAATATGATCTTTTCATGTAGAAATGCAAACAGTTCAACTTTAATTAGTCCCTTATGATTTCTCTTTCTTGCTTACCTTTTCATGCTTCTATTGATTCTTGTATTTGAAAGTCAATTTTTTTCTTTAGCTCTGGTCTTTACATCAAGAATGCTTGAAATCCTCTATTTCATTGAATTATAATTTTTTTCCTTGAAATATTATACTCAGTTTTGCTAGGTAGGTGATTCTTGGTTTTAATCCTAGCACCTTTGACCTCTGGAATATCATATTCCAAGCCCTCTGATCCCTTAGGATAGAAGCTACTAGATCTTGTGTTATTCTGATAGTCTTTCCACAATACTCAAATTGTTTATTTTTGGCTACTTGCAATATTTTCTCTTTGACCTGGGAGCTCTGAAATTTGTCTAGAATATCCTTAGGAGTTTTCCTTTTGGAATTCCTTTTAGTAGGTGATTGGTAGATTCTTTTAATATCTATTTTACCCTCTGCTTCTAGAATATCTGCACAGTTTTCCTTGATAATTTCTTGAAAGATGATGTCTAGGCTCATTTTTCGATCATGGCTTTCAGGTAACCCCATAATTTTAAAATTGTCTCTCCTGGATTTTCCAGGTCAGGTGTTTTTCCAATGAGATATTTCACATTGTCTAGTATTTTTTTTCATTCCTTTGGTTTTATTTTATAACTTCTTGATTTTTCATGAAGTCATTAGCTTCCATCTGTTCCATTCTAATCTTGAAGGAATTATTTTCTTCAGTGAGCTTTTGGACCTCCTTTTCCATCTGAACAATTCTGATTTTTGAGGTACTCTTCTCCTCATTGGCTTTTGGAATTTCTTTGCCATTTGAGTTAGTCTATTTTTAAGGTTTTATTTTCTTCAGCATTTTTTGGGTCCCCTTTAGCAAGTGGTCTACTTGTTTTTCATGATTTTCTTGCATCACTCTCATTTCTCTTTCCAATTTTTGCTCTACTTCTCTTAACATGATTTTCAAAATCTTTTCTGAGCTCTTCCATGGCCCATGACCAATTTATATTTTTCTGGGAGGCTTTGAATGTAGGAACTTTGACTTTACTGTCTTCTGTTTGCATATTTTGAACTTTCTTGTCACCAAGGTTAGATTCTATAATCTGATTCTTTTTTTTTTTTTTTGGTTTTTGCTCATATCCTCATTCATTTACTTGGCTTTGAGCTCTTTATCAAGGTGCTTCTCTGCTTTCAGTGGGGTTCAAGGTATAGTGTTAGCCACTTGATCCTCTCACAACCTGTGGGCTTAGCACTCCAGAAATAGCTGTTGCGTTTACTGCTGGTGTGGCTGCTGTGGCTCTCCCAGGTTTCCCCACTCCTTCCACCCCTTCCACCATCCTGGCGGACTCTACTTGCTCACATGTCTGACAGATTTTCCCACTGAGCTTCCAATTTGTCTTGGGCATTTTGGGGTTGTGAAGGCTGAACTCTACCATAGGTGCCAGAGATTCAGTCCCCCTGAGGCCTGCTCAAGTCCTGCCTCTGTCAGCAAGCACACACTAGACTGTGTTCTGTTCCCAGAGCTGCACATGGGATGCTTCTAGTCAACCTTCCAGGCAGTCTTGGCTTGAAGATTTGCTTCACTCCATGATTCTATGGTTTCTGCAGCACTGAAATTTGTTTAGAGTAATTTTTTACAAGCATTTTCTGGGTTTGAGAGGAGAGCTCTAGGAAGTCCATGCTTTTACTCCACCATCTTAACTCTTGCCCCTAACCTACTCATTCTTTAGAATTACACTGTTCAATCTCTATTTAGTTTTTAATCTACATGTCCTTGGTCCCTTATTATATTTAATTTTTGCATTATTATCTGAAGAGGATACATTTAATATTTCTGTTTTTAACTATAAAATTTTTGTCTATCTACATATTGTCAATTTTTGTAAAGGTATTATAAAGTGCTGAGAAAAAGGTGTATTTCTTTGTATTTCATTGAATCCTCTTCAGATAGTTAGTATATTTACTTCCTTAATTTTTTCTTATTTATGTTTTTGGTTATATTTATTTGCTTCTGAGAGGGGAAGATTAAATTCCCCTGCTATTATAGTACTACTATCTATCTCCATATGTAATTCATTTAAGCTTTCCTTTAAAAATTTTGAAACTGTAATATTTGGTTCATATATGTTCAGTATTGCTATTGCTTCATTTTCTATTTCTTTTATCAAAATGAAGTTACCCTGTTTATATCTTTTAATTAAATCTATTTTAGTCATAACTTTTTCTGAGATCATAATTGCTACCTCTGATTTTTTTGCATCAGTTGAAGTATTACAAATTCTACTCCAATCCTCCATTTTAACTGTGTGTATCTCATTCTTCATTGTGTTTTTTTGTAAGCATATTATACTGTTCTGATTTTTAATCCATTTTACTATCCATTTTCTTTTTATAGGTGAGTTCATTCAATTCACATTCAAATTTATAACTATTTCTGAATTTCTCTTCATTTTATTTTACTCATTTCCCCCCTATGCTACCTCCTTTTTTATCCTATTCCTGTTAACTTACCTTCTGTCTTTACCCTCTTGTTTCTTATTTTACCCACACCTCTAAAAGTCCCTTGCTTATCTTCTCCCCTGATACTCTGAACCTTAATCTATACACCCTTCTAAAAATCCCTCCCTCCCCCACTACCCAGTTTTCTCACCTCTGGAAGTTCAGAAGGATTCTAAACCTCTTCACATGTGTACTTTGTTTCTTCTTCAACCCAGATGAGAGTAAGGTTCCAATATCACCAGCCCTCAGTCCTACCTATTTTCTTCATATTAGTTCTTCCTTTCATACCCCATTTATGACATCTCTTCTTTTAACTCTTTCCTAATGGATTTCATTTTTAGAATCACCTCATCATATGTAATTCAATCCCATCCTTTCTTTCAAGCTATCTTAGTAATGATTACAGTTTTAAGAATATTGATAACATTTTCATATGTTATAAGTAGGCAATTGAGCCTCCATCAGTGCCTAATTTTTCATTGTTTTCTTTTTATATTTCTTCAGCATATTTTATATCAATTTTCCACTGCTTTTTGTCACAAATACTTAAACGTCTTTCAGTTCATCAAATGTCCTTTTTTTCGCTCAGGATTATACTCAATTTTGCTGGGTAAGTTATTGTTGATTACAATCCCTGGTCCTTTGCTCTTTGAGATATAATGTTCCAAGACCTATAATCTTTTAATGTAGAAGGTACCTGATCTTGTGAAATTCTGACTGTTTTCGTGCAATATTTAATTTTTTTTCTCGTTGCCTGCAATATTTTCTTTTTAACCTGAGAATTTGAAAACTTGACTATGACATTCCTGTAGGTTTTCTTCTTGACATTTCTTTATGTGGTAAATGGTAAATATTTTGTTATTTTATTCTCTTGTTCTATAACTTAAGGGCAATTTTTCTTAATAAATTTTGTAATATTATGTCCAGATCCTGTTCTTCAATCATAACTTTCAGGTAGTTTAATAACTCTTTTATTGTCTCTCCTTGATCTGTTCTCCTTAAGATGTTTTTTCTAATAATTTTTCCAAATTCTCTTCAATTTTTTTCTGGTTTTATTATTTCTTGGTGTCTTATAATATCCTGCAATTCCACTTGCCCCATTCTAGTTTTTATGGAGTTATTTTCTTCCTTAAGATTTTATATCTCTTTTTCCAGTTGATTAACTTTCTTTTCATAGATAATTTATTGTGATTTATAAAGTGTTTTCCCCACAGTAACCCTGAAAGGCTTATTACCCTAATTTTAAATACTGAAAAACTGAGATTCAGCTGACCAAAGTTACATAGTAAATATCAATTCAGTGTAAAAAAAATCACCAAGTATTCTAATTCCAAGTCCAATGATTTTCCCATTAAATAACAGACTACTTCTTGTAAGAAGGCAGGATCATCACACCTATACTCCCTCTTCTCCCCTCTTTGCATAGGTCATATAGTGAAGTTGTGATCTTCTAAATGGATGAATTATGAAAAAATTATCATCCTTTATGCATGTAGCAAACAAAATAATCACTTTTTAGTTGGAGAAAGATTAGTGCTCTTTGGTGGTGATGGTTGTGGTGGTAGTTGTTATAGTAGTAATGGTAATAGTAGTAGTAGTAGTAGTAGTAGTAGTAGTAGTAGTAGTAGTAGTAGTAATAGTGGTAGTAGTAGTAGTAGTAGTAGCACAATCATCAAATCATTTCATTTTATAGGTAGAAAATCTGACAAATTAAGGGATTACCCCAAACCATTAGTAAAGGAAGTAGAGATCTTAATACATGGAGGTGAATTTGGCCTCATGGTTCCAAAACTACACAGAATTAAGGTCATGTGCCTGGAATACACCAATGGAAGTATATAATATTTTATTCAAAAGGAAAACATACATTTAAAGTAATGAGGAATTAGTAGTATACATTAATCTTGAATATTATCTTCAATAAATGTGGGAAAAAAGTTTTCCAAATCATTTTTTCAGTTCCTCTAGTTTTAGTTTCTTTATAATTATTGATGCTATGTTCATCCTTCGTTGCCAAAGAAGACCATGCCATCAGAGAAATGATGACATGACTTGCACTTGACTTTGCTTTGAGTGAGTGAGGGTTGTACAGATCACCAGTCTCACTTCTCCTCCAGAGCCATCTGAATCCAGTGACCTCATATTCCTCAGAATGACTGGAGATGAGCCAGAATGCTCTGGAAGACCTTGGGCCCTTTAGGCCAAGGTCTTTGCACATACTCACTTTGGGTGAGGCAATGCCCATTCATTGAATAATTCTGTTTCATTGAAAAATTCTGTTTAAGAAGTAGCCAGGTCATGGCCCCTTTAATTAAGTCAAGAAAAAGAAAGTGATCAGGCTGGGTGGGAAACAGCAGCAGTTACTATTGATAATCACTCTAAAGCTAGGAGCGTTCAGAGGAACCCTTAAGCATGGGCCCATTGGAGTCCCAGTTTCAGAAAGGTTTAAGGTTTTGGGAGAGGACAGGATAAGGAAGGGAAGGGAAGGGAAGGAAAGGGAAGGGAAGAGAAGGAAAGGGACTTTATAATTATATAGTTTACAACAAAGAAGAAGTTTCTCCTTATATACTCCACTTTATATTTTTCATAGATTTCATAGATTTTTTTAATAGTGCTTCCTGGACAAATAAAGCATATACTTTTCCCCTTACTCCATAGGGAAAGATGCTTTACATCTGGCTATTTTATCAACTGATAGCATAAGTTGCTTTTTTTCAACATTCCTTTTGAGTTCTTTTTTGCCTTGTAAAGCTCTGGGAATAGTATATGTGGTTTTGTAAAAGATGCGTTCAAAATAGGAGTTATACTTTTAAATATTGAATCCTGCTTCAAGGCCACAATCAATTTAAGCATATTTCTAGCAAAATAATAATTATCAATATAATAACAGCTATCAATTATGAGGGAAAAGTGTCATAAAGGCTATCAGATCAGAAAAAGAAATAGGTCTATTAGGTAGAAAGAGTGAAGGATAAAATCAATGGACAGATGACATGCTCTTCTGGTATCTAGAGGTCTATAAAGTGATGTGAAACTCAAATAGAAACAGATCTCTATTATTCCAATATGTATTTATTTTGGAAACCACAAATTATCATTATTTACAATGTATTTTGTATTTATTTATTTTGTTAAACATTTCCCAAATACATTTTAATTTGGTTTCCCAGCATTCAGAGTTTTGTGGGCCTTGACTTTGATATCTCTGCTCTAGACAAAGACTTCAAACATGAACATAATGACTTAACCTCCTGTGGAAGATTTATGGGAGGACAGAAAAGAATCTTACAAAATGGGAAACTCTGAACTGGCTACAATCTGTATAGTTAGAGGAAATAGCCCCATCAATGAGTTCATAGTTCTTTTAAAGTAGCAAAGAAGTTTTGAGCGTTATAATTTTATAGCAACAGAAATCATTTTATCTTAAATATCTTTTTGATTTGGGTATTTCTAATGAGTTCAATTTCAGAATTATTGCCATTTATAAAATAAGACATTTATACCACTTTCCACCCCTCATCAAAAACTTTATGGAATTTTATGGATAAGGTATTGGTTCTGCATTAAGAGTTTTTCTGAAATTTGCCTTCTTCCTCTAATTTGAGATAGTCCTTTAAGGATTTTTGATGCAAACAGAACCTGTGTACTAGAATTCAGGGGTCTTATTAGTTCCCTTTTTTTTTTCTTGATGACCACCCCTAGAGAGGCTCCAGGATGTATCCACACTTCTGTTGGAAAGTTTATGTATTGCCTAGGAAGGATAAAAATCAGGCACAAACTTATTCAATAGGAAGAGGTATAGTAGTCCAACCAACAGGGAAAAACTGAATGTTCAAGTTTTAGTTGCTGTCCTGGATGACAGTTTCCAGAACAATATGAACATAATTATGTAGCTTCATTTCATGTTTCTCTCTCTGAACTGTTATCTAAATCTTCAGATTCTATGACACTCATTACTTTGTACAAAGCATTTGTCTGTATTTGAGTTAAAGAATATGTTCAAGGCAAGCACATTCTTCAAAGTCACTTTCCTGAGATGATTAATATGTTATTAATATAGAGGATCCTGTGATAATTTTCTTCTCAAAAGCAACTTTTGTCTATATGGACTGAGAACTGCAATAGATACATTAAATTAAGGTAATGTTACCTTTTCATATTGCTCATGTGACCTTTGAAAAAAATCACTAGTATTTGTACTATTTTGGTTTTTCATTTTCCCAGAACTTTCAGTAACTAAGTAGCTCTCACCTATGGCTCTATGAAGCTGTAACATGCACAAAGGTCATATCCTGCTAAGACATTCTTGGCAGACAGGCTAAACTAGGTTGAGGGTAACTGACAGGTCTCAAACCTGTTGGTGAGTTAGGGGGATGTCTATCCCAAGCATATGAAGACTTCCCCCAGCCAAATGGATGGATTAGAAAAATTTTTTCCATTGGTCATGAAGATGGCCAAGGCAGGCACTGTGAAGCACTTAGAGCTTGATCAGACATCAAAGATGATAAGGTCATCCATTGCATCCCTGAGTCATTGCCAGTTTTCTTGACTTTTGTCCTGTCGTTGACTTCCATTACTCTGGAAGAGTGAGGTTGATGACTTTGTGCAACTCTGCCTCACTTAAATCCAATTCATGCATGAGTCAAGACATCATCCTGTAATGTCAATGGTCCCCTTTGAAAACTAAGGATGAAAAACAACTGTGGGAAAACCCACAAATCAATAACTTTCCGCAACAAGAAATATAATTGATTGCCCTAAAGGAATCTATATATTTCCATGAATACTTCTACCATCAACTTGCCATCTTGCCCACTCCTCCATCCTTCCCTGACCAGTATAAACAATCATTTAGAATAAATATGGAGTAAGGTAAAATTAATCAACACATTGGTACATTACCTCTGTTCTGAGGAGTAGAAGAAACATTTCATCTTCAGTTTTTTGAATGAACAATTGGTTGCTGCTTTGATCAAATTTCTTTGGTGTTTTGGAGTTTGAAGGGAGAGGTAGTACTATTTTATTGTGGTTATTGTATGAACTGTTTTCCTGATTCTAATTTAACTCTGAATCAGTTCATAAGTGTTTCCATATTGATCTAAATCCTTGATAGCACTCATTTCATAAGCAGGAGTTTGTATGCTGGAATCTGGATTACCTATGTGGAGCTTGGTTTTCTTTGAAAGTACATAATACATTCAATATTTAACTCTGGAGGCTGCTCTGCTATCTGTTTTTTTCTGTTTTTCAATCTGTTTTTTTTCTCTATTTTTTTTTTTTCAGAATCTTATCCCTAACCAACCTCTTTATTCCACATTTCCATCAGGAAGGAAAGAAAAAGAAAACACCTGTGATAAACATGCATAGTCAAGCAAAACAAATTGCCACATTAGTCAGGTTCCAAAAGTCAAGTCCCATTCTGAATCTTGAGTACATTGTTTCTCTGTTTGGAGAATAATAGCGCTTTTCAGCATTGGTCCTTATGGTCATTGTATAGATCAATGTTTGCAGATCTTTCAAAGCTGTTTTTCTTTATGTTATCTTATTGTCTAATTTGTTCTCCTGACTCTGCTTAATTCATTCTACATGAGTTCATATAAGTTTGTCCATGATTCTTTGAAAGTATTTCTTAAAGCATAGTAATATTTCATTATATTCATACATTATAATCAATTTTATTTCTTATAAACATTTCTTAAAGCAGAGTAATATTTCATTATAGTCCTATATTCAATCTGCTGTATTTACTGATTGATGGGTATATTCTTAATTTCTAGTTCTTTGTTACTACAAAAAATTAGTATAAATATTTTTATATTTTTCTTACTTTGAGTTTTTTGGTGTATATATATATATATATGCATATATGTGTGTATATTTTTATTTATATACATATGTGTGTTTATATCTATCTATCTATCTATCTATCTATCTATCTATCTATCTATCTATCTATCTATCATCTATCTATCTACCTGCATTAATATATAGGCCCGGTACTGTTTTTACTGGCTAAAGAACATGCAGATTAATGATTTTGGGGCCATAATTCCATCCTTCCAGAATGACTACAGCAATTCACAGTTCCGTCAACATTGTAATTATTTACCTCTTTTCCCACAGAACTTCCAGTGGTTATGATATGTCTTTTTTGTCACTTACACCTTTCTGATAGATGTGAGATGAAAACTCAGAGCTCCTTTAATTTTCATGTCTTTAATTATTAGCAATTTGGAGCATTTAATATGATTATTGATAACTTTGAGATCTTCTCTTCAAATTTTCCTGTTTATAGCTTTTAATCATTTAATAATTAGTCAATGCTTCTTATTCTTTTATGTTTTGATCTGTTTCTTCTATACTGTAGAAATAAGACCTTTATCAGAGAAAGTTGCTGGAAAAAAATCTTTTGACATTTTTATAAAATCAAAATTGATAATTTTATCTTTTGTGATTCATTCAATATCTCTTGTTTCATGGTGAACTCTTTTTATATTCACAAATTTGAAAGATAATATTTTTCTTGCTTCTCCAATTTATTTATGACATGGCATTTTTGTATCTAAGTCATGCAGCAATTTGGAGCTTATTTTCTTATATGTTGAGAGAAGTTGATACGTAGCCAATTTGATAAATAACTAATATACCAGAATGCTTCCCTGCTTTGCAAACAATTGTTGTCAAACAGTGTGTCTTTTCCTCAGGAGCTGAGGTTTGAGGTTTTATTAGACAACGTTTTTAGGTTTGCTTTCTTTGGTATATTCTGAAACAAATTTGTTATTAGCCTCTCTATTTCTTAACAAGTATTAAATAGTTGGGATGTCTACTTCTTTGTAGTATAGTTTGGGATCTGGAACTGTGAAGTCTCTGCTTTCCTATTTTTTTCATTATTTCCCTTAGGAATCTTGATGTTTTGGCCAAGGGATATGAACAGGAAGTTTTCAGATGAAGAAATTAAAGCTATCTATAGTTATATAAAAAAAAAGTCTCTAAATCACTATTGATTAGAAAAATGCAAATTAAAACAACTCTGAGGTACCACATCATGCATCAAATTGGCTAACATGACAAAACAGGAAAGTGATAAATTTTGTAGAAGATGTAGGAAAATTGGAACAATAATGCATTGCTGGTGGAGTTTTGAGTTGATCCAACCATTCTGGAGAGCAATTTGGAACTATGCCCAAAGGGGTATAAAACTGTGCATAGTCTTTGATCCAGCAATACCACTGCTAGGTATGTATTCAAAAGAGTTCATAAAAAAGGGAAAAGGACCCACACGTATAGAAATATTTATAGCAGTTCTTTTCATGGCGGCAAAGAACTGGAAATTGAAGTGATGCACATCATTTGAGGAATGGCTGAACAAATTGTGGTATATGAAATATAATGGAATACTATTGTTCCATAATAAATGATGATCAGGCAGATTTCATAAAAATTTGGAAAGACTTACATGGACTGATGCTGAGTGAACTGAACAGAACCAGGAGAACATTGTACACAGTAATAGTAACATGATAACCAGCTTTGGTAGATTTAACTCTTCTCAGCAATACAAGGATCTAACCCAATTCCAAAAGACTTATGATGGAAAACGCTATCCACATTCAGAGAAAGAACTAAGGAGTCTGAATGCAGATGGTTGCAAACTATTTTCTTTTTTTTCAGTTTTTTTTGCATAATTTTCTTGCATTATTTTCATCCCCCCCATTTTTCCTCTACATCTCCAACTTGATTTTTAAACTCAATTTTTAAAACTATTTTTGGTGACCTAAGATGAATTCACATTTTCTTTGATGCTTTGGATGTAGTTACCAAACAACTTTAAAATAATAACTCAAAATGAATTTTGGAGCATCAAAACCAACAAAAGGCTGGAGTGAAACAACTTTTCAGTCTAAGACAACTTAGAAGGTTCAGAGGAAAGGTCTGTCTCTACTCTCTTCATCCACATCATTAGTTTGAGTCTCCTGACTTTTTTCTGGAAGTTTTTGCAATTTTAATTTCTCTCCCTTTGAAGTCAATGGGGAACCAAATGAACACATTTTGACAATTCACCTAAAGCGAAAACTGTGAAGTGTTTTGTCAAAAGGGTAAATCTCCAGAGACCTTGCCAGTAATAGAAGAGCATGGTTCACTGCAGGCCACATCCTGGCAAGCCAGCAGTAGGTCTTAGGAAAACAGTAGCAGTTCCTGGAGCTGTCAGCCCACAGATGGTAAGGGGGTGGGACAACTGGTCAGGAGGAGATTACAGGGGCCCTTTGCTGGCATGGAGAGCTAGACTTTCTTGCATTGCAGGTTACAACCACAGGGCAGGAAGGAACAATAGCATTTTAGAGTAGAACATTAGAGTGTGCTGTTGCAAGGAAGCAGGGACCCTAGTCACAGTTCCTGGGCAGAAAAGAGTGTTTGTGATAACTCACTGACCAGAGCACAGGCCAGGAGAGAATTAAACACACCTCTCCCTAGATCATACCACCTTGGAAGAACTAAAAACTTACAGACCCCCAGAACTAGTTCTGAAAACAACAGCACAGAAAAAATAGAAGGTTGGCATAGTGTCTACTCCACAGAAGGACAGGGTGCAAATTTAAAGTTAAAAGTTTAAAAAATGGGCTGAGAAAATGAGTAAACAAGAAAAAGCAAAAGGAACCTGACCACAGAAACATACTATGATGATAGAGAAGAACAAAACACAAACTCAGAAGACAGCAAAGTCAAAACAATGACATCCAAAGCATCAAAGAAAAAATGAATTCATCATAGGCCCCCCAAAATAGTTTAAAAATTGAATTTAAAATATCAAATCAGAGATGTAGAGAAAAAAATTGGGAAAAGAAATGAGAGTGACACAAGAAAATTATGAGGAAAAAAAGAATCAATAGTTTGGTAAAGGAGGGACCAAAAATACTGAAGAAAATAGCACTGTAAAAAAAAAAAACCCAGAATACACCAAATAGTAAAAGGATGCACAAAAATCCAATGAAGAGAAGAATGTATTAAGAAGCAGAATAGACAAAATAGCAAAAAAGGTACAAAAATTGCAACTAAGTGGAAGCTAATAACTCCATGAGACATTAAGAAATGGAAATACTAAAAAAAAGAAGATAATGTAAAATATCTCACTGGAAAAATGACGGACCTGGAAAATAGATCAAGGAAGGATATTTTAAAAATTATTGGACTAGCTGAAAGTCATGATCCAAAAAAAGAGTCTAGATATCATATTTTATATGTATATATAATTTATATGTATATATAATTTCCTATATATGTATATAGGGAATTTGCCCCAATATCTTAGATCCAGAGATTAAAATTGTAACTGAAAAACTCCACCAATCTGAAACTGAAAGAGATCCTAAGATGAAAACTCCCAGGAATATTCACTAATTCCAGAGTCCTCAGATCAAGGAGAAAATTTTACAAGCAGTCCAAAAGAAACAACTCAAATAAGGAGCCAAAGTCAGGATAACACTAGATTTAGCAGCTTCCATGTTAAAAGATTGGAGGACTTGAAATATGATATTCTAGATGGCAAAGAATATAAAATTATAACAAAAAATCACCTACCTGCAAAACCGAGTTTAATCCTTCAGGAGGAACAATGGACATTTAGTCAATAGAGGACTTCCAAGCATTTCTGATGAAAAGAGCAGAGCTGGATAGAAAATTTGACTTTCAAACACAAGAATCAAGAAAACCATCAAGAGGTAAAAAGAAGAGAGAAATCGTAAGAGATTCAATACGGTTAAACTGTTTGCATTCCTACATGGGAAAAATGATACTTGTGACTCCTAAGAAATTTATCATTACTAGGGCAGTTAGAAGGAGTATATATAGATAGACAGTGTTAGGTGTGAGTTGATTATGACGGGATGATATAAAAAAATAAAATTAAAGGGTGAGAAAAAGTAATGTATTGGGAAAAGGGGGAAAGGAGAGGTAGAATGGGGTAAATTATCCCACATAAAAGCTGTGCAAAAGAACTTCTACAGTGGAGGTGGGAGTGGTCAACACATGAAGCTTAGTCTGCTCAGAATTGACTCTAACAGGGAATAACATACATATTAAATTGGTTATAAATCTATCTCACCCTACAGAGACATTGGAGGGAAAGGGGACACAATAATGGGGGTATGATAGAAGGAAGGGTGAACTGGGGGAGGCAGTGGTCAGAAGCAAAACACTTTTAAGGGGGCCTAGGTGAAAGGAGAAAGAGAAAAGGATAAACAGGGAAAATAAGGAGGGAAAATGCAGTAATCATTACTCTGAAGAAGATTTTACAGCAAGTTTCACTGAAGAAGGCCTAATTTCTCAAATATATGAAGGACTTCATATTTATATGAAATTTATAATTTCAAATTTACAAAAATACCAGTCATTCACAGATTGATAAATGTTTGAAATATACAAACAGGCAATTTTCAGATGAAGACAACAAGGTTATTTACAGTCACATAAAATGCTCTAAATCACTACTGATTAGAGAAATGCAAATTAAAACAATTCTAAGGTGCCATCTCGCATCTATCACATTGGTTAAGGTGACAGAAAAGGAAAATGATAAATATTGGAGGGGATATAGGAAAATTGGGACATTAGAAGCACTGTTGGTAAAGTTGTGGACTGATTCAACCATTATGGAGAGCAATTTGGAACTATGCACAAAGGGCTATAAAACTGTAAAAAAAAATCACTACTAGTTCTGTATCCCAAAAAGATTTTTAAAAAATAAAATGCCTTATACATATAAAATATTCATACCAGCTCTTTCTGTGGTAGCAAAGAATTGGACATTATGGGGATACCTCTCAATTGGGGAATGGCTAAATAAGTTTTGGTATATGATTGTGAAGGAATATTCCTGTGCTATAAGAAATGATGAACAGAGAATTTCAGAAAAACCTGCAAAGACTTATAGGAACTGATGCAATATGGATTGAGCAGAACCAGGAGAACAGAGTACATAGTAATATCTGCAGTACGATGATCCAAAGCAATGAAGAAGAATCATGATGAAAAATGCTATATGCCTCCAGAGAAGGAACTTATGAAGTCTGAATACAAATCAAAGCATGCTTTCATTTTAGTTTTCTTATTTTCTTCTTTGTCTGTGTTCTCTCTTTCAACATGACTAATATGGAAATATGTTTCACATGACTGTGCATGTATAGCCTATATCAAATTACTTGTTTTCTCAATGAAGGGGAAGGGAAAGAGCAAAGGGAGAGAATTTGAAACTCAAAATTGAAAAAAAATGAATGTTCAAAATTCTTTTTACATGTAATTGGAAAAAATTTAAAAAATTAATAAAAACTTTTGGAATGCTGGTATAAAATTTGTTTTCCCAGCATGGGATTGGAAAATGAGAGGCGATTTGACATAATGGATATGGAGTTAAATATAAAGCCAGAAAAACCTGGATTTATTACTTGTTTTTGTCATACTGGTTGTGTGACACCAGGAAAGTCACTCAGTCTCTCAATGCTCTAAGCAATTCTCTAAGTCTATAAGTTTCAGATCAGATGCCAGCTTGCATTTTCATCTAGGAGTTCCTTATTCAGTGAAATCACAGGTTCTTATTTCCTTATCCTTTCCCAAAATAATGGATCCAACTAATTTTGCAGCATTATCAGAAATGTAAACATTGTTTTCTCTTGGTATGACTACCAGCTATACCATCTTTCTCTTCTCCTAACATTAATCAAACGATGTTTACCAAAGCAAACCTCAAGCTGTCTTTGTCACTAGGTGACTATTTGAAAGTCACACTGTGAAAATTCATAAATGTGTTCTCAACAAACTTTATGTGTGACTTTTCGTGAAGAAAATATTGTGTATTTTCTTAGAACTGTGTTTTTCTCACCTTAGGTAACAGAATTAGATGATAACCAAGTGGAATCAATGGGTACATTACAAAGACTATGGAAGTTGGTTGGAACCAAGAAGGCCAGTGTACATAGTTTGGATGAATTCCACCATACGTCGACACCTCTAAGTAAGAACTAAGTAATATTTAGTACAAAACTTTAAAACTGCAAGCTAGTCACCTTGTGTTTGTTTCTGTCAGTATTTTGCTATCAATCCCTATAACTGCAACAAAGAAAATTATAATTTCGTATGCAAACGTGTGTGTGTATGTGTGCATGAAAGTCACCGTGTTATAGGTGAGAAAAGAGGCCTCAGAGTCAAGAAGACTTAGATTCAAGTCAGACCTCTGACACATCCTTGCTGTGTGACCCTGGGCACGTTTCCTAATCTCTAGGTACCTTATACAGCACTCTAAGACCATAAGCTGTGTTGGAAGAGCATTGTTATACTTCTATGTATTTTTTTTTTTAAACATCAGAGTGACCTGAGTCAGCCTCAATCCACTTTCAGCTTCAATAACTTTTAAAGTAAAGACTTGTATTCAAGGACCATTTTTGCTGTATTGTGTCCATAAAACTCTGAACAAAATGATTTTTTGTGAAGAAGTTATCCTATATTTTCTTAGAACTTTATTTTTCTCTGATCACAACATTGGATTACAACCAAGCTGACTCCATGGACACGTTACCCCAGTGCTTCAAGGAACTCTTTTAAATTATAAATTGCAAGACTGCTTGCCAAATTACACTGGCAGGGAGGCCTTTCTCAAATGGAGTTACCTGAACAAATAAATTCATAGTCCTGGAATAAGAAAAAAATATATATCCATAAACATGTATACATTAAACACACATATGTGGGCATATTTATATACATATCTATCTGTCTGTCTATCTATCTACATATGCTTGATCACTGAGAAACATAAAATTTAGGAATGATGCTCACAAGAAAATTAATTGTATTATTTGATATGGCAAGGGGGAGTTATATTCTACTATTTTGTGATTGGATAATTACTTCAAGTCTCTTTTAATTCATTATTCTATATTTGGGCAACATTCAGTTTATTATCTAGTTTTATTCAAATAGACATACACATAAAATATGGAAAAATATGTCTTTTGTAAAATAAATCATGATTAATAAAGAAATCATACATACATATGCTCTCAAACTTTTTGTTGACTTTGACAAGGACCTCCTCAGTATATACATGGTCAAATGTAGTTGCCTTTTCAATCTTTGATTTCTTATGCCATTTATAATTCTTCATGAAACTTGTTGGGGATTGTGATGTTAGAGTCCCAATGTGGTGGTTCTATTTTCATTGATAGGAAAAAATATTTTCACAATTTTTACACAACTTTCTTATTTTTCATCTATTGCTAGTCTTCCTTTGTTTTCCCCTTAAATACCCTTAAAATGATTTGACCTAGTTAGATCTTTCACTAAACTTCTATAAACTTTCCTTACTATACATTGAGTCTCCCTGCTTAACAGAAATAATGCTACTTTATTTTTAAATCTCTCCAAGTTTTACATTTGAATCATCTTGTTCCCAACTGATAGTTTTTTTGACTTGTAGATTCATTTATAGAGAGAATGTCAAGAATGATATGATTCAGTTTCTCCAGAATTGTATTCATCTGTTGGTCACTGGATAAAAATTCATTATTTAGAAAATATATAGCTAAGCCTTTGTGTACATATATCTAGAAACTATGAATACTTTGCCCCCTTTTCTACCACTTTACCACCACCACGTAGACATGGTAGGGATCATAGATGACCAAGTGACACTTTATGTCTCTGTTTCACGAATTGCCTTAGTCAAAGAATTTGTCGCAAACTGATACATCTAGTAAATATAGTAAACCTATACTTACTCTGAAATGACCTCTGGAAAGGAGATACAGTATACACTGCTTTCCATTATTGTACTTAATGAATTTCTGGCATAGCAGAATCTTACACCATGGATGTTTTACTGATATAGCCTTTAAAAACCCAAGATAATCTCTATACTACAATGAAGCACTTGAGTAGGACTATGACAAAGGCAGGCTGCAACACCCAGAAAAGGTCATAGGAATTCAGGCTTCGTTGAAAAGATATAATGTTGCGGGAAAAAAATAGTGATGGTTCCAATGTCATCAGTCAGACCATATCTAAAACATAATATTTCAATCCCAGTGACACAGAATATCAATGAAAGCATTATAAACCAGAGAGCAACCAGAATAGGCTAAGCATGTGATGAAGAGCCTGAAAATGATGCTACATGAAGACAGGTGGAAGACACTGGGGATATTTAACTGGTGAAAAGGAGATTTGATGAGGAGGGGAAAAATGATAATTGTCTTCAAGGATATTTTTAAAAACCTGTCATTTAAAAGAATCCTTATAATTGTTTAGTTTTGAGGTAGGGCAGAACATGGTATAATGAGTGGAACGCATTGCATGAGCTTAAGTAAGGCATGCAAAGAGGCTTATTTAGGTTTATTACATGAAAAAGTGCTAATATTTGAAAATAACCTCCTTAAACAACATCTTCCAGCAAATACTCTATTTGTTGTAGAGATTGGTCAAGTATTGTTTTAAGTCAAAAGCATCTTCGGGGTTCTTCCAACTCTGAAACTATGACTGTTTCACAGAATTTCTACCACCTCTGTGTTTTAACAAAAATAGCCCATCATCTGAAATGCACTGTTCTCACATCTGCCTCAAAAAATCACTTGCTTGCTTTAAAGCATAGTACAGCAGTTACTTGCTACATGAGACTTTTTTTTTCTAATTCCTCCAGCAGCTACTGTGATATTTTGCCCCTTTCCCCTACAAAGATCAAAAACTCCTTCAGGCAAAAAAAATGTTTGATTTTTATCCTTGGATCCCTAAAGCCTATTCCAGAGACTTGCACCTAGTGGATGCTTAGTGCATGTTTATTGAATTGAGACCCGCTCTAAAAATTAGGCTTAGAAGGCCTTTCTTGAGACTATCTTTTCTTTCTACTGATAAATGTATAAAACTCCAAAGTGATCAATTCCAACAACATCTAAACTGTGCTCAAAAGAAAATTTAATACATTATTTGATGAGATAAAGATATTTTCATTCTACTATTTTGAGACGGTTTCTTTCAAATTACTTCAAGTTTATTCCAATTTACTATCCTATATTTGACAAACATTCCATGGAGGCATATTTGTTAAGATGCAACAGATAATGTCAAAAAAGTGTGAAATATGTTTATGTAAAAAAATTAATATAGTAGGAAAATTTTAATTTAAAGGAATCCTATTGTGAATTCATTGTTTTTTTATTTCTTCACCTGATCTTTTTGTGACAAAGAAAATATATTTAAAATATTTTTAAAAACCTTCAAGTTCTATATAAATGCTAGACATTAGAATTATCCTTTTTGACATACTAGGTTTTTAATTAAAATGGTATTCTTCTTTTTATACCTTTGTAAATTTATGAGCATGAATATGATTGAATAAATTGGCAGATTTGGTTCATTTTCAAAAATACCTTTTGATTATTTAGATTCACCCCAAGACAGTAATCATTCAGAAGAGGAAGATGACACTTTGATTTCATGCATGAAACTAATGAAATCCCAAGAAAAGAAAGTTTGCAAAGCTAACACAATGAAAAATGAAGATACTGAAAGTGGAGTGGATTTTATTTCTCCTTCACTGGGAAGATTCTATTCTTCTAGAACAAGCTATTTTGAAGACATTTCCCCACACTTAGGAAGTGAATTTCCAGTATGGAATGATTGGAAGACATTTCCTGATAATCAACTCTGGTCATGTGATTTTCTGGCTTCTCAAATTGGAAGATGGGGAAGTTATACTTGCTCTGCCCACCACTCAGCACTCACTTCTTCCCTGTTAGATATGGATCTGCCACATCCATGGGTAAGTGGTTTTTTCTTTCCATAAAATGTAATATAAATGAAACAAATGTGCAACAACCTATTTTAATCTTTATGATCACTAAAAGAAGTAAATCACCAAAACCACACATATTTTCCATCAAATGTAAAGTTAGATTAGCTAAATGTTATATTTCCGGTAAAAAAGCCCCCTGTATTTGGCAGCTTTGCATGTATGAACATATTAACTATTTATGGACAAGAAAACTCCATGATGTTTTCAGAGAATATTCATGAGTATTTTAGGACAATATTTTAACATATGGAATTTTGGACCTATGTGACATTAAATATATTCAGTGGAAAATGAAGTTCTCCTGGAGTAGTGTAGGCAATCTGCTATGATGAAAACATTAGTCTTAGAGCTACTATTTTCTAGTTGTATGACCATAGATAAGTTATTATTTATTTATAATTTTCTCCCAAACCCTCCCCTCCCCCACACCCAGAAATGGCATGCATTATGACTACCCCTTCCCCAAGTCTGCCCTTCTTTTATCATTTTCCCCTCTTATTCTCTTCCCCTTTACTTTCTTGAAGGACAAGATAGATTTCTATAGCCCGTTGCCTGTATATCTTATTTCCCAGTTGCATAGAAAAACATTTTTTTAACATTTTTAAAAAACTTATGTTAAGTTATGCAAAAACCTTCCATAATGGTCATGTTGTGGAAGATTTTCTCTTTGTCCTATCCTGCCCCCCACTTATTCTATTTTCTCCTTTGACCCTGTCCCTTTTCAGAAGTGTTTACTTCTGATTACCCTCTTCCCCAAACTGACCTCCTTTCCTCATACTCCCCTCTTGTCACCCTCCCCCCTATTTTCCTGTAGGGTAAGATACCCAATTGATATATATGTTATTCCCTCCTTAAGCCAAATCCAATGAGAGTAAGGCTCAGTCATTCTCTCTCACCTCCCTCCTCTTCACCTCCATTGTGAAACTTTTTTCTTGGGTCTTTTATGTAAGATAATTTACCACATTCTACCTCTCCCTTTTTCCTTCTCCCAATATATTTCTTTCTCACACCTTAATTTTATTTTTAGATGTCATCCTTCATATTCAACTCACCTTATGCCCTCTATCTATCTATCTATCTATCTATCTATCTATCTATCTATCTATCCACCCATCTATTTCCTCCAACTACCCTAATACTGAGAAAGGTCTCATGAGCTACAAATATCATCTTTCCATGTAGGAATGTAAAATAGTTCAACTCTAATAAGTCTCTTATGGTTTCTCTTTCTTGTTTACTTTTTCATATTTCTCTTGATTCTTGTATTAGAAAGTCAAATTTTCTATTCAGTTCTGGTCTTTTCAGCAAGAGTGTTTGAAAGTCCTCCATTTTGTTAAATGTCCATTTTTCCCTCTGAAGGATTATATTCAGTTTTTCTGAGTAGGTGATTCTTGGTTCCTCTGACCTACAAAGCATCATATTCCAAGCCCTCTGATCCTTTAATGTATAAGCTGTTAGATCTTGTGTTATCCTGATTGCATTTCCACAATACTTGAATTGTTTCTTTCTGTTTGAGTGCAATATTTTCTCCTTGACCTGGGAGCTCTGGAGTTTGGCTACAATATTCCTAGGAGTTTTCCTATTGGGATCTCTTTCCAGAGGTGATTGGCGAATTCTTTCAGTTTCTGTTTTGCCTTCTGATTCTAGAATATCAGGGCAGTTTTCCTTAATAATTTATTGAAAGATGATGGCTAGATTCTTTTTTTTTATCATGGCTTTCAGATAGTCCAACAATTTTTAAATTATCTCTCCTGGATCTATTTTCCAGGTCAGTGATTTTTCCAGTGAGATATTTCTATTCTTCTATTTCTAGTCTTCTATTTTTTCATTATTTTGTTCTGTTTTATAATTTCTTGAATTCTCATAAAGTCATTAACTTCCATTTGCTCCGTTCTGATTTTTAAGAGTTATTTCCTTCAGTGAATTTTTGGACCTCCTTTTCCATTTGACCAATTTTGCTTTTTAAGACATTCTACTCTTCATTGGATTTTTGGATTTCTTTTGTCATTTGAGTTAGTCTATTTTTTAGGTGCTATTTTCTTCAGAATTTTTGGGGTCTCCTTTAGCAAACTGTTGACTCATTTTTCATGATTTTCTTGCATCACTCTCATTTCTCTTCCCAATTTTTCCTCTACTTCTTCTGCTTAATTTTCAAAATCTTTTTTGATCTCTTTCGTGGCCTGAGACCAATTCATATTTTTCTTGGAGATTTTCGATGTAGGAGCTTTGATGTTGTCTTCTGCTGGTTGTATGTTTTGAGCTTCTTTGTCATTGAAGTAAGATTCTATAGTCTGAGGGTTTTTTATGCTGTTTTCTCATCTCATCGAAATACTTGACTTTCTAACTCTTCGTTCAGGTAGAATTTTGCTTCCAGTGATAGTGGGAGTGGGGGAGGTTACACTATCCCAGGCTTCTGGAGTTTTGTATCAGCCCTTCAATCCCCCACCATCTGTGGGACTACAGCTCTGGAAGCAGCTTCTGCTGCTGATGCTATTGCGGTTATTGCTGTTGCCACCTCTGCAGTCACCACCACCACCACTGCTGCCACTGTCACCACCCCCATTACCCTGGGGCTATACCCAGCCAGACAGCATGCTGCTCTTTCATCCAGAGTTTCCCACTGACCTTCTGTGCTGTCTTTGACCATTATGGATTGAGGTCTGGAAACTTCCACAGCTGCCAATGATTCAGTCTCCTGAGACCTGATGCCACCCATATGAGCCACCATGGCCCAGGAAGGACTGTGCTATGCTCTCTGTCAGGTGCAATATATCCTTCCTGTAGACTTTCCATGTTGTCTTGGGCTAGAGATTTGTTTCACTGTCATTTTGTGGGTTATATAGCTCTAGAATTTCTTTATAGTCATTTTTTACAGGTATTTGGAGGCTTTGGGGGAGAGCTCAAGCAAGTCTCTGCTTTAACTCTGCCATCTTGGTTCTGCCTATAAATCACTATTTAGCCTCAGTTTCTTCATGAACACAACAGGATCTATAATATCTTCTCTGTTCAAATCAATTAAATGAATATTTACTGTATTAGGCAAGTCTGATGTTCTCTGCTAGACAAGAGAAATTTATAAGTCAAAGTTTTTACCCTTAAGGAATATATAATTTGATAGCATAAATAATGACAATACAAAATAAAATGTAAGTAAGCTATGAAACTCCCTAGAGGACTTCCATTTGCTCCCTGTAGTAAGATTCTACTCTCACTTAACTGAAAACCTACATGGATCTAATTTAACATGTGTTGCTTCTTTGGGTGTCACAGACAAGAGATCTAAGGATTTTCAAGGTGATTGTCAGCAAGGAGCTGTATAGTTCTTACATTTTGGAACTGAAACAAGCATCAAAACAAAGGCAAAGCTCAGATGGAACTCTAGGCTAGAATGGCCTAGATAATTTCCAACTGGGTGGGTGGGCATCAGAAAAAGCTTTCTATATAATGGCTAGCAAGTTTTAGTGCTTTGAGGTTTGCAAAAATGTCTTAAAGTATTATATCACTTTATCTTCACAACAACCTTAAAAGGCAAATGTTATTATTACCCCTATTTTATAAATGACCTGTGTCTTCCTAGCTCCTAAGGCCAGCATTCTCTCCACTTTGTCATGAAGGAGAAAGAATTGACATGGACTTTTGAAGGATGAGAAGGTTTTTTTAAAAATTTATTTATTTATTTTTAGTTACCAGCATTCATTTCCACAACATTTTGAGTTCCAAATTTTCTCTCCACCTCTCCCTTCCTCCACACCCTTATCCCCATCTTCTCTCTTTTCTTGTAGGACAAGATAGATTTCTATACTCCATTAGCTGTATTTTTTATTTCCTAGTTGCATGAAAAACAATTCTCAACATTTATTCCTAAAACTTTGAGTTCCAACTTCCCTCCCTCCCTTCCTCCCCACTCATCCCCACTGAGAAGACAAACAATTCAATATAGGCTATACATGTGTAGTTTTGCTAAAAACTTCCATAATAGTCATGTTGTGAAAGACTAACTATATTTCCCTCCATCCTATCCTGTTCCTATTTATTCTATTCTCTCTTTAGACCTTGTCCTTCCCCTAAAGTGTTTACTTCTAATTACTCTCTCCTCCTATTTGCCTTCCCTTCTATCATCCCCCACCTCACTTATCCCTTTCTCTCCTACTTTCCTGTAGTGTAAAATAGATTTTCATACCGAATTGAGTGTGCATGTTATTCCCTCCTTAAGCCAAAGGTGATGAGAGTAAACTTCATTTTCCCCTCTCATCTCTCCGCTTTTCTCCTCCACTGAAAAAGTTTTTTCTTGCCTCTTTTATGCAAGATAATTTGCCCCATTCCATTTCTCCCTTTCTCCTCCCAATATATTCCTCTCTCACCCCTTAATTTTATTTTTTAGCTATCGTCCCTTCCTATTCAACTCCCTCTATGACCTCTGTCTATATTTGTGAGTATGTGTGTGTGTGTGTGTGTGTGTGTGTGTGTGTGTGTGTGTGTGTGTGTGTGTAATCCGTCCAACTATTCAAATACTGAGAAAAGTTTCAAAAGTTACAAGTATTATTTTTCCACGTAGGAATGTAAAGAGTTCAACTTTAGTAAGTCCCTTATGATTTCTCTTTCCTGTTTATCTTTTCATGTTTCTCTTGATTCTTGTGTTTGAAAGTCAAATTTTCTGTTCAGCTCTGGTCTTTTCATCAAGAATGCTTGAAAGTCCTCTATTTCACTGAATAACCATTTTACCCCCTGAAGTATTATATTAGTTTTGCTGGGTAGGTAATTCTTGGTTTTAATCCTACTTCCTTTGACTTCTGGAATATCATATTCCAAGCCTTTTTGATTCCTTAATGTGGAAGCTGCTAGATCTTTTGTTATCCTGATTATATTTCCACAATACTTGAGTTGTTTCTTTCTAGCTGCTTGCAATATTTTCTCCTTGACCTGGGAACTCTCGAATTTGGCTACAATGTTCCTAGGAGTTTCTCTTTTCAGATCTCTTTCAGGAGGTGATCGGTGGATTCTTTCATTGATCCTCACAACAATTTTCTGAGGTAGGTGTTGCTGTCATCCTTATTTTACAGTTGAGGAAACTGAGGCAAATAGCGTTTAAGTCATTTGCCTGGAGCCCCACAGCTAGCAATTGTCTATGATCAGATCCGAACTCATTAAAAGAATATCTTTGTGTGAATTTTTCTCCAAGTTCTACTCACTTCATTCTGCATCATTTTATACTATACAGGATTTTCCTAAATCATTTATTTCATAATTTCTAAAAGCAAAATAATATTCCACTGTACTTATATATCACGATTTGTTCATCCATTCTCAATTGTTTAAGAAGCAATCTCCCTTATATTTTAATAGTTATTTTTTTGCCCTTCCCCCTTCAATCCTCCCTTGAGGTTCAGAAAGTTTTTTTGTTTGAGAACATTCCCTAGCCAGGATTATACTCCCTCTTAATTTCCTTTAGTCATTCATTTTTACTTGTTGAGTTTTATGTATTTCGATACCAAGTTATTTAGTTTATATTTATGTATGTGTGCTCAACCTTTCTTTATTCATTTCATATGAGTAAGGTGTATCTAAAGCACACTTATCTCTACTCTTCCTCTATTCTGAATATTCTTCATAAGTACAATTATGAGAAAGCACAAGTTCCTCTTCTTTCTTCTCTTTTCTCCTTTTACTCTTCCTTCTATTCTGCTCTAACCTTCAGACAGGAACCAATCTACCTCCAGTATCTCTATCTTTATTTTTTAGCTCCCTTAATAAGATAGCATTATATTACCAAAAGCTCCTTTAAATTGTTTTTAAATTTTAGTTTTCTAGGTTTCTCTGGAAATTGTATCTATGTTTCAAAGTTTCTATTTAGCTCTATTATTTTCTTTAGTAGTACTTGAAAAAATTATCCCAATAAAGGTCAATTTTTCTCCATATAGCAATTATGCTCAGTATTATATGGTAGCTTCTATATGTATTTTATTTAATATTTTCTAATTATATTAAAAATGTTTAATCTTCATTTTTTAAAATTTTGAGTTACAAATTCTTCTGCCCCTTCTCTGCCCCTTAAGAAAAACCCAATATAAGACATTATAAATCTGAAGTCATGCAAAATATATTTCCATTTAAGCCATGTTACAAAAGAAAACACAAAATCCCTTCAAGAAATTAAGAAAATGAAAGAAGTATGCTCTCTCTGAAGGTGGAGAGCATTTTTGAACATCAGTCATTTGCAACTGTCCTGGGTCATTGTCTTGATAAGAGTAGATTTATCTTTTACAGTTGATCATCATTACAATACTGTTGTACATAGTAGAACACCTTTACAATATTGTTGTATACAGTATACATACACTGTTCTCCTGCTTCTTCTAACTTCACCTTCCTTCAGTTCATATGACTTCTCAAAAACCATCCTGCTCATCATTTCTTAGAGTACTATATAGCATTCCATCACAATCATACCCCACAACTTGTTCTACCATTCCACAATTGATGAGCATACCCTCAGTTTCCAACTCGTTGCCACCAGAAAAAGAGCTGCTATAAATATCTTGTGTACGAAAAAGTCCATCTCCCTTTTCTTTGATCTCTTTGGGAAATAGAACTATTAGCTCTATTTCTGGGTGAGAGAATATGCTGTTTTATAGCCCTTTGGGGCATAATTCCAAATTCTTCTCCAGGATGTTTGAACCAGTTCACAACACCAGCAACAGTGTATTAATGTTCCAATTTTCCCACATCTCTCCATTATCTGTCATTTTCACTTCTGTCATGTTAGTGTAATAGCTGTGAGGTAGTATTTCAATCTGAATTTCTCTAATCAATAGTGATTTAGAACATTTTCATGTGACTGTTAATAGCATTAATTTCTTCTGAAAACTGTCATATCCTTTGACCATTTATTAGTTATGGAATGGTTCATATTTTTAGAAATTTGAATTAGTTCCCTACATATTTGAGAAATGAGACCTCTATCAGAAAAAAAAAACTTGCCTTAAATTTTTCCTCAGTTTCCTGCTTTCCTTTAAATTATGACTGCATTAGTTTTGTTTGTGCAAAAGCTTTTTAATTTCATGTAATCAAAATTATCTATTTTGCTTCTCATGATTCTCTGTTTCTTGATTAGTCATAAACTCTTGTTTTATCCATATATTTGACAGGTAAACTTTTCCATGTGCCTCTATTTACTTATGATATCACTCTTTATACCTAAATTATTTAATCCATTTTGACCTTCTCTTGGTATATAGTGTAAGATTTTGGTCTGTATCTAATTTATACCAAACTGCTTACCAATTAAACCAGCAATTTTTGTCAAATAGTGAATTCTTATGCCTAAAGTTTGGATCTTTGAGTTTATCAAACAACAGATTACTATGTATTGTGTATGTAATATAGTCCACTGATCTATCACTCTGTTTCTTAGCTAGTAGCAGATTGTTTTCATGCTTACCACTTTAAAATATAATTTGAAATCTGGTACTACTAGGCTGCCTTATATTGTTTCTCCCACTACTCCCACCCCTCCAATAAAACTACCTCCTGGTTTTATTTATTAGTTCAGTGTTTATTTGTTTATTTGTTTGACCTCCAATTTTACTAACAGTCTCTCTTTTGACTTTCAAGTTTTTCATTTGGTGTTTAATTGGGGATTTTTTAATTTGTTCTTTTTTGAGTTACTTTCTTTTTTAAAGCTGCATGCCTAATCCATTATTTGCTCTTCTATTGATGCATATATTTAGAGATAGGAAATTTCCCGTAAGTATTGCTTTGGCTACATAACATGAAATTTCGTTATGTTTTCTCATTGTTACTATTCTCTTTAATGAAATTATTGTTTTTGGTTTGTTCCTTGACCCACTCATTTTTTTGAAGAATTAAATTACTTTGTTTCTAATTACTTATTAATCTGCACTTCTGTGGCTTTTTACTGAGTGTAATTTTTATTGCATCATGGTGTTAAAAAGCTGTTTTTAACATTTCTACTTTTCTGCATTTGTTTATAATTTTTTATTTTTTATTTTATTTATTTATTATTATTTTTTAATGTTTAACAATCACTGCCATACAATTGAGATTTTATCCCCCCCAACACCTACCCCCCAGTACCCCCCTCCCTCCCCACGACTGCATACAATTCTGTATAGGTTCTACATATACTTTCCTATTGAGTATATTTTCACTATAGTCATGCTATGTGGTCAGACTAAAATAAATGAAAGAAATCATATAACAAATCAAAACATGATACACAAACACATACACATACACAGACATGATCTGCTACATTTTGTGAATGACTTCCATATTTCTTTCTCTGAGTGTGGAAGGCATTTTGCCTTGAGACCCACCTTTGGGATTTTTTTTTTTTTATAAGAAGTTTTTGCGTTATTACAAAATTCCAAGTCTACCAGAAAAAAACTCTCGCACACTGTGGTCGTTGCTGTGCACAAAGTTCTCCTGGTTCTGCTCCTTTCACTCAGCATCAGGTCATATAAGTCCTTCCAGGCCTCTCTGAAATCTTCTTGTTCATCATTTCTTATGGCACAATAGTACTCCATTACATTCATATACCATAATTTATTCAACCATTCCCCAATTGATGGACATCCGTTTATAATTTTTTATGACCTAATTCATGGTCAATATTTTGTGAAGGTGCCATGTTCAGCTAAGACATAAATATTCTCCTTTCTATGCTTATCTTATGCTATTTTATCCACAGTTTATTATTTCTAATTTTTCTAACATTCCATTCATCTCTTTAACTTCTTTCTTATGATTATATTCTTCTAACTCTGAGATGGGAGAGTTGAGGTCCCTCACTAGTATAGTTTTATTGTTCATTTTCTTCTGTAATTCATTTAACTTTCCTTTAAAGAATTTTGATGCTATGTCATTTGATGCAAATGTTTAGTATTGATATTACTGTATTCTCCGTGGTGATTTTTTTTAGCAAAATATAGTTTCCCTGATTATCTTTTTTTTTAAAATGAGGTCTATTTTTGCTTTTGCTTTGAGATTATGATTGCTACCCCTTTCTTTTTAAATTCAGATGAAGCAGAATGGATTCACTCAGGACCCTTATTTAACTTTTTGTGTATCTCTTTGTTTCTTGTGGCTTTTTTTGTAACAAAATATTGTTGGATTCTGGTTTCTAATCAGTTTTGCTATCTGCTCCTCTTTTATATGTGAATTCACCTCATTCATATTCATAGTCATGATTACTAGCTACATTTCCCTCCATCCTGTTTTTTTTTTTGTTTATCATTCACCTCTTTTTATCCCATACCTCTTCTAAAGTTTGTTTTCCTTCTGACCACTGCCTTGTTTTATCCACCTTCTATTTTATTGTCCCCCTCTTTTCTTTTATCCCTTTTGCCTTCTTCTTGCCTATTGGGTGAGATAGATTTCTGTACATGAGTGTATGTATAAAACACACACACACACACACATACACACACACATTTCATCTTAGAACCAATTTAGAGAGAGAGGTTTAAACCTTGTTCCACCCCTCCATTTTCCCCTCCATGGTAAAAGTTCTTCTTTGCAACGTGAGATATTTCCCCAACTACATGAGATATTTTCCCCAATTTTCTTCCTCCCTCTTCTTCTCAGTGCATCCCTCTTTCTTGCCCATTCATTTTTTTAGATCATCCCAACCTGATTGACTCATTGTCATGCCCTTTTTAATTGCAGAGTCCTACTCCAATAATATAAAATTCTTAGGAATTGCCTCTATCATCTTCCCATATAAACATTTTATCCTTATTGAATTCCTTATGATTTCTCTTTTATATTTGCTTCTTGATGCTCCTTTTGAATCTTGTATTTGAAACTCAAATTTTCTATTCTGCTCTGGTCTTTTTATCAAAAATGCTTGAAAAATCTTCTATTGCAGTAAAGGTCCACATTTCCTTCTGTAGGGTTATACTCATTTTATTGGGCTGGTTATTTTTTTTGTTTCAATCCTAGCTTTTTTTTGCCTTCCAAAATATAATAATCAAACCCCTCTCCTTTAATTTAGAAACTGCTAAATATTGCACGATCTTGACTATGACTCCATAATATTTGAATTATTTCATTCTGGTGGGTTGAAATATTTTCTCTTTGGTCTGAGAATTCTGGAATTTGGCTACATTGTTTGTGGGAGTATTCCTTTTGGGATCATTTTCAAGTGGTGATGGTAGATTCTTTCAATTTCTATTTTATCCTCTGGTTCTTGGATGCCAGGGCAATTTTCCTTGATAATTTCTTGAAAGATGGTGGCTAGGTTCTTTTTTCATGGCTTTCCAGTGGAACAATTATTCTTAAATTATCTCTCCTTGATTTATTTTCCAGGTCAGTTGTTTCCTGATGAGATATTTCACATTTTCTTCTATTTTTTTCATTAACTTGTTCTATTATTTCTTGATGTATCATGGAGTCATTAACTTCTACTTTCCCAATTCTAATTTTTAAGGAATTATTTTTTTTGTTGAGCTTTTATGCCTCTTTTTCCTTTTGGTCAATTCTATTTTTAAGGCATTATTTTCATCAGTATATAGATAGATAGATAGATAGATAGATAGATAGATAGATAGATAGATAGATAGATAGATATCGCTGCTTTTATCAAACTGTTAAAGGGTTATTTTTTTCATAAATATTTCCTTGATTTCATTTCTTTATCCAAGTTTTACTGCACCACTTTTTGATTTAGAAACAAACAAGCAAGCAATTTTTAGCACTTCCAGGAATTCTTCTTGGGCTTGTGTTCAATTCACATTTTATTTTTTCTTTGAAGCTTTGTTTGTAGTTGTTTTGACAGTAGTATCTTCTTATAAGTTTGTACCTTGATCTTCCCTGCTACCACAGTATTTTTTTTTTATGATCAGATTCTTTTTTGTTGTTGTTTTCTCATTTTTCCGGCTGTTTCTTGACTTTGAATTTTATGTTAAAGTTGACCTCTGTTTCCAGAATGGTTGTGGTGGAAGTACACTATTCTAACTTTTAGGCACTTTTTGCATTGCTGTTTTTGGAACAAGATATGAGGGCTTGGGAGTTTCCAGTGATTCCAAGGTGGTATGATCCAGGAAGAGGCGAGGTCACTTCTTTTCTGGGGAATATGTCTGAGTTATGTAAGATGAGGAGGAGAGGGGGGGTGCAGCCAAAATGGAGGACTAGAAGGATGATCTGCTCTAGCTCTCCCCCCATAGCCCATAAAATACCTGTAAAAGTGACTAAACAAGTTGCAGAGCAGCATAAGTCACAAAATGAAGGAGTGAGACAGATTTCCAGCTCAAGACAGGCTGGAAGGCTTACAGGAAAGGTCTATTGCACCAGGCTCAGAACAAAGACAAAGACAGCTTCAAATGTCAGTGAGCAAGCTCATTCCCCTGGGTGAGAGGGGACTCAGTCGGGCTCCACCCCTATCCCCAAAGCAGCAACCACTGTGGCAGCAGGTTCCACTTTTGGAGTCCTTCACCTAAAGTCTCAGGGAGAATCGAGCAGCTCATCTGGGTGTCAGTTATGAGTGGTCCTGGGCCAGGAGGAACACTGACATGGTGGAGCTGGTGGAGGCTCTGGAGAGGGAAACCTACTCACACATCCTGGGCATAAAAGTACTTGTGGTTGCTCCCAGACCGGAGTGTAGGCCAGGAGTGGAGTAAACTCCTCTCTCTTGATTGAGTCACCTTGGAGGAACTTAGAAATTACAGGTCCCTAGTGTATACCTTCCACTTGACAAAGGACTCAAAAGTCAAGTAACTGGCTGGGAAAATGCCCCCAAAAATGGAAAAAATAAGACAATAGAAGGTTACATTCTTGGTGAAAAGGGATTTTCTTCCATCCTTTCAAATGAGGAAGATGCCATCAGAGGAAGACATAAAAGTCGAGCCTTCTACATCCAAAACCTCCAAAAAAAATATGCAATGATCTCAGGCCATGGAGGAGCTCAAAAAGGATTTTGAAAATCAAGCAAGAGAGGTGGAGGAAAAATTGGGAAGAGAAATGAGAGTCCCATGAAAAGCATGTCAACAACTTGCTAAAGGAGACCCCAAAAATGCTAAAGAAAATAACTCCTTTAAAAATAGACTAACCCAAATGGCAAAAGAGGACCAAAAAGCCAATAAGAAGAAGAATGCCTTAAAAAGCAGAATGAGCCAAATGGAAAAGGAGGTTCAAAAGCTCACTGAAGAAAATAGCTCCTTAAAAATTAGAATGGAGCAGATGGAAGCTAATGACTTTATCAGAAACAAAGACATTACAAAACAAAACCAAAAGAACGAAAAAATAGAAGACAATGTGAAATATCTCATTGGAAAAACAACTGACTTGGAAAATAGATCCAGGAGAGATAATTTAAAAATTATTGTTCTACCTGAAAATCATGATCCAAAAAGAGCCTAGACCTCATCTTCTGAGAAATTATCAAGGAAAACTGCCCTGATATTCTCACCCCAATAGGTAAAATAGAAATGGAAAGAATTCACTGATCAACTCCTTAAAGAGATCTAAAAAGGAAAGCTTCTAGGAATATTGTAGCCAAATTGCAGAGTTCCCAAGTCAAGGAGAAAATATTGTGAGCAGCCAGAAAGAAACAATTCAAGTATTGTGGAAATACAATCAGGATAACACAGGATTTAGCAGCTTCTACACTAAGGGATTTAAGGGCTTGGAATATGATATTCCAGAGGTCAAAGGAGATAGGATTGAAACCAAGAATCACCTACTCAGCAAAGCTGAGTATAATACTTCAGGGGACAAAATGGAATTTCAATGAAATAGAGGATTTCCAAGCCTTCTTGTTGAAAAGACCAGAGTTGAATAGAAAATTTGACTTTCAAATACAAGACTCAAGAGAAACATGCAAAGGTCAACAGGAAAGAGAAACCTTAAGGAAGTCATGAAAGATGAACTGTCTAAATTCCTATATGGAAAGATGTTGTTTGCAAGTCATGAGACTTTTTTCAGTATTAGGGTAGTTAGAGGGAATATAAATATGTAGGTGTGTATGGGTATGTATGTATATATTATATATGTGTAGATATGTATATGTACATGTGTGTATGTGTGTATGGGTATATATATGTCTATGTGTGTATATATACATATATATGTATGTATACATAGACAGAGGGCACAGGGTGAGCTGAATATGAAGGGAGAATACACACACACACACACACACACATATATATATATATATGTAATTTGCTGTTGAATGAATTGTACTGGGAGTAAGAGAGAGGGAGAGGTAGAATGTAGCAAGTCATCTCACATACAAGAGGGAAGAAAGAGCTTCTACAATGAAAGAAAGTAATTGAGCCTTACTCTCAGGGTGTTTGGTTAAGGAGGGAATAATACACACTTAATCACATATGGAGATCTATTTTACCCTTTAGGAAGGCAAGGGGAAACGGCATAGGAGAAGGAAGATAGTAGAAAGGACAGCAAAATCAGGAAAGGGATAATCAGAAGCAAACACTATTGTGGGAGGACAGGTCAAGGGAGAGAATGGAATAAATGATGGGCAAGATAGGACAGAGGGAAATGTGGTTAGTCTTTTACAACATAAATAATGTGGAAGTGCTTTGGATCATTACACATGTATGACATATTGAATTGCTTGTTTTCTCAATGAGGGTGGGTGGGGAAGGAGGGAGAGAATATGAATCTCAAAGCTTTAATAATGAATGTTAAAAATTGCTTTAGCATGCAACTGGAAATTAAACTATACTGGCAATGGAGTATAGAAATACATTTTGCCCTACAGGAAAATAAAGGAGAAGGGAGATGGAAGAAGGGTGGGTAATAGAAGGGCAGACAGCCCAGAGAAAGGGATGATGGGGTGCATGCTATCCTAGGGTGGAGGGTGGGGAGAGATGGGGAGAAATTTTTGAATTAAAGTTCTTGTGAACGTGAATATTAAGAACTGAAAGATAAAATAATGTTACATATTTTAAAAATAGATGAGGAGGAGAGAACAAGAGGGAGCCATTATTGAATGACCTCAAATTTTTCATTAACATATGAGAGATCATACTTTATGAAGTATAAGGACACTCCACTGAGCATCCCTTTCCACTGAATGTCCCTGTCCACTGAGTTTCACTGTCCACTGAGGATATCCTGAAAAATTTTAGGAGGAATGAATAGATTTGGAGAAGCTACGGTGTTGAGTGGGATAGAGAATGGAATAGGAAAATGTGAAAGGATTGTTTTATTGCAATGAAAGCCCAGATGTAATTCTGCAGTTTAAATATGTAGTGGATCCATTCAGCACAGTTTCCTGATTTTTACAAGTTCTATTCATCAACGCATCAATAAAAGTGAAGGAAACAGATAGTGAGAGAAATCCAAGCTGGAAGTCAGTGAGGTATAATTAGTGACAGGATAAGCATGCAAAGGATTCGAGGGTAAAGTACAGTAGAGAACAGTACAGACATTACCCAGCAGGATCTAGGGCATCATTGCAGATTTTTGATCATAGGTTATCTCTTATATTTTTGTCTAAAAATATTTTATCCCGGAAGCAATACAAAGAATGGATTAGAGAGAAGACAATGGAAAGATGAACACCTGTTAGTAGGCTATTACAATAGTCTAAATGGGTATTAATGAGGATCTACAGTAAGTCGGTAACAATGAGAATAGAGAAGGGAGAGATGGGAAATATAGAGGCAGAATGTCTGTAAATGTAAGTCAATCATATCAGAGCCTTGTGAGCACCTTTTATAATTATACCTGAATGGAATAAATATAGTCTGTGTTCATAAATGATTAATGGACTCTTTACTTCATTTTCTAATTTGAGTCTCACAATAACCCTCTGAAGTACCAGTATTACTATCTCAATTCACGATAAAGACACTAAGCCCCAGAGAGTTTAAGTGATCTGACCAATAAATTATGTTGAATGAATAAAAGTGAAAGGAGTAGATTTTTGTTGTGTTAATTAAAAAAATAATGGCAGAAACATTTATACATGCATGTAAGCATTATCTACATATTTCTACATATATATCACTCTTACTTTAATGAAAATGAAAGGCCGACTGAGAAGAAGAATTCTAAGTTATGTTATTTGCTATAAATACACATTTTTGCTTTTAGCAGGATCATACCAAATTTTGATTTTTCTAGTTATATGAGAATATACTTTATGAGTATATAGATAAAATGCTTAATGCCAGTTTTTTTTCTTATTTAGGCCTATTCTTATTATATCATATGATTAAATAATTACATAACTAATTTTATACCCAAAGAAGGTCAAGGTATCACTTAGATTTTGAAACAATAATATTCAGCATTTTTGAAAATAGAACCTCAGTGGATTTGATGGGGAGATTCAGGAATATGTTAGAGTTAGATTGGTTTGGTAAACTTAATGAGACCACTTACTCTTGAGATTTGAGATACTCATCTGAGAAGCTGGATGAATACAAAACATTTTTTATATTCTATCCATATATTCTGTATTAATGACATATGGGAAAAGATGAACTTTCATTTTAGCAGAACTAGTATGCTTTAGCAATTGTAGGGCTATAATTTAGGTAATAACTTTCTTAGCACAGAAAATACCGAAGGCAGAGATTACTCTGTGAGAAAAGATATGCGTCTGCAGTTTAAATTTCCTATTGCCACTCACAAGTAGTTGGGGGTAATACTTAGGTATGTACCTCAACATGTCAGAATTCCTGAGGCTGTCCTTAAAACTTTTCTTTTGATTCTGTAATAAATCATAATTTTAGGGCAATAATGGTATCATCAGCTATTGAAATGGATCTAGTCAATAGGGATTTGGTCCCTCATTGGATTAATTGGTGTCCTCATCAGCTAAGGATGCCACAACAAAGAAACATTTAATTCAAAAAGTATAATAACAAATACACAGTTTACTTCAGTTCCTTGTAGAATACACTTCTAATTCCAATTCCAAACTCTGCCTCAAGCCCAAGTCCCAGGAACCCTGGTTTTTAGGTCTTTCCTGCCAGGCTACCTATCTTCAGTATCCCACTTGAAATTCTCACTTCAAGGTCTCTAACTATTGTTTCTGGGTCCAGTGGGTATCACTGTCTACACCTGAAACTGAATATTAATGACAGAAAGCAAAAAAAAAAAAATCCAGGCCAAGAGAAACTTTAGAGTCAACAGGTAAGAGAGAACAAAGGAAAGAAATCTTTCTTTCACCAGCTCAGTTCATGGTGCCCATGCTGCGGTTGAACTATGATCTTCACCTTCTTGATATTGCATGAAAAGAAAGCACAGGAAAGAGGGAGTGAGAAAACGAGCCAGAAAAAGTTTCAGATTTGTCAGTTTGTAGTGTATTCTGGCTACAAAGTCAATCAAAAGAGCCTACATTTACCCACATGATATAGGACCCTGAGTTAAGAGATGTTGGTATGCTCATGAGAGCCCACTCATGGCTCCTCCTATTAGGTAATCAGGGCATGTTCCAAAAGCCATGTCATCTAGAATCCTGGCTCCAAGGTCACTATGGATTGATTCCGTGTCTAGTGAAAATCACTACCTTCACCTGAAACTGAGAATTCGGCACGTAATTCTCATAGCTATCCTATTTGACTATGATTCTTTCTGTTCTTTCTTCTGTTATCCTTCTTTCTCTTCTAATTAGTAAACACATTTTTACACACACACACACTCACACAGTTAAAAGATAAGCTCTGTGTAATATAGATTTATAATATATCTTTCTGTATTATGCACTACATACACACACACACTCATACATTGTCAGTCTATGGTCACACTAGCACGTAATAGAATAGTAGAAATGGTAATATAGCAATAAGAGAAGAAAAAGAACCTCACGCAAAGAGGAAACACAATGCTAAGTTTTGGGAGATGATATTATGAGAAGCCTAGAGGACTTAGAGATCACTAGAGAGTCAACTAAAATTAACAGAAATAACTTCAGCAAAGTTATAGGACATAAGTCCATATAAATCATCAGCATTTTTTTTAGTTGTCAATAAAACCCAGTAAGAAGAGATACAAAGATAAATTCCATTTAAAACAACTATAGAATGCACAAAATACTTGGAAGTCTACCTAACAAGATATAGACAAGAATTGCATGAATTTAACTATGAAACACTATTTACATAAATGAAAATAGATCTAAATAATTCAAGAGATATTAGTTGCTCATGGTTAAGGTATGCAAGCATATTTAGAAATGATAATACTACTAACTATCGCTTATTCAGTGAAATATTAATTAAGGACCAAAGATTGTTTAATGGAACTAAATAAATACATAACTTTCTTCTAGAGGAACAAAAGTTAAGTTTTTCTTAACTTTTTTTCTTGATTTTTCTTAAGGAAAATGATGAAAAATTAGAGGGAAGGAGATCTCAATCACAAACAATACTACAAACTGAGCGGTCATCAAACCAATTTTGTATATGTTAAAAAATAAAGGGTTCTTTCAATGAAACAGATTAGGTACCTCACATAGCAAAGCAATTGAACATACTAACCTAGTGTTCTGTAAATCCAAAGATTCCAGCTACTAAGGTAAGGAATCAGTATTTGACAAAATTATTTGACAAAAACTCTAAATCAATACATGACTTAGATGTAAAAGGTCATATTATAAAAAAATTATATGACCAGGAGAAATTATTTTTGGATATATGACAATGGGAAAAGTTCACATTTTAACATGGAAAAAAGAGTTTTAATTACAGAAAACTGAAACATTTTTGTACAAACAAATCAAATGCAGCTAATTTGAGAAAGGAAACAGTTAACTGGGGTAATATTTTTATAGCAGGTTTCTCTGAAAAAATTCTTCTCTCAAAGATAAATATATTCAAATGTATGATAATAAGGACTAATCTCTAATTGATAAATTGTTAAAGAATATGAACAGATGGTTCTTGAGAGAAGAAATTTAAGCTGTCTGTAGCAATTAAAAAATCCTCCAAATCTGCACTAAAAGGAGAAATTCAAATTAAGGCAACTCTGATACTCTTACACTCCCTAGTTTGGCAAAGATGATAAAAAATGATAAATGGCAATTTTGGAGGATGTATGGGAAAGCAGGCGTAGTAATACATTGTTGAAGTAGCTGTAAATTGGCATAGAACTTGGAAAGTAATGCAGAACCAGGATGTATAAAAAGCTCAGGAGACATAGTTTCTGGGTGATTAATCATTTTATTAATTATTGCCAGCAGATAATTAATGAAAGGATTCAATGGCACTTCTGAATGCCAAAGAAAGATCATCCTGATATGCCCTTGGAAGAGTGAATGTTCCCAAAAGAAGACAATCAGCTCTAGCTAACAATTAATGAGATGAGTAATTAATATGATGAGAGGTGGACCTATTCTAATGAAGGGCTAAAGGACATGACTGATTATGTCCTTTTTGCTCCCACGACACCCCCAGTCTTGGGCAATTTAGACAAAGGACCTACCCCCTCCCCCAAGCCTGAATAGAACATAATGGGTCAAAATTCACCCCAAAAAGATTTTCTTTGTAAAGATTTTCTAGTAGGGTGAGGTAAGAACTGCACCTGGAAAAGATAGTCTAGGTGGGGTAAATTTTTGGGTAAGGTCAGAGACCTTCTTGAAAGACTAGACTTTGAATGAGGAAGTAGAGAAAAGGAAAAAAAATGTACATCTCTCCAATATTATTATTAAATAAGAGCTATTTAATAATCATTTCTCTCAGCATTATAGCCTAAAAGTTACTGAATTGTGCATATCTTTTGGCCTAGTGATTCCACTACTAGTTCTGTACCATAACCTTCCCCCCCCCAAAATTATAGCAGTGTTTTTTTTCAGTTAAAGAACTGGAAAACTATTTTGCTGTCAAAAATGAAGAGATGGTTTTAGAGAATCCTGGGGAGACTATGAACTGATTCATCATAAAATGAACAGAACCAGAAGAAAAAAATTATGCTAACATATCAATATTATCAAAACAAATAACTTTCAAAGACAGTAATTTTAGAGAAAGAAAAGGAAGCTCAAAGCACTACCTACAGACATTTTACCATGTACAAGAACAAAAGAGGTAGGAATAACAGTCTTAGGACTTTTTAAAATGGGCAAATTAAGGTGATTTTAAAAGCTTTATTATAGATTATCAAGGAATTATTAATAGGCATGTTTCAAGTGCTCACAAAGATATAAAGAAAGAGGGAAAAGTATAGATCGACAGAAATGTCAACAAATATCAAAACAAATGATTTAACCACAGATACTAGAGTTTATAAGATGAGAATTATGATCAAACTGTTGAAGAAAATGGAATTACTTTGAGATCTATTGATAAAATTCTATAAGTTCTGATAAACTCTATAGGACTTCTGACACACATACAAGTAAGATATGTATTGCTCATGTAAGTTATATGTATGCCCACATGGGTTATCTAAATATGGTTCAGCATGGGGCATGATCAATATCTCTGTAATCTTGCCTACCCCGTTTTGAGGAAAATATTGATTTCTATCTGGAAGGGAGGAAAAGAAGAAGGGGTCACAAGGTTAGCCACATTTTTCTCCTCTGGGAAAGGGAGACACCGGGCTAGAATTATATCTGTCTTTCTCTTAAGTATTATTAGTCTAAGGTAATATTATTTGGGGTTCAAGTGACTTTCCTGGTCTCTATCATTAAAAGAGAAGCTAATATCCACATGTTTGACTCTTTCCCACTAAATGGTAGTTGTACAAAAAACTATTACAAATAGAAAATATCGACTGAACTCAGTGATTCAAGTATGTCGGAAACAGAAATTAGTTACATAAATTAAAATATACCAGATAATACACTGAGTAAACAAACTCCCCAACTGTGAGTGGGGTATTTCAGTTTAACCAAAGGAAAAAGACTTCAATCGTGTACCAGGGAAAATTTCCCAAAATCTCTAGGGATGCAACCAGGAAATCACGAAAACATGTTGAGGAATCAGTTTCCCCTTATGTAACTCTTCTCTGAAGAAAATCAGAAATTAAGTGTCATTTCTCCAAGCAGTGAAATAAAAACGTCTCCCCTTTTTGAAACCCTTACACCAACTCTACCTCTCACAGCAGCATGTGACATTGAAACATCACTCTTTCCATCAATTATGCAAACACTCTAAGAAACTTAATCCTAGGGCATATTTATACATTCAGCCACCATCTTCATCCCCTCTTTGCTCTAAACTACAGTCCTGTGCTATCAACTGCCTACTAAATATTTGTTGGTTTTCCTACTAGCAACTCAGCATGTCTAACATGAAACTGATTATGCTTCCACGTATGTCTATTCTCCTCCAATTTTTTTCTCTTATTATGAGTGCCCTGTTGTACTCACAGTCACCTCGATTTAAAATCTCCCACATCACTGAGTCTTCTTTCTCTCTCATCCTGCATAAACAGTAACTTTCCAAGTCTTGTTGATTATATCTCCATAATGTCTTTTGTATGTGTCTGCTTCTTTCCAATCATACAGATACTACATTAATTCAAGTTCTTACTATACATCACCCGGATTACTTGAATACTCTTCCAGTTGGTCTCTCTAATCAGCCTCTTCTATTCAATCCATCTTGTATACAATTGCAAAAATCTTCTTAATGCCCAGTTCTGACCCAGAATCATTGCCCAGCTCATTGCCCAGGTCAAAAGCCTTCAGTGGATCCCTATTCCTTCTAGGATAAACTACAAACTCCACACTGTGATATTTACTACTTTGCACAATTTCACCACTAATTATTTTTTCACCTTATTCAATGAATACCTTCCCCACCTTGTGTAACAGCAATCACACTTGCAAATCCAGAATGGTTGCTAGCAGCCATCTTCAAACTGCTTTAGTAGGAAACATAACTGTTTAAAAGGTCAACAATCTTTTTTAATTACATAAGAAAAGTTAGCACCCTGACCTTTAGAGAAAATACATACAGAGCAGGTGGAGTGAGATGATGCAGTAGAGATAGGGGCTATTTGAGCTCTCCCCCCAATCCCCTCAGAAAACTTGTAAAAAATGACTCTAAATAAATCTGAGAGCAGCAGAAGCCACACAATGACAGACAAGTAAATTTCCAGCCTAAGAGAATCTGGAATGTCAACAGGAAGGGTCTATCTATCACGCTGGGCTGGGAGCAGAGCTCAGTTCAGTGTGGCCTGCATTGGGTGTGGATGGAGCTGGAGCAGGACTTAGGGGACTGAATCAGAGGTGGCTGTGACAGTTTCCAAACTTCTCAACCCACAAATACCACAGACAGCTTCAAAGGTCAATGGGAAAGGTCTCTCATCTGGCTGAGAGGGGAGTGTGGTAAGGCCCCAGCCACAGCCCAGCCGGGCCCCAGGACCATGGCAGCCTCTGCCAAAGAAGTAGCTGCTTCTGGAGTCCTCCACTTAACAAGGAGCTCAAAGATCAGGTAATTGGCTGAGAAGATGAAAAACAACAACCATGTATATTCTGTAAAAAAACAAAAGTTGAATCCCTTAAGGTTTGTGACACTGAATTCTTTTGTACAAATTAAAATGGAGTATGGAAATGGCTGGTGCTATCTCTCTTATTCTGTGAAACAGAAGATTTCTTATACTTCTGACTTTTTTTAATGCTTAAAATTTAGGAATAAGGTTTGATGAACTCTCAGAACCTTTCCAGGAATAAGGTCAGTACAATGTTATAAAAGCCCAAGGCTCTGTTTCCAACTCTTTTCACTAAAAAATTGAGATACAAATCATCTAAACCTGTCATCCCTCTCCCTCACTTCGTAGATTTCAAAATAGAAGAGGTGGAAAAAGGAAAGGGCAGCTAGATGGCACAAGGTACTTGGCTGGCAGTCAGGAAGATCTGAGCTCAAATTGGCTCCGTGACTTTGGGCAAGTAACTTGACCTCTGTCTGCCTTGGTTTCCTCAACTGTAAAAGAGGAGGGAGTAATAATAGCATCTACTTCCCAGGGTTGTTGTGAAGATTAAATAAGATAATATTTGTAAAGTGCTTATCACAGCACTGACACGTCAGTAGATACTCAAATATAGACTTCTTTCCTTTCTTACTCCAAGATCATATAATTCTTTCATTTTATAGTTGAGACTCCCAAAATCACACAGGTGGCAGAGCAGGGATGGAAGCCTGACTCTTCTGACTCCAAATGGAAACTACCTTGCATCATGTTTCTTTTTCATTAAAATGCAGGGGGTGGGGAGGGATCCTCTAGCCATTCATGCTTTAGAGATGTGGTGGTGCTTTGTTCATGTTTGTATAAAGTGACATGTCGACAAATATTTGTTTTCTATTCCTTCAAAACACATTCTGTTCAGTTTAGCAGTGGTGCTCCCACTGTCTTGCTCTCATTTTTTTCATGAACTAATTTTTCAGTATATAGCTGTTTCTCACCAACAACACTTCCTCTGTCTTTGCCACTTCCTCTCTCTCTCTCTCTCTCTCTCTCTCTCTCTCTCTCTCTCTCTCTCTCTCTCTCTCTCTCTCTCTCTCTCACCTTCTCAGTATGCAAAAAACTATAACTCAAGCCCTCTAAGTCAAAACTAGAAATTATATATTTAAGAACAGTGTCCAGCACTGCCTAGTCTGATACAGAATCAGTTCTTCCTAGACCAGAATGTCTGCTTTTCCATTCCTAAGATCAAGTGAGAGGCTAGAGTGAAGAGGATATCAGAAGGGATTACTGAGAAAAGGTCTTCCTCTTCCAGAAAAGGATTTCGGGGGGGTGTCCCTAAATATCACTTTGCTTATACTTCTCTTATCAATACAGAAAGTATTTTTTGAGTTTATTTTGTAAATCTTTTTTGGAGTTTATTTGTAAATGCTTCCCCATCCCAGCTCCCACTACCCTTCTCCCCAAAAATCTTTCAACCAAATCCATAGTTAAACACTCACTGGGGTTTGCTACAGTGAGGGATCTAGGACACAATGTTCTTATTCCTTAGCTACTTTAAAATATGGCACTTTTTGCCTATGAACTAAGTTAAAGACTATTAGCAAGTTATTTTATTTCTCCAGGCTGTGGTTTTCTCATTTACAAAATGAAGAGTTTAGATAAGATGATGTCTAAAGTCACTTGCATTTTTAAATGTAGAAATGATGATATAAAGTCCCAGGATCACTACCTATCACCTCCTCCAGGATCAAACATGAAATCCTTTTTTTGTATTTAAAGTCCTTCATAACCTGCCTCCCCTGCCCCAACCTTCCCAGTCTTCTTACATCTTATCCCCTAACCCCACTGCAGTGTATTTCTCAATCCAGTGATCCTAACTTCCTTAGTGTTCCTTGAACAGGACATTCCATCTCTCAACCTACTCATTTTCACTGCCTGTCCCCCAAGCCTGGAATATTATCCCTTCTCATTTCTGTCTCCTCATTTCCCTGACTTTCATAACATACTCCCTAAAATCCTGCTGTTTTCAGGAAGCCTTTCCCAATTCCTTTTGCTGGTGTCTTCCGTCCTTTGATTATCACCCACTTTTTCTGTCTATAGTTTGTTTGCTCATGGTTGTCTCCTCCATTAGACAGTGAGCTGCTTGAGAGCATGGATTCCCTTTTGTCTTTCTTTGTATCTTCACCACTTTAGTACATTGCCTGGCACATTGCAACTATGTGCTTAATATATTTTTAACTAACTGATTGACTTTTAATGAGGAACCAATACTTGTTAGGTTGAATTGGGTTGAAGAAAATGCAGATGTTTCAGTCTGTCACAGGTCCCTGCCATGTACAGGCTATTTTGAAGGAAGTTGTTTTTCCTCTCTACACATCATCTTAATTACCTTCTCAAGAAGTCACATAAGCAGCTGTGCTATCTTGAAAAGTGAGATGCTCTGATGATTGAAGTTATATCTAATATTCTGCAATCAATTTTATTTGCTGAGCAAGTGTCTAAGAAAAAGCAAATGGGAAGATTAATCTATAACATGACTATTTTCACTTATTACTGAGGACTTTTTCCTTTAATTTCCCTTTCCTCATCTCAGGAAAGGAGAATTAAATGTGACAAGCTTATGCCAGAGAGGAGAAGGCAAGAATATTTTCTTCATTTTACATAATGATACTTGTGTGGCCTTGAAGATTGTTGTATAAGCAATGAGCATTATTAGAGTCAAGCATACTTATTTAATATTTCTTCAATGTTCTCTCAAATTCCTTGTGTTCTAAATACACTATCATGACATATCAAGGACTGTGGGTTTTTTTTTCCACTGTAGATGCTAAGAAATTAGGTTGTTTGCTCATAAACAAAGAGTGGATAATAAGTATCACAGGAGGGATCCTGCCCAGAATTCTCTTCCTCTCCTTCTGTCTCTCTGCCTCTGTCCCTCTCTGTGTCTCCATCTCCTTTCCTCTTTCCAGAACTCATCACTTGCCCAGATCCTCAGAATTGCAGTCTAAGAAAGATAATTAATTCACAGGCAATTAATTTCTTTCTGTACCAAAAGAAGCCAAATACCAAGGAACTATAGTAAGGATCACACAAACTTTAGTAGCCACCAATGTAAAGGATCATTTGGTTTGGAATACAATATTCCAGAATGCAAAGGATCTAGGATTTTATCCAAGAATAACTTACTCAGCAAAACTGAGTTTACTCCTACAGGGAAAAAAATGGATTGTTAACAAAAATAGATTCCCAAGAATTCCTGATGAAAATTCCAGAGTTGAGTAGAAAATTAACATATAAACACAGGATTCAAGAGAAACATAAAAAGTTAAACATGAGTGAACAATCAGGTGACTCTAAACAAGGTTGAACTATTTACATTCCTTTATGGGGAGATGGTATATGAAGCCACTTTGGCACTCCTGTGCCAGAAGTACTCTAATTAGACAGGGCTTGGGGGTGAATTTGTTATGTTGTGATACTCTCAAAAGATGAAAGGTTTATTATTATTATTATTATTATTATTTTATTTGTATTCAGCATTCTACAATCACTTCCATATAACTTAGATATTTTTCCCCTCCCTCCATCTCCATCCCCCCACCTCTCCCCTCCCTTCCTGAAATGGCATATGATTTTATATACGTTCTACACACACATTCCTGTTAAATGTTTTCACATTAGTCATGTTGCATAGAAAAATTAAAATGAATAGGAGAAATCATAAAATCAACCAAAACACAATGCAAAAGAAAATTATCTGCTACAATCTGCGGTCAAATTCCATAGTTCTTTCTGTGGATGTGGAAGCCATTTTGCCTTAAGAGACCATTGGGAATTTTTTTAAGTCCTTGCATTGCTATGAAGGACTAAGTGCACCAGAAAAAATCCTCACACACTGTCGTTATTGTTGTGTACAAAGTTCTCCTGGTTCTGTTCTTTTTACTCAGCATCAGTTCACATAAATCCTTCCAGGACTCTCTGAAGTCTTCCTGTTCATTATTTCTTATAGCACAATACTATTGCATTGCATTCATATACCACAATTTATTCAGCCATTCCCCAGGTGATGGACATCCCCTAGATTTCCAGTTTTTGGCCACCACAGAGAGCTGCTATAAATATTTTTGTACATGTGGGACTCTTTCCCATTTTTATGATTTTTGGGGGATACAGTCCTAGAAGCAGTATTTCTGGATCAAAGACTATGCACATTTTTATAGCCCTTTGGACATAGTTCCAAATTGCTCTCCAGAATGGTTGGATCAGCTCACAATACCACCAACAATGAATTACTGTTCCAACTCTCCCACATCTTCTCCAGCATTTATCATCATCCTATTTTGTCATGTTAGCCAATCTGATAGGTGTGATGTGGTACCTCAGAGTTGTTTTAATTTGCATCTCTCTAATCAATAATGATTTAGAGCATTTTTTCATATGACTATGGATAGTTTTAATTTCTTCCTCTGAAAACAGCCTATTCATATCCTTTGCCCATTTGTTGATCGAGGAATGACTTGTATCCTTGTACATCAGACTCAATTCTGTATACATTTTAGAAATGAGGCCTTTCTTACAGACACTAGTTGCAAAAATTCTTTACCAGGTTTTTGTTTCCTTCCCAATCTTGGTTGCATTGGTTTTGTTTGTGCAAAAACTTTTCAATGTAATGTAATCAAAATTATCCATTTCGTGCTTCATAATGTTTTCTATCTCTTGTTTGGTCAAAAATTCTTCCCTTCTCTATAAGTCTGATAAATACACTATTCCTTGTTCCACTAATTTGTTTATAGTAACAGTTTTTATACCTAGTTCCTGCACCCATTTGAACATTATTCTTGTATGTGGAGTCAGACATTGGTCTATGCCTAGTTTCCACCACACTCTTACCCAGTTTTCAAAGCAATTTTTGTCAAACAGTGAGTTCTTATCCCAGAAGCTGGAATCCTTGGGTTTATCAAACAGTAGATTGCTATATTCATTGACTACTGTGTCTTGAGTACCTGATATATTCCACTGCTCTACCCTTCTGTTTCTTAGCTAGTACCAAGTGGTTTTGATAATTACTTTTGTATTATACAATTTGAGATCTGGTAGAGCTAAGCCACCTTCCCTAGCATTTCTTTTCATTAGTTCCCTTGACATTCTGCACTTTTTGTTTTTCCAGATGAATTTTGATATTACCTTTTCTAGCTCTACAAAATAATTATCTGATAGTTTGACTGGTATGGCACTGAATAAGTAAATTAATTTAGGTAGAATTGTCATTTTTATTATATTGACTAGGCCCATTCAAGTGTAACTGAGGCTTTTCCAGTTATTTAGTTCTGACTTTATTTGTGAGAAAAGTGTTTTGTAGTTATGGTCATATAGTCCCTGGGTTAGTTTGGGCAGGTAACTCCCAAATATTTTACAGCATCTGCCAATTCTTTAAATGGGATTTCTCTTTCTATTACTTGCTGTTGGAACTTGTTAGTAATATATAGAAATGCAGATGATTTGTGTGGGTTTATTTTGTAACCTGCAACTTTGTCAAAGTTGTTTATTATTTCAAGTAGGTTTTTACTTGATTCTCTGGGATTCGCTAAGAATATTATCATATCATCTGCAATGAGTGATAACTTAGTTTCTTCTCTGCCTATTCTAATTCCTTCAATTTTTTTTCTTCTCTTATTGCCACAGCTAACATTTCTAGTACCATATTGAATAATAGTGGTGATAATGGACATCCTTGTTTCACTTCTGATCTTTTTGGAAATGTATCTTACTTATCTACATTGCATATAATGCTTGCTGAAGGTTTTAGGTAGATACTGCTTATCATTTTATGGAAAGTTCCATTTATTCGTATATTCTCCTGGGTTTTCAATAGGAATAGGTGTTGTATTTTGTCAAAAGCTTTTTCTACATCTATTCAGATGGTCATGTGGTTTCTGTTTTGTTGTTGATGTGATTAATAATGTTAATAGTTTTCCTAATGTTCAACCAGTCCTACATTCCTGGTATAAATCCTACCTGATCATAACGTATTATTCTCATGATAAGTTGCTGTATTCTTTTTGCTAAAATCATATTTAAAATTTTTGCATCTGTATTCGTTAGAGAAGTGGTCTATAATATTCTTTCTCTGTTTTGGCTCTTCCTCGTTTAGGCATCACAACCATATTGCTATCATAAAAAGAATGTGGGAGGACTCCTTCTTCCCCAATTTTCCCAAATAGTTTACATTATATTGGAATTAATTGTTCTTTAAATGTTCCATAGGATTCACTTGTGAATCCATCTGGCCCTGGAGTTTTTTCCTAGAAAGTTCATTGATAACTTGTTCAATTTCTTTTTCTGAGATGGGGTTATTTAAGTATTCAACTTCCTCTTCTGTTAATCTGGGCAATTTACATCTTGTAAAATAATCATCCATTGCATTTAGATTGTCGAATTTACGAGCACATAGTTGGACAAAGTAATTTCTTATTATTGTTTTAATTTCCTCCTCATTGGAGGTGAGTTTACCGTTTTCATTTTTGATACTGATAATTTGGTTTTCTTCTTTCTTTTTTTTAATCAAATTGACCAAAAGTTTAACAATTTTATTGGTTTATTCATAGAACCAACTCTCAGTTTTATTTATTAGTTGAATAGTTTTCTTAATTTCAATTTTATTAATCTCTCCTTTGGTTTTCAGTATTTCTAATTTGGTATTTACTTGGAGGTTTTCAATTTGGGTTTTTTTGAGCTTTTTCACTTGCATGCCAAATTCATTGACCTCTTCTTTCTCTATTTTATTCATGTAGCCATTCAAAGATATAAAACTCCCCTAAGAACTGCTTTGGCAGTATCCCATAAGATTAGGTAGGTTGTCTCATTATTGTCATTCTCTTGAATGAAATTGTTGACTGTTTCTATAGTTTGATGGTTAACTCATTTTTTAGAATTAGATTGTTTAGTTTCCAATTAGCTTTTGGTTTATGTTTCCATGGCCTTTCATTACATATGTTTTATTGCATTATGTTCTGAGAAGGATGCATTGATTATCGCTGCCTTTCTGCACTAAATTGTGAGGTTTTTAAAGCTTAGTACATGGTCAATTTTTGCATATGTGCCATGTACCACTGAGAGAAAGGTTTACTCCTTGCTATCCCCATTCAGTTTTCTCCAGAGATCTATCATATCTACCTTATCCAGAGTTCTATTCACTTCCTTAACTTCTTCCTTGTTTATTTTGAGGTTAGATTTATCAGGTTCAGAAAGGGGGAGGTTAAGTCCCCTACTAGTGTAGTGTTGCTGACTATTTCTTCCTATAACTCCCTTAACTTCTCCTCTAAGAATTTGGATGCTATACCACTTGGAGCATATATATGTTTAGTAATGAAATTGCTTTGTTGTCCATGGTGTCTTTCAGCAGGATATAGTTTCATTCCTTATCTCTTTTGATTAGATCTATTCCTGATTTTTCTTTGTTTGAGATTAGGATTGCTACCCCTCCTTTTTTTACATCAGTTGAAGCACAAAATATTCTGCTCCAACCTTTTACCCGTATCCTGTGTGTATGCCCCTGTTGCAAGTGTGTTTCTTGTAAATAACATATTATTGGATTATGATTTTTAATCCATTCTGCTATCAGCCTCCATTTTATGGGAGAGCTCATCCCCTTCACATTCACAGTTATGATTGCTATCTGTGTCTTTTCCTCCATTCCCTTTCCTTTGGTTTTGTTTTTAGTTCTCCCTTCTCCCATCCCCTACACAATTGAGTTTTAATTTTTGAGCACCACCTCCTTCAGTCTTCCCCCCCTTCTTTCAGCCCCCTTCCCTTTTAATCCCCTTACCCCTTACTACTTCTTCCCTCTCTTTTAGCCTCCCCTCCCTTTTCTTTCCCTTTTCCCCTCCTACTGCCTATAGAGCAAATTGTATTTCTATACTTAACTGAGTTTATTATATCCTCCTTAAATCCAATCAGATGAGAGTACCTCTCAAACAATGCTCATCTCCCTCACCTCTCTCCCTCTACTGTAATACATTTTTGTACCTCTCCCTGTGATGGAATTTTTTCTGCCTCCTCCTTTTCACATCTCCCACTACAACCCCTTTGCACACTTAAATCACCTCTGTTATCATCACATCATTTAATTGATACTTACTCCCTCTATCTATGTAAATCCCTTTTACATTTCACAATAAAAACACAATTCTCAAGATAAGAAGTATCACTTTCCCTTATTGGGATGTAAACAGTTTGCCCACATTGTATGTCAATTTTTTTTTTCCACTGTTTACCTTTGCCTCTCTTGAGACCTGCATTTCAAAATCAAATTTTCTTTTGAGTTCTGGCCTTTTCATCAGGAAGGTCTGAAAATCCCTTATTTCACTGAATGTCTATCTCCTTGCCTGAAATATTATGCTCAACTTTGCTGAGTAATTAATTCTTGGTTGTAGTCCCAGCTCCTTTGCCTTAAGCAATATCATAGTCCAATTCCTTTGATCTTTTAACGTAGAAGCTGCAAGGTCCTGTGTGATTCTGACTGTAGCTCCTCAATTTTTAATGGTTTCTTTGTGACTGCCTGCAGTATTTTCTCCTTCACTTGATAGTTTTGGAATTTGGCAATGATATTCCTTGATGTTTTTAGTTTGGGGTCTCTTTCAAGAGGTGAACAGTGGATTCTTTCAATGACTATTTGCCCTCTGTGTCTAGGATTTCTGGGCAATTTTCCTTGATGATTTCTTGGGTGATATTGTCCCAGTTCTTTCTTCATCATGGCTTTCTGATAGACCAATAATCCTTAGATTTTCTCTCCTGGATCTATTTTCCAGGTCAATTGTTTTTCCAATTAGATATTTTACATTTTCTTCTATCTTTTCATTCTTTAGATTTCTGTTTGACTGATTCTTGATGTCTCATCTATCCATTAGCTTCTACTTGCCCAATTCTAGTTTTCATCAAATTGTTTTCTTCAGTTAACTTTTCCATCTCCTTTTCCATCTGTTCAATTTTTCCTTTTAAGGAGTTATTTTCACCAGTTAAGTTTTGCACTTCCTTTGCCATTTGTCCAATTGTTATTTTAATTCTTCTGTGATGTTTTTTCATATTTTTAAAGTCATCTGTCATTTTTTCTTCTATTTCTCTAATTTGGGTTTTAAATTCCTTCCTGAGCTCTTCCACGAAGGCTCTTTGTGCTTCAGACCAGTTCACATTCCCTTCTGAAGTTTCAGATCGGAGTACAGTCTCAATGTTGACCTCTTTGGTATTTGTGTTTTGGTCTTTGTCCACATAAAAAGATTCAATGATCTTCTCTTTTCTACTTTGCTCCTTACTCATGATGATAACCTTTTTCCTAGTTTTTAAAGTAGATCTCTGCATCTCTCGCACAGGGAGTTCTGTCCCATAGTTCGTGTGTCTAAAACTTGAGGCTCTATGTGTTTTGGCCTCTGGTTCTTTCAGCTACAAGCTAAAATGCTGCAGCTTACCTGGTACTGACCTGGCTGGTGTTGGAAAGCAGAGGTCAGGTGAGGTCTTTTTGGGTTTTCCTCCAGTTATCCTGGAGGTAGCCCATTAAGTGTGGGGGAGGGGTGGTCTGGCCACAGGAGGTCTCCTCTGTTGAGCAAGAGCATAGGCAAGTTTAGCTGTCTGCACTAGTGTCTTCCCAGTTCCCCTGGGATGCTGAGGTATGCTTGGGGTCTTGGTGTAGGCAGTTGTTTGCCTCACCCCCCCTGTGGGTCAGGATCTTCTCCTGGTTTGTTGAGGTGGGGCTATCTGGGACAGCTCTCATTCTGCACTGGTCACCTTCAACCACAGCAAGAAAAACCCTCCTTAGCAATCTTTCTAGCCTCATGGGCTTAGAGTCTGTATACCCCTTCTGTTGCTTCCACTGTTCCAGGCTTTTTTCCTGGGGAGATATTCTTTGGGCTCTTCAAGGTTAACAATGGGAGGTAGATAGCAATTACTGATCACTCCCCCATCTTGGCTCCTGGAACCTGGAAATCTAGATGAATGATTTTAATTCTGAGTTGTGACTAATGTTGTCCTAGGCCTCCAGTGCTTCTAACTGTTGTTTTCTGAATCTGTCCCAAACCTCAGCCTCAAGGTCTCCTCTCTTCTCCCCCTAAGCCCCAGTCACACTATCCCAAAAATGTTCTTGCTCCCTGTGGTAACAGACTCATTGGGCTTATGCCTGCCTCTCAGTGTCAATAGCCATAGCCAGATCAGGTCTGGTCATTACCACTAGGCCTGACTTCCAGAAACAGCAGGGCATCTTTCAATCTTCCCTCACTCAGGCCATCTGCTGTTATTAGATGAAAATTTGTGAGGTAAAAGTTCATGAGTGACATTTCTTGAGGTGATGAATGATGTGAAATTTGAGGTAAAATTTTTTGAAGGCTAGTTTGCTTCCTTCAGGGCCCACCATTTGTTGATTCAGTGGAGTTGGCCTAGAGGTGTCTACACTTTACTCAGACCAAACCTCAGCCTGTGGAGTCTTCTCTGAGGTTCTCTCAAGATATTTGGGGAGGAAGACAATTGTTTTACACCTTTATTTTTGTTGTTCTGTGTTCCTTTCATGGTGATATTCTGTTTGTTTGTGGAGGAAATCAGGAGAACCTAGAAATTTCTAACCTTATCAGAGTTATTAAACTACCAATACCTTTTGATCCAGCATAGTAGTACTTGGTCTATTTCCAAAGATAATTAGGGAGAAAAGTGAAAGATCCTGTGTTCTAAAAAATGTTTTTAGCAGCTCTCTTTGTTGTGGCAAAGAATTAGAAATTTCAGGGATATCCATCAATTGAGGAATGCCTGAACAAGTTGTGGTATGTGATTGTGATGGAATATTATTGTGTTATAAGAAATAATGAGCTCAATGATCTTAGAAAAACATGGAAAGACTTGCATGAAATAATGAAGAAGGAAATTAGCAGAATCAAGAGAATATTGTATACAGTAACAGCATTATTGTTTTAGGAATGACTTGGAGTGAATAAGTTATTTAACTGCTATAAGTACCTAAATTAACTATAAAGGACAAATGAGGAAAGACTCTGTCTGCATCCAGAGAAAGAAGTGATAAATAGAAATATGTATAGAATAATTTTACATACATACATACACATACATATACATATATGTCTATTTGTGTCTAATGGTAGTCATCTCTAGGGCCAGAGGCAGCAAGAAAAAGAAGAAAAAAAATTTACATGACAATTTGCTGTATATTTTAAAGGAATGCATTAGTTGTGCATAGTAAATTTGCAATTTGATGTACGACTGTCTTATTGTACTGTTATGGAAATGCTTGTTTTGTTCCATAAATTAAAAATAAAATTTAACAAAAAAAAAGAATTGAGTAGTGAAAGAGGAGCACACTGGGACAGAGAGAAAAGGATAGGGGGAAGAAAAGGAAAATTATCTCATATAAATGGAGTTACAAGTAGGAGACTACATAACAAAGAGGAGGCAGTGAGCTGAAGCAGGTAAGATCTAAGCCTCACTCTCATCTGAATTGGTCAAAGGAGGGGAAAATACACATACACACAGAAATGGGTATAGAAATGCCTTTTATTTGTTTATTTTAATTGGAGGATAAAGGGATTTAGAAAAAGGAGAAGACTAGGAGGGAAGATAGATTAAGGGAGGGATTACTCAAAAGCAAATAAACTCTTAAAGAAGGGGCAGGAGGAAAAGAGAAAGAAAACATGAGAGTAGGTTGCAGGAATATACACAATGAGCAAGTTTAGCTATAAATGGGAATGGGATGAGTTCACCCATAAACCAGAAGAGGATAGCAGAAAGAGAAAGGGAGAGAGAGAGAGAGAGAGAGAGAGAGAGAGAGAGAGAGAGAGAGAGAGAGAGAGAGAGAGAGAGACACAGAGAGAGACAGAGACAGAGAGAGACAGAGACAGAGAGAGAGAGAGAGAGAGAGAGAGAGAGAGAAGAAACCAGAATCTAATCATACATTGTACACAAGATACATACTTGAAACAGATACAATTTTACTTAATATGGAACAGAAGCAGTCTATTATGATATGACTGAAGTAAAAAGGGAAGGGGTAACATTCATTACCTCAGACAAAGCACAACAAAAGTAGACCTAATTAAAAGAGATAATCAGGAAAATTATGTTTTTCCCGTTATAGGAATAATTGAGGGCTTTATATATGTAAGACTATCATAGGTAGTTTGACTGGACTTAGAATATCACTGATGTAGGGACCTATTTGTAAGGAGCTTCCAATGTAAGTTAGCACCTCAGCAAATGGTAGTCTTAAAGAGTTAATTATTAATAGAGTTATGCCATTAAGCTGAAGATTCCCCTAATGGTCCATAAACCATGTGCTTAGTAGTTCAAACTATATTCATTTGGTATATTCATCATTGAGATAAAAATTCCTCTACAATCTTTAGTCTTGTGAATGTAGATATTAAATACTTTCTCTAAAGCAAAATTGTGTAGTTACTCTATGGGTTTAGCTTTGTTAGTACCCTGAGACCAACACCAAAATTCTAGGGCTTCTGGTACCCCAACAGATTTTTGGATAACAGCTGGTGGAATTTGGGAGAGTACTCTCTACTCCAGGAGGGTAGTTAGCCCTGGGTCTTAAAAATAGTTCATATAAGCCCACACGGTGAGTAGGAGGCTAGAAAAATAAAATAACATAACTCTAGACATTAAGCCCCATTCTCCTGTAGACAAAGGTATGCTTTCCAAGCCACTTCTCTACTGCATTCTTTAGCAAATAGCAAGGATCTTTCTTTCTGAGATGCATATGTTTCTTAGAAAACTTCCTTAAGGTTTCTTTTAATTCTGGCCAGTGACCCTGCTATGACCAGAGTAGAAAGACAGAATGAAGTCAAGGACAGCACAATGGAAAATAATCAACAAAATATAATAAGCTTTAAAGAATGAGACCAAGAAGGGGATCCTTGAGATCTATTCTAATATTCCCCGCCACTGCCCCCAAAAGAAAGTTTAAAAATTATCCTTTTTTGATACCACTGTTTGATTTTCAGTCAAATGAAACAAACTCACTTTCCAAGACCATTTCTCACTTTTACAATAATGACAGCAATTGCCTGATGGATACACTAATTGACATCAACTAACAAAAGGTCATTTTTTTGTCTCTCTGGGTTCCATGTGTACCTTCCTTACTATTTTCACAAACACTGACTTGCAAAAATTGTATGGGTATTTGTATTGATCTTTGAGAAGATAATGGATGGATGTAGATAGATTTTATATATATACATATACAAACATACACACATGCATGTATGTATGTGTGTATATACATATGTATATGTATACCTATATATGGTCCCTCAATAAAAATTGAGAGCAGAATTCATTCATGGTGACTGAAATTGATTCATAAATTTTCTCTTTAGGTTGTAGTGTTCTTTATTCCATACCTAGAGACTCAGTGGATACAAAGATATTCTGAATGAGTTGGCAAAACATCAAAGGCCCTTGAACAGTCACCCACAAATTAACTACACCCACAATTAACTACTAGGATATGATAGTTGTTGTTACAAAATGTATTCAGTAGGAACATGGAAAGATTGATGAAACTTACTGTAGACTGTGACAAAGGGGCAACTGAAAAACTGTAATTCTTTTTGTGGTTAAAGATGCCACAACTTCAGAAACACATTTGACTTTCATAGATGAGTTATTTCTTTTTTAAAAAGACTGAACACCTACAAGAAATGTAGATCATTTGTCTGGCATGACCATAATATTTTGAGGGTACTGAAGTCTCCTACTGCGATCTGGGTGTAGTAGATTAAATTGTTTTCACACAGTGATAAATAGATCCCTAAGTGCCATAACAGGAATTCAGTGGTCGTATCAATTAATGGTATAACTTCCAGTTAAAACAATATTCTTTGGGTTTTGTTGGCAGGTTCCCCATAGAATGTGTGCTATTTTTGATAAGCTAATTTATCACATATACAGAGTCAGCATCATTTTAGGCTCGGTGGACTGAGTAGGGGAACCAGAGGCTAGAGTTCTAGGAAGTTTTCCTGGTTGTATGGATTTAGATTAACTGACTAGGATTTTTCAAGGAAATTTGTCATCCTATAAATATGGTTTTAGAATATAACAATGTCCACAAATAGTTTATAAAGATAGTAATTAAGAATTAATTATGTTTTCAAGTCCTGAAGTAAGAGAATTTGTTAAGAAAATTCATTATTGCCAAAGTGTAACCACATGGAGAGTGAATCCTACTGACTATTTTATTTGATGAGTAGCCTTTGATGAGTTTTGATTTGATGTGTAGCAGTAGCCTAAAATCTTATATTCCATTTCTCTGCCCTTTTGGTGACTAAATATGAAGAAATATTCTAATTTGTATAAACGTATTAGGCTAAATTTCTCTTTGGAAATAGAAGATTTTCAAATTTATAAACTGTTGGAAAGTTAGTGGGTGCTGTGATATGGAGAGTAATAAGAATGTTAGAGCTGTTAGCTAACATCCATCTTGTTTATTCTAAAGGGATTGATTTATAGATGAGGAAAGCAAAGACAACAGATGGTAAGTGAGAACAATTCAGTGGAAAAAATAAGATTTGTACCATGATCTTCTGATTTCAAATCTAGTGTTAGTTCTACTATATCATAGCAACAAGAGCTAAGATTTCTGCAGGACTTTTAAGATTTACAAAATCCTTAACGTATATTATTATGTAATCCACACATCAACTTTGCGTGGGAAGTAGCTGAGAAATTCTTATCCCTTTTTTTGCAGATGGAGAATCTGAAACTCAAAAAACCTGCGTATTTCAAAGTCACACAGCTAATAAGTGTTAAAGGGAAAATGTGAACCCAACACTTCCCTAACTCCAAGTCCAGTATTTGTTTTTGTATATCAAGCTGTCATGCCAAAAGGCCCCATTTCCCTAATGCTTCTCTTTCCTTCTTATTTAATTATGTTATTTTGAGTTTCAATATTAGTCACTTGCATTCTGTGTTTTCCAGGCCCAAGTTTCTATCTAGCAGAGAAAACAGAAGCAGAATGAGAGCTGAGTAGATCTGCCTTCTCACTGATGTTCATTATCCTCATTCAGTTAAGCCTTAACAGTAGTTCTGACCATTCCCTGGTACTCCTCTTTCCTCTAACATAGCTTTAAAAAATACTTGCTAAACAAACAAATGAAGACATTTTTGTTGTCCTAAAACTTCATTGCTAGCGTTATTTCATCCTCCGTCTTCATGTTTCTGACACCGTCTTTATGAAATATAGCCACACTTCTATATTCTTCTGTCATTCCTTTCCCTTGTTTCTAGCTTCTGGACATATAGTTTAAAAATATAAGCTGGTGTATGAGTCCCTTGGGGAAGCTAGATGGCACAGTGGATAGAATGCCAGATCTGGAGTTAGGAAGATGAGTCTTCCTGAGTTCAAATCTGGCATAAGACACTTACAAGCTATGTGACCCTAGACAAGTCACTTAACCCTGTTTGCCTCAGTTTCCTCATTTGTAAATTAAACTGGAGAAGGAAATGGCAAACCACCCCGGTATTTTTGCCAAGAAAACCTTAAATGAAGTCACGAAGAGATAGACACTACTAAAAATAGAATAACAATAACATAAGCTCTTTATTATCTACATCAATTTTTTACAAATTCCTCCCCCCCTTGGTCCCCATTATGATTATTTTTCTTCATGTCTTAAAAATTTCATTCATGAGAGCTTTCCATTCCTCTTGGGTTGAATTATTCCATGGGATCCTTTTTCTGTACTTTTTCTGGAATCTCTTTTTAAAAGACTCTCCACACTTTCCAGACTTTAGCTTTCTTCTCCTTGAGCTGATATGGTCAATTCTCCCCAAAGTCCTCATCATTTGTACTTCAGTCGGTTCCATAATAAAAGTACTTATTGATTCATCCATAAAATTATCATTGAAGTAAGCTAAAAATTTACTAAATCTTCTACTTTTGGAAGAGAGAGAATCTCTATCAGACTTCTTAATAACTGAAGTCCCTATATCATGCATCTATGACAGGTTTTTGATGTGTCCCAAACTCATTACATATTTTAATTTTCTAGTCAGATTCAAATAGAAAGTATCTAAACATAAACATTCAACATAAAAATGCATAAGTTTTCCTGCGGGCCACATGTTGACTTAGAAAACTACATGTTAACATTATCTAGGTTCTATTGTATTTTTATTTATTTTGTTAAATATTCCCCAATTACATTTTAATCTGGTTTCTGTTCTACTGAATATGTGATATCTCTGGTCTGTAATATACTCTGATGAAAATAATGACTTGGTTGATGCCTCTCCTGATCTTTACACAAATGCTCACTACCATGCTTCCCCCACTCAATTTGAATTTCCTCATGTAAGTGTATCTTGATATCTATTTTACTACCTCAACCCTTTATCTGTGCTATTCCTTTTGAGAAGAACTATAGCATTGCTATAGCTTTCTAGTTCATCTCCTTGGCTTAAACATCTGCTCATTCCATCCCATCCTTCAATGAGCTGCCAAAGCAATCTTCCTAAAGTGCATGTCTGCTCATGTCACCACCTTACTCAATAAAATCAAGTGGCTCTCTATTATCTTTAGGATCAAACATCAAATCTTTTGTTTGGCATTCAAATCTCTTCATAACCTGAACCTCTTCTTATCTTTGCCATCTTATCATACCTTACCACCACTTATTCTGTGTTTTAGTGATTCTGATTTCATGCTGTCCTTTGCACAGGACACTTCATAATCCAGCTCTGCATTTTTGATCTCTCCCTGTTACATCTGACTTCCCTAGCTTCCTTCAATACCAGCTAAAAGGTCGAGAAAGCCTTTCCCCAAACCCCTCAATGCTCTTCCTCTGAAATTATCTCCAGTTTAACATATGTGTATACATACATACATTCACATACATATAAATATATACATATATACACACACACACATACACACATATATATCTTATTTACACAATTATTTCCATATTGTCTTCTTCTTTGGACTTTGAGTTCCTTGAGATGAAAGATTGTTTTTCTTTGTATCCTCAGCACTTAGCAGAGGTACCTGGCATAGAGTAAGCTTCTAATAATTTCTCTTTGACCTGATTTTATTAGTCTATGACTTTGCACAGCTCTATTCCAGGCATAAGTGCTTTTCTATTGAGTATAAAAGACACATGAAGTAAAATTTGTCTCCTTGCATTAGGATCTTGAGTTCAATTACTCTGTGTGTGTTTGTGTGTGGGTGTGTGTATGTGTGTGCAAGCGTATGTCCATGCGTAGGTGTCTGAGGCCATGGGTTTAACTTAATTTTTTTCTTGAGTTTTGTCTACTGTGGATGTCCATAAATCTCTTCTTGTCCATGGTATCTACTTTGGTGGATAATAAGTGAATATATGTATATTGTCATTTTCTCTCCCCATTTCCGGTTGAAAGTCCTTTGATTAGAGTTGCAATTAGTGTTAGCAACCCTAATTGGGTTCATTTTATCTTGGCCAAGAGTCCTTCATTCCTTTATTTTAAGGAACCCAGAATGATTATGGGAAGTAGAATAACTTTTACATTTTATCAATGATATCTTAATTGCCAAATCTAATGACCTTTTCTCAATGTTCATCTTTCTTGACCTCTTTGCAGCCTTTGGCAGTATCTTCTTGATATTTTCTTCACTCTAGGATTCCATGACTCTTTTTTCCTCCTTACTATCTGATTTTTCTTTCTCAGTCTCCTGGAAGGAGAGTTGGATAATAGTAGGAGAGTTGATTAAGTCATGGGAAATATAAATAATAGTCTTTTATGATAAAAAAGCATGGCTTAGGTTATGATTTGCACCATTAGAGGGGGTAACCACACTGCAGAGACACCAGAATCATCTAAGTACGTGGGGTGAACACCCTCAAATGGTTTCTAGAATCAGATAGGAATAATATAAAGAAGAAATATTAGAGAAAGGGTCTACATTTCATTCCCTATATACATGCTTAATGTAGCCCTTATATTATCATAATTTTTTTAAGTAGTAAGAGGAGCTAGGAGAAGAATGAAAAATGGATGATTTGGTACTTTCCTCACAACGAAAATTCAGGGAAGAACTCAATGGGAGAAGAGAGATTCAAGGTGTAAGAGGGGAATTCCAGGATGAGAAGGCAGCTGAAGGATGGTGGTCAAATCTGTGAAGTCAGAAGCAAAGCTGGGAAAGAGAACTTGGAAAGTTAACATTATACTAATAGTTGTCTTTACGGATGAATTAAATTCACTGGTGCTAAATGGAAAAACAGAGAAAACAATGAGCAAGAAATTTTTGTATTCCAATGATTTTAAAATGTGAATACAGCGTCTATAATTTCCCTGAAAATTCTGCAACACTGGGAAATTCCTGTTGGCAGCAATTAGTAGACTTGATGGTTGTATTTACTGTAAATTAATTGGGTTCAGCTGAGATAGAGGAAGATTCTCTATTACTTACAACCCAAATGAATTTGAATTAAATCAAAATATCTGCAGTACGTATTCATTTGCTGCCAACAGGTTGTCGACTTGAGCAATTGCCTGGCCCTTGTATCTCAATAAATTGTTGCAATGGTATTTTCACTACTCACAGAAATAAAATTTTGCCAAAAATGCAGTCAACTTTCTTGTAGTGTTATCTGTGCCATTGAAAGGAAATTAATCAAGTTGTTATCTTGCATGCCCTCAACCAGGCTTAGAAGACAGAGCAAATTAGCTGTATGTTTTTAGTCAGACAAATCAATTAATAGAACTCTTTCTGTTCAAGTTATGTATAAAACGTAATTCCTTGGTCAGTTAATAAACACTTATTAAACACCTCCTATGTGTCAGGCATTATACAAAGTAATGAAGCAACAAAGAAAGGTACAAGATAATCCAGGGCTTCAATAATCTAAACTCCCAATCTACAGGGAGATACAACATGTAAATAACTATGTACCAACTATATATAGTAGAAATAGGAAAAAACAACAGAAGAAAGGCAGTAGAATTAAGGAGGATTGGGAAAGGCTTCTTGTAGAAAGCAGAATTTTAACTGGATCTTGAAGGACATTTTACATTATGAATAAAATAAAACACTTTATGAAAGAATTAGCTAGTACCTTTGTATATACATGATGATTTCTCAACTTGGAAATTTTCATCATCTACCCTAGGCTTTAGTGAAAGTTTTCCTTTAAAATACTGTCAAACCACTTGCGTTAATATAAGAGAAGTTCTCCCTTTCAGAAATGCACTATCACAAATAATTAAAAATCAGTTGAAGTAGGATTGGAATCTTTTTTCCAGTTTAGATTGACGAATGCGTTCCTTTGAAGAAATGGTATAAGCAATGAAACTTTAAAAACATTGCTATAAAGGAAATTGCTTAAGTATTCTCAAATCAATATCTGGGTCAAGGAATTTTAAAAGTGGATTATATCTGAAAGATCATTTACTGCAGCTCCCTCATTTGATAGCAACTAAGATCAAGAAAAGTTTAGTGGTATGCCAAAGTTTGTACAAGCTACTTAGTGCCCGAACTGGAACTAGAAATTAGATTACAGGACCTTCTGTCTCACTCCTCCCCTATTACTGAGCAGTAGATATCATGCCTCCTCTTTAGAGTGCCTTTGGCTCACAGCTTTTCCTCTGTTCTTAACCTCTGTAGTACTACTGCATGAAACAAAGCAGATAAGAAAGGTAAAATGAGCTCTTTGATTGCTTCTACCACTCCTGTGATGGTTTTTTCCTATTTAGGAGATTAGTAATAACATCATCTTCAATTACCACCACTACCCTGACTTCCATTCTCACTATGCATTTAAAATTCAGGAAATTAAGACATTATCCAGGTCCACTTTGCTGCAGATCACAAAGCAATACACACACACATTCATACAAAAACTCCAGGCTCAAGGGACCCATAAAACATAGAATGCATGGCAAGGTAAATGAGTAGTTCAACCAGGCCACTGCAAACACACTGTATGAGCAAGCACCCTAGCATACCAAGGATGGCCTGCTAACACAGGTTCTTTAATCTATTTTATAAAGGAAAGACAACTTCAAAGAGGTTAACAATCCTTGTTAAATTAAACATAAATAAGTCATTCACTAATTCTGGGGAAAGAGCAACACCCTGAATGTGGAGAAAATAGAAACAGAGAAAATATAAGCTGAGAAATTAGAGGAAAGATCAACAGACAGGGCTTCAACTGTCTGCATAAAGTCATAAAACCACCTACATACAACACCAGATGGGGAAGCACCAATGATATCTGAGTAGGCAGGGTGGAGGAGTTCTTAACAAATGGCTACTCAGAGTCCCATTCAGGGAATCAAAAGGTCTTTCTCATAAGTGAACCCCCAAGTTTTTCCAATGAAAAGTTTCACATTTTCTTACATCTTTTTCATTTTTTACTTTTATAAAAACTGTTTCTTGATTTCTCATAAAGTCATTATCTTCCACTTGTCCAGTTCGGAGTTTTAAGGAACTATTTTCTTCAATGAGCTTTTTTAGCCTCCTTTTCCGTTTCACCATTTTACTTTTTATTTTTACATTTTAATTTCACTTTTCATTTATTTATTTATTTATTACTTATTTGGTTTTTATTTACTTATTTGCTATTTTTACATTTATCTCTTTCTATTTGATCAGTTCTACTTTTTAAGGAGCTCTTCTCTTCAGTGAATCTTTGTACATATTTTTTCCTAGCAATTCTGTTTTTTAAGGAATTGTCTTCTGTGGTTTTTTATGCCTCTTTTACCATTTGGCCTATTTTGTTTTTTAAAATGTCATTTCCTTCAGTATTTTTGTGCCTCCTTTATGAAGCTGTTCACTTTCCCCCCATGATTTTCTAATGTCACTCATTTTTTTTTTTTTTACAAATTTTCATCTTCTCCTCTTATTTAATTTTTCAATTCCTTTTTGAGTTCTTCCAGGAATTTTTTATTTTTTACCTGAGACCAATTCTCCTTTTCTTTCATACTTTGGATGTCACTGTTTTGACATTGTTGTCTTCTTCTGAGTGTGTTCTGATCATCCCTGTCATCAATAGTAACTTTCTATACTCAGCTAGTCAGCTTCTTTTGTTGTTGTTTGCTCATTTTTCAGCCCAATTCCTGACTTTTAACTTTATGTTATGATAAACACCTCTATTCTAGGGTGGAAGGAACACTTTTGCAAGTTTCAGGTTTTTTCATGCTGCTGTTTTCGGAGCTAGTTCTGAGGGTCTGTAAGTTTTCAGTTCAAGGTAGTATAATCTTAGGAGAAATGTGGTTTGTGCTTGCACTTTTAAATTTTGTTTAAAGAAAAATTTATTCATTTTATCATTGTGATCCTCTCCATTCCACATTTGGTCAAGAATGCTTCTCTGGTCCATTGATCTCAAAGTTAATTTCTTCCTTCTTATTTTAATTTATTTTTATGATACATTTGATGTTGAAGTCATCATGTTTAAGTGTTCATTTGGAACAGATTTTGATTTACACTATGAGATGTTGGTCTGTACCTAATTGCTGTCAGAATACTTTTCAACAGTTTTAAGTACCAGAAACTGTTAAGAAGATCTATTTATGTGAGGAAATCCAGGAATCAGATTGCTGAAGCATGGTAAAGAACATTATGATGAAAATCAAAAGAAGCAGAGAGAGAGAAAACACTATTACCATGACAGAAAAAACAAGCACCTTCTCAGAAAAAGGAATATGCTAGGAATTTTGGAAACAAATGAGCATCTTCATGTAGAAACTTGATTCAGTAATGAAGATTTCAATTATCCATGTATTTACTAGAATTTTCACTCTTCCAGAGCAGACTAGCTAATAACTTCTTTGTATACCTTAATTGGCATTTCATTCTTCAAAAGGTAGAGAAACTAATAAGAACTTCTAATCTAGATCTAATTCTCATGTGAAAAGGGGAACTAGATAATGAAGTAGAAATGATGAAAACAGTGAGAATTACCATTATATTTTGGAATTTGTTTCTGAGGAGAAATTCAAGTGTAGCCTACATGCATGCTTAATTGAGGGAAATTATTCCAATGGCTTTAGAGAAAGAGTATATAGGATTCTAAAATCTTACAGGTATATTCAGCTTAAGATGAATGGGAAGATTTCAGGAATGAAATTCACAAGACATACAGAGATGTCTAATGAAGAGGAAAAGTGAAAATTGTTTACACAGATATATGTTGATGAGTAAGGAACACAGCAACCATCTTAGAACTTCAAAAAGTATATACAAAAGATTAAAAACAAGGATAGTAAATTGAAGAAGCATATGAGTGTGGCAAGATTCTCTTAGAATAGGATCAAGAATGCTAAAAGAATGAATTCATGTTGACAAGGAAAGTGAAAAATAACAAAAACATGAATGCTTTTTAACTACAATATATTAGGGAAAGAATATTAGAGAAATTGGGATCATCAAAAAAGGGATGGAAAGAAAGAATCAATAAATCAATCAAGTGCTTACTATGGTACAGGACGTGTGCTAGGTATTTGGGAAACAAAGACAAAAGGGAAGTAGTCCTAACTCTTAAGGAGCTTACATGCTATCTGGGAGGCTAATACAAGTCTTGTCTTATAAGGGCAACTGTGTGTGTGTGGTGTGTGTGTGTGTGTGTGTGTGTGTGTGTGTACAAGTGGATAACAGACACTAGAAGCCAGGTTACTCTCACACTTTGTGGTAGTTGCTGTTGAATATTTTCAGTTATATCCCACTCTTTGCGATGTCTTTTAGAGTTTTCTTAGCAAAGATACTGGAGTGGTTTGCCATCTCCTTCTCCAGCTCATTTTTTTTTACAGATAAAGAACAGAGGAAAACAGGGTTAAGTGACTTTCCCAGGGTCCTACAGCTAAGAAGTATCTGAGGCCAGATTTGAACTCAGTAAGAGGAGTCTTCTTGATGTAAGGCCCAGAACTCTATCCACTATGCCACCTTGCTGTCCTAGCTACTGCTCTCATACTAGGCCTCCCCCCAAATAGATACAAAGAAGCAATTTGACATCCATAAGAGGTTTTGACAGGCACACCAATGAAGTGTGAGTCACAATTGTGGTGACTAATCAGAGGGGGCATATTATAAGAGTAAACAATATGAATTCTTGGAAGTTAGTGCTCAAGATCCTTTGATCAAGCTCTGCCAGATGAAAACCTTTGTAATTAGGTGAACCATCTTGTGTAGTTAATATTAAACATTGTTAGGTTCTGTGGCGCAGGGAGGGAAGATAGTTCTTCTCTAGTGATGGAGATGAAAGGTCAGAGTACTTCATTATGCTGATGGAATCAGTTGAGGCTATCCTGACAGAGGCCTTAGATAGAATAACCTATTTTGGGGGACAAGAGATGGGAAATGAATCCCACAAAAATTCAGGATCCAGGACATGTAGTTGTTGTTTTCATCCTTCATTGCCAAAGAAGACTATGCTGTCAGAGAAATGATGACATGACTTGCATGTGACTTTGTTTTGAGTGAGGCAGGGCTGTGCAGGTCAGCAGCCTCACTTCTCCTCCAGAGCCATCTGAATGCAGTGAATAAGGAATATAAGGAGAAGGAAGGTTTTTGAGGAATATAGAGGACAGGAAGAACCCAGATGGTTTTAAACATAATTCAGAATAAGCTACTGATGTTGAGTTCCTCACAATCCAAAAAGGAATCCCACAAGCTTATTGAGACTTTGGAGTTCTGAAGAACACATGTGGTATATCTGGTTATTGTAGTTCTGCCCATTTACCAGCAAATCTGCCTATTTTGAGTGAGCCTAGAATAGACTACAGCCCTGATGGACCTAAGGCAGGTCATGAAGAAGTCTTTCTCCCTAGGTCTCTATGAACTCATGGAACCCATGTTTTTAGTGTTCTCTGTCCTCCAAGATAAGGATGAATGGAGCCTTTGGCAGGCACCTGGGGTTAACCAGGCTAAGCAACCATTAAGGAGTCTATAGGTTCCTGGAGTAACTACTCTATATTTGTTGTTTTTCAGTTGTGTACAACTCTTCATGAGCCCCTAGGAGGGTTTTCTTGGCAAATTTACTGGAGTGGTTTGCCATTTCCTTCTAAGGCAAATAGAGGTTAAGTGACTTGTCTTAGGACTCACAAGTACTGAGTGTCTGAGGCTGGATTTGAACTCATGTTTTCTTGACTCTAGGTCTAGTATTCTATCTACTGAGTCACCAGCTGCCTCTAGCACCTATCTATACCACTCTTGAAAAGTAATTCCTTTTTTTCTCTTGGGATCTACTTTCTACAGAATGGATGATACAAGGTCATACTGACACCCTTTGCACAAAAGTACTTACTTGTGAGTTTAAACTGAGCTCTCTGACAAAGGAGATAGAACATAAGAGGTCTCTATTGTTAAATGAAAATGGCAATCAAGACTGAGCCTGCCCAAATGCCTCAGGTCTTAATGATCTTCTAGCACAAGCCCTAATACCTTGCCTCTTCTGGTGGGCCAATGAGCCTTTACTGATGAGGATTCGGCTCCTGAGGAGTGCCATTTTGCCTGGCTCTGGCCATTATGAGAGAATTTTGCAAAACTATTTCAGCCATTGATCTGATAATAGTATACTCTGAGGGACAGGAGTGAACTATGGACTGAATGACCAGCATGTAGGGTTTGAGGGAAAGGAGAGGAAAGGTCTTTATTTACACTGATTGCTGGGTAGTGAGCATGAGTCTGGCAGAGTGGTCCAGAGCCTGAAAAGAACAGGTTCTCTCCCCTTTGGGAATTTACTGATGCCTCTCACCACATATAGTTATTCATAGGACACTTCAGTGCCTATTGGTGTCATTCTAGACCCTTGGATAAAGTAAATTTGTAGATTCATGATCGTATGAGAATCTTCCAACATCTTAGGGCAAGAGATTTACCCTTGCTGTACTGGGCCCAGAGTAAGGAACATCTGTGCCTCAGTTTCCTCATCCATCCTCATCCATCCTCATTCCATCATGAAACAGAGGAGGAAATGGCAAATCACTCTAATATCTTTGCCAAGAAAAATCTATGGGGTCATGACAAGTTGGACATCAATTAACAATGTATCTTTTTCTTTCACTCTCATTATGGTGACTCTTCAAGAAAGGGGAAGGGACTGTAATCTGTTATTGTTCATGTTGTTATTTTCTTTTTTCAATATTTTCCCCAAGTACTTCTCATGGCAGGAAGACTCATTTTATCCCAATATTGAACCTAAATTAATAGATTTCTAACATCAGGTCTGCCCCAACACCACCGAAAGGTAATTCTAACAGGAAGAACAAACAAACAAACAAAAAATTCTCATCAGTCCCCATCATTTTTGGTATTTCCGTACAACTCCAATAACCTCCTATTCAAAATAGGAAACAAAAATTTAATTTCAAAATTATGTATAAAATCATTTTTGAAAAAAAGATTTTGAAACAATAAGCCCAGAAATTAGTTTTCTTACTGAAGAAATCAGCAAGTTTAAGAAGAGAAGAGAAAATTTGGAATAAAAGACTGAAATATTTTCCTAGAGAAATTCCCTGAAAAAAAATACTGAAAGAAATGGAAATTAAAAAAAAAAAAAAAAGAGGGACAAGGAAAATTAGGAGAAAAAAAATTATTTGGAAGAACACATATGAGCCCTCTAAATTAAGAATAGAGAACTTAAGGACAGGGTTTAAGAGTTTGTATAAGGACTATAAATCTTCTTAAAAATCACCAGCAAGAAGTAAAGTTGAATACCATATTCCATGAAGCTATGTATGAAAATTGTCAAGAAATGTTAGAAGCAAAATGTAACAAGAAAAAACACAAGATAACAATAGAAAGAAACTTCAAGCTTTATTCACCAAAGAACACAATAATCATACTTTGCAATATTATCAAACAACAATTTTAGCAAGTAGCGATGAAAATCCCTTTAAAATTCTAAAGATAAGAAATCAAAATAATGAAGGATTGATTACTGTTTACAAGAAATCAATTTTTTTTAAATAGAGAAAAAAATCACTTGATCCCCAAATTGGCATATCTTGCAAAATTGATCTTAAATATGAAAAAACTATAATCAGACCTTTAGCAAAAGAGTTTGAATAATTCCCTTGAAGAATCTTACAGGTGAGGAGTCTATTCATCAAGTCAACCTATCAAACAAAAGAAAGTCAAACACCTTCAATAAATATGAAAAATTTAATGAAGCTAACACTAGACTGCTCCATGACTGTAGGATAGGAGAATAATTAAAATTATTTTTCTTTAAATAAAAAAGCTTACAATATGAGAAACATTCAAAAGTCAAAAAAAAGCATGAATTAGCTAATGAATCTAAAGATATAAAAGAGAAATTCAGAAGTATAAGAGAAAGAAATGACTTAATATTTCAGCATCAAAAAAGTAGTAGGAATCAAAAGCAAATATGAAAAGGCAGAAAAAAGTAAACACATCTTGTATAGACCATAACATATAATAAAAGACATGATTACAAAAGATAAGATCACAATGGAGAAGATAATAATATAATAAAATGATAAAAAGAACAAATTATAGAAACAAGTAATCTTGTTAATAAAAATGATAAGGCAATATAGAAACGCTAATTGGATAAAGCTGAAGGAGTCCTCAAAGAATATGTGTGTGTGTATGTATGTGTATCTGAACACTTACATTAACAAAATAGAAAAAAGACAAGATCAATAAACATACGTTTTTTAAAAAGAAAATAAGCAAATGAGCAACCCTAAAATAAGTATGAAATAAGAAATTTTGAAAATTATAGGCTAGAGAAATTTTAAAATAAAGAACTAAGAAAAATAATGTTTAAAATATATAAACAATTAAAAGCTCCTTTAAAAGACCAATGAACTCTTTAGTTAAAATATTTGAGAAAAAGACAATAGAAAATAAAATGACTAAAATAAAAAATTAACCTGGTTTGTTTACAAGAGGAAATAAAAAGAATTATTAGACATAATTATGTGCAAGCATATGCCATCAAAATTGATGATTCAAAAGAAGTGGATCAGTAGTTAAAGAATTAGACAAGACTTCAACTAGCAAAGAAAGAATTATCAATCTTAAATAATTTAATCTTTGAATGGAGAAGGGGCTGGGGTTGAGGAAACCAAATATGAATTCTCAGAGGAAAAGCACCTGGGCTTTTCCTGGATTTACAAGTGAATTCTATAAAAAATGAAAGGAACAATTATTAATAAGCATTAATGTAACAGATATAAAAGACACCTTATCAAACCTTTACGAGTTTAACATAGTCTTAATATTGAAACCAAGGAGATAGAAAGAGGAACTATAGCCTTGTTTCATCAATGAGTAGTGACATAAAAATTTTAATAAAGTCTTTGCACTTAGTAGATATCTATATTTAGAAAGTAACTCATAATAAGTTATCAGTGTTATTTAATTATTTAGAATAATACTAGATATATTAATTTAATATTATTAAATATGTTGACTTAATTCAATAATATTTATTTTAATAATAGATATAAGGAAGTTTTATTCCTCTGACAATTAACAAAATAATGAAAAACAAACCATCATTTCTTTATATTTTTAATTTATTTTATGTTGAATTTATGGAATAAGCTAAGTATTTCCATAACACAGCACAAGAAACCTGCAGATCTATTACATTCAACTTTCTATTCCTATTTATATATTATACATAAATATATAATAAAGTTATCATGTAAATTTCCTACTTTTCTTCCCTTCCCTCCACCCACCCTAGAGATGGCTACCATTAGCCACAAATATGTGTGTGTGTGTGTGTATGTATATAACACACATTTAAAATTACTTTACATACTTCTATTTATCAGATCTTTCTCTGGATGTGGATAGCATCTTCCCTCATATGTCTTTAGCAGTTAATTTGGGTATTTATAATAGTAAAAATGGCTTATTTGCTCAAAGTTGTTCCTGAAACAATGTTACTAATACTTTATGCAATGTTCTCTTGGTTCTGCTGATTTCACTCTTCATTATTTCACACTAGTCTTTCCATGTTTTCCTAAGATCATTGAGTTCATCATTTCTCATAGCACAATAGTATTTCATCACAACCATACACCACAACTTTCTCAGTCATTGCCCAACTGAAGGGCAACCCTGCAGTTTACATTTTTTTGTCACCACAAAGAGAGCTGCTATAAATATTTTACAGCATATAAGTTATTTTCCTTTTTCCTTAATCATCTTTACAAATAGACCTAGTAGTAATCATATTTCTGGGTGAAAGGGTATGGATAACTTAATAACCCTTTGGGCATACTTCTAGATTGCTCTCCAGAACTGTTGGATCAGTTCACAATTCTACCAGCAATGAATTAGTGTCCCAATTTTTTCCAAATCCCCTCCAACAATTCTCACTTTCCTTTTCTATCACTTTAACCAAGCTGGTAGGTGTAAAATGATATCTTAAAGTTGTTTTAATTTGCATTTCTCTACTCAGAAATGCTCAGGGCATTTTTCATGTGACTATAAATTGTTTTGATTTCTTCATCTGAAAATTGCCGGTTCATATCCTTTGACTACTTATCAATTGGGGAATAACTCATCCTCTTATAAATTTTACAAAGCTCTTTACATATTTGAGATATGAAACCTTCTCTGAGATATTGCCTATAACCCCCCCCCCAAAAAAAATTTCATTTTCCTTCTGTTCTTGGCTACATTTATTTTATTTGTACAAAAATTTTTTAATTTAAAGTAATTAAAATTATCTGATTTACACTTCACTCTGCTATCTTTTGTTTATTCATAAATTGTCCACCTGTCCACAAGTCTGATAAATAATATGTCCCATGCTGTTCAAATTATCTTGTAATAACTCTTTTTACATCTAGATCATGTATCCATTATAACTTTATCTTGGTAAATGGTGTAAGATATTGGTTTATGCTCAGTTTCTGTCAGACTGCTTTCCAGTTTTCTCAACAATTTTTACCGTAGAATATATTTTTGTCCCAAGATCTTAAGTCTTCACACTTGTCCAATACAAGTTTACTATATGTATTCGCTACAGTAAATTGCATGTCTACTCTATTCCATTGATCTACCTTTCCTGATGAATATCTGATCACTGGATCCAGATGGCTCTGGAGGAGAAGTGAGGCTAGTGGCCTTGCATAGCCCTCCCTCACTCAAAACAAAGTCAAGTGCAAGTCATGTCATCATTTCTCTGATAACATGATTTTCTTTGGCAATGGAAGATGCGCACATATTTCGTTCTTTTTTTTTTTTTCTATACAATTTTTTTTATTTATTTATTTGACATTCATTTTAACAAAATTTTGGGTTACAAATTTTCTCCCCTTTTATCCCCTCCCCCCCAAAACACCAAGCATTCTAATTGCCCCTATGACCAATCTGCTCTCTCTTCTATCATCCCTCTCTGCCCTTGTCTCTGTCTTCTCTTTTGTCCTGTAGGGCCAGATAACTTTCTATATCCCTTTACCTGTATTTCTTATTTCCTAGTGGCAAGAACAGTACTCGACAGTTATTCCTAAAACTTTGAGTTCCAACTTCTTTACCTCCCTCCCTCCCCACCCCTTCCCTTTGGAAGGCAAGCAATTCAACATGGGCCAAATCTGTGTAGTTTTGCAAATGAGTTCCATAATAGTTGTGTTGTATAATACTAACTATATTTCCCTCCATCCTATCCTGTCCCCCATTACTTCTATTCTCTTTTGATCCTGTCCCTCCCCATGAGTGTCGACCTCAAATTGCTCCCTCCTCCCCATGCCCTCCCTTCCATCATCCCACCCCCACCCTGCTTATCCCCTTATCCCCCACTTTCCTGTATTGTAAGATAGGTTTTCATACCAAAATGAGTGTGTATTTTATTCTTTCCTTTAGTGGAATGTGATGAGTGTAAACTTCATGTTTTTCTCTCACCTCCCCTCTTTATCCCTCCACTAATGAGTCTTTTGCTTGCCTCTTTTATGAGAGATAATTTGCCCCATTCAATTCTCCCTTTCTCCTCCCAATATCTTTCTCTCTCACTGCTTGATGTCATTTTTTTAAGATATGATCCCATCCTCTTCAATTCACTCTGTGCACTCTGTCTCTATGTGTGTGTGCATGTGTGTGTGCATGTGTGTGTGTGTAATCCCACCCAGTACCCAGATACTGAGTAGTTTCAAGAGTTACAAATATTGTCTTTCCATGTAGGAATGTAAACAGTTCAACTTTAGTAAGTCCCTTATGACTTCTCTTTGCTGTTTACCTTTTCATGCTTCTCTTCCTTCTTGTGTTTGAAAGTCAAATTTTCTTTTCAGCTCTGGTCTTTTCATCAAGAATGCTTGAAAGTCCTCTATTTCATTGAAAGACCAATTTTTCCCCTGAAGTACTATACTCAGTTTTGCTGGGTAGGTGATTCTTGGTTTTAGTCCTAGTTGTTTTGACTTCTGGAATATCCTATTCCATGCCCTTCGATCCCTTAATGTAGAAGCTGCTAGATCTTGTGTTATCTTGATTGTATTTCCACAATACTTGAATTGTTTCTTTCTAGCTGCTTGCAATATTTTCTCCTTGACCTGGGAACTCTGGAATTTGGCCACAATGTTCCTAGGAGTTTCTCTTTTTGGATCTCTTTCAGGCGGTGGTCTGTGGATTCCTTGAATATTTATTATGCCCTCTGGTTCTAGAATCTCAGGGCAGTTTTCCTTGATAATTTCATGAAAGATGATGTCTAGGCTCTTTCTTTGATCATGGCTTTCAGGTAGTCCCATAATTTTTAAATTGTCTCTCCTGGATCTATTTTTCCAGGTCAGTTGTTTTTCCAATGAGATATTTCACATTATCTTCCATTTTTTCATTCTTTTGGTTTTGTTTTGTGATTTCTTGGTTTCTCATAAAGTCATTAGCCTCCATCTGTTCCATTCTAATTTTGAAAGAACTATTTTCTTCAGTGAGCTTTTGAACCTCCTTTTCCATCTGGCTAATTCTGCTTTTTAAAGCATTCTTCTCCTCATTGGCTTTTTGAACCTCTTTTGCCAATTGAGTTAGGCTAGTTTTCAAGGTGTTATTTTCTTCAGCATTTTTTTGGGTCTCCTTTAGCAGGGTGCTGACCTGCTGTTCATGCTTTGACTGCATGTCTCTCATTTCTCTTCTCAGCTTTTCCTCCACCTCTCTAACTTGATTTTCAAAATTCTTTTTGAGCTCTTCCATGGCCTGAGCCCATTGAGTGGGCTGGAATACAGAGGCCTTGACTTCTGTGTCTTTGCCTGATGGTAAGCATTGTTCTTCCTCATCAGAAAGGAAGGGAGGAAATGCCTGTTCACCAAGAAAGTAACCTTCTATAGTCTTATTTCTTTTCCCTTTTCTGGGCATTTTCCCAGCCAGTGACTTGACCTCTGAATATTCTCCTCACACCCACCTCGCTTTCTGATCCTCCCAGCCAGTGCTTGGGGTCTGAGATTCAAATGCTGCTTCCCAGCCTCAGGGCTTCCGCAGGGGTGGGGCTGCTATTCAGTGTGAGATTAAGTTCAGGTGCTCAGGTCAGGGCAGGGCCGCCTCTCAGGCTCAGTTCCCTCAGGGGATTTATGCAAAGACCTTCAACAATCGATCCAGGCTCCTGCCTGCTTGGGGAGCCCTGGTCTGCCGTTGTCTCAGCTGCTGCCTCCCGAGGGGGCCTGAGTTATGGGGGCACCCCACTCCCCTCTCGACCCGCCAAAAAGACCCTCTCACCGACCCCCGTCACCTGTGGGTGGAGGGACCCGCGCAGCCACTGGAGATCCCATCCCTGAAGCCTGCTCAGATCTGCTCCTCTTTGTGCCGCGGCCGCGGCAGGGCTGGGCTGGGCTCCGCGTCCACAGCGCGACGGACCTTTTGCGAGAGGTTTGCAGGTCCTCTGGAACAGAAATCTCCTTCCCTCCACTGTTCTGTGGCCTCTACTGCTCCAGAATTCGCCATGAGTTCCTTTTTACAGATGTTCTATGGGTTGTGGGTTCGGAGCTATGTGTATGTGCGTCTTTCTACTCTGCCATCTTGGCTCCGCCCCTCCTGTTTCTGGATGGAGGACTGTCAAGGTTCTTTGGGAATGGAAGGACTTTCTTTCAGAAAAGCACAGCTCATTCTTCCTTTCTCTTCTTTGGCACAGAAATCATTTTCTGAAAAGTACTTCAGGGCTCCTGTAGCTGAGCAGGTTCAAGGACCGGCGGGAGTCAATAGTACAGCTCCACCTTCCCAGCCATAAAGGGACCCACACAGTATTTATTAGCTGATAGCAGATAGTTTTGATAATTACTATCATATACTTTAAGAACTGGTACTCCTAACCTCCTTCTTTCACATTTTTCATTGGTTCCTTAGATAGTCTTGACATTTTATTCTTCCAAATAAATTTTGTTAACTATTTTTTCTAATTCAGTAAAATAATTTTGGCAATTTAATTGGAATGCCATTGAATATACAAATTAATTTGGGTACAATTGTCATTTTTATTATATTTGCCTTCTCTACCCATGAACAATCAATATTTCTCTAATTACCTAAGTCTGATTTTATTTGTATAAAAATGTTTTTATACTTTTGTTTACATAGTTCCTGGGTTTATTTGGGCAGGTGCACTCCTAGATATTTTATACTGTCAAGAATTATCTTAAATGAAGTGTCTTTTACTATCACTTCTTGCAGGACTTTGTTGGTGATATATATGAATGCTGATGTTTTATGTAGATTTATTTTCTATTCTACTACTTTGACAAAATTATGAATTTTTTCTACTAACTTTTTACTTGAGTCTTTGATATTTTCCAGATACACCATTATATCATTCTATTTCTTTTTCTTCTTTTATTTCTATTACTAGGATTTCCAGTACAGTATTGAATGATATTGGTAACAGTGAGCATCTTTGTTTCAATTCTGAACTTACTAGCTTCTAGAATATTCCCATTACAAATACTGCTTGCTAGTGGTTTTAGATAGACACTTTTTATCAATTTAAGGAAAAATCCATTTATACCTACACTTTCAAGTGTTTTAATAGAAATAACTGTTGTATTTTTTCAAAAGCTTTTTCCTCCATCTATTGATAAAATCATGTAATTTTTTACTTCTATTTTGATATAACCAATTATGTTAACAGATTATTTCAAAAGATACACAAAAACCTTTAAAGTACTGTATTCATTCATGTTAAAAACCCTTAAAAAGGGTATAGATGCCCTTCTTTAACATGGTCAAAAGCAGCGTATATCTATAAATAAAAACAAGCAATATTCACAAAAGCAAAACACTAGAAGCTTTTCCAGAGCAAACAGAGAGAAAGCAAGGGTAGACTCTCTTTCTACTATCATTTGACTTAATACTAGAATTTTGGCCTAATTTAATGACCTAGTTTGTTATAGAAATGAGACAAAGTATTTAATGCTTAAATATTGGCAAAGAATTCCTGTTTGCAAATTTTATGATGATGTATGTGGAAAAACAGAGAATCATTGAAGAAACTTATTGAGATGATGGATGGCTTTAGCAAAGTATTAGGATACATACACACACACACCCACACACACACACACATATATCACAACATCATGATAAGAGAAATTTCACTTAAAATAATTACAAATTGCATAAAGTATTTGGAAATTAGCCTACAAAGACAATAGCAATTTTTACACAAATGCAACTCTATCGCACTCAGAAATTTAAAAAAGAATGATTTAAACTGAGAAAGCTTCACTGCTAATTTTTTACTGTTTCTTCACAATACCTTTGAAATATGATATTAAAATTTATAGATTTAGTCTCATTTAGTAGTAATCATATTTTGAAGAGGATACTTTATTGAACTAGATAAAGCAATTAAGAAAATACATTTATAGGAACAAAAAGTTTAGAATACAAAAGGAAGTAATGAGAAATAACAGTTACAAAGGGTTTTAGGGAATATCTGATGAACGGAATCTCCCCAAATTATTTGGCAATATTGAAGGATATAAAGAGAATGTAACAGATTATTCAGTGTTCAGATTTTTGCTTATTTATCTGTAAGTAGTCCCTTTTGAAAATTTTAGGGGTTCAAAACTGGGAATAGACCATTGGTTTGATAAAAGAAGTATAAATTAGAATTTGTTATTATTTAAGAGGAGTTTTAAAAATTTCTTGATTAGATAATATGGTAGCTAACTACTAACTTGCTTAAGTATCAGCTATGCCCCTTGCGAACTTCAAAAAGCAAGACACATACAAGATATTCGATTAGTCAAGAAAAGTTTCATCTCTTGCCATTGAAAAGATAATTGGCAATGGAGGAAGCACCCAGACCCTGAAAAGAAATCATTTACATTTTATGTATTTCTGAGAGATCAAACCTAAGGTTTACAGAGGGAATGTTTTGTAGATATTTTTCTTAATTTGACATTTTAGTAAATGCCTTTGCTTTAAGGTAATTGTGCTAACCAGCTGACTATTGAAGGTAAATTCACTGGTGGAAGTCTTATGAGCTGTAGTTTTAGGAATGCGATCTATTAAGCAGCTTGAACCTCTTGTACCCATCTCGTGGAGGACCTAATTCTTGAGTAAGAATTACACGGTGAATATCCCATTATCAATATCAAAGTCCTTTAGAAGCATTGGATAAAATGTAGTAACAATGCATACAAACTATATTCATATTGATTGAGGAAACCTGATGAATCCCTGTGGGTTTTAAGAAGCCAGAGATAGAAGAATCTGGCAATGGAAAGGAGAGAACTGTCCCAGTCAAACCCCTGAGGGGTATTCTTCTGGGAATGAGGAGATAAGGTACCCTTGTTCTCTGTAGAAGACCCTGCCCCTTCCTCAAACAGAGGAGTATCTTGAAGATCAGAATATTTTGCACTTTCTACTGGCTTTCTTTCTAGAGGTCTTTCTCAATTACCTGACACAGGATTTGCAATGAAAGCTAAAGTCAAACTAGACCCTGAATAAATGCAGCTTTAAGACTCTACAAGGATCCTAGTAGAAAAGTGACTCCATGTTTAAGGGGAATTTCAGAAGCATCCCAGAAAGTAAAGAAAACCAAATGCCATCCCACCCCCATCCTTACACATTCTACCGACAGAAAATGGCATGTGTGTGAATGAGTAAATAAAAACTAAATTAAAAAAATGTTTTTATTTAGGCGAAGAATTGACACAAGAGGACTAGAATGCCTTCCAGGTTTAACACTAGTGCCACACTTTTCTTTTGATTCCTCCAATTCTTAGTAGCCTCCTCACCCTATCACCTACTTGTTGAAAGGGCTGTTTATTTTGTAACCATTATAGAAGTAAAGGTAATAGGACAAATTTAAATCTCATCTCTGGCATCGATTGTCTATCTGATGCAGAACAAGTCATTCATCCTCTGAATGTCTCAGGAAACACTCTTAAGACTGAAAAAGAGTTTCTGATCTATTTCAGTGCTGGTAATTTCTCACATTGACTAAATCACATGTTAAGGAACAAACATATATGCAAAGAAATAGATACATTCTACTGAGGGAGAAAATGTACGTGGACAAGTAAATAATAAATACATAGCCATAGAAAAAGATATATCTATAGCTATATAGATCTATATATACCCATATGTATATTCATACATAGAGTATCCTAAAAAGTCATGGTGCAGTGTTGTTTTCATATCTCCTTGTTTTTATGTCTATCCACCTATCTACCTACCTATTTATCTATCTATTTAGCAGACAGCTGGCATAATGGAAAGAGCATTGAAACTAGAATTAGGAAGTCATAAGTTCCAATGTTGCCTTAGACACTCACGAGCTGTGTAGCCCTAACCAAGTTGCCTCACCTGTAAAATGGGAATAATAATGGCACCTACCTGCCAAGGTCATAGTGAGGATCAAATGATCCTCAGTATAGCACCTGAAACATAGTGAGAGCTACACAAATTTTAGCTTTGCTGTTATTACTTAGTGACCTATCTTTCTACACATTATTCCCCTGCTTCACTTCTATCTTTGTGTCCTGAGACCAGCACAAGTAGCCGGCACAAAGCAGGGATTTAATAAATTATTATTGAATTGATTTGAGATATGCATGTAACACAGCAATATATAATACAGAGGACAAAATCTATTAGACTTATCATAATGTGTTTAAAGATAATATGATGAGATTTTAAAAATATTTTAACTTTAGATTTAAAATAACTTGCACCTAGATTTAAATAAAGGCAGAATGGTATTTCCCTTATAATTTAACTTCCTCTAACTATTCACTGGGGGTAGACAAGGTATTCAAATGCAGCTAGAGCATATGACAGAGAGCAATAATAGCTAAAACCACTAATGACATATATACTTTCTTTGGTAATCAGAGGCTGAGCTTAGTACTGGGAAGTTTCAACACACTGTGACCACATCCTTGAGCAAAGGTTGTATGTGCGTGTGCGTGCGTATGTGTGTGTGTTGAAGTAGAAGTAGACAATTTATTTTCTTCATACTACTGTACATTAAAAGTTGTCAGATAAAAAATGAGAAGAAAATAAAATGTCACTGGCCAGGAATTCCAAGGTGCCATAGTACTGTCACAGTACTTCCTGAAGTATAACTGTGTCTGAGCAACACTTCAGTTCCTTCCTGCTTAATTGATATTGAGAACTCTCTGAGTAAGAGTTTTGTGCAATAAGAAATTTGATGTCAGTTATTAACCTTAATCCCACTGTGAATTTGAGTTCATTCAGCTATTATATTATAGTTTATATACGTAGATATATATTACACATACACATATACACATAATATATTACAACTATATATTAAAGTTATATTCAATTATGTATTAGGGAAGTCAGCTTTTCCTTTTGCTCTTCATTAGAGGAAATGAACATAATAAAGAGGCTAGAAGGACTAAATGACAGTTAACTTAAATATTCTATTACTGCATTCTCACACACTGGATTTGTATGTTTCAGGAACTGCAATTTTTGACATGTTTCTGGCATGCTGAGGCCCATTCTGGATCATGTACTCCATGTGGCAATAGCTCTTTTTGTGTTAGGCAAGACGAGATAATATTTTTAGAATCACATGCATGTATTACATAAAAGATTCTCCTTTGCATTTTTTCCCTAAATTTGAAGGTGTGTAAGTATAATGAATCATTACTAGGAAGCACAACTGAAGTGGGACAATTAGAACTTTCTTCCAAGGCATTAATATTTAGAGGGTGAAAGAAAATGTTAACACTACTTTTGCAGTTCAGAAGGTATTACACTAATTTCCTCTCCTGCTCAGCTGAATTTATCTTAATTACATCTTGTATTATTTTCAATCAAGATCTCAAAAGCTGATTTGAGATAATTATTTTTGCATTTTTCTATTGGAACATCATATATATTAGAATTTTCTGTTTATGTAAACTTTACTACTTTTTGAGTTAATGGTATGCAGAGTTAAAATGTTAAATTATAAGTCTTGTGGTGGCACTGGGTTTTGAGGGGCAAAGATTATAGTATATGTAATAACATTTTATTATTGCATATTAGTGATGTATAGCTTACATAATATTATAGCAACATAATTTCTTATAGCTAATCTTTGTTCTTCCAAACCCCACCACACACACACACACACACACACACACACACACACACACACACACACTGTTTTATAAGGGCTTCTTCTTCCCTTTCTTCAATGAGCAAATTTCTTTTGCAGCCTTTCAACTTAAATATAGTCTAAAAAGTTTCCAGCCAAAAGATAATCTGGTCCTTCTTAAGTTTGAAGTTAATTTTTCTGATAATTGAATAAAAGTGGAAAAAGACTCTTCTTTTCTAAGAAAAGTTATTCTGGGGAAAGGAAACATTTGGCAATATTATATTAATCCCCCCCCAACACACACACACAACATACACACACACAGAGACACACACATGCACACCTTTTCTTTTTAGTAAAAAAAAAAACAACAAACCAGAAACATAACAAAACACAGGAAATCATCAGGATACCTGATTTTCTCTAGGGTTTATGTGAAACAAATTATGGAGAAAGTAGGTCAACTTAATAATGTAATTATCATTGAGAGATAGTATATTTTCACAGTAATTATAAAGAAATATTCTATATAAAAATGAACAAATCAAACCTTTTTGCATTTTGCAATTATGACCCAAATCCTCATCCAGTCAGAAGATCACAGATGGAGATTTGAAAGCAACCTTACGGGATACCTAGTATTCTCACATCCAATTTTTGTTTACATATGAGGAAAATGAAGCCAAGAGATATTAAGTGACTTGACTAAGGTCATACAGCTAGTAAGTCTCGTATTTAACATTCAAAATCCACTTTGGTCCCACATACAATGAACAAATTTAGTTCTGAAGGATCCAGACCACTGTAAAGAAAGTTCAGAGTTATCCTTGAACTTTTTGGCTCTAACTACTCCCATCTAGGAGTTGTAGAGAAAATTCCATAATACTTAGATTTTGGCTAATGTATTGGCTCTCTCTCAAAAGAGGAGATAGAAAGGTAATGAGCCATGTAGATGAGGTTACATAGGACAATTTATTTCCTCTAAACAAAATGTATGCTTAACCCATGAGACTTGAGAGAAATTCTTGAAGCAACAGTAACATATCTACTCATGTTATACACTCCTGAAAGATCAATACTTCAATATTATTACTTAAATTACTTAAATATTAAATCCTTAATACTTAAAATATCAAGGCATGATGCAATTTGTCAGTCTTCTGAATAAATCTTTTACATTTTCACCTTGGCTCCATACTGGCCAACTGATTCTTTTCAGTTCCAAATCTTTTGACAAAGGACAGCAGTATTTGAGCTCATTCTTCTGCTAGTGGCTCACTTCTCTTCCAAGAAGTATTGTCATAGACATGGAAAGCACCTCCCAAAGGGTACCTAACATAGACGGAGGAACCCAGGAATCATGACCTCAGAAAACTGCCTGCAAGTCTGGATGCATCTGTCTCAGTATCTATGTTCAGCCATCTATGAGTGGGGAAGGAAATACAAAAATAGAAAAGGCAACAGGTTGCCTAATGACCAACATCAACTCATCTAGTAGCGATGTGGGAACAGTTGTCATGATACCCAAGTAGGGATAGACACATTTCTCTTCTAGTAGCTCATGGAAAGTCCTAGAAAAGAAAAGGGTGCAGAGTTGGATCACTTTTTTTCCAAAGGTCATCTGAGTTGGTGACTCTTCCAGCTCAAGTGCCAAGAAGGGGACTGCTTTGATATCTCAAAGAGTAGACCTTACTCAGTGATGGAACATAGGTATCCCTGAAGGTTTCCTAGGAAACTCAAGCACATGGATTAGAAGTTGGAGAATTTGTGCTCAAATTCCAGTCCTGCAACCCTACTACTGTTTGGGTGACCTTGGGAAAGTCATCTAACCTCTTTGTGGCCATATTTTCCTATCTATAAAAGACAGGGGTGGACTAAATCAAAGATCTCAAACTCAGAAACATGGCAGTCATATATTGATGTAGAAAACCACATATTAACATTTTCTATGTTTTATTATATTTTTATTTATTTTGTTAATATTTCCAAATTACATTTGAATCTGATTCATATTAGTGTTGCATTACAGGCATCATGTTTGATATCTCTTCTCTAAATGACCTCTAAGGTTCTTTCTAATTCTAGCTGGGGCAGCTTAGTGGTACAGTGGAAAGAATGCATTCAAGTCTAATACTCTCATTTTAGAGACAAGGAAACTGAGACCAAGAGAAGTTAATTAACTTTCCTAGAGCCACGTAGTAAATATATTAGACAAGGTTTGAATCAAGATCTTCTTAATTTAAAGTCTACTGCCCTGCTCACTATGCTGTATGGGGTAATGAGGACTAACTAATGTGGATAGAAATTCATGTTTCTACAAAAAACCCAACAAAACAAAAACAAAATCAATCAATAAAGGTTAACCTAAGAAGAACTTCTTTGGTAACATATGAATGTGAGAAAAATATTTCCAGCAACCAAGAGCTTAGCTCTTTGTGACATGTACTCTCTAAGCTTGATCCCACTTTCCCCTTGGATTCTATTTGTGGGAGAGTTTGTCACAGACCTTTGTTTCATACCAGCCGTTATTACAGCTAAGTGGTACAGTGGATAGAGCACCACCCTGGAGTCGGTAAGACCTGAATTCAAGTCCAACATAAGACATTTATTAGTTGTGTGACCTTGGACAACTTCAACTTGCTACAGTTTATGCATTGGTAAAATGGCGATAATACATCTACCTCCCAAGGTTGTTGAAAGGATCAAATGAGATATTTTTAAAGTACTTAGCACAGCACATGACACGAAGCAGATGCTACACAAATGTTAGCTACTACTTTAGTAAAAACTATTTAATTACTTTTTATCTTTCAAAATTTTATTTATTAGCATTCTTGTTTTTAAGTGTTGAATTCCAAATTCTCTCCCTCTCTCTAGCCTTTCCTACATTCATTGGGAAAGCAATACAATATCAATTATATATGTGAAATCATGGGAAGTATAATTCCATATTATTTGTTACAAAAAAGCAAGAAAAATAAAGAAAATGAAAACATTATCCTCGCTCAATTAGATTTCATCACCGTTCTCTCTGGCCATGGAGAACAATAGGTTGTTGGGATAGCCTGTGCACTGGGACTGGAACTCAATTTCTCAATGATTTAACGTAATTTATTAATACAACTTATTTCACCACTTATTAACCGACTTTTGTTGTTTAGTTATTTTTAGTCATGTCTGATCCTTCATGATCACATTTGGGGTTTTCTTGGCAAAAATACTGGAGTGGTTTTCCATTTCCTTCTCCAGTTTATTTTACAAATGAAGAAATGGAGGTAAACAGGTTTACATGACTTGCTTAGGGTCACACAGTGAGCATGTTGATGTCAGATTAGGAAAATGAATCTTCCTGAGTCTTCCTGACTCCAAGTTCAGCAATCTATCCACTGTATCACCTAGCTGCCCACTAAAACTACCAAGTTTGTCTTTCCTTCTTTATGACAGCTTCTATTTTATCCATTGACTGTCATTTAATTATATATTTTAAGTACTCCTAGTCTTTTAAGTAGGCTAGTTTTTAGTTTCTTCATCAACTAAGTTAATAAAAGTGACTTTTGGATCAATTTTCAAGGTGTGGTCCAAAGCATTTTATTTTATAGTTTCTGTAATAGTTCTTGGCTATGGGTGAAGGAAGACTATGGAAAACTATAACTATGTTCTAACATAATAGAGTTGAAAAAACTGTGAAAATAAGGTGAGTTGAGAAGTTTCCATTCTTTCACTTTCAAGAAACTTTGGACCAAAAATCTTTCCATCCATAAGACAGAAGCAAATACTTTGAAATCGGGTAAAAACAATATGGACATAATTGAAACATCAATTTCTATTCTGCATATTAATGTGTCATTTAAGAACATGTAACTGGTTAGGATAAAGAACTAGTTTGGGATTCAAGAGACCTGCTTTAAATTCTGCCTCTACTACGTATTATTACTTGTATAACCTTGGAAAAGTCACTAGACCTTTTTGGGGCTCATCAATAAAAAGAGGGTACTGGACTAGATGATGTCTAAGGTACTTGACTCAAAAATTCAAACTCTCAGAGTTATTAAATTTTCTTTTTCATTTAATTAATTAATTGATCATTAGTTAAATTTTCATTTCAATAAATTTCTCTTTTTCTTGTTCTATAGCTTTATTGCTTGTACATTCCTAAATCAACAATCACGTTTCAATATCCTTTCAAAGTATCTTAGACTCCTTTGTTTTCTTTGTTTCTGCATAAAGTGATTCCACACTACTTTAAACATTGTTTTTGTTAAAATATGATAATGTAGAAATATTAACTGATGTGTTTGGGAAAACAAAACACTAGGCTTCATTCAGTGTGTATTATAGAATAATATGAAAGTCATGTTTAAAACAAAACATAGAAGCCTAATACAGTCCTTTCACAATTTTCCTGTTTCAAAAAGTTTCTTAAGCAAGAATACATATCTGTGGTTTAAGCATGATAAAACGTCAGGAGCTTTCAAAGTATTAACCTAATTCCATCCATTTCGCTAACTTACTCTTGGTAAGTCATTCAATATCTAGGTTTCTCAGTTTTAGAAGATGGTAGATGATTAATAGTAATGCTTGCTATCTAGTTATCTCAGACTTTTCAGTAGTAAAGAGCTTTAATTTGTTAGGATATAATAGAACTTAAGATCTCTATTTTGATTTCCAGAAAGCATTTTTAATAAGTGAAAGGATTGGGAAAATGAACCCACAAATTTCATTTCAAAGGAATAAGATCCAGCCTTATTTGGGGTGTTCAGCACTTCCTTAATGCTAGTAAAATATCCCAAAGTCATTGCCCGAAAGATGGAAATTGTACATGTGTAGTATTATGTGTGTGCATGTGTGCATGTATGTGTGTGTATGTGCATACACAGTATGGCTTATCAGTTGCCTCAGTACAGTAAATTATTGGATTATAGGAGTATAGCTTTATGGAGGGAAGCGTTTGACTCCAACCTCTTCATTTCACATAGAAGTAAATAAAACTGAGAAAGATCATTTGCATACCTACTGTCTAAAGCAAGATTTGAACTTAGTTCTTCCAGACTTTAAATCCATTCTACTCTTTCTCTCTCTCTCTCTCCCTCTCCCTCTTCCTTCCTGCATCTCATAGCTTTCTCTAAGTATTACTTGTGGTAATTAAAATAAGTCCCAGAAATTATACAAACCAAAAAAAAAAATAGCTTGGATTCTATTTCATGCCATACAAATATGCTTCTTTAAAAAAATATATAACTTTCATGAAAGGTACTATCTCTATTGACACATTATGCAGAAATCACAATTTTTTAAAGAGTTCATAATCAAAAACAAAGAAAGGAATGCGAAATTCATTGTTAAAATTTACAGTGCTTAAGAAGATGAAAATGAAAGTTATCATTGGCCATATTCCAATTCTTAGATATTCTACACAGTATAAACAAAAATTTTTGAAGCAGTGTGCTTTCAGTAAAGAGGAAATTACCCAACCTCAGATTTTTCTGTTAGCCCTCAATTTCATTAATTGACAGCTACAAAATTATATCTATCATTTAAATAAGTATATTAATTCATTCATAATTTGATTTAGGAGGTAATTTACCAACTACCTTGCAAAGTGGACTCCTTCAAACTCATCGCATTTTAATGCCTTTTGTTTCAATTCAATCAGATCCCACAGTCAAGCAGGGGACCAAAGAATGGGCAAAATGAAGCAGAAAAGCTATTTGTTGTCAGAAACAGTGATCTCCAGAGTGGTGCTCATGCACACTTAGGGGGCTTTATGGACACACCAAGGAGTATATGATCAACTAATAGAAAAATGAAAAAAAATGTGGCAAACTAATAGAAAAGTCAAAAAATGTGTCATAACAGCTCACTCTTTTCAACAAGGCCCAAATCCTTTATTCTCCACCCCCACCCCACCCCATTCTACTCCCTTCCTCCACTATGTCTTAGATCTTCTGAACTGGACTGGCCTTTCAGGGCAGTTATAATCTTACCTCTACTTGGGAAAGCACTGCTGGAAAGAGAGCTGCACAGGTCCACCTCCTTCCTCACACACGTATACAAATCCAACATATCCACCCCCTGTATCCAGATCCCTTCATAGCTTTGCAACAACTCTCAGAGGGCTGTCTCTGAGGCAGAGACTTGTGAATATTACTAGTAAGAAGTCCCATACTCCCTTTTCATTTGGGGAGAGACAGGATGAGTCACACAGAATGAAAGGTCAGTGTTTGGTTGTGAAAGTCTTGAATATTTTGTTAAATTATCTCTTCCCTTTTCCCCCTTCTCCCCCTCCAAAATTCCCCTCTCCTTCCAAACTTCCTTATTTCTGTTGAAGACAGCATCATTTTTCGAGTCATCAGCATCCCCAACCTCAGTTAATTCCTCAAACCAAAAAGTCTATTTGGTGGCCAAATCTTATTTTTCTACTTCCATAGCATCTCTTGCAGTCAACCCCTTTTGTTTGCTTATACAAGCATCACTCATCACCTCCCTCCTCTTTCCTAGATGACTACAATAATAATAGCTGGTAAATAATAGAACACTTTAAAGTTTACAAAAGGTTTTACATATGTTATCACATTTGATCCTCGTGACAACTCTCTGAGGTACATTCCAGTATTATCCCCAATTTATAGATGAGGAAACTGAGGCTAAGTGAAGTTAGATGACTTGCTTGAGGTCATATAGATAAGTAAGTGTTTCAGGAAGGATTTGAACTTGTCTTCCTGACTCCAAGTCCAATATTCTATTCACAGCATCACAATAACCTCTCAATTGGTTTCCCTGCCTCAAGTCCCTACCCTCTCCAATTCATCTTCCAAACAGCCGCCAAAGTGATTTTCCTAAAATACAATTCTGACCATGTACCTTTCCTACTCAAGCTCCAGTGACTCCTTATTGATTCTGGGATTAAATATTACTTTTTCACTCTTATCCTTTTTTAATTTCTTTTTTATGTAAATCACAAGATGTACATAATTATTAGTATAGTCACATGCATGTATAATTTACAAATAAGTAAATGAACATATATTGTGGATACCTGCTCAAAAAGTTTTTACTGGTAAGGTTGCACAATAAAGTAAATTTGGAGATCATTGATCTAGAAAGGTGGCAGCCAAGATTACAGTGTCCTTGACCTTAAAAATTGTTAGAGCTTCCCAGAAAGCTTTTGGGCTTATCCTAAGAATTCATTACTGATATAACTTGAGAATGTGAGGTCTTTTGAAATCTTCCTTTGGAGAAGCATATAAAACCTCATTTATCCAGAACAACTCGAGGACCAGCTGGTCTTGTTATCTTCAGTTTTGATTAACGGAGTTTAAACTGGGGGAGAGGGGGCAAATACTAAAATATTTTGTGCCTGTTTTGATCTTGAAATATTTTACATCAGTTCACTTTTCCATCCTATTACATGGAAAATATTAAATGTAATGAAATATTTGATGTTTGAAAACAAACTATCACTATGGTTAAATAATGGTCTCACTTATTTTTGTTCCAGGAAATGAAAGCTTTGCTTTCTTGGTGAAATGGTTATAACAATTAAAATAGTTTATTTCTGTAGGCTTAGTTGAAAGTTTAGCGAGCATTTCATGAGGACACCATTCTTTTCAGCTGATTCAAATGAAGATAATGTATCTCTTTTGTTTTTCATGTGCAGTAGGATTTTGGTAAAATTTCACTGGAGTACTTTAAAATTTGTAATTGAACATAATAATTACTTTCTTTTTAGATTAGTTTCACACAGCAATTCCCCAAATATGTATAGTTGTTTGTTTGTTTTGTGGCAGAACCTGTCCCATTTAACCCCCCAAAAGATTTCAAAATGTTCATTTTCAAACTTAATATGAATGAGAGATGATCTTGTTTTAGGGATTTCATTATTTCTTCTAATTCAAATGGAGACATACTGTGAATCAAAATTAGTTAGAAAGCTTTAGTGAGAGAAAAATAAAGTTACCAAAGAGTTACTGTAAGAAAAAAAAATTAAAACAGATAGGAGATGAAGTCACATCCTGATTCAAAAGAGGAAGTAACATCTGAGGCTGAAACTTATCTGATGCTATGCAACATACATGCTGTCCTGCTGCTTGGGAGCACTTGCATCTCTAACATCTCAAAACTCACACAATTTGGAATTAGTCTGAATTTAAAATGTTGAAGAGAAAACCTTCAAATGTTTCAGAAAAGGAGAAACAGAAACCAAAGGTAAGTTAAAGATACATAATTAAGAGAAGAGAATGTTCCTGAAAAGATTAGCTACTAGGGTGTATTTCTTTTAGAGCTTTTTTTTTTTATTTGTTATTAATAAAAACAAGTGAGGAATAGGGTTGAATGTTTAATGGCAAATATAGATAATGGAATTGCAAGGTCTGAAACAAACACCATCTGCTAGATGTGCTTCCTCTCCACTCATTTTTTCCCTTTAAGATGATTTGGCCAATAGAAGCTATAACTGATACTTAAATCCAAATCTTCAAGCTCAAAGAAATTGACTTGGTGTTCTCAATTTAAGATATCAATGTTAGGAAGCTGCTATGTATATTTTTCATGACAATGAGTTTGCTAATGCCTCTTTCCGAGAATAGAAAAGTTCTTCTCACTTCTATCATAGCCCTTCATAATTAGTTGAATAATGATAAAGAGATAGAAATATTTTAAATGAAAATTTTTTTCACCATTTTCAGGAAAAAATATGGTTATTTATGATGGGGATTAGAGTGTAGAGCAAGTATTTTGCTTAATTCTTTGAAAAAACTGACATTAATATAACAAACTATACTGTGTTTTCTTGCTTTTAGCATAACAAAATGTTTTATAATAGTCCTTTGAAGCAGAGATATTATCATTTTTTGTCTTGTTAATAAGTGATTTTAAGCATAACTTAAGAGTCATGATTCTATATAAGAAATCACAATTATATTTGTAGCATGTCTGAAGCAAAAATAAGATTTTCTAACACTGAAAATTTTATTTGATATTTGTATTGAATGACTTGTAAATAGAATGATGCTAGGATCAGATCTCTTTCAAATAAATCATACTAAAATGTATATTGTAATTGTTAAATAACTCTTCTGTAAGAAAATTTATAAAACTTATTTGAGGATTTAACAGACAGTATAGCAAGTTATTTAATATTTGACAAATCAGTAGTTACAACCTATAGTTGAAGTTCTTTGAAGGCACCTGAATAAGTATTTTCTAGTAGTATTGTTCTTCCTATAGAAAGGATGAAAATCCTGGGGAGAGAGAGAACACAGTAAGATACATAGGAGGTATGCTAACGTTGGTATAAGTAACATTGCTTATGGATTGACAGCAAGATCATATTTTTTTCTTCAAATGTTTAGTGAGAGCAAGATGTTTCCTTTCTTGTGACTCTACCAGGAAATGACAAAAGACTTGTGGAACAAAATTTGTAAGCATGACAGCAAAGGGAATGACAAAAAAAGTTTCATTTGAAGTTCTAGTAAAGTCAAAATTTTATCATTTCTTGCTTCATCATCAGGTTATTTATTTGCTTGATGTGTTAGTATTTGAGTCTAATTTTAGCGTATGAAAATTTGAGCTAATTGGAAAATGACACTTTTGTTACTTGGTGACTTGGACTATTTTAATTTATGAGAAGTTTTTTTCTCATGTACATTTTTCCTTCCATATAAAGGAACATGACAATTTAAAAAAATATAGATACAAAAATATTTACCTCAGATGAAAAACCACATAGAAACTTCTAGAAGTTTGCATTTGGAGTTCTTGAAAATTTCCTTTACATAAGATAATTCTGGGCTTCCCAGTCTCTATACAGATAATACTTTTTTGTCTTTTATGTGTATCTACAGAAATACATGTGCAGATATTTTGCTTTTATGCTAACACATTCACTCTTTTAAAGTTATGTTTGAAGGTGTGTTTGATTTCTAGTGATTTTCTCTGAGTTTCATTTTTGGTTTGCTTCTTAAATAATTTTCTTTTTAAATTGAATTTTTATGGGAGTTTCCTTTTCATATCACATAATGGGGAGAGTATAGTTGTCCTTTCCATTTATCTTGTTGTAGCTATCATATACATTGTTCTCTTGACCCTACTTATGCCACTGCTTCAATTCATTTTTATCTTTCTTGTCTTCTCTGTATTTATCATATTCATACTTTTTAGCAACAAAATAGTGTTTCATTATATTCATGTACTGTAAGTTGTCTAACCATTCTCCAATCATTAGGAATCTTTGTTTTTGATTCTTTGCTATCACAAAAGTGCTGGTATTATACATATTTTCATGCATATGCATTTAAAAAATAGTTGTACAAAATCACAGCTCCACCAAGAATGCATTAATGTGCCTATCTTACCCCTTCAATATTGATTCTTCACATCTTTTCTTATCTTTGTTAAATTTTAAGGCAAAACCTTAGGGTTATTTTGCTCTATTTCTCCCCATTAGTAGTAATTTGGAGTATTTTTTCATATGGTTTCATATATTACAACTCTTTATACATACATATATGTATATATGCATGTGTATATATGTGTATACAGTCATGTATGTATATATGTATATATATGTACATATATACAGAGGAGGAGGAGGAGGAGGAGACAGAGAGAGAGAGAGAGAGAGAGAGAGAGAGAGAGAGAGAGAGAGAGAGAGAGAGAGAGAGAGAGAACACAATAAGATACATAGGAGGAGAACCAGGAGGGAATATTGTCACAAAACCTAGGGAGAAGAGAATACCAAGGAAAAGAGGGTGATTGCCAAAAGCTATATTAGTAACTTTGGAGAGAGTAATTTTAGTGGAATAATGATATAGGAAGCCAGATGGTAGAGACACAATATTAGAGTTCGAGGGAACAAAGTGGAGATACCTAGGTAGATGATGCAGTGAGAAATTTAGCCACAAATTGGAGGAGAGATAAAAAGTGATAACTAGTGCGGATGGATAGATCAAAAAAAGATTTATTTTTTGAGGATGAAGAAACAGGGGAATGTTTCTAGGCAGTAGGGAAGTAGCCATTAAACAGGGAGGAATTAAAAATAAGTGAAAGAGTAAGGATGATAGAAGGGGCATCTCCTGAAGAAGGTTGGATAGAATAAGATCACTTGTGTATAAGGAGGGATTTGTTTTGGTAAGAAGGACTATTTCATCATATGAGAGGGGCATGAAGAAAGAAGTGGTTATAAAAGGCATTTGGGTAATGTGAGGTGAGGCCCAAGGGAGAAAAGGGAGTTTTTAGCAATGGTTTCATTTTTATTTGGGGGAAAATATGAAGCAAGTTTCTCATTTGACAGGACAAGGAAGGGGAGGCATGAGAGGTTGGAGGAGGGATGAATTGGTTTGGAAGAGTTGCTGTGGTGGGATAGTGAGCTAATTTGTTGTTTCAGTCATATCTGACTCATCATGGCTATGTATGAGGTTTTCTTGGTAAAGATACTAGAGTGTTTTGCCATTTTTTCTCTAACTGACTTTACACATGTGGAGCTAGGGCAAACAGGGTTAAGTGATTTGCCCAGAGTCCCACAGCTAGTAAGTGTATAAGGCCAGATTGGAACGCAGGAAGATGAATCTTCTTGACCTCAGCTAACATTCTGTTCACTGTTCTACCTAATGTGATGGCAATCAAAATAGGATCTTTTACAGTTTTTGTTTTAGTATGATCAAGTGCCTCTGACTGAATCTTACCTTTATCAATCAAGAGTCTTTACAAGGAGTAAAGTACAGAAACTAGAGTTTCTTTAACTAGAAACAATGTATGTATTTGTATTGTTAGTTATTTTAATGTGATTAAAGATCTTTCCCACCCATTGATGGGCCTGCCCATTGTGGGAAGCTTGATTAGGGGAGTTGTTTTGTTAGGAGGGTCACAAGCACTTTTTGTTTTTTTTCTATTGAGGCACTGGGTCAAAGAGTGGTGATGCCCTCTGGCTATGAGCTGAGGTTTTACTTTGGGGCTTAGCTCTGGGTAAGAAGGTTTGAGTGCCAGATGATGACTCTGGGAAGCCTACTGGCTTTGAGAACCCAGATGCCATGCTTCTCTTTCTAGCAACATGGTCAGGGCATGCTAGGGGCATGTTGGGGCAAATAGGTGGTGCAAAGGATAGAGTATCAGTGCAGGAGTCAGGAGGACCTGAGTTCAAATCTCACCTCAGACACTTGACACTCACTAGCTGTGTGACCTTGAGCAAGTCACTTAACCCCAATTGACTCATCTTGGGTCATCTCTAGTCAGATGGCCCTGGAGGAGAAGTGAAGTTGGTGACCTACACAGCCCTCCCTCACTCAAAACAAAGTCAAGTGCAAGTCATGTCATTATTTCTCTGATGGCATGGTCTTCTTCAGCAATGAAGGACGAACACACACATACACATGCACACAAAACATGGTCAGACAGTTAGAGGTCTAATTGTCTATTGAATTCAGGCAGAGGAAGCCATGTCTACTGATCTTTTGATTTCTCTGTATTTTACTTGAAATTCTCTGTATTTTAATTTGAAATTGACTCCTTGAACTAACTGAATGACATGTACTTGGTTAAAAGAATGGTACATATGCTTGATTAAAGTGATTGGTAACCCCTTGAAAGTTGCTTTCCTTTTATGAATGCAGATCTAAGAACCAGTGATAGCGATCCCTGCCCAGTATATGTTGGGGTGGTTACTGATACACCTAACTGAACAATAAGTTAACAACAACAAGGGTCCGATTGTGAACATGCAGCATAATTTTGCAGTGGACCAGGTTGACAGAATTTTGAGACTTTTCTCTATTTCCATGAAACAATTTATGTATAATAAGGAAGGCAGAAAGTAGTGGAAGTGAAGCAAGTCTGAGGCTTGGCAGGGTGAGATAAGTAATATGACGAAGAAGAAAGGAAAAAGATTCAGGAAAACAGTGAAGTATAGAGCTGAATTAGTTCACGAAAGAGTCCAGATGGGCAAGGGAGGAGAGTGTAGCTAGTACATGAGTGATGGAATGGGAAGGAACTGAGAAGTCTAGGGATTACAAGGGACAGTGGATGAAGTAAAAGAATTGGGATTTCAAAACAGAAGGAGAGATAGAATGATAATAGATTTTAATAGGATAAGAAAATTCTAAATTGATGAACTTCAGTGGTGATTTTCTGAGTAATGGTACACTCCACTGCATGTGTAGCTGAGGTTGAATGGAGAAGGTCATGTAAAATAAGTAAATTAAGTAACTAGGAGAGCAGAATGTTTGAATGAGTATCAATATGTATGTTGAAGACCTCTGTTTTGAGGACAGGAGTTGTGAACAGAGCCTGTGAACCACACTGTGAACTCATTGAAGAAAGAAGGTAAAAATCCTGGAATTTGTTAGGCAACAGCTACTAGAATTTTGATTGTGTGGTGCTGGGGATGGAAGCTCAATTACATGTGGACAGTCTTGGGCGGGTAAAGGTGGGAACTTCTAAATCTTAGCGTTCTCACGAGGCCCCCCAGGAAACGACTGGGAATCGAGGTGAACCAAGCTATCTCGTGTATTTCCGCCTCTTCCCGTGAGAAACGTGATGGGAGAGAGCTCTCCCCGCCCTCGAGATTGTCCCGGATCTGGGCACACTATTGTTATCTAACAGCACGGTATTCAGATGCAAACTATGCGGCTGGAGAGCTTAAGTAGGATCAGGAAAGCCTGAAAGCTCTCTTGGGCGGAGGGGCGCGGAGCGGACAGGACAGAAGGTTCCTCTTTCTTCTCTCCCCTCCCCCTCTCTCCCCACTTATACTTCTACTTCCAATCTCTTATTGTAAGATCTTTGCCTCCTTGGGAGATCTTTCTCTCTCCTTCCTAAGGAAGAATTCCCCTGCACTTGTAACTAGACCCTGAAATAAAGCTCAACCCTTGTTCGACTCTGGAACGTCCTTTCTCTCATACAAGCATCCGGTTTGGCCAGCCGAAGACCTCCGATAGAGGTAAGGTAAGACTCGGGTAGCCCTCAGGCCTCTAGGCCTGGCAGTGTGGTACATAGGGGTTGGGTAAACCTCAAAGGAGAGGATCCTGACTTGTAGTGGGAAAAGGAGAACAGAGAACTGACAAAGAGGGACAAGGAATATTCCAGATTTCTTACCTAGACACATCAGCCTGGGGGTTTCATGTGATTAGAGCCATCTATTACACATTCCATTATTGCCTGTATTTTTTGTTTGGTTAAGAATGCTTCTCCTAGGTAAAATGATTCATTTTGAGAACATGGAATTAAAGTATTTGCACAAGCAAAACCAATGTAGCTAAGAAATAGAAGAAAAAGAAAGTAATTGAGAAAAAAATCTTCACAGTAAGTTTCTCTGATAAAAGTTACTTACAAATGTGATATATAGATATATAGAGAGTGAGCCAAATTTACAAAACAGAACCCTTCCCCAACTGATAAATGGTTAAATGATGTAAATAGGTAGTTGTAAGAGAAAAATATTAAAGTGATAGTCATAAAAATACTAGAAATGACTAATAATTAGAGAGATGTAAATTAAAACAAATCTGAGGTAACATCTCACACCCACCAGATGACAAAAACAAGAAAAGGACAAATGTTGGAGGGGCTGTAGGAGAATAGGGACACTAATGCAATGTTGATGGAGTTCTGAACCAGTGAAACTATTCTGAAAAACAATTTGGAACTATGTCTCCAATGCTATTAAATTGTACATGTCCTTTCACCCAGCAATACTACAACCAGATCTATACTCCCAAAAGATCAAATGAATAGGAAAAGAACCCCTATGTGCAAAAACATTTACAGCAGTTCTTTTAGTAGTGGTAAAGAATTGGACATTGAAAGGATGCTCATCAACTGGATAATGGCTGAACAAGTTGTGGTATAGGAATGTAATGGAATACTATTGTGCTATAAGAAATGCTGTGTAGGCACATTTCAGGAAAAACTTGAACTTACATGAACTGATGCTGAGTGAAGTGAGCAGAACCAGGGAAACATTGTATACAGTTAAGGTGACATGATGTAATGATCAACTTTGATAGACTTAACTCTTCTCAGTAATAAAATGATCCAAGACAATTCCAAAGATTCATGATAGAAAATGCTATCCACATCCAGAGAAAGAACTACAGAGTCTGAATATAGATAGTAACATAATAATTTTACTTTTTTTCTTGATTTTTCCCTTTGTTTTCTACTTCATCTTTCACAGCATAATAATATGAAAATATGTTTAATATGAACATATGTAACCCATGTCAGGATTATTTTTCCCTTGGTAGTTTCTTTACAAAAGGTTTTATGTTAATTTAGGTCATTTGCATTTTTAAAAAATCTTCCTGTCCTTTTTGTGTGTTCTCAGTTTGGAGTACATATAACTGTGAATAATAGGTTTTGATATTTCTTTTTATTTCTTCTGATTTGGTTATAATTTTTGCCATGCTATATTTGTTTTTTTTTTATCTTGTTATCTTATTGACTTGATTTTCTTTCCTCTAACATCTTGGCTAAAGATTTATCAATCATATTAGCTGTTTCAAAGAACCAGCTTTTATTTTATTTACAATTTTTATAGTTTTTTTCTAGTTAGTCTATTTCATCTCTAATTTTTAAAATCACCTCGTTTTTTTTTTACTATTTTAGATTTATTTGTTGACTTCTAATTTTTTTTAAAAAAGTGTTTTCAGCTCAATTTCCTTCTTTTCCATTTTGTTAATATATGTTTGTGTAGATATAATTTTGCTCCTGGGGCTGCTTTAGCTACATAAGAAATTTGATGTATTGTTTTATCATCATCACTTTCCATTTGGTTTTTGGTCTTTTAACTATTTAAGATTTCATTGTTAACTCTTCATTTGGTTTTGCGGGGTTTTTTGTTGTTCTTCTTAAAATTATTATTATTTTTATTGTGAAAAGATCTAATAAAGATACAGGGTTTTTCATCTTTTAATATTTGCTTGCAATATTTCTGTGCCCCAATATATGGTTAATTGAAAAAAAATTCTGTGTGGTTCTGATAAATGCATATTTATTAACAGCTCTGTTTAGAAGACACTATGAGTTCTTGAGTTTCTCTAGCAACTTATTCAATTTGATATTGTCCTTTTCGATTATTGGTTAGAATTGTCCAAAACTGAGAGAAGGATATTGAAATCTCCTGATACTGTTGTATCATTGTTTAGTTTCTTAGTTATTTTTATTTTTAGTTATTTTTAAATTGTTTTTCTTTTTTCCAAAAAGACTTTTCTTCCAATTCTCTTCATTATTTGTTTTCCCTTCATGATTATGCTAGATTTTAATTCTTTAATTTTGGCTTTTTAACTTATTTGTTCCTTCCTAAGTTTCTGTATTCCTCTCAGAATTAAAGCTTCTAAAGTACCTATTTTGAATGGCCTCATCTAAACTGTTTTTATGTTACTGGCTCATATAACTTGATCCCTGATCCCCTTTTTTTCCTGTTTTATATGACTTTTAGAAATACTGTTACCTATAGATGACACAAGTATTGCACCATTACAGGAATTTTCTTGGGTCCCTGATTATACATTTCATTACTATCGTTTGTCATCCCTATGATTATTGTCCCCATTTATCATGAAATCTATTCTGTTTCCATGCCACTCCTATGAGTGTCAGTTTCCCCTCAGACCTCTGATTCCCCATGTCCTTGGAAAGGATGAGTGGTCTCTCTAAGAGAGAAAACAAACCCTAACTCTTATAGACATTGTCAAATCTTTATCTCCATAGAGAGATTATCATGATTCATGACATTTCTGTAAAATAGGGCAAGTATGTATTATTCTCATTTGAAAATTAGAATTTTGATATCTCAAAAATTTTCCGAAGTCATCACTCAGAAATCATTTCAGCTACAAAGACATTATAAAAGTTGAAAGAAGTAAGGAAGCATGGGTGCAGGCAAAAGAGTATTGGACTTATAGTCAAAATAGAGGTTTCTGAGCCCCAGCTGTGACAGTTACTAGTTGTGTCAGATAAATTTAATTTGGTTTTTTTTTAATGTAGCTAAATACATTCTATGAGAACATTTAGCTTCAGTTTCTTCAGTATTACTCTCATCATTTCCTATCTTTGCTTCTACTTATATGCTGCTAAATGAAGCATGAAAATCTTTGAAGCTATTGACTTGAGTCCATTACAGATTTATGTTACATGTCAGTTAGGTCCTCACTATGGCAAGGCAAAACTTTGATACTTGCCTACATGACCCACTCATTACAGCAGTTCTTCTAAATCTGTTTTTTCTTTCTTAAACTTTCCACAGCTTCCCCTATCCCCACCCTCTCAACTGAGAGCCTTGCTTCATGTTTTACTTTTTTAAAAAATTGTTCATATTTGCCAATCTCTTCTTCTACCTTTTTCCTCATCCTCATCTAACATCCCTCAAATGTCTTCCCCCATTACCTCCTCCTTCACCCTTGTCTTTGTCAAAGCAAATCCTTCTATAGCTGAAGCAGTTGGTGGTACAATGGATAGAGCTCTGAGACTGGATTCAGTAAGATCTAAGTTTGAATCTGGCCTCAAACTGTAAATTGAGGATAGTAATAGCACCTACCTTTCAGGATTGTTGCAAGGATAAAATTAGATAATATTTGTAAAACAGCCTAATAAAGTACTTGGCACATATTAGACAGTATATAGATGTTTATTCCGCTCCACTTCTCCCTCTGTGTGCATAAGTGATCACAGTCCATCCTTTCTTCTCCATCAAGGTGCCTGCTCCACCATGCCCCCTATGTCCTTATATTTGACATCTCCTTACCTACTGTCTGCTTCCCTACTGCTTACAAACATACCCATCTCTTCCCATCATCAAAAGGTCCTCCTTTGATTTGTACATCCCAACTAGCTAGCATCCTATATCTCCCTCCCTTTTGTTGCTAAACAAAAAAGTCCTTGAGAAGGACTTTTACAATTAACACCTCTACTTCCTTTGCTCTCTCTCTTTTTTCTTAATTCTCTGCAATATGGTTTCTGACCCCATCATTCAACTGAGACTTTTCTCTCCAAAGTTGGCAATGATCTCTTAAACACTAAATTTAATGGCCTTTTCTCAATCCTCATCCTTCTTGACATCTCTGCAGCTTTTGATATTGTTTATCAATCTCTTCTCCTTGATAATCTCTTCTCTTTAGATTTTTGTGACCTCTTCTTGTTCTTCTGTCAGACCTTCTTCCAACTTCTTCTGAATCTCATTTGCTATAAATTCATCGAGCTCATACCTGTTAACTATGGATATCCAACACAGCTTTTTCCTCAGTCCTTTGCCCACTATTTCACTTGGTGATCTCATCAGCTCCCCTAGTTTCATTTATCATCTCTACACTGACGATGCTTAAATCTACTTATCCTGCCCTAGCCGCTCTACTGACCTCCTGTCTTGCATTTCCAAGTGCCTAGTAGGCATCTCAAACTGAATGTCCCATAAACATATTAAATTCAACATGTTCAAAACTGAACTCAAAACTCCACTCAGTTGTCAAACAATTTTTCTAAAGTAGAGGTCTGACCATATCACATATACCCCAACCCCCAGTGGGCAAAATCCACTTCTAGGACCAAACAAAAAAGCCCTTCAAAGCCTAGCCCTCATTCTGACCTTGTAATTTTCTTAGAACTCACTCTAACCCATGTCCTTTTTGAAATAGTGACACTATCCTCCTTTCTCTTCCTACGGGACACCACCTCTCCTATCCCTGGGTACTTTCACAAGTTGTCCCCCATGGCAGGAATGCTCTCCATCTTCATTTCTTTCTCCTGGCTTCTCTAGCTTCCTTCAGATCCCAGCCAAAATCCCATATTCTAAAAGAAACCCTAACTTTAATGTTAGTGCCTTCCCTCTTTTGATTATCTCCAATTTATTCCTTAAGTATCATATTTGTACATAGCTATTTACATGTTGTCTCCTCCATAATGCTGTGAGCTTGAGAACTGGGTTTCTTTTTTTCTTTTTTAACTGGGAGGAGTTTCTTCATTTTCTCCAACACTTAACATTGTTCCTGGCTTATTGTCAGTGCTTAAAAATGTATATATACAATTTAAAATACATTTTAATGTATCTTAATTAATCATTAATCTTTAAATACATTTAAGCACATTTTAAATATGTGTGTGTATATGTATGTATATATATGTGTGTGTATGTGTATATATATATATATATATATATATATATATATATATTTGCCTATATTTTTTCGTTTGAGTATAAAATGAAAACAAAGATTCTTGTCCTATCTACTTCACAGGGTTGTTGGGAATGTTACCCAATATTGCTACTTGAAAAAAATGGACTATTATTAGTTACATTGTTAGGACCTCTAATTTTCAGATGAAGAATTATCACAGAATAGCTTTACCTAGAAACTTTTGTAATGCTCCCCACTGTATTCTTTAATCTTGCTTCAGTTCTACTCTTAATATCATTCGATTCATTTTTTCACTTGGTTTCATCTGTAATTTTGAATTACATATGTATTTGTATGTTAATATGTATTTGGATATTGAGACATTTATGAGGAAATTCACAGATAGTTCTTGTGTTCTGAGATCACAAATAACCAATTAGATCCTTAAAATGAATGAAATGAATGCCAGAAATGTGTAAGGAGTATCTATCTCTCTTTTATAGTATTTATTATTCATTGTAATTATATATGCCTTACTACCCTTGGTAAATTGTTGAGAGAATAAGGATATTTTTTTTTCAGTAGAGCTATAGAGAAAGATTTATAGAGCATCTTACAATTCATGTAAGCTTACTAATATAAGAATACTTTTTCTATAATCCATTACAGTTCAGCATTCAGCCTCAAAACACATCCAGACACCCAGATTTCATTATTTTTATGGCAATTTCTCATTACTAAGTAGCTCTAATTGATAGAAAAGTCCTTATTTTGAATCATATAAACATTATTGTACCCACCCCAGCACCTTGTACAAGAAAAATTTGTGATTTATTAAATGCTGAAATGATTGAATTAAGTAGAATGACTTTTAAAAATCAACTAGAATGGACTATAAATGAGAAAAATGAGGTCCCTAGGAGGTTATGTGATTCACCAAAAGTTGCATGGTAGGACTGAGTGGTAGAGCATCACTAGAAACCAAGACTTCCAAATGTCATTTAAATACTTTAGTCACTATTTCATAAACTTAGGCTGACTTAAGTCAGAACAGGTACTTAAATAGTAGTTTTCTTCACAGTTGTTGAAACAAGTTTGTGATATTTTAAACTTCTAACTAACCTGAAATAATTTCTGGTATAATTTTATATTTTAATATTAACTCCAAATATTAACTAAAATTGAGCAATAATTCATGGTTATATCATTGTATGGAAATGGATATTATCCAGAAGAAAGAGGTATGGTGGAAAATTTTAGAATAGAAAATATGAGAATACAGCTAGTTTATACTCTATTGTAAAGAATGCTCTCTACCAATAAATTTTAATTGAGTTTTTTCTTTGACTAACTAGAAATTCAGCAAGTGTTATTTAAAAATTATCCTATGACTGCTTTATAAAGAGCTAATTTTTACCTTTCTTTTAATTTGAACTGAATATAATAATAAATGAAACACAATTAGTGTCTGATTTTCACTAGAGATGACTGAAGTGTCATTGCTTTGCATTTGCATTTGATCTCAGCAATGATGAGAGGTGATGAGTTGGTGATGAGCTGTTTTCACTGCACTACCCATTGTGCAAATTTATGCTTATTGCACTAGATGACACATACTTGTAGCATTAAAAATTTATCTGCATTTCTTTTTGTAATAAAATCATCAACAGATAATTTAACTCACAACTCACCAGTAAAAAAGGTGATCATATCTGAGGTGCATTTTGTTCAGTCCTTATTTTTCTATGGACTTAGTCTAGTGTATTTTACGTATAGAATTAGGCCCATTTTTGTCTTTTTTTTTCTACTGATGCTTGATAGTGACTACCCTCCCCAAATATCCTTTTTCTCTACCTTGTTCCTTCCTTTTCTTCTTCCTTCTATTTCTACCTAATCTCTTCCAATGTAAGGCACTTTACAAATTCAACATATTGTACAACAAGGAAATGATGTATGAAATGTGACAGAGGCTCTCTCAAAGAAATAGAAAGAATAGATACTATCACGCTACCAGATTGCCTGGATCATGAATTTGGCTCTTGAGTTTCTGAAAGCTAAGGTAAAAATATAATCATGTTGGGCTACGTGGTTTTCATAATTTAACCAAGAAAACATATAGATTTGTCTGAAAGTGGCAAACTCCAGTATGAATTCATTTCTTCAAAGATTTTGAAGTCTAGCACTTTTGAGTTATGTTCCATCTAAGAACAATGTTTTCTTCAAAATCCCTTTGAATATTTTGCACAAAAGGACTGAGATAAAGTAGGAGCAGAATTAGAAATCAGGAGATCGAGATTCTAGTTCTAGCTCTGTGAGTACTACAGCTCAGTCACTTAGACAAATAGAGGCCACAGTGATAAAAGTGTTGGAGTCCTCCAATTTTATTTGATTGGCTGGAAGCAAGGAAATATTTGTTACTTTTCTCCTTGGTGCAGAGAGATGAGAGACCACAGATACAGAAAGTGATCAAGTTCGTTTATTCATCAGTTTTATTCAGCTGTGGAGGGGAGGGGAAAAAATCAATAAGCCACTTTTTATAAGTATGTGTTACAAGTATAGACACATATAAAGATATTCCAAGTTATTATTTCTAGATCATTTAGCCCTTCATATGGAACTTCATATTAAGCTTCTGTTGATTTTCAAAGCTTTTTCTTTCTGAATGACAGATTTATTATTGTCATTCAGTTGTTTCAGTCATGCCCAACTCCTCATGATTCCATTGAGGGTTTCCTTGGCAAAGATATTGGAATGGTTTGCCATTTCCTTTTCCAACCCATTTTATAGATGAGGAAACTAAGGCAAATAGGCTTAAATGAATTGCCCAGGGTCACACAACCAGTAATTGCCTGAGATCAGATTTAAACTCAGGTCTTTCTGACACCAGGCTCAGCACCCTATCCTCTGTATCACTTAGTTATCCCTTAAGTGACAGATACATTCCTTCATGAATTCGTATGATGATAAACTCATAGTAACCCTCATCTTAGAGAATTTTCATACTGAAGTAGCTGACTGACCAGAAGAACTAAATATTTTCTCTATATTATGAAATGGGTAGATACTTTTTCTTTCATTTATTTCTTATGATTTTAATTACTAGAAATTAAAGTTTGTGGGAAATTTCATACATTTAATTTCCGCTAAAGCTACAACAGCCATGACAAAAAACACTTTCTGTTGTGACACTAAAGGTTCTGGAATTTTGATTTCTTTTTCACCATTGTCCTGGATAGAAGAAGAGGTAAAATAACTTTGGGTTTATACAAAACAGTTCAGAAAGAAAGCTTTAAGCTTGAAGACTGATACGTTTCACTATTTAATCTATAAATTAAATTATTCTGATACTTCCTCTATAAGGTTTAGATTTGATATTTCCCAGAATATGAACCTATGATTAAAATCTTTTGCAAGAAGTTCATGCCAATTATGGACTGAAAAGACTGGTCATACTAAGACTCTGATACAATATTGAAATACTTATGAGAAGTTTGGAAGCCAAAATGACTGATAATAATGACAGAAATACATCTCTTTTCTTGCAATGACAATATAATCTTCTTATACAGGAACACGTCCTATATAAACATCAAGTTTCTACCCAATCTATCAATATACTAGATCTGTTCAAAGTAATTAAATGGCACACATTTATCTTTTAAAAAATTTTTTTGCCTTACCTTGGAGTTAAGTGATTTCATTATACCTGCTGATTTTTTTTTAACAATGGAATTAAGTCCCTTCTCTGCATATCTAAATTTCCCAAATCACAGTTTTCAAGTAAGTTTATTTCTATTCTGTTCAGAGTGTTAAGGAGTTAGGTAGACTGGCCTTAAGAAAAGTTAAAAAAAGTTTAAAACAACAGTATTTTCTGTTAAGAATTAATCATAGAAGATAGAGACCAGATGATAGGGTAGCAGAAAGCAGTATAGTGAACTCTGTACCATACTCCTCCCTACAAAAAAAAGTCTTTCCTTTCAATACACCAGACTAAATTCTGATGGGAAAAATCAAATTAAAAAAAAATCATGGCAAGTCATTTTTCCCCAGAAGTGTAGAGATAAGAGCTCTCTGGTCATCGATGAGAGGCTGCGCATCTAAGGCAATTGTAGGTTCCAGATCCATACCAGGAAAACCCTAGAAATATACCAAACACATTATATTCCAAATCCTGAACATCCAGGATGAAGAAAGAAATCTTTTAAGCACACAGAAAGTACCAAGAAGCCATAGTTAGACTTATACACGATTTAGCAGCTACTAGTACAAAAGAGTGGAAAGTTTGTAATTATTGTTATTTGTTCTTTATTTTCAAAGAGAATCAATGACTTCATGACATGTTGAGTGATATTTTGACCTGAGCATGATTTGGGTTTAAGTGAGGCAAAGTTCTCCAAAGTTGTTGGCCTGACTTTTTCTTCTAGAGCCGTCAAAGTCCAGTGGCAGGACAAAAGTCAAGATGACTCATGATGGCCAGGATGCAGTGGATGACCTTCATGTTTTTGATGTCTGACCAAGATCTAAGCATTCATGCTTCAGCTGCTTTCATGGCCATTAGAACGAATTGTTTTCATCTACCCATTCCACTAGGGAAAGTCTTCACATGTTTGAGTAGACATCTCCCTAACTCATTGATGGGTTTGAGGCCTGTCAGTTGTCCTCAACCTGGTTTAGCTGTCTGCCAAGACAGTTTTACTAGGATGTGGCCATGGCACAATGACACAGCTTCTCAGATCCACCAGTGAGAGTTGAGTGAAAGGTAGATGAGTAGGCCTGAAAAGGGCTGGCAAGTCCTCATATCAGAGTTGCTAGTTATCTCTGAGCATCCCATACTCCCTGAAAAGTTTGGAATATGATATTCAAGAAGACAAAGATTATAGTCTTGCTGTCAAAGGTAACTTACTCAGAAAAAAAAAAAAACTAATATTATTCAATGTGGGGGGAAAATGGATCTTCAGTGAAATAGAATATGGAACAAGTATTCAAGGTGAAAGAATATAGCTTCATAGAAACTCACAAGAGTTAAGACAAATATAGAAAAAGTAAACATGAATGAAAAACCATAAGGGACTAAACAATAATTAACTCCTTGTATTCAGAAATGCCACATTTGCCACCTCTGGACTATGTCATCATCAAGGGCCACAGAAGTAATCTAATTAGACGACAACATCTGGTAGTAGTTCTGTTATACATTGACAGTTGTAAGTGAAGAATTGAAAGAGGGAGAGAGGAATACGTTGGGCTAGGGAAAAGGTAAAGGAAGATTAGGGAAAATTATGTCCCATAATCAGGCTACATGAGAAGACATTTAAACAAATAAGGAGGAAGGGTGGGAGAAACAGCTGACAGTTGAATACTTCTCTCTTCTAAATTGATTGAAGGGAAGAACACATAGAGTTGGATACAGAAATACATTTCACACAATGAAGAAACAGGAAGGAAAGGAAAAGAGCGAGAAGAGAGAATTTGAGAGGGTTAGATTAAGGGAGGGATTAGGATTAAGCAAAACAAATTTTTTTTCTTCCTCTAAAGATGTACAAAAATATGCACAAATCTTTCTCAGATGGCAAAATATGAGAATCTGAGGGGGTGTCCATAAATTGGGGGATGATGGAAATAATCATGTTTCTTAAATGTGATGGAATACAGTTGTGTTTTAAGAAATAATGGAGATGGTTTTAGAGAAATTTGAGTAGATTTTTATGAATTGATACAGAGTGGAGTTAATAGAATCAGGAGAACAGTTTAAACAATGATCATAATATGAAGACCAACAACTTTGATAAAATTAGCAACTGTAACCAGTAAAATAACTACCCAAAATTCCAAAAGACTAATGATGTTATCCATAAGGAGACATAAATTTTGCAGATGTGGATGATGTGAAAATTTGTTGCATTTAGTTACAAACTGGAATATTGGAGGGTTCAAGAGAGGAAGGTTGCAGTGAAAGGGAAAGAAAAGGGATTGAAAAAATATATAACTTTAAAAGAATTACTTAATAAGATAAAAGAGGTTTTTAAGCTGACCAATATAGTAGATGAAGTGATATTTGTGTAGGTAGGTCCATCAATTTCTGCATCTTACAACTGTTCTTGAAGAAAAATGTGCCTCTTCCAGGAAGATCCAATAATTGAAAGAGAGGTGATGAAAGTTCCCATGCTATCACCTAATGTAACATTTACTTATTTCACTGCTAAAATAATCAAGGCACCATGTCACTCCTTCTCACAGAAATCACCAGTGATTTCCTGTTTCCACTAGGATGAAATCTGGACTCTTCACACTGGCATTGAAGGCCCTTTGTAATACATGGGTTCAATCCATTCCCAATCTTATCTACAATATTTTCTTTCCTTATGTCTATGTCACAAGCAAACTGAATTGCTAGTTTTTCTTGAACTCCATATACTATTTCCTCCGTGCACCCCACTGCCTCAGGTGGCATTGTGGATAGAACTTTGAGCCTGGAGATAGGAAGAACTAAGTTCAAATCCAGCTTCAAATACCTTCCAGCTCTATGACTGTGGGCAAGTTATTGAATCTATGCCTCATTTTTTTCAACTGGTAAAATAAGAATAATAGCATAGGCAGTTGTGCAGTTCAAATGACTTAACGTTTGTAAAGTGCTTACCACAGTGCCTCGGCCAAAGCAGGCACTTAATAAATGCCAGTTCCCTTCTAGTATTCACAAACGCTTGTCCACAATCATTCCTAGAATAATTCTCCTTCTCATCTCTGCCATTCAGCATTCTTCTCTCCTTCCTAGGAGCTCAATTAAGCTCAATGGACAAACTGAATCCTTTCTTGAGTCCCTCAGTTTCTAATGTTCTAACTCTTATCAAATTACTTTGTATTTACTTATCTCTGTATATCTTTAACAATTGAGGTCAAATGTAAGCTCTGAAGATAACTAATTTCATTTTTATCTTTGCATTCCCAAATCTGAGGACAGTGCCTTGCACAAAGGAGGTATTTAATAAATGTTTGTTGAGGAATTGAATGAAGTAGCCACTCCCCTTCACTCATGTCATCATCTCTGTCTCTTCAATCCAGGCCCTTCCTATTTCCCTATAGCTCCTCATAGTTCTTCATGGAATGTCACTACAAGGTTAGATGAAGAAGGACCTCAGATAGTCTCAGTATGTGCCTCGCTTAACAGTCTTCTCTCTCGCTAACACTTTGCCTAGACATATTCTTTAATGGTTAGCATATTCTCACCCCTTTATAAAGCCCAATTCAAGTCATTGTGAACCACAGATAAATCTTAAAGATTCATCATTTTTATCACCTCAACTTCTGTCCTCATACCAGGGCACTTTGACACAAGTATTGATGCTCCCTCAAGTGCACTAGATAGGTAGGTGGCACATTAGATTAAAAAAAAACTGGGACTAGAATTAGGAAGATTCATCTTTCTAGGTTCACATCTGGTTTCAGACACTTAATAGCTGTGTGACCCTGGGGAAGTCACTTAACTCTATTCGGCTCAGTTCCCTCATCTGGAAAATGAGCTGGAGAAGGAAATGGCAAAGGAAGAAATGTCATCCGAAGGTAGTTAAATCACAGTGAATACTGTATGATGGAAGGTATAAGAAAATGTTTAAGATGATAGGAATCTGTTCCTTAGGTAGTGGATATTGGAGAAGACTCAGTGAAAGAGGTAGGCAAAACCACAGTGGGACATTGATGGGAGTAGGATTGAGAAGGATGGGGTAAGGAAGCAAGCAGATGGTAAGATCTTGTAAGTGAGCATCTCTGTGTGTAAATAGGTGGAGTAGAGGAGTAGGTCATAAGAATTAAATAGATTGAGGAACTGGGAATTTAGAGCATTTGCTTCAGCTTTCAGATGTTTTTCTTTTAGTCATGCCTAACTTTCCATGACATCCTTTGGGGTTTTTCTTAGCAAAGATACTGCAGTGGTTTGCCATTTCCTTCTCTGGCTCATTTTACAGATGTGGAAACTGAGGTAAATAGGATTAAGTGACTTGCTAGAGTCACACAACTAGTAAGTATTTGAGGGCAAATTTGAGCTCAGGTCTTCCTGACTCTGGGCACAGCATTTTCCATTAAACCAAATAGCTCTCCCTTGGTACTTAAAATATATGCATATTGATTTAGCTCTTGACTTTAACTTACATGTTCTGCAGGACAAAAAAATAACCAGCTTTGCAATTTTGGTTTGTCTCATTAAAGAACTGATAATATCAATTGTGTCGCCAGTTCCGAAAAGAAACCTAAGACATTGCAAAATATTGCTATTTATGTGTCGACTTTTCTTGATAGTGTGAGCAAGTTTGCCACAAGAGCAGGAAGACAGTTTAATTGAACAAAACTCCCTTAGTTATTGATGACTCAAAGAAAGAGAGTACTCCTCTCTCAATTTTAGATTCAAAATCAAGAGAACTCCATTATGACAAAAAATACCTACCTCTGTTTAAGAATCCCTGTTGACTTCTGCCCAGTGACTTCAGCCAGTGACAGATACAATGTTCAATATAACCTTAAAATTGGCCAAATATAGTACCCAGAAATTAGAGTCAGTTAACACTTTTATCTTACCTTGTGTTTCTTTTCATTTTAAGAATATGATCCCCAAGGCTATTCTCAAACTCTTAGAACAATTAAGAGAATAGTAAGAGATGCTTCTGTCTCTAGCAAAAAGTCATCAAATCTTTGTACCTTCCCTATAAGTAGTGAACTTAGAGTGTGGCAGTGGTAGATATGACAACGGATTTCAAGGAATAAGACTACTTGCTTCAATAGACCTGGAGTGGGTTTCACTACGCTTTCTCAGGGATATCTCCAATTTAATGAATAGATATAGACATATACACAGTGTTTGTGTGTGTGTGTGTGTGTGTGTGTGTGTGTGTGTGTGTGTGTGTGTAAAAATTCCCTGCTTTTGACTAGATCACAGTCTAACAGGATAGAAGAAAATGCAAACAAATATATGCGAACAAGAGATATATGATAGATAAAGACAGGATAGTACATAAATATACCAAGTGTTATCTTGGTATCTAGAGAATTAAGTGGCCTGGAAGAAAGCCTATAGTGTGCTGATTTTATTTTCTTTTGAGAGTTTATGTGAGGACATTGAAAAGAATACAGCAGTAAGAAAAAGCTTGGATGGTTTTTACTATGCCAATGTAGTAAAAACTTCATTTACATAGCAAATATTGAAATAGTTTACCAATGAAACATTCTTCATTTTTATATTTTAACAATTATTTCTAAAAATAAGATAGTATAATCTATTATCATCTGATTGAGAGGAATGAGCAGTTCCACTGAAGCAAGAAGATTCTCATGCTCTAACCAAGTCCCAATAAATTGAAACATCTATGGATTTGAATCCAAATAAAATGTCTGCAAAGAAAACTTTCACTATTCATAATAAAAAAAAGTTGTAGGTCCTAAATTTCTCCTCCAAATAACCTAACGAAAGATTTATTTTTATTATTCTTACTCATTCTTTTCTTGTTTAGGATTACAGATTGTATATTTCCCCCATAAACATGTCTAATCTTAGTGGGAAGAAAAAAAAAGGTTAAATCCCTAAGTCTAGTAGCACTGGGTGCTGCCTGAGATGGGAATGTTTATAAGCTCTATGATATTAACTGCAGTACTCAACCTCTGGTGACATAAAGCATGCAAAAAGGGACTTTCTGTCAGTTTTATTATTTCTAAAAAGGTTCCCCTTGAAGCAGAAGAGTGACCTTGCTTTGCTGAGCTGACATGTGCCATTGAATTAATAGCTGAGCTTTGCTGGAAGGAAGCTTCCAGAAACATTACAACTCCACAGCCTGAGCTTTCAGTGACTATTAATCAGGGATACCAAAATCATGCATCAAGCAGACTCATTTAAAAGTAATAAAAACTACTTTAAAAAAAACTTTTTAAAAAAATAATTAGCTTATTGTTTGTCACTATTGGTGTTCAAGGGTATCCCTGTATGACTAAAATGTGCCTTCAGAAGAACTTTGGAAAGGTTTTTGAGTTTTCAGAGTCTAAGCAAGTTTGGAGGACATTTTAATTCTAATAGAAATGACTGAAAAGATTTTTGCCTTACTAATTGTTGGGAAACTTTTTAAAATGGAACTCATTTGGGGGAAGATATCACTTTCTTCCTACTTTATTTACTATCTTTCCTAGCAATGGTTAGTAACGGGCTATCGCAGTCTTCTTTAAGGTATTTGTTATTATTTCCTTAATGGTTTAACTGAAAATATTTATAAAGATAAAAAATTCTTCAGGATCTTGAGCATAGCATTTGATGAATTGAGTGTCTACAATTCCCCATGAGGCTCAAGTTTAGATCCCTAGATAGCATGATGAGTCAATATGTGGGAAATAGTGTAGTGTCTGTCATTCTATCTGGTGTTAGAAGATGGAAATTGGAATTCTAGTAACAGGTCTGCCATGAACTAAGTATAAGAATCTGTACAAGTTTTTTACTCTTTGAGTCTTGGTTTCCTCATCTGTGAAATGTGGATAACAAAACTGGAAAAAGAGACGCATTTGGAGTCAAATGACTTACATTTGAATCCTGAATCACTCTTACTATAATATTTGTGTGACCCCAGGCAAATCACCCTAACCTCTGTGTGCAGCAAATTTCTCATCTTTAAGTTGAGGGGAGCAAATTAAATAACTTTTAGTGTTTCTTCCAGCTCTAAGTCTATAAGCCAAAGCTCTAAATTCTATAAGCTACCTAATAGGATTGTTAGGAGTCAAATTTGAAAATGTATGCATAGTTCTCTAGCTTAGCACAGTGCCTCATGCACAGTTGGCATTTAATAAGTGTTTATTGAATTTAGAGATAGATATAAAGTGCTAAATAAATGGACGCTATGGATATTTCGGTAACCTTGTCCCTTTAGTTCTTGAAATTGTATTAATCAGTTTTTTAAAAGAACTGACTTCTACATTATCTATTTCTGTCAATTTTCTTTCAAGGTTTTTCTTTCTGTTTCCAGGGAGGGGAAAAACACAAGGTGCTATATTTTGAAATATTAGAAGATATTATTTTATTCATGTTGCTAAGAATAGTTCTATATTATTTTGATCATAATCTTTTTAGGCAACAATCTTTCTCCTTTCAGGATATGTATGTGTGCATGTATGGTTGTTTATAGTTAATTCTACTGAGCCTCCCCAACATATTTTTGAATTAATTATTGGCATGAGGAAAGACCGTAGGTACTTGCAAAAGTAACAATAAAATCAATTTTGTAATTAGGAGTGTGACAATGATATAAATTTTAATCTAATGGCATGAAGGGTGGTACAACGGAAAGAACACTGTAGCGTTTATAAGAATACATTGGGTTAAGAAAGTGAATCAGATGGGAATAGACATTTAATATTCAATTCAATGTTCATTAAATTCCTTTTATGACCAAAGCACTGTTAGGTTTTCAGCATAAGCAGACAAAAAAATACTCCTCAAAACTGTCCCTACTTTCAGAGAGCTTATTTTTTCTTGAATAAGTTATCAAGACACAATTTATGTGCTTGGGAATGATGTGGATACAGTTAAATTATTATTTGGAATATTGTTTCATAATAATAATTATTATCAGTTTTGCCACTGGGTCTCCTCTCTGGGCTGGAAGTGTAGAAGTCATTCATGGACCACTTATTTCTAACGGGCACAGAAGCTTTGACCTTCTCTATTTCCAAACCTGGGTCACTCCTCCCCAGGCAGCTTGGTGGCCCTCTGCTCCAGGGGACTCATTATATTAATGATAGACTTAGCAAAAGCACCCAATTAATTTTAGCTTTACTGAAATACAGAGCAGTCCAACAGTCTTAACCCTCTGGTAGCTGGATTACAGGTATGCATGCCACTGAATCTGGCTGAATATTATTATTTAATAGATCAGAGGAATTTGCATATAATAGAAATATGGATTCATCATTCAACAAGTACCTGCTTACTACTGGGTGTACATTACTGTGACAGAAAAAAACAAACCAACCAACCCATGGTCTCTGCCTTCTAGCAACTTTTAGACCATCTCTGACTTCTATAGTTATTAGTGCCCCTCCTATCCAGATCACTCTGCATTTATTTTGTATATATCCTATATTTACTTCTCTGTGAACACATTGTATCTGTCCAGCAGAAAGTAAGATCCTTGTAAATGGGAGGCTGTTTCAATCTTGTATTTGCATTTCCAGCACCTGTCACAAGGTCTGGCACATGCCACCTGCTTAATGTTTTTAATTATTGTTTTTAATTTATGGAATGAAATAAGCGTTTTCATAACATGCTATAATTAAAATAAAATAATTGTACAGAAAACTGCAAATCTACTATGCACAACTTACTATTCCTTTCAAATATACAACAAAATTGTCATGTAAATTTTTTTCTTCCTTCCCCCCACCCTAGAGAGGGCTACCATTAGACATAAATAGGTATACACACATATACGTGAATATGTAAATGTTTGTATGTGTACATATACATATGTATGTATGTGTATTATGTAAAAGTATTCTATACATATTTCTATTCATCAGATTTTTTTCCTCTGTATGCAGACAGCATTTTTCTTTGTATGTCCTTTGCAATTAATTTAGTATTTGTAATAGACAGAATAACATATTTGTTCAAAGTCATTCTTAAAACAATATGGCTGTTGCTGTATACAATAGTCTCTTGGTTTTGCTCATTTTGCTTTTCATCATTTTGTGCAAGTCTATCCATCTTTTTTCTAAAATCATTAAGTACATCATTTTTACAGCACATCATATACACATATAGCACATCACAATCATATGTCACAACTTGTTCAGTTATTGCCCAATTGATGGTCATCCTTGCAATGTCCAGTTCTTTGACACCACAAAGAGAGCTACTACAAACATTTTAGAACACACAGGTTCTTTTCCTTTTTCCCTAGTCATCTTTGGAAATAGATGAAGTAATGGTATTGCTGGGTCAGAAGGGTATAGGTGATTTAATAACTCTTTGGGCATAATTCCAGATTATTCTCCAAAATGGTTGGATCAGTTTACAATTTCACCAATGAATGAGTATCCCAGTCTTTCCACATCCTCTCCAACATTTGTCACTTTCTTCTTCTCTCAGTTTAGCCAATCTGATAGGTGTAAAATGATATCTAAAGGTTGTTTTAATCTGCATTTCTCTAGTCAATAATGATTTAGAATATTTTTATATGACTATAAATTTAGATTTGTTGACTGAATCTTTAAAAATATGATGCATCCAAATGAAGTAAAGTAACAATTCAAAGTAGTAAGTATCAACATGAGTATTAATGTAAGATACTATTAAACTCAATAGATATTTTTGTGCCTGAGAAGCACCAGGAACTAGTCAGAGAATAGTAACTATCAGTCACATAGTACCTGCTCTGTGGAAACTTCGTGAGGAAAAGGGATGTAACATGCCCCAGATACAGGATAGGATGTGACAGGAGCAAAGGAAAGATTCATGCAATGAGTTAAGTAATATTGGAGGTGAGAGTTCAAAAGAAGTGTTCAAGCCCTCTTATCCCCCTTCTCCACTATTTAGTAGCCACCACTCTCTAAATGGGTGATTGTGTGGTAAGTCGGAGGCTACATCACTGGAACAAAGAGCAGACAGTCCATACTCAGAATGGACATGAGCAAGCAATATTATTGGAGGATATTTTTATCTACTATTTGAGACCTCTGATAAGTTATGAAAGGCTGAAAATATGAGCATTGTTTGTTTTCTTTTAAGCATTTCAAAGTAGATTGTATTTTATTTTGGTTCAGTAGATCAGGTCTTATTTCATAGGACACAGAAATGAATCCCCAGTTCCCTCTTCAGAGACAGAAATCATTCTATCTCTGACGGTATTTCTTCACTTTTTTCTTCACTTCCCACAATTTCTTCATTTCCCACAAGTTCTACAGAAGTGATTGGTGGGGACAAAAGGTTTATCTGTTTTATTTGATCTCAAGTTTACACTTTGGGAAGTTTAAACATTAAAAATGGTACAGAAGTGAGAGAGAAAAGAAAATAGGATGAAGATTTGACTCACCTCCTGGCTCGTTATTGGCCCTGATTTTATAGTGTTTACTGGGGTCTTTGAAACTTTTGTGTACTTTAGGACCCTATTCCTCCTCCGCATAGAGGGTAATAATTTGTACAGTTAGCATTCATTGGATGTTTATCTAAGGAACCTCAAAGATCATGAAACAAACAAAAACTCAGGAAACGGCAAAAAAAAAAAAGGAAGGGGGGAACAAATTTCATTCATGGCTTGAATTTGACATAACTCTTAACTCTTCCAAGTCAATCTTGAGAGTCTCAAACACACTATGTAAGTTCATGGAGCTAAACCACTACTTGCAGAGACATCAAATGTGAATTGTAGAAAGGATATATATACCACAGAAACTACTAAAATAGAAGAATGGGAAGTTTTTGAGAAAGACATGAGTTCTGTTATGGTATATGTTGAATTTAAAGAACTAGTAGGCCAAAAAGATTAAGACAGAGGAAAAAAATAGGCAGAAGGGTGAGGTCAGAACCCAGAAAAGGCATTGAGGATATTTTTGCAGTTTTGGTTTCTAAGTGAAATATCCTCATATGTACCATAGGAAGGCTGAGACTGGTGACAATCAAGTGAGTCCTCAAAGGTGTCAGAAACTTCTGCAGTTTACTTTGGAGGTGGGAAAGATGACCTTGTAAAAAAAAAAAAAAGCACTTGAGCTGAGCATTGAAGATTGGGTAAGATTTAGATAATTGGACGAGAGGGAAAAAGGGCATCCCTGATAGGGATAACAGCATGAATGCCATATTAGAATGTAGGAGAAGCTTGACCTAATTAGGGGACGGAGGGGATATTGTCCTAGTTAAAGTAAAAGATTAATGTTGAAAAGTAATGAAATATGTAAAAGTATAGAAAAAGGAGGCATGACAAAATCTCTGAATGGTAAACTGAGAAATTTAAACTTCTTTCTGCATATAATTTTTTAACAGGAGAGTCACATAAGGAAAATGATATATAAATATATATATTTGATATGCAAATTGTTATAAAAATATAAATTGATATATAAATATATACTTATGTATATAAACACATATACATATATTTATGTATATAAACATATATACATATGTATATACATATACATGCATATTTTGCACATATATAATTAATTAATTAAAATGCAAACATTAGCCTTCTGGAAGTGGCGTACAAAATGAATTAGAAAAGAGAGAAAACTAGAAGAGGCCAATAAGATTATTGAAGTCATCTTAAAGAAACTAAAGACCAGAAGAACACAACTGGTGTTTTCATCAGTGTTGACAACTAAAGGCAAGGACTTCAAAAGAAAAGCAAATAAAAAAAAAAGAAAATGGAATCATAGTTTGGGCTCTACTAAAAAGAACTTAATATTTTCAATTACATTTTTTCTAAACAACCATTTTTAGCTTGCAAATATTATCTGCAACATTTCTATATTGGGGTGATTGTTGCATGCATTGTTTCAAAGAAAAAAATTGCACAGGTGAATCAGACATGTCTCCAATGTTTTGAAATATACTGACAAAATAAAGTCTTAGCTGTCTTATATCAAATTATCATCTCTTTTAAATACTACATAGAAAATATGGATTAATATAAGCTTTCTAAGTTAAATTTTTTGTTTCAGAATAGTACTCATATACCACTGGATAATACTAAAATCTTAAACCTTAATAAGCATGACAACTTTTGTTCAAAAATATTTTAGGATTTAATTCTTCTAATTTAAGAACAGATATCTTTTAAACAGTGTGAACAAATTCAGCAAACTATTAAAAAATGTGTTAAGATTGCCTCAGTGTTAAATGATTACACTGTTTTGTGGTATGGATGGAGGAAGGTAAGCAGAATGGCTATTTCTGGAGAAAAGATTGTCTGTGACATTTTGTTTTTCCCTGTAGCAACTTTTACCATAGCAACAAATTCAACACAACCCACAACTAAGAAGTTATGCATTAATTACCTGGCCCCTTAAATCATGCTGGGCTAAGGAATGCATAAGCTATCAAAATCTCTAAAGGAAGTTCTGATTTCATTCTTACTATGATGTGTGTAGTGGAACAGTATGACCCAATAGTGATTCTTGCCCTAGTTAAAATTATATCAGAATTTCCATTCTAAAACCTCGCTTTTTAAAAACTTGTGTTTCACCTAAAAGGGTTTTGTAGATGTTGAAAGCCGACTAATCAAAGGACATTACCTAACAGAAAATAAAATAAGAGCTCAGATAAAATGTGTATTGTTTGTTCATGTTTGTTCATATGATGAATACCTCTTAAAATATAATATGATCCATTTTAGATGTCCAACCTTAACTTCTCTCCCATACACCCATCTCATATCTCACCTCATATCTCATATCTTGTACATTTTGAAACAGATGTCCTGTCGAGACTTAAAACTTAACACTTATGAAACTGACCTTATTATCTTCCCCTTAAATTTTCTACTATTTTCTACGTTATAGTCACTCCTTATTCTCTCTCACCTTCCACATCCAATTTGTTGCCAAGACCCATTGACTTTACCTTCATAAAACCTCTCACATATGTCTTTGTCTCTCCTCTGATCCTGACATCATCCTTGTACAGGCCCTCATCATTTCTCATCTAAGACTATTATAATAGTCTACTCTTTGGTCTCTCCACCATAACTATCTCCCCACTCATCCTCCACTCAGTTGTCAAAAGGATTTTCCTAATGCACATGTTTGATCATATCACTCTCCAATTCATTAAGGTCCCCTTCATCTTGTCAGCTTCACTAAATATTAAAACTCCTTACCGGCAATCAAGCAAAGTTTAATTCCTTTCTCTCGACACTCAAGATCCTCCATAATATGATGTCACTCTAACTTTCTAGTCTCAGTCTACTTCCCCCTATATACAGTTTACCAAAGAGGATGAGAGAGCCTGTTGAAGGATTTTTGGTAGTTTCAGGGTTTGTTTGTTTTTTTTTTTGAGACTGGAGCATGTTGTAAGGCCAATTGAGGTCAGGTACCATGTTCTGCTTCATAACTGTAGCTCTGGCATCCAACACAGTGCATTACGCAAAAGAGGCACCTAATGATTTTTGATTGAATTGGATTAAACACATTTGTACTATTTCAGTTAGAGGTTGAATATACTGTGATATCCCAACTGGGAGATACATTAAAAAATACATGAATTTCGCTTTGGTCAATTTTCTTTAGAAAAGCTCAAAGTTTGCTTAAGAAGACTTTTGTTTTGAGCAGAATTATTACCACATATTTGCTAAATCTAATAACTGTATGTTAAATGCAAGATTTGTGAAACCAAAATGCACTTGCCTTTATTATGCACTGTAATCCCAGAAATAGACTTTGTTCAACCATAATTTGCTTTGAATAAGTATGAAGCTCAACAGGCACGTAATTCTAAAAATGTATCCATTGTTCTTAGTTCATACATAGACTTAAGTCAAAAGATATGCAAATAATATTTTACATTATGAAAAGAATGGACAGATTGTAACTTTTTGGCTATAAATTATTGTTTAAAAATAAAGGTAATATCTTTCAACAACTGAGATTTGCTTTAATTGGCTTTCTTAAAATAAAAATGTTTTTCATATTATAATCCTAGATTAGCAAATTAGGTGTCCAACAATTTGTAATATGATTGACAAAACCAAAAGTAATAGCCCTTTTCTTTCATAGCCCTTGGCTCCTAAATCTGCTTTTCTTTATAGATATAATGTAGTTGAATGCATTTTAAAGGGTGGTAACTATTGATTATTTAATGGAAGATGTTAGTATGAGAAATGCTGAAGTAGCCTGTTTAGTGCCCTCCTGTGCATTATGTAAGGTAGTAGAAAAAATTCTGTAACCCCTATTAATATTTAATAGATGTGAGGCAGTATATTACAAAACTGCCCTTGGCATCTGATCCAACCAGATGGAAGGATTTTTCAAGCATCCAGAAAAGGAATAACTGACTTTCCTACTCTCACATGATTTGTGAACACAAAGAAACAAGATGTGCCCCCAACATGTTATCAGAAAGTTGACAGTACAAAGAAAGCTTTGAAATGCCATCATTCCTACAAGCCAACTTAGAGAGATTAAATGTTATAGAAAGTCATATTTAGATTAACAAGTACCACATGAGAATATTTAGTATCTTCCAGTGTTTTCTGCGTTTTAGCTCCTTTCTTTTTCTCTCACTTCAAGCCAAAGGACAAATTCAGGAGGGATATCAAGTCAGTGAAAGGTGTTGTTAAGTCATTCCAGTCATGTCTAACTCTCCACAATCCCATTTGGGGTTTTCTTGGCAAAAATACTGGAGTGGTTTGCTGTTTCCTTCTCCAGCTCATACAGCTGAAGGAACTGAGGCAAACATGGTTGGCTAAGTGACTTGCCCAAGGTCAGACAGCTAGTAAGTGTCTGAGACTGCATTTGAACTAAGGTCTTCCTGACTCCAGGGTTTGGAACTTTATTCACTGTGCCACCTAGTTAATTCTGTCTAAAATAACTATGATCTTTGGGGCTATATATTTCATTACTCTGTCTATTGGGCTCTCAAGAATCTTTTCTTTTAAATTTCAACTAATTTGAAAATAAAACAAGAAATTTTTAGGACAATTAAACTAATGAAGAAGATTCCCATTCCATAGGAAACAAATTTCTCTTCATTCTAGACCTTTTTTCTCCACCATGCTTTCCTTCTGCTAACCTTCACTGAGATCTGCTCAGTGGAGAGAGGACACTGCATCCTTTCCACTACTGACTAAGTCTTCATGGACAGACCCTTTAACACTGGTCCTAGACATGGAATCAGAGTACTCCTTGCTTTTCGTTGCTACTTCCAGACCTTCCATTTACCATCATCAAAAAGCAACCCATTTTCCTTTGAAGTTAGCTTCATTAAAATTTTCGCTTTATTCAAATTAGGGTGTCTTGTATACAGATCTTCAGGTCCTTTTCCCAACTTTCTTATGTAATTCAGCTCCTGGATCACCAATCTTCTTCTCCTCCCCAACTCCTGCCACTATGCTAGGCTACTTCAACACCCATATTGATATTTCCTTAAACTCCTTAACCCTCCACTTGTTTACTCTGTTTAAGTCCCATGAACTACTGCACTCCTCCTCAGTTACAAGCACAATAACACACAGGTCACTTACCTCAACACTACCAACCAGTCTTCCAGGTTCTTAATCAAAATGTCTGACAACCCCTAAACTTCATAATTCAATCTCTCCCTTATGCCTCACGTCTCCAAAACTTATCTTTCACCTTCATGAAGACCTCCAGTTTTTCCACCTACACTGCTTTCTCATTCTTGCTCTGACTTCACTTTCCTCTCTGTCCAATCTCGATCCCATAGTAAACCAATTCCCCTCTAAGTTGCATTTACTGCTAGGTCCCTGGGTTCCCTTGTCCTATCACTACTCATTTCTTGTTAAACCTCAGCCCTGGATTATTCTATTTCTAAATTACTAGTGAACAGAGTAGAAAAAAGCATACAATCATGAGAAACATACAATTCATTAGTAACATATTTATGGTAACTGACTTAAAATGGACTGATTCTCTGTATCAGAAACTATTCCAAATAATCTCAGCACAAGCCTCCACACTTCTCTCTTCCACCTCTCAGCTGAGTACTGTACCTATTATTTTACTGAGAAAAATTAAACCATTTACTGTGATCTCCCTCTTTTCCCCTTTGTCTCAAAATGTTTTGACACACTCATCAATTCTCTGTTCTCCCTCAGTCTCTGAAAAAGAGGTGGTCCTTCTTCTGACTCTAGCAGATTGCAACCTCAAACATTCCCTCCTCTCTAGAATCTCCAAGTTCTCCATCTACTCGTTTCTCTCCCATAGCCTTCAAACCTGTCCAAGTCTCCTCCATGTTTTTAAGCTACCATTCTATATCTCTCCTCATTTTATCAGCCAGCTTCCAAGAAAAAACCATCTGCACTCATTGTCTTACCTTCTTTGCCTCTCATTCCTCCAAACTTTATGGTCTGGTTTCTCCCAACCTCTTCATTCAAGGAAAATTCCTTCTCCAAAGTTATTGGTCTCTTAATTGCCAAATCTGAGGGTCTTTTCTCAGTCCTACCTCTTCTTGTAACATTTGACCTTACTAAATATAGTTACTTCCTAGGTACTCTTTTTTTTTCTTCAGAGAGAGGAGCCGTAGGCAATTAAACAGTTAGAAGACAATATTAATCGCTATTTAAATTCTCATCTATTCTGCTGGTTCATCCTACATAGCATGTCTCCTAATTGTGCTTATTCCTCTAAAACTCGTCTTTCTTCTCTTATTTACATATACGTGTGTGTATGTATGTGTGTGTGTGTGCGTGTGTGTGTGTGTGTGTAAGGAATGCTCTCTAAGTTTCCTTCCAGGTCTAAATCTATTATCTGTGCCCTAATTCCAAGATCTTAAGAAAACGAGTTGGAAGCAACAAGTATATCTAAAATCCCTGTGGTAGAAAATGAGAAAACAAAAACCAGCATTTAATGTGGAATAAGACAAGTGCATGTGGGTGAAGTCTTTAAAGGAAAGTTAGGTTGTTCTTTGACTTTAGAAAGCTGCCACATTTTGCTCTGATTAACCCTGAGGTTTGTATTAGGTAATGGCAGTCTTAAACTATTCTCTGAAATTACCTGAACACATGTGGATAGCTACCATACTTTGGTTCCTATAATGGTAGAGTTGGTTATTAATGTCCAAATTGCGTAAGGGATTAGGTTAATTATAAGGCATGGACTCAGCAAGCTAAGCAATCTTTAAAAATCTATTCTCCAAAATGTCTTCATATTAAAAACATCCTCTCTGATAAATGTAGGCAGAATTGACAAAATTTCTTGATGAATTCTGAATTCTTGACCTCTGAAAAAATTGTGGAGGAGACAGAGGGGATGATTAAGGTATTTATATACTGAATTTATTTGTAAATTAATTCTCTAACAAAGAGTTGACTCCACCTAGTTAGAATAATTTTAAAGTTAAATTTAAAATAAATTACCTGATTCTTAATAAGAAAACTAAAGGTTTTAACACTAAACTCATAAATAAATTTTGCTTATTATATTTATTAAGTGGTAGTAATATTTATAATTCAAAAACATATTTTTCAGAGGGGAAAAAGGTGTCCTAGCATTTGGAAGGGAAAAACTTCCTGATTATAATCTACCTTTTATGTCATTTTTCAAATTACTAAATTTCCAGCTGATAAGTTTATTTCTATTTTCCTTTCTCATTTATAGCGCAGCAGCAGCTTTGGGAATTTTGACCGTTTCCGGAACAATTCCGTATCCAAACCAGAAGATTCAAATGAGGTAAGTATGATTCTGTATTTCAGTTAATTCATGATCTCATTAGCATGTACCACAAGTGTATGTTACAACTCCTTTGCACTGTCTCTTTGTATGTTTGTTTAATTTTGCTGGTGCCATTTTGTAAACCCTCCTCAGAGGATCTATCAAACATACTAAACATTTCTTGGTTCTAGGAATATTTTGTGGAAACCAATACAGCAATCAGGCTGTTATTATCTTTCCTTTTCAATTCATGAACAACTCACTTAATTTTTCTAATCATACATGTTTATGCATGGTGAATATACTTACCAAAAAATAACTTTTTAAATTTATTGTGATTTTTACACAGACATAATATCAAAAATTTTAAAAACCTAAAATATTACCTGATAGCTTTTTCAAAATACAATAATTTTAATTACTTAAATATGTATTGATTATCTAAGAACAGTGCAAGGCACTTTGCCAGATCATGGGGTATAAATACTCCAGAAAGATTATCAGAAAATTTTTGGACCTGGGCAAAGAACATAAATTATACCCAGAGCAAGCAGCATGAAAAAAAATTCATATGGAGGAGTGGGAGGGCTGGGAACAGAAGGAATGGTCACTGCCTCATGATGAGATACCAGAATACTAGTTCCCACTGGTGAAGGTAATGGGAACCACAGGCAGCTCTTGACTAGGCCAATCCAGGAGAAGAAGTATGGGGACTTCTAAGTTCCTACCCCAGATAATCACTCTGGATAACTGCATATTAAGTTCAGTTGATTCTTCTCAGTTAGAAAGTACCGTTATAGCAAAGAGACAGACCCTTTGGCTCAAGGGGCTGGAAGAGTACTTAAAGCAAACCCTCATAAAACTCTAAAAAATCATGAAAAAATATTCAAGCTATTAAAACTGGAAAATACTTTAGAGACTAACTTGTTTACAAGTTACATTTATTTTAGAGAGAATCAGTTACTTTTAGAGAAGAGACTAGAACCCAGGACTCCTGATTCTTAGTCTAGAGCTCTTTTAGCCAGTTTGTCTAAAATTTGGTCTTCTGAGATATGACCAAGCCTCATTTGGCTTCCAAGTGAAGATGTTCCTGAATAATGATATGATGACTCAAGGGAAGTGAATGAATAGGAAGGAGTACTTCTTTATCCTTGACACACTTGGATCTCAAATTCACCCTTCCCAAGGAAGATAAACCAATAGACTTCTCCAGGGGAAGAAGAGGATGGTGCCTGCCCCAGCCGTGGACAGGGTGCAACACTTGTGGGATTGTTAAATGCATCCACTCTTTCAAACACATACACCATCAGCTCATTGGAACCTCTCCTCTTCCCTAGATGATACTGGAGCTCAGGTACTACTAAACCTCCACTCTCTCCCCTCCTTGACCCAGAGGATGAAGAAACTATAATCAGTCAACTATCTCAGCAATTCTCTAGGTGACTTTCACCATCTTACACAAAGCTCCAACTCTAATAGTTCTGCTATGCTATCAGTCTCTGTTACTACCCTCTTCCTTTAGAGGAATACAACTGCGATCAATGTCTTTTAATTTCCTAATCTGAAACAAAGCCCTATCATCCAATCCTATTTCCAGCTCTAAGACATAGTCCCTGCCCTCAAAAGAACTCACAATAAATTTGTGGGGATAGAACATGTAGGTAAAAAGATAATTTACAATTTGGTATTTAAGTGTCAAATAAGTGGTACACACAATAAGGGCCACTGGAATTCAGAGGAGGAGAGTGATAAAAAAAACTTATTAAGTAAGAATAGCTTTACTAGTAACTAAAATTAAGTATGGCAAGTCTGAAGTTTCACAAGTCTAGAATTTTATATAAAATATAGACTAATATAACATGTCAGAAAATGCCTCTAAAGATTAGGTATTTTAATATAACTGTTTTCTGATATTTTACTAATATTAAATAATTTTCTTATGAGGAAACATAAAATTGAAGAAAAAATTGAATTCTCAAATGTCTAAGAGGCACATAAAAATGTCTAAGAGGCACAACTGAACCTGAAGTCAGGAAGACATGAATTTAAATCTGACTCCTGACATTTACTAGATTTGTGACTCTGGGCAAGACATTTAACCTTTCTCTGCCTCAGCTTCCTGATCTATAAAATGGGATAATAATAGCACCTACCCCTCAGGGTTGTTATAAGTACAAAATAAAATAATATTTGTAAAAAGATTTTCCAAATCTTGAAGTTCTATATAAGTGCTAACTACTATTATTCTTCCAGGACTTTTGGAAGAGTCTATGAATATTTCCCATTAGAATAACTTCAGATAACCATTAAGAATACAAGAATTTTGTTGACTCTTCTATAACATCCAACACAACCAGTTTAGGATAAATCATAAGGACAATTTTAGTCTCTCAGTAATGCTGCCAATTATATCTTTAAAACTTCCTCTTGTCATTCTCTAGATGTCTCTCTAAAGAGAAGATCCCTGCCACTGTAGGTATTCAAATAAGGACAAGTAGCGATCTATCAGGGTAAAATTTAATTCTTAAACTAGGAAGGATGATAAACTCCAGTCTCTAACATCCCTTCCACCTCCAAGATTCATTTTCATGGAACCACATCTGCCACTACCCATTTGGTTGAGTCACTCCCTGTTAGTGTAATGGGGAAATGGTAAAGATTTGTTATAGATTTTTAGCTGAATCTCACTTTTTAATCAATGAATGTCAAGACTATCTTCAGCCATGTGAGAAAGAGCCATATATTTTCTACCCTTTCACAATGCATATCAGCTTTCCAGTTTTGTTCTAGAAGTATCTCTCACTCCTCACATACATACATGTGATTACTTTGTAAACTTCCTAGAATTTAATTTATCCATTTAAAAAAACACAAAAAGTTGAAATGTGCAGTCCAAAAACCAGCTAACTTCAATTTCTGACTATAAGGTCATTTCCAGTGATACTCAAGTCATTAAGTTAATACCTGAAGCTCCAATTCTCTAGATTTTGTATAGACAACTATGGTTGGGTCACTTAAAAACATGCAGATTAGAATATAAACTTATTGCTTGAAATTTTGGAGACTATTCACAAAAACATGCACATGAATATGCATTGTCTACAATTTCTAGGTATTACTTTAAAATCAAAATTCTTTGCTTTATAATAATGGTATTTACTAATAATTCTATTTAGAAATGTGAAGAGGAAGGCAACAAGGAAGGCAGAGATCAAGAACCAACTAAAACTTCAAATAATGGCGGAAGGCTAGGCAAAAAAATGAGGGCTATTTCCTGGACCATGAAGAAAAAAATTAGTAGGAAGTACATCAAAGCCCTATCTGAGGACAAGGTAAGTATAGCTTATAAAACAACAATTTGACTATTGATGGATTTTTTTTACAGTGGTTGATAATAAAATACTAATAATACCATGTACTTCATAAAGTACTTTTATATCTATTTTCTCATTATAGTCTCCAGAGAGACAGGAAAACTATCATTATCCTTATCAAGGTAACTGAGACTGAGAAAAGCCAAGTAAGCTTGCCTAAAATCTCATGGTAAAGGAGAGAGAAAAACTGGGTTTTCAATTACTAGTGAAGTGTTCATCCCAGGTAGCAAGCTATTCCAGATAGATTATAAATTCATTTAATAACAATAACCCATTGGGGCAGCGAGGTGGTGCAGTGAATAGAGTACCTGCCCTGCAGTCAGGAGGACCTGAGTTCAAATATGGCCTTAGGCATTTGACACTTACTAGTTATGTGACCTTGGGCAAGTCACTTAATCCCAATTGCCTTGCCTTCCTCCCTCAAAAAACAAACCTAAAAAATAATAATAGTCCATAATTATGTAATACACCCAGATTTATAAAGAACTTTGCTCATAGTAGGTTTGTAGTGTAAGTATTATTAGTTCATTTTACTGATTATAAAAACTGAGGCTCACAAAGGTGATGTATCTTGCCTTTGACTAAAAAACTGCCAATAAATTTCACAGACAGATTCCAGATCCATTGCTCAGGGTTTGCTCTTTGTCCATCCACTTCCCTGGAAGATTGTCTTGCCTAACCTCCCAACACAAAAGCTCTGGGTCTAGAATACAAGCGGATTTACAAAAAGAGAATGGGACAGTAGAGGAACTAGCACTCTCTTAATATTATTACAGGATATGCCAAAAGCCTCGGTTCTATTTAAGCTTTAATAGCTTAATGGCTTTACACTTTAATAGTTTAAAACTGCACCAAGGCTTTTGGGACACCTTGTAGTCTCTGTGATACATCTATCAGGCTCTCTAAGAATAAGTTTTTATGTACATTAAGAGCTGGGAGCTATTTTGCTGACTAGGTGCTGAATAGTATCTCAGTCAGATGACTGTATAACTGTAATCAATCCATGTAAAAGAAAAATTGGGTGAAGGCACACTAAGGAACATCCCTCTCGCAGCCACTACTCAAAGAATATGTTCAAATAGTCTATACAGAAAATGGAAGTGTGTATTTTATGAGATAAAATTGTATCTGGATAGACATCACAAAATTAACATAGTTTATGCAAGCTACATAAGCCTCAAAAGTACTTGAGATAATTTCAAGAAAAAGGATATATATTTTGAAACAATTCACCTCTCCTAATTTCAATTAGGCAAGATTTTATTTTTCCTGGGAAAAGTCAAAGATTCTTTATTTTTTTATTTTAGTTATTTTTTTTAATGTTCTACAATCACTACCATAAAACTTAGATTTTTGCCCCCCCACACCTACCCCCCCCCACTCCCTCCCTCCCCAAGATGGCATATAATTCTATATAGGCTCTACATATACTTTCCTATTGAATATGTTTTCACTATAGTTTTGCTACGTAAACAAACTAAAATAAATGGAAGAAATCATATAACAAATCAAAACATAATACACACACACACACACACATACACACACACACACACACACACACACACACACACACCAAACATGATCTGCTACATTCTGTGAATGAACTCCATAGTTCTTTCTCTGAGTGTGGAAGGCATATTGCCTTAGAAAACCATTGGGAATTTTTTTTTTAAGTTCTTTCATTATTATGAAGTTCCAAGTCTACCAGAAAAAAACTCTCGCACACTGTGGTCATTGCTGTGCACAAAGTTCTCCTGGTTCTGCTTCTTTCGCTCAGCATCAGCTCATATAAGTCCTTCCAGGCCTCTCTGAAGTCTTCTTGTCCGTCCTTTCTTATAGCACAATAGTACTCCATTACATTCATATACCACAACTTGTTCAGCCATTCCCCAACTGATGGGCATCCCCTTGATTTCCAGGTCTTGGCCACCACAAAGAGAGCTGCTATAAATATTTTCGTACATGTGGGACCCTTTCCCATTTTTATGTTCTCTTGGGGATACAGTCCTAGTAGCGACATTGCTGGGTCAGAGGGTAGGCACAAAAGTCAATGATTCTAATCAGTAAGTCTGAGATAAGAATTTTGAAGAGTCTTAGGTAAATGGTGTTTTTTAATTGTAAATAACTCTGAGATTAAACAATTAGGAAAAGATTAAACTTTTCTTGAATTCCCAAATGATAGATTATGTTAGTGAATAGATTAAATAGCAAAAACGAAGCAGCATAAGCAGCTCAATCAAATGTGGTTTCATCAGATATATGGCTGTTGATCCATCTTACCTTTCTAAAATATATTTGAAAATATGTCAGTGCTACATTGTAACTGTGCACCATTGTGATTTAAGTAGAATTTCACATTTTTTATCTAAAACTTTTTCCCCCAAATGCACTCTAAATTTTTCTTTTAGGAAAAGAAATTAATTAAGGAATTAATGATGGTTATATTCTGTTCTGTTAATATAATATTCTCAAATGTATTGATGTTAAAATATGACTTATTCGATGCCTACAGGTTGTGTGCATGTGTGTGTATGTGTGTGAGTGAGAGACACAGAGAGAGACAGTATCCAATAGAAATACTTTCCTCTCTACTTACACTGTAATATTTGAAAGGATGAAGAGGATGAAGAAGATGCCTTCTCATATAGAAACAGTGACCCAGGAGTTGCAACCTACACTGAGAAATTTCCTCTCAAAGACAGTGACTCCATGGACAGTATCTACAGTGGTCAGAGCACATCCAGTAAGTTCAAACAAACAAATTAAAAGTACTGAACATGATCATCTTGACAAGTTAATTTTTAATGGCTTTATTTATGTGGAGATAATTTTATTTATCTAATGAACTATGAACATCACAGATATTTGGTAATAAAAATAGCAAAAAATTAAAATGTGCTGACTCCACATCAAATATCTCCTGTTAAAAAGTACACTGGATAAGATTATCAAGGATATGTGTTGCTTCAAAAGTTTATATTATTATGAGTACCACTTTGTTTTGAAAATTAATATTCCAAAAGCTGTTATAGAAGTTTAATTTCTGCACATAAAGTATAGTAGCAAATGGAAATAATTATCTTAAACTGTAGCTTTTTCATTATTCACCCACAGCACTCCAACTCTGCATCTTTTAATTGGTTGTCTCTCTTCTGAAATGTACTTCCCTCCTCACCTCTTTCTCTTAGTATCCCTTTCTTCCTTTAAAGACTCAATTCAGGCGTAGTCTGTCTATGACCATGTCCTGTCATTTTTACTTTCACAATATCTTTCCTATATATCCCTTTCTTTCCACTTACACAATTGTCAGCCTAGGGCAGACCTTCATCACCTCACATTTGGACTATTACCTTCTGACTGGCCTTCTTTCCTCAAGACTATTCACTCTAGGATATTATGTACTTAACCACCAAAGTGATTTTTGCTAAAATACAGGTTTGATTAATACTCAATAAACCACAGGATCTTAAAGAGGCCTATTCACTGAATGGGCATTATCTCCTTCTAAGTGAGTACCTGTAAAAACTTTAGCCTTTAAAGGCCAAGGTCTCCCATTGCATCCTGGGCTGTCTTCAATCATCCTGATGAATATCTGGTCACTGAATCCAGATGGCTCAGGAGGACAAAGTGAGTCTGGTGACCTTGCACAGCCCTCCCTCACTCAAAACAAAGTCAAGTGCAAGTCACGTCATCATTTCTCTTATGTAATGGTCTTCTTTGAAAACAAAGGACAAACACGAAAGGATCAAATATAAAAATCTCTCTGTGATTTTTAAAAGCCCTTCACAATCTGGCCCTCTCTTACCCTTCCAGTTTTGAAGTACTTTGCTCCCCTCTAAGATTCAGTAATACTGACCTTACTGTTCATTCAACAGGATACTCCATCTATAGACTTGCCTTTCCTTGGTCATCCCCTTGCCTAGAATGTATGCTGGCCACACCAGCATTCTAGCTTTCCTGGATTTATTAAGATTCAACTTAAATCCCATCTTCTGAAAGAGGTTTTTCCTTTTTCTCACCTCCCATTTACTCTACATAACCCTATTGTTTCACCCATTAATAATGTTAATTTTGGGGAAGGTGTTTGCCTTTGCATCCTCAGTACTTAGGACAGTGCCTGATACATAGAAAGTGTTTAATGAATGTTTGTTGGCTAACTGTATACACAAAGTCTTTCTAGATCCCTTCCCCACCTTCTACTGACTTTGATCCCTTACTTTCTTGTATTTAATTATTTTGTATTTATTCCTTTTATTTTTATTCAACACATACTGATATATAAATATGGACAAAAATGTAGGAGTTTATGATCAGTAGACATAACTTACTTACTTAAAGGGTAATAAGTCTTTGCATGGAATTGCGAAGTGATTGCTTTGGGCCATTGTGGGTCAGTTGGGGAAGAACTGATGCATTGTTGTGAGTCAAAATCATCCTTTTGGGTTCATCCTGTAAAAAGAACTCTTGGTCTCAGTATGGCACATTGCTGGAAGAAGAAAAAACGAGTACAGGCTGAAGACTAGAGAGTGAGTTTTTGTCTCTGTGTCACTGTGTCAATACTCTGTCCATCAGTCCATCCATAGCTGATTCATGGCAGCCCAAACTAAGTATTTTCATCCTCATTAGATAAAGTAGAATAAAATTCAAAATAAAGGCTAATCAATGTGTAAAATCATCAAATTAATCAAGGAAATCTCTGAACAATAATCCTTCACCCATAAGGGATTAAATCTTTGCAATAGTTGTTACAAGAAAAAGGAAAAGGTAAAGGATGAGTGGAAAAAATAGAAACTGTTAACATTTGATCTACTAATCTGTAATTAGCAGATATGTTGATAGGTCAGGGAAAACTGACACAAGAGATTTGTGGATGACTTTTTTAGTATGATCTTTTTTAATTTGTCCCTAGATGATGGTTAAGGATATTTATAGTACTGCATATGATATGTTATCTCTGCTTTTATCAGGTGGAATCACAAGCTGTTCAGATGGCACAAGTAATAGAGACAGCTTTAGACTGGATGATGAAGTCCCATACACAGGGCCATTCTGTGGCCGAGCCAGGGTACATACAGATTTCACACCAAGTCCCTATGACACTGACTCACTCAAAATTAAGGTAATTGAAATGTTAAAATCTTCTTGTTGTGAATGTTATACTAATGCTTATGTCTGCACAATCTGGTTTGGCGTAGTAATGCCAGGTTCTTTGGATATAGTAGCACTGGCTGGTCAGAGAAAGACATTGAACGCAGAGTACTGTGGGGAGCAGTCTTACGCAAGCCCAGGAACAGGTTTTTGGTTTTTTTTTTTTTGAGAGCTCTTATTATTAAAAAGCTTTTAGTATTATTTATTATTAACTGTTGTTCGTAATACGATGATGTTTGGGGTCTTGAGGAAAAGGGGAAATACTTTCTGGTCACTGAAGACCCTTCTAACTACTTGGGAATATCCAGTTCTTATTGCTAATTCTAAACTTTTAAAGAGATTAGAAAAAAAGTAAGGAAATATCTAGCACAGAACCTTGCACATGCTAGCTGCGATTTTTGATGAGTGAATCAATGAATGAATGAATGAACGAAGGAAGATGGAGATTTCAAACAAAAATTAAAGTCAAAACAGCTCTAGAAGACTAAATGTCACTAAGCAAAACTAGACTTGTCTTAGTTCCTCCTGTTTTAAATTGATTGCTATGAGGGAGACAGAGGTCCCATCTAAGAAAAACATTTTGTTTTCCATTCATTATGCTGAAGTGTTCCTTCTAATGGTGTTAGACTAAATGTTTATCACACAATTAGATCTGCACTCTTCTGTTTCATGTTGTTGTGTACTTCCTCATTTCATTTTGCCTCATTCTATATAAGTATAAGCCTGTAACAGTAAAAATTATTAAAGAATCCTTGTGGATTCTAATAGAGATGATCCTCCCCACCCATGGGCATAGCCCTCAGTAACACACAGACAAATCACTTTTGTCATCTGTTGTGTATTGGGTGAGGTGAGCTGTGGGGAGGGGGAGGTGAGTTAAGTAGAGATGCTAGACACTCGAGATCAGTCACACTCACTGATCTCAAGTCGAAGGCGGCAATGTGTATAGTCAGTTCACCATAACAAATCATATATCCCCCTAAAAATCATCATGAACTGCTAAACCACACAATAAAACCTGCAAGACTTTTGATAAAAATGGAGTTAGGGGCACAACACTCAAAAATTTCATCAGTGAAACCTAAAAAAAGATAGAAAGCTAATAAAAATGGTAGCATAGTTTTACACACGTTAAATGGTTAAGAAATATATAAATATCACAAGAAATAATGATGTCATCCACAACCTTGGGATGATTTTTGGCTTGCACTCCCATTCCCATGACTGCTTCAACTTTGCCAGCCCCAGCTGAAGGAAGAGGACAGCCTCAGTGGGCCACAACTGGGACAGAGAAGAGGAGAAGGTAGAAGGTGAGGAAGTAGAAGGTAGGGTGGTGGAGTGCATGGATGCAGACTAACCCTTCTCTGCCCACAGTTCCAACTGCATCTGAAAATAAACAATAAATCTGGCACTTGACCCTGAAAAATGTCTAATGTTTGCCTGTGGAAGTGGGTGTCAGAAAGGGGTACAGGTTTTCCTCAATATTTAAAGCTTTCTTTTTACATGCACTACTTGTTGTTTTGGAACCAGGGTGTTGCAGGCGTATTGAGATGTTGTGTGAATGGGTTTTTTTATATAGAAAATTTCACAAATGTGAAAGAATGGTGAAAAACACCCTTATAAGATAACACAGTGAACTGAGACATCTGGTAGATGTTTGAAGTACATATATATGCATTTTTGTGTATTCCTCCTCATATCCATTTATCTAGGTGCGACTTTTTACATTTTTATTTCTCACAGATGAAATTGTGCATAAGTGAATGCAAAGTTCTCATGTTCAAATCCATCACTTTGAAAAAAATTCATGTTTTTAAAAGAAATATTTTGGCACAGCTCATTATACCTAAAGCCCACCTACCTCAAAGCCAAAAAGATCTGAATTCTAGACCCACCCCTGACACATACAGATTGTGTTCAATTTTTCAACCTCTCAGTGCGCTAGGCAACTAATTACGACTAAGCTGCCTAACAATTTCTGACCTACATTGGTAAAGGGAGTTTCTTCATCGTTGCTCTCTCAGTTTCTACTCTATAATGAAATAAACTCTGATCCATGATATCAGATTTGTTTAAACTGATGTGAAGATTTTTTTTTTACTTCTAGAAAGGAGATATTATAGACATTATTTGTAAAACACCTATGGGCATGTGGACAGGAATGCTGAATAAAAAAGTGGGCAATTTCAAATTCATTTACGTGGATATAATCTTGGAAGAAGAAGCCACACCAAAGAAGATAAAAGCACACCAAAAGAGTAAGAGGGCCAAACCCCAAACTGTGCAAGAATTCCTAGAGAAGATTCTTCTTCAGGTAAGTGAACATATTTTCATTTTATTTTCTTTGCTTATGGATAATATGGGGGTTCCATATCTATGAGCAACTGCCAAATTTAACCTAAATCATGTGATTCAGGTACCAATTAGTTACTGTCAGTCTATACTGTCTATAATCTATAAAAAGCATAGTTGTCATTTTTTGTTTCCTAGTGAGTATATTCTATACTAGAGAAATATAGAAAATTCTATTCATGCCAATTCAGACCCTTACTTGTATAAGCATTATGAATTCAAACTGTAAATACTGATTCAATTTGCAGAATACACATACACACATACATACACCCTTTGAGAAATCCATCAAATGGCAAAGTAAACATTGATTCTCCATAAATGGCCCTTGCTGTGATATTTCTGGGATAAATATTGATAGAAGACTGACTGACTCTAGAGGAACTGCTAAACATTATAAATACTTAGGATAAAAGACTGAGAGAATACATAAAGGCAAATATTATTAAGAATGATATTTCTAGATCAGGTTAAGATTTACAAAATACTAGATATTTCTTTTATGGATCTATGATCTCAGTAATATGGATATTTTTTCCATTGGTGTAGGCCTCAATTCATCCACTTCTTGTCCTTTGCAGTTCTTCTCTGTCTTTCGCTAAATTCTCCACAGAAGGTCCACCCAATATGTAGGGAATCCTCCCTAGGTCTCTTAACACTATATGGAAAAATTGTTATCACTTTTGTTATTCATTGCTTTCTGTAAGCTAGCTTGTTAATTTCAGAATTCTTGCTGCCTGATATCTCCATTTAACCATATTTTATACCAAATATAGTTATCTCTGTGCTTTCTATATGTTAGGTATACATAAACTTATAACTCTCAGACGTGCTTAATATTCAACAACAGTAGTCATAACTTGAGGTATGCCTTTCCAAATTGTTTTCCCCAGAAATTAGCAAATTTTCTTGTTCCTTTCTTATGTATTCACCTCCTGTCTTCAATCTTCAACTTTTCCTATCTGCTGAGTTCATATAATTTATTCCCTAAAAAGACAGAAAGTAGGACTGAAATGAATAAACTTTGCTATTTTATTATCTGAGTTAAACATTATTAAAATTAGAGTAACTATATGAAAAAAATGCAGCTTTTAGAACATTAAACCTGGGTGAGACCTTAAAATCCAGTCTCATGACTTTATCTTCCAAAAGAAGACTCTCTGAGGAAGTGACTTGCTTTAGCCCACAGAGTCTGTTAATAATAACTCCCTTGATTCTGACTCAGGCTTATCTTTTAGCCTCCTTTGGAATTCTTTCTGTTCTAACTGCCTGAAATGGCCTTTTTTGACCTTTCAGTTTTGGGTGATAAAATTTTCTCTTGAAAACTATATTTTTACCCCATTTTAATTCTATTACTTCTCTAAATATAATTTAACTACTTTTTTTCTTTCTGAAACTATGAAGTAATGCTTATTTTTACATTTTTACCCATGGGGTTTTTCTGACTCCAGCAAGTTTACTCCTCTTACTTCTTTTTACTTATTATGAAATTATAAGTAAATAAAAGTAGGAAATTAAAGGAAGTTAATGTACAGTACTACATATTATCATTATATCCCCAGCCATTAACATAATAGGTGACAAATATTGGGTGCTTAATAAATGCTTGCTGAGTTAAGTAAAATATAATTCAATATGATATCCAGATATAGTTCAATGTAAGAATAATTGTTGCTTACACGTACGTAGTACTCTGTGTTTTATAAAGTTCTTAATTCATAATAATCCTGGAAGAAAGGTAGTACAAGCAATTCTACAAATGGTAAAAACTGACTCACTTCAAAGAGGTCGAGTGAAATACATATAACTATATAATTACTTAATGATGTATAAGAAAGCTAGTCTAATGGCTTTTATCTTAAGCATTTCTCTGAGGAGAATTTTTAAAGCACCTCCTATGCACCCATGTTGTGCTAGGTACTGACAATACAAATTCAAAAGTGAAACAGGCATTGACCTCAAGGAATCTGTATTCTAATAAGGGATTTAACTCATGCCCTCTCCAGTATCAATAGTAGTATTGATTTGATGACTATTTGCAGGTTAAGAGTAATAGGTGGAAAGCAGTCTTGAGAAGGGGAAGGAGAATAAATAAGAACAGATGGCAAAATGTCCCTTTCAACCCTGATTTCCTGGTGAATGGTGTTTGAGTGGAAGTATAGCCTCAGACGTGAGTTACTAACCCACCAATGAGAATAGTTCTCCCAGAAGGCAGACTCCAAAAGTTTGAATGAAGAGAAAGGGGGAGAGAGACAGACAGCGAGACAGAGAAACAGACAGAGACAGAAAGAGAATATTTTTGGAGTATGTAACGATTGAATCACATGAATTGTCAAAACCTCCCTCTTCTTCTCAGCCAATACTGATGCTTGCACTACCACTAATCCTCTTCCCTCTTTCACACTCCCTCTTTATTGGCTATTCCCCCATTGTTTACATATATCTTTAAGCTTATTTTAAAGGAAATAAAATAATTACTACAGTTTCATTCTTAACATACGTGTTGCTATTACTCAGGAAAGTGCCATGTTAAAAGGATTTTTAAATAAAATGACCCTCTATGAGGCCTCTTTAACAGTGAAAATTATTATTGGATAAATTATTAGAAAAATCATCCTGGTGTAAGGAAGTATAAATCTGATTAGGTTCACTATTTTAGCTAACTTCTCATGTGAGAAATGATATTTTTCACTTGTATCTAATAAGTAAGTATTGTATTAGAACCAATGTATTTCCCCTTTTCTACTTCCTCAAGCAGAAGTGTGGGAAATATCTCTCAAAGATTTACCTGGACTAAGATCTAATCAGACAGTAAAAGAAATTCTAAGTTTCAGCTAATGGATAAATTCTTACTCATTATGTTTGCTCAGAAAGTTCTGGCAAAATGTTGGTTCTCCCAACTAAGAAAGGTGATATGGAAATTAATGCTTCTTTGACTAAGATTTGAATGACCTAAGTCAAGTAACACAAGACCCTCATTTCAATCCAGCCCTCCTCCCATTTTATTAACCATTCAGAGTTGATTGGCACCCCTTGGGCATACATACTTTTTTGCAAGGCATATAAACTGTGAAGCCACTGCCATTAGGGGCCTTTGGTCTAAGAGAGACAGCCAAGTGACCATCCTTTTATTAATAACCTGCTAGTCTTAGTAAGAAAACAATTAAATTATGCAGAAACTATGGCTCTCCAACCTTTGTAATTACCACACCCAAGGTCTAGTCTTCAGCTATATGGAAGCAGAACTATTTTTCTATATAAACAAGGCATATTTATCAGATTAAAACCAGCTTCTTTACTGCTCTTATTTCATTTCTTACCTAGAAAGGATAGACATAGGCTTATTATAATCATAAAATGATTCATAATAAAAAAGTTTCAAAACCCAATTTTCATCTAATTAGTCAATAAACCAGGCAGCCCACAAGCATTTATGAAGTGCCTATCATATGTCAGGCACTGTGCTATTTATAATTCACCAAATACAAATTGAATAATTTTTTTCTTCCCTATTAAAATTCAAATATAAATGAAATGGACAGTAAATTTTAGACAGTTCCCTAAACCAAGAAAAATTTTTTTCAAATAGACAAACTCAAATTGATGCACAGATGTAAAAGTCTTCCATGATTAATCTTATACTGTAATTATCCCTTCATGTAGATCAAGCATAGAGTGATGAATTAAATGAAACTTTCTAACATTAGGTTTTACTGTTTGAATTAAAGTTACAGGTATAAATAGCTACAAATAAGTTTAATAATGAAGTATAAAAACTTGAAAGTATTTATTTTATATATCTTTTTTTCAATCTTTTTCTAATCTCTTGAATTTTTAAATAAACAAGTCTGTGTACCAGAGCTTGTAATCATCATTCTCACTTCTAGATTTTCAAATGCCATTAATGTCTCTTAAAACAAAGTTGTGTTAATCTGACTGAGGAATTTTAAATTCTCTGATCCCATTCTAATCTAAGTTGAGAGTCTCTATTTAAAAAGCCAATCTCACCCCAAATCTCTATGATATTTGCAATATATGATTGTTTCTGATAAGTCTAAGGTTTCACTTTTGACCAAAAAACACTCCCTGTGTCTTAGATGTGTAGGGGGCAGTCATAAAATCTCATTTGGAACAAGAAATACTAGTTCTTCAACCTGGAGGTCCTCTTATTGACTTCATATAATTCTTGGTCCAAAAGAGCTACATCCGAAATGAGATAATTGAGTCTATCCCTTGGCATCCTATACAGGTCATAAAATGAATTGTTTTCACCTCAGATCTCTTCTGAATTACAATCTATAAATGGAATGTTCAATTAAAAGAATGAAAGAAAAATGCACGTTTTCCTTACTGACACCTTTGGGTCTTGATCTGGCTTAGAAAATGAAGCTGCATGAAACCAAAAACAGAGATATAACCAGGAATTCCAAAATATAGTACAGTTCCTGGCATACAGTGGGTACTTAATAAATGTTCATTGAATTGAATTGAAAATTCAATTTCATGGAAAGCCTGGTATAGAACAGTAGTGTAGGCAGACCCCTATGAAGACTTTGGAAGCAGTCGTATAGCCCATTCCCTCTTTTTCCTCTAACACCCATTGGCCCGTTATTTTGCTTGCTCACTTCCTCTTAAAGTTGACATTCTTCCACTACCCCTCTAGGAGTAGGGACTGGCAAAATACTTTGAAGTTCTGGAATAAGTCAGAGAGGAAAATCACTCCTTTGGATGTCAGCTTTATGTCTCTTACCAAATCCCAAGAAATTATTTTTATACAGTCTATAATCAGATTCTGAATGTTCTAGCAATGTTAAGAGGTGTGATATGTACATACATATACAAAGACATACCCAGTTATATTATTATTTTTTTGTGTAGGAATATACTTCAACACTTTTACTAAATGGTTATGAGACCCTGGAAGATTTAAAAGATCTAAAGGAAAGTCACTTGATTGAACTGAACATTGAAAACCCAGAAGACAGGATGAGATTGCTATCAGCAGCTGAAAATCTATTTGACGATGAAAGTAAGTTATCATAATTCTATTTAGCTGAAAAAGATAACTGTTTCAAGGTAACAGAGGAAATCATTACACACAAAGTCATATCTATCTTCACAAGAATCATACATCTTAATCTTTCCCCTAAAATCTAAATATACAAAGATATTTAAGAGCAAAGATATACAACTATATATTTTTTGCTGATTGTGTTCATATATCACTAATTCATTATACTCAAAAACTTGTTGATGACCATTATCCTTCCACATGTCCCAAAATATTACTTTTGTCACTTTTGTCATGGTTCAGTATTTAAATGGCACCACAGAAAGTCATTATATATTTCATTCCTTCTCACCCTGCCTTTGCAGTTTATTATCTATGTGAGTCATTTCAACTCTCTAGACCACAGTTTCCTTATGTAGAGGGATTTGGATTACATAAATAATAGAATACAATAGAAAACAATGAATAATTTTATTCAATTAGACCTCAGAACTCCTTCTTCATACTAGCTATGGGGATCTTTGAAAATAGTTATATTCCTCTTTCCAACATGTTCTTGTAGCCTAACACAGAAAATATCAAAAGAATGAAATGAAATGTTGAAAATAGTTTCCAGAGCAAAAGAACTGGACTTGCCTCCAAAAAATAATTTACTCAACAAAGTTGAGTATAATCCTGAATTTTAAAAAATGGACTTTTGACAAACTGAAAGATTTTCATGAATTTGTAACAAAAAGACAAAAAAAATAATGGAAAATTAAATAGGAATGATACAGAAGAAATGTTAAAGAATAACTATAAGGTACTCATTAAGGTCAAACTGTTTAATTATTGTATATGAAAATGTTATCAATATTCTTAAAACTCTCATCATTACTAAGGTAATTTGAAAGAAAAATTGGGACTGAATTGTGCATTATTGGGTGATTCCAAAAAACAGAACTGAGTAGGAAAAGGTAAAAGGGAGAAATTATATTATAAAAATAAGGCATTAAAGGAAGGGCTAATACAAAGTGGGGATGGAGGAATGGTAATGTTGGAACCTTACTCTAATCTGGGTTAAAGAGGAAACAATGTGTTCATCTGGAAGGATATAGAAGTCTTCTAAGCATGTAGAGAGGTTAGAAAACTTGGGGACAGGAAGGGGAAGAAACTTTTAGAGGGGTCTGTGGATTGGTATTTGGTGGAGAGAGGATGGGGAAACTCTTGGAGGGGAATGGGCAATGGGGGGAGAAGATAAGGTAACAAGGATAGGGTAAAAAGAAAGGCTGACAAAGAAAATAATGAGGAAAAATAAGATGAAGGGAAATTCACAAATAGTAATTTTAAGTTTGAATGTGAATGGGATGTTTATAGTGTCTCTCTTTGTGATGGCAAAGAACTGGAAATTGCAAGGATTCCATCAATTGGAGAACTGCTGTACAAGTTGTGGTGTATGATTGTGATGGAATGTAACTGTGCCGTAAGAAATGATGAGCTCAATGATCTTAGAAAGGCATGAAAAGACTTATGAACAGATCTAAGAGAACACTGTATACAGTAACAGCAATACTGTTTTAAGAATGACTTTGAGTGGCTAAGTCATTTTGAGTATTATAAATACACAAATTAAAACAATGGTCATGTGAAGAAAGATATTATGTAGATTCAGAGAAAGAACTGATAAATAGAAGCATGAATAAAATAATTTTATACACTCATATAATATATTTGCAATATAAAATATATACATGTAATACCTAGTTAGTTGTTATGGCAAGGTGGGGAAGGAGAGAAGAAAAATTATGATAACTTTATCATATATTTAAAACAATAGTAAGTTGTATATAGTAGATTTGCAGTTTCATGTGCAATTGTCTTTTTTATTATACAATTTTATAGAAATGCTTATTTTGTTCCATGAATAAAGTCATATGGTTTGAGGAAAAAAAGTTTCCATTTTGGGAAATTTTTAAAATGTTGATCTGTACATTACATCTAGAGAATATACATATCAGAAATGAAATTTTGCTGTAACTTGATTCATAGTGGTATAGAAATGAGTACAAATGGGGATCTTCCTTTAAAACTTGTTTACCACTGACTCACAAACATGTCCTGTGCTTCTACCACTTCCATGCTTTTGTTCATTTCCCCTGGACTTTTTTCTTTTTCTTCTTAACTTGCTAAATTTCTATCCATCCTTTAAAGTCCAACTCAAAAGCCACCTTCTCCACAAAACTCTACCTTATAATCCTTTTAGTTGGTAATGAGCTTATACCTTAAAATTTACATAATGGTCATCCAGAGAAGGCTTTCAGCCTGCCATTGCAACCATGTCTCTTGCAATCCCCAAGAAGTTCCAGCACATTTTGAGAGTGCTCAACATCAACATTGATGGAGAGTGGAAAATAGCTTTTGTCATCACAGCCATCAAGGGTGTGGGTTGAAGATATGCCCATGTAGTACAGAGGAAAGCAGACGTTGACCTCACTTAGAGGGTGAGCTCCCTGAAGATGAGGTGGAGCTTGTGATCACCATCATGCAGAATCCCCAGATTCCAGACTGGTTCCTTAAAGGCAGAAGGTTGTAAAGGATGGAAAATATACCCAGGTATGGCCAATGATAGGGACAATAAGCTGCATGAAGATCTGGAGTAACTGAAGAAGATTAGGGCACATCATTGGCTTTGGCACCTCTGGGGTCTCCAGGTTAGAGGCCAGCACACCAAGACTAGAGGCTGCAGGGGTTGCACTGTGGGCATGTCCAAGAAGTAAAGAGCTTCACTGGTCTTGTCTATTAATAGTTTTTAACAACAACAACAAAAAACCTTACATAATGCTTTATGTTGGACTTCTATAACACATATCTCATGTAATGTGTTTTATAGCTTTCTACGTGGGTCTCTTAATTCTC